>NC_139030.1:87312837-88809290 GCF_964662115.1 Mustela nivalis | reverse complement strand
CATAATTCCTTCCTTTTTTGTCCCAACCAAATTCTGCATCCACTGGCGGGGGAGGGGAACCTATTGAATGCATTTATGCTAAACTATGAATGGCCAGGGAGACAGTTATCCTCTGGAGGTACACGATGGAGATTCAAAGTCTTAAGACCCCGCTCACTCCTCAAATCCAGTCCCAGGTTTTCCCTTCGACCATGCGGGGATATGGGCACCAGGGCAATTCTCCCAGTTTCCAGGCTGGCCTTGAATGTGTGACTTTTTAAAAAATTGCTTTGAAAATACTATGTGGAAAAAAATAAAATAAAATATGTGTGTGGGCTACTCTGTAATGACTCCTCTAACGGCTGACCTGATATTCTACTGTTTAGTGAGCCGTTTCCTAACTACACTATTATGTCGATGGTGTCTTCGGGGGAACCAGGAAGGGTGACCCATGATGCCTTCCCAGAGTCTCTGAAAACATACACCACTTGGCAGCTGCTGACTTTGCCAACATGCCATGGCTTGCCCCATGGGACCATGTTAATAGCCACAAAAATAAATAAATAAATAACTAAATAAAAATTCCGAGAGCAAGGAGCTTCTCGCACAGAACATCTGTGAAAGCCACAGATTTTCCACAAATTACATTCTCTTCAACTGTCTTGGGCTTTAAGACTGGGTGTTTTCTATTGCTTCAGCCAGCCAGCCAGCATCTTCCCAAGTTTAAGACGATGCTCTCTGCCTGGGAAGACCATTACAGGAAAATCTCCAAACCACAAAGCCACAAACTGATGTCAAACAAAGGATGTGACTGTAAGTATGAGTTATGGGTTCTGGCAGGTCTTGTCAGGTGAAGAACAGCCTGGCTGTCAAAGAAATAAAATTTGCCCTATTTATGAAGAAGCAAGCTGTATCTTCCCCAGAAACAGCAAACTAGCCCTCCTCCCCATGCCACTCCACCCCCCCCCCTTTTTTTTCCCCACATTTGCTCTTAAGAATTTAGCATAAGTATAAAATCCAGAAAAGTTATTTCCACAATTAAGCCTGGTGAGACGGTAAAAAGCTACAGAAACTTAGAGCAATGGCAAAAATATGCAAGCCGCACTAATGTTTACAGCCTCAGAAAGTACTTTAAGTTCAAATGAAGTTGTGGAACTGCCTACTTAAGTAGGTTTATTTAAATTGAAGCTTTGCTTGGTTGAACTGTTTTCATTCTCATTCTTTCCTCAATCATCTATTCAGTGAACAGTTTTTGAAGGTAGACTGCATGCTGGCACTATGTTAGCCTTTATCTGGTAAAAATCAGTTTTGAAAATCAGTACTTTAACTCAAATAGAATTGTATTTTATAGAAATGTGCTGTGCAATGCATCAATGTAACGTGGCCAATATATCAAAGTCTGCAAAAGGATTTGGAATAGTCTATATTGACTCATTATACTTAATTGTTGCTACTTACTTAATGATACTTAATTATTGTTAGTATCATTAAAAGTGTTTTTTCTTTTATGGGCACTCTACCCAACAAAAGAAACTACTTAAAACAGGTCTCATGTTAAGGAGTGAAAAAGTAAAAAGTATAGTTTGTGGAATTAGATGTGGTCAGTATAATGCTTAATCTACTGAAATCTCTATTCTAATTCATGAAAGGCATCTATAAAATAGATATTTACAAGAAATACATTGACCCTGATTTCATATTAATAGATTCTAGAGTATCTTAGTAACACATAACATAAAACAGCAAAATTAAGAGGTTAACTTATGAATGAAAAGCAGATCTTACTTGTTCATAATTAGCAATTACTTAAGAAAAGGACTTCACTTGCCCAAAATCCTACACCCAGTTTAAGTAGAAATATATTTTTGGTAAGTTATGAAATCTTACTGGAAAAGTTTGTGGAGAATTTTCTTTGGGAAGTAAATTCCTTAGTTACTTACCATCAAACCTACATTCACTTTTTGAAGGCTTCTTTAACATCTTTATTTTTAAACACTTCTGGAAAAGTGCAAACTAGTTCACATTCGTAGTATATGTTGAAAAGGGTTAGGTGCTTCTATAATTCAAAATGTCGAGTTAAAAATAACAACTGAAGCTCAGGTAGAAATTGGGGGTCTCCTAATTCTTTGTAATATAAATGAGAATGTTTTTAATAGAACTCAATTTATGAGTTCTTTATACATGTCTTTATTGTGATGTAGATATGTAGGAGATTTAAGGCCACTTTCCATAAAGTGTGCAGCAGAAAAGGACAGACGTGACCAAAAATTGTCAGTCTTCCCTCTGGGGAACTTCAAGAGTCATTTAAGGAAGATGAAAAGAAAAAAAAAATGTATTCTTTTCTGCAGAAATACTTTAATCTGCTACAGTGTCATAAAGAAATCCTTTCCTTAGCTTCTTGCTCTGTTGGTTTCCATTCAGTTGGTAACTCTTCATTCTACACTTAACTGCTGTCATAGGGCACCCAAAGTGGGAGGGTGTAGACATCCATGCTGGTTTGGTTTCCTCCCCCAACTGGTGTTTGCTGTAAATTCCTTCAATACAACATTCGACTTTCAAATAACTGGGTACTTCAGACTGCGTTACTCACAGTGGTCCCAGAGGAAATAAGAAGTTTGGCCACATTTGTAATTTAACTTTCACCAAGATTTTCTTTCTGGGGGTGCCTGGGTGGCTCAGGGTGTTAAAGCCTCTGCCTTCAGCTCAGGTCATGATCCCAGGGTCCTGGGATCGAGCCCCGCATCAGGCTCTCTGCTCTGCAGGGAGCCTGCTTCCTCCTCTCTCTCTGTCTGCATCTCTGCCTACTTGTGATATCTGTCAAATAAATAAATAAAATCTTTGGGGAAAAAAAAAAAAAAGAGAGAAAGAAAATCTTGCTTCTGAAAACGATCAACTGAACCGAATCGCGTGCTTCGTGATTTCTATCCTGGCACAAGCTCCTCAGTGTCTGATAACCACCCACGGATTGAGGGGCTGGTCCCTGACCACACTTTGAGTAGTAGCACTGCTTTAAATCTTCCTTTTTATTTAAACCTCGTACTAAGGTATTTTAAGTTAAATTTTTTTAAAAATTGGATGAAGCACGGAGGATGTAAATTCAGGTAAGAACCTATGAAATCACGAAGACAAGACATTCAAACATTGGCTTACGAGTGGTGAAGACCCCGGTGACTTTAGGGCTCTGCTGGTTGCCTTTGACTGCGACGAGGGATGCGGTATACTCAGAAGCGGGCTGCAGATTCCTCAGTGGGTACTGTGAGGCCGAGGGACCCACATTGTACTGCTTGGGCTGGCCTCCCCGGGTCGGGCCCACAGTCAGTCGGTACCCCGCTATCCGGGCCCGAGGAGGAGTCCAGGTCACTAAGACAGTGGTGTCCGTTTCATTGGTAAACTGGAGGTTAGTGGGAGCATCCAATTCTAGAAAAAAGATGAAACACACCAAGAAATATTTGACCCTCAGTCATGATCATCCCGAAACTCAAAAGCTTCACTGGATTTTCTAAACCTTCCTTAAAGCTGAAACTCAGTAAAACTCAAAACCTTGGAAACGTGGAGCCAGTATGAGATAGAGGGCTACATGGAACTTTGCAAAATGGTTTTAATCATGAGAAATTGCTTTTTTTTTTTTTTCCCACTTGACTTTGGTCCTGAGGAAAGTCCAATTTTCCAGCATTTCTTTCCCATCACCCTCTGATCTTACACTAACATTGTAGAGATCACATCATTAAACAGAAACAATAACCAAAAAAATAAACCTCTCATGAATGTCACAATGCACTCTGAAACGAACAGGTTAAGACATGAGAGAGAAGCCCCAAAATACGAGGACAAGATGAAACTCTACACGGGACAGAAAGAATATCGTGTGCATGTATTGAATGAATAGTCCTTTGCTAGAGAAATAAAAGTAATTTTCGCATGATCCGTGTTAGCTAATAATTATAGCATATCCGTCAGAATCACAGCAGGACGCTGGTGAGTGCACACTATCAGACTATCAGAAAGAATCACACAAACCGTGAGTGTTCTTCAGTGTGATAGCTAGAACTTTCTCTGCAGTGAATTAAAACACTTTCCAGATGAAGGAAATGCTTACAAGGTAATCCAGTGTAATAAGTGAAAAAACTGGACATGGGTCACAATGACAGCAGTCTACATGGGCCAGCCCCATTGCTTCCTAGCTCTGGGACTTTACAGACTGCAGAATTTTCTATCAGCTTCAATTTCTTCACAAACCCAATGCGGATGAGAAGACCTTCTTCATTAGGTCAAGGAGAGTATTAAATATAAGGACCATGCTCGTAAAGAACCGAGCAGAGGCCCTGGGACTTCAGATGCAGTGACTGTTTCAGCAATGACTATTTATAAATAATTCTATAAAAGGTTAAGAGCATACATTTGCATTTTGATCTAGGTATTTTTAGTTACAGAAAATATCCTCAAATTTACAATCCATGTCTCTGTCAGCAGAGAAAATCAGGTTCTCTTAAGTTGCCTCTCTTGGTGCCATCACCCGCTACGTGGGTAGGCGTATTCGGGAAATGGGTCACTGTTGAGCATCCGTGGAGCTGGTCTCAGAGTAACGATGTGCTTCATGTCCACGATGCATTCCCTCACCCACCGGGTATCTCCTTATCTCCAACCCGACCCCCAGGACTTAACGTTTTGCTGTGCCTTCACCACAGATTGGGAATCAAGGTGGAGAGAGTCGGGAGCAGGACATACTGGTTGTTTGTTCCGCCGTCAGAGGCTTGCTCTCCCTTCCCTGGTTCACAGCGAAGACCTTGAAGTGATAGGTGACCCCAGGGGACAGTCCGGTGACTTCCGCAAAGGCATTCCTGCTGATGGGCAGCCTCTGGCCGTGTTCCCCAGGCAGGTTGACAGGGATCACGTCCACGCGGTAGCCGGTCACCGCGCTCTCGGGGGGGCTCCACATGATGGTGATCTTCACGTCTGTCACTTCCACAAACTGCAGGTCCCGAGGAGGGGGAACTTTATCTAACAGACAAGAGCCAACTGGTCATTCACAATTCCTGCTGAGGTGTATTTATTTTAAGCCAATTTCCTGGATGTAAGGAAATTCGTGGCGCCTCTCATTTCAAAGCAATGCTAAGTTTTGTCTCTCCACCAGAGAATGTGTGTTTCTGTTTATATTTCCATAGTTCAGTCATCCTGCTTACACAGGACATCTGAAGCTTTTTATTTCACTTAACCTAAAATGTGTAGGTAAGCAGATGAGTTTCCAATGTATTAAGTGTCCTGTTAAGGAGTTTAAAATACACACACACACACACACACAACCAAAAAACAAAACCAAAAAATACCCTAATTGTGACAACAGAAAAAATTTGGCTTGCATTTTACTGAGCCATTTTGTAAAACTTTAAAGTAACAGAGGAACGAACACCAAAGTTTCTGGGGAAAAATAGGAAGGTTTTATGTGTTGGTTTTTAATCAGGAAAGCCAAGAGCCAGCTTTGATAAGTTAGTTTATAGCATGGACATTTCAGCCAATTTTCTTAAGTTGAAGGATAAGCTCATCTGTAAGATTACTTGCACACAGGAACTGTTGACAGAGATAAAACAGCCCTCCCAGAGAAATAATAATTCTTGGGTCTCCCACTTCTGGTCCACCCCAGCAGGCTAATGGAATGAGCCTGGTTGTATTCCTCCGATAAAAGGGAGGTTAAGCGTCTTGTCTTGCTAAGCCCTGAAAGGTAGGCTAGCACAGGAGGGGGCTCTCAGTTACCTGAACGTGGGACACCTGTGGTTTCCTGTTGGATGAAAACAGGAGTACTTTCTTGGTTTTCTTCCACTGCATAGATGGTGATGTTATACTGGACACCAGGTTGCAAGTCACTAAGGGTGACGGAGTTGGCAGTTTCAGGAAGGTTGAGCTCCGTGCTGCTGCCTTCTACTGAGGGCGAATACACTATTCTATATCCTGCAGATTCAAGGGGGTGAAGTTAGCCACACAGTTTTATGAAACAGAGGTTTAATGAGTCCTAAATCTCTCTTCTCTGAAAAGCCCTTAGACTCTTGCTGGATTAGTCTAGAACTAGAGATGCTTTCTGACTCTTTACATGTTCCTACTTCCTATCAGGACTGTTCAGTACAAAGATAAAATAAGAGCAGTCTTGCAATCCTTTTTAATAATAAATATCATCCTCGAAGATCCAAGATCCTTAATAAATGTCTATTAGAGATGCTATGAGGTGAAAATATTCATGTGAAAACGACTTCTTTTCTTTGAGCTCTAGGCAATGAAAGCAATTAATGAACAACCTTGAGCACAGATCGTCTAGCACTGTCTGCATCTTTCCCAAACTTCAGAGGCAGTGGAGTAGCTTAATGAGCTAAGACGGCAACGGGGTTACCTCTTTAAGAGTAAGTCCTAGAGTGAGGTTTTCAGAAAAATTACCCCTCTTCGACCTCAGAAATGCCTGGTTTAGTAAGTCAGGGAGCTGGCTTTCGAGGTTTTGTGTGTAAGTGTGTACGTGTGTAGGGGGGTCAATAAAATGGACATGACGGGAAACAATCTGTAAGAAGGAGAGCTGTAAGACTTGAAAATAATCACATTCTGAATTACTATTACACACACACCCCTCTACCCTAGTCTAGAGTTATGTAGGAGAGTTAAGTGATATCCCTGTCCACAGGTCAGAACTGGCTCCCTCACCACCCGTGGTGTCAAGATCAACATGGCAGCCAAAAGGGAGGCCAGCATCACCTGTGATGGGCGCCTGGGGTCTGCTCCAGCGAACAACAATCGAGGTGTCGTCAACTCGGTCCACAGCAGGGTCAGGAGGCGCATCCGGAGCTAACAGAAAATGAAAGGAGCACACGATGATAACAGTCAGGAAATACTGCTCGAGACCTATTCTGCAGAAAAAAAGCTTCTCTTTACAGGGTGTACGACACACGTACCTGTAGTCTGCGAAGTAGACAGGATCAGGCTCTGCTCTCCTTCCTCAGATATCTGATAGACATTGACAATGTATTTCCGGCCAGGAAGCAGGTCAGGGATGTTCACAGAAGTGGCCGTGCTTGGAAGATCTTTAAAATAGAAAGGAAAGGTTACCAGTCAGAGCAAACCAATCCCCGAACTCGCTCCACAGCCTAGAAGAGAAATATTGTTAAAACTACATATTCATGAGGGAAGGGGGTGTGTCTAGAAGGAAGTGTTCTAATGGAGAATCAATAATATCAATGCATTATGGGATAACTTTTCTTTTGTTCCCCATTTTTTCGAAATTTTTTTTCTCTAAAGAGATGTAATTTGTATAATCCACCCCCAATTTGTAAAAGTAGCTCTCTGTAGTTAAAAAAGTCAGGGTGATGGTTATGGGCAGGGGACAACGGGAAAGGAGGTATGTTCTTTTCTTATACTGTGCACCTCCAAAGGCTAACATTTTCTGCTGTGGTCTTCAAACTGGCAATCACTTCCCTAAAGAAAACCCTGGGAGCTCCTGGGTGGCTTAGCTGGTTGAGCATCTGATGCGATTTCAGCTCAGGTCATGACCTCAGGGTCTTGAGATCAAGTCCCATGTAGGGCTCTGCACTCGGCACGGAGTCTGCTTATCCCTCCCCCTCTGCTCCTCTCCCTGTTCTCTTGCTCACATAAATAAATAGTAAAATCTATTTTTAAAAAAATTATGAAAAAGAAAACACTACGGTTTTATAGACCTGTACCCAGGCAAATGGGTAATGTTGCTCATATTGGGAACCAGGAAAACGTGAGCATGGCTCAGGAAAATCCCAGCTTCGTTCTAGAAATGTCAGCTCTGTCCCTTCCTCGCACTGGAAGTTTGTTCAGTCCAAGCTGTCAACCGGTTCCAAAGCCATCATGACGGCACTTGTAGCTTACCGAGATACTGTGGTTCATCTCCCTCCTCACTCAGCTCGTATTCCACACGGAATCCTGACACAGTGTCTGAAGCCGAGACCCACGAGACCACAAAGCTGCTGGCTGTGATTTCAGTCACAGATTCAGACGTGGCCACAACGGGAGAAAGGGGTGTCGTCTCTCCTGTCACGGTGTTGCCTAGAGGGTCACAGAAAGGGGAGAGGGGACCTTCAGCCGTGGAGAGCATTTACTACTGTCACCTACAGAACACCATTAAAAGAAAAGGTTGGTGCCATCTATGGAAGAATAGGACTTGGGGAGCAAACCACTTCCTGAGGAACGCAGGCACAGCCATGAGGACGGGTGGCATACGTACTGGTCACAGGGGGGCTGGTGCTGGTGGTAGTGAAGTCAAAGCGTGTCACCTCTCGGTGGCCATAGTGCTGGACACTGATGAGCTGTCCCTCATATACCACACCTGGCGTCAGGCCTTTGATAGTGTATGAATTCAAGTGGCCAGGAATGGTAGCTTCCTTCCAACGGCCTGGAGAATTTTTCTAAAGATTTAAAAGAAGTCACGTAAGTATTCACAAGGATGAACATTCAGAGATGATATTGATTAGTCTTCAAAGAACGAGGCACCTAGGCAGCTCCATTGTGGAGGAAAAATCATGGAAAACAGGAATCAGAACAGGGACCTATAGCAGAGTTTAATATTAATAATAATTATTATCATAGCTAATATGTACTGGTAGCTCACCATGTGCCACCAACTGGGCTGTTTTACTTGCATTTGCTCATTTAAACTTCCTATCTCTCTTCCTTCCAAGTTAACGGTATAGTTGCCTTCATGTTACAGGAGAAGAAATAGTATTATATGACATGCCCAAGGCCACCCTGTCACAGGTGCTGGACACCTTCCTTTTTGCCAGACTGATGAAGAATCCGAGTTTTGGCTCTCTCATTTTTTAAATTTCTACAATGAACAGAGCTATATTCTTCTCTGAAGTGGCAAAGGCCATGTATTCTATCTTTCACTAAGTAGGATACAAATTTCTTGCCTTGCAGAAATAGTAAAAAGTATAATCCTTCTTTGTGACTCAGTTCCTGAGACCATCACATATAAGGTTCCCCTGGTCTGGCTGTATGACTCACTCTTGGGTATGAATTACCCCATCAGAAGTAGTTCCCAACTTTGGGCAAGACTGCAGAAGAATGTGATTTCGGTTTATTTAATCTTTGATTCCAGTTTACATTTTCACATCCTGTCCAACTTCATTAACATGTCATGGATCATAAATCTCATTGCAATAAAATGTGTGGAAAAGAAACAGCCTTACTTCAAACAAGACGAGATCCTTTTAAGTGTAAATATTCTAAACTAAGTCAAAATACATTTTTAATGCCCAGTAACATCTTTAAATTATCCAATCAACCACTTCCTCGATAATTCAAATATTCAAGTGTCCGTTTATATTTTTGAAATCAACGAAACGGATCCTAGTATATTTTAAATTCAAATTTTAACTCAAATACCCTGAAAAAAACCCTGCAATTAGTCATGGCAATTAGCTCAGATTTAATGATAAATCTTTTGTTCAATGTGAACTTTTCTAGATAGTTAGCTATCAAAAGAAAATACTCAAACACAAAATCTCAGGTAACATCCATTGAGGAAAAACCTGAAAATTCTTTGTTTTTTTTTTTAAAGACTTTATTTATTTATTTATTTATTTGTCAGAGAGAGAGAGAGAGAGAGAGAGAGCACAAGCAGGCAGAGGCAGAGGGAGAAGCAGGCTCCCTACTGAGCAAGGAGCCCAATGTGGGACTCAATTCCAGGATCCCGGGACCATGACCCAAACCAAAGGCAGCAGCCCAACTGACTGAGCCACCCAGGCATCCCTGAAAATTCTTAATTGTTAAAAATCTCAAATTCATCACTGCAGTTTTTTTGAAGACTTTCCAATTCAAAGTATATTTTATACCTCTCTGTAAATGTTCCTTATTACAGAGATCTTCTGTAACAACTCAGAGTTAGCTTTAAAGTAAATAAAATTGGTGATGAAACAAAAAGATGAGAAACAAGGTTTTTAGGGGAAAATAGAGTGATCTCACTGACTAAAATCTACTACATACAAAGTTCTGGAAATGGCTGATTCATATACCATGGATAAGAGTACAGAGTATACTACAAAAAGAAAATGATTTTACAGCTTGAATTTTTTTCTCCAGGAGTTTAAATACAACTGCACAGGGCAGTCAAAGGTTTCATTTTGTTATTTATTTGTTTGTTTGTTTGTTTATTTAAAGAGACAAAGAGAGTAGGTGGCAGGGGGAGGGGCCGGGGGAGAGGGAGAAGCAGGCTCCTTGCTGATTAGGGCACGGCACTGACAGACCCTGGGGTCCAGACACAGCTGAAGGCAGACGCTCAACCAACTAAGCCACCCAGGCACCCCCACCCCAACCACCCATTTTGTTTCTAATTGCTAGAATTTGATAGCTATGACTAAAAGTGGGGATTTTTCTCCTGTGTTTAAAACAGTGTTTCTCAAGTTACAAGTCATGAATTTTGGAAGTATAGCAGGCAGGTCTGAAGGATAAGAAAAACTAAAGCTTACTAGACCAATACCTTCCTCTGTAGGATTTCTTCAATTTCTAGATGGTTCTTATTAGAAAATCATAAGGTTCACTTTTTAAACAAACCGTCATTCCTCATGTATTCTTCCCTCCAACCCTCTCTTCCCTTCTATCTAAATAACTTCAGAGGATCAAAAATAATGTTTTAAGAAGTGCTCCCTTATGAAAATGAATCCAAAGAGCTAAATACTGATTTTTCAAATCATGGAAATGATGCCCATCATTGTTTTCCTCTGACAGAGTTCCAAGACATGAAACCTTCAGATTCTCTTCCCATATTGGGGAAGAATCGTTTCTGGCATTATCATTTCTAAGTCCTTGTTAAGAAGATCGTTCTAAATACCAAATCTTTCTAAATCCTTCCAAATACCAAAAAAGCTAAATCTTTATGTCAAGCCACAGATAGTCAGTCAGATCTGTGGGCTCAAAAGTTGGAAAAAAGAATGTTTAGGACGTGTTAATTTCGGTAGCCTCAGTGTGCGCAGTTTCTGAGTGGGATACTCACAGGCTTCCATCTGAGAATGTACTTGGAAATGTGAGATGGTTCTGGGGCATTCCACTGGATAGGGTGAGAATTGGGTTGACTGGGGGTCTCGGTGATGATTACTTGGACGGGACCAGTTGTGCCTGAAAATGAAAATGTGAGATTTGGTGATCTTGGGTATTCACTTACTTTAGCTTAAAAGTTACTGCAAATGGATGGTCATCATTAAAAGACGGTTTTATTTATCAGTAAATGTGAGTAAAAAAAAAAAAAATTCTGGGATTATTTTTTTACATCTTGACCTTGGAAATCAATGCCACAAAATCCTTTCTTAGTCGATAGATCATCGTCCATCACATGAGAAATGCAAATAGAACTTGTTAATAGCAAATAAAATTTGAAAAATGCCACTGTTTGTTTTCCTCTCAATTTTCAAAGAATTTTGAGAAAATTGTGAAACTACTCAAACCCAAATAAAGCGACACAGAACCCAAACTCTATTTATCATACTGAGCTGCTTTAAAGCAAATTCTCATTTGTAAAGGCTTTCATCAAGAATGTATCTACCCACGAAGAAAACATTCCAAAGGCCATGGGACATGATGTAAAACACACATATTTCTAAATGAGATAGAATCCTTAATGAATAAATTACAGACTCAGTTTTCTTTCTTTTTTTTTTTAAGTAAGTCTTATTTAAGTAATCTCTATACCCAATCTGGGGCCCGAACTCATTACCCCCAGATCAAGAGTTGCATGCTCTTTTGACTGAGCCAGACAGAAGCCCTAAGACTCAGTTTTATTTCTTATCAGCCGAAGCATCCTATTGGGGGAAAGGTTAAGTTTTAGTTTTACTCAGTAAGTATACTCTAAAATCCTACCACTGAGTGCTCAAATTATTAAGAGATCAAACTTCTTTTTTTTCAAAGGCAGTTACCAACTGAAATGGCATTTTGAAGTATATACTAAATTCAGTATTTCCATATCTCAATATACATGACTGTTTCCAACAAAATTTAAAGTCTGATTTTGGTTCTTCTTCTTCTTCTTCTTCTTTTTAAAAAAAACCATATAAGAGAAGTAGAATTAATTTCTTAGTAGTGTAGACTCCATTTAGGATAATAATGAAATAGCTAGAGAATTTAAGCTTACAGCATAGAACACCATCTTCTTCCTAAAGACTGTCTTTTTTTATGATGTCAATCAATGTTCTACTTATTGGATATAAAAATAAAGTTCCTTGCCATAACCTTTCCAAGAATTTCTAACTGCTACTCTATCAAAAGAAAGCAACATTTTGCAAGTCTCACAAAGCATTTCACCTGTATGTTAACAGATTTAAGTTTTCTGAAAGCTCTTAGGGAAAAAAAAAAATAGTCATCTTTGAACTTAATTGTTATGCTGTTCAATCCTCTATGCAGACAAGATATTCTGTGGCAAAATAAGTACAAAGCTTGAATATCTGTGTAGATTCAAAAGTTTTAGGACAATATACTCACTTCTGCACTGGGAATAATTCAAAGTGGTTGGAAGACTAACAAATATTCTCTGAGTCTTAATTTCATTTAATGCACATATTTCTAAACCAAAATACCAAAATTCATGCATAAGATTATCCATTTTCCATTCTAAAGGAGGGTATATTTCACAGAACATGGAAGGATGTGTGTTCTCATCAACTGGCAGAAGTTAATTACACGTCATTTTTTAAATTACCCCTTCTGTTCATGAAGATCCTTGCAAATACAAGTGTACTTAAATTTATTTAATTTAATAAATTTAAAAAAGTAAGACATATAATGAAGTAAAATGTCAGAGACGTGACTTCTGGGAACATCAGTAAATACAGGAATATCACGTCCTTAAATTCTTTACAATAATTGGCCTAAGGTTGTTTAAATATCGATTCTCTAAAGAATTCCTACTATGATTTCCTTAAATAAAAAGACATCTGATATGTATTTTATATAGTTTGACAATCACGATTTAAAGGGAGGAAGAAGTTTGTGATGCCACAGCATGTACAACACCAAGAGTGATCCTTAGTTAAACCACAGACTTTGGGTGAAAACAGTGCCGATGCAGATTTCTCCACTGTAAGCAATGCACACGCCAGAGGGGACTGTCTGTAACAGGTGCCTGGGCATGTGTGAGGGCAGGGGCTACACGGGAAAGCTCTGTACCTTCTTTTCAATTTTGCTGGGAACTGCTCCAAAAAAAAACCCAGCCTTTAATTAAAACCAAAAGTTTTGATGGTAAAATGTCTATTAAGTTTCCGAAAGACAATATGAATGTCTTTTACTGCTCACCTTTAACCCTGATCATGTTCCTGGGTCCGTGAGGAGGAGGTGGTGGGGAGGAAAAGATGACTCAGTGGTTTTTACCTCCGTGATGGAGCAAAACTACAGAAGTTTCTTTGCTTTCTAAAACTTAAAGCATTGGTTCGAAATTGTTTTGAAATTCACGCTTGTACCGCAGCCCACCCTTTAGGGGGTTGCACTGAACAGCTGTGTGGGTTCATGCATTTAGTATATTTTTGTTCAGAAAGAAAAGAGACTGTGTCCATCATTTGTAAGGTCAACTCAATTCTGATTACCACTCTACCTTAATCTACATATGATCTGAAGACAGGAAGTCTGAAAATTCCGACATCATTTACATCAGTTAGATTCAATAAAACTAAAATTAATCTAGTGGTGTATACTAGCAACTACCATTGTAAAAACTTGACTTCCTCTCTTACTCAGTCTGACCAAGCTTAACCAGAAAACCGTTAGGTAAAAATATGACACAACGTGTATACTTTTAAAATCGGTTTAAAGTAAGGCTGAAAGGAATCATTTCCAGTAACGATGACCCTGAGGAAGTTAAATATTTATGCGTTTGTGACTCAGTCCTTTTTTCTCTCTTTTATTTGCTGAGATCTGTGCTTTTCCTAGCTGTTTATTGACAAACCAAATGCCTCTTATCTTCTGTTCCTTTGAACAACTCCATCAAATCCTCCCTGGGCGGAGCCTATGGGGCAAGGCTCAGAGACAGTCTCCTGGTCATCTGTGACTCCTTTACTCTTCTCACACTCAGAAAGCCCCGTGTACTAGGCGTGAACCATTGAGTAAACCAGACACAGAGATAAGCACCCAACCTCTTACCGAGGGCAAATATCAACCCCCTCTCTAAATCTCCTCCTCCATGTTCACTGGGCATTCCTCTGAGCCTTTTTTAAAAAGTAGGAGCAAACTCAACCTGTAAAACTCCAAAGCAGAAGGCTTCCTTCCTTTCCACCTAGATTTTACCCTTGTCGTATCCACCAAAATGCTTCCAGTGGAAAATGCTTCTGGCATTGAGAAACAGGCTAGTTTTAAAGTGAGAAAAAACATTTCTCTCTAAAATCATTGAGGATGATTTTCAACAAACCGTCACACCAGTAACAATCTGAAACACAGAAACTAGAGAGCATTTCTTTAAATGTTTCTATTCTTTAGTTGCCTCATTAAAGAAGAAAACCAATGCACTTAAGGTTTTTCTGTAGATTTAAAAAAAATTATTAAACAAAAAAATTATTTTAAGTGATTCCTACACCCAAATCTGTCATAAAATACAACTTAAGGGGACACGTGGGTGGCTCAGTGGGTTAAAGCCTCTGCCTTTGGCTCAGGTCATGATCTCAGGGTCCTGGGATCGAGCCCCGCATCGGGCTCTCTGCTCAGCGGGGAGCTTGCTTTTCCTCTGTCTCTGCCTGCCTCTCTGCCTACTTGTGATCTCTATCTCTGTGTCAAATAAATAAATAAAATCTTAAAAAAAATACAACTTAAGAGCCAGGTTCATTTATGCTGTGGGCTTAAGACAAAGGTCACCTTCGACAACTCTGATAGTGACTGAGGGATTGAGGAGAAGCGAGTTTCTTCCAAGTCTGTGGAAAGGGTGTATCTGGGTGGTTAGTATTTAGGATCAGAGGTCTGTTAGATAGTTAGTGCTGGAAGGACCTTTAAAGGCAATTAGCTTTAACCTCCCCGTTTTACAGATGAGAAGCTGACGAGTAGAGCCTGACATGGATCTCTTTCTTAGCACCTGTACAGCTGGGACCCATGACTTCGGCAAACTCTAACTTCGATCAAATTGTTCCATACCTGGTTCTCGAGATAGTGAATCTCTTACTACCCTATGAAGGGATTGAGATTACTTAATCTTAATTTCTGTCAGAGGCAGGTTCTGATGCTAGGAAAACCTGTTTTTGTTTCTGAATGTGGGCCATGTTTCTAGTCTAAAGTCAACAGAGTTCTAGGAGGCTTTGCACCTCGGTAGTTATTCAAATAACTGGCACCTAAAGATGAAAGCTTCCTAATTATTATTAAATTTTAAAAATCTGATTTCTTTTCTCTTTTTTTTTTAAGATTTTATTTTTTTATTTGACAGAGAGATCACAAGTAGGCAGAGAGGCAGGCAGAAAAAAGAGGGGCAGAAGCAGGCTCCAAGCCGAGCAGAGAGCCCAATGCAGGACTTGATCCCAAGTCCCTGAGACTATGACCCAAGCCAAAGGCAGAGGCTTAACCCACTGAGCCACCCAGACGCTCCATAAATCTGTTTTTTTTTTTTTTTCTAAATGAGTTAATCACACCTATAGCTAGGCATTATGTCCTATGACCTTAAAAACCACAACAACAACAAAATACCAGCAATAACCATTTGGGAGTATTTGAACTGCGTGGGCAGAAAATTGACCGAATTACTCAACTCTTGACCCAGAATACTTTGTTCTAGACTCCAGTTGATCAAACAAATGAAAATTTTGACACAAAGAGGCCCTGGTTGAAATGCTGACTGAACACACATACCCTGCATTATATTCCATGCCATCTCTGTATCCAATCTCTCCCTCAAGAGTCATAACATAAAATGCCAACACTTCGCTCCCAGGGTAGCTCACTGCACGGTTTTTATTTACACGTGCCGACGGGAGATCCAATTAGCTGGAGGTTTTAAACTTACGGGATGTTCTAGAGTGTTCAGAAACAAACTGACACACAGGCATATTTTCTCAGCCTCGCACATCTTTTACTTGACTGGGGAGGAAGGAAAATCATTTGAGTCAAAAATCCGATTGTTAGATAGTGATCGGCGAAAAAGAGGAGAAAGAGGAGAGGCTGATTCAGGGACCAGAGTATTAAAAATAAGGATCCTGCCCAGTTTTTACAACTGAGTTGGAAGCTGTCAGTTTGCACGAATCTAGCTACTTACCTGGATAGGTCTGCAAAGGCTGGCAATGCCACTCCCCAATGCCACGGCCATAGCAATAGCACTGGTACCTGACACCATGCACATACTTCTCCCACGAATCTCCAATTTGATAAAATGTTCGGGTTTCTGAATCCTGGCATTGGTCTAAAATATATACAAAGTGAAAGAAGCGTCATCGAAGCGTCATCGAAGATGGAGAGCTACAAATCAAATTTCAGCGTGCTCCAGCAAGTGGGCAAGGGAGCATACATTCTTAGTTTCAATGGGAACTTGCAGGTGTCCTCACAAATATATGTGGTTACAAAATATTTTGTTCCTGTCTTTTACCTTACAGGATAGCTAGCAGTAAATAAGTACCCACTGGAAAAAATGTTTGGTCTTCTAAAAAGATAGTAGTTCTAAATAAAAACTTTGTAATTTAGATTTCAGGATATCCTGACATTCTGAATACCAATTTGAGAAAACTAACTTAGATATATTTTGCCAACATGAATGAAACTGACTTACCATTTGAATAGTAAGGGCAAAATATCACTCTTTATACCTCTTTAAATTTTGGAGTGCTTAGTTTTACATGTAAATGAATGAACTAGATTTTCACTATGAATACTTGCTGAGCAGCTTCTGAAAAGACCTCTCAGGACTCTGTCTCAGCTTTGATAATCTCAGGTCAAACAAACTCATCTGATTAGTTTGTTTTCTTAGTGAGCAACAGGTCTCTCTTAGTAAAGGAATATTAATGGGTTACCTTAAAGCTGGCCCACAGCTCTATTAGGGCTCAGCCTTCACTATTTGCTTAGATCTATTATAGAGGGCAGCCAAGAAAAATACAGTCTTTGGAAGGGGTATTTCCTGGCACGAGAATCTACACAGTCAGCAAAGGAAGGTTCTCCTTCATAACATGGATTCTCTTTATGATCCAGAACCAAAGAACTGATTCTATTCTATTAAAATAAACCTGCATGTTACTAGACTCATAACAATAGATGACTACCAATATCAAGTTGATATACTGTGTCATGATTAGAGAAAAGATTTTACAAAGCTCTCGGCAACACACTGATCAAAGTCTGAAGTCATGAACTAGCTCTCCTTATCTGAAACTTGTTAACTAGTCCCAGCATCCAAAACCATCTAGAGACACGAAGGCTAATTACCAACGGGATCACACTTCCATCTTCCCCGGCCCTGACCAAAGCAGGTACAATTCAGCATGTGTCCCTCCTCATGACGTTTGTGGAATGTGTCATTCACGTTGTAAGTGATGTCGTCAACAATGCACTGATCTGTTTAGGAAACAGTGGGGAGGTGAAGAGCTTTTTTAAGTTTCATGATGAAATTAAAAAATGTCATGCTTTTTTAAAAAAAAGATTGATCTATTTATTTTAGACAGAGAGCGCGGGCACGTGCTTGCATGCACAAGTTGGGGGAGGGGCAGAGGGAGAGAGAGAGAGAGAGAGAATCTCAAGCAGATGCCACGCTGAGTGTGGAGCCTGATGCGGGGCTCAAATTTACAACCCTGTGATCATGATCTGAGTTCAAATTAAGAGTGGGATGCTTAACCAACTAAGCCACCCAGGTGCCCCCAAAATACCATGCTATTCAAAGCACACAGTTGTTTCCACTAATTTATAACACCTCCCACTAAACTTACTATTCTACTAGCATAGAACAAACACTTTATTAAAGCTTAGTCAGAAATACAATTTTTGGAAAAAATAATTCTTTCATAAACTCTTTCTTATAAACTTAAGTATCAGAGGTCAAAGTGCATACAGCTACAGAATGCGGTAAAAATGCCTTCCTGTGGAAAGGCGATTTTTGAACAAATGCATATTTCACTTCTGGAGAAGTTTTTGCTCCATTGATAATGTCCGTCAGATCTCTGCTTGCTCTGAGAAATTGGGAGGAAGATCAAACATTCTTATGGAACACCCAACATGGTGTGATGGTCTGATCTTTGGAATGGCAGGGGTGGGGAGATACTTGGATATGGGAAATAGAATAACATCTATGGCGTTTGTGAAAGTAAAAAGAAAATTAGGGCAACTCTATTCCTAACTCTCTGAGAAATCCTGAAAAAATTACTTTCCCCTTGAGGTCTCTCAGCTTCTTCATCTGGTAAGTGAAAAGTTAGTCTATATGTCTTTCTAGGGTTCCTTTCAGTTCGGCAACCTCATATGGAATTATTATTACTGGAGTGTGTTACTCACAAAAGGAGAACAAGTTCAGGCCAATGTCAACATACCAGTTACATGAACTATTTATTAGCTCAGAGTTCTACCTAAATCTTAGTTTTCAAGTCAAAGAAACAGAAGTACTAAAATGGCTTTAATAAATCATCATCTCTATTATATACTAGGATCCAAAGGGGAAAAAAATGCTCTCAGCAAAAGAAGTAAGTTTCTGTCACCTTCAGTTTGGACTCACAAAGGTCTCATGTCAGAACAGCAGAGTCTCAGGGCTGGGTGACCCAGTCCGTTAAGCATCTGCCTTCAGCTCAAGTCATGATCTCAGGGTCCTGGGATCGAGCCCTGCATCTTCTTCCTTTACTTCTGCCCCTCCCTCCACTTGTGCACGTACTCTTTCTCTCTCTCTCTCTCTCAAATAAATAAATAAAATCTTTTCAAAAAAATAGCAAAGTCTCTTTTCTTTAGAGAAATTATCCAATCTTTTCTAGACGTGACTCCAATAGCCTAACGAAAAGCTAAAAGGATCAGATGATTGTGTTCCAGCCTTTGGAGTCATCTTCTCAGCTCAGTGTAAGTACTTACCTCCTGGGAATGCCTCTGAATTTAGAATTGCTTTGCCAGCTTTTCTCCACTGGCTATTGACATGAGAAGCTCAAGGTGTCCAGGAGACTCATGGCATGGCAATGCCTACTTCCTCTCCTACTTTGGTAAAGTACAAGTTTTCCCCTACAAACTTGGTCCTCTCAAAAGTTCTCATCAATGAGCTAGCATACCTCGGAGCTGGGAGTAGGCAACACAAGTCCATTCTCCACGACCATTCCCGACGCATGTGCACCTCATCATGTGACCCATATCGTGCTGTTTGTCCCATTGATCTCCAATGCGATACATGACCCCTTCATTGGTTGTGCAGATTTCCTCGTGCGCTGTGTGGAAATGGATGGAGAAATGATCACAAGACCTAAAAACATACACACTATTATTCGTCTCGCTTGGTTATCCTAACAACTCTCACTTGGAAAGCAGTCTGGTGTGCCTTAAAGAAGTCTCAGTGCCGCTGTGGGCATGTATGTGTAGAGTTTTGAGTCCTAAAGAGAGCAAACCTAATCCAAAGGTGAAGTATGTTTTGGGGAATAATTGCAGGAAGGGTGAGGGCATGTTAAACCATGATAATACCTACACATGCACACAACGGGTCTGCAATGTTCTAGAAGACTGATGTTGACTACTGCATCATAACTTTTTCTAGTTCTGCTTTATTCGATCCCAAAGGGAAACTATGTATTTGGGTAGAGAATTGCAAGGGAAAGCATGGTTTTCTTCTTAATCCAACAATCTATTTGTAGAAAAAATAAAAGTGAGTGTAAGTAGCGTTCTTGGGTTTCAGTGCCTTATACAGACACTTGATAACAGTGCAAGTGGGGTTCTCGATCAAATGTAACTTGTGGGGTTCTTGAGATTTGAAAACAAGAGGTTTTGGTATTGGCTTCCCTTTCACCATTCATACCAACTATATCCCTCTTGAAACCAGAAAAGATCCCATACTTTTCAGAAAACATAGAGTTTGGGCCATTTTGGTATTTCATAAGTGAGAGAATGTATTCTAGTTGAGCCACCGTTAGGTGTAAATATAGTAGGACTGTGACTACAGCAGTTACACATGAAATGTGTTAAGATACTCAGCTATGTGTTCCTTACAAATGACAAACTTGTGAAAAATGTGCATTTCCAGATGTCTTAAAAAGTGTATTTAATGTATTTATATATTTTTGGATATTAAATTATATCAGAAGGATTTTATGATTACATAAATAATATACTAAATAAAATATATATTATATATACTATACATATATAATATACATACCATTTATGTAATAATATATACACTTACACAGATATATAAGTATACCTCATGAAGTTTTGTGCTGTCTGAAAATTAAGACTGAATGGGCGAACTGGGAGTAAACTGGACACTCTTCTTCTGTCTTACTACGTAAGTGGGTGCCTACAGGGCTTCATCTTACCAGCCATGGGGCAGAATCCAAACTTCTGGTCCGCGTCGTAGTTGGGCGTGGTTCCACACCACTTCATGTTGTCCCTCCTGCCCTCGGAAGTACAGTCCGTGTAGTTGTGGTTGTTGTACAAGAAGGGGAAGTGGCACAAGGCACCATTGGAGTTCCCACCTCGAGTCTGAACCAAAACTGCCCAGAAGAGGACGCAAATAGGAAGACGAGTATTACAGCAGAGCACAGCGGGGTGCAAGGACAGGAAGGCTCCGAGCAAGCCGGGGTTCTGGAGCTAATTCACAGGGAATCCACCCCCCGAATCAAGAAGGCCTGATCACAGAGCTGTAGGCTGCCTTAGCGATTCCTCCTTCTACCTTCAAAACAGACTTGAATCCCCTCTCATTTTCCCAGCCCAAAGAGAAAAGATCAAATGGTTGCTGGGAATAAAACAGTTTTAACCAGAAGAGCAGCAGAGGCTCCGAGGCGTCCATCCTGTATATTTTCTTGAGCCCTGTGGGGTCGCCTATGGATTTTAATATACTGTATCTTTAATCACATCAGAATCCCAACTGGGTCAAATAGAATTGACCTGGAGGGCTTTCCCCTGGGTGTCATTTCCCAGGAGGACTGGAGAACCAGGAAGGGTCTTCAGCGGCTAAGTTAGCTTCACGTCTCTTGGGTTCAAATGGAACAAAAGTACTACTTCTTTGGCAGCCTCAAGATGAACGGCTGGAAGCCTGGCCAATGGAAATAGGAGAAATGGCTTTTTCTCACTGCTCTGTTTCCCCCTGGGGAGACTCACCGGTGTGGTCTGTACAGAAGGAGTATTTCTGGTCTTGCTCATAATTGGAGGTGGTGCTGCACCACAGGTGGCCGTCCTGCCGCCCTTCTGTGGTGCAGGAGTAGAATGTTCTGCCGTTGTAGGTGAACGGTAGGACACAAGGCTCCCCATTGGAATTGCCACCGTAAGTCTGGGTGACGGCTACAAGCATAACCAAAAGGCTCTCGGTAAATAAGTCTGCATTTATGTCTCACCAGGAGCTGCTTCTTCCTAGCTTAATTGAGACGGAGCGTGTGCCCTCAAGCTACTAGTAGAGATCACCACCTAGTTAATGTCAGCCAAAACATGTTACTCAGGAACCCTGACCTTTGTGCCTAGAGGGATGCCTGAGTTCTTTTGCCCGTGTCCTTTGTTGCCACCTTGGCTGTTATGCCTCAGTTTCCCCATTTGTAAAGGTATATTAATACAGGTTCATTAAGAATGCTGCTTAAGGTATCCTGGAGGGATACAGACGACACTGTTGGTGCCTTAATAAACACATGAGGTTCTTCTAGGGAAAAGTCAAGTGTCCTGAACGTTCCTATTATCATTACTACCACGTTCTAGCCCAGAGACAATGCATTAGGTTGTTGAGGGAAGTTTACACTTGCGAAGCTCCAGAAATTGGAGATTTAGAGTTTACAATATGGTTGATTTGCTATTCAGAAGGCAACCCTCTTGTTACAACATTTTAGACAAATAAAGATAATACATAGCAGCTGAATTCCCACTACAGGAAAGAAACTACATAGATTAAAAAGATTAGAAGAAAATATATGAAATGCCAACCCTGGTTGTTATCACAGGGTGGAAAGATTATAAGCTTTTCTGGTTTGTTTTTACTGTTTCTCTGTTTCTCTCTTTCTTTCTTTTTTGGTAGATGAATGTATTGCCTTTCAAAAATTAAGTAATAAGAAGTTATCAGTACTATTTTTTGAAAAGTCAATGCAGACCTGTCTCTTGGCAGCTGACTCCATTGCCCAGGCAAGTGCAAAGCATTTGCTTATTTCCTTGTGTCTTCAGCCACTGCATCCCCACAGAGTAAACCACACCACTGTCTGTGACACAGTGGCCGTACGGAGCAGGTTGGGGGTGAGGCTGGGGCTGGTAAATGGCTGTTCGGACATCTGTGAAGGGGCCAGATCCTAGGAGCATGAGAAAGGGCAGTTAAAAACCCGGATAAGAGAAAACAAATAAACTCTTCTGGACTTGGGATCCTCAGGGTCCCACACAGATCACTCTGAAATCCATGGTGTTACTGACCTGGAACTGGAAAGAAATGCCCCTCCCTTTCTGCATTAGCTTCTACACTCAGCCTAGGAAATAATCTGTAGGAGTCCACCAAATGGTCTCCATGTTCCAGCTCATCTGCAGCTGTTGGAATTTCTAAATCCCAGACATTATCCTGTCAGTCAACAGAGCAGATGCCCTCAACAATTCCGCACTCGCTCCGGGAAGCTCATGGTGCTCTCCTTCATAATCCTCCACCACAAGTTCCTTCCACTTCCTTCTTTGCTCTATGCCTCATCTCCCCAAGCCCTCATGTACCCTGTGTTGTCTTCATGCCTCAACCTTCTTCTCACCCTTGCTCTCTTAGCAGCTCCCATAAGTTCAATATCACTGAACATTTCTCTTCTCAGTATTGTTTTTGAGAAGTGCCTACCACTCTGTATGAGACCTATGGTCATCTGTTTAATTCTGAGCTCATCAGAGAATACCCCAGAATTCTCTAGAAGTTGCCCCTCCTTCCACATTTTGTTCCTCCCAAGATTATTTGGGAATTTGCTTGTTGTGTTTCTAAAACCAATCAATCCTCTTAACATAGCTTTCCTTTCAGAGTAAGACAACAGAATATGTTGATTTTTTTTAAGATTTTGGAAATCTGTTCTTCCAAAGACCAGGCCTGCAGAAGAAGAGTCAGAACTGACACCAGGATAATGGGTAGATTGAATTCACCATCTACCTAAGTGTTGCTCAACATGAGAACCCAAAGACACTGCACAGATGACTGGTCCCAAGGCCACACCCATGGGGGAGATGGCATTTGTATTAATACACTCCACTGAAGAGGGACAATGCAAGGCAACGTAAAGATCCTACAGGAGGACGTTCCACATTTTTTTAATCCCAGTGTTTATCAACCTTTTTGAATAACAGAAACTTTTCCGTACACTATTCATAATATTAATAGAAATAGACAACATTTATTGAATCTTTACCCCTTCAAACCCCAACTACCCTCTTAAACTATTTCAGGAGATTGATATTTGTATTTGTTTGTTTCTTTGGATGACAGTAATTTCACTGATAATAATCAAATAACTCAAAGAGACTATCAAATCTAATCTTGTTCACCTTCGGAAGTGCTCAGAACAAGATGAAAACTCATCAAAAGGAGAAAAATCTAAATAAATAATAAATATTTTTAGCTAAATGACTGACTGATAAAGGGCTAAGCAACAAGGCTAGTATATTATGTAGTGAAAACCTGATGAGAACATATTAGGAATGGTAGCAAGTACATACCCTCGAGTGTCATATTTCTGTCTTCAGACTCTTACAAAACAAGCTACAATGCAAAGATCTCATTCTTGCACTAGAAGTAATAAAAACTTCTTTTTTTTTTTTTTGTTTTAAATGCTTAGACATTGTGTCATTCATTCTCATCTCTAGGCATCCTCTGAATTTCTCAAATTGTGAATGCCAATACATGAAGAAAATGATTGTGCATTATTTTATGGAATGCAACAAAGTCTGCTGGAGCATGGAAACCACACATAAAGGATTGTTTCCGCTGCAAAGAGAGCTGAATGTCAGGACAAGGAAATATATTCCATTTTGCAAAAGAAGAAATGTACTTCTTTCCCTTGTCCTAGCAGAGGAATCATGTAGTCATGTAACTCACCATAACTCCTTCATTCCCATTAAAATCCCTTTTAGGCATTAAAAATGCATCTGCATGGGAATGTGTATGGGTGAGTATATATCTCCATAGAAATTGTGTAGGTTTTATAATATTAGCATTTCCTTAAAGGTCCGTTTACACTCTTGGGGCTAAAACTGCTTCCACCTTCCCAAGACGTTTATTCTAATTTTTATTTAAATTTAAAAACTGATACTAAACAAAGTCTTAACCAACATCTGTAAATGAACTCAGATGTTTAGCAGAAACCCAGCAACTCATCCTCAAATGGCAGGTCAAAGGAATGATGGATTCGCAGAAATACGTTTTGAAATGACTTCCTGTTTCCGGCCCCGCTAGCTCGGCGCCTCACCAGTGGATGTCGTCTGCACAGACGCGTGGCGTTCGCACTTCCACTCCCCTCGGCCGTTGCCCGTGCAGATGCACTGGAGAAGGTTCCCCCGATTATCCTTCTTGCTCCAAGAATCTCCAATTCGGTAGGATGTCCTGGTGTCCTGATCATTGCAGCGGTCTGTTTCAGAAAGGAAGCATTTAAATATGCAAGTCAGGTCAAGTGGAGGCAGAGGTGGGGGGGGTAGGCGGGGAGGCAGGAGGGTAGACCCCAAAAGAAGGTCATGGTTTAAAGTTTGGTGAGTTCTATTTTGGTGATATGTTTATACATAATCCTGGTGTCACAGGATTCCATTTGTTCCTGCATAAAGGGAGATGTGTGATTTTGGATGATTTAGTCTTGTTTCACTTCTCTGTCTGCCAAAATACTTTTTCGTCGTCTTTCATTTGTTAATTTTAAAAAAAAATTGTTTTCACATTGGTCCTTTGATCAAATTCATTCTTTGGCTCTCTATTTTCCCCTCTCTTTCCTTCCCAGGCTCTCCCTGTTTTCTCCTGGTAATTACTACATGACTGTCCTTTCTAAAGAGGTCCCTCATTAGAAATTAAGAAACAATAGAGGCAATTAGGTTTCGAAAGGTCTCCCCCAATTCCCTAAAGAAGCTATAAAAAGATAACAGCATCTCTTTCTTCATTTGCTTTGTAAGAAAATTCAGGAGACTACCACTCCTTTGACTAAAATTTCTCTTCTCTCCTTTCTCAACACACACCTACTTAAAATCATCAATAAAATGGTTTTTTTCAATTGCTCAGTGGAATGGTAAAAGCTAAACTGCCATCAGTCTATGTGTTCAATTATCTGGCAAATAGATGGTATCAGTCATAATCCAGTTTTGCCCATATGCTACAGTGAAAGAAGGAAGGATCTGATTTGTGTATGAATCAGAAAGTCACTGCCCTGGATGAGAGAAAATTATTAGATGGTTGAAGTAAGTCTACACAAATACACACCCACATTGATCTATCACCAGAAGGGAGGTCTGGATGAAAATATTATGGCTGCTTACAGCTTTTCCCCAAATCCCCAACTAGAAGGATGGTCTTCACTGAAACCCCATAGCACATTTTCAATATTCGTCTTGAAGCCCTTAATTCTGGACCTTGTGGGAGAGGAATACATCTAAGCCTTTCTCATCTCCCTGACCGACTTACTAAGTACTCTTTGGAGGCTGGGCTAATGTCCAGTTTAGTTTTGTGGTCCTATACAGTCTCATACACAGTAGGGACTCACAAAATTTTATGGAATGAATGAATTTGCTTTGAGGAACTTTTCTCAAACTTGTTATTAGAAGAGCTTTGAATAATAGATGAGGGTTTGAGTAATTGCCACCAAGGTCTTGAAAGTCTGATGATCATAATAACATTTTAAATGCAAAAGATCTAATGAGCCAGCAAGTTTCTGGGAAAGACTCTGTCAGAATTATTATCACTTTCTGTGAAAGACTTACTTTTTTTATTAGCAAAGAACTCAAATTTGGATGATGAACTTTTTAAGATAGTTAAATACTTTAAACTCAATAAAGAAAATAGGTTCAATGTATTTAGATTTGATTTAGGATTTATTTGCAACACCAATTGTTAATGGCTGTTTTGCTTCAGTAAATTCTATAGTTGCTATTGGTTTGAAAGTTCAAAAAAGGAGCCTTGGGTCCCCAAAGCAACATGGGCCCAGAGGCAAACTTGGCAGGAACAGAAGAGGTACCAGAAGCCAGCTTCTTTATGGCACTAATAAGCCTATATCGAAGCTTTGGGTAAGAGACACTGTCTTGAACCCCAGGTAGTCACATAATTTTAACCTGTAAGTACTTTTTATTTTTATCAGTTTTGTCAATGAATATGCCTTATTTAAGTTTCAAACAGAGAAGGAGACCTAAGACTTCAGAGCTTTGCCCCATTCTGTCAAAAGTATCAACATACCCAAAGAGGTTGTTGCATGTTATTTTAATTATTTCTTTGGTCTTAATACTTGGAAAAGAGCTCAGTGATACTTTAGATCAAACATTTGCAACTAATCTTCAAGTCCACAACACATTTGGCCTTTGAATGAATTTTTGGGTTCTTTCTTAGCAGCTGATAGCCTAAGACCTTATTAAAGGTCTTTTCTTTGAAGAAGCAGAATAAATTGATGGTGGATTTTTCTCGAGGTCCAAATGTTACAAAAACCTGCTGGTGTTATCAGCTGTGTGCCAAGTGACAGCACATTACAAGTCTCTCTAGGAATCCAGAAAACAATACCTGGCCTCATCTTGAGCATAAAGAGCTAAAACATACTTCTAGAAGTACAGGTGATACGTCCACTGCCTTCTCCCAGACAAGTACAATCCACCATCATCCAGCCTTGATATGGCTTTTCCCAGGTCTCTCCAACGACGTAGGAAGTCCCAGCAGCGTGATCAAAACATTTCTCAGCTGTAGGGAAATTTGGATGAAAAACAGGAAAAAAAAAAGTTATTTTGAACTGTGCAGTTTCCTTGTAATTTAAAGTGTATCGTGTAAGCAAAAATCCAGCCGCATTTTTTTTTTAAGTGGTACTCTGTTCAAAAAGAAAGGCACGCCCTGTAACTAAGCACACAGTAAGTAACCAAAGTGAAAGAAAGATCAAGCCAACTCGGCAGGCAGAATTCCTGTTCTCCTAATAAGTACATGGACTGGGTACATTCAGCTAGGACCACTGTTCACACCATTACTGGGGCGCAAACGATGCATGTATTGTTCATCTGAGGGAGACTGCACAATTCTAATCTTAATTATAAATGCGTAAAAAAAAAGACAAAGCTGTCGAAACTTTGATTTCTGGAAAAACAGCTACAATATAAAGCAAAATAAAAGCCTTTGAATTCACGAACAAGAAGTAAACACAGTACAAGTTATAGACAGAAACTCAGATTTGTGTTTATAGAATCCAACTGAAGACTGAGGTTAAAGCAGCTCAAAAATTTTCATTGTGAAGAAAAAAATCCCTAAGGTGTGACAGAGAACACACAGCACTGTTTCGGTCCAGCATGTTCCAAGAAAGCAATATGTCAAAAGCACCACTGCGGGCTCTTGGGTGGCTCAGTCGATTAAGCATCAGCCTTGAGCTTAGATCATGATCCCAGGGTCCTGGGATCAAGTCCTACAACAGGCTTCCTGCTCAGTGGGGAGTTTGCCCCTCCCTCTGCCCTTTTTCCCAACACCAGTTCTCACACATACTCTCTCTCAGATAAATATATATATATATATATATATATTTTTTTTTTTTTTTTAAAGCGCCATTGTTTTTCCTTTCAAATAATTTACATCTTGACCAAGGGGAAATCTGAGACCAGGTATCAGACAAAAGAAATGACTTTTTCCTAAATCTTTCAATTCTATCTTGTGCTTTTGAAACAAAATTAAGACTTCCATCAATGCTTAGTACTTTCTGATCCGATTCCTCCAGGACTTCAGGACTATGAAGAATCCTAATCCTTTAGGATTATAAACTATTTCAGTATTTGAAAATTTCCATTTCATTCTTTTTTGAATTGGAATCCGGATCTTGTGGCCACGTGGCTTTGGGTTGACCCAGCACCGTGACTGTGCCTCCCCACGTCTCACTCATCTCTCAGAGACACACACCTATGGGCTTGCAGGTCCATTCTCCCTTCCCGTTGCCAAGACACACACACTCCAGCATGTAACCACCAGTCTCATGCGGTCTTCTCCAGGTGTCCCCAATCTTGTAGGACTGACCCCCTTCGTGGCAACGGTCTGTTCAAAACAAAAAGCAAATGTTAGAAACAGAGACAGAGAATATTAAAAAAAAAAAAAAAAGAAAGAAAGAAAGAAAGGAAAGATCTCATGTTCCACCCCATGTGCTAAGCAGGTACTTGGGTTAGACAAAGTGAGCACACAGAGGACAGCCTTCCCATCAGAGGCAGGGGAAAAGTTAATAGGGCTGGTCATTTTGGGTCATTCAATTAAATGTCTTGTTTAAGCACGATGGGAAATCACACAGAAAACTGAATGGCAAAGCAAGAGGTCATACATCCTGGTTCCTCAGAGAGATCACAGAAAATTGGGTCCTAAAGCAGCAGGGACCCCCTCTCCACAGTCACAGCAGGGTAAGCCTGACTGAATGAAAAGGCCGCCTCACATCGGGCATAGCTTTCCAGCCTTCTGGAGTGGGAGAGCCCATATTTTACCAGAGGTTAAAAATGTCATATTGGAGGATATCAAACAGATGTCTACCTCCCAGGTAAGGACATCTGGGTACTCTTCTAAGCTGTTTAACACAGTGGCACATCCAAAGACTGAATGCCCACGAGACTACAAACACTATGGACCACGGACTCTTCAGCCTGCCAACATACTTGAATAAACCCTAATGTTAAATATGGGAAAAGCTGATTGGGTCTGTTCACAAGGGACTGCTTTGTTCTTTTGGACAGAAGCCTTTCAAGTAACTTACACTTAAAGGCTGGATTAAACAAACGAAATGCTTTGTTCATAGGGTCACTGGTAATCCAGTGAATCACAGTGGAAAGTTGCCTTGACTAAACTAGAATTGATGAGAGTCAGCACAGTGCCCAAAGGTCCTTGGAAACACTAGTAGGCTAATCATTCCATATTTCCCCTGAGGACAGAGAGATTAGCTTCCTGGGTAAAAACTATAGGTTTCAAAGAAACCAGACTATATCCATGAGACGGCAACAGGTCTCTCACTCACAAGCAAGAGCCGACCATGGAATGGCTAATTCACTCTTCCAGACCATCTTCCTAATCACTGCACATAATCACTTAATCAGTCTGGCTTGATTATAAATAATGTAATATAAATATAAATTTATATTACATATAAAACGAGGTAATATAAAACGGACAACTCCTTGGAACATTTCTTACTGAAATGGAACTCCAGAGATTCCCTTGGTACTCCTAACTCCATACAGACTGCTTCCCCCTGTGCACAGAACCATCCTCCAGAAGCACAGGGACCAGGTGGGTGACCACAGAAGAGCAACTGGTCCCCTGGGCATAAACCAGTCATGCATAACAGAAAGTGACAGCAAAGGCGATGGAGAAAGTCACATATACGCTATCTTGGCATCAGCTCACACAATGTCTTTCTTACTTGCAATGGTGCAGCTTATTCGCCCTCGCCCGGCTCCAATACAGGTACAGTCCCAGATCATGGAGTCCTTAGGTCGCTCGTAAGTGTCCCCCACTCGGTAGGTGTTCCCTGTGTACTTGTCAAAGCAAGTCTCTTCAGCTGAGGAGGCAAGGAAAGTCCATGAGAGCTTCAAGTCCGGAAAAGCTTTTCTATCCCACTAATCCCTTCAAAGAAACACTCACAGTCTTCCGTTCTGGGTAGCATGGTACAACCAAGTATGTAACAAACTTAAAACGGGAGATCTGGATTCTACCCCAGGCTTTAACAAAGCTCAGCTTTCGAATTTTGACCAGTTTTCCACTTTTTTGGTAAGTGAATTTCTATTGTAAAGGATTCTCAGGACCTTAGGAAAAAAAGCCATATTAAGTCCTACTTTAGGACTGGCTAGACTGTGAAGGAAGGTTTCAGATTCTGATCTCTGACTCAGATGGTCAAACCGAGGTCCACATGAAAAGCAAACAATCTGAAGAGCCCCACCGTCCACCAGGTACTGTCATTTCTTAATGCTACTATTTCCATTCTAGCCTCATCAGGGCTTCTCTGGAGGAGGTGCTGTCATTACAAGAGAAACAGAACAATGGTCCTAAAAGAACTGGCACTTTGAAGTAAGTGGTTAGTGGTTTTCTTTGCAGCTGACAAATAACTTCACAGTTTAGTGCCCAAAGAGTTTTCCTGGCCCATAATCTTACAGTTTAAGCTCTGAAATTCCTTTCTAATAAATTAAAATTTTATAAGCAATTTTTTTGGAGGAGAACACAAAATTTGTCCTTTTCTCTTCAATGGCTTTAGGACAATAAAACAAAAAGAAGACTCGGAACTACTTTGGGACACACTGGTTCTTCTGTTGTAAAGGTAGAAGCGACATGCAGAAGGCGAATAGGAGAACTTACTAAAAGTTTTTAAAGAGGAAACGACAGATAATTCTATTGGGAAAATTTATAACCAATGCTAAGTTTAATTATCAGGCACCAGTTCTCCATATATTCAAAGATACTAACTGCCAGGCTCCCACCACTTACGTTCAGGTTTGCTCTCGCAGTTAAAGCCTCGGCTCCCTCCGTAACAGGTACAAACCAAGGCATTTCCCAGGTAAGTCCGCTCCCACTGTTGATTTATCTGATAGTGTTTTCCATTGTCGTAACAACCAGCTATAAATGATTGAAGAAAAAAAAAATTACATCTGCATCTTCTTTTTCCAAAGTATGGAATTTTCGTGCACAACTAAACTGATGAGATTAAGCAACAAACCTAGAAAAATAACTTAATCATGAGAACATCAGAATTAAAAAGAGTACTCCACGAAAATATATAGAAATTAGCTATCTAAAGAGTTAACCATAATTTGTACACACAGATATTTAGGTATTCCTTTCTTTATTTTCTTTTAACTTAGATAAATGTTAATTACAATGATGTCATTTCCATCGGGCCAAGGGTCTCCATCAAAGGAACAGAAACATTCTGAAAAGCAGATACCTGGATTACTTTTAAAAATATGCAAGGACCTTCAATGCTTTGGGCGGGGGGGGGGGGGGGGGCAATAAATCAAAACGGACTTTAAGCAGTTTCCTTTAGCCAAGGCTAAGGGAGGGTGTGTCTTTGCAAAACTGGAAGAGGAATTCCGATCTCAGTTCTTGGAGAAGTATCCCGAAGGGCCCCAAGGCACTGTGAACCAATTACAACTCTTCAAGTTAGTTAGGAACCACAGAGCTATGGAGCCACCCTCCTCCCACCCCCATTAAAAAAAAAAAAAAAAAAAAAAATTAGCCAATGGTTTAGTAACAAAGAAAAGTCGAGACTTAAGAGCCGCACTAATCCCAAATGGAAAGTCTGAAGGCATACATCACTTCCCTCTTTAAAGTAAGCTTGGATGAATGCATAGGAGGTCGACTTGAATAAGCGGAGTTGACAAGAGCGCCGCGGGACATCGCAAAACCCCTGTCCTCCAATGCCTGCGTTTATTCTAAGGCTCTCGAAACTAGCCTGCTCCAGCCACGAGCCTTTTGTGTCCTGAGCCGGTCGCCCTCATTAAGGCGTGCACACGCGCCGCACACGCGCGCGCTCAGAACTTCAGCCCAACTTTGGGTGGCCTCGGGTCCCATCCCCGCGACAGCCGGTTTCAGCCCGCGGTCAGTACTCACGCTTGCTCTGGCTGACAGCCACGGGGCTCTGGGGCTGAACGATTTGCTGAGCCTGCCTCTTGCTCTTCGAGGCTCCGGTGGGGGGCACCGCTGTCCCCAGGGACAGGATGGCCAGCAGCAGCAGCCGGGGCCCCGGACCCCTGAGCATCTTGAGACGCGGTGCGGGGAGAGACACCCTCACCAGAAGGCAAGTTGCCTCCAAGTTTGGCTCCCTTTGCAACCTGCGGGAAGACGCGAGTGGATGCCCCCAAGAAAGCGGGGGCCAGGGGACGGGGAAGGGGACGACTGGAGGGACAGAGGGGAAGAGGACGAGGGAAGTTGTGGCTGCCGGTCCCCTCTCCCGCGCTCGCGCCTGGGGCTCCCTCTCTTCCCCCTGCAGAGCGCAGCCGGCGCGGGCGGCACAGTCCCGAGCGCCGGGGTTTATATGGGACGGTCCCCTCCCGCCCCCCGCGAGGCCCCGGGCGCCGCGGAGGAGGGACGGCCCGGCTCCCCCCACCCTCGGGCCGCCGCCGCCGCCGCCGCCGCCGCCGACCGCGCGCGGATTGGCCCGGGCTCCGGGTGACGTCAGGGGGACTGTGGGTTCGCCGCGAACAAAAGAGATGCTGATCGCCCGCCAGGATTGGGGCTGGAGAACTTTTTTTCGGTTTCCTTTGCGGTCGTCAAACTTTCTTGGGGCTGAGGGGGAGGGATGGGAAGCGGCTGCAAAGGGGTGGACTGGGAGGAAAGGGAGGGGCTGGAGTTGTGCGAGGCGAAGGGGTTTGCAGGACCCCCACACCCCCCCCACCCCGGTTTTCCTTTCCTTTCCTTTTTTACTGGGGGCTAGGGCAGTTGAGGAATTGCGTCACCTCGGGGGGGGGGGGAGTCTGCACACTGGAGTGGTTTTTGAGGGGGAGGAAAAACCATAAAGTAGCCACCACCTTGCAGCTGTAGGAATGTAGACTTCGCAGTCCCAGGGCGGGGCTGGCTCTCCTCCGGCTCCCTTTCTTTGGTCTAATGTGCACGGACTTGGGACTCACTTTCTTTGCCTTCACAGCTTCCCGTTCCAGACCTCTCCCATGCTGAACACTGTACCTCCCCGGCTCTGAGGAAGGGCTAGTTGGGGAACAGGGAAGAAAGCGATTTTTTTTTTTTTCATGAGCTTCTACTAAGTCTCTTTAATGAGCTTCTACTAAGTTCTGCTTGGAGGATCTGGGGGGAAATTCAAAGAACTGGTTTTCTTTTTGGAGGGACAAAGCAGCAGTTTGCTTTTTAAAATGTGCGGGAGACTGTCCTCGGGATGGGCTGCCTGTTGCCACTCAAAGCGCGATCAGTCGTGGACGATCTGAAACCTGGGAAGTTGGGCCGGCCGTAGAGAGAGAAAGGTCTTCATGTCGTTGCCCACGGTCACCATTCCCGTGACACACAAAGCAGAGATCTTGGTGACTCACTAAAAGCTAAGAAAAGACCATGTACAGCCTTCCTTCCCATAGTCTCTTCCAATTTAAGTATATGTGCTGCCGAAGCCAGCACCCCATAGTCCCTTCCTTGCTTTTATGTGGCATTTTCATTTGGTAGACATCAGTTTCATCACAATGCCCTTCCCCAGCCTCTGCTGCCAATTTTCTTTTTCTTTCTTTCTTTCTTTCTTTCTTTTTTCTTTTTCTTTAATACTTCCATTGTTTTGTATTCCAAGAATGTGGAAAGTTCCCATTTAAGGTTTCTCCCTCTTTCTCTCTAAATGCAGGGGGTTGAAAGGGAATCTGAGCAGACTCAGAACATTTTAGCAACTCATCACATCAGTCTGTTTTCAGACAAACACAAGTCACACTTTAAAAAGATCTTCAAGATGAGGACTCCACAATTTTCTTCCGCAACTCCCACGAGACCCCAACTCAAAGCTCTGCCTTCCAGTTATGTTAGTGGTACAGACCTCTTGTTTCCTTTGAGAACCTATGAAAGCTGCTGGCAAAATGTTTATTTTTCTGCATGTACTTGTTTTCTCCAAAAGTTCCACCTCCAGTAACAGGGTAAAGAACTCTATGGTCTACAAAATGGCCAACACATCAAAGACACAAAATAACATTTGTTTTTATCAATGCACGGAGGGAAAAAAAAAAAAAAACCCACAGCAAATATAAGTTTCTAACAAATAGTATAAAATAACTTCATGAGTAATCTGTGACCAGCATTTCAAGTTGAGAGAGTGCCATGGATTTACCCAAATTTAGAGTCCTGTCTGGGTTAGAGGGTTTTTTTTTTTTTGTTGTTGTTGTTGTTTTTAATTAAAAAAAAAAAATTCTCACCATCATTTGACAAAGCAGTTTTCTTTTTCAAATATAAAAGGGCCCCTTGTAAAATTTCCTAGTAAATTTCTGGGAAGCCAGAGGAAAGGACACCTGGAAATTAGGATGTAAGCAAGATAAACCTGAAGCTAAAGCCTTCTTTAAATACATATTCTAGGGGAAGGAAGTAAGTGGTTAGAAAAATATTTTGTCAACAAAAAGCATGATAGTTTGATATATTTACTGTACTCAAAATACATTAGAATAATATACATATGAAAGTTTGGAGGAAAAAGGAACACCTTACATTTCAAAAGAAATTTTTCTATTTCAATCCTGTTGAAAATAATTTGTTTAAGGAAATAGGATTTCTCTTATAAATTATAAGCAAAAATATAAAAACATTTGACTGAGCTTTATAGGACTGTGTGGAAGTTTATCCTTTTCCTTGAAATTTTTTGTTGTTATATTTCTTAAACTTTGCAGACAGAGATATTTCCTTAGTTAAGGTAACAAGGCTTACTTTGGTATTCTTTCATTATCAAAATCCCTTGTAACTATGTAAGTCTATGATCTCTAACTGGAGAGATAACTAAATATTGAATACCTCACTGACTGTTCAAATTCAACTGATATGCCTGGGGTTCAAGATGCCCTTGCATTTCTTGGGGTGCCTGGGTCGCTCAGTGGGCTAAAGCCTCTGCCTTTGGCTCAGGTCATGGTTTCAGGGTCCTGGGATCGAGCCCCCGCATCAGGCTCTCTGCTCAATGGGGAGCCTGCTCCCCACCCCCCACTTTGCCTGCCTCTTGTGCTACTTGTGATTTCTCTGTCAAAATAAATAAATAAAATATTAAAAAAAAAAAAAAGACTCCCTTGCATTTCTTAAGAATGCTGGAGACTATTTTGACAGGTGGGCTCTTTAGTAAGTAGTGTTCTTCTACTTGTGTGTTATATCCTTGAGTCAGTGTCTTTTTCTCCTCTTGGTTTGGAGACGGAAGTGTGACAAAAGAGAAAGTAAATTCATAGGTGTCTGGGGCTCGAGGTAGGCCCAGGAATTAACTGTAAATGGGCACAAGAAATCTTCCTGGAGTGATGTTCTAAAACTAGATTATGATGGTAGTGCCCAACTTGGTAAAGTCACTAAAAATCTTTTTAGTGAGGTTGTACATTTCAAATGGGTGAAATTTTATGGTATGTAAATTATACCTCGACATAGTTGTGTTTTAAAAAAATGATTAAAAAGTAGTATTTCTTGGGGCACCTGGGTGGCTCAGTGGGTTAAAGCCTCTCCCTTCGGCTCAGGTCATGATCCCAGAGTCCTGGGATTGAGCCCCGAATCGGGCTCTCTGCTCAGCGGGGAGCCTGCTTCCCTTCCCCCTCTCTCTGTCTGCCTCTCTGCCTACTGTGATCTCTGTCAAATAAATAAAATAAAAAATCTTTTTTTAAAAAAAGTAGTATTTCTTCATTCTTTTTATTTGCACCTCTTCTGATTTTGTTTCAAGGACACACTGCCAAAAGGCTGCAGCACACACAAAGCAACTTCATTTCTTCGCTTTTTTAAGAGTAAGTTGACCTTTAATAAGTAGTGGATCCTTTCCTCTACACTTGAAACTCCTTATGAAACCCAGTATTTGTGTGATAACATGTATGTTTTGAGACAGAACAAATCCTCACTTAGAAGAATGTCTTGTTTCTCCACGGAAATGCCATGGTGATAGTATTTCCCTAGAATTTAGAAGAATTTAAAATTTCAGTATTGCAAAGGCGCACGTGTATTTGTGTGTTTTGGGGGGAGGGTGGAGTTGTTATTTGGATGTTTTGTTAATAGAGGAGGTTTTTGGGGATTATGAGCAATTATGGAACTCTGAACTGAATCGACTTCATTAGTTGGAAGGTTACGGTGAAGCACAAAAAGAATTTCTCAGACCTAGTCATTTAACAAGAATTGAAATTAAGGCAATTTAAGAAATACATTTTAACAGGCAATTTTTCTGCAAGTGAAAATGAGTTTTCTTTCTGAGTAATACACACATTGCAGACAATATTCTTCCTAGTCAAAACCCTTGCCTACTGGGGAAAAAAAAAGAATCTTACCCCTAAGAAGAAATAACTCCTTGACCCAAAGTTTACTTAAAAGGAAGGCAGGCTGTTTTTTTCTGAAAACCATCAGCTTTTTTATCCTGTTCTTAATCTCTTTGGGTCTGGTTAGAAGGGAGGCCATTGACCAGTGACCTTTGGAATGTTCTGCCTTCAGAGCAGGTAGTGTCTTTTTCTAACTCATGGCTTTCTATAGGAAGGCTGGATGGAGATAAATTGCATTAGTTTTGTTTCTTATCTTGATTGCATTTTTTCAGTAAGAAATCCTTCCCATCTTCTTCCTTTAAAAATGCCCTAGCTTGCAAAACTGCTACTCATTAAACACAGGTATGAGAAGGAAAAAAATAAACTGCCCCATGGGCAGCCCTCATGGGTAGAATGTCTGAGTAGTTTGTCTGCAATTGACAGGGCGCCTAAAAACAGGGGAAAATACCTGATAAGGGCTTTAATTTGTACCTTGAAAGCTAGACAGTTTCTACTTAATAAGCATTTTGTTTAAATTTTAAGTTACTTTGTTATTTAATCGGTACTTTTAAAAGCCTTCATCTATGCCCTTTTGTTTTTTAACAGGAGGACTCTTTCTCATCAGAGTAACTCCATAAAGGCTTTGCAAAGGAGTCTAATTCATCCAGTAAAATGGAACTAACTAACCCCTGTGCAACTGGAACATTTCACTGAAACTAGGATAGAGAACATTTCAGCTTCCCAAGACCTATTCCCAAGACAGGTGACAGTTTCTGGGAAAATTTTTATTTTTGTAGATTGTTACTTTTTCCAGTTTTATTTTGTTTTAGTTTGGTGGCTTTTTTTTTTTTTTAAGATTTTGTTTATTTATTTGACAGAGAGAGATCACAGTAGACAGAGAGGCAGGCAGAGAGAGAGAGAGAAGCAGGCTCCCTGCTGAGCAGAGAGCCCGACGCGGGACTCGATTCCGGGAACTCGAGATCATGACCTGAGCCGAAGGCAGCGGCTTAATCCACTGAGCCACGCAGACGCCCTAGTTGGTGGCTTTAAAGTTTGTGGGTATTTTTTTCTTCTTCTTCAAGATTTTATTTATTTATTTGAGAGGGAGAGGGAGGAAGCAAGAGCAGAAGAGCAGGGTGAGGGAGAGGCAGACTCCCCACTGAGCAGGGAGCCTGATTCTCGTTGGATCCCAGGACATCAGGATCATAACCTGAGCCTAAGGCAGCATCTTAACAGGCTGAGCCACCCAGGCTCCCCTAAAGGTTTGTTTTGAAAGGTTGAAATTTTTTTTTTACTAACTTAAAATATTTTTCAAATACCTGAAGGATTTCCACTATTTAAATTATTTTTTAACCTTATACATTCATGTACTTTCAGTATCTCATATGCAGCTAATCACAAAGGTTGTGTCATATATTTTAAAATAACTGTACACATTACCTCTGAAATAAACTTGCAAGCCAACAACAGAATACTATGATACAGTTAGTCAATTGATGTTCTTTCTATTTTTTTATTGCTTAATAAAAACTTTTTTAAAAAAGTTAAAAAACAATAAAAACAACTTCTTAATTGCTTAATTAGCTATATGCATTAAAGAGATGCAACTGAATTATCAAAGTGAAAGTATAAATATATTTCTAAATCTCTGCTGAATCATTTTCTAGATAAATTTAAGATACTCTCTCATTAACTATAAAAATTTTACTGAGATGTAATAAATATTTAAAATCATTACTACATTGGGCCGCTTGGCTGGCTCAGTCAGAAGAGTGTGTGATTCTTGATTTCAGGGTCGTGAGTTCGAGACTCATGTTGGCTATAGAGATTACTTAAAAGTAAAATCTTTAAAAAAAGAAAATTCTAAAATTATTACTGTGTCAAACATGGAAAACAAAGGCAAGCTGAAGTGCCTGCATCAGGTCATAAAGATTCTAGCACCTGAAGAGAAATACGTTTAATTAGCTAGATTTCATTAAGAACTTACTTTGAGCTAGACCCTATACTAAGTGGTTTTTGTATGTGGTTTTTAGGGTTCCCCCCCCCCCATTTAACCATCGACAACCCTCTGAGGTAAATACTGTCCTCCACTCACTCACTCTTAGATACAAGGGTCTGAGGCTTAGAGTGATGTGTTCTATATCTCCAGCCTTGTTGAAATTGTGGTATCACTGAATGATCCCCTTCTGGAACAAAGGTATGGGTCAAGCAAGTGGCTCAAGAATTGAATGGATGATTTCTTCAGCATGACAGTCATTTCTTCAGAAGATGTCACACACAATGCTGCTACCTGATACATCACCTGTGGCATCCAGGGGCATTCTTTCATGAACCGATTTCCTTCCAAAAGTCTGATTATGTTTTGATATTCCGAATCACACATGGAGGACCGTTACCTCAGACTCCACTGGACTCCAAGCAGGGTGGGATGGAAGCTCTGTTGTGTTTACCGTGTGGCCAGCACAGAGCACAAGGCATCGTAGGGTAAATACTTGGCACGTATGAATGAAAGGAGAGAAGGAACAGATGAGAAGGGCTCTCGCATTCACATTGAGGGATTATTTATCCAGCCAGTCACATTACTAAGTGCTCTGCCCTTGTTATTTTAGCTTACTGTCAAAGCAACTGCCAGAAATAGATATAAATAGCCCCATTTTTCTCTCTGAGGCTTTGAGAGGTTGAAGATGGTCCTCAACCCTTGTGCAGTAAAAGAGGAACAAGGCTGGAACCTCAGTCAAGGTCTTCCTGACACAAAATCCATGTTCTTTGCCAGGACGCACTGGGCTTCCCCCAAAGACATTTGCCTCATACAAGTTTTAAGAGATTTGGAAACATTCTTGGATAGTGACTTTTTTTAGTCCCACCAGATCTCCATGCTGTGCCCTTCGCTGCCCTGCTCTGCAGCTGGGGGCTGACCCTTGTACGGCAGAATCCTCTGCTTCTTTTGAAGCCCGCTCCACAGTTCAGGGCCACACTTCAGGCAGCAGTTGCCTCTCTCTAGAACATTCTCAGAGAGGGCAATAGTGCCCCCAAGAGAGTGAAAACTGGTTCTTGAGGTGTGGGTAGGAGTTAAAAAACCAATCAACCAACCAAACAAAAGACAACTCAACCCTACCTAATAAAAGCTCATTCTTCGCTGTTAATTTCTTTCTTTAGGTAGAATTTGAATTAGATTTAACTTTTGAAGGAAGAGGGGAGGTTATGGTAGAGGTAATAACTAAAAAAAAATGGGGAGGAACACTCGTCCGGAACCATATCTCCTGCCAGACTGTTTTCTGAGGCTCCAGCTCTCGTTGGCATCCTCCTATGATGGCAGCTCTAGAAGTGACAAAACTTCACTCTTTGCCAGTCCCTGAGAGTCTCTGGTAGCCCTTCATTCCTTGGCCATGCCCACACCTCTTTACCAGGTCCTTTGCCAAAGGGATTTTCTCCTAAAAGACTTCAGGGCAAATCTTTTGAATTCTGTTTCCTCATGAACTCTGACAATACGGTTTCTAATGATGACATGAATAGTTCACATAAGCTATGGTTTAAGTTGCAAATTATAGCCAAATAGATTTAGGGCACATGAATTCTTTTCCAAACTTAGCAAATAATATGACTCAATGATTTCTCCTTGCATTTCCCATGTCTTGGCCTTTTTTTTTTTTCTTTTCTACTTTTTTCTTTCTTTTTTTTTTTTTTTTGGTGTCTCTCTGCTGAATATGTAGCCCTCAACTACTCTGTCTTTCCCAGAGCAAAATGCTCTCATGATTGGAACAAATGATCTAATGATTATACGATTATAAAGAAAAGAAAACGGGATTTTATTTTTAAGTATACATGTGGTAACTTCCTGACTCTCTTGGAAATAATTTGATTTATCCACCAAGAAATTTGTTCATACAAAGAAGACTCAAGAAAGAGCCTTACCACATTAGAAACAGAAATTTATCTTTAGAAGTCCCTCGTGAATCTACAAATGTCATATATGTGAAAGCTAAAGATTTTTACACATTTTTCATATATGTAAAGATGAGCTTTGTTTTTGAATTCATTTTAGATACTGAAATAATTTAGCTGAGAGCTTGCAAAGTCAAGGAAAGCTTATTTGGATTTCTCTGCTTCGTTGAGCAGTGAACTCCAAGGTCTTATCAATAATTAGTGTACAGAAATTCCTTAGCAGAAACAAAACTTTCTTGGGCAAACTTGATGGATCAGCAATCATTTAAGTTTTTCAGAGACTCTCCATCAAAAACAAGCAATAGTTTGTCATATCTTTAATTTTAGAATACAATATGATATTTAGAAACACATTTTTTCATAAAATGGTTTGAATTTCCTATAGAGTTTTGTTGATTTTTCAATTTCCTCATCTTTTAAAAACTGGAAAATCATTTATTTTTAGGTTAATTTGGAAATTAAAAGTAATTATAATGTGTTCATCAGCTCTGTGATCCGTTACAGCTCATTTGAAAGATCCTTGATAGTTTATCCTCTATTTTTTACAGCTTAGTGGTCACATTTTTGTCAGTTGTACACAATTCTAGAAAGACTCTCGATAGCTTACCCACTTAACACATTCATTTAATCTTCCCATTTCCTTTGTCCAATTAAATTTTGAAGAAAAATAATATGCTTACAGACCCAAATTATAAATTCATTTCAGTTTGGAAGGGAGCAGTACTAACTATGAATTATTAGAACATCAAGTTTGTTCTGGTACTTTCTAACCTCTCTGAGGAAGTGTTTTTCAGTTTAGGCACACAATGTATCAAATTAGAAGGTGTTCTCCTTTACTTATAAAAGTCTTTGTCTTTCCATTGTGTGTTTCTTCTTCTTCTCCTTCTCCTTCTCCTTCTTCTTCTTCAAGATTTATTTATTTATTTGAGAGAGCAGAGAGCGCGTGAACCCACAAGCACGGGGTGGGACAGAAGGAGAGAATATCCAAGCAGACTCTGAGCATGGAGATCTAGGCAGGCAGGGGAGGGGGGGAGGCGGGGAAGGAGGGGAAGGAGGGTAAAGGGGTGGGGGTGTGTTCAATCCTCACAGACCATGAGGGCAGGACCTGGTTTGAAATCAAGAGCCAGCGGCTCAACCAGCTGAGCCACCCAAGCACCCCCATTGTCTCTTCATTATCAAATTTATTATTTAATTGTGGGTTAATTAAAATTGCCTAAAGTTACAACCTAGACTTCCAGCAAATTGCAATTTTGATTATTCCCAAATAATAACAGATTATCTAGAGAGAGCTACAGTGAGAAAAATTTTTTTTAATTTTTAAAAAAAATTTTTAAAGATTTTATTTGTTTATTTGATAGACAAAGATCACAAGTAGGCAGAGAGGCCTGCAGAGAGACAGAGAGGAGGAAGCAGCCTCCCTGCTTCGATCCCAGGACCCTGAGATCCCAGGACCCTGAGATCATGACCTGAGCCAAAGGCAGAGGCTTTAACCCACTGAGCCACCCAGGTGCCCCAAGAATTTTTAAAAATTTGAAAAACATGGACATGTTTTCTTTAAAATATTCCCTTAAGATTTTTTGACAGTTTAATGGTATAATTAACATATAATCAGTTGCATTTACTTAAAATGTACAATTTGGTAAGTGTTGGGGTATGTGTACATCCAAGAAATGATCACCACAATTAAGATAGTGAACATATCCATCACCTTCAAAGGTTTCCCTTGGACAATCCCATCCCTCCTGCCTTGTCTGTCCCCCTAATCTGCTTTCTGTCACTATGTATTAGTTTGCATATTCTAGAGTTTTATATAACCAGAACCATACAATATATAAACATATATATTAATTTATACCAGACTTCTTCAATTAGTGTGATTATTTTGGGATTCATCTATCCTGTTACTTGTAGTGATACTTCATTCTTTCTATTACTAAATAGTATCCAATTAAATAGATAAACCATGATAGATTCATCTATTCATCTGTTGACGGACATTTGAGTGGTTTTTAATGACTAGAAATAAAAACAGCCAAAAATACTTGCATGCAACAAGTTGGACATATACTTTTATTTTCTTTAGAAGTGAAATGGCTGCATCATATCATAAGTGTATTTTTTAACATTTTAAGAAAATGCCAAATGCTTTTCCAAACTAGTTGCACCATTTTATATACCCACCAGCAATGAATGAAGATTACATTTTCTTTTTTTTTTTTTTAAGATTACATTTTCTTAACATCCTTGTCAAGACTTACAATGATCCATCTTTTACATTTTATCCATTCTAATTAGTATATAGTGGCTTCTTTATGATTTTAATTTGCATTTTCTTCATTACTAGCAATGTCAAGCACCTTTCAATGTGCTCACTTGCCATTTATATATCTTCTTTTGGGGCTCTTCAAATCTTTTTCTTATTTTTAGTTTTTTCTTTTTTTATTGAGTTTTGAGAACTTTTTATGTATTCTCAATACAAGTTATCAGATATATGCTTTGAAAATACTTTCTCCTGGTGTGTAACTTGTCTTTTTTTCTATACTGGTGTCTTTTGAATTGCAAAATTTTCAAATTTGTTTAAGTACAGTTTACAGTTTGTTTTTTCCTCACTTCAATTGTTTTGGGTCTCTTAAGAATCACTGTCCTTTGTTGCCTGATGCCCAGTGTCTTGAAGACTATGGTTTCATATAGCTTTCCCTCCTCTCTCTCAATTTCCCTCTCTCTCTACTTTTTTTGTTTGTTTGTTTCAGGTGAAGTTGTAAATTTGTTTCCTCTGATCTTATGTTAGCTGAAAGTGGGAGGCCTTTTCAGTTTTCAGAGATTTTAAATCTATTAATCAATAAGTTGAAAAAAAAATACTATGCCTTCCTTCAAATATAGCTTGAAGTTCTATTACTCATTTTTAGTTATGTGTCTCTTTTATTTTGTGCCCAATAACGGTATTACTTTATTTTTAAGATTTATTTGTTTATTTGACAGAGAGAGTGAGCACAAGACAATATTACATATTACATATTCTCTTTCACTATTGTCTTAATATTTCCTTTTAGTTTATAAGACATTATTTCCTTTTCTACCAGTTTGCTCTTTGAAAACAAATTTTTTTCTCTTGGAACATGATATCAAAGACTGAAATCAGAAGAAAATCTAAGCTCAAATCCAGGGAAAAGACACCACAGGAAACAAACGCTATAACCATGGCTTCTCTAGGTGTTGAATTAAATGGTTATTAAGCTAATTGACAGATCATCTCAGCATCTATTATCCCTTAATATAATTAGTGTGTAAGTAAGGTGATATAAATTGTGTTCTGTGTGAAGTTGTTACTGATGATTATTGTCTCTATGTGCAAGTGAGAAAACCAATGAGAAAATTATGATTATTAGTTGCAGTGATAATAATTATAGACCTTCTCTGATTACTCTAGACCAATCTGATTTTTCCTTCTCATGTTGGTTATGCTTACATTCTTTTCCAAATAGACTGACTTCTTAAAAAATAAGTTTCTTTTCTTCCCAATAGCACTGTGAAGTCCTTGATGGTAGGCATTGAATTCACTCCCACTAAAAAGACTTTTTAAATTTAGGGGCACCTGGGTGGCTCTGATGGTTGAACATCTACCTTCGATTCGGGTCATGATTTCCAGGTGCTGGGATCAGGCCCCATGTTGAGCTCTCTGCTCAGCAGGGGGTCTGCTTCTCTCTTTCCCTCTGCCTCTCTCCCAGCTGGTGCTTACTTGCTCTCTATCTCACTCTGTCTCTCCCTCTCTCTCTCTCAAGTGGATAAATAAAATCTTTAAAATAAATAAATAAATTTATCTTATTTGAAGTTCTCTAAGGAATATGATGGAGATCATCCATCCAGATCCATTTTCTTTGTGCACAACCAGACTATGTTTTATAGCTTCCGCTGCAGTTAGGAATTGCAATGGAAATAATTCTCACCCGTGGAATGTGAGAAATGACGTGTCCCTACTGTGGGGTCTGGGCATACCTCCTCCAGCTTATTTTATTCCTTCCCACCAGCTGAAATGCAAGCATGGGAGACATCCAGCTTTCATCATGCAGATGAAAAAAATCTCTTGGGAAACGGTTGGGGCCTGAATCATCATGAGGAGTACAGCCTGGCCACTGACCATTCATGGTCCGAGACCACTGCATGAAAAAGAAATGCATTCCTTTCTTTAAGCCTCAGTGTGGTTGATCATCTTTTTCTAGTAGCCCAGTTCCACGTTGACTGATATGGTGGGGCCTGCCTCAGTCTTCCTCACACGGCCAGTAGTTGAGTTGTCCTGTTGCTGGTAACTTCATGGGCTTGGTTGACCAGCTTTGCACTGCTGTTTTCAGTTTGGCTTGTTTCTTCTATTTTTCTGGCTATCCATATGTACATGGAGAATGTTCACTTTTATGATAAACTCATCTGATATTTTATCATTTATTTATAAATAAGAGATTCAGGTCATCCATCAAATATTTTTGAGCCTCTGCCTAGTGCACTGTTATGTATTGAATTGTTTCCCTCTAACTAAATTCAAATGTTGAAATCTTAACCCCTAGTCCTCCAGAATGTGACCTTATTTGGAAATATGATCGTTACAGGGGTAATCAAGTTAAAACAAGGTCATTAGGGTAAGCCCTAGTCCAATACTATGGGTGTCCTTGCAAAAAGGGGAAATTTAAGATGGACATATACAGGGAGAACAGCATGGGAAAATGAAGATAGAGATTGAGGTGATGCATTTATAAACAGGAAATGCCAAAGATTGCTGTCAACCCACCAGAAGCTAGAGGAGAGGCCTGGAACAGATTTTTCCCTCTCAGCCCTCAAAAGGAACCAATCCTATGGTACCTTTATGTTGGACTTCTATAACTGGGGGTCAATAAATATCTGTTGTTTGAGCCACTCAGTTTTATACGTGTGTGTGTGCTTTGTGAGAGCAGCCCTAGCAAACCAACACACACACCTAGAATAATAACACTAAGAAGAATGTAGCATCGAATTCAGATTAATAGCCAGAGCTCTAGAGGAATGACATAACATGGCCAAAGGCAAATTCTTAGTCACTGAAGAGCTGGGGTGGTTGACTTTTTGGTCCATGCTCTTTCCTGCAAATGATTCTGTGCAGGAAACAACATTTGCATTGTGTGTAGGAGACAAAAGCAGGCAAGACATAGGTCTTACTCTTAAGGAACATAAAGTTTAGTAAAAAATTGGCAGGGATGGAAAAAGTAAGATTCACAAGCTATTGGCAAATGTGTTCATTTTAAAAAGCTATGCATGTGTACAGATTTAGGAAGTATAAATTGGAGTATTCTTTTCAAAGGGCATTTTGGTAACACTCAAAATGCACGTAACTAAAACATGGTAGACAGAGCATGTGTATTTCTTCTACACACTCCTGAAACCACACTAGCACCATATTTCAGAGAGAAAAACAGTAAAAAAAACTGCAATAATAAAGAGACTAAAAAGACAGCAGATAAAAGAAATCAACATTTTGAAAGAAGGAAAGCAGATGGAAAAGTGATAATTAAAGTCACGGAACTAAAGGCTGCGGGCCAATACGAAGAAAACTGAGTTATGTTCAAGAAACATTCAAGAACACTTGTCAATAAGTAGAGGCACCAGATACCTCTGAAGGTGGGGAAGAAAAGGACTGAAAAGTATTTGAACGTCTCTCTATAAGCAGGAACTTGACACCCTCTTCAATCTCTCCCCTACTCCACCCAGCCAAGGACCCAAACACCCCTCCTTCACGTCATCAAGGGAGGAGCCAGGAATTTGACTGACTGTATGGATAGAGCCAGAAACACCAAACACAGTGGCAGGAAGAGTGGTAGAGGCAAAACCCAGTGCCGAAGCAAGAGGATTGACTGAAATTCTGCATGCTTACTTTCCATGTGGCAAGTGGGAGACTGACTTTCTGGACTGAGTCTCTCTGGAAAGGGTGATCTGTAGATGCAATTAAATAGCCAGATGCCAACCCGTCACCTACAGGGATGCCAGTCCATCGATAAGCTCCATCATGGGCAGAGAGCCTTCAATTACATTTTTGGTGCCTCGACTGTAAATCTAAATGAACAGCCAAAGGTCACCAGACATTGAAGGAAAATCTCTGACATGAAGAACAATCAGAATGGACTTACAAAAGACAAAGCAAAAAGATTTAGATGAGTGACAGTGCAAAAAGTAGAAGAAAATGAAAAACAAAATAAATGAAAACCTGAAAATCAGTGGCTGTAGAGAGAGAAGAGATGTATTATATGAATAAAAAAAGTATTTATAGGTGTATGGGCATTCAGAGAGCAAAAAGTAACACTCAAATTAAAAAAACTAGGGTAGCAGAAACTCTGAATATTGATTTTATTAGAAATTATGGTGGAATTGGGATGATGAGAGAAAAGGAATTATGTTTGAGGGAGTGGGTAGTGTGATGGAGGAAGGAAAGATGAGGAGTGACGGGGTAAGAGAAGAGCTGCTTTTCATTATTAACTTTGACCTAATTACATCTTGATACAGAATAAAGTTGAAAAGAAGCAAAATAATAAGGAAAAGAACTGTCAAGACACTTGATTTAAACTGCATGTTCTTAATTATTCTAGTAATTGGAGATAGATGTTGTACTTTTCTCTAATTCAGTAGCTTTCAGAGTTAGAAGGACAATGAGAGGGCAGGACAAGCGAGAGAATTCCACTACCGAACCGGCAAACTCTCTTTGGCAAGCAAGGTTTATTTCAGCTCCTTGGGAAGGAAACAAAAGTCTTGTCCTAGAGCTCAGATACCTCAACATGTCCTGACCAAGAGGACGTTTAGACAACGAGGGCATGGTAGACACTACGTCAGAAATCCGAAGGGAGGACTTATGATTATTTCTAGAATGTGCTGATGATCTAATGTATAGTTGGGAAAAATATTCAAAACGATACTATAGCTATACTGCATTAAATGAAATTAAATAAACACTAAAACCAAAATGCACATGCCTTTTAATGCAGCAATCCCAAATTCCTGTCTTTTTTTTTTTTTTTTAATCAGCAAACGTAGGGACCAAATCTAGCTCATGTTTTGTTTTAGTGCAGTGTGTAAGCTAAGAACAGATTTTAGATTTTTAAATGGTTGAGAAAACCAAAAGAATAATATTTTATGACATGAGACAATCATATGAAATTCAAATTTCAGTGTTCCTCAGTGAAATTTTACTGGTATACTGCCATGCCCATTTTTTAACATATTGTCTATGGCTGCCTTCTTGGTACAGTGACAATGTTATGCAGAGAGAGAGACCATATGAACCACAAAACTGAAATCATTTATTATTTGTCACTTTAGGAAAAAGTTTGTTGACCTGTGATGTAGACCATCTGAGTGAAGTATCTTTCCAGATTACTATACTATTTCTTCTAATTTTTTTTTAGTTGTCTTGCTCACACCCAATTCAAAAACACTATTTTATATTCTCCATTTTATTATGTTTTCCCAAAGGAATTCACATTAATTTTCAAGGAAAGTGCTCTTCTTCACACTTTGATTTCAAAGGTTCAAAAATATTTAGGGGCGCCTGGGTGGCTCGGTGGGTTGAGCCTCTGCCTTGGCCTTGGGTAGTGATCTCGGGGGTCGCGGAATTAAATCCCGCGTTGGGCTCTCTGCTCAGTGGGGAGCCTGCTTCCCCCCACCCCCCACCCGTCTCTCTCTGCCTCTTTGCCTGCTTGTTATCTCTCTCTCTCTATCAAATAAATAAATAAAATAAATAATAAATAAAAACAAAAGTCTAAAATTTCTAAACTTTTTTTTTTTTTAATTAAATTGCATGATTATAAGGACAAGTACAAATGGAATAAACAGTTCGGTACCCGACAACTGACCCCTGGTAAATACACAGCCCGTCTGATGGGAGCAGAAGAGGATCCGTGGCTGGCCAGGACCATGGCTTCTAGCGTGCGTGGCATCACCGTTATGTTCTATGGAGAGGAAGCGGAGCGCAAGTTAATGCGGTGCCTGGCTTGGGTGGAAGTTGTTTAAGAGATTTTACATTGAAATTGTGGTTTGGTTATTTCAGCTGTTTAGTTTTCCTCGCCCCATCCAAAGTATAAACCCCAAAAGGGCAGGGGGTCCTTGCATTCCATTGTATCCTTCCCCCAAGCATGGAGCGCAGAAAGGAGCTCAGCGCCAGCGTTGAGGCGGAGCCCCCGGACGGGAGGTTAGACATCGACGCTCCCGCGAGCCAGAGGTGAGACTCCTGGAGTAAGTCAGTTCTCATAGCGGTATGGAAAGGCCCTTCACCCTCTGATTTTAGGCCCTCAGTCTGTTTTGACTTGCGATGCTGTATTTCTTTTTTGCCATTCTCCCAAACGACACTGCAGCGCTCCTGATTCATTTTTATGCTTTCACGTCTGCCGCTTCAATATTGGATTCTTGCCTAAGCAGCAAAATTCGAAGAAAAGTCTCTTGTCATAATTGCTGATGTGAAAGAAGACCGTAAGGTTCAAATGACTTCATAGCGCATAAAACAATCTGAGTGAAAATGGGCGCATTATTTATTACTGTTCACGACCAGGATGGCGATGCGGCGGAAAGCTCGCTCGATTGTGGTGAGATGGGAGAGCTTGCGGCATGCTACCTAAAGCTTGAGTCACAAGATGTCATTAATATGGACAACAACAACTACGACAAACTGTGTTGAAGGTCCATTGTTATATATAATTTGCATAATTCTTGCCTTAACTGTGTTGATTTTTAGGTCCTGGGGCATGGCATTAAGAATCATAGTTGCGCAGCGTGGTCTAAAGGTCCTTGTTACCCAAACAGAAAATGTTTTTGTGTTGGGATTTTTTTTTAAAGATTTTATTTATTGATTTGATAGACAGAGATCACAAGTAGGCAGAGAGGCAGGCAGAGAGAGAGGAGGGAAGCAGGCTCCCCGCTGAGCACAGAGCCCAATGAGGGGCTCCATCCCAGGATCCTGAGATCATGACCCAAGCCTAAGGCAGAGGCTTAAACACTGAGCCACCCAGGTGCCCCATTGTGTTGGAACTTAATGGAATGTTTTGTATATATACAAGGTATATATCTCAATGTATAATTACTCAATAAGTGACGCACAGTCAAATATTAAGTATGTGGAATCTGGTATAGGAATGACTGATAAAAATTAGATTATTAATTTTAGTCTTCATTTGCCTTATGAGTTCAGGAGAAGTACTGATTTTTATTACTGAATCACCCTCTTTTGTAAAAACTGGATAAAATTATATCTGTCTACGTCATTAGTATTTTGCAAAGGTCTGTAACGGTGTTCCTTAGGGTGGTATGTAAGGTAGCTTTTGGTTTCATATTTATCAATTAGCTGCTTTATATAATTGGCACTCTGGTCCTTGATTTATCAGTACACATATCTGTGTCACCTTGATTACACTTAAGGAAAAAAAAAATCTCTGGTCCTCAGTTTCCTTCTATGTAAAATGAGGTTTTTTGTTTTTTGTTTTGTTTTTTAAAATTTTATTTATTTATTGACAGACATCACAAGTAGGCAGAGGGGCAGGCAGAGAAAGAGAGAGAGAGAGGAGGAAGCAGGCTCCCTACTGAGCAGATAGCCCGATGCAGGACTCAATCCCAGGACTCTGGGATCATGACCTGAGCCATCCAGGCGCCCCATATGTAAAAGGAGTTTGTTGAATTAGATTATTTCTTATTCCTGGGCTAAACAATTACGTTGTTACAAAGCAGCTCTTGTCAATTACAATTTTTTAACTTCACTTTCAACAATGGCTGAATATAAGTTCACATTTATACTTGCTAAATATTCATGTACATATTCTACATGTATCCAGAATATTGGGGATATGGGCTTGTATCTCAACTTGCTTTGTTTCTAAGAGAAAAGGTGAGGAAATAAAGCTTTATCTCTAGCAAGAGTAAAAACTTCGTTTCTCCCCTCTGTTTAAGTCATCAGAAAATCTTTGTTATTCTACTTTGTGATTTCCTCTCCTTGGGCTCCCTGGAGATGGGCAGTGCAGCTCATAAAACAGCCATCTTGGGGCACCTGGGTGGCTCAATGGGTTAAGCCTCTGCCTTCAGTTCAGGTCACAATCTCAGGGTCCTGGGATTGAGCCCCTCATCAGGCTCTCTGTTCAGCAGGGACCCTGCTTCCTTCTCTCTCTCTGCCTGCCTCTCTTTCTACTTGTGATCTCTGTCTGTTAAACAAATAAATAAAATCTTAAAAATCAAAAACAAAAACAGCCATCTCTTCCAGTCTGCATCCTAAAGAGATGGCCAATGAGGGCTAAAACAGGAGAAATGATTCACAGAGGGATTGACATAGGCTTGCTAACTGTGTCTGGAATTAGGGAGACTCATCTGCCCATTGAAGGCCCCACTGGACTGGAGTGATCCACAGAGGGCATGTGACTGTCCCAGCAAGACCAGATGCATGGAGGAACGAGAAGCAGTAAAGCTCTCAATGACCAGGCTCCATCCCTAGGCGTTCATAGTTCAGTAGGCTTATCTGATTATTCTTTCCAAAATTTACCAATTCAATAAGCCGCTCCAATTCTCCAGAGGAGAGACAAAATGAGAAAAATGTCAACCAGAGTTACCAGGACTGTGCTTACAGAAAACCATCAGGAATAGGGTAAAGATGCTTCTTTACTTAATCTACCCACATAGTCATTACTAAATAAATCTTTGTGATCTTTTTTAAATCTTAGAGAATGCCAAGATATGGCATGTGATACAATTTAATGTAACTTTCCAGGTAGATTCGTCTCTAACGAAACCACTCTTGGTTCTACATTTGTTGATGCTCTTTGCAAAGAAATGTGTGCACATGTTTAACATTTATCTTCAGTATTCACTGTATTAGCATTACTATTACTCATTTTGACATTTTAGTTTTAACGTTTCTGTTTGGAGGAATTAAAATTACCCTTGACTTCAAAAGCCCTATATAACTCATTTTCACAGGCTGGGTTCATGTGAGCATTCCAGGAGAAATTTGAGAAATGGCTTTGCATGAATTTCAAGAATGAAACGGCTCTGGAGACAATGTTTAAGACTATACCACTTGGAAATTAAAATCCTACTTATGGGAATTGCTTCTGTGGAAATACATGTCAGTGTACAATGCAGAATGTAATTTGATAGAATGAGTATGTTGGCCAGAATTTTCAGTGACTAGATAAAGACCCATAATGAAATTATAACTAACAAGTTAAGAACAAAATAGCTACAACTTTAAGTACAGTTTGACTTTCATGACAATGGATAGAAATTATAGGGAGGTAAAGCATTTTATTTCAACATAAGGATGAACTTTTCGATGGTGGGAGATATCCAAGACTGAAATGGGCTGTCGTAGTCACAAAAGGGCTGTACAATCACTTGGTGAGGGTACTTGAAGGAGAATCATTCATGCTTGTATTGTGTTGGGTGACTTCCAAATTCTTTTCCGATTCTAATATTCTGTAAGAGCTACGGAAATACGTAGTGTTGTCAACTCTTTCAAAGTTTTTTTTTTTTCTTTTATGTTAGTTAATAGAATATATGAAAACTATCATGCCTCTGCTTACAGTAGTAGAAAAGAATCAGGAACATTTAAAATAGATTAGGGAAAGAAAAAGACCATTGGAAATGAATTTTTACAAGTTAAAGTGTTGAGAATCATATCCATTTTCTAATGGGATTTAAAAAGGGTCTTGCAAGTAGAAGTATCTTATTCTATTAGTATACCTTTTTACTTCTGAAAATAGTTTCTATGTATCATACTTAAATAATACTTGAAATGATCAAAATTTTGTTGGTAAAATTACCTGGCAGATTCTAAAATTTATAAGAGGAAACTCATGTATGAAACCTGCCCCCAAAATGGACACTTCTATTTGGAAGTATGGTCCTGAGGATTTGGTAAGTTGATGGATTCTACTGTATTGGCCATAAGTTTTATAAATTAGCCACAGCCCCTTTTTTGTCTAAATGGGTGGAGCAACACTGATTTAGAGTCATCGAGGCAACAATGGTGAGAACACATGACTACTGTCTTCACAGCTTCTCGGAGTTAAGCTTCACTAGAAACACGTTCCCTCGGTCCATAATAAATGCCACACACTCAATGACAACTAGGAGGAGCTGTTTGGTCTTCACTCTTCTCAAAATCCTCACTGTGTCAACAGAACATTCTACTTGCCCTGAGTTCTCCTTTTGAGTCTTTTGGTCTGCATATGTAAAGAGTAAAGAAAAATACATGTTTTGTAAAGAAAACAATTGCTGTGATTCTTTCTGCCAATGAAGATTCTTCTGCCCCTTTTTGTTCTTAAATGCTTTCGTGAGCTGTTGTGAAAGGATGATCTGCTCTGCTGAATTTTCAGCTCAATCAACAGTTCTTTGGAGTCCTGTTTCTGTGCATGGGAACTTACTACATTCCTCAGTTGCTCTTTTATTTCCTAGAACAAAAAAAATTAATTTTCAATCTATGAACATGCCAAGCCCAGCCAAGGTCACACTAAAAATTCCCCATCTCATTCTGCATAACTGAGTTATATACCTTTTGAATTACAAAGGGTCATCATTGGAAACCTAAAGATTGAAATGTTCATTTATTAAGAGAGTGTTATGTAAAAAAAAATTATATTGGAAATGAACATACAGTTTCTGACCTCAAATACTTGAAGATTACATTTGAGAACAGACAAAAGCTTAACCATATCTCAACATTGGTAATGAGTTCAAAATAGAGGTAGGAGACCTTTTCTCTGGTTTTAAGACTCTGGTGTAAGACTGATGAAATGATCAAATATATACATGTTTTGATGTGTGCATTTTGGAGATTAAAGGATAGGAAGTGAGATAAATATGTATGTGTGTTTATTTGTTTGTTTATTTATTTATTTATTTATGGTTGTCTTCCTAGGATGTCAAGGTTTTAAGAATCCATCAACCAAATAATATCAGATTGAATACATCCAAATAGTATTAGTTTGAATCAAATGAAATTATTATTTATGTGGATAAAAACCAGTGAATACTGGCAATTTTATATAGGTCATTCAATTAAAAAAAAGAAAAAGCCTGCCTTAGTTTTTTATTGCTGTATACAAAATTGTCAAAAATTAAAAAAAAAAAAACCAAATTGTCACAAAATTTAGCAGCCTAAAATAACATTATCTCACAGTTCAGTAGATCAGAAGTCTGGGTGTACTTGATTGGATTCTCTGACTCGGGTCTTACAAGCCCCAAATCAAGGTGGCACATGGTTCTTTTTTGGAGGCTCTAGAGAAGATTCTGCTTCCAGGGTCGGTCAGGTTATTGGTAGAATCCAGTTCCTGTGGTTGTTGCCCGTTCTGGCCTCAGAAACTAGAAGCTGTTCTTTGGTCCCTGGATGTGGCCCCCTCCATCCTAAAGCCAGCAGAGTGTATTGAATCCTTGTGCTTCAAATCTCTGACGTCTTCAGCCACTAGCCTGAGAAAGCATTGTCTTTTAAAGGGTTCATGTGATTGATTAGGCCTGCCCAGATAATCATTTCATTAACCCAAAGTCAATTGATTAGTGATCTTAACAATACCTGCAAAATCCCTTTTGCCATGTAACATAAGTAATCAGGGCTCATCATATTAGAGTGGGAAATCTTAAGGAATCATTTTAGATTTTTGCCTACCACATATATCAAAAATGACCCCCAAATGTCTTAGAACTAAAGTCCTCAGTTGCCGTAACTGTGTTATCTGTAACCTGGGGTCTTTCTTGGTGTACAAGATGTCCACAAGAAGATGGGGTATATTTTCAAAAATGACAAAACTTGAAAGATTTTTCTAGTGCATTTAATGTAGTCAGTGTTCTCCTAACACACTTCAATTTTAATCTTAGTTCTACTTTAAATTATAGAATAATACTCATTATTTCATAAGACAGCATTAAAAATAGTTGGAAAATGTTATGATAAAAATAAAATTAATCTCAATAAAATAAAAAGGTCTCATTTTGCAATATATATGTGTATTGAATCATTACATTGTACCTCTTAGACTTACACAATGTTGTATACCAATTATATCTTGATATAGCTGGAAATAAAATAAAATGAAATGACAATAAATCTGAGGAGAATCTGAGAATGTGTTCTAGAGAATCCATCTTATATTTGTAACCTGGAAATCGGAAGGGGAGACAAACCATGAGAGACTATGGACTCCGAGAAACAAACTGAGGGTTTTGGAGGGGAGGGGATGGGGGTTGGTTGAACCTGGTGGTGTGTATTAAGGAGGGCACGTATTGCATGGAGCACTGGGTGTGGTGCATAAACAATGAATTTTGGAACACTGAAAATAAAATAAAATTAAAATTTAAAAAATAGCCAAGTATATTACCCATATAAAGAAGAATGAAATCTTGCCTTTTGCAATGACATGGACAGAGCTAGAAAGGATTATGCTAAGCAAAAAAGTTGGTTAGAGAGACAAATAACATATGATTACACTCATATGTGGAATTTAAGAAACAAAACAAGCAAGCAAAGGGGAAAAGAGAGAGAGAGAGACACACACACACACACACACACACACACACACACAAACCAAGAAACAGACTCTTAACTCTAAAGAACAAACTGATGGTTACCAGAAGGGGCAGTGGGATGGGGGATGGGTGAAACAGGTGATGGGGATTAAAGAGCACACTTGCTGTGATGAGCACCAGGTGTTGTATGGAAGTGTTGAGTCACTATAATGTACACATGAAGTGAATATTATATGTATGTTCACTAACTGGAATTTAAATGAAAACTTAAAAAGAACTGGAAGAGTTGAGCAAGGGAGGAAATATGTATGTTATAATTAATAACAGCAATTCTAACAGTAAAAAAAAATAAGTAGCCAAGAGTTGAAATAATTAGTACATTTATGAAATTGAAGAAATTACAAAAGATCTCTGTTTCTTAAATTTGAAAAGAGTGTTCATTACTCCTACTGGTAGACAAAATGATAATTAGAAGATTTCCACTTCTGGTCTGTCTGAGAGATTAAATTCAATAACACATGAAGCGTTATGCATGCCTCCCAAGTTGTAGGGGGCTGTGCTATGAGAGGAAGAAAATACAGGACATTTTTTTGAGAGCCTAACATTGTAATGTAATAATAAAGAAAACAATGACAATCATTGATTGAGTGCTTACTAGATGCTGGGCATTGGGCTATAGATAAGGGGCACAGACTAAAGTGCTGTGAGAGGTTGTGTAGGGAAGTAGCTGAAGGTGTGGGCTCAGGAATCAGCTATTTGGGTTCAAAGCTAGGCTTGATCACTAGTTATGTGATAGTGCACAAGGTTTTTAGCCTCTCTGTTTTTGGGAAATAAGCATCATCTTCAACAACCTACCTGTGGGGTGGGTGAAATTAGATCATCTATCAATGAAAAATATTTAACACATAACATAACATAATAATTGGTACATAACAATTGTTCATTGAATAGCACATTTAATAATATTTTTGGAGGAAAAGAAGATGGAAGAAAAAGTGGAAGGAAATTGATAGAGTACAGTAGAGTGATCAAGAAAGGATTTATGAAGGAGATGAAGCTTGACTTGAATGGAATTAAATTTTTATACAGTTGATCCTTGAACACGAACATCTTGAGTTTGAACTGTATGAGTCCACCTATACGTGGATTTTCCTCCCACAAATACAGTACAGTACTGTTAATATATTTTATCCTCCTTACAATTTTCTTAAAAACATTTTCTTAAAATTTTTTTTCTTTTCTCTAGCTTACTTTATTGTAAGAATATAGTATATAATATATGTAACATACAAGATATGTTATAATTGGTTGTTTATGTTATCAGTAAGGTTTCTGGTCAACAGTAGGATATTAATAAAATTTGGGGTGAGTCAAAATTATATGTGGATTTTCAACTATGTGGTGGGTGCTATCCCCTAAACCCCCATATTGTTCAGGAGGTTGTATTCTAAACTATTTCAAGTTAACCAAAAAGAGTTTTTATTTTGTAGAAATAAGAAACTGAGTATATCTGCTTCTTTAGACATTGAATGGTACTAGAGGTAATCCACACATTATACTACCTTTGTATAATTTCATTTTCTTCAAAAATAAGTAAACAATTATTTAGTCCATTCAAGCTGCTATAACAAAATACCACAGACTGGATGACTCATAAACAAAATAATTTATTTTTCATAATAGGCTGAAAGTCTAAAATCAGGGCGCCAGTGTGGTTGGATTCTGGTGAAAGCCCTCTTCTCCATTGCAAACTGCAAGCTTCTTATTATGTCCTCACATGGTGGAAGGAACTAGGAATCTCTCTGTGGTCTCTAATCTCATTCACGAGGGTGGGGCCTAATCACCTCCCAAAGGTCTCATCTCCTAATACCATTACACCGGGCGTTAGGATTTAAGCATATGAATTTTGGGAAGACACAAACATTCGGACCGTAACAACAAGCAAACAAACCGATAAGGCCCACTGGATCAGTAGGTTACCATATTATATTGGATAAGCAGACTTGTTCCCAGTACACGAGACTTAAGCCAGGAAATTGATAAACCAAGTTTTGATATTTATCTAGACTATGAAGGAATATTATATATGTTTTTCTTCATCATTTTACTGGCCCTAATGCCTTAGTCATTCCCTTCCAACAAAATCTAAGTCAAGATAAACAATGACCAATCAGTAAGGCTCAACCTCCAGTCAGAAGATTGGGAAAACATCACAGCCATTTAGATCACAAAAAGCCCAAGTTTATATCCATCCAAGCATCCATTCTGCTAAGAACCTTTTGTTTCTATATTTCCTATTCAAGAATTGACTAATCCAAGACTGGCCCTAAATAGGGCCACTTAACCAATAATTAATTAACCAATTAACAATCATCTCTTTTTCTAATATATAGCCCTATGATGAGACAAAGTACCTTGACTTTCCTCTGTAGAACCATTCCTTCTCCACTTTCCATCCATAATTTTCAGGTGTAGCTGACCTCAAGTGTGGGATTTTGATTTGGACGGGGTAATCAGAGCATTGAAATACCTTAGCCTTTGCTCTTGGTTTGTGGACTCACAATCCAAACTAGGTCCATGAAATATTTCCAGACAATTTTAAAAGAATTAATTAACAATTGTGCTTTCTTTTAGGATCGCTAAAATGGTAGAATATTGGAATGAAGCTCCTGGTGGGTAACTTCCTCTATAGGGGAAGAGGTTGTCTGGGAATGAAGACAACACAAAGAAAACAAAGTCAGAAATGGAGAAACCCAGTCCTAAAGATGTCTTTTGAACACCTGTATCCAGCCATGCAGTAAACATCATTCCTCCAGACTTCTAAATTTCTGAGCCAGTAAGTTATTTTCATGTTGTTTAAGCACATCTGAATTTTCATTTCTTTTACTATCAACCAAACATGTTCTAATTCAGATTTAATATGGCTGCATCACCCATCCAGATTGATTAATTTCAGTCTCAATTATAGAATCCTGGTGGACAGAATCTTTATCTCCTGGTCCAATCAGTGATGTTTAATATCAGACAAGCTCTCAGAGCACAAACTTGCCTGTTGTTAGTGCTTACCCCAGTGGGTGGGTAAGGAGAAGTACTTTTCATCAAATAGGAACAGAGATATATATCAAAAGTCATTTGGCTCATTGTCCAAGAACATTTCAGAAAAGAGTAATCATTAAAGGGAATTTTCTCTAATTTCATGAAACTGTAACAAGCAAAATGTGTGTGACTTTTATAATCAGAGGATAAGAACATTTATTTTAAAAAAGGAAAGAAAATCTTGCTCTTTTTTTTTTTTTAAGACTTTTATTTATTTGACAGACAGAGATCACAAGTAGGCAGAGAGGCAGCCAGAGAGAGAGGAGGCAGGCTCCCTGCTGAGCAGAGAGCCCGATGTGGGGCTCGATCCCAGGACCCTGGGACCATGACCTGAGCTGAAGGAAGAGGCTTTAACCCACTGAGCCACCCAGGCGCCCCCCAAAAATCTTGCTCTTTTGTTAAATCCAGTGATGGTTAGGAGTTTTTATTTCTCAAATAATTTTAGTTAATGTTTAATAATGGAAATCCATGCAGCAAAAGCGTTTAAGTCATTTGAAAAAAGGGGAATAGTCCTGAGATTGTATGAGGAGAGCCAAAGTCAGATTAGTCATTCTTCTCTTCTGTGGAAGTCTCTCTTTTTTTTTTTTTTAAAGATTTATTTGACAGAGAGAGAGATCACAAGTAGGCAGAGAGGCAGGCAGAGAGAGAGGAGGAAGCAGGCTCCCTGCTGAGCAGAGAGCCCCAGATGTGGGACTCGATCCCAGGACTCTGAGATCATGACCTGAGCCGAAGGCAGTGGCTTAACCCACTGAGCCACCCAGGCGCCCCCTGTGGAAGTCTCTTGAGTCTCATGCTCTTGGGCCAAATTCCGGTAGCCAGTCCCTAGGATCTGACTGTCTCTAACTACTTCTCTCCCTAAGGCACACTCATTCCATGAATTCATCTGATATACTGATAAGTAGACTTTAGAGACTATTTAAAACAGATTTCATATGTTTCTAAGAAGTTTATAAGTATGAAATATAAGAAAGGGAGGAAATCTAATTCGATTAAAAAAACTACCAAACAACTGGGTATGGCAAGTGTTTATCAGTCCTACTACAGACTATGGCTGGTTGGGTCCTCAGCCCTTTATTCCTTTTTTTTTTTTAATTTTTATTTATTTACTTGACAGACATAGATCACAAGTAGGCAGGGAGGCAAGTAGAGAGAGAGGAGGAAGCTGGCTCTCCACGGAGCAGAGAGCCCAATGTGGGGCTTGATCCCAGGACACTGGGATCATGACCCCAGCCGGAGGCAGAGGCTTTAACCCACTAAGCCACCCAGGTGCCCCATCAGCCCTTTATTCCTAAATCGTTCTTCTTTCTGTGGGAGTGAGTCGTCAACGATGACAGAGTGGAAGAGCTGTTGGAAGTTTTTCTAACACCATCATTTTACAGATGAGGGGGCCCAGCCTCAGAAAATGAAGTCTAAAAAGTGAAGTTAAAAGAGAAGAGCTTTCCAGGAAGGAAAAACTACTTGAACGAAGGCACCAACTTGAGAAAAGTTTACACTCAGGGACAACATTTTAGACAATGAATTTGAATGTGGCTTCTGAGGCTTGAGAAGTGGACTATAAACTTAGAAATGATAAATTATTAGGCCCAAGATATAGAAAAATTTCCAAGTCAATGTAAAGTATTTTTTTTTTCTTTAAAAAAAAAAAAAAGACTTTACTGGGGGCATCTGTCTCAGTCAGATAGTATCTGACTGAGACACATGGGTGTCTCAGTCAGTTAAGCCTCTGCCTCTGGTTCAGGTCATGATCCCAGGATTTTGGGATCTAGCCCTGCGTGCAGCTCCCTGCTCAGTGGAGACACTGCTTCTCCCTCTGCCTCTCCCCCTGCTCGTGCTTACTTTCTCTCAAATAAATCAATAAATCTTAAAAAATCTTTACAAAACATACAAAAGTGGGTAAAATCTGATAATGAACCCCACGTAGTTATCACCCATCTTCCATAATGATCAACTCTTGGCCAATTTTATTCAGTCTGTGTCTCCACATCCTCCCTCCTTTCCATGCCCCAGGTTATTTTGAAGCACAGCTCAGCCATAACATCAATTTATCTGTAAATATTTCAGTATATATCTCCAAAGGGGAAAAAAAAGGTTTTTAAACTATCCTATAGGTAGGAGGAAGCCTTTGAATATTTGTAACCTGGGAAGCAACATGTTCAGGACTGTGCTTTTTAGAGAGGCGATTCTGAAAATTTATGTGTGGGACGGCTAGAAAGGAACAGGGAATGGTAAATACTTCATATTCCCCATTGCTATCATCACATATGCTACTTTAAAATTAGTTTCTATTTTCCAAGTTTTAAACATGCTATATGGTTCTCTATGCTGGTATTGAAAGTGGAAATAATTTATACATTCTTGGCCAATGGAGCTATTTCCCTTTTGGAGGTTTTGTCATCTTGACATTTCAGTTTCACGGTTTGTAATTCTTTTATTCATTGAGGTGTATGGCAATAATGTAAGTGTGAATTTTTCTATTTCTACTTATATATTAAATATTCATCTTTTATTTTATTATATTGCTCATAAAGACATTCTGAGTACTAGCTTGATGTTTATGGGAGAAAAAAAAGCGTTTTTAGCTTTAAAAAATTGCTTTTGAGTTCCTTGTCTCTATAAGTAGCAAAATAGATGACATAAATAATTCAGGTGATATGAAAATAAATAAATACATTTCAAATGGCCATGTAAGAGATCATTTCTCTGTGTATCGAGTCCTCTTTCATACAAACACTGCAAAACCATGAAAGATTGAAATATTTTCTGAATGAGAAAACTTTCAGTATGCGGCACCTCATAGGGCATTGTGAACAGAAATTAAAATAAACTTTGTTGGGCCCCAGGGTTCATGGCGAATATTTAGAAGTTGGAAATCCTCATGTCAGGGTACGTTTTTCTTAAACCCCATCCTCTTAACATGCAACAACAGTACTAGAGAATAGAATAGTCTGTCTGGTCAGCTGAAGATGCTATCCTTTCACATTGCTGAACGATTTCCAGAGAACAGTAAAGGCTTTTAGATCCTAAATCCATACAGTACCTCTTCTGCTTTTAATTTATCCTTTGAAGATAAACACAAATAGAAAGACCAGATAATTCACTTTCCAGGCAAAGTGCTCACACTTTCTATCTGGTGTATTACGTTTTACATAACAGCACAGTTTTCATACCAGTGCTCATGTACCATATGTTAATCATCTGAAATGTCACATGATGCATTAAGAAGAAATCAGAATTACACTGGTTGCTATATTTGCCTCCTCATATTTCCTACTAGAAACTTTTCCCAACTGGTTATTTCTACCAATCGCGAGGAATCATTAGAGAAAAGCCCAAGGGGAGAGCCAGCAAGTTCATAAAATTGTAAAAAAAAAAAAAATTCTTTGTTGAACCATCACAATAGCTTATTTTTGAAACTCTCACCCTTGTCAACGTATTTTTTCCCATTTTTAATCAGTTAAGTAATTAAATTTTTAGAAGAACTTTGCTGAGTGCACTTATTTATTTATTTTTAAATTTCAGCTTTATTGAATTACAATTGACAAAGGAAAGGGTAAGATGTTTAACCGTACGTCATGGCAATTCGATATACAAATTCATTATGAAAAGATGCCCCCATCTAGTTAATTGACACATTTTGAGAAGTATTTTTAAATCAAAACACCCGACTGATAGATGACAGATAATCAAGAATCTTCATTACCAACTCTCTCCTAAGTGTTTGAAATTTCAGACAGACCAATAGCAAGTGATAAGAGCATGTGGTGATTGGTATAATTTGTCAGGCCAATATGTACATCATGATACCAAAAAGTCTGTCTTTGACTGTGGAAGGCACGCATGTCTTCTGAAAAAAGAATTCAAGTTGCCTTACAGGATTTCAGGCTTAAAATCTCAGAGATGTGCTCCAAGATTTCCCTAACTTCTAATTAACACCAAGGAAAGGCAGGAAACCCGAGTTCTCAGTACTTATCCCCCCCGGTGAGTTGCACTTGGCCATGTTGCTGATTTTTATGTTTTCAGTGCCTCACTTTTTGAAATTTTCAAATAAGGTAGGACTTTAATCATAAAAACAATTTTAAAAGAGCACACACATAGAAGACGATAATTGCTGTTCTTTTTATTTGCCTAAATCTGGGAAATCACGATTGCCAACAATCATTAAGCCACAAAATTTATTGACTGTCCATTCGATACATTGTTCTTGCTGCTGGGGATCTAGAGTGCTGCTGGGGATCTGCTGTACTGGGTAGAGAGGGGAAAGTCAGGCATGGAGGAAAGTAATTTCATCTTCAGTGCACAAATATTTCAAAAAGCGGAGGAAAAGGGTCTGCAGGACTAAATGATAGGGTGTGCTAAGTCAGAGAAAGCCTCCTAGAAGAACTGAGAGTTAAAGAATTGTGGAACAGTAAAAGCTTGGAGGTGGAGGAAAGGCTGATGCATTAGGCAATTGAAAGGGGAGATCAGCATAGCTGGGGTAGAGCAGGGTTGACTGGTATTTTTTTTTTTTACACCGTTGCAAGTGTAAATGGGCCCAGTTTGTGCCTCTGGAAAGTCCATTTTGGCATATCTGCAATCCATTTGCAGAAGTGCTTTGGACTTTGGCAAATCAGTTGGGAAGTTTTAGCTTGGCATTCAACAGAGGACTTGGCATGAAAGGATGCTGACAAAGTAAAGACGAGGACCACAGGAGAGGGCTGGGTGGCAAATGGGAGGTGGGAAGGGGAAGTCCTCGTGCAGGCGACACATTCAAGGTCAACCAAGGTCACAGACATCTTGTTGAGGATACCTGACTGTACTGGGGGCAATGGAGAGCCAAGGAAGAGTTTTAAGCAGGAGAGAAGTTTGTCTGGAAAAGGAAGGAAGTGATCAGAGATAACTTTAAGAAATCCGCTTGTAAGTGTTACAGGTCTGGAGCTCAAAGATAAGTCTGACCCCAAGCCCAGTTCTTCAGCTTCATGCCTATGCTAGGAAACCCCGATATTCTTTCAATACTTTCCTTTTTGCCTACAATAGCCCAAGTTGGTTTCTACTGCTTGCAATGGAAGAAACCAAACTCATGTGATATAGTATACAAGAACAGTGAGGATGGAGTCAATTCACACAAGACAGATATCCAGTTTAGTTTACTGAATAAAGAAATAGGGCAAAATGGTGAGATGCACCCCTGTTGTGAATGTGTTGAACCGCCTGGCCGGCAAGGCCTCAATGCCCAGTTGAAAGATTATATCTGCATGTTCTTCAGGGGAAGAAGAAATGTAACTATTCTCTCCAAAATGGATCATACTCATCGTCATTAAGAATAAAAGTTGCAAAAGATACAGATTCTGTAGGAAAAAATTAGTGTTAACACTATGCATGTACTTTATTAAAGAAATAACTATTGTGAAATATCAAGTCACATATATTAGACATACAGTTAAAAAGCTATCAAAATTTTTGTCTCATTTTTATAGTCATTAGGTTTTTTTTCCCCCGAGTATCTGGAAATCTAATTTTTAAAGTTAATTTTGAAAGTTTTCTGTCAGTTAATATTTGATAGGTATGGATAGAACCCAAATTAGCCAGACTATCTCCCCAGGGTACATAATGTCATTTTACTTGGCTTCTTTTCTTTTCTTTTATGGCTTACATCATTTTATTTTTTTAATTAAAACCCTTTTATTATGGGAGTATAGTTGACATGCAGTGTTATGTCCATTTCAGGTATATAACATCATGCTTCATTTTTATTCTACCTGAGTTTTCCCACTTCCTGTGATAAGGAATACAAAAAATCAATTTCTTATCAACTTGTCTTACTCCAGTAGATTAATTTTCCATTTTATCCACTTCATGACCGAAATGGCAGCATCCCTATGAAAAATCTCTTACTACGCACATTCATGAAAAGGTTTGACTAAAATTAATGAAGTGAAGTCATTCAATTTTGACAGTGACTTTCAGAGGCAGGATCAACAATGTGTAAATAGCCTTAAGAATCCATCGAATTTAAAAGAAAGAAAGAAAACCTATAAAAGCACATAAAAATTTATGAACTCTAGGGGTTATCTGATTTACACATGATTTCTTCTCATAAATTCGGGCATAAGGGTAGCCTATTTCTCATCCCATCTTCTGTTTATTCGTCCTGTTCCTATGCCTGATTACGTGTGGATTCAGTCTAGACACACCAACCATTAAGCAACCAATTTCACAGTTAAGTGAGTTGTCTGTCTTTAGATTTCCTGGTCTCTTAAGCCCTATTGTCTTCTTCCCTTGTGATCACCAAATCACATACCATGGTGGGTATGCCATCTCAGAGATATGACTCAGTGGCTCTGATGCTGGTGGAGCACATTTCTAGTAGAATCCCCATCCTCTGCTGCGCCATTCAATTTTCTCTTGCCCAGAGCAAAATTCTCGGTTTTACAATTGAGTCTTGATAAGGCAGTCATTAGGAACCTTTCCTATGATGACAGGCACAGTGGTACTCCCCAAATGTTAAGGAGACAGACACGAAATCAGTTTTACACTCTTGAAGCTGTTAATTTCTAATTAACGTGCCTTTTCTTCAGACACCTTCTTGAAGGACGCATATTTAATTTTTCTATCACATTGCTTTCAGTTCCCATTAACCTCTTAAGCTTGTGCTAATGGTTTGCAACTTTGTAATTTACATTTTGTCTAATTTGGAAACAAATTAAAAAGCCGATGTTTTCATGTCCCTGATTCAAGAAAAACAGCCCATCCCTAAACAATATTGGTCTTGTCTTTTTCTTTTTCTTTTTTTTTTCCCCCATGTCTTTTTGATGCAAGCGTCCAAAATCTATCTAGCCTGAGCAAAAGAGGGAATGTGTTGGCTCCTCTAACTGAAAAATACACAGGCCTCAGATCCAGCTGGATACAGATGTTTAATATGTGGCATCAGGATCCCTCTCTTTCCAACACTCCTGACACTGCCTTCTTCAAATCGGCTTATTTTCAGAAAGGACTTTCCCTATCTCCAAATACGGTGATGAGATATCTATCAGCAACTCCAGGTTTCTCCTCTGCTAATTTAGTAACTCCAGCAGAAAGAACATTTCTTTTCCCATTGATGAGCTCCTTTAGGGGCTCAGTAAATAGCAGTGTTCTTTCACGCCTAGGTTCTGAGTCAATTGAGAAATAAGATGAACACTAAGAGGCCCAAATATCACCTTTATTACTGGCAAAGGCTCTCCGTTGGCATTAAAGCCCCATGGACTTTCTAATAGGAACCATAGGATTGGGTACATTTGGGGCTGGTCCTCCCAAAGGGACCTCGGGGAGCAGGCTAGTTTGGTGAATATGTCAATTAATTTTTCTCAAGTTTACCAGGTTAGTCACTCTTCCTTTGAAAACTTGGGTGGGGTTTGGGGAGAAGGAAGAGAGACCAGCACGTGGAGCAACTTCAATGTGAAAGGAAATGTCATGGATGTGGAGCAAGTTCCTTCCTAGTCTTTCCTGGGTCTTAGTTCTCTCAACCCACTGAATTCATCATTGAACCCACTGGCAACCAAGAGTATGGCTGTCCCCCTCCAAGACAGTCCTGCGTCCTCCTTTATGGAGATGCTCCCAATACCAAGCACCCCTCCATTGAGGATCCTTCTGAGACCTCCAGTGGGCTGGTAGTGTTGATGCCAGAAAGCTCTGAAGTGGCTCAGAGAAATAGAGTAATTCAACTAAGGCCAGAGCCAGTTTGCATCCAAGGCTGAATTAGTTTAATGCTAAATCCCTCACTTTCTAAGGAACCCAAAGGGTTAATAGGACATACACGATTTTCTATAACAGTGACCTCACAGGTATCATTTGTAGGAAACAAGATAATATACCAAACCCTACAGCAGTCATCCCCGGCAAAATGATGTACCCAGAGTACTGAGTATCGCCAAAGAGCATTACAGAGACTTAGAGATGTCTGAAGAAAACAGAGTAGAAGAAAATCTTGGTTTTAGCCTTGCCAAATACACGGCAGTCAATACTGGAGTCGATACTGGAGTCGATACCTGGAGTCCATAGCCCGATAAGCATTTTATGATGGAGAGATGATCCTGGATTATCTTTGTGAGTCCAAAGTAGCCACAAAGATTATTCCTAGAAGAGGGCAAGCAGGTGAGAACAGAGAAGAATAAATGATAGAAACAGAATTGGAGCGATGCCATTGCTGGCAGGCAGCCAGGAGTGAAGGAATGTGGGCAGCCTCCAGATGCTGGAGAAAGGCAGGAAAAGATTCTCCCCTGGAGCCTTCAGAAGGAGCACGACCCTGCCAACAATTTAACTTTAGCCTGGTGAAACCCTTTTTGGACTTCTGACCTCCAGAACTGGAAGATCATAAATGTATGTTATTTTCAGCCACCTGGTCATTTGTTGTGGCAGCAACAGGAAGCTAATACAGTCCCCCACGTCTGTGTGCTTTCCCCTCACCTGGGCCTATCACCCTATGACACAGGAAATGTGTTATTCACTTATTTTATTTACTTTCTGTCTCTATCTACCAGAAGGTTATTCCATGAGGGTGGGGAACCTTTTTGTTATTAAGCTCCAACATCGAGAACAGTCCCTGTCATATACCAGATCCCCAGTAATGATTTGCCAAAGGGAAGGATTAATCTTTAATTAATCTTTAAAAATCCTATCACATCATATGAGTCTTAGTTGTGGTGGTGGTTGTTGTTTTTCTAAACAGCTTTCTTTTTTTTTTTTAATTTTTGGTAAGAATGTTATTTTCTTCTTTATAATAAAGAATTCTTTTCTGCATTTTCAGCTCTTTCAAATGAAAGACAATTGGCTGCAATCTACTACTGATTTTTTTACAGTTACTTTAGATGAATATTAACGGTTTCCTTTACAAAGATTACCCTCACATTTTAAATGTTTTGAAATAGAATTTTTTCCCCCACATTTTAGATTTTTAAAAAAGGACTCATGTTCCAAAAGTATTAGTAAATTCAGAAATTATGTTCTTACCTAATAAAGAAAGCAGTCTTTAAATTCCTGGCCAAGCATCAATTTCCTGAACTCAAACAGCTTTAAATCTAAGGATCTCAGTCTTCTAGTGAAAATTCCAAAATATGTTTCTCATGGATTTAGGGGGAAGCAAGTCATCTTAGAATAAGGACATTCCTCCCACCTTCCTTCCGTACTATTACCTTAGTCTTTTTGAGACTTCAGGTAGAGGGAAATGACAAAGTGTGCTATATTTTGATTTTTATGAAATCGGCCATTATGTATTTTTATCATTATGATCCCGAGTCCCAGGTTGGGTCTATGGTATTACACTTTCTGCCTCTGCAATTGAAGAATATCACTTTTCCCTCTACCTTTGGAAAGGACCTAAGTCGCACTGCAGGTGATTATTAGCTCTGATGTTTCTTGGAGTTGTCAGTGACTCTGCATACCATCCAGCGTTAAAGAAGCAGTTATCTGCATGGCTATTCCTTCCAGTAATTTAAGAATATTTATTAAGCACTCATTCTTATGGGAGATGCCAGCGGTACAAAGACCACAGTCTCCGATCACCCTGAGTTCTCAGTCTAGTGAGTATCTTCCATCCTGTTTTCCGGGAACCAAAGTGTTAGAGCTTGTTGGTATATAATGAATTCCAAGAGATAAGGAGAGAAATGTAGGAGAAAGCCGAAGAGAACAACTGCTTGCTAGGGGATTTATTTCTCAGATAATAATTTTTGAGTGTATTATTTAAGACTGTTTCACAGAAAAAAAAATACAGTGCTTCTACTTCAAGATGGCAATTGGAGCACATATGTTTAGATCCTCTCTTTCCCCAAATTCCCGTGAAAATGCAGAGAAAACTCGAGCATTGCTGAGGCCAGGAAAGGGCACTGTTGCTGGTTCAAATGAAATGGAATTTATGAGAGATACTATGCTGCTGAATTGGGTTGAGTGATGGGCTGAACAACCAATGGTTGGTTTACTGCAGAAGAAGGCAGATGTAGGTGGAAATACTCCCAACCTCAGAGGGACAGGAACTGGAGGAAAGGTCATGGGTGGTGGGGGGCGGGGAGTTTTGCTTTGAGAGGTCTTTGAAGTACAAATATATGTGACAGTGATCTTAGCTCATATGGAACATGATACCTGTCATGACTCTTTTTCTTTTCTTTCCTTTCTTTCTTTTTTTTTTAAATTTAAGATTTTATTTATTTATTTCAGAGAGAGAGCAGGAGAGCACAAGCTGGAGGAGGAGCACAAGTAGAGGGAGAAGCAGGCTTTCTGCTGAGCAGGGAGCCCTACTCAGGACTGAATCCCAGGACCCTGAGATTATGACCTGAGCCAAAGGAAGACACTCAACCATCTGAGCCACCCAGGGGTCCACCTGCCATGACTCTTAAATTACTTGAATTCCTACTTGCTGTAGATGGCCATTTCTAGGCAAAAAGCCAGGGTTCCCTGAGTAAGCTCCTAACGAGGGCTCTTGTGCCAGTTGGAAAATGGGAAGGCTGCTCGGATAGCTGCTATCACTCCAAGGAGGAAGGAAGTTCTCCCCAAATGAAAGGAGCTTTTGGGGATAACAGCTTTTGCCTTGGTGTTCCCTTCTTAGTCCACAAGCTAATGGGTCACCAATCAGAGAAAGAGCAAAATTTTTTTTTTTTTTAAATCAATGATTTGGGCAGGTACCTTTGCAATTTTGCAATTTCTGATGAAAGTGTTTAAACCCACAGCATGGATAAACCTCTAAGTGCTCTTATAAGGATGGGTAAACAGGTGGAATGCCCAGCTGTCAAAAGGAGGGGGACCATTCTGAGAATGATCTGTTCTTGTGAGATGGTGATCATAAAAGATAAGGTCAAAATGTCTAAAAGCTGATTGTCCACAATTGATGGAATAAATTACAGTGTCCATTACTATAAAAATGGTAGCCATTAAAAAGGATATTATTAGAAACTTTCATTGGCATGGAAAGAGTTTCACAATATACTACAACGTTTAAAGAGAGATAGAGAGACAAACTAGGTAACAAAACAGAAAAGTAGGGGTGCCTGGGTGTCTCAGTCATTAAGCCTCTGCTTTTAGCTCAAGTCATGATCCCAGGGTCCTGGGATCGAGCCTCACATTGGACTCCCTGCTCCATGGGGAGACCTGTTTCTCCCTCTCCCATTCCCCTTGCTTGTGTTCCCTCTCTCACGGTGTCTCTCTCTGTCAAATAAATAAATAAAATCTTAAAAAAAAGACAAAACAGTAAAGTAAAAGCATCGTGTTTATGTGCGTGGATGGGAGGCAGGAGTGGGCATTGTTAGTGATAAGAAGAAATACTGGAAAATTATAAACCAAACATATAAACCAAAATAATCAATAGGCAAAAAGTTAATACACATGCTAGAATGTGATATTAAGATGATTTTATAATCTTCTTTTTGACAATTTGTAGTTTAAAATTTTTTTGATAAAATCATAAATAGTCACATTTTTCTTTGTGACAGAGTAGTATTGCTCATTGGAAAGCTTACTTCCAAAAAAAGTGTTGGACTGAGACCGTTTTATAGATGAGTTCTTAACACTTAACAGAGATGAGTAGTTTTCATTTTATTTAAAAAACTCTATAATGCAGGAAAAGATAAAAAGTGTATGGATTCATCATATGCAGTTATCATATCCCTATGTATCAAAATGTAACAAAGAACTGAAAAAAAATCAACCATGAGCCAATTTAACTTGAGAATATGAAGGAAATTTTCAAAAATGCTAAAAAATTCAAAATAATGATCTCAATTTGTTTCCAGTATTATGCTAAGAGAATTATAAGCCATAGCCAAGTGAGGTTTATTCTAAAAATGCAAACATGGGGGCGCCTAGGTGTCTCAGTCGTTAAGCGTCTGCTTTGGCTCAGGCCATGATCCTGGAGTCCTTGGATCGAGCCCGGCATCAGGCTCTCTGCTCTGCAGGGCGCATGCTTCTCCCTCTCCCACACCCCCTGCTTGTATTCCTTCTCTCGCAGTGTATCTCTTGTAAATAAATAAATAAAATCTTTAAAACAATAAAATAAAAGTGCAAACATGTTTCAATACTAGCAAGTTTGTTAATAACGTGTTTGAACAACAAATAAGCTATTTGACATTGTGGTATCAGTAAAGTTTGAAATGCATCTGGAAACACTTAATGTCCAATTTGTTAAAAACAAACAAAAACAAAAACAAAATACTAAACTCTTAGCTTGGACAAGAAGAACAATTATTAAACATGATACAGAATATTTATCTTAAGTGAACATCCAACATTACATAAAACAATGAAATAGTAAAAAGACATTCCTGTTAAGAGAATAGTATCATCAATTGTAGAGATAATATATAAAAGCCAAAAGATAGCCACTGAAAAAGTTTCATCAGTAAGGTTTAGGGCATTGGCCAGTAACAAAGTGGAATAAATAGAATAGAACTATAAGTTTGGATAGAACAGTAGGTTGGACCTGAATTAATAGAGTAACTCAACCCCCCTCTCTATGGTAGTTTGACTTGTTCCTCGTAGACAAGTAACTTTCCTCCTACTATTTCTTTTATTAAATCACACTGAGGTAATTGGCTTTCCCAAGGCTGTAGGGGCAGCAGTTGGAAGCAAAGGTAAGAACTGAAGTGCTTAAAGACATGCATTGTGCAAGTTTAAGCTAAGACCCCAGAGATGGGGGTGTCTGGATGGCTCAGTGGGTTAAGCCTCTGCCTTCCGCTCAGGTCATGATCTCAGGGTTCTGGGATCAAGCCCCTCATGGGGGGGGGGTTCTCTGCTCAGCGGGGTGCCTGTTTCCTCCTCTCTCTCTGCCTGCCTCTCTGCCTACTTGTGACCTCTCTCTCTCTCCGCCCATCAAATAAATAAATAAAATCTTTAACTAAAAAAAAAAAAAAAAAAAAAAGACCCCAGAGATGAATGATCTCATGATACATAGAACAATAGAAAATGGCTTTGGCTCCAATGTTGCACTTTTCTTGCAAGGTATGTTGTTAGGTTTTTTTTTTTCCTTGTGGCCCTAACTAACTCTGACACCATCTGGGGTCCTAGAGTTAGATTCTGTTTTGACACAAAATACCCATAGTTAGTGTCAGACTCCATGGGTTTCAAGGCTCAGTCCTGCAATGCTGCTCTTCCTTCAGATGTCAGTCAAGCATACTGGGTCTCTGGGCTCCTTGCAGTTCCGTCTGACACGGCTACAAATTGGAGATTCTCCTCCCACCCCAGTTAGGTTTGATGATTTGCTAGAATAGTTCACAAAACATGGGACCGTAGTTAAGCTAAGTTGACCAGTTTAATACCGGGTGTATGTAAATGTGTATGGGATATATGTGGACAAGGGATATAAAAGGACAAGGGATATAAATGCCAGATGAAGAGGTACACAGGTGAGATCTGGAAGGATCCTGAACGCAGAACTGGAGTGGGGTGCACCGCCTTCCTGGTAGGTGAGTGTTTTGGATAGCTTGGAAGCTCCCCGAAAACCCATTGTTTAGGATTTTTAAAGAAGTTTCATTACATAGGTGTAATTGATTAAGTCATTGGCCATTAGTGATTTCATGCTTCTTACAACCGCCTTTTTCCTTCCTGAAAGTCAGAGGGTGGGTCTGAGATTTCTGACCCTCTGATCACACATTGGCCTTTCTGGTAATCTGAAGGCACCTGCCCCCCTCAACTCCCATCACCGGTCATCTCATTAGTATATAAAAGACACTTTTATCACTGGAGATTAAGGACTGATGAATAAATAAACAAATAAAATAAATATTTATTTTGTATGATACTACAGAATTTAAAGAAGAAGGAGGACTCTGTCACAGCTAACCCCAAACACGGGTTGTGTTGCCAGTCAGGCAATGGAGCAAGCGTGGGGGGCCACAGTCACCAATGAGAAGAGACTCCAGCTCAAGGGAGATGCCTTCCAATGTGTGCATACTTTCTATTTCCCTCAGAAAGTCAGTCCTCCAAAACAACTAAATAAGCCAACAGTAAGAGCAAAAGTCCGAGTTGTACCCTGCTATCCTCTCCTGACTCTGAAAGACTCATGCATAAAACAGACAAGGGAGAAACAAAATTTTAGAAAATATCTAATTAATTTTCTTACTAGAAATCGTGAGGACATTTGATTTCTAGCAAGGCGTGAGGTCAGGAATCTTGTCCTAGAGGTGAGGGAAGCAGTAATGGCTGATTTAAATGGCAGATATAAAAGCCAGTGAATTGTAAGACAACTCAGGAATTCCCCCATTACTGAAAGAAGATCAAAGAAATAAATATGAAGAGAGAAGAGGTAATAGACTTGGAAGGGAGATTTGAGTGGTTCAGGATATGCACGAGGACTTTCAAGAGTTGATGACAGAACCCACAGATCTCAGTCAATAAAGAATTGATTTCTGTAACAAAAGGGCTAAAAAAATACCAGGCACATTAATTAGCAAACTTCACATATAGTCCTAAACATAGAATTTCTGAATTTCAAAGACAAAGGAAATTCTTTAAGCGTGTAGTTAAAGCATGTAGTATCTGATGTCAAGATGCAGAGGCAGAAATTGTATCTCCATGGGAAGGACCCTAAAGCTGGAGGGGAGTGGGTGGTGGAGGAGAAACAGTCTGATATGTATAAAGCTGAAGTGAGTCACGTGCGCCACCCCATATGAAAGAAACTAGACAGTGATTTTCGCAGATATGACAAGGAGTGAAGAGAATTATGTCACATTACCAATAACAAGTTGTGAAATTAAAAGTAATTTTCGAAGCTATCAGTAGTAAGAAACAAATTTATTTTTTAATTTATTTATTATTTTAAAGGATTTATTTCTCTCTTACCCAAATTCCTTTGAGGGTTGAACTTTTCCTTTTTTAAAGATTTTAATTACTTATTTGCCAGAGAGAGAGAGAGAGAGCGAGCGAGCGCACAAGCAGGGAGAGCAGCAGGCAGGGGGAGAAGCAGGCTCCCCACTAATAAGCACTAATAATGAGCCTGTTGCAGGACTCAACCCCAGGATGCTGAGATCATGACCTGAGTTGCAGGCAGACGACGCTTAACCGACTGAGCTACCAGGCATCCCAAGAAACAAATTTAGATCGACTATGCTATAGGGATTCTCTTATGCTTCTCTGTATAGAAAATATTATTATAAAGTTGTCATGAAGAGAAGATGTAATAAAATGGAGAAAAATGGGTACATTTAGATGTATACCAGGCAATTAATTAATATAAGCGCTGTGTTATTTTCTGGATTTTGTGACATTTGTAGTATTTGTTCATATTTTAAGATTTTGCAATTTGTTATTTCTCATCCTGAATAAAAATTTGTTTTTATGCCTAATTTTTATGATATTACATACCGTAAAATGTGTATTCTTTTTCACAATAACGTATTCTTTTTAAAAATAATTTTATTTATTTATTTGAAAGAGAGAGAGAAAGCAAGAGCACAAGCAGGGGAGGGGCAGGCAGAAGGAGAAGAGGCTGCCTGCTGAGCAGGAGCCTGAGCAAGGACTCAGTCTCAGGACCCGGGATCATGACCTAAGCCGAGGGCAGATGCTTAATCACTGAACCATCCAGGTGTCCCCACAATTGTGTATTCTTTTTCTTGAATAGAACTCCTAAAATTATATGTTTCATTCTCCCCCCCCCCCCCGATCTAGATGCCTCCCTTGTATATTTCTCAGGTAACCTGCCTGTATTTCTCTATCCAGTCAAGGACTGAATCACTGTGAAGAAACAAAACAGCACTTTAAAAGAGGAGAAGATGAAGAATTAAAAACATTTCAGGTACTATCAAGACCAGAAAACATATTTATTATCTAAATAATTGTTAATATACTTATCAAACCTAGTATAAATGTTCAAAAAATGATGCTTGAAAGAAAAAATAATGTATAAAAAAGTTATCATAGTCATAAATATCGGATCATTTCCACAAAATGTAGTACAGAGTGGGAGGAGAGATGAAGAGAGGGCAAGCTATATTTTTTAACCTTCCATAAGTTTTGTATTTATGTATTTATGTACGTATGTATTTATGATGGCATGTGGTTTTGTTTGCTATGACATGGGCACAATATTCTAAGTATGAAGTAACTGGTGTATTATGAGAATTTACCAATCAGATTAGACACAAGTTTTAACAACTCATACGCTTACCTGGTGCATACGTAAGTAATAGTATCTTGGCTATAAAGGGTCATTGCCTTAGAAAAGGTAGGAATTTGCAATTGCTAAATCATGAGATTTTTTACAAAGGTGAATTTCTTTGCCTTCAGTGAATATCCAGTCATTCTTCCGTGAGAACATTGGCTTTGGGGAAGTAGTCAGTAGTCAGTGGATTAAAAAGTTCCTGTCTTTGATTTGCTATCTTTAGGCTCAGCAAAGGTACAGATAGGGACTCATTATCAGCTCTGCTAGATTGTTAGAATACCAGTGCTCAAAACAGAGTAAATACAAAGCCTCTGGTACCTTCAGCACTGGCTTCAAAGAGCGGGGTTGCAGTAAATTTCTGTGAACAGTTGAAGGGCTATAGTCACTTTCTTTTCTTCTAGGAATGAAAGCAAAGCTTTTTTGAAAAAAAAAAAATCATACATCTATCACAGGCTTGACTTTGTTCTTTTTATTACAAGTTCATTGGTTAAGAAAAAAAGTTATTTGCTAAAATAGACAAAACCCAGTAAACAGAATTCCCCAAACCTCAAACAACACTATTTCCTGGTTACTCTGAACTAATTTATGCATTTTTTATAGAAAATATTGGAATTGTAATTGGAAAAGTAGTGAACCTCAGACATGGAGTTTGGAAAACAGTGATTCTTTCCTATGCAAGGTATAAATTTTAATATTTGGGACCTCGAAGTTCTGTATTATATTTCTTTGTTTGTTAATGGTTATAGAAAACAGAACTCTAGAAATACGTCCTGCCTTCCACTTGGAATCTCATTTCAGTGCTTTATCACTTGGACGTTGTTGGCATAGAACTGACATCCCAAGAATTCATTTTTTCTGAGCTTGACAACGGTATATTTTCCCCTTCTTTTTCACTTAATTATGAACTGGGTAGCTACTGGATACCAATTAGCTTGCTGGCTATAAGGGTGTATATATGTGCTGTGTACCTAATATCTGTCTCTGTGTAAAAAATCTTCAAGTAACTTAAGAGTGTGATAACCAAGACAAATGTTTCCAGCTTCCAAAATAATTTTTTCATGGGCCTGTCATTTTTTTTGGCTTTTGCTTAGAATAGTTTAGTTCAGTTGCTTGGGTACAGTTGATTGAATACAGTTGCAACAACTAATAAAAATCTGTTATAAGTTAGGGGCATTTTATATTTGTACTCCATTGTCTCCAATATGATGCATTGTTTTCAACACAGAATTTAGTGTCTGTACAAATTTTCTCTCCGTCTGAAGCCTTGACTAAAGATGGAGAAGATGAGGAAAGCATTAACTCAATTTGAACTGAAGAGTAATTTATTAAAAATATCATAGCTTATAAAAAGTTGACAAAAACAGATTCTTTCTCTTGCCATGTTGAAAAGAGGTTAGGCTCCCTTGCTCTAAAGGGAGCTTTAATGGGACTTCCTGTTAATGGTGGGATCTGATCAATGGAGGGCCCAGCAGGAAGCTGGGTGTGAGGAGGAGTGTGAGGTCAGGGCATTTATGTCTCCTGTCTGCCACATTGCTGAAAAGTAGCTTTGTTCCTCTACCGAAGGCCACAGCTCCTGTGAGGAAACCTCTCCATCCCAGTTCTGTGTCTGGGCTCTAATACCCTCCCCTCTCTTTGTGTTTTCAGACATAGGACAGGTAACCATTCTCTTCTTTTGCTGATCTCCAGGTACTATACCCATGTCTTCTTGCTTCTCTGAAACCCTGCACACGTCTTTGTGAAAAGTGGTATTAATTAAACTATCTGCCATTTTTCCAGGGTAAGTGTACCTTTGGTTTTCGCCAGGTCCTTGGGTAAGGCAGTAATTAAAAAAAAAAAAAAAAAGAGTCCCTCTGACCAATATGAGAATAAGCAAGAGGGAATAGAGAGAATGGAGGAGCCATGGAATACTAACTGAAGTTTCCACACAGCTTCTTCCTATCTCCCATCTCCATTGGCTCTTTTTTTTTTAAATTTTTATTTATTTTTATTTTTATTTTTTTAGAGATTTTATTTATTTATTTGACAGAGAGAGATGACAAGCAGACAGAGAGGCAGGCAGAGAGAGAGGAGGAAGCAGGCTCCCCGCTGAGCAGAGAGCCCGATGTGGGGCTTGATCCCAGGACCCTGAGATCATGACCCGAGCTGAAGGCAGTGGCTTAACCCACTGAGCCACCCAGGCGCCCCTCCATTTGCTCTTTTTGATTTTCTCTCTCTTCTCCCAGTTTCCGGTTCCTCATGACTGACTTCCATGACTGACTTTCCATTCTGTAGAAATTCTCTCTATACTGAATTAAGTCCAGTACTCTAAAGCTGGTACTTTCCTGTTTCCTGAGCTCTTCAACAATTTTCATTTCCTCTGCCTTATTTTCTCAGCACACCAAGGTCGATTGATTTTGATTAAATAAGGAAACAATTTGATACACTAATTTATGCTAAGATACAATGTCTAATGATGCCTTAGTCATGTATAGCACTCCATGGAGTTCTGACTCTCAACAAAGTCTTCTAAAGATAAAAAGTCTTATCTCAGATTATATAACATAAACAAATGAGTGAGTCTCTAACAGTGAGTATATAACCCACAAAGGCAGAGTGTTCTTTTGGAGAACTATTAAGAGGCAACCAATGCAACTCCTGGGTCACATAAAAGGAGTTGTCAGCTCTACTTTCACGTAAGGTTTGCCCTGAGGAGCTGAGCAGTAGGTTTAATGAAAAGACTACGCCAAAATGAGACCATTTCTCTTCCTCATGAAATGGAAAAAAAGGAAAGTGAAATGGATATTAGCAACTGGTATAAAAAATGAGCAGATACTATAATAATTCTTTCTGTACATAAGGAATCTCCATTTAGATATGGTTTGGGCATGATTTAATATATTAAAACTTAGGCAGAAATTGAAGGAGTATGGAATTTGATGTGCTTTGGATGAAGTCAAGAACTTCTGGGTGATTTGGACCATTTTCAAAGCCATATTTCTTTTTATTCCCCCGATATGAAAAGTTTGGGGTGTCATTGATACCTGTAGCCCAATTTCTGCGATTCACGCTATTATATATTTGATGTCATTATTCATCACCCAGAGTACTTTGTATACCATTTCTTTTTTCCTTTTTTTCCTTGAAGTATTGTTGACCCACGATGTTACAAATGTTTCAGGTATACAAGTCTGCATGTTATGCTCTGCTCCCCACAAGTGTAGCTCCCATCTGTCACCAGACAACACTATTACAATAACATTGACTATATTCCCTGTGCTATACATTTCATCTCTGTGACTCTCTCATTCCATTAGTCTGAACCTCCCATGCCCCTTCACCCATTTTTCCATCTCCCCACTCCTCTCCCCTCTGGCAACCATCAATCTGGTCTCTGTATTTATGGGTCTGTTTCTGCTTTTTGTTTGTTTTACATACCATTTGTTAAGAGCTTCTGCTGATCATGACTTTCAATTCATACCCAGAGATTAATGGATAGATCTTACTTGGTCTTACTTTAATCCAGTTAGATTAAGGCATGGGTGCAAACTGTATTTCAGAAAGATTTTGTTAAGATAGTGCACAATTCCCTTGCATGGTGGAGGTTTGGGAAGACCATTCCAGTGTCAATATCTGATCTCTTGTACCCCAAATCCTGAATCTCTCAGCTGGCCTAGGAACAGGGTGTAGAGAATAAATATCCAGGTCTTAACATGGGGGTGTGAAATCTGGTGGGTAGATCTGAGTGTGAGTTGGAGCTTGCCAGGAGAGAAGTTTAAAGAAAGCCCCGTCCTTTGACAACCTTCCCTAAGGGCTTCAAAGACTTGCCATTGATCTTTCAGTACAATATTTTGCAGTGTTTCTTTTAACATTTCCTATTCATTTATTCAGCAGATGTATGTATTTTTTGAATTTCCCACCAAGTACCAGGAATTATTCTCTGTGCTAGGGATGCAGTAGTGAGGGAAAACAGAGACAATAGTTCTGACTCCTGGAGGGCAGAACATGGAGAAAAACCACAAACAATAAGCAAAATCATTAAGTAAGCTATGCAGTAAGCTAGATGACAATGAATGCTAACTGAAAATAAAGAGAACTGGGGAAGGAGGCTGAGAATTTGGGGAGTTATAATTTACACTGAGGAATTGTTGGGTAAGTGACATTTGAACCAAGACTTGGAGAACGTGAGGGAAGGGGCCAAGAGGTCATCCCTTTAACACAGACCTAACAACTATAAAGTCCACATGTTAAAGCAGCTCTGTCCATTTGAAACAGAATGCAAACCACATAGGAGATTTTAGATTTTGTACTATTCACATTTTATAATTTTTTTTAAAAAGATTTTATTTATTTATTTGTCAGAGAGATAGAGAGTACAGGCAGGCAGAGTGGCAGACAGAGGCAGAGGGAGAAGTAGGCTCCTTGCTCCTCAATCCCAGGACACTGGGATCATGACCTGAGCCAAAGGCAGCCGCTTAACCAACTGAGCCACCCAGGCATCCCTGCTATTCACATTTTAAAAAGTAAAAGGAAATAGATGAAATTAATAAAAACAAAGCAGTTTATCTAACTAAATATATCCCAAATATCATTAAAGCATGTAGCTGAGGGCTAGAAACAGCATTAGTTATTTTGCATTTCTTTCTTTCTTTCTTTCTTTTTTTTGTAGTAAGTGTTTAACATGGGGTGTGTATTTTATAATTAGAGCACATCTTGATTCGGACTGCACACATTCAAGTGCTCCGTAGCCATGCTTGGGTAGCAGTCATTGTATCAGACAGTGGAGCCTTAAAGAGTACGAAAAATTGCCACTCTCAAAAAAAAAAAAACACTTGAGTGAGTGGTTTCTGCTTTCCTGTCTCTTCAGGTCAGGCCCATGGGCAATGGGGAAGATGCAAGGTTAATTTGGGGCAGGGGAGAAATTTATTGCAAACAAAACACTGGGCAGTTTTATTACTATTTTAGAACAAATAAGGATAACCTATTCTGTCCCCTTTGGGTTGGCAACTTAACATAAAAGGTCCCATTTATCCTGCAAATGTATACAATTGTATACATCTTCTGCCAAAAACCTTTCTTTTAGAAACTGTCTCCCTGAGACACTGGTTTTGCTGGATTATCTATTCAAGGTCAAGCCTTTGTGGTCTTTTGTGTTTGTTGGTTAGGTGGATGATCACCCTACACTAGACGTTAAGGGTATAAATAGGAATTTTAAGAATGCCAATGTATTCTGAATGCCTGAGTTCTACATATAAGGCATCCAGTTCAGCAAGAGCAAGGAAGAAATAACCCATACATTAATGCCATTTTTGTAGTTACTAGTAAGATGAAGAACAGCTGTGACTAGTTTCCGCCTCTGCCATCAGATTGTAGGGCCCAAGGGATTAGGAGCCCGTCTTCTCGATTTTCTCTTTTCTTTTGTGTTCTCTGTAGAGGGTGGTGCTGAGCACATAGATGATATTTCATAAATATTTATAATTACTCCAGGGGTTGGCAAACTTTTGCTCTAAGGGCCAGATCATAAATATTCTAGTCTTTGAGGGCCATCCAGTCTCTCTCACAGCTACTCTACTCTGTTGTAGCAAAAAGCACCCCCAAAATAACATGTAACAAGGGGACATAGGTGTGTTTCAGTAAAATTTTGTTTATGGACACGAGTTTTTATATAAGTAATAAATTTTATTTATGGACATACAACTTTATATGTCACAGAATATCATTCTTCTTTTTATTTTTTCTAACCAGTTAAAAGTGTAAAAACCCTTCTTCACTGGGGTTGTGCACCAACAGACAACGGGCTGGATATAGTCGATGAACCATACTGGGCCAGCACCTGGCTTACAGAGTCCTCATTTTTGGCTTCTGCCTTTTTCCTTGCTTTTATTTCCTTTCTTCCTTATTTCCTAATTCATTCTCTTTTCTCTTGCTTTGCCTTTCCTTCATCTCACTGTTGGTTCTCCTATATCCACCCTTCTTCCTGATCTTTCTTTTCTCCCTTTCTTCAAACATCACAGCTACTTTCATCTCTTAGTTTACCTAAGCACTATCATCTGAGGGAGAAGGATTTCCTGAAACACTAATTCAGTAAAGGGGGAAAAAAAAAAAAGATGGATGAGATTGAAATAATATTTAAAACATAGAGCTCTGAAATTATTATATTATGACCTCCCCTTCTCCTTCTCCTCATTGTTATGCTTCTCCATACACTGAGTACAAATGTGAAGAAGGAATACAAGTGACTTATATGTAGGTATTGACAGAAGAGTCATTACTAATATGTGCAGGTATGTGGGTGGGTAATGGTTATTCCAGTTGTGCTATTTACTTTGCATTAACCTGTAATAATTGGGCCTCTCAGCTATTTATTCTTTCACCCCTTCCTGCAAATTCAGACACCTATTTGAGAAAATTATCTTGACTCACTAACAATTTTGCCATTGCCGAAAGGAAGGGATTTTTTTTTTCTTTTTTATTTCCAACCACTCCAATTCATAGCTTCTAATTTTAAAGATGCTCTTATTCAAGTTTTTTTAAATTTTTTTACAACACTTTCATAAACAATTTGTCTCAAATCTACCAGGTTTGAGCAATAGCCTTAAAATTCAGTTACCAGGGCAATTTTAGAAAGTACAGACACTACAAAGACAAAAGCAAACAAAATTACCTCCACAAAAAACCTTCCTTTGCTTCTTGTCTACAAATGTTCAGAGCATTTGTAAACAACACTGTTGAAAACAACACCATTTCAGCACTTTTCTCCTAAAACAAAAGCAGCAGATTTTCCTTTCTTGCCTTTTCTCTCTCTCTCTCTCTCTCTCTCTCTCTTTTTTTTTTTTAACAAAATTACCAACTTAACAGATATGATCGAATTTTACTCTTCTCAGCTGTTAGGCAGAATTTTGCCCATAAATCGAAGATGCTTTTGCCTTTCTTCACTTTTTCCAGCTGCCCCAATTAGGTGTTAAAATCAACAACCCTCCTTTGATAGAATTCTTTTCTTCCACTAAGGAATATCCTCTGAATCAAGGGTAGGGCAATCAGTGTCTTCAGCTGTATTTACCATTGTGTTAGTCACAGAAATCCAATTTTTTAAGATATTCCATGATTTTTCTCCCTTAATTCAGAATATTTAATAGAATGTGATACACCACTATTAGCAAAATCTAGATCAGAGCAAAATATTTACAGGTGGTATGAAAGCTTCATCAGCATCTGATCCTTAAATGTACACACAGTATGTTTGAAATATTATTATAGCTCTTATCCACTTTGGAAGATATTGTCAATTCACTAAATCTCACCAAACCATCTCATCACGTGGATTGCCAATAAATGTTGGCTATGATCAAATCTGATTGATTGAAATTCAAATTCAAAGATAGAATGATTAGCCTTTGGTTGCATAGCTTTATTATTATTACTTTTTGGCATTACAAACAAATCATACTCATTAACTTGATAGTATTTATAATATCCCAAAGGTATGAGGAAAATACTAACATTAGTATTTTCAAATAAGAAAGCATAGGCATCCAGTAATAGCGTTATGTAATATAATTTACACAGTAACTAAAAAGCTAGTCATAATTGTTAACATTTGGTCCATATACTTTTTATATTTCCCCCTTAGTTCATTATAAAAATAGTCCTAAAAACTATGCATATACAATAAGATACCGTCTCTAATACACATAACTTTGCCAATCATGGGTCCTGAAATTTTCCACATACTTTGTATGGTATGGCCAATGTTAGAGCAAAGAGAAAAAGACTTAATCTTCTCTTTGAATCCAGAAAGGAGAAAGACAAGTACTTTGATGGGCATCCTCCAAGAAACAAATGCCGAAAGGCAAGCTCTCTGGGCAAATTAAAAACAATTTTCAAAGAAACTAGTAGACCTTTGTGGCAGATTGTGTTTTCTAAAGACTGCTGCACCAGTATGTATGCCATTCATTTCACAAGTTCTTCCCACAAAGTCACACCGACCTTGCCTCCATTTAGAGGGGAGTTCTTGGATTTGTCTTGAACTTGGATATGTCTTTCTAAATGTTTCAACCAATAGAATGTGATAGGTATGACACTGCACGATTTCCAAGTCTGGACATAGAAGGAAATCCAACTTCTGCCTGGTTCTGTCTTCCTTTCTCAGGGGACCTGCTTTTTGGAATCAGCCAGCATGTCTTAAGGAAGTCCAGGTTATATGAAGAGGTCACATGCAGGCATTCTGGCTTAAAGTCCTAGCTAATAACTTGGCTGACAGTCAGCCTCATCCACAATTTATATAAATAAATGAGTGTTCAGATAATTCCAGCCCCCAGCCTTTGAGCTACGTTGACTGATAGTGAGTGGAATAGAGATGAACTATCCTTCAAGCTATCCTAAATTTCAGATTTATGACCAAAATAGGTGTTGTCATTGTTTTAAGCCTCAAAATTTTGGAGTAATTTGAAGATTTTATTTCTTTATTTTAGAGAAATAGAAAGCAGGGTGGGGTGGCAGAAAGGGAGAGGGAGAATCTCTGGCAGACTCCCCACTAAGAGTGGAGTCAATGTGGGTCTCAATCCTATGACCCCTAAGAGCATGATCTGAGCTGAAACCAAGAGTCAAAAACCTAAACGACTGAGCCACCCAGGCTCCCTGGACTAATTTAATATGTAGCTATAGAAAACTGCAACACCTTCAACAAGGTAGTTCTCTGACGTAAAAATTATATTGCTTGTGTAATTTGAATTCCATTCCATCGCAGAACTAATGCTGAACCACACCAAACCCTGGCATACTTCCTATATCTCCCCTTTGAAGGGATATAGAATTCCCTTCTGGTGATTTCTTTGGAAACAGAAACAAGAGAGACCACTTCAGAATAGGAAGTGGCCAGAGAATTATTGCTTCTGGTTTTTGTGAGTCTTCAGAACAACCAAAAACATTTAACTGGTTTTCAGTAAAAGCCTTCCCTTAGTTCAGCTCTTGGAGGAAAACCTTCACAGCTAGCAATGTTACGACACCATCCTCATGTACCTATCAGTAAGCAAGAACAATTCAATCATACTTGATCTATCTCTGTAAATCTCGCAAAAATAATTTTGGGGGTGCAGATAAGTAAGCAATGTGAAGAGAGAGCAGTAACTGTTATATTCTTATATATTGTGCAAGTCCTCAGGTAGGCTGGAAGCATATGGCAGTAGCAAGTTTAAAGTCATTTCCCCATTTGTAACTCAGTGGGGTGGCTCCTGTGGTTAACCTTAGAGTCACAGAATGAGCTAGAGAAATCTGTCAAGATATGTTGGCCAGCTCCTCAGATAAACACTTCAGTAAACTTAGAGGTCAACATCACCATTTCAGCCAGACTCTCCAATTTTGGCAGCTTGGATACGAGTCTTGTTCACAAAACTCCTAAACTCGATTGAGGTAGATTGTTTACAGTACTCTACAACAACTAGATGGTATGGCTGAAGAGTTATTTCTAGGTGTTCTAATGATTCTGTGGTTAATAACATAGTTCTTCCTATGACAGGGTCTTGAAAATTCTGTGAACTACGGAGCAGACTTACTATTCATAGAATAAAATGTGATCTACCATTGTAACATCTAATTCAATTTCAGTTCACTAGGCAAAGCTTCAAGCTGAAGCTTTTACACAAGGTACTCTCTGAAAGTGCCACAGAATGAAAGATGGCCAAGACGATGAGATAACCATCTAGAAGGAAAAGGCAGGGAACAGAGTATTTAATACTATGGACTCTGGAGCCCATCTGTCTGGGTTCACGTTCTGTCTCTGACCCTGATTTTGTGATTCTAGGGCAAGTTCTTATTTTCTAGCATTAGAAAATTACTTTCTTTGCCTCTGTTCCTTCATTTCCAAAATGAAAATAACATTGTAATGTTTAAAGGATTAGTTGATGTGCAATGCATAAAACAGTGCTTGGTATACAGTAAGTCCTAAGTAAATGCTAACTATTTACTATTATGTCATGAGTGAAAAACTGAATGTCTTGAATTATTCAGGAGTCAGTCTTTCAACATTATAAAGGGCAGTTAATCATATTATTCAGATGGAAGATATGTTTCAAGCACATTTTTAAAAAATCAACACTTTTTCTGGAAGTGTCACAATCTCTTCAGGAATTTCTGTGACAGTCAGCTCTGGACGTCAAGATTATGTACAATTCTCTCCATTACACTCTAGGCAAGCAGAAAACACACGGTTGACCACCAAGTTTGTGGCTTTGTGCTGGGTAGATCGTGATCATGATAATTAAGGTAAAAGCCTGCAGTTAGAGTTTCCAATAATGTTTGTATTATGTTGGTGAAAATTGAGGAGTGGGAGATTTTTGACTTCCAAAAGAACTCATAATGTAGATAAACATTCTCTGAAGCCCTTCTTGGAGGCAGCCACCATTAGTGTTTGGACTAACTGGAAGAATCGTTGGTGGGGAATTCTGGCTTATTCTCCACATAAGAAACTGATTCTGACTGGAAAATGAATGATGATATAACATCCCAGAAGGTAACATTTTTCTGAGGTTGGCTCCACGGAGTGTTATTTCCAATAAGTAGTGAAGTGGCCCGGCAATGGCAGACTTTTGAGAAACAAACATAATAGAAAGTGCGGAGCCCTAGGAAACTTCAGTCTTGCTTAGCTTTAAATTACATCTGATACTGTGTGTAGTTGTCTCAGTTGGCTAAATGCTGAGAGCAGGGATAGAGTAATCCAAGAAGGTGTCTGTGGAAGTTCTTGTTCCAAAATTTCCCTCATTATGTGGATGCCCACTATGTCCTCCTTTTATGACATTATCTACACTTTTTCCATTCTTGAAAAAACATTCGTATTTTACCATTATCAGTACTTATGGGAAACTTTTTGTGAAGCCAAGATTATTCTTCTCAATATATTTTTAGGTTTTTCTGTGGAATTCATCTTTCTTATTGTGCTCATGATTAACATATTGTTTTTATTTTTATTTTTTCTTTTTATTAACCTGTAATGTATTATTTGCCCCAGGGGTACAGGTCTGTGAATCATCAGGCTTACACATTTAACATATTATTTAAGTATTAGCACCTTTGTTAACCATGTGTTCATTTTGCTCTCAGATACATTCCTTGTATGTTGAGGGAGCACCATTTCCCAGGTTCCCTTGCACTCTGGCATTTGGGTAGGTTTGGCCAGTAGGAGGCACAGGTGAGAATCTGGGGATCAGGAGGATGGGAGAAAGTAAGATATTTCTCCTCTCTCTTTCCTCTGAGCAGTATCTCTAACAAGGTATGTCTCCTCTGTGGCTCCAACTCCCATTGAGTTGTCTTCCATGGTTCAACTTGGCATTTGGCCTTTGCTTTGGAACTTTAGTAACATTGACTTCTCCCTTCCTCCTACTTCTACTTTTGCTGATCTCAGGTTTTCTCACCATCTTCTGCTTGATTTCTCAGATATTTCATTGTTGGTGTAACAAACTTCCTGTAATAAATTCTTCTTTTGGAAACATCTAGAGTAATTTCTGTTTTCTGAGGGACCCTTACTTATACACACACATAGAACTTTGTAAGAAGTCTGAACGACACTCTAGAATGCTAGAAAATTCAAGGATTGGAAGAGTAACAGAAAGTCTAAATGATATAACTGAAACTATTTCTGAATCATTGATTGCTTAGGCATCTATAGTCATGCCATTAATGATCAGCTATTGATAGCCATAGACAACACTGTAATGTAGGTTTGCAAAGTAATGTAGGCCAATGTATACCCTATATTTGGGGTCTTCTTAAGGTCTTTCTTCAAAGTCTTTGTAGAATCTCTATAGAGTTTAACATAAAGCATTAATAACAATATAATTAGATTAGTCCATAGTATACACAATGCATTCAATGGTATGTTAGCTGACTAGAACCTCAAATATCTCCTCTATACTTTTCCTTAGAACACAAAGATTATTTCTGACTTGGAGTAAATTATTACAGAGGCTGAATGTAGATAGAATGGCATACTTTCTAGCACAATTTTTCAGAGATGTCATGAGAAATCTGTTACCATCTTGTTGAAGCTGAGACTTCCCTAGGGTGTTGTATATTTTGGAAATTAATTTATAGTATTATGAGAGAGTTTCTTCCCTCCAGTATATTTTATTGACAAATGGAAAGATGTCTATAATTATAACACAGTTTCTGGCAATATCCATTGTTGGATTTTTATAACCTTGAAGAATTATGATGAGTAGCTGTAACAGTGATGTGGAAGAGCTTAGAGAAAATATTACAAAATGGTTTCAACCATACCTTTAAACCATTCTCATAACATCACCTCTCATTTACTCTGCAAGCCACCACAATCTAGCTCCAACCCCTTAACCCCCACCTTATTTTCCACCTCTCTAGTGGAAGTGTCTTCAGAAGACCATCAATGACCTGCCAAGTTAAATCTAGTCCCCTTGTCTTAAAAATGTCTTTCCTTTAGTGTAGACTTTTTGAACCCCATTTTATTCTAGAGATAACGAAGGATATCATTTTCTCTTCTCTGAATAATACAATGGCCTTCTAATGTATCTCCTTCCTTTTCTTTCCAATTTATCCCCCACATTGTCGCAGCACAGAAGGCAACATAACGCAATGAGGAGATCACAGGCTTGAAGCCAGAAAGACCTACGTTCAAATCTCAGCTCTTCTATTGTAAGTGGCTTGATGCTGCCCTCAATTTTGACATATCCTGTAAATATGATACTGAGCTTACCTTGTGGATTTGTTTTCATAACCCCCCCTCCCCGAAAAAGAATAATAATGTCTATCGAGTGGCTTGGACATAATATGAAATCATTTTGATTTCTTAAAAATCAACTCAGTTATTTACATATCTCTCTTCTCCTAGTCATAGAACAAATCTCAGTCTGACGTGCATAGCCTTTCATGGGCTACAGCCTCTTTTCAGTCCCAGATTCTGTGCCATCATCCCACATTCTGAAAATACAGATGGGCTTGCTCTTTTCTGCACTCGGCCTCTCATTTATGGCTCTACATATTTGCATATTTAGTTCTCCATCTGTAATGTCCTTTGCCCTCCTGTCTGAATGGCAGGCTCCTAATTTATCCCTCAGAGCTCTATTCAAATATTATCTCTCAGTCCTTTGCCCTCATTCTAATAGATTTTGAACACTTTATGCTGTTAAAGGGGTCTCCTATTTTGAAGATTCTGTGCTTCCAATGTTGGAATTTGCAAACGCAGTGAGTCAGCGGCTTTGTTAACTTAAGAAGTGGATAATCCATAAAACCCAGAAGGTATTGTGAAACTTACTTTCCACATAGTCTGTTAACCCTGTTGTCAAGGCTATGCTATTTCCATACATTATAATAATTCTTGGTACTGGTGAAGTTATGATGGCTATTTGCATAGCATCTATGATGGGAATGCAAATTTTAGGGAAAACAGTTTGTCAATATATATCTAAACTGATACTTAAAATATTCAACCAGTGATTTTATTCCTAAAAATCTACTTAAGGAAAATAAAAAGATGTGTATGCAAGTTTATGCACAAATGTCTTCTTCATGTAGTTATAGTGAAAAACTAGATAGATCTCAATCACCCAAAAATAAGTTTTAATTTCATTAAATTATAATACACATATACAACAAAATACTATGTAGTCATTGAAAGTTAGACTTAAGAAGTATTTATTTAAAAAATAAATTTTTTAAAGATTTTATTTATTTATTTATTTTCAAATATTTTATTTATTTATTTGACAGAGATCACAAGTAGGCAGAGAGGCAGGCAGAAAGAGAGAGAGGAGGAAGCAGGCTCCCCACTGAGCAGAGAGCCCTACGCGAGGCCCGATCACAGGACCCTGGGATCACTTGAGCCTAAGGCAGAGGCTTTAACCCACTGAGCCACCCAGGTGCCCCAAGAAGTATTTATAATAAAATAAAAAATCCAATGACATAATGTTAAATTTTAAAAAAGTCAGAATACAAAGGCATACTTTCATGAGATTGACAATGTATTGAATACACACATAGAAAAGGGACTTGAAAAAAATGCTGACTGTTAGTAATTACCTATATTAATCAGAGTGGGCTAACTGCTATAATAAACAATCCCCCCAAGTCTCTGTGGATTAATGATAAAAGTTTATTTCTTATTATATCATATTACAACGTATTGTACAATGCAGACCAACTCTTCTCCATGCAATTATACAAAGATCCAAGCTCTACTTATCTTCTAGAGAAAATGGATTCATTATGCAGGTCAAGGAAAGTGATGTTAGAGGCTGAAATTGAAGCCCATTTCTCTGTCCACACATTATTGGCCAGAACTCAGTCATGTGACCCCATATATATACCTAAAGTTTTGGGAACTGTATTCCCAAGAGTAAGAAAAAGAAATTTTATCTAACATTGCCTTCCTCATCTTTGAGAGTAAATCTAACAAATAATTTCTGTTTCTTTACATTTTCCTATATTTTCCAATCTTTCTCTAGCAACTGTGTTACAAGAGAAAAATACATAATTAGAAGGTCTCAGAGTTTTAAAAGAAGTTACTCTTTTAATTTCTATGCCATGAATTAATACTATCTAAAGTACTTTCTTTGACACTCAAAGGGTTGAATTTGATTCACACAAGAGTTGCCATTGCAAAATTTCACTAGGTACATCATGATTAGAAATTCATGCAATATGAACAGTTCTTTGAACTGATGAAATTTAAATATCTAAATAGCATTGAGAACTACATTGACTATCTCAATGACAAATTCATCAAATATTGTTTAAGAAAAGTGTAGTGTTAAAAAATATAACTTTATTTTATTTTTTAATTTTATCTCTTGTACAGAGGAAGTGGAGTGGGGCAGAGAGAAAGAGAGAATCTTAAGTGAGTTCCATGCCCAGTGCAGAGCCCAACGCAGGGCTCTGTCTCACAACCCTAAGATCATGGTCTGAGCTGAAATCAAGAGTCAGATGTTTCACATACTGAGCCACCCAGGTGCCCCAAGAAATCTAAATTTAAATCAAGTTTTTGGTAGAAGGAGGTGGAAAGGTAGAAATATCTGAGACCCGGGTGGTTGGGTTATGGACATTGGGGAGGGTGTGTGCTATGGTGAGTGCTGTGTAAGCCTGATGATTCACAGACCTGTACCCCTGGGGCAAATAATACATTATATGTTAATAAAAAAATTAAAAATAAAAAAAGGAAGGCAATAAGGACCAGGACACCTTGTATTTTTAACGCCTTCTTCATACAAATCCTACTCAGCTGGAAAATGGGGCTGCTTGTGACTCTTCCTCAAGATCTTGGAGTCTGCTACATGACTCCTCTCCATTGGCCAAAGGAAGATGAGGTCATCTGCATGGTAAGACCCCTGGCTTTTCCCCATAGAAAGCCCTCGGACAATATTTTTATTTTGCTAATAACTTTCTTGCCCCCATTGTCTGTCTTTCTTTCTTTCTTTCTTTCTTTCTTTCTTTCTTCCTTTCTTTCTTTCTTTCGAGAGACAGCATATGTGGGTGGGTGAATGGGGGTACTGGGGGAGAGGGAGAAAGAGAATCTTAAGCAGGCTCTACCCCAGCGCAGAGCCCAATGCTGGACTCGATCTCTTGACCCTAAGATCATGACCTGAGCCAAAATCAAGACTTGAACCGACTGAGCCACCCAGGTGTTCCACCCCCACTGTCCTTCTATAACAACTGTCCATTTCGTACAACTCCTTGGAATGCCTCTCTAGTTGCTAGATAGGGTTCTGCCCGATTCATGGATCATTTAATAGCACCAATTAGATCCTCAAATTTACTTGGTTGAATTTTGTTAAAAATAACAAAATAAAAGCCCCATCTTCAAGTTCTGAAAAATGTGGCATAGCAATTAAACAGACAAAAAAACAAACAGCAAAACCCAGCAGGTCCACTGTAAGGCAATGACTGCTCAAAACAAAACACAGCTTGCAACTGGGAAGTTTCAGAAAGACCATTAGTATCTGTGTTCATGTAGTTCAAGGATACCATTTGTTTCCATGTCATTTAAGGAAAACATGTCTAGAATAGAAGTCCTAAAGTGGAAATGGGATTTACACTCATTTTATTCTGTAATACTCTGCTTAAAACTAGAAAAGTTACATCCGTTGTCCTTCTCAGTTTATCAGATTAAACGACACAGATTTTATTATGTATGACCTCTTGGGTCATTAGCATTTCACAATCATTAACTTTTCATTATGCTTCTTTTTCAGAGCAGAATATGTCACTAGAAGCATATGTGACATATTTGGGAATCTCATATCAAATGTACAAAAGAACACAAAAAACATTAGTTTTCACATTTTGAAGGAAAAATCTCTTAAAATGTCTTGTTAGTTTCTGATTAAAATTTAAAACTCTTGATTAAATGCTTAAGTCAGTCATGCCTGACTGAATGACAACAGCCATCTCACCATCCCTGTTCATTCTTCTTTTCCGCCTATTTCAATCATTGTATTTATATGGTTGGTTATGTCTGCAGAGCCAGGGGAATCGGGACATAGGATTTTATTATATGTGTTTGGGGTTATTTGATCAACCACTCCACATTATATTAAAGCAGAGAACATTGGATTTTCTAAATTGCCTGGTAAAATGGGTCAAATTCTCTAGGTGTTTCTTACCTCACTCTCCTATTTTCAGGAGTCTAACTCGGGGTTTATTCACTCTATAGGTGGGCTGATGACTTTATTGAGTATACACGGTAAGTTATGCACTGTACAAAAAATTCACTTCAGATTCAGTCTGACCAGCAGTTTCATAACCTTTATTTATCACTGGCACTTAACAGGGAAACAGAAATAGCTACATTTTTACTGAAATTCCATTGTTCTTGTACACTGGAAAAGAAATGAAGATTGTTTTTTTCTTTCAGTTAACATTTTCTGGTGGTGATAAATTTTTTTTCCCCTTAGATTGATTGATTGATTTTAGAGAGAGAGCACGTGCACACGCACACATGCACACATGTGAGTATGGGGGTGGGGCAGAGGGAGAGAGACTCTCAAGTAGACTCCCCAGTGACCATGGAGCTGGCTGCAGGGCTCAGTCCCACGACCCTGAGATCACGACCTGAGCTGAAATTGAATGTCAGATGCTTAACGGACTGAGCCACCCAGATACTCCCTGGTGGTGATAATTCCGAGCACACAGAACTAAAAACTTCCTTATTTCACAAAAATGTTTTTAATAATACAGATATGTTCATTTTAAGCGAGTATGCTTTGAGACTAGAATTAGTCCAGTGATATTTGAGGCGAGTATCAATGCCCACGATTTGAGGTCAGGGTTTTCCAGTGAGGGTCAGTTATGTGACACACCAACATCTCATTTATTCCCAAAGAAACACTCTGATTTGACTCACAAGATTATTTTCTAATAACGACGAGTGAACTGTATTTATAAACTGTTCAGGAAACTTAGCATAAGTCTCTGTTGAAGCTGAGAGACTGGAATTTAAATAATCGGTGTTTTCTGGCATGTGGTGTTTTCTGGATTATGAAAGTCAGTGTTAATTCTCTTTCTAAATCAGATACATTCTCTGATTATCCCCTTGTTCCCCTGGGATGGCCAGAGAGGTCTCCTCCCCAGAAGACATCCATTCATCTTCCTCTTTTACCTTTGACTGGTTTAAAAACAACAACAAAAGTATTCGCAGTTCTCAGAATCGAGCTGGCTTACTTTGGCTTATGGTTTTATTTGCTCTGTTCTGCTCGGCTTTGCCTTCTTTGTGCCTGTTTTTCCCTTTCCGCCTCTTCTGAGTCATCTGTTGACATAACTTGGTGCGAAGCCTGGGGTTCGAAGTGACTTGGACGCCGTGTCCAGGTATACAGAGATTTTTGTCTGATAATGCCACAGACACACCGCCCGTAGACTTCCTTCACTCGAGACATGATATTTTCAGACAGCAATTTGCCAAGCAGGTTGGCTGTGAAGATACCAGACCGCCAGCGGGCTGTCAGAGGCACGATGCCTCTCTCTAGTTCTCAGACTTTCGGGCTTAGCTCTCACTTCAGCCACACTAATAAACAGCTTCTTTTTGAAGTGCCGAGTCTGGGAGATTTTTCTCCCCCAGGCTGCGGAGAGAATAATAAAAATGGACTGCTTTATTCCAAACTCTATTTTTGATGCAATACACCTTGCCACTGATCTTAGAAATAAAATCTCAAATTTTGAACTGTTGACTTCTGAGGTGTCGTGACATCTTCTTGATCACTCGATAACTTTATTTCCTGCCTTTTCAATGGCTTCACGTTTTGGAAGTTATGTGTACCTAATACCATCGTTCCTATTTGATGTTCTCAAATGTGACGGTGGTGATTCTCCTGTCTTTGATGAAATCACCCCCCATTTTTACTAATTTTTTTCCTGCTCCATTCAAAAGATGTATGTAGATATAAGATACAATGAGTGAAGGAAGGAAGCAGAACAGGGAAAATAAAGAAATACAAAGGGGAGAACAAATTAAATGAGTAGAAAAGACTAAAGGGAAACGGGGTAAGATTTCTCCTTCCAATATGGGAAATTTCACTAGATGTCATTAGGCAATTTGGCTTCTTTCATGAAACAAAACAAATAAAACTGCTACGTTTCCATAGAGAAATTATCTGTATTTTAAGACTGGCAAAAAGATATGTGGTAAGAAAGAACTGAGTCTCTCTCTCTCTCTCTCTCTCACACACACACACACACACACATTCACAGTCTCCTATTTGATGACCAACACTTAACCATGTAAGAACAAGTGGTTTCAATAGTGATGATTCTGAGTCAGCAGAATTCTTCTGTCTTTGATTTAGGCCAAATGTCTGCTATTGAACTTCAGCGTCTCTTAAGGTCACCTTTAGATCCCTTCTTGCTGAAGCCAAGAGCATAAGGCAAAAACAAAGCATGCTTTTGATATTCATGCTATTTTAGCTCCAAAATACACCCAACATCTCTGATCGATGGTGATAGTCCCTCCCTGATCACTTAAATGGAAATAGATGGGTAAATAGATGGTTCTTTCTTTTACTCAGCACGGGTCAGAGTTTTATAAGAAAATGCTCTTCAGTTTGGCCTCCACATCTTAAGAGACACTGAAATTTGGCGAGGATGCAGAAGAGACTGTGAATGTTGATGAGAGGGTTGTAAAATGGAACTTGTAAGAAAGAGTTAAAGATGTTGGAATTGCTTATCTTGGAGGAGGCAAGTAAGGTACCTGATAACAGTCTTGTAGTGTTTGCAGGTATATAATACACATAATGGTTACCAGCTGTTTCCTTCTCCAAGCAAAGAGCACCAGAGGCCAAGTTCTCACACTGCATAGATCAAAAGTAGGGGAATGCTTCTTAGTCATGGTGGTGGTGTTGGTGGTGGTGTTAAAAAGATAAATGAGTCACTATTGAATTTGTAAAAAACAAAAACAAAAACAAACCCAAAACAACAACAACAACAACTTTCCTGGAATTATTTAAATACTGAATGCATTTTAGGTCTTCTATTTTCTGGGTATTGGAAAATAAAACTTATGTCATTGTTCCTAATGTTGCCTCCTAATTTGTAAGTCTGTAAGAGGGGAAACTTATTTTAAGAGACTACATATAGATAATAACAAGAATCTTAGAATCTATGAATTACTTTCCACAGAATATATGACTTCAAGACAAGGAGACGTGGTTTGCATAAGGATGTTAGATGTCAACTGTTTGTAGTGATGTCCTGCCCTCTCAGAAAAATACTGCTGCTAATTGACCTAAGAAAAGGAAAAATCAAGAGACAGCAGAGATGGAAAAAGTATACAATAGATATAAAATCATGTGGGCACTAAGAACCTCAATTACAATTATACTGGTACAAAAAAATGATTCTAGACTTTTTTCCTTTCTTTTTTCTTTTTTATTACAATAGACTAAGCTAATTCTTTGAGTTGATCCACAAGTACGTCTTTTTCTATGCAAAAATCTCTCTATGAAACAATATGATTGATTGATTGTCTTTTGAAAACGGGAGAGCCACATGCAAAAAAAATGAAACTGGACCACTTACATCATACACAAAAATACATTTCAAAATGGATCAAATGGATTTGAAACCATCAAAATCCTAAAGAAGAACATGGGCAGCAACCTCTTTGACATCAGCCATAGTAATTTCTTACTAGATATGTCTCCTGAGGCAAGGGAAACCAAAGAAAAACATCTATTGGGATTTCATCAAAATAAAAAGCTCTAGGGGTGCCTGGGTGGCTCAGTGGGTTAAGCCGCTGCCTTCGGCTCAGGTCATGATCTCAGGGTCCTGGGATCGAGTCCCGCATCGGGCTCTCTGCTCAGCAGGGAGCCTGCTTCCCTTCCTCTCTCTCTGCCTGCCTCTCTGTCTACTTGTGATTTCTCTCTGTCAAATAAATAAATAAAATCTTAAAAAAATAAATAAATAAATAAAAAATAAAAAGCTCTACACAGCTAAGGACACAATTGACAAAACTGAAAGGCAATGTATGGCCTGGAAGGAGATATTTGAAAAATGACATATCCAATAAAGGGTTAGTATCCAAGATATATAAAGAACTTATACAACTCAACACCCACAAACCAAATGACCCAGTTAAAAAAGGAGCAGAAAACGTTTATTCTGGATTCACCAGTTTACATTGTGAAATGATGACCACAATAGATTCAGCTCATATTCACTGCCTTGTATAGATAAAATAAAAAGAGAAGAAAAAAGAAAAAAAATTGTGATAATTCATAGTATTCACTTAACAACTTCCCTGTATATCATACAGCAATGTTAACTACAGTCATCATGTCATACATTATGCCCTTAGTGCATATTTACCTTATAACTGGAAGTCTGTACCTTTTGATCCCTCCCTCCAATTCCCCCTCTCCCCACGCTTTCCTGCAGATTCCAAGTCTAATCTCTTTTTCTATGAGTTTTTTTTTAAAGATTCCACATACAAGTGAGATCATACAGTATTTGTCTTTGACTTATTTCACTTAGCATAATGTCCTCAAGTTCCATCTATGTTGCTGCAAATGGTAGGTTTCCCTTTTTTATGACAATATAATATTCTTTATATTATCACAACTTTATCCATTCATCCACCACTGAACAATTAGGTTGTTTGGTTTGGCTATTGTAATAATGCTACAACATGAGGATGCAGGTATCTTTTTGAGTTAGTGTTTTCATTCTGTTTGGATATATTTCCAGAAATGGAATTGCTGGGTCATATGATAGATCTATTTTTAACTTTTTGAGGATCTTCCATACTGTTTTCCATAGTGGCTGCACCAATTTGTCATCCCACCAACAGCACACAAATGTTTCCTTTCCTTCACATCCATGCCAGGATTTGTTATCTCCTGCCTTTTTTATGATGGCCATTCTGACAAGCATGAGCTGGTGTCTCATTGTGGTTTTAATTTGCAGTGCCCTACTGACTCGTGATGTTGAGCATCTTTTTGTGTACTTGTTGGCCTTTTGCATTGTTCTTTGGAAAAATAGTCAGATCCTTTATCCATTTTTTATTAGGTTATTTTCTTCTTTGCTGTAGAGTTGTATGAATTCTTTATATGTTTTGGGTAATAATCCCTTATATATACGATTTGCTAATATTCCTTCCCATACCACAAATTGTTTTTTCACTTTATTATGGTTTTGTTTACTGTGCAGAGGCTTTTTAGTTTGATGTCAACCAACTTATTTATTTTTGTTGTTTGTGCTTTGAGTGTCCTATCCAAAAATCCTTACCAAGAACATGACAAGGAGGCTTATTTCTATGTTTTCTTTAGGAGTTTAATGGTTTCTAGTCTTAAATTTAAGAGTTTAATCCATCTCAAATTAATTTTAGTGAGTGGTGTAAGATAGGGGTACAGTTTCATTCTTTTACATGTGAATACCCAGTTTTCCCAATACTATTAATTGAAGAGATTATCTTTTCTCCACTGAGTGTTCTTGACTTCTTTGTCACAAATTGATTGACTATATATGCTTGGGTTTATTGGTTTATTAAATATGGGTTATTTCTGGGCTCTCCCTTGTGTTCCATTGGTCTATTTGCCTAATATTATTCTAGTACCATACTATTTTCATTACTATAACTTTCTAGTCTACCTTGAAATCAGGGAGTGTGATGCCTCCTGATTTGTTCTTCTTTCTCAGGACATTTTTTTTGGCTCTTTGGGGGCCTTTTGTTGGTCTATACAAATTTTAGGAGTGTTTATTACTTCTGTGAAAATACCGTTGCAATCTTGATAGGGATTGCATTGAAACCTCAGATGTTGGGGCACCTGGGTGGCTCAGTGGTTTAAGCTTCTGCCTTCGGCTCAGGTCATGATCTCAGGGTCCTGGGATTGAGCCCCGCATTGGGCTCTCTGCTCGGCAGGGACCCTGCTTCCCCCCTCTCTCTGTGCCTGCCTCTCTGCCTACTTGTGATCTCTCTCTGTCAAATAAATAAATAAAATCTTAAAAATAAAAAAAAAACCCCACAGATGTCATTAGTAATAGTCACATTTTAACAATGCTAATTCTTCCAGTCTGTGAACACAAGATGCCCTTCCATGTATTCGTGTCTTTTTAAAAACTTCTTCCTTCAATGTCTTATAATTTTCAGAAAAGAGATCTTTCACTTTCTTGATTAAATTTATTCCTAAGTATTTTATTGTTTTTGATGCCATTGTAAATTGCATTGATTTCTTTATTTCTTTTTCAGAAAATTCATTTAGTAGGGAGCATATCTTTATGTTGAGTAGAACCAAAAATGTTCACATAATTCTCTGTGAGTAGGCACAGAGAGCTTTGTATTTCAGACTTAGGCAGAAAGCAAATCATCTGCTATGAAAATATGTTATGTATTAATAATCTCCAGTGGAAATACACCAGTTCCAAAAGCTTCAGATTAAATCATAAGAGGAAAGGTTTAGATTTTTGTCTTTAGATTTCACTCAAAGAGAAAAAATGCAGAGAATTTGTTTAAATAGCAGTGGCTTTGGTTAAAGTGTCCCTTCTGAAAAAGAATTAATTAAGCAGCTTGAAATGTTTTTAAACTTTGTTATGGACATTTTCCAACATTCAGAAAAGCAGATAGGATGGTATAATGAATCCCATGTACCCATCACCAGACATTCAACAATTTTCTTCTTCTTTTTTTTTTTTTTAAAAGATTTTATTTATTTTTTTGACAAGAGAGAGGGAAAGCAGGCTTCCCACAGAGCAGGGAGCCCAATGAGGGGCTCGATGTGAAGCTCAATGTGGGGCTCAATCTCAGGATCCTGGGATTGTGACCTGAGCTGAAGGCAGGTGCTTAACCACCGAGCCACCCCAGGCGCCCCACATCCAACAATTTTCAGTGGTCTATATTCTTGTTTCATCTACCCCCGGTTACTCCCTTCCATTTTTGTTTTTTTGCCTTAGTCTTTGGTAGCATTTAAATGCACTTAAACTTCCTTTGGGAATCTGTGATATTTTTGTCAGTATCTGAAATATAAGTATCTTTATTAGTCAATATGCCTAGACTTTCATGCTGATTAACATTTTGTTTCAGAATACTAGCTGTATTGGTTTCCTATGCCTGTAACAAATGACAACAAACTGAGTGGCTTAAAAAACAGCACGAATGGGTTATCTTACGACTCCGGAGGAGGGATGTCTGAAATGGGTCTTCCTGGGCTAAAAACAAGATGTCAGCAGAGCTGTATTACCTTCTGGACATTCTAGGGAAAATCCATTTGTGTTTTTGTTTCTGTCCCCCAAACCTTCCAGCTGCCTACGTTCCTGGGCTCAGGGCTCCCCTCCATCCCCAAAACCAGCAATTGTCAATCAAGTCCTTCTGATACTGAATCACTCTGATATTCTCTTCTGTCTTCCTTTTTCCCAGGTAAGGACCCTTGTGATTACTTTGGGCCCATCTGGATGATCTCCCCAGTTCAAGGTCAACTAATTAGCAACCCTTATTCTATCTGTAACTTTAATTCCCCTTTGCCACATAACCTAACATATTCACTGGTTCTGAGGGCATTAGGACATGGACATTTTCTGCCTTCCACAATGGACATATTTTATATTGACTCACAAATACACATTTAAGCCTTTTATGTCAAATATATAATGCAGATTTAGCAGTTATAGAAAAATAGCCAAAAGGCAATTTGCCAAATCCAATGTGTTGAGTCTATCTCTAATTCTGCAGACTGATTATTTAATTCACTGTTAAATCCTAATAAACACAGTAGTAATTATTTCACAGTTTTGAGAGTAAAGTAAAAAAAAACAAAAAAACAAACAAAAACAAACCTAGCAGCAGCAACAACAAAAATAACCATTTGGTAGGCAACAGATCAATTACAGATAGAACAGTTTGGATTAGGGCTCCTTAGAATCTTAACATCACTAACATTATCATCTATAAATCTATTTATCTCAGAGTATTCCTAAAACTCTGTTGCCTAGGATACCTCAACCATCTGAAATGTTAGTACTTTATATCTGGATTCTCAATTTTTTCATCTGCAGACTGCCCTAGGCCTCCAAGCCATGTACAAACACTTCTTTTCCTTCCATTTTTTCCCCTTATATGCTCATGGAAGAATTAGAGAGGTGTCTTATAGCAGGCAGAGATGGTGTGATTTCACTGCTATCACCAGCAGAAAGACTACAGATGTGGAACAGATGTGTATAATAATCATTTAAAAATTCTGTGTGAAGATCTTATAAGAAAGTGACAGATAAATATTTGTATGTTTGGTGTTCATATTATTTAAACAAAGCCATCAACTTATTGTTTCTATCTAGATTCCACTAAAAGCAATATATTGTATATATATGTATATATACATATCTATCTATCTATATATATATTTTTTCTTTCTTTCTTTCCTTTTGAGCTTGGGAGAATGAGAGCTTTGTCTTCCCTTCAGATTCAGGATGAACTGGTTTACCTCTTTCCTTTTCTGTTCTAGAATGTTCTGAAAGGGAAGGGGAAACACCTCCTTGAAGAGCATGTGTTCCATTGAGAAAGCATGAGCATTAGAATCAGATGAAAACTCAGCTCAGCCACTTGAGTTAACTTCATTCCCGAGTCTTTGTTTCTCAAATGCAGAACGGGGCTAACAATATAGTTCATTAGATTGCCATGAGGAAATCTGGGCTGATGTAGAGAGAGCAGCTAATGCAGTAACTGGTCCACCAAAGATCTTCTCTTTCTACCCCATCCTGTGGAGGAAGAGGCTGTGCCATGAGAAAAACACTTTTAGGATCACACAAATTGGTTTTCAAAGAAAATTATTTTTTCTCTTCATGAAGATGATGTGAAAATGCCTTGGTAGACTTCCACAAAATTTGTAAGGTATGTTTTAGAAAGGCCTGATTTAAAACTTAGGTTATGTGGTATATCATAACAATCACTTTAGAGGGTCCCAAGGTACCTCAAAAAAATAGGCAATCATCACCAGGAGCTGAAAGTAGGGTTCAGTGAGGGGTCTGAATAAATGTCATTTAAGAGAAACCCTATCATACTTAGTAATATGCCATAGATGAAATATAATAAGATGTTGGTTTCAAATAGTTCCCCCAAATGGCAAGTCACAGGGGAGGTGGTCTGCAAGGCAAGTGTGATTTGTGGCCCAGACTACCTTTCATAGGGGAAGCTCTTTGGTGGATTTCTCTGGACAGAAGTATAGCATAAACTGAAAAATCAATAATAGTTAATGAGTCTTTCAAACACCCGAAGATAGCCAACATGAGACGATGTTCAACATGATCTCTCTCTAATTTCGTCACTTTCTGTAAGTCACAAATTCTGGGATTCTTCTACACAGAACCAAGGCCCTTCCTCCACTTGCGGAAAGAAATGTTGTCTTCTGGGGGAAGAGGAGACCCAGAAACAGAAACTACCCAAGGGAAAAAAAAAAAAAAACAGAAGACAGGGCAGAAAGCATTTTCTGTGAAGGTAAGGGAGGATTAACAACGTGGTAACAATAGCAGAAGCACCTAAACAGTTGTTTCCAAGGAAAAGCCAGGCATTCTATGTGTTGGAGGAAATGGGAGTTTCAGATTTATCAACACAGATTTGTGTGTTTAGGGTTATTTGTGTTTGTGGCAAAGAGCTCAGACTGGAAGTCATTGTTTACTGCCTGAAGATTTAAGAAGTCAGTTTGTTTCCTGTTTTCTATGCCATCCACAGGCAATATCTTCCTTAATAGGATGCTCAATTGCATGCAGGAAGTTAAGCAAATAAGGAGTAGGAAAGTCACCTCATTGAAATAGATCTTGGGATGTCTTTAATTTAAAAGAACATTAGGAAATTCTCAGAATAGCCTCACCAACGGAGGAGATATATGTTTAAGGCAATATTTCGTGCTAAGCAAACCTCTGTGGCTGAAATAAATGTTTTCTACTCAGAGCAAGTTCAGTAGAAGACCACCTCCCAGCTTGGATCTGTACTGAGTGATAGAAAGAGAAAATGGGTTGAACGAACCAAATAAATAGGGCTTGTTACAAAGATATTCTCATGTATAATCAAAATTTAGAAAGAGGGTGGTTCTGAATTTGACTTGACTTTACATAAAATACAAAACAGGGCCGAGTGGGAGGACTGTTTTAGGAAGTTAGATTAGCCACAATCTCACAGATAAGATAATTTCAGAAACAAATGTTTTGAAAGCATACATGAAAAGAAATTGCAGTTGTCAAAGAGGAAGCAACGAAAGCATTTCACAAGAACTTCAGAAGAACGGGGTCAAGATACTGTCACAATCTGACAGCCTTCAGGAGGAGGAGGAAAGCAGTGTGAAGAGACACGTTCAAGTGCAAGGTTCCTCTAGGACTTCTGCTGAATCAGCAAACCTTAGGGTTGGGGGGCGGGGGGTGCGGATTAGAGGAATCCAGGATTCTTTGGACAGAATCCTCAATTGAGGAAGCGCTCCTGCTAGGGATGCTGAAGTGGGTGCCTATGTGTGAAAAGGGCTTTGATACCTGATACCTAAACGTGGGTTTTTAATGTACTTCAAGTCTGAGAATTCAGATAGAAAACAAAAAGTGGCAGCAACGAGCTGGCCCTAGTTTAACCCTGTTTTGAAAATAAAATCTTGTATTTGTTAGTATTTTACACTTATCAAAGCTTCTTATGACCTTTCTATCCATAATTCCTATGTGTCAGTGATACCCTCAAATAGGTTGTAAATGTAACAGGAAGTGAGAGGAGAGAAAGAGAATGTGGTTCTTTGTGGAGCTTGGAGGCTGCCCTTACTATGGAGAAGGCCACCAGAGGCTGAGTCTGGTGGGCAGCATCAAAAGGGAAGTTGGACTGGGACAATTTTTTCTGCAAAGTTGTGACCATTTGTTGCCTGCTCATAGACTACCTGCCCATTAACTCTTTAATGCTGGCATGAAGTAGTGTAACTCCTTTTATAGGTGAGGAGACTAAAGTTTGCAGACATGAAGCAACTTGCCAGACCACAGCTGTGGGTGAAGCTAGATTTCATCTTAGTTCTGTCTGATCCAAAACCTATGCTCTCCAACTGCATTTTCGTACTTTTTGAAGTGGTGTGCATTATCGAATGTTAATTTCACCCAAATGAAATGTGGAATTGAAAATATATTTTAGTGTTATTTTTAGTTTATCTACAATTTTGAAAATATATTTTAGTGTTATTTTTAGTTTATCTACAATTTTGCATTGCTTATCGTATTGCTACCCTCTATGTGCAAAAAATAGAATATAATTATATATAACTTATATATATATAATTAGATATAATTATAGAATTTATTTACTATATAACACAATAATAAGTACATAATAGTAATTACATAATAATAAAACAATTATGTATAAATCATAGCTTAATATATTTTGCTATCTTGGAGCAGTTCTGCAATTCTGTTAGTGTTTTCGTATCGTGCCCTTTCACAGACTTTGAAAGAGGTGAGTTGTAGTAAGGGAAATCCTAAATTACAAGGAATCCCTGCCTCTTACTAACCTGTCAAAAATCATTTGCCCATATCTTGTAGTAAATGGCGAAGTCCTCCCTTTCTGCAGATTCCCGATGTAGTATTTTGTTGGAAAATTACAACGATGGAGCAAACTTCGAGAAATCAGAATATTTTAAAAATCAAAGAATAAAACCTGTAGAGGCAGCAATGAACCTGTTCACTGGATGTGGTTCAACCTCGTGTTTCCGGTTGGCACAGACTTTGAGCCCTTTGAATGAAGACTGCTTTCTATTTTCTTGACTTTAATCACTTTGCTGTCAGGGTCCGTGTGATTTAAACTCTGTGGTCATCTCACAGCTTTTCATACAATAAGTCACTTCCTCGAGTTCATTGGGTGAATGGAACCAAGTTCTGGTTTTAGGCAATTGCACACCTTACTAAAAGACCATGGGGACTAATAGAATAGGGAAAATCTCCGTTAAGTATTTTTTATCCTGTTTGATTAACTTTCCATTTGGTACTTAAAACACATTTTGATGTGTCATTTGAAATTCAGACAGAAAGAGGGGAGAGGCCTCGGGTAATATTTTTACTCTACTGAAATATGCATGACCAGCACTAGGATGAACAGAAAGGTTTGTCCTCTGCACTGTCTTTGGACTTCTCATCCATCTTTCCCTCACATCTTTCTCTCACCTCCTTGCTGTTCAGAGCCTCCTGAAAAATACATTACTGTGGCAATTTAAGCAGCATGTTCTAATTATAAGAAAATAATTATTCTTTTGTATTAAAATTCATGAGAGGTAAATCTTTTAAAAATTTCAGACTTTGAAACAATCTCCAATTTACAGAAAAATTCCAAGTACAGTACAAAGAATTCTCTCTCTCTCTCTCTTTTTTTCCTGCCCTGTACCATTTGGGAATACACTGGTGGTAGGATACTCTATCATACCCCAAAACCTTATTGTATATTTCCTATAAACAAGAACATTTCCTTACATAACTACACTGGTGATGACCAAAATTAGGAAACTAACTTTGCTTTATTATGATGCTCTAACTCTCAGACTCCATTCAAGTGTTGTAAGTGTTCTAACAACATTCTTTAGAGAAAACCAAATCAGAATCCCCTATTGCGTTTAGTGTTATCTCCAGAGACTATGTCAAATCAGACCGGTTTTTTGGTCTTTCCTTGACTTTTGTGACCTAGACACTTTTGTCCCCCAGAGCTATTGAAATATGAATGACGTATAATATTGTGTAAGTTCAAAGTGTTCGGGGGTACGTGGGTGGCTCAGTGGATTAAAGCCTTTGCCTTCAGCTCAGGTCATGATTCCAGGGTCCTGGGATTGAGCCCGGCATCGAGCTCTCTGCTCCACAGGGAGCCTGCTTCCTCCTCTCTCTCTCTCTGCCTGCATCTCTGCCTACTTGTGATTGCTGTCTGTCAAATAAATAAATAAAATCTTTAAAAATAAATAAAGTGTTCAATGTGATGATTTTATACATATATATTATGAAATGATTACCACAATCAAGGACACTAGAAAAAAAGAAAACTATAAGCCAATATTTCTGATGAATATAGATGCAAAAAAATCTCAACAAAATGCCACCAAACAATTCAGTTACCACCCTCCCTCCCCCTGCCAACACACACTTGCCATGGGATGCCCTCCTCCTCACCTCTTTGGATTTATATACCTGTTAAGGGCTACCTCTGTGTGGACGCACAAACTCAGACTTTGATGAGGCAAACCAGGCGAATGCCGCAGAACCCCTCCCCCTTCCTCGACTGTGGACACAACTTGTCCAGGCTCCAAAATTGTGTGTCAGTTATTCCCACCCTCCAAATTGTGTAGACACTCTCCTCACTCTATACTGGGCTAACACCCGTGTGGATGTCTTTCTGACTCAGCTCAGGGTTCAGTACCCCACTCTGGGCCGCCACTCCCCACGAGAATCATCTGTTCACACTGCTTAGGCTCTCAGCCCCCATGGAGGGCTCTGCATTGTCACAGGGGTCCTTCACCCAACTCAGGCTCCATCATCCCATTGTGGGTGACCGTGCACATGGACGTCCTTCTTACCTTCTTGGGCTTCAGCTCTCGGCTCAGGGCCTTTATTGGCTGCCACCTGTGTTTAAAACATAGGACTGACTTTTTCAGCCTCACCAAACAGCATACAGATAGAACTGTCCAAGAATGAAAGAGGAGAGAGGAGGAGGGGAAGAGGAAGAGAGAGTTTTGAGAAATAAAATTGTTCTGAAGCTGAGTAACATCCCACAGAGAAAGGCAATTTAAAAAAGTCACATCGTATAACAACCAGACTAAGTTTCCAATACTTTCAAAATGGCCGCAGCTGAAGGAGACCAGGACTTCCCTGAGAAAAACCTCTACAGTTAGAGCAAAATTTGGAGAAAGCATACTTAATGCTTTCAATTAAACTTTAAAGAGATGTTTGTATGTTTTTAAGGCACAATTTACAAACTTTTTCAAAACTGAATATTATGCACGGAGCATCTTTATTTTCCAAATAATGTGGCATGATTTTAAGAAAAAGTTGGAACACTTTTGGAATGCTTGCCTTTTTTCCGGAAGAAATCTGAGAGGAAAATAAATGTCATTCTGATATTAAAACTAAGTAGTTTGGGTAACTGTTGTGGAAAAACACCAACACCTATTACTTTTCTTACCAATAAAATGAAATTTCATTTTTAGAATTAGAATTTTTCTCCCTGTCATTGTCAATACCACTGTTTTCTCTGCTGTGTGCTTTCTGTTTGTTCGAAGCCATTTGTAAAAGCAGAAAGTATTACTACCAATTGTTTTCAACAGTTCAAGGGACAAGTGTAACAAGACATATTTAAGAAAATAATTTCTCTCTGTATTCCAGAATTTTCTCTCACTCAGTGAAATAGTTAAGATTTGGGAAACAACTAAAGTGGGAAAGTGAGGAAGAGAAAGAATATCACACTTGGGAAGTTATTTGCAAGTTGGTATAAAAAAGAGTTATGCTAAGAGTTGTTGCTTGGAAAATTTTTGTGTAGTAATTAAACTCATATTTTTCAGGTCTGTCAGCCTCTGAAATTAAAAAAAAAAAAAAAAAAAAAAAAAAGCTTAGGGAAGCCTTGGTGGTTTAGTTGGTTAAACATCCGACTCTTGATTTTTGGCTCAGGTCATACTCTCAGGGCTGTGACGTGGAGCCTTGCATCTGGCTCCATGTTGGGTGTGGAGTCTGCCTAAGATTCTTTGTTCTTCTTCCTCTGGCCCTCCCCTCTTAAAAAAAAAAAAAAGCTTAATATAAAGTGTTACTGCCAATTTCAAAAGGTTATGATTCAGATCTACATAAGCTATATATATAAGCTATATATAAAGGAGAGAACTTAAAAATGATTTAAATAATTTAGTTTGAAAACACAGCTACCACATCCTTTGGTATTTTCTTAGGATACATTCAGGGTCCTGGATAATTAGCTTAACCGTCTTTGTCTTGCTTGCGATAGGAGAAACTGTTCCTATAGTTTTATAGGCCTCCAGGGCCTTCAGCAGATGCAGATGCTACAGGGTTCATAGACAAAATGTTCAGTGACATAAAGTGGGCCACTCTTTCTTCTTGATACCCCCGAGATCATACTCAGCAAACTGGTATAATCCCCTTAAGCTGTTAGCAGAAAGATGGGAAGTTTTAATATAGTATTAGGGAGCGGGACAATAATGTAGGGTGGAAGGTTGTCTTAGAATAACCTAGAAAAAAAGCCCGAGATGAGGCTCCTCATGCAGGAAAGTCTATAGAAGAACCACACCCTCCTTCCTGAGGGTCCTGAGCCTCTGAGTACCATGCCTGTGTTAGGCTAAGGTCACGGTGGCTGGGTACAGTAAGACAAAGCAAGAGTATCAAGAGATGGCCCAGTGAATCCCCTAAGTGCTATACATATTCCTTTTCCTCCTTAAGTAGAAATAGTCCTACCTCCTTGCAGCAATCAGGGTCAAAGTCCCTTATCAGTGTAGCAATGCCCTTCCTCACCTATTGATCTGCCACAAAAAGTGCCCAGATAGCCACCAATGCTTTAGGTTTGGTCTGACTTTTATTTTGTTCTCCTGGTAGAAGCATTTCCCCTCCATGAACCAGAGATTACAATTCCTCAAGTTGAGCATGGGTGGAGGAGGCGATGGTGAATGGGGTCATTTCTACCTCCACTCCTTGGGTATGAGACCCAAACTTTCTGGTTACATGATATACAAGACCACACAGTCACCATCAGTTAAAATTCTATGCTGCATGCTAAAGAGTAGCACCTCAGCTGTGTATCTTTAAGAGGTCATTCCACTGCTTTGTCATATCAGCAGCTTCTGGATGATGTGATACATGACATGGCCTCTAGATCCCATGGTCCTGTGGTCACCATTGCATTTCTTTTGTTATAAAGTAGGTCCCTTGTTCCAAAGTAATGCTATGCAGGCTATTAAGCTAATAAACCAGAGCTGTGAGTAATAAAGGCCAACCTATCTCTGGAAGATGTATCAGTCCTAATTAGCATAAATGATTGCTGCTTCTAAGATAGAGGTATCCAGCTTAGAATGCATTGCTAGTCTTGTCTTGGGAAAGCGGCAAATTCCCAGGCACTCCCAAGCAAAGCAATTTCGATCACCCAAGGACAATGTCCCAGGAAGTTTGCAAGTGTCAGCTGTGATCAGCAGCACCTACAGCAGCCAGTAATAGAGATTTCCAAGCATTGGACTTTTCAGCCCTTCCCATCACCTCATGAGGAATAGGAATCATGTTCTCAGATGGCCACAGAAGCCAGCCTGGTAAAGTAATCGAGTGTGGAGTATGCCAAGTGGGAGCTGTGGCCAGCCTGAGAGCTAACGCCCAGTCTAAAAGGGAGGTGCCAGGTCATCATTGCCAGCGTTGTTGCCAAATCTTCTAACTTCTCATGACTACCTGACAATCCAGATTTATTTTTATGCGGAATAACTTAATTTTTAAAATGTTGACAATCATATCATCAGTTTTTCTAACAGAAAGCAATGAAATATCCCAATTAGGGTAAATGGAGGAGGGACAATGGTGGGGAGTGGATGTGTAGGAACAAATGGAAAATAGCGCAATGACCAATTCAGTTTTTAAAAACTCGTTGTATTGATAGCATGTAAACACTATAGTAATCTGCTTGGGCTGCCATAACCAACTACTATAGACCAGGTGGTTTAAACAACAGGTATTTATTTTCTCATGGTTCTGGAGGCTGGAAGTGTGAGAGCAGGATGCCAGCATGGTTGGTTTCTGATGAGATTATTCTTCCAGGTTTGCAGGAACACCTTCTCACTGTGTCCCTACAGGGCCTTTCCCTGGTGTGTGCAATGAGAAGAGACACACCCTTTGTGCACCCCTTACCCTCCCCCCTAGAGAGAGAAAGAGAGAGAGAGAGAGAGGGGAAAGATCTTTATTGTGCTTTATTGTGTCTCTTTTTATAAGGACGTGAATCCTATAAAATCAGGGCTCTATCCTTATAACCTCATTTAACCTTGATTATTTCCTTGGATGCCCCATCTCCAATACTGGACATCAGGGCCACACTGGACATCAGGGCTTTGAACATAAAAATTTGGTTGGGTGGGGTACAAACATTCAATCTATAATTGGCATCAAATACAATGCTCAGGTAATAGAGAACAAAACAAATGGAACGTGTCCTCCAGCTAACACTGGTTTGACCCCTGATTGAAACACAACCAAATGCCTGCACAGAGAAGGTTGGCCCTAAGTCCACAGCATTTGTGTGTCCCAAGCCATGATGAGTTAGACAGTATTTGGATCATAATATTTGATTTACTGTTTAATTGATTACCCCAAGTTCTCACCTGTAAAAAGAAATAATGAGAAATCTGGGAAAACTATAGAACTGGAAAATATGTTGCATGCTTTTCACTTGAGATGAATTATTTGGTTCAACAAGTATTGACCTAGTCATTTTCTTGTTCTTTTTGACTTCAAACTGAGCTCGGCATTCAAAAGCAGTATGCAGAGGAACAGAGAACTAAAAACAATGTAGAACTGAGAATAGAAATCAGGTGTGTCGTCACTATCAGAATCAGAGTAAGTTAAAATGTTTTAGTTGGTGTATTTTCACAGCACTTTCAACTGGAAACCTTAAAGGGGCCCGAAGAGCTGAAGACTTCACACTCCAACACCCAAAAGTAATTGCTCTAGATCTATACTGACAACAAAAGTGTCCTACTATAGACCCACTGAATCAGAAACTCTGGGGATGGTGCTCAGTAATCTGTTCTACCAAGTACTCTGGATACATACAGCAGCTTGGGAGCCATTGCTGTATATTAACAAACTAATGGAAATTTGATTCTGGTGCACACAACAGTTTGAAAACCATTTCTCTTTATTAACAAGTTGATGGAAAGAGGTAGAGCTAGAAATTGACATTTCATGAAGCTTCTACAGTGTCCCAGGCATCTTAGTGGGAGACCCAATGGTGGCATCAGATATGAGCCAAGTATATCCAATTCCAAAGACCATGTGTTCATCCCCTTTTCATCAAACTCCCTCCTTAAATATATTGAATGTCTTTATTGGTCCAAATCTTCCATCTATGTAATATTATTTAATCTTTACAAGAGCTTTGAGAGGTAGGCTCTGTTATTCCCATTTTACAGATCAAGAATATTGGACTTATAGAAGTTAAGTCATTTCCTCACTGTGGCACAGATGGGATTTACACGGAAATCAGATTGTCAGAAAGCCAATGTTCTCACCTTGTCTCCCCACACTGAGTTGCTTCCTTAGTTTGTTAAATCTTCTACCTCTGGTTGCCATTCCCTACCACTGCTCATCTGTTTTCTGTGTTAGAGGATTCTTTCTCAACTGGCATGTCTCAGCTGAACCACAGAATACAGGAAATGATTTGTGTGACTATTTTCTCAGTTCTCCCAAGGATGGTCCTTAGTGCCAGTCTACCTGGATGAGTGGGGCTGGGGGGAACCAAATCATTACCCACAATGGAACCTTAGGCATTAGGATTCAATTCTTTCGCAGAACCCCCTGAAGAAAGCCTGGAAGACATACGGAAAACCATTCTCATTAATCCATCTGGCAATCCAATTTACTCTTCAAGTTCCTCTTTGAATATCTCACTTTAGTCAGAAAATGTGCCAAGAGAAAGCACGGAATAATTGAGAAAACACGAGCTGGGGGTCAGGAATTTTAAACCCCATCACCATCAAGGGCCATTCCATCTAGCTCTAGCATTCTGCTCTTTATGAAAAGAAATCAAGCACTACTGTGAAATCATTCAATCATTTCAATGAAGAAAAAAGAAACTGAAGAAGGGAATATACACGTCTTGTTATTGTGGGGGCATGCAGGTATCTCCGGCTCTGAGGGTTTTCTGCAGTTCCAAAAGGCACGGTTTCCACTTAGGTGGCATGGGGACTCAGGGGGTGTGTTTCAGGGTTCCCCCAGGTGAGGGCTCGAGGGGACAGGATCCTGGGAAAGGAAGACTGAGAAACCAGGTGAGGGTTCGGGCCTGGGCCTAGGGCCATGGCAGAACCCAGTTTTGCTAAAAGCTGGGCAGGGCCCAACTCCATGATCCAGTCCTCCCTTGGCGTAGCAGAAGAAACACAGCTTTGGCTGCAGCTCAAGTCCTACATATATAATTCACCAACAGGGACTTTTTGGCAAGTTGCTAGAACCCCCTGAGTCTCTGTTTGCTCATCTCTTAAATGGGCATTATAATCACTGTGACCCCACATGATAGCAATAGCCTAATACCCACCTAATACCCTGGTAATCAGGATCACCACCTTCACATTTCAGTGGGGGAGACAACCAGTAAGCACAAAGGGACCCTTTGGGTATTATTGTGTATTTTTTTCTTTTTAATAATAATGGGTTTCAGGGCACATCATCCCCCAGATATGGTGCCCTTGGCATATTGAATATTTTAATTTGAAGAAGTATGAGAAAAATGACAGAAGCTAGATCACTCTGAACACCCCATTCCCACTCTGACTGTTCTCCCTGAAACAGGTAATAAAACTCTCATGTGAGAGGTAACCTCCCTCTACTCAGGAAAAAGGAGTATCTTTATCTCAAAGACAAAGGAGGATTCTAAGAAACAGGCCTTGCTAAGTTTTACCACATACTCCTTAACCTATCTTACTCTAACACTCTGTTCACTCTTCATCAACCCAGCATAAGAAGACCTGGTTTAACTGTTGTTTTGGGTTTCTTCGGTTTCTGCACCATGTAACTCATTTTTTGTTAATGATATCTTTGTCAGCTTAATTTTCAGACCAATCAGCAACCCTAAGAGGGTTAAGAAAAACTTTTCTCTCTCTTGTAATACACACAGTTATTTTCTTGGGTATGTTTTGCAACAATCTTTGTTCATAATGCATTTTCATTTAGTTTTCAAGTTAGGATTAAGGGTGAGGGCTTTGGTAACCCTGACAGTTCTTAAGAAGAAGTCTTTATGGTGTCCTGAATCTGACGTATTTGTGGCACTTCATTTGCTTCATTTCAATTCAATCAGCTTTATTTTGCATTTTCCCATGTGCATCCCCTGTAAACATTACATTAACTCATGGAAACCTGGCTAGAAATTCTCTTCCAGTGGAAAAGTTAATGCCATGAGTGAGTAGGCCAGCTAATTAATAATTTTAGAGGTTAGGATGAAATGTACCTTAGTAGAAATTTCCATTTTGGAAGAACAGAATTCATTTTTATTCTTGTCCTGAGCAATAAGCATGATATAAAGCTTTTCATATCTCTAAAAGCTTAAAGTAGATGCTATTGTTGGTTTTTTTTTTTAAGAGTTTCTCCTAAAAGAATAGAGAAAGTATTTCCTTTTATAATCATTCACCAGCTAACAGTCCATACATTCATCAAATAAAAAAAATTCTTCATAAAGAAAACCCAAAATATACTAATCAAGCAAACGTAGGCAAGTTTGCTTATTTCTGCAGAAAATTAGATTAGCCAAAGTAAGACTTGTTCCAAATCTCTATCAGCTGCATTTTTTGTAGGTTCATCAGAAGAGGATTTAACCCACCGAAAGGAGGGGGCAAGGAAATAAAAGTCTTCTAATGCTTAACTGCTTGCAGCTGCTATCTTTGTGTCCAGCCAATAAAGATTTATAAACAGTACATTCTTTGTTTCATGCTGAGGTCCCTCTGTATACAAAAAAGGGGATGAAATTCAGCATGGTTACTTTCAGTCTATAACAATTGGAAACAAACTGGTAATTGATAGAGAACAAAAGATGAGGAAGTGGCACTCTGAGGAGAATTGGTATCAAGAATGAAAAGGAACGACCTCTTATACCCAGTCCCATAACAACCAACTGTAATACGTACAAGCTTATAAATACTTTTGCTATAGCATTTGATCTGTACAGATATTAGGTCAATAAAAGCATATTTTTGTTTTGCCAAAGTTGTAAATGTACACATTTGCCAAAATTACCTAAAGCTCTCCCAAATAAAATCAGTATTTCTTCTCTAAGAACTGGAAGCCAACAACCTTTAGGCATGATTAACTAACTGTGACAGACTAGACAGACGTGAATACTAATCATATGCATGTGTTAGGTATATTGAGTGTTCTACTGGGATCATGTAGAATAAAGAGCAAGGTTTTATAGCATGTTGAAAATTAAGCTTAATCATAGTTGAGTTAAATGAGAGGTAGACATAAATAATTGCCTTTTAATTTTAATTACTGTTTTTAGGTTTGCTATTGTCCTATAATCTATTGTATAATTTTGGCACTCATTCCTTTCTTCATTCAGTCAATGGTGTTTACTGAATACTTGCCATGTGCCATGCACCATGCTGGGCAATGTGGACACAAGTAATAGGGTAATCAGGATCCTCACCTTCACATTTCAGTGGGGGAGACAAACAGTAAGCACACAACTGAGTAAAATTAATGACTTTTAACCAAAGACTCAAAGGGTGAGAAAAAGTCACCAGGTGATGAATTAAGGGAAAAATCCCTTTCGGGCAACCAGAAAAGACAGAGGCTGGTGTGATGGGAGTTAGGTAAGGAGTGAGGTACTCTAAAATAGAGAAGAAAGACGGTGCCATGGGGAATTTTGTAAGATACGGGGGGGAAGTTTGGATTTTACTCTGATACATTAAGAGGCCATGGAAAGGTCTTTAATCAAGAGAAGAACATGAGAAAAATCTCTATTTAGCACTGGTCATCTAGCAGCTGTGTGGAGAACAGATTTGAGAGGTCTTCAATCGAAGAAATAAGGATATAGATTAGGTAATTCAGGTCAGAAATGTTGAACAAAATGTATTTGTAGGTAGGATCATCAGTGTTTGCTTAGGATGAACCCCCAGACTTCTGATGTTAGTAACTGGATAGAAAATGATTGGTCCATTTCCTAAGGTAGACACTAAGGGGGAGGGTCAGGTAGATAATGGTGGGAGTGGGAGTAGGGAAAGCATTGAGGATTCCACTTCAGAGGAATTCTCTAACTGCAGATAAAACACCCCTCAATTGGCTGGTCGAGTTTGAGGCTCGGAATCAAAGTCTGGGCTAGAGCTATACATTTGGGGATTTCCAGTATCTGGAAGGTATTAAATTCATGTGAATTGTGTTTATTTTCACTCAGTTAGAATGAGAATAACAAAGAAAAAAGAGGGACCAGAGGGGAATCTTAATCATGCCAGTATTTTTTGGTTGAAAGAAAGGGACAAACCAGTAAATTAGACTAAGCAGGAGAGGATGAAGAAAACTAGCACAGCAGGAATTACGAAGAATTGGATTTTAGGAAGGAAAGTTCTCAATTAATATTAAATATGCTAGAAATTCTAGTGTAGCAGGTACACTTTGAAACAACTAAGACAAATCAAAATTTTAAGTTTTTCTTCCCACTTATTCATTATTTATAATCAATATTCATGTTAACAGCTTTTCTCATTCATACAGACCAATAAATGACCTGTATCTTCATCATATTCACCCACACTCATACCTATTCACACATATTCTGGGCCTTACAAGAATCTGAATTCCAAAATTCAAGTTCTCGGCTCTGTTCAAGTGTTCTACCAGCCAGTTTGTTCCTTGTTTGATTCATGCCCCCGTTCCAGAATTCTGAGCCCTACGGCAGTGGGTTCCTTGGGGAGGAAGATGGCGTGGCCAATTTTGCAGGCTGAAGAGGCCCAAGATGATGGGGAGAAGGCCATGATTTGGGGCACAAGAGGTGGGCCATGGACACATGATTCCAATGGGCTTCATATTGCTGACATCTTAACATGGAGGGATGAGACAGGAAAGACAGGAATGAAGGAGAGGAGTTGGCAGAATTCTCTCCAGCTATTTAAAGTAAGTTTTATTTTTGTGGATTAGCTACATCTAAATCTTAGTAAGAGAGCATACATAATACACCATGAGTAAGAATCAATGAAACGGCATCTCCTTAGAGAAATAACAAACAGAAAGGTTGCCAGAGAACAGCAGGAGAGACCATTTTAGGGAATATGTCAGCCTGGAAGTTGTCTTCTGCCCACCATGGATTCAAGGAGCCCTATAAAACTCCACCCCGCACAGCAGAAAAGATAAAGAAGGCATTCTCCCAGATTAGAGTGATGTAAAACCTTCGGCTCTGGCAGGAATATAGGAAGTACAAATTGGGTGGGGAGGGGGTTGGGAACTTACAGAAATAGGGCTGATGAAAACTCTGTATGTTTATATCTAAGTTTTGAACAATTGGTTACAGACTGAGAATCCACGTCTGTAATGTGTCCACCGTTTGGCAGGAAAGTGATTGTTTTTCCATGCATTCACTGGGGATAGGAAAGACGCCTCTAGATGACCCAGAACAGGAGTGACCTTGGAGGAAGGTGAGCTTCCAGCAGGGTGGCATGGCCTTGACCACACCCTGCTGAGGGTTCTGTCAGTTCCTCAGTGAGGAGGGACAGGCACTGAACTCCAAAAACAGTGGGAAAGAGTTCTAAAATGGCAAATCACTCACTGTTATAAAAATAAGTTAGGAAAGCTTAAGGGAGCCTACAGAATGTCAGAGAAGGAAAGAAAAGCAGAAAGGGGACCCTAAAGATGCAAATGACAAACTTTAGAACCAGCTTCACAATTTATTATTTTTTAAAAAATTGTATGCAAATGCTTGTTTTGTGCATGCAAAACAAATAGTTTTCTTCGAATCCCCAAAAGATACAGAGGTATTTCTAAATTTTGGGTAATGCTCCCCACTTTTTTTTTCTCCCTCATATATTCTATTTCTTAAACCTTCCAAGGTCAAGGATACCTAAAGAAATTATATGATTGAATATTTGACTCAAGGAAAAATTAAACTTAGTGCTGCAGTTAGACGTTCAAGGGTGTTTCTAATTACATAACTTGTTGAAACTGACAAACTGGCTGAAGCCTCTTCCCTCCAAGTTTTTGTAGCTGACTTTATGATTGGCCGTGGACAGAGAACCCACGACCCCCCTGGTTAGGGTAGCTTGTTTGAGGGCTTTATGATTGGGCTTTCACTCCAGCTCATCAGCTGTTTAGAATGCTGGACATATTCTTTTTTGTTAGAACACCTCCAGAACTCTTTTTCAGTCTTGTTCCCTGAAACAGGAATCAAAAACACACATACAGTACAATGAGAGACCCTTGGATCCAAGGCTAAAATGCAATAACCTGAGTGAATGACCCAAAGCATAAATCCTTCTTATTCTGTTTCTAGCTCTGTAGAAAGTAAGTGGCTGCAAGCCTATATTGGAAACTAAATCATTGTAGGGCTAAAAACAATGTTTTGTTGGCATAATATCATGTACTTAACAGAATAAAGCTTTTTTTTTTTTTTCCCTGAGTAGAAAGTAGAGAGTGACATCAGCTATTTGGACCATCTAGCTACATTGCTTCAAGTTGAGTTTTTCTTCTGGAAATCTTATACAAATCCTTTCGAATTAAATTGTATGATATTAACAAATATTCTAATGACAAGAAGTTTAGTGAAACAAATTCACCATCAGGACAAACACAAGCAGACAGAAACACGCTGACCTTTTGCTTAGCTCCATAATTTTGTTGACATTCATCTTGGTTTTACAAGTCTGTTTAGTAATTGATATCTTAAATGAAATCTACACTAAACAAGGGGAAAAAGAATAGAAAAATGTCTTATGAAATTAAGTAATGTCGATGGCCTAGATTTCAAAGCAGTTTCCTTAGTTAACTGTGTGTCTGTGCAATCAATTCATTGATCATTGACTCATTTTACACATTGTCTTGTGATATGTATATATGGGAGCTTACACATGTGCATGTGCATAGCTCTGTATGCCTCTTTCTCTTTTTCTCTCTCTTGAGTTGAATTCCTGTGTTCTTTCTGTATTTGCCAGAAGTATAAAGAAGAGAAATGTCCATATATATATATATATATATATATATATATATATATATATATTTCTAATATATATATATATTTCTTTGGCTTTATCTTGAATGAATCATATCTTTAGAATGAACTGGTTCATGGTGAAAATGATTGTGGGGGATTATTCTCATTTTTTGCATATCGAATTTACTGTTCTAGAAGTTCTGGGCTGATTCCCAACTTAGTTGCTGACTCATTCATCTGTAGTTTCCCCCACAGGATGTGAGGAGGTGGTATGTCTGGAGGATGTATGAACATCCCTAAAGCATCACCCCACCTAACCCCAGGGCATAGATTGAGTTTTCTGCAACATGGGGCAAGGATTGGCCCTGTATTTTTGCTATTCCCTCTGAAAGCTGAAACAATAAACCATTGTAAGAATGGGTGTAATCACTTCCCTTTCAACACAGTGAGCTCGCCTGCTGCTAAGTATTCTATCCTCCTGCCTGTAGTTTACCCATCTAATCACTTTCTACAATGAGTGTATTTATAAACTTTTATATGTAGTGAAAAATATGTTGGAATTATGTACGCATATAGCTTAAGCAGCTTACAGCCCTTGGAACAGGTAGAAACCCGAACTGAAAACAGTCTGTAAAAGATCTGTATGATGACCTACAAGGTGATTGTTATGGGATGAACTGTGCAAACTCCCCCACATCACCACCACCAATTCATATGCTCAAGTCCTAACTCCATTACCACAGAGTGTGACTGCATTTGGAGACCGGGCCTTTAAAGAGGTAATTAAGATCATGGGTGGGCACTAATCTAATCTGATTGGTATCCTTAAAAGAAGAGGAAATTTGAATATGGGAATGCAGATATCTTTTGGGGTTAAGTGTTTTTATTTCCTCCATATATATTCCCCAAAGTAGAATTGCTGGATAACAGGATAGTTCTACTTCTGATTTTTTTTTTAGAATTCTCCATACTGTTTTTCATAGTGACCGTGCCAATTTATAATCCCACCAACAATGCACTATACCCCTATGTTTATAGCAGCATTATGTATAATAGCCAAGTCATGGAAAAACCTAAGTGTCCATTGATGGATGAATGGACAAAGAAGTGCCCTCTCCTCCCCTGACACAGTAGGACATTATTAAGCCATTAAGAAAATGAGGGCATCCTACTATTTGCAGCAACATGGATGGGCCTTAAAGGCATCAATGAGAAATGAAATAAGTCAGAGGAAGAAAGACAAATACTGTATCATCTCACCTTGTGTGCCATCAAAACCAAGCAAAACTCAGAAAAAGAGATCAGACTTGTGGCTATCGGAAGTGGGAGAAGAAAAATGGGGAATTGATGGAAGTTGGTCAAAAGTTACAAACTTCAGGGCACCTGGGTGGCTCAGTTGGTTAAGCAACTGCCTTCAGCTCAGGTCATGGTCCCAGGGTCCTGTGATCGAGGCCCATATCAGGTTCCCTGCTCAGAGAGGAGTCTACTTCTCCCTCTGCTCTCCCTCCCACTCTGGCTCTTCCTCTCTCTTTTGAATATATAATTAAAATCTTTTAAAAAAGAGTTACAAACTTCACTGGTTAGAAGAAATACTAGAGGTGTCATTTGCAACATGATTAGAAAACACTGCTCTGTGATATATAGACATGTGCTTAAGGGAGAAATTCCCATGTGTTCTCATCACAAGGATAATTTTTTTTCTTTTTTTTTTATTGTGTACACATATATCTATATGAGAAGATGGATGTTAGCCAAACCTATTATAATCATTTCAAAATATTTTAAAATCAAACCATCATGCTATACACATTAAAATTATACAATGATGTATGTCAATTATTTCTCAATAAACTGGAAAAAATTATGTATTAGATTGCAAGTTTTTGAGAACAAGGAACCATGTGGTGTTCATTGTTGAATTCCCACTCCCCTCCTATCACTGAGGCTTAGCTAGCACTGAACGTGGTACACAAAAAAGTCAACAAATATGTATTGCACTGGAAAGACCAAAAGAAGAGGAAATTGAGACACTCAGAGAGACACTAGGGATGAGCTCACAGGGAAGACGATGAGGATAGCTCAGGAAAACAGTCATCTATGAGCCAATGAGACCAGTCTCAGGAGAAATCAAACCTGCCAACACCTTGATCTTCGTTTTCCAGCTTCCAGAACTGTGAGAAACTCAATTTCTGTTGTTCAAGCCACATAGTCTATGGTATTTTATTTTAACAACCCTAGAAAATACATTGGTGTAATAAGCTCAGCAATGAAGTATTAGAATCTGAGTAGAGCTTTAATGTGCTCAACATTATTTTAAGACTGGGTAGTATTCCATTGTCAAATGTACCAGAATTTTAAAGCTGCCTGAACACCAGTTTCCTCATTGGTAAATTGAAGATAATAACAACTATCAACGTTATTTTTTTTTATAAGATTTTTTATTTATTTGTCAGAGAGAGAGAGAGTACAAGCAGGCAGAGTGGCAGGCAGAGGTGGAGAGAGAAGCAGGCTCCCTGAGGAGCAAGGAGCCTGATGCAGGACTCAATCCCAGGACCCTGGGATCATGACCTGAGCTGAAGGCAGTGGCTTAACCAACTGAGCACCCAGGCGTCCCCATTAAGGTTATCTTGAGGGTCAGATGAATGTATGTGAAGTGTCTGACATGAAGTAGGCATGTAAGAAATATTTTGGGTAGCCTACTACCTATTGGAGGAAAGGTATGGGGTTCTTCAGTCAATCAGACTTGGGTTTGAATCCAAGCTCTGCCACTTAGCTAAGTGACCTTGAGCACATTGCTTAAAATATCTAATCCATAGAACCTGCATATAAAACACGTGGACTCTACTACAATATACACATTAGTATACATATTAGTGAGTTAGTAAACATGTCAAAACATGTTAGTTGTCTTCGGAGATTCTTACAGTTCCTATTCTTTCTGATTATCAGTTATATCAACAATGTGTGTGCTGGGGAGAGATGAGAAATGAGGAGTCCAGTTGGAAGGATGAGGCAGTAATTACTTTATCCTTACTCACCCTATGATGACTATATGCCTATGGAATGTCCTTTCTGAAGGGAGGCAATCAAATGAGGGAGTAAAAGAGAAAACCTTATCACCAGGTTGATACAATGGCTATTAATATTCTGTCACTGGAGTTGCCAAATGAAATCTTGTTACCAATCTCATAACTTCTTCATGGAAAAATGAGTAGTATTCCATTAGTAGTAGTATTTTTAGTAGTAAAAATAAAAAATTACAATTCCACGACCAAGAAAAATTGGTACAATTTTTCAGATATCTGTAACTCTACATGTGCATATATTCTATTTATAACTGCATAAGTACTTTTCATGCATAGTATTTAGTAACTGCTTTTTCCATCTAACACTATATTATAAACTGATTTTCATGTCATTGATTAATGTGCTCAACACTATTTTATTTTATTTTTTTTAAAGATTTTATTTATTCATTTGACAGAGAGAGATCACAAGTAGGCAGAGAGGCAGGCAGAGAGAGAGAGAGGAGGAAGCAGGCTCCCTGCTGAGCAGAGAACCCAATGCGGGACTCAGTCCCAGGACCCTGAGATCATGACCTGAGCTGAAGGCAGTGGCTTAACCCACTGAGCCACCCAGGCGCCCGCTCAACACTATTTTAAAGGACTGGGTGGTATTCCATCGTTGAATATACCAGAATTTTAAAACAAATCCTTTTGTAGTAATTTAGATCCCACAAAATTTGCCTTTAACAATCAAGATGTTGATTGTCCTGTCTGATTGATGACTCAGAGGTATGTAGTGTGCGTTGAAATAGCCCGAGGATCAAATGTGACCCTGTGGGAGTGGGGGACGACATGATGTCTACTCTGGCTTTGGGTACTGGGGAAAAAAAGCAAGGAAAGTGAAACATTATTGAGAAAGGCATTTCCACCTTAAATTAATTGAGACAAATCATTTCTTAGGACCTAATGAAGCATCACTTACTTATGTAAGGATCTGCATCTCACTTGGGATTAATATATTTTCAGCATCAACCAAAGGCAATAATCTTGGACTGTGGCTCGATGGAAATGAAGCAGAATTTCAAGAGAATTCTTTTCAGCCTTAGCAATTGGAAAGAGAGAAATGACTTGTGTATTGATGACCTTTCATAGATGATTATACAAAAAATGATTAGAATTCTCAGTAAGTATTTTGTTACTAAAACCAGAGATCTATTTTTTTTTAAAGAGTTATTTATTTGAGAGAAAGAGATAGTTTGAGCAGGGAGAGGGTCAGAAGGAGAGAAAGAGAGAGAATCTCAAGTAAGGAGTAAGATCTTGGGGAGCCAGTCACTGGGCTCCAAATCCCAGGATCCCTAATTCAAGCATGACTTGAGTCCAAATCAAGAGCCAACTACTTAACTAACTGAGCCATCCAAGGGACCCATAGAGATCTTTTTAAAAGATAATCTTTAGTTGTAGATATAGTAATTACCTCTTTATTAGGGATAAGATACCCATTTCATCTCCTTCTCTCCCTCCTTCCCACTTTCTCTTGCTCTCCTTATGCTCATCAAACAAAAGTATCTTTCATGGAATAGAATACCCAGCTAGGAAAATGTATCATGCTTACTAGTTCAGCTCCAAAATATGTAAAAGGTGAAGTCTGTTTAGCTTCCCAGAACTTTTTCCTTTTCCTAACTCCCAGATCTGTGAGTCACCATCTTGTGTAAAAAGTATTTAGAGTGAAATTATTCCTTGGCAAGTCATGTTGTTAAACTAACTTCCCCAACACTCAAAGAGATGACCCTTATCTCTTTCTTTGCTGGAAGAATGTCTGGTAGAAATACTTAATCTAGTCCTGAATAGTTCTTTATGCTTCTCAGGGATTGACTATACTGGGCATACAGATGGTGTAAACACTACTATTCATTTTAAAGGAAAGGCCTGCTGTTTATTTTCTTGGTTAGTTGATATTGGTAAATCCTATCAGTTCATTTGTATAAAGAGAGACACTGACAAACATTTTATTAAGAGAACTGATTTAATATAATGATTCATGAAGCAAAATGCCTAGATTAAAGAAAGTATAAAAAGTAATGAAGTGAGTAGGTAATAGGCCTTTTCACTAGAGTGTAGGTACAGAATACCCTGACATCTTTTGAATCCATTGAGAACATTAAAACCATCAGTCTGAAAACTTAATAGATTTCCCAGTGATATGAAATATGTTTTAAAAATATATGCTTACTATAAATATTCCCTGTGTCTTCTTACCCTTTCCCACCTACATCTTCTGCTTCCCACTCCTACAAAAAGCAATCACATTTTAAAGCCTTTAAATGTTTGAGTTGACAATCTATTTGACTTTAGGGTAAGAAAAGAGATTTTTAGTATCCGCTGAACTGGTGAAGTCACTCTCCCGCTGGCGCCAAGATTTAATGTTTTTATTGTCATCATTAACTAGTATAAAGTTGAGGGAATTTTATTCCCTTTTTAAGGACCGTTTTTTATTCCATTTCTCTCCAGCTCATCTAAATGTTGGTGATAGTTTTTATTTTCATTTTGTCTGCCTTATTCAGGAGATGTGTTTCATAGTTGCTTTGTATTATGGAGCATTTTGGCAACAAATCTCTAAAGGAACGATTTCATTTTCATGATGCTCCAGGTGACAGGAGGATCATAAAATTATCATAGGTGTCCATAACATCTGTTAACAATGCATCTAATTGACATGTTTGGGCAAACCTGGATGCCTCTAATGAGCTATGGTGACTAGTTGACAAGTAATGAGCAAATGAGAAAGGGTACGTATTTTTAGGTCCACCTGCTTGCATGAGGAAGTGGCTGAAGGGTGGAGTGTGTATTTTGTTCAAGAGAATGTTTTAGCGATGTTTTCTTTTCCGTGTTGATTATAATTCAGCCACCCCCAGAAATCTAAATATATTCAAGTTCACAAGTATTGTTGGCTTAGAAAAGACTGTTTTTCCTCTGATCTCTAATAAGCAGTACATGGGTCTTCTTTTCTGTGAAAGAAAATCAAGCTTTATCACAAAAAGAGCCCTATTTGGAATGATTTATATGTACTCAATACTAGGAATAAAGGATTCATTTGTTTTAGGTAGCAAAATAATGTTGTATTGGGGGAAATTGCTTGTCAAAAAGCATACTTTTCTAAACATGTTGTCAGAAAGTTCCAGAGATGGATTCCTGAGATATCACTAATTATCATTATAGGTCCCACTTCTGATAAGTGGAAACAAAGTTAATATATAAAAACCTACCATAGTGCTTCAGAATTTAAGGGCAATTGCTTTAGTTCCTCAAGATGCTTTGAATTTAGGTATTTGCACTGGGAATATCTCCATCTCTTCACTGAAAATGGGCATATGAGTCCCATAGAATATCTCTATATAAGCTGACCCATGCCTCGTGGCTGATGATCGTTCCCTCCATGTCTGCACTGATTTTCAGACAGCAGTGAGATGTGCAGACCTCTCCACGTATCATAGACCAATTTGCAGAACTGTCAGATGTGCAGCTGAAGGAAAAAAAATCGTGCATTTTCGATGACACACATGAAAACATAGCCAAGCCTGAGGTCATAGACTTTGGACACACTAACAGACTGCTTTGTTCAAATATATTAGAAAGATACCAGACGTCCATAAATTCAAACAATTTGAAATTACATTGAAAGTCAAAAGTGCAAGTCCCCATTTCTGCTTGATTAACCCCATCTCCTAAAGGTAATCACATTCAGAGTTTGGTACATATACTTTTCTAGCCATTTTGTTTGGCCTATGAAAAGGAGTGTCTGTATGTTTCTTTGTTTTTTCCAGAATGGGATAAAAATGCACACATTTCTGTAACATTTTTTACCGTGTTTAATGATATATTATTGAAGTTTTGTGTCATTGCACAGAGACCTGCCTCCTCCTTTTTCGCGTCTTCATAGTCTTTCATTTTAACACATGTTCCAAAATACATAATTCATTCCATCTTGACAGATATTTAAATAACAAACTGGTTAGTTTCTGTTTGCCTTTCTCACAGACCACACTCTGTTCTTACCTTCCATTTTAGCCACAGGAGGCTGACCCTCAGCCACGGATGGGACTTAGCCAATGGGACTTGGGTGTGAGGAAAGAAGTCATGGTCTTTTTTTCCACTCCCTTCCACTCCTTTCCCCTCTCCCTTCCTCCAGAACTGAATGTTCTGTAAATGACTGAACTCTTCCATAAAGCTTGTTCCTGATGGAAGACTTTTTTGCCATGCCTCTGCTCCAGTTCCGCTAACACATTGCTGTCCTCCATCCAGAGGGGATCATGGCTTCATGCTGTTGCTCATGTCCTGCCTCACCATCTCTTTCTGTTCCCCCCAAACCAGTGGTGGGCTTGGGAATGTTTGATGTTTATCAGTTTCTGGGGGTATAAATACTTCCACAATGAATGATTTCAAGATTCCAACATGAAATCACTGAATGCAATATTGGGAAGAACTGCGCACAGTCAGCTCTTGGGAGCTGGTGTGAGCCAACTACAGAACACCACCACCCTATCCGTCCTGGCACTTTGCAAGTTAGTTAGTCCCTTTATGAACTTGAATGACCTGGGTTGATTCAGTTTTCTGCCATACTTTTGGCATAGATAATTTCCCTTTTTTGTTGTATTACAAATAGTTGGGGAGCAGCAAATATCTATCTATTATCCAAAAACATATATTTGAGCATATGTGTAAGTAATGCTGGGCATTAAATTCTGAGAGGTTTGTCAAATTCAAAAGTATGTCAATTCAACATTTTCATTGGTTTTGTCTAATTGTCTAGGGACCAAACTGTTCTATCAACTTATAGCTCCTCTGACATTTCTAAAAAATGCCTCTTTCGTGGTGCCTGGGTGGTTCAGTGTTGAAGCATCTGACTTCAGCTCAGGTTATGATCTCAGGGTCCTGAAATTGAGCCCTGCATGGGCTCCATGATCAGCGGGGAAACTGCTTGTCCCTCTGCCCCTCCCCTCAGTTTGTGCGTTCTCTCTTTCTCTCAAACAAAATCTTAAAAAAAAGAATGCCTCTTTCTACATAACTTCATCCACACTAGATATTTTTAATTCTTTAAAATCTTTGCTATTAGTATGAGTGATACCATTTGCATTCATTTACATGTTATCAATTATTTGTGAGGCTGAAAATCATTTTATAATTTTGCATTTACTGAATTTATTTTGTGAATTGGAAGACACAATAAACAGGTGTCTGAATCCCCTCGGAAACTTAGGGGAAGTTTGGTGACTGGACTACTGGCAGGAGTAAAGGAGAGATAGCTACGAGTGCGTCTGGGAAATGGCTGTGTGAGTGTTTCCCTTTGCCGTGGACAGAACTGTGTCCCCACTCTCAGATTCATATTGAATTTGAAGGGAGTTGAAACCCCAACCCCCAATGTGACTGTATCTGGAGATAAGGTCTTTAGGAGGTAAAGTTAAATGAGGTCATAATGGTGGGTTACTAATCTGATAAGGACTGTGGTCTTATAAGCAAAAAGCAGAAGCTGAGCTACATCTCTCACTCTCTCTGCCAAATGAGGACACAGCAAGAATGTGGTCATCTGTAAGTCAGGAAGAGAGATCTCACCAGAACTCCACCATACTGGCACCCTGACCTCAGACTTCCCACCTCCAGAATTATGAGGAAATAAAATTCTATTGTTTAAGCCACCCGGTCTATGGTGTTTTGTGGCCTGATCTAAGATATACATGGACCACAGGTGGACAACTCTCAACAAAGAACAGCATGGACATGTTTTAGATACTGACCAAAAGGACTACATGGAGGTGGTCGACTATGTTCCTGTAGAGGAAGAAACTGACAACCTGGGGATGGGGAGAAGTTCCCACTAATGGGAGCTCTTGAAGGAATCCACAGACATGGCCAGGGAAGAGTCATGGTCAAATATCTTTTAAGCCTAGAGAAGCACAAAGACATCTTAAGATGGTAGTAGTGATCCATGTCTTCATCTGCTAATGGGGATGAACTACCCTTATTGGAAGTATTTTATAGGGACAGTGAAGTTGGTGATAAATTAGCTTTCTAATCATACCCCATGAGTCCCCATTGCTCAAAGGAGTGACTCTCAAATGTGACTTTCCAGTCCAGAAAACTTGTTGTGAATTTCAAGTCCATAATTTTGAATCCCAGGCTCACTACCTGATGTATTTGCTCACTGTTTAAGGTGTGTTTGAAAATGCAAATGTACATCTAAATTAACTCTTGTCATTCTTGCCATTATAGTTCTGGTCAAAGTTCAATACAGAGACGTGCTCTTCATGCTGTTGCTTATTTCATAAACTTGGGAGTCACAGTCATCTTTGCTACTTTCTTCTCATTTACCTACTCTCCGTTCCCAACAATTCATTCTCTTGAATTGAAACTCCTAAATACATTTCACAGCCAACCATTTCTCTTTATCATCCCTTAGTCCTAGGCACCTTTATCTTCTGCCTACTGATATTATACAAACATAGTCACTGTATCATTTTGGCTCTTCCTAGTTCATTCTCATATACAGCAGCCAGGTCTTAAAATGATTTGGGCGGATCTCCTCCTTAAAACTCTTCATTGTTTCCACATGGCCTTGGAATAAAGATCTTACATTCTGAACATGATCTGTGAAGTCCTGAGTAATCAGCATCTGCCTACATCACCAACATCAGTTTTTCCCATGCTCACCATCACCCATTCCTCTTCACCCCTTATGGTCTTTTTGCAGTCTCCAGAAAACCTGAGCTCATTTCTGACCGGACCTTGGAATGTGCTCTGCCTGATGCAATCTTCTCTTTCCTCTTTGGTTATCACCAAACTCCAGCTTACATCCAATTTCTGTCCTGATTTCTCAAACCATATTATATCCCCCATCACGCAATCTAATAGTACTTTATTTATGATGTTTATTATAACCTAAATGGATATTTATGTAATTATTTGCTTAATGTTATTTTCTGATACTAGATTATAAGTTCCATGTGGCTAGAGATGATATCTATTTTGTTTCCCACTATACTACCAGCACTGAGTTCAGGGCATGACACACAGAATGGACTTAATAAATATTTGCTGAATAAGTTGCTGAGAAAATTCTTATAATGGAATCATACCAGAGAAGGTCCAAAGGAGTGTATCTCTAAGTCAAAGATATATAATGATGCTCAGGTTTTGTTCTTCTGTCTCCTAACAAAATTAACTTTACTTTGAGCCTGTACCTCTGCTCAGAGAATTGGGGCTCAGACATTAAAAGATACCCAACATAGACCTAGAAGTGTTTCCAGCATTAAATTACTATAAGCAAGGGTTGCCCATCTTCATCTAAGGTCCAGTGCAGAATATGGACCTTTACCAAGAACATCAGTTACAGGTGAAAGTGAGAGGAAGAAACATCTAGATCATTTTCAGAAAGTCTCCTAATTATAACATTTTATTTCATTAAAATAAACATGTTTATTTAATGTATACCATCCATAACATGGTGATTTAGCGTTGTATAGAGAAAAAAATTTGCTTCCACTTCACTTTTTTAGTACAGAAGCTTATAATAGAATCACTACAGTCCTTGCCCAAATATGGTGACATAGCACTTTAGGTTGAGGAAATTGGCTTGAATTTTCAGTTTGAAATCCAGACTGGATGTAACAAGACCCTAGTGAGTCAACATGTGTGATTGTTCCAAAAGTTTGGATGAAGGCCAGCTGTTCATAACTTGCCATTTCCAATGAGATTTCAAAACATGAATAATTTAGACTCATCATTAAATAACAACAGTAAAAAAAATCCAAACAACAGTAACAAATTTCAGTGGAAGATGTTAAATATACAAATTGCTTAAAATAATCATAATTTCATCTAGGTTCACCTAAATTATTTTTAATGGCAAAGTCCCCATATCATAAAATCTTACAAGACAGAAATTAAAGACAAAGTGTTAACTGTTCGAAATAGGATATAGAGTCACAGAAACTTGTCAACATGCTCAAAATTAGAATTTATATAGTTACCATCTATTTTTGGTCTTTTTCTCGAATGCCAGGTCAATATTTATAGAACCTGGGCTGAGCTTAGTGGCAGCCAGTACCGTGTGGCATGTGGCTATCTTTGATGGTGTTTCCAGGACGATCTGCAGTCCAAAGTCCCTTTCATACCTGCAAGGGGTTTGGAAATTTACCCTTAGATATGGACATCTTTAAATTCCTTAGGGTTAGAGTACACTGCCTTCTGTGAAAATCCAGACATTGCTAGCAATGGCAGTAACACATCCATTCATCATGAATCACTGCCAAGTTATCTGGAAATAAAAGAAAGAAAAGACCGCAGGTCCATTATCAATAATTTATTCTCACTTCCTCAAATTAAATTTTCTGTTATTTACTTTATAAAAATTTTTAATGATTTATTTATCTATTTGAGAGAGAGAGAGAGAGAGAAAGCCCATCAGTGAGAGAGCACAAGCTGGGGGAGCGGCAGAGGGAGCAACAGAGGCAGAGGGAGAAGCAGACTCCCTGCTGAGCAAGGAGCCCCATGTGGGACTCGATCCTAGGACTCTGGAATTATGACCTGAGCCGAAGGCAGATGCTTAACTGACTGAACCACCTAGCCACAACTAAATTTTCTATCTTTTAAAATAAATAGCAACTCTACTTAACACCGAATGCTGTGGGTAATGCAAAAAGCCTGGTAATGTGCTCTACAGTTTGTAAAGCATTTTGACGCACTCTGTCTCCAGAGCCAGAGCACGGGAGTTTTCTGAATGAGAGGAGGGAGGCACGCCTGGAATCAGTGGGCAGACAGAATGAGGACCTTGCGTGGCAGGTGGGTGGGGCAGGAAAGTTACGAAGAGAAAAAGGGAATGTACAGGAGCCTAGAAATGGTCTTTGTCCACATTCCATCTTTTTTCAAGAATGCTTCTGATGTTGAGTTTGCAGAGCTTACCATTTTGAGAAAATAGAATTAAAGTGATTCTGAAGAACCAGGGCAATAATCTACATTTAGGTCTGTCCATCTGTATGATGTCACTGCAACTACAGAAAAGTGCAGAAGGTGAGAAACCAGTTAAAAGGTCTATACTCTCTGGATAAAATAAAGCCCTTTTCCTATTTCTCATGCTTGTATTGACAAAAGTTGCAGCTTATTCTCACATCCAGTATATCCACCCTTAATCAGAAAGCCTTAGTGGGGTACCTGGGTGGTTCAGTGGATTAAGCCTCTGACTTGGGCTCAGGTCATGATCTCAGGGTCCTAGGATTGAGTCCGGAATCAGGCTCTCTGCTTGGCAGGGAGCCTGCTTCCTTCTCTCTCCCTCTGCCTGCCTCTCTGCCTACTTGAGATCTCTCTCTGTCAAATAAATAAATAACATCTTAAAAAAAAAAAAAAGAAAAAAAGAAAGACTTAGTACCTAGTTTTCAGAAGTTTGTATTGTTTAACAGAATATATGGAAATTTCATCAAGGCACATCTTAGAGACTGGCCAGTTACTTGCTCCACTGAGCAGCAGCTTGTGATGTTTTCACTTTGAATTATTCTTGTAGAAAATAAAGAGTAATATATTTATATTTTGATCGAGCACTAATTTCCTAAATCCAAACCAACCACATAATCCTCCCACATTCCTGCGTGTAAACTTTTATGTGATATATCGAAAGAAGCCTTGCGCAGTGATGTCATGATATGCGTCTGCTCGAATAAGGCTGGTTGGATGTGTTACTAGGTTTTGATATCCCACACCGTGTCTGGACTTCTTGTTACAGTACTAGATTTAAAGAAATTCACATCATGAAGCAGGCCAAACCAGGCCTTTTTAGAAAGTTCTAGAAACATCTAATCGTGGTAAAATAACAGAATGAGTAATGCGATGAACAAAAGTTTATGCTGCGTAACTGACACATATCAAGATCGAAATAGTTAAGATTTCCATTGTTATGTAACCTCAAGCTTGTGAAACTTTTCAACGTAACTATTGGCAAATGCAATCGTTCATTTTACCCATCTTAATGGCACATATTATTTCCAGCCATGTATTATACTTCTTCTATTTAAAATGATTTCTTTTACATGCAGAGAGTTGAGTTCATCACGATGGCGTACTGTTGTCACTATACTGGCAAACTTCTCCTCATTCATTGATGCTATTTTTTTTTTCCCCCAGTCTCCACTCAGAAGGCTTCCACCTGGGTGCCTGAGTGGCTTAGGCGGTCAGCTCAGGTCATGATCTCAGGGTCCTGGGATTGAGCCCCTGTTCAGCGGAGTGCTTGCTTTGGCCTCCCCCTCCACCTGCTGCTCTCTCTCTCTGTCAAATAAATAAATAAAATCTTTAAAAAAATTATGAAAGTTTTAAATTGGACAGATGGCATGAAGTCACAGCAACGTGTTCTACCTTTGTCACCTCTAATGTGTTTTGAGGTCTGTGTTTGGAGACTTGACCATGTTGCTGGATGTAGTTGTACTTTATGACTTTTGATGCTGCACAGAAAGTTATTCATAGTATTTACCTGCCACATTCTACCTCTCCATGGCCACATGGATTTTCTCTAATTCTCAGGTGGACAGCGTGGATAACTGGGTAGACAGGAGTACCATTCTTCACACAGAACGTCCAAATAAGGAGTAGGTTTTCTAGGGGAGGACGCTCATTTCAGTGTTGAGGTTTAGTCGCCAGTGGAATATCTAAATGATATAGAGAGGAGGCGCTGGGCTCTAGGAGCAAGCCTTCAGGTTATAAGAACCTAGATCTCATGAGACTGGTTTGTGCTAGTGTTCATGATTTTAGAGTCGCCAGCATCAAACATGAAATGAATGAGATTACCTTGGACAAATGCACAGTGTGAGAAGACTCAAGGGCTCTTGAAAGATCCCAAGGCCACACCAACGTGTCAGTGTGGGCAGAGGCAGGGACTCTCAAGGCAAAAGAGCTGTGGTGGTCATACACAGACACGACGCACTAGACCAGGGGTCAGCAAATCACTCCCTCCAGGTCACATCTGGCTGACTTCCTGTTTTTGAAAACACGTTTTATTGGACCACAGCCATACTTGTCTGTTTTCATATTGTCTGCGACTGCTTTTGTGATAAAATGGCCGAGTTGTGTCATATCGGCAGAGACTGTATGATCTGCAAAACAGAAAATATTTGCTGTCTGGCTCTTTACTGAAAACACCTCCTGCCCCCTGAACTAGACAGTGAGATGAAGGTCTCAGGCAAGTGACTGGGATTCTATTAGTCTTTTGTACCCAAAGCAGTTTGTATAATTATGAGAGTATCCTGTGTGCCCAGTAAGCATAAATTTCTTTAAAATCATAATAATATATAATTATAATATATATGAATATATATTCATATGTATATTATAATATTATAAAGAATATATAATTATAATATTCTTATAATATATAATTATAATATATAATCATATAATAAATTTCCTTAAAATAAACTTCTATAAAATGCTTTGTGTTCCTTCATTTCTTTTGAACATATTGGTTTCTTAATATAAATCCACTGGAGTCAGACTTGTTCTTCTGCGGAGAACATGACTCTGCTGCTGTTTGCTTGTTCTTCGCCTCATGGTATGATTAAGTTTGAAGTTTCTGCATTTTATATATTTGAGTTCCTCTGGGCATGATTACCTATGATTTTATGGAGTGTAAATGCATTGGTAAGAATGAAAGCTCTTTTCTATTGTATTTTTTAAGAATATATCATAAAAGTGACTGAAGCCTTGTAGAAGTGTCGGGAAGTAGATATCTGTCAACTCTCAGATAAGCAGTTGTGCTGTTTTTGACGTTGACTTTGAGTCTATTCTCACATAGTTTATTGCTTTGTATTTTCCTTTAGATTATTTGAGATGCACTCAGCTTTCTGATTGATAATCTTTGAAGCTAATCTGCATCAGAAACAAGTTGTAAATAAACGAGAACCCAAAATTTTGTTTCTATGCATGTTTTTATTTTTCCTCTCTATTACTGAATTTTACTTTTAAAAAAATCATACTTTCAGGAGGCTACCGTCATTGAGACAAGGCATTGTCAACTTTTGTGGATATTGAATTCACAATTCAATTCAATATCACAGTTTAAAAAATGTTTAATTATTTTTTTTGCCTGAACAAGTATATGGATTTTTTTAAAGTGTTTAATGGATTAAAGAGTACTTGATACACAGGTGTTTGTGCAACCAGATCCTGAATTGAATTTCTGAGAATAATAAAGATGACAAAATAGGATACATATAGATGCTATAATACAGTGGTTCTGAACTCTAGCTACACACCAAAATCAACCAGGATCTCTAAATTAAAAAAACAAAACAAACAAACAAACAAACACAAAAAACAACAACAACAAAAAACAAACAAAAAAACTGATGCCAAAATCCTACTCCCAGATATTTTGATTTAATTAATCTGAAATACATCCCAGACATTGGGATTTTTCTTTAAAGCTCCCCTATATGATTCTAATATGATGCCAAAATCAAGAACTATTGTTATAAATACGTATGTAATAAAATGAATGGCTGGGTCATGGGAGGATGGGAGGAAAATTCTGGGATCGTAATGGAAATGTCATTCTAAGAACTTGTTACTTGGGAACTATTGAAAAGAGACAGACAAAATCCTACTGAATTGGATGAGTGGAAATTATCATTGTTACTTATAAAATATAGAACATGTGGAATCTGTGAATTTGGAAAAGCCTCTATTTGGCATCAAAATTATGTGGAGAAATTAATAAAATAAGGAGGGAGATGGAGGAGAATGTATACATTTTGCAACCCATAAGATCCCAAAGTGGGTGGATTGTGAGCCTAGCTCTTAGCCACCTAAATGGTGGGCTAGCTCCCTACTTACACGGTGAGAAATTCCTAAATGTAAATGGAGAAAATTTTAATTAAGGTCAGAACAACACATGGACTGGCATTGTAGTTCTTAAATTTTAGCGAATATCAGAATCACCTGATGGATTTTTTTGTTTGTTTGAGAGAGGTCCCACACAGTAGATGGGTCAGGGAGAGAAGGAGGGAGAGAACCTCAAGCAGACTCCATGCTCAGCGTGGAGCCTGACATGTGGCTTGATCTCAAGACCCTGAGATCGTGACCTGAGCCAAAACCAAGAGTTGGATGCTTAACCAGACTGACCCACCCAGGTGCCCCATCCAGTGGGCTCCTTTAAACACCAGTTGCCAAGCCTTACCGCAGAGTTGTGGGTTCTGCAGGGCCTGGGGAGGGACTTGAAATTTTATATTTCTTGTAAGTTCCCAGGAGCTACTGCTGATATAGGGCTCATATTTGGAGAGACTCCTATGTAGGAAGTTGCCACCAGGGATGAAGACCCTGGTAGGAAACTGGGAAAGGCTTTTTTGGAGGTAAGTAGATAGTCTATGCTTGTATTGGCTAAGATGACAAAGTGTTTGTTCACTTTGTGTTTGTGTGTGGCTATGACATTTGGGTCTGTTATCATCTTCATATTTTAAAGTTGTGTCTTTACCTTTCAGTCTAAAGTCACGAGAAAAAAGTTCTAAATTATTCAGATAATTAGGTGGATTTTTCTTATTTCACATCAGTGGCACAAATTCCTTATTCATTAGAAAAGAGGTGGACACTTGCCTCAGTCATTTTATTCCTTCTAAACTGGATTAACTAACCACCTACAGACATCTCCTTAGTTTTCAACAGTGACTGCATCTAGGTTTTGGTAAGTTAGCTGTGACAGCTGGTTTCCTTTAGCTTAGTCATACTGGAGAATGTGTTCATTCTAGTAAAGTTTCCTTGCCAGGTTTGACACCTGATTGGGAGGCAGAGATGTTGTAATATAACTAAGGCTCTGTTCACACTTTTAGGAACATTTTATCTATGGCTGGCACCCATTCTATGCATAATGCTTCCAGAAAAAGGAGATTTCTCATTTCCAGTAATCCTAGGGCTGGAAAACTAGGCCAGTCAGTCCACGGAGCATGTGTCTCTTCTTTCTAGAGTCTTTAGGATGGTTAACTTAAGGGAGACTTTCAGAAAATTCAAATAGGTTTGACAGACAATGAACTACAAATTTCACAAAAGGTTACACTTTTTTTTTTAATGCCAAGATAAATGGCAATGTTTAAGCCTACCTTAAGTACAGCAGACATTTGGATGGATTTGACTTTGAGATTCATTTTTCCCACCATTTTTGAAGCATAAAACCCAACATGTTACTCTAAGATAAAGAATTCATTAAAGTCTAAATAAAGTTCTCCATGCCATAGTAATCATTTGCTTCGTCTTCATTTGAGATCTGAGAAGAGAAAACAAAAATTATTTTGGTCTTTGCTCAGTATGCCCAAGTAAGGGAGAACATGATAGATGAAAACAACCTTTTCAAAAAATGAGACATACTCTTGAAATATAGCCCAACAGGTAAATGAGAATCGAAGAGTGCATTAGATTTACTCTGTGAAGCCATCCTGCTGGAAATTCCCAGCTAGCCAGTGGGAACAAGGTGTTATTTGACTTGGTCTGGCTATTAACCAGCATTTCAGGAGCACAGATTATAAGCAATATGGTTATTTTTCTGTTTTGAAACACCCTACCTTTCATAATTCAGATTCAATAAGGGAAACACTTTCCCCCTCTCTCGATGTCTAACAAAATGAGTCAACATTTTGCCCATTACAGCTACCTGATTGTGAAGTGTCTAGTTCACAATCTGACAAAAATAAACAAATGAACCAAATTAGGAAAAGAAGCTCAGGGACAAAATTAGTGGGCCATTTATACGAGTCCTATGTGCCTGGAAAACAGGTGGGAATGGGCCTTTAGTCCTGCTTGCAGCAATTCCGGGGACAACATGCCAGCTGAGAATAAGATGATTAATTAGTGGTGGTGTGCTTTTCACATCAGATATACATGCTTGGCTCGGAACGATTTGTCCCAGGTGCTTCTTGAATGATGGGAAGAATTGTATGCCTGTCCCCAAAGACTGAGAATTCCAGAATCTCAGGCACAGCTTTTTGTTAAAACTTGTGCTATCTTAGACAGAGGTAACACGGGGTGTTGAATGAAGCCTTGCCTATCTCTGGTGACATTTGTCTTCAATTTATAGGCACAAATAAGGTTGGAGCTCTAAATCACAGATTTAAGATAAAATTCTTCCCTTTGACGTGCACTACGCCATCAAATAAAAGAACTGGGTAACAGTGAGTTTCCAAATTTTAGCACACCTGAGATTCGGCCCGGAGTGTGTATTAAAAGGGTAAACCGCCCGGCCATAGTTCCTAGAGATTCTGATTGAGAGCCAAGGACCCCGCTTTCTATTCAGTATTTTCGATGATCCTGATTCTGTTGATTTAGGACTAAGTTTGAAGCAAAGTTAAGAACTATTGCATTCATGCTTCTTTTAGGAAACAGACCCCGTCTGTTTACAAGTGTACAGGTTTTCATTTGATCCACTCAGCAATATTTATTGGGTACTAAAGCCCTGTACTAGGCTATGGGGATACAATGGTGAAGAAAACAACCAACCAATAATGACAGCTTAGAGTCAGGAAGCTGATAGTCTTAGGCAGGGAGGTAGACATTCATCTCAGCATTGTACAGATAATTGTGAAATTACACCTTTGGCAAATTCTATTAGAAGTGGTACATGGTGTTATGGGAGTAGACAAATCAACATGATAGGATGCATCTCATTAACTCCTCAAGGGTAAGCAAAACTAGCTCTTAAGTTTAAACTCGGAAAGGTTTTATTTCATGTCTTGCTCCTAGGGAAGCTTATCTGTCAGCAAGCTACCCATGCCCCGCTGTGTTACATCATGCTGGAAATGGCACTTATGTTCTACATGTCCACGCTGAGATAACATCTAGGGCTCTAAGCCATGGGCTGAAATCCGAAATATTTTCTTTGAAATGAGTCATGCAATCAAAAGAAAAAGCCCCGTGTTAGAATCTGTGAGGCATCCTGCAAAAACTCACACATTTTGATCTGGAAATGTAACGTTCATGCAAAAGAATGGGGCACTTGGAAACAGCTGGATCGTGAAGACTTCAGAATCTATTGATAAATCCTTCTTGCCCAGCATGCCCAAAGCTGCTGGACATGCCGATGAGGGACCTTGGGTGTAATACTGAGCCATGTGTCTTCACTAGGTCTGTCATGAGATGTAAATTCTGGAGATAGGTAGATGACAGACGAAAATGTTGTCCATCTAAGCATAGCTGTAACGTTATTAAAAACCTGAAAAGCCACCCTTCTGGACCTTCCATTCAAAAGTTAATACCTTAATAATGGACTACAAAAAAAGTGGTTAAGAATCGAAAGACCTTGTGGGCTAGATACTATTGATTCAAGAGCTTATTCATTAAGCATCTTCTTGGCACCTCTTGGATGCCAGGTCCTGGGCTAAGTGCTGAGACTGCAGTAGAAAGCAGAGCCGCAGGACAACCCTGCCCAGTCTAGCACCACCATGAATCATGGGCACCTGCAATCAGTGACAAACGCTTGATGGAGCATCTGCCATGGGCCAGGCACTCTTAGCCTTCAGGGAGTTGAAGATGAATTAAGTTCTCAGTGTGAGGGACGTTCTCTCTCAGTGGGTAGGAAATAATCAGCAGAGAGATCATAGGCTGGAGAGAAGTTGATTCAAATTCTAACTCTGTTGCTTGACAATGGGGGTGAATATGAGGGTGAGATGTGGTCTTTCGGAGCCTCCGATTTTTCGTCTCTGATATCAAGTCAGTGCTTAGCTTCAGAGGTGTTATAGTGTAGCCCATGTGCTCCAGCCCGCGGGCTCACCATCTGTTTGCACCTGGGGTGTCAACTCAACACTTCTTCACAGCCGCAGTGAAGGCTCTACTCAGACTAAACCATTTCAGTAGAGTGATTTTACTCAAAATTTGTATGGGAAATGAGAGAAGGGGTTTACATTATACTGTCCACTACATTTTATTCTCCTATTTAAAAAAAAAAAAATCTTTCTCTTCTCTTATTCCTTGCCAGCTATGGGTTTTAAATCTTCCCAGCCCCTTACCATAGCTCTCAGTCTCTCTATTTTTAATGAAGATTTATTTAATTTGCTGTGATCTCCTCCAGGCTTACCTACCCACATCCCCCTAGTCCAATATTCCAGCATCCTTCCAGGAAAAAAAAGAGAGCTATAAATATATAGGTGTGTATGTATGTATAAATTACAAACTTTTCTGTCCCAGAATGTTTGTAAATAATTCACACAAGATACCAGAGCACACAGATGTTGGCTGTGTGGTCCAGAAACACTACAAGGGCTTTGATTGTCCCTCCTTGTTCTGATATTGTATAATAATAATCATATAGTTAGGAAACATTGTTTCATTTGAACAGTTCAAAGCAATTTGTAACCTTTATTATTTATTATATAGAATAGATTACAGAAATAATTGTTTTATGGATGAAAAGGTTGTAGCACAGAAATATTCAAATGTTCAAAGTCTAGTGATTAGCTAGCTCCAAGAAGAAGAATAAAGCGTTGATTTGGCATCTGAAGGGGGTTATGCATAGGGGAATATATACTTCTAGATGAAAAGTAAAGTTTATATTAATTTTTCAGAGGTTTACATGATTTATAACATGATGTTATATAGGCAGATATTTGGTTTCTGAATTCACAGGCCGGATCTTTAAAAAGTTATTAAAATGATTTAGGATTTTGAAAAGGCCAATTACTTTCTTACTACCTGAAAAATAGGTTTTTAAATTGATTACTATACAGCATCTACTTAACATTCTGTTTGCAAAAATTTCAGCAAAAATACTTTATATACCCTTTGTACATTCAGCACCAAATCCACTTTGAAAAACTGATTTTTAACTGTGCTTTCTGTAAAATCCATCTAAGATGAGGGAGAACAAATTTCTTCAATATCTTTTTTGATGTGATCTGTTTGAGTGGTTCAAAAATTCATGCGCTTGGTAAAGCAGATGAAAAAAAAAAAAAAAAAGAGAGAGAGAAGTTCAAGTTGAACCTCAGTCTTGTGACTGTTTTTAAAGGCCCCGGTCAGCAACAAATTCTAGAATCTTATTTAATAAAAATAAGTCCTCTTTGATTTGATTCCCCTCCGGGACAGACTTTAAAATAATAAATATGCAGAGTGTGGTTTCTTTAATTTTATGAATCGGGGTCTTTCCGAAACATATTTCCCAAAAGGCTGGTGTTATTCAATAGCCTTAGCCCCAAACAGCCTTTCCATGGAAGTCCTTTTGCAGTGCTAGTTTCATGAAATCTGGCTTTGAGAAACCAGCTGTCCCCTAGAAAGTGTGACAGTGTGGTCTGAGTTTACGTACTAAGGACATACTGTGTAAATAGACCCCTGAGCTTGTTGGTAGTTACTGACAAACACTGACCTCAATTGCCTTTATTCCTCTTGACTCACTCTCTCTCCCACTTTCCAAGGTCTGGAACCCAACAGTACACCTTATATAATTTTTGCAACGTATTTTCAATGTTTTCTATTATTGGGAAGGCCAGATGTAGAATATTTGATCATTACATACTATTTTAATTTGTTAAATTACTTTTTAGTACATTTGCAGATAATTTGTAGTCTGGTGAATAATTTCACAGTCATGTAATAAGAGAATAATAAGAGAGTAAGATTCTTCATTAGAGCTTCAATGCAAGACTCTCCATTAAATTCCTTCTGTCAATTAATTTATATATATATAATATTATATAATTTATATATATAATTTATATATATAATATATAATATTATATAATTTATATATATAATTTATATATATATATATAGTCTATATATATATAGTTTATATATATAGTCTATATATATATAGTTTCTTGGCCTTTTGGCTAAGATCAAGTGTATATATAATGCTTATCAAGTGCCAGAAATGATTCTAAGCACAGCCATGTATTAACTCATTAATCCTCACACCAATGAAAAACAGGGTGTTAGGATTATCTCCATTTTACAGATGAAAAAATGGGAGACACAGAGAAGTGAAATCAGCAAATAAGTGGCAAGACTTGCTCCCAGGTGGTCTTTATACAGGAGACCACACACTCACCTCTGTGGTTATTTGGTAATTAGTAGGAAAATATAACTGGGATTGCATGCTTAAAAAAGTATCTCAAAGGAATGAGCATTAACAGGTTAGTCAGGCTCATTTTGCTTTTCATTTCATAGTAGTAAGTATCTCCCATTGTATTAAACTTTTTCAATGTAGACTAAGTTCTTAGATTTAACTTCCAGCCAGTGGAGTATAATCCACAACATTTTACATGGGAGCAAAACCCATCAAAGCCACGTTGCCTAGATGAAGTATCTCCCAGCCACTGGGGCTTATTCTATGCTCTGCTCTGCTCTCAGCTTGACCCTGGATATTGCCATGTCTCATGATTTGGTGGAAAAATATAAAAGCATTTCAAGAGAGTTTGGGGTGAGATGTGTTATTAATAGCTACTTGAATTTCTTCTTCTCAAAATGTCTTTTCTGTGCCCAAAACCCAGTTCTTGAAGAACGACCAAAAAAAACATCTGTATGGTTTTTATGAGAAATTTAGATAGGCGACCACTTCAGGCTGATTGAAGTAAGCCCACATTCATGCTCATGTTTAGATCTTCTGGAGGTCAGTGTCGTGATTCTGATGTTTCAGTATAGCATAGCTTGCTCTGAAACCAAGTTAGGCTTTCAGCATGACTAAATGGAAATCACGTGTATGTAAAAAGCAAGACTAGCTGAGTTTTCCAACACCTAAACCATGAATTCATTAAGGTATTTATAGTTGGCAAGGACTGTGTGCTACAACGATCTGATGATTTTATGATCACAATTCTTGGTTATTGGATGAAACCAAAGGGTAGAGGACCCACAGGATAATTGGGTGGGTTGGGTCCATTGAGTTAGGAGAAATTGGGATAGTGTTTCAGATGAAAAAGGAAGAAATAGAATTAGCAAATATGGAAAAATACAGCTAAGGTATATTATTCATTTTGTGCTTGGAAAGTGGTACTGAGGATTAAAGATCATGAGGAAGAAGTGTCTTCAGCCAGTTCCTTGACTTCCTCTAATGTGCTAAGGAGATTTATTATAAATTGCCTCAAATAAGACTCCTGTATCACAGCAAGATGCTAGAATAGTGCATACAGGAAGAGAGCCTCAGGGAAAGTGCAGGTCAGAAGCCCAGGGGAATATAGAAATATAGGAGAGCATGCCTGAGTTTAGGGGAAGCTGGGGTTGGGGTTATTCAATACAAGTAATCAGTTAGGAATCAGGTCATCTGTAGAATCTGGAGAAACACGGAGAGCAAAGAAGAGATGCCAGGCATTATGGACAAGAAAAGGCCTTGATAAGGGAGCCAGGCATGGTTTTCTTAGGGTTACAGGGAGAAAATTGTATGATCATCCAGCAAAAGAGATTGGTGGGTTTGGGCAGTGGGAAGTTAATAAGGAGCCAGAAAGGGCACTGGGCGGAGAGGCAGCCCCTGACACAGACAGAGCCTGACAAAACAGTGATATCATATGTCTAATTTAATAGATATACACAATATACTACAATTATATTATTGTATTATGTGATATATATCATTATGTATTAATCTGTCTATATATAAAATATATATTAAATATGAGGGCAGTATAGATCATATATTATATGTAAATGTACTATATTAAAATATGCATGCATATATACAATGCAATGGGGGCAGTATGCTAATAGTGTAACAATAAAACACCCCCAGAAACAAAGTCATGAGGACAGAGCATTTCAGAACAAGAGGCAATAAGACATGGTAGGAAGGGCACTGGCCTGGAGTTGTGAATGCAGAATGCAGCCTTGACTTTGTTCCGTGTTTTTGACTTTGGAAAGCTTCTTCTCTAAAAGTCTCAGCTTCTTCACCCATAGAATTAAACAGTGGGACTGGATGGGCTCTCAGGTCAGTTCTGGGTTCTAGGAGGGATGTGTTTAAGGGCAGGTGGATAGATATTAGAAGGAAAGAGACCCTGTCCTTGCCGGTCATGCCATTTTTCTATCATGTGACAGGAAAGTCTACATTCTAATCCAGTGTTTCCAAATTCTCTCAAATTGTTGAATGACAAAAGTGTACATGGAGAAGTTTCACAATTTTCCTTTGGTCACTATTCTCTATTCTATAGAATGCAACTGCCACTGGTGAGAATTATCAAAGCAAACCTTGTTTTTCTTCCAGAGTCACCCATTTTTTCTTTATAGAAACCAAGCAAATTTCTCTTTCATCGAATAAAACTCCTTTTTGTAAGCTCAAAAAAAAAAAAAAGAAACCCTTCAGTTGCCCCTTTTGGCTAAGGCAGGAAGACAGGGTAGTGGGGGTAGAGGGGAAGAAACACAATCTGATTTTGGTTCTTCTCATATCACTCAAATGCCCGGTACCTAGTCATCACCACACTGGCACTCTGTGTGGTCAGTCTGAATGACTGTTACAAGGGATGGAGATGGCCCAGAATGTCAGATCGGCAATGTCCTCACTGAAGACGTGAGTCCAAAGATCTGTCCTGAATGCTTGTTATGGACTAAATTGTGTCCCCACAAAATCCATATGTTAATCATAACCCCAAGTACTTGGGATTGTATCTATATTTGGAGATAGGGCCTTTAAAGATGTAATTAAGATTAAACAAGTTCAAATGGGCTGGTCCTAATCTCATATGACCAGTGTCTGTATTGTGAAGAGGGTGTTAGCGCACACGCACAGAGCTAGAGGTGACCACATGAAGACATAGGGAGAAAGCAGCTACAAGTCAAGAAGAGAGTCATCAGAAGAAACCCATCCTGCTGACACTTTGATCTGGGACTCCTGGCCTACCAAACAGTGAGATAATAAATTTTTGTTCTTTAAGCCACCAGCCTGTGGTATTTTTTTATGGAAGCCCTAGCACACTACTAATACAGTATCCAAAGTCATTCTCACCAATTCAAGTACAGTAATCCTTTTAGGTGTCTCTATATCACCCATAGCACCTAGTTAATACCTTTAAGGGGTGTTTCTTATAAAAATATTTTATTTCTGGTCTAATGCCTTTAGGGAGGAAATGTAAAATATTGACATTTAACAGATTCTATTCTAATTGTATTGTGCTTTTAGGGATCACATTTCCGTTGAGTCTTTGAAACGTAGTTGAAAAAAAATATGGAAAAAATTGATATTCTCATCATTTGTGTTGGTGGACTATCACCTTACTGATGTGTTATTGTTTAACATCTGGATAGATTAATTTATTTTCTTTTATGAAGAGTGTGTGGATTTAAAACAGACCCCTTCATCTTAACAGCAAAGCGTGGAGGGTTGGGCATCCAAGTTTTGTCCCACCAGCAGGGAGCACAGATCCAAGCGAGGAGATACAGTTTAACAAGAGATTATCCCCACAGCCTGGAAAGTTTCCCAAGAACAATGAAACCAAGGGGACCAAGCAATCTCGTCATTAGCAGTTATGTGGAGAAGAGGTGTGAGAGGCAAGAGACTGTTCTCCATTTAGTGTTCACTTCAATATCATGTGAAGTGTTGGGTTCAAATTCTATTTTTAATAGCGGTATCATGGAGGCTTGAAAGCAAGGACTGGGTCCAGTTTATTCATTCGTCTCCTTTCTGCTCAGAAGCACGAGACAAACTTGCCTACAGCCGATGCCCATATGTCTGTGGAATTGAATCTAATATGAAAGTGGAAAATATCCCATTGCAATGGGTACATCTCATCAGTAAGCAGATGCAAGTGTGTGTGAAAACGTATAATAGGGGTATTCTAGGTATAATATTTGGAACTTTCCATAAGTAATTTCTTAAGCATAATTTTTCTCCTGAGTGAAACAAGTATTACCATTATTATTTTGATCAAGAGGAAAGGAAAGAAGCAAGCGAGTCTTCCAGAACTCAGTCATGTGGTAAAGTGAACTCAGAATTTGAGAATGGTTGCTCTGAGGCCCTTATTCCAAGAGCTCACCAGGGACCCCCCCCCTTCCCTTCCAGAGAGACTAAATGATGATGCATTTCCAACTAACTGCATTCAAGCGTCTGGAGAACTAGGGCTAAATCATTGCCCTAGAATACAAATGAATGTTCTTTCACCAAAGGACACCATAAACAGATGTTCCTCCTCCCTCCTTCTTTAACTATAAAACACTTTTGTTGTTTTTAAAAAGAATCCGTAGTCATATTTCAAAGGAACTTTCATTCCCTTAGGGACAAAGGGATTAATATTTATTAGGTTGTATTATTGGCCATGAACCTGGCATATGTTATGCCATTTAATTCTCAAAGTAACCCTTTGAGGTAGGAACTAGTAGCTCTATTTTAAAGATGAGGAAACCAAGACTCAGGAGGGTTCTAATCTTCCTGAAGGCCACTGCAGGAAAAAGTACGCAGCCGAATTTCAACCTGGATTGATAATCCTGCATGGGCCTCACTCAAACTCCCTAAGGCTTGTTGTTAGATTCTAAGCATAGTCCAAAACATTAAGTTACTTTTGTGTTTGCGTAACCCATCATAAAAAACTGGCTAAAGAGGTTCTCATCAAATTTGGAGGTCTGACTTTAAAAAGTAGACCACATGGCACTTGTGAATTTGACTATGGAGGATACTGAGGAACACAGAGGTAATGCCTTAGGGCAAGGGGAGAAACACTTCTTTAGAGGACAAATGAGAGTACCATCCACAGAATGGCATTTGATGATTGTCTAGAGAAGGACTGCTTAGTCAAGGGTGATTGAGAAGGACGCCATGCTAATCTGCTCGGGTGGCCATGACAAATACCACATGCTGCATGGCTTTAATAACAGATATTCATTTTCTCACAGTTCTGGAAGCTGGAAGTCCAAGATCAAGGTCTTGGCAGGTTGGGTTTCTTCTGAGATCTCCTTCTCTCCTTGGCATCTGTGGTTCAGACACTAATTAATAATATATCTTTAGGATTTACATCACTGATTTCAAGGTGGTGTGATCACAGCAGAGCAACATAGATCCCCCCAGATAAGGACAGTTTCCTTCAACTACTTTTTTACTCTCAAATCCCTAAAATTTTGTACAAGTGTCTGCTTCACCAGGAGTACATCACAAAGCCGACATTCCAAGTCGCAGGTATTCTGATATGTTTCAGAAACTAACAAAGAAGGATCCAGAATGAGTAGCAGCAACAGTGTGTTCCATATATGCCCCAACATAATTAAAAGTACAAGACAGACACGTAGATAAACTTTATTACAAATCTGAAAAAAATTGAGATTCTGTATTAGCTCTTTCAAGTAGAAATATAATCGGGATCATTTCATCTAATTAAAAAATTTTCTAATAGCTATGTGGATAAAAGTAAAAAGGAAACAGGTGAACTTAATTTTAGTAACATTTATTTAACCCAACATATCCAAAATATTATCATTTTGTCATGTAATCAATATAAAAGTTATTAATGGGGTATTTTATGTTCTCTTACTCTGTACTTACTAAGTCTTTGAAATCCCGTGTGTATTTTATACTTGCAGCCCATACCAATCTTCACTGGAAATACTTGATCTTCATTTAGATTTTATAAAATTAGTTACAAAAGTAGATCCATATATCCACATTGTTCCAAACTTAACTCTAAATCATTTTAACTTATTTTATTATGAATTATGCTCATTTAGTTATAATAATTTAATCAAGTATAAGTTTGTAAATTTAAATTTAAATTAATTAAAATTAAATTTAAACAATTTAGCTCCTCATTCATGCTAGAGACATGAATTTCAAGTGTACATTAGCTACATGTGGCCAGTGACTACATTGTTGGACAGCACAGTTTTGGACACAATGAATACAATTACATAAATTAAATAACTATAATTAAGGAAAAATATTAGGTTCGATAGTATTTTTTCTTGTTATGTTATGCTTTCTTGAGGGTTAGTGATGTTTCTGACCCAAACAAGTCATAGTAAGAAGGCAGGGTAACCTAGTAAAATCACACAGAATGTTTGGATGACAGCTCTGTCCTTGTCCCAACTCATTGGGGTGACCTTGAACAAATCACCTCACTCCTCATGCCCTTGGCTTCCCCCCTCTGTCAAAAGAGGGAGTTGGTCTAAAATCTCTTCCAGCTGTGACTTGTTATAATCTTGAATTCACTGAGAAATTGAAGCTGGCTTGTATGACAGTAATTATATCATGAGAAAAATATTTTATTTACATTAGAGAAAATCTATTTTCCTCTTCTTATTCATTATACTCATAAGACACAGGATAATACCGATGTCTTACACTAGATTTTGTCAAGATATCAACAGTTAAGCAACTGAAAACCAAATTATCTGGAAACTTCACATCCCCTGAGTCAGTAAGAGGCCATGAGAGAGATGTCTCCTTCCAGGGGAGATGAGTCCTAGACTCTCCCATTTCCCTTTCTGTAAGACCTTCTGCAGGCCTATCCCGTGTCAGGCAAGGCTTCCCAAGTTTTAAGATTCATTGCTTATAAGAGGATGAATGATGCTTTTCAATCAAATCTCTTATTTATATAATAGCAGCTTTTATAGTAAAAGGTATTGACTAAATAAGTGACAATTTATTCTTTATTTGCTTTTATGCCCTTGAGTATTCAATGTGTTAACATTTTAAAAATGCTATATTTTTCTGACTCACAGAGCAATATTGTATATATTTATTTAAAATTTTGAGACAGGCAAGATAATATAAGAAACAAATCTTCTATATACTTCCTACTATACAGAAATAAACATTTTCACCATGTTTGGGTATTTCTCTTCAGCCTTGTATTTCTGTGTTTGTTTTTATTTATTTTTTTAAAATATTTTATTTATTTATTTGACAGACAAAGATCATAGATAGGCAGAGAGACAGGCATAGAGAGAAGGGGGAAGCAGGCTCCCTGCTGATCAGAGAGCCTGATGTGGGGCTTGATCCCAGGACCCTGAGATCATGACCCGAGTGAAGGCAGAGGCTTAACCCACTGAGCTACCCAGGGACCCCTGTTTTTATTTTTATATTTACTTCTTATTATATGCATATGATGGCTTTTCTATTTTTGAATTTTTTATTTAAATTCTAGTTAGTTAGCATATAATATTGGTTTCAGGAGTAGAACGTAGTAATTCATCACTTACATACAATACCCAGTGCTCATCACAAGTGCCCTTTTTTTAAAAAAAAAAAAAAAAGGTTTTTTTTTTTAATAATTTTTTTTACATTTATTTTCAGCATAACAGTATTCATTGTTTTTGTACCACACCCAGTGCTCCATGCAATCCGTGCCCTCTCTAATACCCACGACCTGGTACCCCAACCTCCCACCCCCCCACCACTTAAAACCCCGCAGATTGTTTTTCAGATTTTTCGTGTGACACTTGGCTAGGCTACCATCTCTACTGAGGCATTTGGGCACTAAGATGTACTCTGAGTGGAAATGAAGGTCTCCCAGTAATTTTGAGCATGAGAGATCCCTCTGAATTCTCTGGGTGGCCTGATTTCATCAGTCAAAAGGCCTCACAAGTAGGCTTTCAAAGGAGAGAGACTGGAAGACCCTGCCTGCAAAGAGTAGTATCGGTCTGTGGGCTCCAACGTGCCTGGAATTACCCCTTCCTGACAGCCTGCTCTGTGGATTTCAGACTTACAATCACATCAGCCAATCCTTGTAATAAATCTCTTCATATGTATACCTGATACTGGTTCTGCTTGTCTGCTCAAATCCTGGTTGATACAATATATACCTTTATAGTCCACTCACTGAGTATTATATCCTGAGCATTTTCTCACATCACTAAATTTTCTTCAAGACTATTTTAATATCTGCATTACAGTTCATTAGAAGGATAAAGGCATATCGTTATCATCTGACATTTAAGTGACTTGTAAATTTTCTTCATTATAAATAACACTGAACTGCAAATACCTGTATACCAATCTTCGTGTGCATAAGAGATTCTTAGATGAAAGAGCCTGGGACTTTTTGGGGGGAAAAATTGCTTTTCAGAAAGGCTACACCAGGGCGCCTGGGTGGCTCAGTGGGTTAAGCCTCTGCCTTCAGCTCGGGTCAAGGTCCCAAGGTCCTGGGATCGAGTCCCGCATCGGGCTCTCTGCTTGGCAGGGAGCCCGCTTCCTCCTCTCTCTCTGCCTGCCTCTCTGCTGCTTGTGATCTCTGTCTGTCAAATAAATGAATAAAATATTTAAAAAAAAAAAAAAGAAAGGCTGCATCAATCTACATTTATTAACGGTCAAATAGGGTCTAACTCATAGTATTCTCAGTGACATTGAACGTTATAAATTTTTGAATTTGCTTATTTGTTAGGCAAAATAGTTATCTTGTATTGTTTTAATCTGTATTCTGTGTGTGCATGTATGTATGTACATATATATCTGTGAAATATGTATACACCCATACACGCATATATATAAAATCACCAAAGGTCCTTTAAAAAACTTTAAAAAACTTGGGGTAAAATGTTTCATAATGGATGATTGGTCAGGGTTCCATCACAGATATAGTACCTGTAGGAAGGATTGACTGACTGATTACAAAGAACTGGATTATATAGGATTGTGGAGTCTGGCCAGGTAAGTCCCCCAACCACAGGGCAGCCATCAGGAAAGGCAGACCTGAACTGCAGCTGTGTTCTTCTCTGCAAGTGGAATTTCTTCTTCAGCAGAGCCTCAGTCTTGCTCTTGACACCTTGCAGCTGATTGAATCAGGGCCACCTAGATTATGAAAGGTAATCTTGTTACTTAACGTGGATTGATTACAGACATTAATCACATCTCTGACATACAGTCATAGCAGCACTCAGATTAGTGTTCGATCGAGTAATTGATTAAATAATAGCCTAGCCAAGTTGATGCAGACCACTAACAGTGGCTTACGTGAGAGAAATTTCCTGCTGCCCACACAACATGCTACATTCTTTATGATAGTTTCAGCTTGATTTTCAGTTATCCTAACATTTTATTCTTTCAAATTCCGACTCCCAAAAAGTACTTACCTCAGCGATAAATCTGAAGACACTGTAGATGCAGAGCACCAAGCTTGCAGCAATATTTCACTTGAGGACTTCACCAAAATGTAGTGAACATCCACTTTGTAAAAAGCACCATGCTGGTAGGCTTTGGGAAGGACACTAAAATGGATCAGCCATAAAGGACATGTACAGTTATGATGCAAGAGGTAAGGAGGTGAAAAGTATTTTTAGTGAAATAGTGAGTTCAGATGGTATTCTAAAAGAAGAGTGGGTATTTTTGACTATGGGATGAAGTCAGTCTTCTTGAAAGAATGGGCATTTCAAAAATAAGTGCATTTAAGATATTTAGAGTTGGGCATTTCAGATAAAGAAGGAAATATTATTAAATATGCAGAGCTAGAAACTTATTTTAAAAATTGAGCACATGGTATTGAAAAAGAAATAGGGAAGTAAAGTTAGAAAAGGTATATGGAGGCCAGATGTCAGAGTTTTAGATAGTGCTAGGCTAAAGGATGTGGGCTTCATCTCAACCTGTGGACTGGGGGTGGGGGTGGGCCTACCTGGACCCTGGATTACTAGGTTGGGCCTGACACTTGAGTCTGTAGTGATGGCTCTTGGACCTGGATCCATCTCTGCCAACCTGGACCTGGGTCCACAGGGCACCGCATCTGGGTCTATGGGAACCAATCTGATACTGGGAGCTGCTCAGAGCCTGGTATTGAAGACACCAGTCTGAGGCTGACCTGGCACACAGGTGAGCCAGGAGCCTGGGGTAATGAGAGTCTGCTTGTAATTTGGGTCCCACGGTGGTCTGCAGTGGGCAGTGGGGTAAGTCAAAAGAATGGGTCCTCAATAGTTGGTCTGACATTAGGTCTAGCCGAGAGCCTGGGTTTATAGGTACCAGCCTGGAAATTAGAATTTCTGAATCTCCAAGGCATAACCGAAGTATAAGAGTGCTATTAGAGTGTAGATGGAATCTTGTCAGTTGGCCTTCCCTAGAAGAGAAGTTCTATTGTGGTCCAGACTCATTTCTGGAAAAGATCCCCCATAGGAGATTATAGTCTCTAGAACTGTGGTTCTCCACCTGATAGGGCCAATGTGGGGCCTGATTCAGCAGGTGTGTGCATCAGATATACCACCAGCAGAAAAACTACTCCCCTAGGATAAGCCTAGACTTAAGTATAAAACTTTTCCAAAATAGGATGCCAGAATAAGTTTCCTGGGTCCAGTTTACCCAAGCGCCCTACCTTGAAACAGCTTTGGAAACTCATTACTGTTGAAGTGGAATTATAGGAGTGTGGCTTGAGGTCTGAGAGTATTTAGTCTGGGGCTTTTGACACATACCTGTCTGGGAAAAAGAACAAAGTAGACTTGTACTTGGATACTCTAGGGTACTTTGAGTTCATATTCTTAATCTTTGTATAGTTAAGATTTGGGGTGTTTCTTTTTTATTCTCTTTCGTATATGTTTTCTTGAATATCTGCCTTCTTGGACTGAAGAATGGCTTTTCTTTAAACATACTAAAAATTCATTGTTCACTGATGAATGAGGTGTAGACGAGACACAAAAGTACAGTGGCAGAGTTGACATGAAAGATTAAGAACCTTAGAACTCACAGACAGGTGAAATCTGATTAATTAAGTATGTAGACAATATGTAAGTGTCTATTTGGGGGGCACATAATAGCTTCTTCAAGGAAAAGAAGGTATATCTTGCATTATAAACTATTATGATCTTTTCAACCAGTAGAAGAATATAATTGCTATTGCTCTAAAATAGGTTTTCTAAGACACAACACAACTGACATTTAGGACAGGATAGTTCTTTGTCATGGGGGCTGTCCTGTGCATTGTAGGATATTTAGCAACTCCTTAAACTTTCCCAGGTAGGTGCTGGCAGCACGCCCATACCTGTCATGAAAATGAAAAATGCCTCCAGACATTGTTTAATGCCTTTTGAGAGGCAAAGTGACCCCAATTGAGAATCTACGGAAGCTCTAGACCATGTCTTTTTGAGCTATGGTCACTTGTTTGGGTTATTTAGAGGTGTTCACACTCAGGAAACCAGGGTCTTATCGGTATCCACTGTGTGCTGTTTTTTTAATTGAAAGGTGACTATCAAGACTTCCAGCTGTCTGTGAAGTAGGAGACTAGGGGCAGACTCTGGGCCATGCGAGCCCTCAGACACTGTGTACAGCACAGAGTACACGTGCTAATGTTTCTCCTCCTCCTCACTCCATGCCCAGCAAAGAACTGACAGTTTCATCAGGTTTTCGCAGGGGTTCAAGCCAGAAACAAAATCTAGAAACTCTGCTTTGGTGAATCAAACAACCTCAGAAGAAAAAGAGAAAGCCAGGACTAGTAGAGGTGGAGGGCCAAATTCATAACGACATTTTACTGTAAATAATAGGTTTTGCATATTTAAAAAATTTTTTTTGATGGTTAGTGGACATGCAGAAAGAAGTGAAGTTTAAATAACACTCCAGGTGTAAATTATTATTTTCATCTTTGCCCAGAATCATACTCTCCTTTTTAAAAGTGGAATATAATAATACAATCAAATCACAATTTTGTGTACTGTGCTAGTGTCAAGGGTATTATAAAGGTTTCTCTTGTCACACTGGCTTGCTTTTTTTCTGATAAAATAGTGATCAGCTTATCTGCCCATTTGTTCTCACAATCATCCCACCTCCCCCTGCTTTTCTGTGTGTTGCGTGGAGATACCTTTTTTTTTAGGCTCCCTTGTCAACCGGTTTCCAGCTAGATTTGGCTAATGGAAGGCATTGGGGAGAAGAACTGAATGAAACTGGGCGGCAAGTCTGGCTTCTGCTGGGTCACCTCTAATGATACAGCTCCTAGAAGACAGTTACCATCCCTGTGACCCCCACTGTGCACTTGACCAGTTGGCTCTGGATCGTGGCAATACTACCTCTGCCACCTTCTCTCACTATCTCACCAGCTCTAAGTGCAGGAGGGGCTCTCTGCTATTGCTTGCCTCTGGCTTGCCTCCTAATCTTATTTGTTTCATCAACTCTTTCCTCACATACCTAATAAATCCCCTCTATTAAATTCCCTCTATTGGAAATACCTGGAGTGGTTTGGTTTTCCTCCACAAATACTGCATTATATAATAAGATAGAATAAGTACATAAATTATTTTTAAGGAAAGGCAGACTCAAGGAGACACAGTGAGAGACAAAGTGCCTTGGGTTTTTAAGAGGAGGAGTGAGTATATCTAGATACACTGAGACCCCTTTTGGAAAAGTTTCCTGAATGCACTGGTCTCGGAGCTAGTCCTGAGCATATTGATGGTAGAAGGCGGGGTGACAGGTGTGAGATGAAAAGCATAACTCCATGCTGAGGAACAAAGAAGAAAAGGTACACAAACAAAAACCTACAACCATTTTGTAGAAGTACAGTTAGGAATACTGTAGGTTGACTAAGCAAAAACATAGGAAATGGGACTATGCTGAGGAGGGTCTAAATACCAAGGTAAGGGTACCTGGGTGGCTCAGTGGGTTAAGCCGCTGCCTTCGGCTCAGGTCATAATCTCAGGGTCCTGGGATCGAGTCCCGCATCGGGCTCTCTGCTCGGCAGGGAGCCTGCTTCCTCCTCTCTCTCTCTCTGCCTGCCTCTCTGACTACCTGTGATCTCTCTCTGTCAAATAAATAAATAAAATCTTTAAAAATAAATAAATAAATAAATAAATAAATAAATACCAAGGTAAAAAGGATGTACTTTCTTCATTCAGTAAGCCCTGGATATTGGGCAAAAGATGAACTCTTTGAAATTATGCCAACATTTCTTTGTCAACATTTGTTTTCTTGTTATTTCAATGATTGTTGAGTGTCTAGGTACTAGGTTCTGGAGTACAGAGTGGGGAGAAAATTTTTTTTAAAAAAAATCCCTTGTATTCCAATGGATTTGTTTCATATCTGTGAATCATTTTGATCACCCACAGCTTTGATTTAAACATAGATTACAAGTGGCATTAGGAGATATTGCTTGGGTGCTGGCTGGGTGAGAGCTGGGCAGGGAAGGAGTATCTACTGTACAGGCATCCATTTTTTGGAGAGCCACTCAGAAGTAATGACTAGCCCAAACTAGACCACTTTGTTTCAAATTACAAATGTTGCCTCCTGTAATATTCAAGGCCTCTTGTAAAAGAAAGGTTCTGACAGGAGTCAGATCAAAGACAAGACTGAAATAAAACAAAAAGTTGTTCGATCAAAATAAATGCTGCTTTCTTTAATCAAAACTGTCGACTGAAATTTTTGTCAAGATAGCAAGTTCCTCTTCTTTCAGAAGGGCAGTTCATAACTGTGCCAACTGGAGCCAAAACTAAAAAAGATACAAGTTTTATTCTTAATACCCCAACCTGCAAGTGTTGGGGATTTGCTTACAGATGGCTATTTCTGTTTCCTTCCTGATTCACTTCTACTCAGTTTCCCTAACCTCTCACTTATCTCAGAGAAAAATCAAACCTTTCCAACCATCTTAGGATGGAATTTTATGCACCTAGGCTAAGCCAGGAGAATTTCTCATTGAGACTTTTCAGTGGTCTTCTCACTAACATTCCATATCTAATTAACTTCATCCTCCTTAACTATACTTTCCCTTGCTGTGTGATCTAGAATATATATATATATGTGTGTGTGTGTGTGTGTGTGTAAATATATATATACATTCTCTATATATAGATTCTAGAATATATTTACATATTAATGTATATATTTATATACAATCATTATATATACATATGTATATATTAATGTGTATATTTATATATAATTACATATATATATATATATATATATATGTATATGTATATGTATATTTAAACCCTTAAATTCCTTCTATGGCTTCCCACAGCCCCTTCCTTTTCTTCTGGCATCTTCCTACACCCCTTCTCCCCCTATCTCTCTTTCTCAACATTTTCTCCTGATTAATTTCAACTTTTGCCCTCACTTGGGGCTCTTTCCTCAGAGGAGTCCTTGAGACATGCTAGTTTAGGTCTCCTAACCCATTGCACTGTCCCATAGCCCCTGTCTATCTCCATCATGACATGTAACATGTTAATAACTAGTTATTATATATCATCTCCCATTAAACCCTAAACTCCATAACAGTTGTGATTTACTAGGCATTTAAAATATAGATTTTAAATGCCTAGTAAAGTTGATGGCATATGGTAATTTCCCAGTAAAGATAGATTTAATTAATAATTACTGTTTATCAAAAAAGGGATTGAATCTTGTTTTTGGAATGAGGTTGTGGATTTCTTCCCCATGTCTTGTACATTTCACACACTGGGACAGGTTACAGAATAAGTTCGGGGAATAAAGGTAAGAACCTCAAACCGTTAGCTGAGAATTCTATGTCTCTGATTATCTTTCCAAGCTGATTTAGATTCCAAGTTCTCAGAGGAGATTGTACAAATAATATACAGTATTTTGAAAAGTGAGTATGTTTCACATTCTCAACAGAAAGATTTCTTCTGGACCAAACACTAATGGATTTTTCTATAATCTTTTCTCTAAATGGCTGCATGCAGGCCAAAGAAAAGATATTGTTTGACTAGCAAGCTAGTGGTGTCAGCAGGTGGTCGTTAGCAAGACATTTCTGCTGTGTTATCATAATCTAAATTAGTGCAGGTAATGCTATAAAGGCTTTCTGTGTCTGACGATTTCTGCTACCTCCCCTAAGTATCTGGCAGTTACCATTATAGGCAACATAACAACTGTGAGTATTGTCCTTATAACTCAGGGTTCTTATGGCCTGCTTGCTCTAAGGATGCCTAAATTTTAGTTTACCTCACAAAAAGCAGGTCTGATGTTTTAATAAATTGAGAATAAAATAAGGTAATAATAAGGCTCTTTCTTTGAACCACATAGCATCCAGGTGCCAGAATCAGAACAAAATATTCCAGAACAGGAGTCCCTTCTGGAACAGGTAAACTAGATCTAAGACATAATGTCAATAACATCTTTCCTCAGGGATGGGGCTGGCCAATTAGTCGTGGCACTCAAAATTGTTTAAGAATCTCCTTCCTTCACATATCCTAAGATGCTATCCTGTTACAGAGCGACTTTATACTCTGCGAGGCGCATACAAGGGAAGACATTATTCCACGTTATGAAATCTTGCACAGAGGAAATTTACAGGTTGAATGTGGTCAGAGGTAGAGCTTGGAATTAAAACCCCAGGAATTTTTTTGGTTTTGATGCCAGACAGCACTCTTCCCTTCCCTCTGAGGAAATCAGCTTTGGGAAAACCTAACAAGAAGACCAGTGTGGCATCTCCCTGTGGCTTGTAGAGGGATCCTGTTAAGTGGCATTTACAAAAGGGCATTCATTTCAAGGTTACATCCTCAAGTGAATAGATCTGCATTCAGTGATTTAATAGTGAATGGAAGCTTTGGACTTTGGTCGAAGGGATCAGTTTGAGCTGATTTGAACACTCCCAGCTGATCAAAATCCAACTGAGTTATTTGTGATTTTCTGCAATTTTCACGGCGGGAAGTTCACACTAAAAATACTCTAGAGGTTGAATTTCATAGCCATTATTGTTTTAATTATGGGTCCTCTGTCCTCTGTCTCTCCAGTGAGGCTTTTTGGCTTTTTGGCATTCACATCAAAGGAATACAAAAATGGAACATTGAAAATGTTTTGACTGAGAAGTGGATAGTTTTAAATTGTAGGACCTAGTAAGTTTACTCTTTAATTCCCTCTTATTTCCTAAATGACTCAAATATTCAACCAAAAATATTGAGACATACTTAAATTCAGACCAAAAATTGATCTTTCACTCTTTGTTCCTGCTTCTAATACATTTTTAATAGCAGGACTTTTTTTTTTTTCTTGCAGTAGCTTTACATTTTTAAGTTACTTGATTATAATTTAAGTTCTCAGTAACTTCATCTAAAGACATAATCAAATCAACCCTGAGGATGGCATATGACCACATCACAGAAATATTAGCATCAGAATGAAAGTTAAAAAAACCCAAACCCTAAAACTAATTGTACTAGTTTTTCATTTTTCTGCATGATTTAAGATGCATGTTTGAGAGGATGAGGTAATGCATCACATGTGACTGGAGAGCTTAAAAATACAACTGCTATGATAAAAATATAACTATTAAAATTATTAAGCTTCATGATTTATTCTATTATTTTAATATTGGTTTATAATATAATATTGGTTAAACTATCAATTTCAGTGATATTTCAGTGTTGCATATTTAATATTAGTTGAGTATTTCTTTAGCGTATACCTGCTGACATTTTCATTTACCCTTTGAGACCTGACTTCAAAATTGAGGCAGGGCAAAAAGATACTCTCATTTTAATATTGCCAGACCTAAAATTTTGTTTTAAATGTTCTTTATGCTCTTTTATGAAATTCTCCTCAAACCTGGAGGAGCCCTTTATGGATTCATTGAGCATCAGCACAAACTAAAGAATAATGAGCTCATTTTCATAGAATGAAGCTTATTATAATTCCAGCTGTTGAAAACTTGCACAGCTGGATACTGGCTGCAACACAGAGCTCTCATCTGCTAGTGAAAAAAAAGTTTCAATTTAAACTTGTGTCAGAGGCTCTTTCTGTAACTTTGAGGAAACCGTTTTTCACTGAAATCCATGTGTGTGAATTAATATAAAACTAAAACATGACCAGTCCTTTTAAAAGTACATGTGCACCCATTTATTTTAAGAAAATTAAGGTTAAAAACAGCTTGACAACACAGCTTATTTTGGTTAGAATGCAGGGCACTCCAGAAGGAAATAATATTTCAAAGCCCAATCGTAGATACGGCAAATTAGAGTCAATCATCCCAGATTCTGCACAAGGCAGTGAGTGAGGAGAGGGGGTTTGAGGCTGCTGTTTCAAGGATCAGAAGATATATGATCCTCAGGGAATTTGAGGCGGGAAAAGTGGGTGCTGTGGCCACTTTTGAAGAAAGAAAGATTCATTCATTCCTCCAATAGTCTGAGAAACGAACTGAGGGGTGGGGGTTGGGGGAGCCTGGTGGTGGGTATTAAGGAGGGCACATATTGCATGGAGCACTGGGTGTGGTGCATAAACAATGAATTTTGGAAGACTGAAATAAAATAAAACAAAATTTTAAAAAATAGTGTGATGCATAGTCTTACAATTAGGTAGAAATGATGACCAGCTTATAGCTCTCATTTATTCTTTTACTGAACATCCATCAGTACAAGTTACATCTCATGTGCTGCTGTCACACTGCTTTCTGTGTTTTCATCAGAGCCTTCTCTACTGCCAATGATCATGGCTCACTCTTGAGGTTATCCCTGATTCCCCTCCTCTTCCACACTTCACAGTCAACACTTCCTATCCTGTCACCAAATTCTGTCACTCAGCTCTTCCTATGACCTCCACTGCTATACTTCTGTTCAAGCCACTCGTTCTGATGTCCCATTGTAATACTGCAATAGCCCTGTCTCCCTGCCTCCCTTGCGTGTAGCTAACTGTCTACACAGCAGTGACAGTGATGCTTCTAAAACCTTAAATATAAATACTTCAGTCCATTGTCCCAAACCTTCCAATGGCTTCTTCAAACACATAGAAGCAAAATCCAAAATCCTTATGGAGATTTACATGGTCCTGCCTACTTTGGTCCTGGCCATTCAATCTCCCTGTCTTCGTCTCCCACCACTCTCCTTTTCATTCTCACTGACCCAGCCACACTGGATTCCTGAGCATTCTTCCCACATGCCACTCCGAAGCATTTGTACTGCTGTTGCTTCTGCATGGAATGTTCTTTCTCCATACCCCCTACTTCACATGGCCATTCCCCCTGCTATGTCTTACTAAAACTCTTGACTTAGCTGGTATCCTTCTGGGATATATTCTTTTTCTCTTTGTTAACCTCTTCATCATCCAATCTATCCTCTACTGACTGCCGCCAGACTGACCTGTCTGAAGCATAAATCTAATGAGGCCCCTCCCATGTTATAAGTCTTTCACTGACCACGACTGCCAATAAGAAGAATTATACTCTACAGCCCTAATAATCTGAGCCTAACACTTCTTTTGGTTTGTGCTGCCCCTATTTCTCAACCTCCACTTTTCTAAAAATCAGATTTATTTATTGATTTAGAGAGAGAGTATGAGTGTGAGTGGTAGAGGGCAAGGGAAAGGAGGAAGCAGACTCCTGGCTGAGGGCAGAGCCGACTCAGGGTTCGATCCCACAACCCTGAGATCCAGACATGAGCCGAAGTCAAGAGTCAGACACTTAAGCTTAACCAACTGAGCCACCCAAGTGCCCCTTAACCTCCACTTTGTAATCAAGTCACACCAGCCCATTCTTTCCTTTGCCTGCCACACACTTCTAGCTCTTTTCCTTGTTTCAAAAGTATATTTCACCTGCCATGCTCTCATCCTTCTCCCAAGAAACTGCTACACAAAGAATTCATAGTAAGAAAATAAATGTGGACAGTATTCATGGAAGATGAAAGACAAACCAGAGAGAAGAACTTGGATACCTAAGAGGAGGAATGGAGGGCCCTCCAGACAGGACAACACTTGACAAGTCAGAGAAGTGGCAGTGTGGCTCCTGCAGGCAACACTCTTGAGATGTGCTGAGACGACTGGAGAATGGAAAGTGGAGAGATGTGAAAACGGGGTCCAGTTATAGACTCCAGGCAGAGGTGTGAGACACGGGCTTGAACGGATAAATGTTCTTCAAAATATCATAGAAATTAAAATGTATACATGAAGGCTCTAACATGGTATTAGGCATAGAAGTTTCCCTCAACTTGCAGGAATTAACAATAAAGATTGCAGATTGTGATCAAGGAAACAACAAAAGCAGTTTTCCTGCTGGAGCAGAAGGGAAATGTCTGTCCCAAGACAACCACCTCCAAAACCAAATCCAAGGCCTGTTTATGGATTTGATGAAATTACTTCTGAAATCTACTTTTTCCCAAATATATCTGGTTCTACTTTTAATTAAACTATTATACTTTTAGGATAGCCTTAGGGATATTCTTCTTTCGGGGACAGTTTTAGGTTTGCAAACATATTATGCAAATGATGATGATATTAAACATGATTTGTAATTTGCTTGAAATATACTCATGACCCAGTGAATGAGTTTAACTATGCCATGCGCCCTTTCACTACAGTCCAAAATAGATTAGTCCAACTTTATATCTTGTGACAGAAGAGTGAAGATGTAGATTTAACTCCAAACTCCTGCCTTGTAAATGTCTTTAAGATTTAAATGTAAGAGGTGGTAATATTCTTTCAGTGATAAAGTCTTAAGTGTAAAGAACTCAAGTCATGGTAAATGGTGTGTCTTAATGTATTGAAGGACATTTCCCGCGAACCATGCAGTACACAGGAAGTATAATACAAGTGTTGGCAGTGTGTCTGGAATGTCTACAATAGAGTTCCACTGCAGCCTTCAGACTTTAGAGACTTGTAAATCCTTAGTATGTGACTTTCATTTTTTAAAGAAGCTGACTTTACAGTTCCCTTGAGTACTATGATTTCTGCATTACAAAAAGTGACCTACCAAGTGAAATTAAAATCTTTTAAAATGTTTTGTGGGGTGGGTGAGTGGTTCTGGAGAGCTATGAAAGAAAAACTTGCCCTGCTAACAGACTATTGGGACTTTGGAGTTCAATGATGACTTTTGTCACTTGTCATTTGTCATCTTTGTCAGACCAAAAAATGACCAAATAAATGCACTGTGATAGCTCAAGTCTTTAGATAAAGGTTTTTGAGAGGACAATGAAAATGTAAAGAAACAAGACAGGCTAATATTATTGTGAGCTTTTCAAAGTATTAGGGCTTTCATGGAATTCCTCCTAAGCTGCCTTCTGTGTGTTAGACTGTCAGTCATTCACACAGCATCCTTCTCTTGCTGAGTCAAGTTTTGTAGAAACTCTGTACAGCAGGACTGGCTGCCTAATCTTCAGGACCCAGTGTCATAAAATAATGCAGGTCTCCTTGTTCTTCTGTAAGGAATTTCTGCAGGGTGACAGCAGAGCACTGTGCAAGGCATGGAGTCTTCTAAGGACAGGGCTTGGTCAAGCTGTGCAGGTTGCCTGCCCTGGAAGTTGGCTCTGAATTATGGATAATCGGTGGCAAGAGAGGACTCAGACACCCATTCACACCTAAGCTGCCTGAAGATATTCAGTAGTTTGATTAAGTGTCCACTAGCATTTAACCAACACCACCTTCCAAATTCCTTAACTGCATTCCAATTTCTTCCAGCCAATGAACACAGTTTCTTTCTAATTATAAGTATTAATTTAATCGTAGTTGGGGAAACAGGTACTGTTTTGCTCTTTATTACTAATGTGCCAGGGAGACTGCCAAAAATGTTTTGTATTTATTAAAAACTGTTCTAGGTGCCACGATACAGGAGTGAACAAAGTAAAGCCCTTGCTCTCATTAGCATATATTCTAATGCACAGGTTTCCTACTTCAAAGACCTCTATAATTTTTTTTTTAAAGAATCTGTAACTAGAATAGCGTTTTCTTGAAATAGTTGTGATTTTGGTTTTGATGAGCTTCATTCTGGCTAGGCAAAAATGAAAACAATTTTTTAAAAGATTTTATTTATTTATTTGACAGACAGAGAGAGATCACAAGTAGGCCAAGCAGCAGAGAGAGAGAGAGAAGCAGGCTCCCCGTTGAGCAGAGAGCCCGAGCGGGGCTAGATCCCAGGACCCTGAGATCATGATCTGAGCCAAAGGCAGAGGCTTAACCCACTGAGCCACCCAGGTTCCCCTAAAAACAATTTTTTGAGAAAAAAAAAAGTGATGATTTAAGGCAATATGACTTCTTAAATACCCCTTTATTAATTTATGTCATTTAATAAGTTAATGCATAAGGACCAAGGAACTTCATTATCATTTCTATTTAATTCTTCTTCTATTATCATTTGGTGGTTATCTTTTTGTGATTTATGTCCACATGTTGAGTCAGTTTTCCTGTTTGTTGTTATGTCCATCTATCCATAGTGACCAGAGAAACAAGAATCAGACAATAAAGGAATCAATGTAGACAACTTCTTTTTATGACATCAAATTTTTCTTCCCTTTTCTTTCCTCATTATTTCTTCCTTTTTATAAAATGTAGCCTCACTGTTTCATTCATTGCTTGGGTTGGGAGTAGGTCTACCCATAGTTTTACATTGAAGTTGCTTATTATGTAGATAATTCTCATGAGTCTCAATGGCTTTGTAAGTACTTTACTATAAAGAGAGGCTCTTTTGAGGTCAAGTGGGTTTTCTTTCCCTATCATATATCCTCTCCTTGAAGCAGTCCTATTGAGTTCATTCAACAGAAAACTACTGAACCTGTCAAACTAATAATTTTTATTTCAGATGCATTTAAACTTCATTCTCTAATAAGTATTGCATCTTTTTTTCTCATTATCAAACTCTATATTGTGTTGCTAAAAAGATGAATGAGTGTTATAGATCATCAAGAACTGATAGAAAAGTTAGTTTTATTTTTGACTACTTAAAGTGTTTGACGTTTTTAGGTCTATAAAGGCTAAGAAATACCTATCTGGCTACTTACATGCTTATTTCAGTAAATAATTTGTCCTTAGAATTTGTGACATTTCCTATCAGACATGTGAGAAACAACCTCAATTCCTATACCATTTGACTTCAAACTTGACCGTGTGGTTTATGGCCATCTTGTTTCCTGCAAGGATAGTCCAGGAATTCATTTTTAATAAAGAACCCATTTAACTTTCCATTAAAGAACTACAAATAATCCCCAAAAAGCATACTGACCACAGTCTGAAAATATGAAATGTTCTTTGGAGGGTTTTGGGTGTGGATGAGAGACACATTTTCATATTATTCAGCATGTCATCATCAAGTAATGTTTACAAACCCCAGTACCCTGGGGATGTGTATAAGGTTTAGCAAGCAGATATTAGCAGTCAAGGAAAAATTACGAGTTCTGCCTGAAAACATTTCCTCTGCCTCTCAGTTGCCTACAAGATTGTCCAAGAGCTCTTCTTTTCATTGTGTGTAATTTGCTTGGTTTAGAGGACAGTTACTCCAAAGACAAACCCAGAAGTTGCTGAAAGAAATCCTTCATAAATGACCATCCAAGAATTTCATGTCCATTTTTATGACTTTTTTCTACCGAGAAATATCTGGCTGTGGACACTCAGAGAATTATTTAAAATGATTCCTTATATTCGATTTAATGTAATGTTGTTTGTTGTTTTCTTTGACCCAGATTCTCCATCTTACCTCTCCACTTCTCTGAGTATAAAACTATTGCAAACACTAATAGAGCCACATAGCACTCTAAAAACATATTAACTTCAAATTCTGAGAACTGACAAATCCTTTTAGTTGAAATATATGAATAAGGTGAGTCTTTTGTCTTGATGTACTGATATTTAGGAAGCAAATCTTCCCCCTCTATATAAAGTATAAAAGTTTTTGAGCCTACTTGAGTTGGCCTTTCCAGAAAGACTAGTTAGAACTTTTGGACTAGTTTCAAGGTGGGCAAAAAAGAAATTTAAAAATAACTTGATTCAGACTCTTAAAAATGCTTCTATAAGACTCAGGTAAAAATAAATGGACAACCAATGGATACTTTTACTTCCAAAAGAGTTTTGTTGTGAAGGGTAATTATGGCTGCAACTTAATTTCTTTTTTTGGCTTCTTATTTACATATGAGAAAATTTCAGGGATAGTATAATTTAGCAACAGATTTAAGGTTTTAAATGAGGATCATTCCATGCTGAAAAATCACCTTTGCTTTCAATAGCAAAATTTGCATGGATGGAAGAGTTATTTAGCATATGGATGGTAATGACTTCTTTTTTGTCCCCTAATACTCTTGACATTAAAATATTGTGAATCTTTAGCTCTTGCAACAGAAAGGAAGTTAGAGAAGAGAGAAATCAAACTCGAAGTCATTGGATATACCAATAGAACAAGATGGAAAATCTAGAAATATACTTAATTACATATGGCAATTTAGTATATAACAGTATTTAGTATATGAAACTAAATTAGTTATTGTTGTTAATCTCTTCCTGTGCCCAATTTATAAGTTAAACTTTAGTATAGGTGTGCATGTCCTGGGGAAAACAGGGTTTATAGTGTTCAGTACTAACAATGCTTGTTTGAGGAAAATCTTTTCTTATGTTACTGAGCTTGAACCATCTGCTGATACTTCTCTTTCTCCTGGTATCGGTTCTTACCATGCAGATGTACTTGGTGGCACAGTTGAGAATGTGGGAGGGTAATGTGATTTTATTAAAAAAATAAAAAGTCTGCTGAAACAAGGTTTGTAGTCAGTTTACCGTTGGTACAACTTGATTTAAGCCTAACAAATTCATGAGTACAAATGCTTCTTTGATGTTATGACCCTCATAACATCTGTTCTGTGTGTTCAGAGCAATCAAGCTGAATGAATGCAGAATAGGTAAATTCAAGTTCCCATTAAACCCACTGTTTATAAGTAAATGATTAGCGGTTAAAGAAAATGTTTTACCTTTCAGGTATTTGGAGAGAAAAAAAAGAAATGTGTGAATGTAGGTTATTGCATTTTGTGGGGAAAGGAGTTAATGGAATCCAAAACATTTGCAGATCACAAAAAGATTCCTTTGTTCCAAAATAACTGGGTTTGAAAAGTGAATTGATTCTGGCCCGAGAGTAAACATTCTAAGGAATGTGGTCATGTGCCTGTTGATGCCCAAACTCTGACTTCAAGTTCTTGATATCAAGGGGTAGTAGATTTTTCAGTAATGGAAAGCACACTCACTTATGGCTTGCCAAAAGGGCCCTGCATTTCTGATTGGTTCAAAGTTATAGTTATCCAAGACTTGCCCACCTCGGGCTCAGCACTGTTAGTCTACCCTTCAGAAGTCTCAACTGTTCGGTGAGTTGGTGGTAGGGCTGGGGCCATAACTAGCTGTTCTTTCAGTAGAACACCTGGGAGCTAGGCTTTTGCTCTGGCTTGTGAATAGGAGGTGCAACTAAGGCTCTTATAAGCCATGCAGGCATACTTCATGGTCTCTTTCCTCATCCCCATTGATTTATGACCATCTGCTTGTGGGTGGGGTTAAAAAAAAATGGCATTGTCTTGGCCACCAGATATTTTTAGTTATCTGAATGCAGAAGACTTTCCTTTCCTCATAAAATAGAGCATGGTGCAGGGTTGGAGGAGAAGTATAGCTGGGTGCGAATGCATAGATCCTATCAGTGTGGTGGTTAGATCAGCCTGGGTCCTATATAGCCAGGTTCAGAAATCATTAGGGTGAATGCAGAAGTCTTATCTTAGTAAACTCTTGTTTTTCTGATTCTGGCCTCTCTTTCTTCCCTTTGCTCTGATTGGAAGGACTTTACTACTGTGCTCAAATTTACATTTTCCTCTGTCTGACACGCAGGTGGAAATCCAATTAATAAAAATTAGTTTGATGGGGGAAAAACTGGTTTTATGCCTAAAAATGGGAAATAAATGTAAATGTAAGGGAAAGAGGCTTATAAAAAATACTATTTCAGCTCTGCTCTAATGCACATTGGAAAATATGATGGGCTGGATTATTCAAGGAAAAGTCTCCAAGCCAATTATTTAAATGTGGACAGTGGTTGACAAGATTGATTTCTGGTTAATAATGTCAGGGGTTATTCCCAAGATTCAATGGATAAACTGAATATTATCTTTAAAAACCATTTAAATGTCAGATTTGCACAACAGGGATTTTGACAACCAAAACTACATTTGCTCTTTTCTTGAGAGAACAGATGTAATTTGCTATGTTTTTGGGGCACGTAAGGAGGCCTCTGGTCTCTTTCAATTCAACATGGTGAAAAGGTTACCTGAATTGCTTCAGCCAGAAAGTTCACCAAGGCCAGTCTTAGGAGTAGACACAATCAGTGATTAACAATGTCACATAATTTAGGATTGTCCAAAAGAATTCAGTTTGCCTTTACTTCTTCCTGTCCAGTTCCTTATGCCTGAAATCTCATCACCTAAGCTTCACCTAGTTTGCTTAAAACTTTAATTTTTGTCAAAATCAAATAGCTTGAAAGATGAACACTTAAAGCTGTAATGAAGCCTGTATACTGGTGCTTCTTAGAGGTCTGCAGACCCAAGGGAATTCTTATTTCTGCAGTCTTGTAGGATTTTAGTGTTATAAAGTCAAATTCCTTTGTACTGGTAATTAACATCTACTTATTTGGAAGGAAGTGAGAATTCTTTTACTTTTAGAGAGAGTTTTTATGTTTGGCAAGTTTAGAAACACAGAGCTGTATGTCAGTGTCACTGGATGGTCTGACTGTAGGTTTTGTTGGGAGGGAGAGGAAAGTGTCAGGGAGAAAAACAATGTGCAAGGATGAAATGGCAGTGAAGACATATGTTCCATCTTTGGTGCTGCAACGGGATGGCCTTTGAGATAGAGCTATGTTCTCTAACTGCTACAGACAGTGAGCCAAGAACAAATGGAAAGCCAAGCTGGAAGTGAAACCAGGAATACAGACAAGACAAAGGGTGGGAACAAAGGTAGGAATGGAGCCACCATGGGAGGCCTGGAAGCAGATCCTTGGCATTGTCTTTCCTTTAAAAAAAAGTCATCAGTGCTCTCTCTTACAGCAAGCTGTTTATCTTGGGTCCTCTGCATAGCCAGCTGAATGGAACATGGAGCCAAGAAAATGGAGAAGTTGAATCACCAAAGATTGTGTCACTCGTCCAAGATCACACAGGAAGGTAACGTAATGTCAGAGTTGACAAACCACAGAGTTGTCCTGGCTTCTTGCTCACAGCTTTGGCCTTCTGATGCTTCGTTGTCCGCAGTTCCATCTCATATATGAACTCTGTGACCCAGGATTATCCGATCAGAACTAAAAGGAAGGGTTTCACACTTCTAAATAGTCTTACTGTAACTCTCCCTACCTGTCCTTCCTTGCAGATTTAGAGTCTTATTATTATTTTTTTTTTTTGGAAGCGTGGAAATATTAAAGCATCTTTGTCTTCAGACTTTAAATGGAGATCATAATTGAGCAGGTGTATCAGGACCCCCCTTTATTCCCCTTCCAACACACAGGAAGGATGGCCTTCAGGAAAGACCTATTGCCCCATAAATCTTGACTTCTGCCTGCAGTGGTTCTTAACTTATAAGCCATTGATGCCTTAAGCCATTTAATGGAGCCTATGGACGCTTTCTCCAGATGATGTTTCAAAATGCTTAAAATAAAACAGAAACAATTACGTGTAATCACAAAGGAAACCAATTATATTGAAGTATAATTTTCAAACCATTAAAACACCAAATTTCTGATGTAGCCGTATATGCGTAGACTGCATCAACACTTAAGTCATAAGACATAGTGGCAAGTAGAAACATTTACCGCAATTTCAAAATGGCATGAGAGTAAGTGATATATGGAGACTTCAGTAACTACTGCAATGTAATAAAAGAGTACCTATGATTTCTGTTACTAATGAGTCATAGGAAGTCACTATGGTTTGTTGCTTACATTCATAAGTGAAGGCAATGATAAATTTCAGTTTGAGGGCAGTGAAAATAAAGATATCTTAAAAAAAAAAAAATCCAAGTTCACAGACTCTCTGAATTGTATCCAAGGATCCCAGATTGAGAAACCCTGGCCTCAGATTTGATGTTATATTGGACTTGATAAATTTTCTTTTTGGCTAATTATGAAGACTGGTTTGTGTACAAGAGTTTCAACTAAATTTTTAAATCTTTCCTCCCAAATTCTTCCTCTAAATTTTAATTTTTCATTTACAAAGTTATACCTAAGCAACCTTTGATATCACGCCAGGAAAGTGGCAAGATTGATTCCAGCCATAACCTTATTTCCTTCCATTCTCTTGATGTGTTAAACATCAGAGAGGCTGAAATTGGTGTTGCTGCCTCAGCCAAGGTAGCTAAATGGGCTCTGTCTTGGGGGCTTGATTCCCTACTTCCTCTGGCAACTCTTTAAGCAAGGGAGTGTATATAACACGCTGTTCCCACATGTTTATGTAGTTTTTCTTCAAAGAACTTCTTAAAACAGATGTTGCCTTTCCATAAGAGAAGGCTCTGGATGCTTCCATAGAAAGTAGATCATGCTGTTTCTGACTGCATTTGGGGGAACAAAATCCAATTCTATTGATGTTGGTTTTTCCATTGGAATTCTTGGCTACAATGTCCATAGGTATGAGCATTTGACCACCTAATTTCATTTTCAGTCTTTCCAAGAATGTATTTTGAGTTTATTTACTTTATATTCAATCTATTCTAACTATTCCTATGAATCCAAACATTGTGTCACTCATTTACTCATGCTTTATGAGAAAAGTTCTCTTATTGAGGGACATTGTTCTGGATGCCATGCCTGCCACTGTGTGAGTCAGAGGCAGAGGAAAAAACTCCAAGGAATATAGGTAAATGTATTCTTGGATTGTGTAACTATGCAAGTTGTTCCTAAGGAATCAAGAAGTTTAGAACACATAACAAATACAATGATTCCTAAAATTATGTATCAAAAACTAAACCATTTCACCAGAATATGTACCTCTCATCTAAATTGAATGTTGTTACTGTTAAATGAAAACTCCTGCTACATTTTCTTTTAACCTTGTCTCTAGGTCAGCATTGTTCTTCATGGTGGATGTGGGTGTTGCTTCCTGTAGTGTGTATCACCACAGCTCTCATCTTGGGGTCTTTGTGCTGTGACTTGCATGCTGTTGACATTCAGAGACAATATGTCTTGTTGTTCCACACCACAATTAGTTGGCCAGCACTGAGAGATTTGCCAGAGCTATGCTGGTAAGTGCTTAACAACAGGCTCTCCAGGGGATATAAAGGCCAAATTTGTAGGGTTTGCCAATTTTTTGTGGTGTATCCTCCCACCATGGATGATTTCGGGCTGCCAGAATGACTTCAGTGAACACAGAGTTGGGAAAAGATGAACACAGGCTCCAGTGAGCCAGGGCAATCCAGTTCCAGGACCTCGTTCTAGATTCCCTATTCCCTGTGGCGGAGAGCCATATTTGTCTATATCTTCTCGCCCCCTTTTATTCACACTCAATCCATACAGTAAATTAGAGAGAGGCAGAAGTATGGGAATAGAGAGACAGAGAGAGAGAGGGAGAGAGAGGGGTGCTCTGTCTCTTGAAGCTGATTTCTGGCGCTGCAGTTTTGGTAACAGCATTATATGGCCTCATCACGGGCAAATTTATGTTCTGTTTTAATGTTATTCATTACTGCTGATGTCACCTACTAAATGACTCCAGAAGCTAAATGTGACATTTGTTAGGGATGCAAGTCTTCCACCTATATTGATCCAAGTCTCACACCAGCATTTTGTGGGCCACACATGTTCCTATTAACTAGGGAAGCCATAAAAGTTTCTTCTGATGAAGCAGGATCCATGGCTCCTTTTTGGTATTCATGAAAGTATTATCTAGAAGGAGATATTCCTCAAGCAGGAAACTTCATCTTTAAAATAGTTTCAGTACACTAGAATCCTATTAGGTGAAATCAGGGCACATTATGTCTATAGATCTTTCCCAACTTACCAAAACCGTTGAAAGGAAAATGGTGTTGATAAAGCATAGACTTACAGTGGCTTCTAATGCTTAGCAACCTCCTTTCTTAAATGCTTGTAAACTCTATTCTAAAATTATAAAAAGGATGTTGGCCAATGGATTTTTTCTATTCCTTATTTGGAGACAGGGATTGTCAGGGACTTCATGGATCCAATCATCCTGTTTTTTTCTCATTAACAAAACACTGCCCCAGATTCTAAATTCTAATCACATATTGTATATTGAGATACAATTCACATACCATACAATTCACCTATTTAGTGTGTGTAGTTCAGTGTTTTTTGTTTTTTTTTAAAGATTTTATTTATTTATTTGACAGACAGAGATCACAAGTAGGCAGAGAGGCAGGCAGAGAAGGGGAAGCAAAGCTCCTTGCTGCACAGAGAGCCCAATGCGGGGCTTGAACCCAGGACCCTGGGATCATGATCCAAGCCAAAGGCAGAGGCTTAACCCACTGAGCCACCCATGAGCCCCAGTTCAGTGGTTTTTAATACATTCACAGAATTGTGCGACCATCAGCACCATCAACTTCAGAATATCTTTCCCACCCTTACAAGAAACCCTATACTTGTTAGCAGTCATTTCTCATCCTCCCCTCCCCACAGGCCCAGAAGACCACTAATCTACTCCTGTCTCTACAGATTTGACTTCTCTGGATATTTCATGTCAATGGAATTATACAATGGGTGGTCTTTTGTGACTGGTTTCGTTCACTTAGCATAATGTTTTCAAAAGTTCATCCAAATAGTACCACGTATCAGTACTTCATTTCTTTTCACAAAATGATCCTCAAAAATTTCCTCCCATTCTGTAGACTGTCTTTTGTCTTCCTTGAAATTCCTTGGAATTTTTAATTTTGATAAAGTCCAATAAAAATATATTTTCTTTTGCTGTTTGTGCTTTGTGTCGTTTCTAAAAATCCATTACCTTATCCAAGGTCATGAAGACTTCTGCCTGTGTTTTCTTTGGACAGTTTTATAGATTTAGTTCTTACATTTAGGGCTCTGATTCATTTCATATTATTATTTTTCTACATAGTATGAAGGTGACCAACTTCATTCTTTTGTATGCAGATGTCCAATTGTCCCAGAAACCTTGAAGAAACTAGTCTTTTCTCATTAAATTGTCTTACACTCTCATTGAAAATCAAGTGAACACTGACTCAAATCTTGATTTAACTTAGTGGGACTTAAGAAACTCTGGGTCAACACTCAGGTGACCAGCAGCAAGTCAACTTTATTGCCTGTTCTCCAGATATCATTGAGGTTTATTTGAATCTGTATACCACAAAGGGAGGAGTTGTAGATCCATGTCAGCCAGATAAAGAGCTCTAACGGAGTGACCCAGGACATTGTACTTGACCTCGTTCTGTTTAGCATTTTATTGATGCCTTGAATGGGTATTCATTCTTAATAACATTCAGAGAACTCAAAGCTTAAAAGTTATTCAATACTACATGTAATGGAATTAAAAGTCAAAGTACTCTTCATAGGCCAGACAATTAGACTGAAATGAACAAAATGAAGGCAACTCGAGATAAATAGGAACACTTCATTGCAAAAATTAATTATGTAAGTATTGGTACTGGAGACCTGCCTGGAGGTTTTAGTTAATAGATTTATAGGTCCTAGATTTGGGAGTTGATAGTCCCACTGTAGTCTGCATTAGTTCCTCCGTATGTTCAGGTAGACCCTTACACAGGCCCTGAAATCCCCCTGATACCACCATGTTTAAACTTGGCAAGAAGCTTATGTAGCCAATAGGTTTCTAACTATTATTTCTGGGCAAGGTACACCAAGGCCTAAGTGCTCCTGATAAGAAAAAGACATACATACATAGATATGTATACATACACACATACATATTCACATATGCACATATATGCACACATACACACATAGACAGATAAATAGATGAATTATACAGTTTCTAAAAATACTTTGTTCATTGTTTTCATTTTGTTCAATAATTATATGTCTAAAAGTTTTTGGTGGCTAACAGTCCCTGTCTATTTCATTTGCTTGCTTGTTGAAAGATGTGTGTGTGTTCTACATACAGACTAGGGAGAGATTTTTTAACCCTTAAAGTTGAAAAAAAGTAAAATAAAAACTTTTATTAGAAATGAATGTGAGATGCAAATTTTTACTCTAAGACTATAAGAGAAACCATTCTTTTCATCTTTACCTAAGACCACCATCATCTCAGGAGAGTTGTGTGGTGTTTCTTTAACCTGAGGTAAGATCCTGGGCATCCCCATTCTGTCTTGTGACCCATCAGTACTCTCAGGGATCTGAAACTTTAATAGCTAAAGACCTTAAATCTTTAGTCAAAGGGCCCAAATTCAGTGTGGTTAACTCTAACTTTGTCACCAATAGAGCTTGAAAGGCAAATAGAACTGTGAGCATCCCTGCCTCTTGTAGCCTTGAGCTTAGCTAGAATATATTGTTCAATTTCAAGTACAAAGAATCATACTAACGAACTAGGGAACATTTGAGGAAAGGCAAAAGAGACTGTTAGAGATATAAAAGCATGTGAGATGAGGAATGTTAGAAAAAAAATGAAGTGGTCTACTGTGGAGAAGAAAAGATTAAAGAAGATATGATGATTATATTCAAATATTAAAGCAGTTATCATGTTTTATAGAGGGATATATAAATCTCTTCTTTCTAACCATAGACATCAATACTAGGAGCAGGGAATGTATTGTGTTTTTATCCAGACTAATAAAGAATATTCTAGGGGTGCCTGGGTAGCTCAGTAGGTTAAGCCTCTGCCTTCGGCTCAGGTCATGATCTCAGGATCCTGGGATCGAGCCCCACATTGGGCTCTCTGCTCAGCAGGGAGCCTGCTCCCCCACCCCCAACCTCTGCCTGCCTCTCTGCTTACTTGTGATCTCTGTCTGTGAAATAAATAAATAAAATCTAAAAAATAAAAAAAAAAAATTCTAGCACCTGTTGTATGGCCAAAGAAAGGTCTACTTTGTAAGGGATGAAAACCATCTCTGAGCCTCCTAAAGGAAAAATTGCAAGTGTTGCAAGTGCACCTTTGGGAGAATCTATGAAAGAGATGAGAGAAAAGATAGGGCAATCTCCCTTTCAAATATAAATGTCTACAATTCTTTCTGTCTTTGACTGCCATAGACCTATAAACACTTGGCTCTAAGCATAGGTTTTCTTGTTCTCAATGACTCAAGGGACTCGATGATAGTGTCACACTCTGTTCTGCCCAAAGATACAGAGCTGGTCATCTTTTCTCATCCAGTCACAACCCATATCATATATCACTTCTCTCCACGATGATATAAAAAAACCTCTTCATCTCCTCCAACCCATTTTTTAAAATTGGCAGGACATCTGGTCTTTGGGTTTGCATTACACTCATTGATGAATACTACTCCATTTTTATAAAAAGTTGAATCATACTTTTAGGTTTTCCACCCCCGTTGTTTCTTCAAAGGTGCAGCTGAGCCTATGTATGAGAATATGAGTCCCTAAAAATATCCATTTGTTGGCAGGTGGTAAGGGTTCCAAGCTTCTTCTTGGAAGGTATTACTGCATGAGTGCAAAATGCAGCAATAGAACATTTTTTTTTTCAATTATATCCCAGTTAGTCTAGACCAACAATGCCAAATACAGTAATAATGCTTGTGTCAAAATAGTCATATTCTGATATGACCAGTCCCACGTATATCCTCATTACGAACAGAATATAAAGAAGAATGCACCCTTCTTTCTGATCCCTAGGCTTATTTCAATTTTAGACAAGGAAATCTATATATAGTATTATAAGTGGTGGCTATAGACACAAACACACACACAAACACAAAGATACATTTCTGGCAATTCACGAACAGTAGGACTTTTTTGTTGTACTTTAAAATTTGAGATGCCAGACTTCATAGAGTGATAAATTGTAAAATAATTCTTCTTATCTTTTCCTTTTTTCATGCCTCTTAACCCTTCTCTCTTAAACATGCTACACAAAATGCTAGCTACAGATTAACAGCAAGATAGAAGAAACGACCAATTTTTCAGTTCTGTCATCCTGAAAATATAACAAAATGTTTGCATTTCTGATGGCAGAATCAATATTGGTGCATGTCCTTCAAATAATTTGGTTGAAAGGCGAATGTCAGTTGGCTACATTTTCCTATCCCCCCCCCACACAAGCATTCAGTAAGAATATTTTCACATCTTTCAACTGATGAGAGAAGAAAGTTGGCATGTCCTAGGCAATTAATTGCAAAGGATGGGTGAAAGTTTAGATAAAAGATCCAAATGATTTCTTCCTTTAATCTGCGAACAGCTTCTGCAGAAATATTTGTAATCCGTAAGGTAAGAACCAGAAAGGAGATTATGCTTTGAAATATGGGAGTATGAACATGCATCATCAGTTTATTGGTTCCTCTTAAAAAAGAAAATATTTTTGAAAACCTTGGGAGAGCAGGTTAAGGTAAAAACGTGACTTCTTATTCCAGCACTGCCAATGCCTAGTTCTCTGATGTGGAACATGTTTCTTAACCCCATGGAGGCTTAGTTTTTTCACCCATGAAACAAGCATCATAAATGTTACAGTGTAGGATTATTGAGAAGATTTTATAAGTTAATAGCAATATATGGCATAATTTTAGACTCTGTATTTGCCTATCTTCAGCTAACAGAAATAAATCTTTGATTTAAAAAATAAATTGGAATTTAATCCCATATTTTTTTACTGTTTTATGGTTGAGTTTATCATCTTTAAAGGTAGCACATGCATTTGTGATCCAAAATAAAAATAATATTTTATATTATATGTTTATAATATAATTTATATTTATATATTCATAATATTTTGAGAGGGCTATGTATATACACATATTAATGCAGACACATATAATTTATTTAATAAGTGGAAAGATAGTAGCACCCAGTAACTATTTGAAGCCCTTCCTGTTAATGTCTCTTTTTTGTATTGAAATATAATTGATACACAGTGTTATGTTCATTTCAAGTGTACAACATAGTGATTCAACAATTCCATGCACTATGCTATGCTCAACCTAAGTATAGTTACCATCTGCCATCATACAACATTATTACAGTATTATTGGCTGTATTCCCTATGCTGTACTTTTCATCCCCATGACTTACTTATAACTGGAATTCTGTGCCTCTTAATCCCCTTCACCTATTTCTCCCATCCCCAACCCCCTCCTGTCTGGCAAACACTAGCATGAACGTCTTTTAATGACCCCAAATTATCACATCACAAACTCGATGAGTTTGGACTGTGAAGTGCAAAATTTCATACCATAAACTCTCCAGTCCCACTGGAGGCACAGAAAGCTCACGTCCTGCTCCATATGGTGGACAGCCTTCTCCAGCAGCTCACTTGGAAAGGGTAACACTGGCACTTCTGCAAAGTGGCCATTAGGAAGCTTTTGCTTTGCTGACAGGGAGTGCATCTGGGTGAGTTTCAATTTTAAGTGATCCGGAGCTAGTCCATACAATCTAGAAAGCTGGGGAATGTTCAGCAGGATAAATGGGTGTAGCTTTGTAGAAAGAATGTTGGAAACAAACAGAGCTGGCTTAGGAGACTGGAGGTCTTACTAGTTGTTCAATCTGGAGGGAATTGTTTAATTTCTCTGAATTTCCATTCTTTTATCTATCAATAAATGCCAGATTATTTGTCTAAAAAAAAAAAGAATACCTTCTATTTTAACACTTCCCTCTTTGCACAGATTTCACATTAAGTCAGGAAGGGCTCTTTCCGTCATTGTTTCTGACCTCCTGTTTTGGATCAGTTTAAATAATAACTCTTTAGAGGGGCCTTTCCTGAGTGGCCCTATTATTTTCTGTCTCATGTCACTTGTAATTGAAGATCGTTTCATTTGTTTGGTTTAGTGGTAATTTGCTCAGCTATCTTACTGAAATACAGGTTCACTGAGGGACTGTGGCTCCCTCTCTCTCTCTCTCTCTTTTTTTTTTTTTTTTTAAGATTTTATTTATTTTTTTGATAGACAGAGATTACAAGTATCAGAGAGGCAAACAGAAAGAAGGGGGAAGCAGGTTCCCCGCTGAGCAGAGAGCCCGATGTGGGGCTCCATCCCAGGACCCTGAGACCATGACCTGAGCCGAAGGCAGAGGCTTTTACCCACTGAGCCACCCAGGCGCCCCAGCATTGTGGCTCTCTTGCTCACCACCATATTCTGAGTGCTTAGTAAAATGACTGATAGTGTTCAGTAAAGAGTGTTGCACAGATAAATTAGCATTTGCAGGGTTGTTGTACAACTTCAATAAGATAATTTATGACATGCTCTAAGTTCCCAATAAAGTAAGTCTTTTTAAAGGTTATCCAGGGGCAGAATTGGTGCAAGATACACTGAGTTCAATACGTTAAAATAGTTGTATGTGGATTGTAGAAGCAAAGTGTGGTGGGGTCACTATCTGCGTGCAGTCAGTCGGTGCTGACCCACCAAGGGGCCAACTTGTTGAGGGAAATCCCTTCAAGCAGATGAGATGCCCACTGTTTAAAGGTATCCCCAACTTTAGAAGCACCAGGAGGCACTTTTGAAGTTTTCATTTGCAAGAGACCAGCTGGGACAAAACATTACCCCAGCATTTACTCAGAGAGAGCGCTTTCTCACTCCATTTGTAGTATGGCAAAGTTGTCATTACAAAAGTGATCATGCCTCCCCGACACAAGCTTAAGATAGGTGAGCTTCTCCTCTCACATTTTCTTGGGCAAAGAAAGTTGCTTCGATGGACCTATTCTGCCTTTTCAATAAAAACTGCTAGAATTTAAAGCCCACTGGAAAAGAGTAGTTAATCTATTGAAGGATGCTTCTACTCTATTTTTCCAATTGATGACTCCACTCCAGCAAATCCAAGCAGATTATGGGAGAAAGGAGGGTTCTACAGATGTCTTCTTAAAATAGGAAAAAAGCCAGTAAAAACTAATGATCTAACAACAAACAGCTGCCAATTCTGTGTCACTGAGTCATCTTCTATTGGGAAGTGTTTGGATTTCATTAAGCTTTTAAGTGCCGCGGACTGATTTATTATTTTCATTTTTATTTTCTTAGTGGGTTGTCATGAAACTTCACATCATTAATATGAAGAATAAAGTGCCAAATAAGCTATAATTTCCTAGATGAGTACAGTAATGATGATAATAATAATCACTGAAGGCTCTCACATTTATTTGTATCAACTGAACTCCAAGATGGTACAAAAATCATCCTTTAGAATATAATCACCTTCCTACTTCATTTCCAATCTCTGCTCTCATTCTGATCTCTTGTAGCTTTTTTCCCCTTGTGATACTCAAGCCACATCCAACATCCAGGCTCATCCTTCTTCCTAAAAATGTTCAAATCAGTACATTCCTCTTCATTTTTTGTTGGGAGTTTTCTGTGCAATATTTATTGTGCCATCTCTAAGGATACCATCATGAAAATCACAAGTAACTTGTGACAAGAGATTAAATAAAGTTACATGGAGAAAATAAAGTAAAACAGCTTATTTCAGGACACTGGTCAAATGGAAACTTTTAAGTATTACCTGAGCTTTTGTATATTTTTTCTAATTAAGAAAATTATTCTCTTCTATATGTCTCCAATTAATATGTGCTACTGGTTCTTCTAATGGTCAGACATTTGTGTTCGTACATGCCTACTTTCTTAGTAATGAAAGATGCTACTAAAGTAAATTGTTTCATAGTTTTGGGGAAATCCTCTATAAAGTCTTTTAACCCATGAATAAAGACCTCAAAGAAAAATGTGTTGTGCCTGGTAGTCTAAACAGCCTAATTAATTACCATCTCATTTCTCAGGAGTTGCAACACCTAGATTATGGGTTGTTGTTGTTTTTTTCATTTTTGTTTTTGTTATGTAGGAATATAAATACTAGATAAATTACTTCAGAGTGTATTGAAATATAAATTCATGGAAACCTCAATGCTTCATCAACAAAGGCAATCTGATTCAGGTGAATGTTTAGGCAAGTATTTTTTTGAAACTATGTCCTAAAGTAAGAAATAGATATTATAGACATTGATATGCACAAGCACACACAGCATGGCAGAAACTAAGGTTTCATGAAATCATACTCTTATTGGAGATGAGAGGTGAGTGTGCTTGTCATAGTAAAGGTATAATAGGGGGTCAGTGTGGTTGAAGCAGAGTGGAGAAGGATGATAGGAGATGGTCTCAGAGGCTTGAAGGAACCCAGGTTATAGAGGGTCTTATAGGCTTTCAGCTCCTATTCTAAGTGTGTGATGAAAACTTCTGCGAGATTTTTAGCTGAGGAGTGACATTGTGGGACTTGATTTCAACAGGATCATTCCAATGGCTGTGTCATGAATAGGCTGGAAGGGGACAAGTGTGAAAGCTGGGACACCAGCTAAGAGCCGATTTGACAATGTGGATGAGGAATGATGGCAATAGGACCAGGGCAATGGTGGTGAAATGGGTAAAGAAGAAACCAAAACAGACTGTTTCTGCATATATTTTGAAGGTAGATCCACCTTGAGGGATTGGATATGTGATGTGAGAAAAAGGCATAAGAGTTAAGGACAACTGCTCGGTTAATCTGAGCAACCTTATGAATGAGGTGCTATTTACTGAGATTGGAAAGAAAAAAGAACATATTTAGGGGAAGAAAACAGTTCAGTAACGTTTGAGCTGTCTCACTGAAGGCTGGAAATACTAGTCTCAGATTCATGAATGAAGACCTGTCTGGGTGTATACACTTGGGAGTTGTCAAAATATGTTGATATTAAAGAACTGGTACTAGAAATCCCCAGTCACCAAAGGAGTCAACATTAACTAAGAAAGAAAAGATCTTACTTTGAGTTTCTCCTGAAGATAACATAACAACAAGGACTTAAATGAACACAATTTAACTGAAAGGTGGGACCTCAGAAAGCACAGGTGAGGAAGTGGGAAAAGGAAAACTAGGAAAGAAGAAAAACCGATTAAAGGAATAAAAGGTGTACTTATAACCTGTTTGCCACCACGGATAATTGTATTTCAATTCCACCGGAGCCCTTTGAGGGACTGTATAGAACACCCCTCAGCATTGGCCTGCCAAGGAGACAAGAATCTGCAGTATTTATTAAGCAATTCCTGTCTTCATTCATTGAGGATGTTGCTGAGGGCTTTAAATCCCTGGACCTTCAAGGCCCAAGAAGGTGGAGAAAGTCCTTAAGCAGAGGAGCAAAGAGATGAACCCGAGGACATGGGGCAGGGCATCAAAGGGTTTGGCTCCAGATCTGAAGACTGAGGCCTGTTTAGAGACTCAGGACATGAGGAGGCTCGAGCAAAGGAGACTGAGGAGGAAGGCTCAGGGGTAGGAGGAAAACTCGAAGAGTTGTGGTGGCTGAAGTCAAGGAAAGTAAGTCCAGAAGGGTAAGGTATTGAGTCCTGGTCATTGGATTTTGCATCACAGGATTTGAGGACCATCTCACTGGAGTGGGCCAGGATGAAAACCCAATAGAATGACGTTCAAGAGAAGAGAGAAGTTGGAAACAAGTGGTTTGAAAAACTTATTGGAGGATTGTTGTTGTAAAGAGGAGCAGAGAAAGGAGAAGGAAGCTGGAGAGGTTGCAGGATGTTCTTACCGTGGAATGAAAAGGAGAGATCTGATCTATGTTGAGATTTCTGGCATGAAGAGGAGGCAAGTATCCACTGGTATGGCAAAGCCAACAATAAGGGAGTCTAAATATAGGGTCTATAGCTATAGGCCTTGCATGCGTTTTGCTGATCACCCTTTCTCCCTCTTAACCTAGAGGACCAATAGGATCAAAATCTACCTTAGAGATTTTGTTTTTTCAAAAATGTCATTTTAATGTGTAGTAACTAAAGAATTTGAATAACAATCATTGTGTTGATAAACTTACTTAGCAGAGATAAAGATTATCCTTATCCTATGCAAAGAATATATTAAAAGCACATAGAGTATTTCATATCATCTTAAAAATAAAGCCACCGTGGCCTGTGCACATGTTTATATGTGTGTGCATATGACTGTGTGTGAAATGACAATTCTATCGAATATGGTTAAATAAATTCTGAAAGGCATTTAGCATCATCATTAACCTTCTTCTTTCTCCCATGTTATTCATTGTCTGTGTGCATCTCATGTCTCTTAATTGATTTTACAAATTAACCACCTCTGATGACTCTGGAGCTGCTTAACAATGATTTGACAAATCAGAAAGAAATTCTGCTCACGAGCCCTTGATGATAAGGTAGCATTGACATGTGGGTGTCTGTGTTGTAGAACAAATGGAAAGTAGTGACATTACAAATCTTATAGATTGGAACAAAAGTATTATGAGCTTGTACAAAACATAAAAGGAGGAAAAATTGCTTAGAAAAAAAACAAAGACAAGACATTCTCTATTCAAAAGCTATATTCCTTTAATTTGTAGTTTTCCTTTAAGATGGCAATTTTCTTTTATACTGCACTTGAATGAGGAACTTTTATAATACATTTATTTCATAAATATTTAGGTTTTTATGACAGACAATACCTTCAAATGCCATTCATAGACAATTTCCAGATATACAAGAAATAATGTCCAACACCAAGCATGTGTAACATTCATCTAACAACGTGATTCAAGTTCATCTTTGGAAAACAGAGTCACAAAAAGATGAGTTAATTCACTCTTCAGTTTGAAACCTAATGGAACTCGTTATGCAGAAAAGAGATAATAACAAAATTGAAGTTGTGGTCACACCACAGATGAGTGCCTTCCAGTATAATGTTTATACTGAAAAATTAAACATTAGCCAGCACGCAGATGTGAGACATCAACACTCTGTGTGTGTACATGCATGCATGTGTGCTTGCCTGTGTAAAACTGGTTGGAATAGTGTACAATAAAAATTAGCCATTTTCAGAAAGTAAGTCACTGTATGAAGTTATAAGAAATAATGTATTAATTTAAAATCCCATTCCATTTTTCTTTAAAAATATTTGGGTAGTACCCGAGGTATTTTTTTCCCCCCTCTGGAGGGATAATAATCTCCTGCTAAAAGTCTGTCGTATATTTACCATTTTATCTAGTATTAGTAGGTGGTCCAAAGACCCAGCAGCTGACATGCATTCACGAGGTCAGTGGGCAGGAGTGCCTATGAGGACATTGCCTTAAGTGGTAGAGAGAAGTGGGGCTCCTGTCTTCACATTCATGTCAAGGGGAGCAGCCACTGCCTAGATCCAGGTGACTTCTTCCAAGAAGAAAAGCACAAAATTTCCCAGTTTTTAAAAAGAAACTTCTCCCCCCCTCTCCAAATTTGAGTTTTCATGGGAAATATCTTAATTTTAAATTATGGTTCAATTTTTAGAAGACATTTTGCAGTCAGTCCACACAAACCATGTCCAAAGAGCAGATTTCAGCCACAGGCAGCCAAGGGTGCAAACTCTGCCCCAGACATAAGTCACAAAGGCAACATGGCAAGCTTTGGGCCTGATTTTACATTTTATATTTCTTGTGAATTGCTATAGATTCTTAAATGTACAGAAGGCATTCCTTTGTTTTCAGGTTTTAGAAACATAAATGGTTAATTAGAAGTCACACATGTAAAAGCCTGGGAAAGAACTCGGAGGAATCTTCTGGGGTGCTGGAAATGTTCTAGATCTTGGTGACCTGGGCCATGGCACAAGCATATCCATACATAAAGAGTCATTAAGCTTCACACTTAGGATTCATGCATTTCACACACTTGTCTGTATGTGTGGAGATACATATGTATATCTCCACCAACCTACTGCCAACTTCAGAACTTTGAAGTAATCAGATGAAACCACATGTCAACTTCAGTGCAAGAGAAGACAGGGCAATGGCCTCTTCCTTGGGGTGTGCGGTGAAGACAAACCCAGTGGGTGCAACACTTGTGTTATATTTTGTGGGAAAAAAGACTTCACAAGACAAAAAGATAAAAACTAGTCCTATCTAGATCTCCCCACCAGTATATTCCCAAGCCATTCAGTGGCCCCTAGGCTCCTCCTTTCAATTTAAGTGAAAGTTCATTTCAGATAGGCTTCATTAACTTTTTCTCAAGAGTCACAATGGACCAGGTCTCTGACTGAATGAATGGGGCATTCAGGCAAAGGGTACAAATTCCTTTAAAGCTGGTAAAGGGTATTCGTCCTTTCTGATGGAGGCATAATACTCCATAGTGTATATGGACCATAATACTCCATAGTGTATATGGACCACATCTTCCTTATCCATTCATCCGTTGAAGGGCATCTTGGTTTTTTCCACAGTTTGGCCACCATGGCCATTGCTGCTATAAACATTGGGGTACAGATGGCCCTTCTTTTCACTACATTTGTATCTTTGGGGTAAATACCTAGGAGTGCAATTGCAGGGTCATAGGGAAGTTCTATTTTTAATTTCTTGAGGAATCTCCACACTGTTCTCCAAAGAGGTTGCAGGGAGTTGAGGGAAATTGGAAGGGGAGGTGAACCATGAGAGACTATGGACTCTGAAAAACAATCTGAGGGCTTTGAAGAGGTGGGGGGTGGGAGGTCAGGGTACCAGGTGGTGGGTATTATAGAGGGCATGGATTGCATGGAGCAGTGGGTGTGGTGCAAAAATAATGAATACTGTTATGCTGAAAATAAAAAATAAATTTAAAAAAAAAGCTGGTAAAGGGTACATCTGATTCCACACATATGTCTGAAAAAACAAGGTGATGAGCTTCCCAGGACACTGAGGGGCCAGCGTACCCTTATCAAAGATCCCGCTGTGGATGTTTCAATCCTATCCTGTTCGTTAAGACACTCTTGGTGGTCTTCTTTCAGAGTAGGGGTGGGGCAGAGAATGTTTGGATGCTCTGATCGCCTTTCCTGTCCACTCATCAGGTACAAGCAACTAGTATCAACCCCAGCATATACCCCAGCGTGTACCTCAAGACAAAGAAGAAATTTGCTAGAGCCCCTTTTTGGTATGCCATTGCTTTCCCTGGCTCAACTTAGGGTCTTCTGGGATCTGTGATTGCAACATCAGTGTAGCCAAAATTCACGAATCTTCACGAGGCACACATAAATGAGTGAGCCATAATCCTTGATGTAGTAGTCTGGTGGGGTGGCTATAACAAAGTACCCTAAACTGGATAGCTTAGAACATAATTGCCTCACAGTTCTGAAGTCCGGAAGTCTGAAATCAAGGGGTCGGCAGGACCAGTCTCCCTCAGAAGGCACCAGGAAAGGATCAGTTCCAGATTGCTCTCCCAGCTTCTGGGAGGTTCCTTGGCTTGAGGCAGCCTAATGTCAGTCTTTGCATGATGTCCTCCCTGAATGTGTGCCTGTGTTCAGATTTCTCCCCTTTCTAAGTATACCTGTCATATCGGATTAGAGGTGCACCCTAACCCAGTATGACCTCAATCTAACTAATTACACCTGCAAATAAGGTCATATTTTGAGGCACTGGGGCTTAGAACTTCACTATATGAATTTGGGTAGGTGACACAGTTCAGACAATACTTGTCCTCCAGAGGTTTATGACACAGTTAGGGAGAGAGACATATATGTCAGTGGGGTTTGTTATAAATTGCTAGTCACTAGGATGAAATCATACTGGAATTTGTTTCCATAGCAAGGATGTTTCTAACAATATCTACCTCCCAAATGTTTGTTCACAATTTGTCAGCATTGGTTTCCAGACACATCAGTGTTATATAAATACCTCAACCATGACAAAACTTGAATGTTAATACTACTACAGAGAAATGTTACATGATTTTTAATATGAGGCAAAAAGTAAAAAGGCTCAATAATGGATTCTATTTGACTAAGAAAGAGGGACATTTCAGTTAATCACAGCCAAAGTGGCAAAGCCTTTAACAACTTAAACTGTGTTTTCATGGTGAGGCAGAATGGGATTTTAGTGATGATCTGCTGATCTAATTAGTTTGGACATCCATTTGGATAATTCAGACTCTGAGAGAATAGGGCTGGTGTTTGTTTGAGAAAATTATTTGGAACATAAATCTAAATATGGGGATCAAAGAAGAGGACTTAGAAATGAGAAGTCAGTGAAGATGGTTTTGACACTTTCCCCTTGGATTTTTCAGGCTGGTGGTGATCATGATAGAAATAAAATATAAAAAATTTTTAAAACAGCATGGAGGTCCCTCAAAATGTTGAAAATAGAACTGGCCTATGACCCAGCAATTGCACTACTGGGTATTTACCCTAAAGATACAAACGTAGTGATCCAAAGGGGCACGTGCACCCGAATGTTTATAGCAGCAATGTCCACAATAGCCAAACTATGGAAAGAACCTAGATGTCCAACAACAGATGAATGGATCAAGAAGATGTGGTATATATACACAATGGAATACTATGCAGCCATCAAAAGAAATGAAATCTTGCCATTTGCGACAACATGGATGGAACTAGAGCGTATCATGCTTAGCGAAATAAGTCAAGCAGAGAAAGACAACTATCATATGATCTCCCTGATATGAGGAAGTGGTGATGCAACATGGGGGCTTAAGTGGGTAGGAGAAGAATAAATGAAACAAGATGGGATTGGGAGGGAGACAAACCATAAGTGACTCTTAATCTTACAAAACAAACTGAGGGTTGCTGGGGGGAGGGAGGTTGGGAGAAGGAGGGGGTGGGGTTATGGATATTGGGGAGGGTATGTGCTTTGGTGAGTGCTGTGAAGTGTGTAAACCTGGCGATTCACAGACCTGTACCCCTGGAGATAAAAATACATGTTTATATTAAAAAAAAAAAAGAAAAAAAATTTTTAAATAAAGTTAACATGTGAAATGGAGAATTCCAAGTGCAATGGAGAAGTCTTATCAGAGGGACTTTGAAGGGAACCCTGCTTCTGCAGCTGTGAATATTGGGCCCACAATTTAACTCACTCTTATTGTTGATGGCTTTCTACTAAGATGGAATCAAGTAACATGGCATCCAAAGATGGCTTCATGTTCTCTAGAAACAAACTGTTTCCTGGGGTATATTGTGTTGCACACTTCCCTGCTACTTGAGCTCAAACAGTGTTATAAAAACAGTCTGGTGGGAGGGGTGCTAGCTCATGTTTTTTACCCCTCACCAAAATCTCAAAACAAAGCTGTTTTCCAAAGCATTTCTCTTTCCATACCATTATTTCTTCTCAATTTGGTTGTTTTAAAACAAACAACCAATATGATGATGACAGTCCCTTCTTGGAAGGGCTTCAATGGCTTCCCATTGCCCTTGAGGCCAAGTAGAGACTCTGAAATGCGCTCTGCAACATCTCCCAGGACCTGGCCCCAGTTCCCTTGTCCAGTCACAGGAATGTTTTGTTTTTCAGTTCCCTAAATAGACAAAACTCTCTTTTGCCCCTGAGCATTTGTTCCTACTGTTCCCTGTGCTTCTGTATTGACTTCCTCCTCATCTCTGTTTAGCCACCTCTATTCCCCAAGTCCACACTCCACACCCTTCTTCATGGTGTCCGGCTCTTCCTCCTGTGGTAGCGCTTACCACTCGGCACCTAATCACCTGCTTACCTATATGTGTTCTCCCACTTACTATAACATTTCCCAAGGACTGACACCAATGCTTTGTGGTTCAGTATTTTGTTCTCAATGCCTGGTGGACAGAGTTGTTACAAGATAGTGTTTTGAACAAACGAATAAGTAAAAGAAGGAAATAAAGAAATATACTATCTGTGACATCTCTGGGAGATGGGTAACTACTAACATTTATGTTAAATATTTCAAATACCCTTTCTGTTCAAAAACAAGTAAAATTATCTTGAGGATGAGAATAATGGATACTTTGAGAGTATTGACTGGGAAGAAACACAACTCTACCTCCCAAGGTACAGAAAATTTTCCCTATCTTGTCCCGGGTGTTGGTTTCATGGCCCTTTGTATTGACAAAAATTCACTTATCTGGGCACTTAGGATCTGTTCACTTTATTGTGTAATTTAATACAAAGGAAAGAAAAGAAAAAAAATTTTTTTAACTATTTTTATCTCATTCTAATGTCAAGGATTCATTTTTTCTTTCATTAGCTCAAGGAGTGTCTGGGTTCTGATTTTAAAGCTAGTCTTGTGATTCTGTTTAAGATTGCAACTATTTGATAAGATTGCCCCAAACTTCCTAGCACAGGTATGGTGGGTCAATGAAAGCCTTTCTTTCTACTGATGGAGCCCAGAGCAATTCCAAACCAGCTAAGCTGCTGCGGTTGGCCTTATCTGAGTTTGCTGTGCAAATCAGCTGCTCTCCAGGCCACCCCGCACATGAAATCCACTCTATCCCAATTCTAACCCCATAGCACCAACCAGATTGCCCTTCCAAAGGCTGTTTGCAAATGACGGTTTAGCAAACCTGGGAATCCTTTTTCTTGTTAGTCACCCCAAACCGAGCCCACCTCCCACAGTAACGAAGATGGCCTCTAACCAATGACGGAATTCCCCAGTTCTCAAACTGAGCTCTTCAGGGGGACTTCCAATGAATTAAGCAGAATTCTTGTGCCATTAAGCCATCATTCCAGCATATTATCATTTAAAATTGCTTCAAGAAATTATTCTATATTTCTAAAGGTATGGAGTCTATTTTCCTCTTGTAAAGTGAATTAAATTTGTATGCCTGTCTATGGAATTCTTAAGTTCACCTACATTTGGTGTTACATTAACATGTTTTGAAAATATACTCTTTCTTGATTCTGAGGGATAGTTGAGGCCAATTGTTACATTTCTAAAATTACCTTTATTCTCACCTATCTCCCCCATCATGCCTTTCTGTATTTGCTGTCCTTTTTCGTTGCAGTACCCCAAATTCTGACTTTGCAGACATTTGGAGGGTGAAACAGGCAATGCAAATTGACTGCAGATTGTCTACATCATTATTCTGACTGCCTAATCCTGCAGTTACTCAGTGTGGAATAACGATCAAAATCAATTGCAAACCTGTAGTTGTCTTTGAGGACTATTTATTATTGTTATGAGATGGTGCACAAACTATTGTGCACTATTTATGAAGGCAGGAACATGCTTCTTTCTGAAGATTTTATCTTTTAAAGGGCACATAAAATTTCAGACTTGCTTTTCAGCTCCATAAATACACATACGGTTGCATAGAGTTAACACAGACCATCCATCTCGAGTTTCTTTGGTTCAAGCAGCCACGGAACTAAATCTCACATAACCTGTACAAGCCTGTGTATTTAAATCAACTTTAATGGGGAAAAAAATAGTTCAACACCTTGTGTAATTCAGGACAAGAGGAAATTGTAACTCTAATTTTAACAATGTATTCAATGAAGTTGAGAAAACTTCAGAAAAGTGAGCTGCAGATTTTTCAGCTCAAAGTGCATTAAATCCATTAGATGTTTTTCAGGAGTTTTCCTACAGTCACATTTGAAGCCATCTTAGTGAAGGTTCTTCCCTTTCACCTTTGGAAACGAAGACATTAGAGAATACTGAGATCTATGCATGTAAGCACACATATACAATACAGAATCCGTATTGGATAATGCAGATGCATAAGAAATTACCCCAGAACCTAATGGCATAATGGCTGAATATAATAATACTTTTGTTGCTCATGAGTCCGCAGTTTGGGCAAGTATGCTTATGGAAAGAGGAGAAAAGCATTATTTAAAGGTATAATGATTTGACAGTATTTTTGCCATAGTAACAATTTCCCCTTTTTCCATCGCACTGTCTGCTGCATTCCAGCTCATAGCCCAGTTCTGTGTTCCTGTGCCTGGGGAAGCATGACTGGGTGGGAAACAGAAAGAGCTAGAAAGTCTCTAGCTTTTGTGATTTTAATTGCTTGAACCCTTCAAGGAGCTCCTCTGCCAGATGTCTGGGATACAAATATCTGACAGCAGGTTTCCTCTGAGGGAAAAACATCAGTATTAAGTGAAGGAAGAATCTGTCCCCCAAATAACAGGTAGGGTCCTGTGAAAGTCTCACAGGTGTTTTGATTTTGGAAGTTGGCTCTCCAGGCGACTTCTCCGGGGGTGCTCTCTGATGATAACTGGAGGCAGTAGGAACAGGAAGTGGGGACCACTGAACTATTGGAGGGGAGGGTCTCATGGAGGTGAGGCTCAGACTCGGAGACTGGAGTACTGCCCAGTCCACCGGCTGTTGTGAGGGGGCCCGTGTGGCAGATTCTAGGTGCTGGAGGATGCTGGGGCTAAGGTCTGAGCCAACCACTGCTGGTGGACAAATCGCCAGCCTTGGGCAACACTGACAGGACTGGCAATAAACAGGAGGAATGCCGCTTCTCCCTTCCTCCCACCTTCCAGTTCCCTCTGCTGCTGCCAGTTGGTAGGACTGGCCAAAAGGTAGCCAGTAAAGAAGTCTGGGAATTATAGTTTCTGGAGTTCTAGGCCCAGCATTGCAGAGCAGAATGTAAAAGGGGTCAGTTTGGAGCTGAGAGGCGATAGGTAAATAACCAGTGTATGCCCATACCTGAAAAAAGGTACCACTGCATTTAAAAGGATGGAGATTGGGAGGTGATAAACGCTAGATTTTGGTAGGTCTTGGGATTTTGTTTCTTAAGAGGAAGCATTAAAAACTGGAGAGGAAGCATGCAAACAGGGACAGGAAATTTCTCAGCAGAGGCATAGATGATTACCTAATGACCCAGTGCCCATCTCCCATCCCTTGATGTCAAATTATCACAGACCCCTGTCAACTCAGATACACCCTAGAAAGAAAAGCATCGTCTCAAGTTAATGGAGATTAAATTTTGATTCACAGGCAGAGCAAGGACTTGCTATAGAAATGAATTTAGCCTTAGAAAAAAGAAAGTTCATATTTCAAGTGTGTCTGAGTTTGTGGACTAAGAGTTATAGCCTCTCTAGTATATTTTCAATTGTGTAAAAATTGCAGACATTGGAGAAATGTTGGAAGGTTAACATCAATTATTTCTGTAATTATGATTTCTAGGGTCTACCATTATGACTGGTTCTTTTTTCTTCTTGTCTTTCATTATTTCCTAGTTTTCCATAGTAAGACTGTATGGGTCTTGCAATTCAATTTTTTTTTTAAGCTTGTTGAGGTAAATGTTATATAGTGCTCTACTATTATATCATGCCTCAAATACATTTCTGAATTGGCTTGATGAAAAGTCCAAAGTTCCCTTTTTATTCTCATATTTTGTGTTGAGGAGATTAGAAAGTAGCAGGTCCTATGACTTCCTCTCCTCAATGTGTTCTAAACTCCTACACCTTTCAAAGGGGAGTGGGGAGGGAGAGTATAGTCTTCATTTCCTATTTTATCTTGACAAGAAAACATTCATTCCAATGATTTTCTAGTTTGAAATTTTCATAGACTTTTCTTCCATCTGTTGGCACCAGAGTCTGGCTCTATTATGGCAGCATATCAGGGATCTTGAAAATGTGGCAGAAACAATTTGCCGAAAGCTTTGGAAAGCAGGTTCCAAAAGTTCAGACAGGGTCCTGTTTTTGTCAGCAAAACATGGGCAATGGGACAAGGTCTGGGCAATAAATATGATTGAAGAAAAGGAAAAAAAAAAAAGAAAGGTCAGAGACTCTACTTTCCACATAGCCCTTGTCACCCTAATACTTCGAATATAGAAAAACTTCTGTATTAAAAAGAAAAAGAAGTGAAAGCCTCGATTGCTTTAACTTTTCTAGGGCCCTGACTCCCAGGACAAACGATCTGGGAATTTAAACTTTGCGTCTGCCTTTAGGCACTGTCTTGAAATCTGTGGTGAATCGCTGGTGTGATCTATCCAGGAGATAGCCAGAGAGAGCGAGATTCCCCAGACGCCTGTGGCTGGCATCAGCTGGAGTTCTAAGCAGACCACAGCGAGCTAAGTAGTCCTGTTGTCCCTTGGTGGACATGCAGCATGAGCAAAAACATCTTTGCTGTTTTAAATCGCTAAGATTTGGGGGGTTGTTTATTGTACAATATCCATCTGGAAAAGCATTTTAAAGAATCCGTGTTTGTGTTCTCCTTTGGGTGAGCAAGAGTTGCTGCCGGTTCTCATTCCAGTGACTTAGGGCGCGGGTTTAGATATTTTGATAACTTTCCCTATTTAATACCTGTCCTAGCATAGCACACTTCGATTTAGAACAGATACCTCACCTCTGCTGCACCTTTTGAAAAATACTTTTAAGTCTTGTGTTCTCATATATTCCTTTTCTTCCTATAGTTATTTCTTAAAATGCATGTGATGAATGCTTAATGTACATTCCTATGAAGGTGACTGATAGATTTCGGCTTTTTCACCTATTACAGCTTAAAATTTATGTGTCTATATGTAATAAATCTAAGCAAATTTTTCACTTCGATGTTTAAGTAATTTATCTGGCCATCACATAATAACTAGGAGATTATATTCCTCTTTCCTTTAATAAGTCCCACAAGGAACAGAACCAGGAACAGGAAATTAGCGTTTGAAAAATCAGCTATTGCTTGGCTGTGAAAAGAAAGCTCTCCAAAGATAAGACCATTGTGACTATGAATTCATGAAAATATATTAACTATTTTCTTTACGTCAATCTTTTCTCAAAATCTTGGAAGCCGTTGCAGGCTACTCGTAGGCTCCCTTCTTTAAACTTGATATGGGACTTTCTTCTTCTTCTTCTTCTTAATCATGCCATTTTTTCAGGTGCTCCCATCAGTAGGGTGAATTTTGGAATTATTTTTGTTGGGTGTGGATCTTTTTGAGAGAACTGGCAAACCAGGTGGCTTTGAAGCTGTTATTTTTCCATCAGCTGGGAGCGGTAACCTAATCCCTGCACCCCGACCAGCTCTGACCTAAGCGAACACAGCTTGGCCTCTATTACAGGATAAGACTGGAGGCCAGAGCTGGGCTGCAGGTCCCCAGTGAAGGGAAAGGGAAGGCGGGGAAAGATAAGAGCCATGGTTTCAAATATCCTTAATGGGAATTCTGCACAGTCATTTTTCATCGGGGCTGGGTGCCGTCAGGACTTTGATTTACAGCCTCTTCTTCTCTGGGAATCCTTTTGTTTGGTCCCTCCAGTGTTTGGACTGGGGTTTTTTTTGTGTTTTCCAGGTAACTCTGGTCTGTCTCTGTACAGCCTGGGGTGACTCATGCGTCTGTAACTGATAGACCACTGTCTGATTTTTTTTTCAGCAATCCAAATTTTCCTCCTATATCCATGACCTGAAAGGCAAAGGCGAGGTTTTTTGTTTTTTGTTTTTTATTCTTTTGTTTTCCTGGCTGTTTTCTTGCTGGCTTGGACAACCTAAAATGCATTTCAGCCATGAAACCAGGCATTTTCATCAGTATTTTTATACTTATTTATTTTTCTTTTTTAATGTTTTTTTTTATTCTTTAGTTTTTGGTGATGGCTCCTGAAAGCAAATCAACAGGTTAAAAAAGAGAAGGGGATAAGAGAAGGAATGACATTTGTTAGCGGTTTCTGATAGAGGAATCTGAAGGAACTGTCACGTCGAGCCTCAGAATGATTTTCATTAGCTGTGTGACTGAAATGCCCTGTCAGCGTGACCCCTTCAAGCCAGGCCCTCTGTCGAGTGAGTAGCCAGCAAGGGGAGAAGCACAGGGCCGTGGTGAGGCCAGCTGCAGACACAAACCACACTGCTAACAAAAGGTAATTCAACGAGGCACATTTTCCAATTCTTGACTTCATGAAAGCTGCTGAGAATGTTAATGAGGCTCTACCCAATTTTTGCCTGTTACTAATGTGGCTCTGGAAAGTGAGAAATAAGAACAACAGACCAGGTTTTTCATCAACAGCAAAGGAGATTTCTTCAGGAATTTCAGGTTGATGCAAGTAGACTTTGTCCTGGCAGGACCTCAGATCGGCTATGGCCTCGCTTGAGGCTCCTTCACAGGAAGGGAAGGGAGCATAGCAGGCTGTGCAATGGGGCTGAGAGCATGTGGTCAACAAGGCCCAGACCTTTGGGGGGTACTTGTGGACCACACTCCATCTAGGAACCACCAGTCCGTCACTGATACCAGTCCACTGTTGGTATGTCCATTCCCTTAGCAGTGGAGGGATCATCTGGTTGTGAGTGTCACCTTGTGCTTACCCAAAAAGACTAAACAGATGCTGGGTGTTTTCAGGGAGGCTACTGAAAATGTAACATCTTCCTGTTCTAAAGAAAGAGGGCCCTTCCCAGGGAGAGTCTCATGCTGCTCTAGAGACAGCATTCTGGGTACTGTTCAGGAAAGGGGCTGAGTATGAGAGATGGCTGTGAAGGCAAACTAGAAAAAGACCACAACTTTCCAGTCTGAAGGACAAAAGCTGGGAAAAGATGTGCCGGAGGTCCCCAAAACAACACATGTGTTAGGTGGATACATACAACAAAAACCTCGGGAAAATGATTTAAGAAGATATTTTTTTCCCTTAAATTGTTAAAGTTTGGAGGTAGGAGGTAGGGAGAGGGTCTCAGGCCATTAAAGATAGACTGTTTCCATCTACTCCACCATCTTGTTGCATGGCTTCTGTCTGGTGGGTTACTTAGTGAGGCAAGATGGCCACCCAAGTTTTAGTTATTTTGTGTGCAGTCTGTGTCAGGAAGGAGGAAGAGGAGGGGAACAAATGTTCTCCCAGATGAGTCAGATTTATTTGAGGGTTTTTTTTTTTGTAAGATTTATTTTATTTTAGAGAAAGAGCACAAGCAGGAGGGGCAGCAGGAGAAAGAAAGAGAATTTTAAGCTGACTCCACACTGAGTGCAAAGCCAGAAGCTGGCTCAATCTCATGGCCTCAAGATCATGACCTGCGTTGAAACCAAGAGTCTGATATTTAATGGACTGCACCGCCCAGGCACCTGGAGTCAGCAACTTTTAAAGATGGCTTTTCAAGGGAACCCTCCTACACTGTTGGTGGGAATGCAAGCTGGTGCAGAGCACTAGCCCTCTGAAAAACAGTATGGCAGTTCCTCACAAAGTTGAAAATAGGGCTACCCTATGACCTAGCAATCGCACTACTGGGTATTTACCTTAAAAATACAAATGTAGTGATCTGAAGGGGCATGTGCACCCCAATGTTTATAGCAGCAATGTCCACAATAGCCAAACTATGGAACAATCCTAGATATTCATCAACAGATGAATGGATAAAGTAGATGTGGTACATATACACAATGGAATATTATGCAGCCATCAAAAAACCAAAATCTTGCCATTTGCAACAACATGGATGGAACTAGAGGCTATTATGCTAAGCGAAATAAGTCAATCAGAGAAAGATAATTATCATATGATATCACTGTTATGAGGGATTTGAGAAACAAGACAGAGGATCATAGGGGAAGGGAGGAAAAAAATGAAACATGATGAACCCAGAGAGAGAGACAAACCGTAAGAGACTCTTAGTCTCAGAAAACAAACTGAGGGTTGCTGGAGGGGAGGGCAATCGGAGGGATGAGGTGGCTGAGTGATGTACACTGGGGGGGTATGTGCTCTGGTGAGTGCTGGAATTGTGTAAGACTGATGAATCACAGACCTTTATCTCTCAAACAAATAGTACATTATTTGTTAATTTAAAAAAATTTTTTAAAATTGCTTTTCAGGATACTTTTCTTATATCTCATTGGCCAGAAATATTGCCATCTATCTATTCTTGGTACCAAGAAAGGTTGGCAAACAGCCTTTTATCACTGCCATCGCACATACAGTATTGGTTTTGATACAAAGGAAGAAAGATATTGAGTGTTAGCTAGCAGTTCCTGCCACATCATGATCAGACAAATAATTTGATGATACATCCAGAATGCATATCAAAAAACTGGAAATTCTAATGTGTTATGAAGAAGTAATGAATGGATGGCTTATGGATCGAATTATGGACCGAAATGCAGACACCTTGTATTCAGCCAACATGATATTTATATTTTGTTGAACCAACACTTAAAACTGGGAGAACATACATAAATTCCAGGGAAGAATGAATAAAGAGCTCTTCTGAGTGACAGTAGTTATTCCTCAAGGGCCCCCAAAATTGCCTCACGTGGGTTTGTGAGCAACCCACAGCAACACAGTGTCCAGCAACACAGTTGTGATCACCCAGTTTCCCATGTTCTAATCCCTGTTGTCCACTGACCACAAAGTCTCTTCAAAATTCCAAGGAGCCAGGGTGCCTGGGTGGCTCAGTGGGTTAAGCCTCTGCCTTCAGCTCAGGGTCCTGGGATCGAGCCCCACATCGGGCTCTCTGCTCAGCAGGGAGCCTGATTCCCTCTTTCTCTCTGCCTGCCTCTCTGCCTCCTTGTGATCTCTCTCTGTTAAATAAATAAATAAAATATTAAAAAAGAAATTCCAAGGAGCCCACTTGGAAAGGACCAGTGTAGCCAGGGATGATCCCAAGACAGCCAGTTCCCTGGGCCCTGGATGCTAGAAGATTCTTTAAAATATCACTCAACATGGAAAAAATTGTAGCCTCCACCCAATTCTGTTTCCTAGTTTATCACTCTTCCTCCAGAACAGCACTGCCCACAGCCTCTTGAAGTCCTGCCTGTGTTTCTGACCTCCCCGCCACCCCTCCCACGTATCTATTAAAGGGGTACATCAGTTTTGTCTCCCAGACTCCCTAACTGCCAGCATACCAATTCAGTATAAAATGCCAGAAGGAGATTAACTGTTATGCCCTCCTCCCCCTGCTCTACTTCCCCTCTCCCTCAGATTGTTCCTCCAAACCAATTCTTTCCCCCTTCCCTTATAAATGAATAGATAGATGGGTAGATGAAAAAACAGATAACTGATGTGGTCTGGGGGGAAGCTACTCAGAGTCATATTGGAGCCTGTCCTAGCAAGCTCACTTGTCCCATTACTCAGTGAATCCTCATCAAACCTGTAGGAGACCTGGGCACAGAAAATCCACTTGAGTGATGAAGAAAGAGAACCACTGACTGCAGTATTTATTTTATAGAAAGGCAGAGCCAGAAGAAACTGAAAGGCAGAGAGGTCCCTTAGATTGCTTGTTCAGGGTGGCCTCCACTGAACCACAGTCCCCTAAGCATGAGCAAGACACATTCCATAAATGCTCATTAAAAACCAAACGTGAAGAATACCTACTACTACAACCATGGGATCAAGTGTGGGACAAAAGAATTTTTTGCTCCATAAGAGCTCATGTAAGCCCACAGAGCTGTTTAATTTAATAATGCAAAGAAGATATGATAACTTTCACTTTCCCGGTTCCTACCAGACATCTGATAAGCTGGGATTAATTTTTATGTTCAGCTATGTGAGACCAAAGCAACTTCTCATGGTTACCATGGGATACCTTCTAAATATGTGCCTGATGTGATTTCCCCAAATTGTTATGCAATGAAAATGACATAGCTTCTAAGTATGGTGTTTTCTCAATTGCATGCCCAGAGAAATGTGGTATTTCCCCCAAGGATTGTATTATACTGGGCTTGGCTATGTGTTAGTAGATTTTAGTAATGGGGAATTCAAGCCTTTCTAGCTACAAGGCAACAACAAAAAGAGACTGATTAATTTGGGGTTAATAATTTGAATGATAGCAACTTATTTTTCTTTACAAGGGAAATCTGCTTTCTAAGGGAAAGCATAAGACTTTTTTTTCTGCCTGAAAGATAGTTATTCAAGATGGATGTGCTCATCAGACTTTGTATAGCCTTTGACTGTTGAACTTTTATATAGTGATTATTTGTTTGGTTGTCTCTCTTCCCTACTAAACATGATCTCCTTGAGGGCATGGAGTACGTTGTTTGATTTTATATCCCCAACATCTGAGGTACTGGAGGCATCCCATAAATGGTGCTTAATGAATTAATGGACGATGCAATGTAGTGGTCTACATATGTTAGTGGTACTTTGGAAAAGAGACCTTGGAAGAAAGACAATGGAATAAATATTTGCTTTCATTTTTATTAAAATAGGAATAAAACTTGTTCTGAATAAAAGTCTTTGCCACATCCACAATTTTTGTTCCATGGTGAGAATGTAACAAAGATTTAACTGGATCTTCATTTCCCCACCAATATACATAAATCCAGAAAACACATTTAGGATTGAGAACAGTAGGACAGAGAATCCTAATAATCCATTGAATCAATCTGGCTATCTTGTCACCCTGAAAGTAATTACATTTGCAGAAGAGAAGATTTATCACATTATGTTTGCCCTGTTCCTCTGCATTTCTACCATCTCCTGCACTTCCCTATACTACCCCCTTGCACTGTGTAGCGTCCTTTCAGAGACAGTGATTACTATTCTGGTATTGTTAGAAAGTGATATCGAAATGGTATGAAAGAGGAAGTTATTTTGAAAACGAGTTGTTCAGCCCTGTGTGTGAAAAATTTTGGTAGATAATTTTTATTTTATTTATATTTTTAGAGAGAGAGCGAGGGAAGGACAGAGGGAGAGAGAGAATCTTAAGCAGGCTCCATGCCCAGTGCAGAGTCTGATGCAGGACTTAATCTCACAACCCTGAGATCACTGCCTGAGCTGAAATCAAGAGTCAGACACTTAATAGACTGAGCCACCTAGGCACCCCTAGGTAGATACTTTTAAAAAGCATTACTCATTTCTCATCTCCCTTTTACAAGCGGGGTGTGTTTTCTTTGAACTCTTCTTTGTTTAAATATGTATTACCTTTCTTACACATGCATCTCTCTTCCTCCCCCTTCTTTCTCATCTTCCTTTTCATCCCCAGATTCTCTTTCCTGTCCAGTGGAAGACACAGATCCCCAACGCTTATTGGTTTATAGCAGCTGCAATAGAGAAAACCTGTGTGGAGTTCAAGTTTGCTTTATTTATGGGGGATGTTCTGCCCAAATCATAATTGCTGGTTAGGGAACTCATACCTACCCATTAGCTCTATCCCAATCTGCTTGGGTCCCACCTGGGCCTTGTCATCAGCAGTGGGCTTACCGTGGCTTTATAGATTCTTGCAAATTCAGCTATCAGAAAGTTGTTTCCTCCTAATGCTTGCCTAGGATTATGGCCTGCAGCCATAACCATGATTTGCTGCTCATCTGACAGCAGTTCACCCTAACTGCTGGCAAAAGGACTGAGCAGGATGCAGGTAGGGTACCCCCCTGTGGGCTCTACACTATCAGACAGTACTGGGTTCAAATGCTGGTCTGTAACTCTATGACTTTGAACACCTTACTTACTCTTTTAGCCCTTTGGTTTTCCTGTCTGTAAAATGGGAATAATAATATCTACTTTGTTAAACTGTCATGGAATTAAGTGAGATAACATACGTAAAATGCCAGGACATACGTAACATACGTATAACAGACGTAAAATAATAACATACGTAAAATGCTTTATAGACAGTGCAAAGTAATTCTACTTTCAATTAATTTCCTTCCTCTTCCACTAGTAACAGGAGCTGAAAAATGGAGAGGAAGAAGGGAACATTGCCGCACTCACTCTTTTTGTCCTCCTTTTGTACAATTCTCTTGATACAGGGGCTCTGAAGTTCTCAAGCAGGATGCATGAGGAATGAAGACAATGAAAACGTTTTCTTAAGCAACAATTTTTAGAGTAGTAATAACACCTGTCGTAGAACATTACTTTTCATCCAGATTAAAAACTATAAATGACCTATGTATGTTCTTCTACTGCAATTTAATGATGCCCTAAAAATGTTCCAGATAAAAGTACTAATTTCAAGCTTTGGAAATGTGTTCCTAGGGCCACAGGTACTAAGGGAGAAATGAGGTAGGGGAGGAGGCAGGGAAGAGAGTACTCTGAATCCCCAGATTAGGTCAGTTTTAATCCTTAAATTGATAACTCTTGCTTGTTTGGTCACAACATTTGCTCTATCTTACCAGCAATTTATTTGAGTTCATGGCCTCACTTGTGGAGTGGCAGGATTTACAGAGCAGTTTAGACATGAGCCTCAACCTTAAGACATCTAGAATCTAGTGAAAGATGCAAGAGTAACATAAGTGAAGTCAATATCAATGCCCCTCAATTCACATATATCCAAAACTGTATTTGGGGCTGGCATGGTGTGTTGGGACCTCCAGTTCGGCTATTCCTTAGGAAAATAAAATGTGCCGAGGAAATTTCTCTGGCCACAGAGTCAGTTCTGTCATATACATTTGCTCAATCCAGCTGTATTTCCTAAATGCTGAACATATTGTTCTAGCTGTTTATATTCTTGGCATCCAGCAGCGCTGTGCATTCCCAAGCGCCAAGAACATGCAGCATAGCAGTAGCTTTCCCTAAAAGGCCTGTAAAACCATGACTAGTTTATTCTCCCAAGGATCCAAGGTACTTGTTAAAGCACAAGATCTGTTTCAACTGACATGGCTCTGAGTTAAATGTGTTGCAACACATTCTCGGGGAGACAGAGTTCCTTTGACTAACAGCCTCCATATTTGTCAAAACTACTGTAGGCCAAAGGTTAGCAGCAGTGTCTGGCAGCACAAAACCAAATGTAAGAAGATAAAACAAGAGCTAGGCCAGGGAGCCCCATTCTTGTTACAGCTTCCTCTCTTTGCTACTCAAAGTCTGAGTCCCTGCTGCCCCAAGTAAAGGTTTACAGACTACACTGGATGTGTAGCCACAAAGCCAGAACCTCTTTCATTGCAGAAGAGCGATGCCCAAGCCCTCCTTGTAATAGCTCTGAGGGAATGTTATGGAATTCTCAAAACATTTGTTTCCATTTATTCTTTTTAAAATACAAAACTAGGGTGTTTAAGCAGTTCAGTTTCAGACATTTACAATCTCCTAGAGAGCAGGAACGTTGGAAAGGGCACGCGAAGACTGAATGCCATGAGAATGCAGTGGAGGGATATTAACCCACTGTGAGAAAGGAGGGAAAGCAATGTTGAGCATGACCAGTCCCCCAGGGCCCCAAATAACTCCCAAGTCTGAGGAACTAGACACACACCATCCAGACTGCTTCATTGAACACCTTCACTTTGAGCCATCACTGAGTTGGGAGGATTAGTAGGCAGGTTTCCTAGAGAATGTGAAGCCTAAATTAAGGTAAGGCTTTTGGAAAGGCTAGAATGAAGCTCTCCCCGGAGGCTGAATACTTCTGAGGTCTCAGATCTATGTGTGTTTAATATACTAGTTATCAAAGCATATGATACTTTGAAAGGTACTCATGTCCTACCTGACTCTGACCTAAAGAGGAAATGAAATGCTTTATAAGGATGGAAGATCAGGAAAAAATGAGAACCTGTCCCAGCAAAAGTCTTTAAAGTATTGATACCTTTGGATATAGAATTTTAACTTAAGGAAGTTTATCTTAAGTGAATATTAAGAGAATATTTAGTTAAAAGGATATCCACCACTGTTTTCTCTTATTTTATTTTAAAAATAAAAAACTGAAATGAATCTAAATATTTGTCCAACAATAATACATTATATAATACAGTCATATAATATAGTGATTTATGGCCATTAGGTGACATTACAGAAGAATAAAATGGAAAGATGTTAATAACATATTGTTGAGTGAGAAAAAAAGTTAAAAGAACATATGCTGCAGAAGATACCATTAAAAGAATATCCAAAATGTCACATACTGGATAAAGGAGTTATATCCAAAATATACAAAAACCTTATAAAACTCAACAATAAGAAAACAAGCCAATTAAAGTGATGGGTGGGGATGTGGACAAATTGGAATCCTTGCACACTGAGAAAGAATAATTTTACTGTGGAGCAAACTGATAGACACAACCTTAGCCATAAGATCAAGGTCAACATGAGGTGATGAGTCTTGACAATATATACCCTTGATGTGATGTGGTGAGAATGACACTTTACTTCTGTGGTTCTCTTCTCCCCAGATCCATAATCTTAGGAGAAAACCATCATACAAATCTTAAGTGAAGGACATTATACAAAACACCCAACCTGTACTCCTCAAAATTGTCAAGGTCACCAAGAAGAGACCAGAAGTCTCTTTTGTAGACCAGAAGTTTACAAAATAGTTATCGTCTGAGGACCCTAAGAAAAATGGCAACTAAATGTAATGTGGTATCCCACAGCAGTAAAAGAAAATTAGGTAAAACTAAAGAAGTCTGAATAAATCATAGACTTCAGTCAGTAGTAGCATATTAATATTGGTATTAATAATTAGCTATGTGGTATTAGTTCCATCTTAGTGTAATAAGAAAACAGATATGCATTATATCTGCGCTATCTTCAAAACATCTTCAACTTTTCTGTAAACCTAAAACCATTATAAAATAAAAAGTTTACTAATTAAAGTGTATATGCTACAGTTTTCCTAATCTGTGTATAGGTAGATACATAGCTAGATATACAGTATACATAGAAAAAGGATAAAAGGCTAGATATCAAAATATTAACATTGGTTATTTCTAGTGGTGAGATTAGAGTATTTTTTTCTTATGTTGCTCACCTATATATTTAATTTTATAATGCAAAAAGAAAAAAGAAAATTGTAACCCTTCATTTGGGCCATACTATTTTTTTTTAGTTAAGTACAAAAAGAAGAATTATATCTAATATTTATAACTTCTAAAAATACTTAAAAGGCACTCAGTAAAGAATAATTCTGTCTGGGGGAAAGTAAAAATTACTTTTGATTCAGAACTTTCTTCCCAGTATATTCTTTGATAGAACCTAAGGATAAAGGTAAAAATGAATAATTATTTCTGAACTAAGAATTTGATAAACATTGTTAAGAAAGAGTTTCAAATTAATCTTCAAGAGGAATCCCAATTCCCCATTTTAATCCATTCATTTCCCTCATTCTAATTTCTTATGTAACTTAAGATCTTTAAAATCTCTATAGAAGCTGCCTGAGGCTTCAAGAAGCTGCTGTTGGATGTCCCATGATTTCCGTTCCAAGCACATCTGCTAGAGGACTCCTCACATTGTAGAAAAGAAGGTAATGGTCTCTAGCAATATCAGCACTAGTGATGTCATTACCACCTTCTCCAGTGAGAAGCAATTAGCTACTTTAAACAGGGATGTATTCTTTCATTCTCATGATGGTTTGGTCTATTTTGTTTTAAATTATTAGATCCCTCTCTGAGCTTGTTTGGGGGTAAGCTACCTGCAGTCATCCCCATTGCTCATTTCACTTACTCATTTACTCATTCTATAAATATTTATGGAGGGCTTACCATTGGTCAGTTACTGTGTTAATAATTGGGAACTATGAGAGCATCAATAGTAAGAAATAGGCCCCTTTTAAGGAGATTCTAGGAAAGAGGAGAGGTCACAGTGAAATAGATAAATTACTATACTTACAAGATAGAATAAATGCTATTGGAAAAATTCAGATAAGGTAAAATGAGCATTCACAGCAGGCTAGACTATATCCAGGTAGAAGGGCATGGGGAGGATTGGATTGAGTCCTGGTTAACGTTTGGGGGAGCTGGGATGGAGAGGCCGTTCATTCTCCTTTCTTCATGTTTCCATGTGGAGGAACTTCAGCTACAGGAACCCCCCTGTTCTCTAGTCCTTGCTCATTACTCCCTCCAGGGGAGTTAAATGGCTTAGACCCTCCTAATTTCCCTTATGCTAGAGACCATCTGCATGACTCTTCCATTCTTGTCTACTTTCAACCATGCAGTTCTCACCACTTCTTAAAACATCTTTCTTCAAGTATATTTATAAATACTAAAAGTGATCATTTAATCTCTGCCTGATGCCTGAGTCTATCAGAGAAGAAGAGGAGTGGTGTTATTATTAGCTCACAAGAATTCTGACTGTAGCTTTGGTCATGCTGAGATAGAAGAGAGGGGCAAGAAAAAGAGATGTACAGATACAAAGTTTGGAAGAACACTAAGTATGTCAAATTGGCAGCAATTGATAATGAATAAAGGGGGGGGGAGTAGAAGATGAAGTAAAAAAAGGATTGTTAATGCTATGAACTGAATATTTTTGTTCCCTCATATTCATATATTGAAACCCTAATTCCCAAAGTGGTGTTATTTGGACACGGGACCATTGGGAAGTAATTAGGTCATGAGAGTGAAGGCCTCTTGATGAGATTTGTGCCCTTAGAAAAGGAGACAGAAAAGAGCTTACCTCCACCATCTCTGTCACCTGAGGATACAGAGAGAATGTAGCTGTCTACAAGCCCAGAAACAGAGTCTCATAAGAACTCAACCATGTTGGCAACCTGATCTCAGACTTCTAGCTTCCAGAACTGTGAGAAATAAGTATTTGTTGTTTAAGCCACCCAGTCTGTGGTATATTTGTTGTACTGGCCTGAGCTGACTAAGACAGTGGAGATTATGCCTAGACAATCTTAAAAGCCAGACATGGAGTTTTGAATTCATTCATAGTTAATAGAGAGGTTCTGGTTTTATCCAACTGGCAGAGTATCTTACATTTGACTAACACCCCCAAAGATAAGCATTATGAATTCTGATCAAAAAATGGAAAACAACTGTTTAAAGACACTGGACAGTAGTCAAGAGCAGACAGAAACTGGAGGAGTTTTGATCCTTGACAAAAAAGGACCCACACTAACTGATTTCTATCCATGACTTTCCCACTCGAGACAGTCCCCAGCTCCACTGAGCTAGCAGTACAACCTAACCCTTATTCGAAAAATCAGAAGATAAGAGAGTTTGGGACTGCTAGAGTGGCCAGAAATTGAGGAGTGAAATCCCAGACAGAAGGAAGTTAAAAAAGGGAACCTCAAAAGTTGCGTATAATCTTTGACTAATCCTTGACTTAATCCTGACTGCTGAACTGTTCATGTGAGAGGTGAGACTCCAAGGAACTCAGCAGGAAGAAAAAAGAAAGACCACCTAAAATGCTAAAAGAATTAAAAAAAGTTTGTAGCAGTTGCCCAATGCAAGAAAGCCAGAGTTTAAAGTTAGAGAGGACTTTTAAAAATTTTTTATTTATTTTATTTTTTCAGTGCACCAAGATTCATTGTTTATACACCACACCCAGTGCTCCATGCAATACGTGCCCTCCTTAATACCCACACTGGGCTCACCTATACGCCCTCACCCCACTCCCTTCCAAAACCCTCAGTTTGTTTCTCAGAGTCCACAGTCTCATGGTTCATCTTCCCGTCCAATTTCCCCCAACTCACTTTTCCTTTAGAGAGGCTTTTAAAAAACCTGTCAGCTAATCTCCAGAAGAGCCATGCCTCAGTAGTATAGACTAAGTTGCAGGACTGAGAGGTAAACAAACATTTGTTCAAGACGATATGCGAGTAATTTAATTCCTGATTGGAACAAAATTCAACAAGAACAAAACTCTACATTTTCCAGAGGAAAATGACAGAATTAACATTCTCTACAATGTTTCAACCACAATGTTCAGTATATAATAAAAAATTATTAGGCACAAATTTTTAAAAAAGTGTGATCTACATCTACAGTTAGTTAAAAGAAACAGACTCACAGATTATGCATATTTTGAAATTAGATGAAAGGGTTTAAAAATGATTATAAAAATATGCTAAGGGATCTACATGAAAAATTAAGTATAAATGGTAAAGAGATAGGAGATATGAAAACCATGGGAAAGGACAAAATGGAAGGCCTGGAACTGAAAAATACAATGTATTATATAAAAAACTTCATTAGACATGATTGGCAGCTGAGGGGACACAACTGAAGAAAAGGCCACTGAAGCTGAAGACAGGTCAACAGAATAATTCAATCTGAAACACAGAGAGGAAAAAAATTGCAAAATAATGAAGGAAATTTCAACAAGGTGTGGAAACAAATCACCCATCTGGTGTCCAAGAAAGAAGTAAAATTGTGGAGAGGTAGAAATAGGGAAGAACAATTTGAATAAACATATAACAAAGTTTTTCCAAATTTGACTCAAAAACAGCAACCCATAGATCCAAGAAGCTCTGTGAACTGAAGTAGAAAATACAATTAAGCTCAGTGAAGTTAAGGGGAAAAAAATATCTTAACTGAGAGGAGAAAAAAAAAAGGATGCATGACATATATGGGAACAATGATAAAAATATTAACTGGCTTTCCATCGGAAAATAATGGAGCTCAGAAAACAATGTAAAGTTACCTTTTAAGTCTATTATCAGTGAAATATTGTTCCAAAATTAAGTTTAAATAAAGGCATTTTCAGAAGAACAAAAACTGAGACAATTTGTCACAAGCAAACCAACACTACAGGAAATGTTAAAAGAAAATATTCAAATGAAGAAGAATGACACTAGGTAGAAATTTGGACCTACAGAAAGGAATGAGGACACCAAAGATAATTTAACATATAGGTATATATACAAGATTTTTCTTTTAAAATTAAATTTCTGAAATTTCAGTTAAATACTTAAAGACAAAATGATTTATTTATAGATTGATAGTACTTGTAGAAGTCAAATATATGTCAAGAACAGCATAAAAAGATAAGGAGGGAGTGTAAATGGACTCATAGTCAATGGAGACCATGATAAAATTTTGAACAAGGGACTAGGCAGAGGACTGACATAATTTAAACTGTGCCTGTAGAAAAATCATCCAGCATCAGGACATGGGGCCAATCTGAAGGAGCAGCATATAATACATGTATTGAAGAACCAATAGGACTTGGAAACTGACCAAAAGTGGTACAGAGATGATAAGAGTGATGTTAAAAAGCACCTCCATTCTTGGATTGGAAAGAAGAATTGATGGTATCATAAAGAAACAGAGAACCTTGTAGGAAGAACTGCCATGGGAAGAAAATAATGCACTTACTTATGACCTTACCAAGTCCACGGTGTCAGGAAGTCCATGCAGATGGAGATGGATGATAAGCAATTCAAACTTCAGGTCTCTCCTTTTATAAAAGTTCCAAAGTGCCAGTCCTGAAAAATTTATGGTCTTTATGTGACTTGTTTTCATCTTATGCTACGTGATTTATTGTAAACTTTTTAATATATCCCAAGCTATAAGCCAGAGAAACAAATGTAAAACCATGGCAGTGGGAGATTGGCGGGACGATTTGTCAAGAAGTTTTTTGGTCCAAGCTCCCATCTCTGAGCAAAGGCCCAAGGCCAGCAACTAGCAGACTCTGAGCTTCAGCCCTGCTTTGCTCTGCAGCGTGGCATGCTGGTGTCTGACTGCTCTTTAGCAGCTGCCCATATTTCATTTGCCTTTCCTTCTTTGCATGCCTAGATTTTTTTTTTTTTAATTATCTGGACCCACTACTGAGTAAACCCATAAAAATGATAAGGTTAATAGCAAAAACCAAGAGGCCAATTCTACTCTAAACCAAATTGTGAAGTGTGAACATATTTTTGTCTCTCCCAGGCTCCATTCCACAAGTCTTTCCCATATGTTGGAACCTATAACCAAACCATCTTACTGCCCTCTAATGGCCCAGTGTCCTGCTTGGGTGTCCTCCACATCCTCCACTCTCCATTCTTTCTCCCCCTTCTGGATCCTCTCACTTCTGAAAACTCCAGGTTCTGTAGTGTTACCAGCTTCTGTAAGGAGTTAGAGAAAAAACAGGCTGATTGACCTAACTCAAATAATAGTGCAATTACTGGAATTTAAGCCTCATCTGGAGCACTTGAGTTTTTTTTTTAAAGCTCTCATGCACTCAAATGAATCTCTAGGCTCTGTGACAAAGGGGCAAGAAAAAGTCCACATTTCATTTTATGCTGTAATATTATAATACTAAAAAAAAGTTAGTGCTAACCTATGCTGTTCATTAGAGTATATTCTTTTTCATGAAATGTTAACATTCCAGGGTAAAACTCAAATATGAAACAATGAAATAGTAGTATCCTTACTCTACATATGGAAAAACTACCAGACAGTTCTACTTACCTTCACTATTCTCTTGAGTTCCTGCTTTCCTCTCATGGGAGAAGCATTATTGATAAGCATGTGGAGGTTCACATTTTCTCCATCTGTTTCACATACTTACATCATTTTAATAAATTGGCTGTCTTATTCCCTTTTCCTCTGTATTTAGACTATTTTTTACCCTGTTTTCAGTCTTTTGGCCACAAATAAATAATGCAAGTTAAAAGGGCTTACACTTTCTCCTCTATTCTGGTCAAGTTTAAGATTTAAATCTATGTAATTCCGCAAGAGTTAAAAGTTTGGAGAACAGTGTCTGGGTCATTTCCTTACCCTGAGAGTAACTCTTCATTATGTTGATTGTTTCTGACCATTGGAATGTCTCTGCCCTCCTCCATGTTCACCAAATCCCTTCCATTCCACAAAACCCATCTCCATCCTTATTCACCCTTCCAGGAAGCCAATACCAATATCTTTTTCCTCATCTTTCATAGAATTTACTGCTAATATCACTCTATACTCTGTACTCTACATTCCAGCAATCTCAACTGCTCCACATGTGTGAATACTGCTTCCCCAATGAGATCGTAAGTGTTCAGAGATCAGAACATTGCCTTATAAACCTTAACATATCATGTGATTCAAGGGACATAGTAAAAACTCAGGGATCTAAAGGGTTGAATTCTTTACATTAACAATGAGACACAATGGAGAGCACTGAATGCTCCTGCAGTGAGTTGGAAGTATATCTCTTTGCTTATAATTTTCTGCTTAGCTTTCTAAAATGCAAACCCCCAAATATACTGAGAATAAAGCGTGACAGAATCAATGAACACAACATTTATATTATAAGACCCCAAATATAATCAATGAAGGAGTTCTTCATTCTCTCATTTAATGAACGTTTCTTGAACATATCCTGTGTTCAGGTACATTTTGCTGGATGGAAAAGGTGGAAGAGGACACCATTCTTGGGCTCCAAGAATGCAAATCAGACACTAACAAATATACAGTAAAGAAATGACCAGATTCAGTTGTTTTCAGAAATGAAGAAAATGCATTAAAGAAAAAGTTAGAGAAAACTAATGAGGCTAACCCACTTCATCCTAATCACCATTACCATCAGTTCTTCCTTAAATTGGTGGCCAAAGTATGCAAAAGCTTCAAGTTCCCCACAGTGAGTTTAAGTATACATAACACAACCCAGAAAACATGCACTTTTGTGTGTTTAAATAAGAAAAGTCAGAATTTAGATTATTATATACAGATAACTGGATGGCAATGGTGAACGGGGGAATAGTGCCTTCATGGTATCATTGGAACATCAGTGTGACACACTGAGAGAAAAAGTAACTGCATAAACCCAAGACAATTCTCATGACTGAAAAACACATTATAATGTCTTTATCTTGAGCTGATTTACTTTATCTTTCTCTAAAATAGAATCATAACAGGCCAATGGAAACAAAATGAAATAGAACATGTTATTCGGCCTTTTGTTCCTTTGGGAATAAGCTCAAATATTCACATATTGATGAAAGCTGTCTGGTCCTGTTGCTGCTGAATGTTCATATGAATGTGTTGATGGAGTCTGCAGTCTCTGATCATGAACTGAAATCAGATAAAAAGTAGGTGACAGCAATTACAAAATTCTAGGTGGTGAACAAAATGCTAGCAGTGTAATGACTGTCTATCCCACTTACTTTCATATGCTCATTTTAGCAAAAACAACAACAACAAAAACAACCTTAGAGAGGAGTACATATCCATCGAGTTTTTGAACATACAGTACAAGAATATACACAGTTCTCTACTGTTTCTTGTACCTGGAATGACCTCCCCGTACATATACGAAAAGAACATCCATTGACTCCAATCAAATGTCACCTGCTCAGAAAGAACTTCCCAGACCACCCTGCCTACAATCTCAGCACCGCTCTCCTATCACTCCTTGACTCCTTACAATGCTTTCAGTTGGGATAATATAGGTTATAGTGCCATAACAACTAGTCCCCAAATGTCAATAGCTTTTTAAAAAAGTTTATCACTTATAAAAATCTACTGCCATCTGGCAACTCTCCCAGCCAGTTCTTCCCCATGAGTTCTCATCAGTATGAGCCCACACACTTACCACAGCAAGGTGAGGTGAGGTACAGAATCAAGGTCAGCAAATAATTGCTTCCATCCAGAAGTGACACAAATCACTTCCTCTCATGTTTCATTGGCCAAAGCCAGCTAAAATACAGGTGGGCAGAGAAGTGTCATTTTCCTATGCGTCTAAGTAGATACAATACAGTCTCAGTCATCAGGCTTTATTTTTCTTTATAATACTGTTCACCTAACATTTTATAATACATTTTATTTTTTACTATCTGCTTCTTCTCATTAGAATAGAAGCACTCTGAGGGCAAGGACTCAGTTTGTTCACTACTGTACCTTGAGAACTTAGAACAGAGATCCTCAAATATTTGTTGGATGAACAGATAAAAATGCAGGAAACTATATGCTTTGCACCATAAATTATAAGCTCAAATGCCTCATGAACCCAGCTATTAATATAAGGAGGGAAGAAAGCAAAGTTGGAACCTTGCCTAAGTAGAGAACTTTTGCCACTATAGAAAACTTGCCAGTTGTTTCCTTGATGAAGTATGAGCTTGGAATAGTCAGATTCTCTAATTTTTCATGAGAAGTTAAAAATCTGAATTTTTAGATGAAGATTCTGATTTTTTCATCATGTGCTTTAAGTTTTTAAAACTTTTCATACCCAAAAAACAGAAGGTCCATCTATGCCTCTGCTTTAGGCGAGGAAACTGAGAGTGTGTCTTGAGATTTATAAAGATTAAGTTAAATGGAGATTTGTAAAAATTGAGTTAAATAAAGATTGAGTTAAAATGGCATCCCCACATCCATTTCTCTATCATCTAAATTGCAACATAGAGGGATCTCTATTCTGTCTTCATCTCCCACTCTTGTCCCTCATTACCCAGGAATTTAGAAAACTACTTTCTTATATTTACAACACTCACATATTTATTATCAAGTGCTGTGAGCAATAAGAAGGGATCCATCCTGCATTCACTAATGCCATGGTGTAAATACATAACAATATCTGAATAAATAAGAAGTCATGGGGAAAGTTCTCTAAAGTTAAAATATTTAGAATAAAGAACTGCTGTGATTAAAATGGCACTGGAAGAATAAAAGACCTAATATCTACTTCATATAATAGATGAGGTTTAAACCAGGACCTCTTCTCAGTAACCAATAATTTGACCTGATTACATAATGAATGTTTCTTTTTCTTCACCCTAAAGTTGAACTTTGTATATTGAGGGGCTGCCAAACACATTTTCACTGTAAAGAAATGTTGTTTTCAATTGTATCACCCAAGAGGCTTAAATTCAGAAGAAAATGTTCAAAAATCAAATTTCTGTATTTCTTTGGATCTAGCATTGGGTGGCTTAGCAAGCAGTGTCAATTCTACTTTTCTTTCCCAGAGGGAATTATTGCTGAGAAAAGTCAATCAAACTCTAGGTATAATTGTTCATTTCAGTGTCCCTAAGCCAGTGTCCCTTCAGTGTCCCTAAGCCCACACTTGGGAGTTTTCCAGATATGGAATCAATGAAAAATACCCTGGACTCTCCAGTCAGGGACACAGTATTGGATTCCTGAAAGTCCACTTTTCTAAGAAAACAACTGAATTAAAATAGGACTGCCGCTCCTCCCTTACAGATAATTCTGCCATCATGCTTCTGACATCTAAATGTCCCACATGCTATTTTCTCTGTATGGAGCTGCCATTTCAGATCTCTATTGGTATGTCTGCCAGATATTGGCTTTAATTCTAGGAGGACTAGGGAAATAAGAAATATTCAATACTGGGCCACCTGGGTAGCTTATTTGGTTGGGCGTCTGACTCTTGGTTTTTGGCTCAGGTCATGATCTCAGGGTCGTGAGAGCAAGCCCCACATCAGGCTCCATGCCATGCGTGGAGCCTGATTGGGATTCTCGCTCTCCCTCTGTCCCTCCCCTGTTCTCTCTCTCTTTCTCTCTTTCTCTCAGAGGAAGAAGGAGGAGGAGGATGAGGAGGAAAAGGAAAGAAGGAAGGAAGGAAGGAAGGAAGGAAGGAAGGAAGGAAGGAAGGAAGGAAAGAAGGAAAAAAAGGAAGGAAGGAAAATTTAATTCTTATTTCCCTGCCCAGTCCCATCCTCCAGTTGAAATCTTTACAAGATGTAGACTGGTGAACTTCGGATAGAAATTTGCCTTCTCACTAGACTATCTTACACATCACTGAATACCCTTGAAGTAAATAAGGTCTCTAGTTCATGGTTTTTAAAAGAAAATAACCAAGAATGAAGTGGAAAATCTTGTTCTTACACAGGTAAATGAAAATATGAAAATGACTGGAGATAGTGTATGAGGAAAATAAAATAACTTTCACAGGAATTTGGAAAATATTCATTTATGCTTATGAATATTGACTTGATTCTGAAAATATTTATACCATGAACTCTCCAAAAGAGTTCTCTTTGAAGTGGTCACTTATTTTGCACATAAAAACACAATTTCAGTCAACATGGCAACTTAAGATTATACTTTGGTATTTCCTTTTGCACACACAAATACATCCTAGCAAACAGGCAAGACTTCTGGCTAGGTGGCCAAATCTTGAATATCCTCTAAACTCGTTCTGGATTAAACAATCCTAGAAGACCACTCGAAAGCAGGAACAAAACTCCTGAGCAGGAGGAGGGTAGGGTGGCTGGTGTGAGGAGAGAAAGAACTTGTAATATGACAAAAGCTTATAAACCAGAATGCTCAAGTACACAAAGAACTAAAATATGGAGAAGGGCAAGTCAGCAAAATCAACTATTGGGAGATCAATTCAAGCCAGGTAGGATTAAAATAGTGAAGAAAGGAGAGAAAGATCTGAAAATGAGTGTACTTAGATTCTTCAAAATGGTAAATTATGAGCAAAAATTATAAAACAATAAGAAAGTATGAAAGAAACAGAAATATGGCAATAATAGGTGGATGAGAAAAAGAGTCAATTAAAAATCTTGAAAACAAAAATCGTAGTTATTAGGACTTAAAACAATCCAATAGACAAAGCAATAGGTCTTAACATAGATAAAGAGTTTGTGATTTAGAAGGTTGTCCTGAGGAATTCACCAGGAATAAAGCATGAAGGAATAAGGTGAAAATTATGAGCAATGACATGGAGTATGACTTCTTAGAGAAGTTCTGTAGGAAGAGAATACAGGAAATAGCAGAAAGCCCTAGGAGAAGATATGAGATGGGAATATACCTAAACTCAATTATGCATCCTCAGATTCAAAATGAATGTTATATACAAAACAGGATGAGAAATGCTGAATCTATACCTAGACACAAAGCTAAACTTAAAGGTATTCAGAATAAAAAATACATATATTAAAAGCTACCACAAGGGAAATTTAAAAAACAGATTTTCTACAAAGATAAACGAATCTGACAAACAGCAGGCTTTTGAAGAACAACAATGAAGCCCCAAAGTATAGATGCTTAAAATAGAAGAGTGGAAACTAATACAAATATTGAAATAGACTCCATAGCCTCCAAACAGCATATTTAAAAAATAATAATGATGATAAAGAAAAGAATTTATTGGCTATCCAGCAAAAGGGAGGAAAGCCAACAAAACAACAAAGCAATATATTAGAATCAATTGCATTTCCATGTGTTAGCAACAGTCATAAATTGAAGCTTAAAAATAATCCTATTTATATTAGCATCAAAAATATAAACTACTTAGGGAGAGGTCTAACAAGATGTGCAAGATTTACACCATGAAAACTAAAACACATTGCTGAGAGAAATTAGAGATCTAAATGAATAGAGATGTGACCACGATTAAGAGAGTCAATATTTTTAAGATAGTAAGACTTTCCAAATTGATGCATGCATTCAACACAATTCCATTCAAAATCCCAGCAGGGCAGCTCTTCACCAAATTTGAACACATACTTCACTGAATATAATACATGGATAGCAAATAACATGTCAAGATGCTTGACCTCATGAGCATTAGGAAAATATATTTTAAAACCACAATGAGGTACTACTCCATGCCTATTAGAAGAGCTAAAGTTAGAAAGACTGGCCATGGCAAATGTTAGCAAGGATGTGGAGTGACTGGAACTGTCATATACTTCTGGTGGGGCTATAAATGATAAAACCATTTTGGCAAACATTTTGGCAGTTTCTTAACAAATTTTAAATACATCTGCCATATGATCAGACATTTTAATTCTAGGTATTTATCTAAAAGAGGAAAAAAAATGTCCACAAAAAGACCACTACATACCTATCAGAATGCTCCAAATCCAAGTCACTGACAACACCAAATGTGGAGCAACAGGAACTCTCCTTCATTGTTGGTGGGAATGCAAAATGGTACAGCCACTTTGGAAGAAAGCCTGGTAATTCCTTAAAAAAAAATTAAACACACTCTTACATATGGCTCAACAATGACATCCTTGGTATTCACCCTAAAAGAGTTGGAAACCTAGGTCCACACAAAGTCTGCACATGATGTTTATAAACACTTTATTCATAACTCCCAAAACTTCGAAGCAACCAAGACTTCACTCCATAGGCAAATGGATAAGTAAACTGTGGTACATCCAGACAGTGGAGTATTATGCATCACTAAAAAGAAATGAGGTATCAAGCTATAAAAAGACATAGAGAAGGGGTTGCCTGAGTGGCTCAGTTGGTTGAATGTCCAACTCTCAATCTGAGCTCAGGTCTTGATCTCAGCATCATAGTTTGAATTCCACACTGGGCTCTAAGCTGGGTGTGGAGCCTACTTAAAAAAAAAAAAAAAAAGGCAAAAAGAAAATGTAAATGCATATCACTTTAAAGAATATCACTTACTAAGTGAAAGAAACCATCTGAAAATGCTACATACTGTATGATTCCAACTATATGACATTCTGGAAAAGACAAAACGAAGATAGAACAAAGATGTTGCTCAAGGCTTGGGAAGAGATGATTTTTAGGGCAGTAAATCTATTCTGTATGATGATATAATGGTAGATACGTGTCATCATATATTTATCAAAACCCATAGAATGTACAACACCAAGAGTAAACCCTCAAATAAACCTAATGAATAGCTTACATAATCGAAGCTATGGGCTTTGAGTGACAATATTATTACATTGTAAGTTCACCAACTATAACAAATGTTACTAAGGGAACTCTGTGATTTTTGTTCAATTTTGCTATTATCTAAAACCACTCTACAAAATCTACGGCCTATTAAAAAAAGAACTGTACACAATTTTTCTTATCAGATTTATTTGTAATAGTCAAAAACTAAGAATAACCCACGTGTACATCAACCAGTAAATGAACAAATTGTGATATATCTGTGTAATGAAATACTACTCCATATAAAAAGAATTACTGATACATAAAGAATATGAAGAACCTCAGAGTAACTATGCTGATTGAAATAGGCTAGACAAAAAGAATATATATTGTATGATTCCATTTATATTCTAATATGACAGAGAGCAGATTAGTGGCTGCCTGGAATGATGGGATGGGATAGGAAGGAAGGATTGCCAAGGAACATTAAGTAACTTTAGGGATCAGTTTGTTATCTTGATTGTGGCAATGGTTTCACAGATACATAGAGATAGGTGATCGATAGGTTAATCAATAGGTTATAGATGATAGATGTTAGAACTTAGCAAATTGTGCACTTCGAACATGAGCAGTTTATTATGTCAGTTATACCACAGTAAAGTTGTTTTTAAAGGTTTTCTTCCCCCAAAAAGGAAATAAATACTAAAGAAAAGAATATCTGAAGGAGATTTTTTTTGAAAAACAAATTAACTGAACACATTTTTGGCAAGATCAAATAAGAAAAATCAAAGAAAGAACAAATAAACTCTAACATTCAAATTGGAGATTTGGGGGGAAAATCACAATTTTATGCCAATAATATGAAAACTTAGATGAGAAGAACCACTTTTTAGAAAACCATCAACTATCAAATTGAGTTAAGGGGAAGGAGAAAATAAGAATAAAGCAGTAAATTAACTGTACTGTAGCATTCGTTTTATAATATATACATGTATCAAATCATCAAAATTGAACACCTTAAACTTACATATGTTATATGTCAATGTCTCAATAAAGCTGAAAAACTTTAAAAAAATAAAAAGCTAACAACAACTACAAAAAGAATAAAGCAGTAACTATTGGTTATGGGTTGAATTGTATACCTTCCCCTGCAAGCTGATTAAACTCTTTGGCATCGAAGTTGTCTTGCCAGAATGGAGCACCTACCACAAGTTAACATTAAGACATTGTGTATTGTACCTCAGGGACATGAAAACTTCTGTGGGGATACAAAGACCCAGTAATCTACATAGACCTCACTTCACACTCTCAAATTATAGACTCAGTGGGGTGGGACCTCCCTTGTAAGGGTCAAAAAATGGATAAAAATCCTATGTGAATTTCCTAGTGTAATTTAGCTTCTGTTACAGAGCCAAAGCACAGAAGTCAGAAATATTACATCAGTATTTATGGACTTTTTTTTTACATGTAATTGATAAACATGAAGGGTATGTGTTGTTACCAAAGATATTAATTTATAACCTTTATGGTTATATAAACATAACCATAATTACCTTTAATATAAAAAAGTAATAAGGAAGTATTAAATAGCACTTAAGCATGAGACAGGGAAAGTGTCTTTGCATTTCAGGGTGATATCCATGACCTGAGCGTGCTCCGTGTTGGTTCTCCTTAAATACTCTTATAGGCCTTCTCTACTATGCAAAACACTGGGCTAAACAGTGGGTGAGAAATGCCAAATTCATGCCTCACATGATCTATCTGTTGTGTTATCTGGTAAGTTACTTGGAAACAGCAAGCATTTCCCTATTTTAACAAGGGAATAGAACGGACCTGTCCTGAGTGACTTCAGTGTAGGCTCCAGTTGACAATCCACAAAGATGATGTAACCAAAAGCAGCTCATTAATCTCATCCTAAGTCTCAAATTCCAAGTCACAGTAAATCAGATTTAAATGAGTTTCCACTGAACAAAGCTAGAGGATGATTTTTTAGGATGTATAGAACATTTTATTACTTCAGTGTTTGTTGCAATCAGTTACAGAAAACTCATCCTAAAAAAAAAATGTATTGTTTGAGCTCTGAATTACTCAGGTGGACCACAGCTGAGTTTCAAAGTTAGTTTAAGAAAAAAAAAAAAAAAACAAAAAAAAACTGTATCTCCCCTAATGCATAGGTAGAACCTGCTAGTAAAGAAAGGTATTTGTATATTCAGCAAATTGAAAGTCAGTGCCTTAAAACTTTAGACCAGTGCTGTTCACAGAACTTTCTGTAATGACGAAAAGTTCTAACATCTGTGCTGTCCAATATAGTAGCTCTTGACACTCGAAAGGTAGCTAGTATGACTGAGGAACTGAGTTTTTAGAATACTATTTTGTTTTATAACTTACTCTAATTTTAATAGCTATATTGCCTGGTAGCTGCCATATTGGACAGAGCAACATGGGGCCATACATTGAGCCAAGTGAAATAAATTAGGTCTGAGTCATTATTTTATTATTGATAGTAGTGATGTAACTGAGAATGTAAGTATCACAGCAACATTTGCAGACAATCTCACCATTCCCACTGACCTCTTCAGACAACACTCTGGAGCCAATGGACTAAGCATTATCACTCCCATTACATGTGAGGAAATAGATGCTCTCAGACATATTACATGATTTAAGTGGGCTGTGACTCAAACTACTTTCCACCAAACTGCAAGAGAACCCATGAAAGAATATGATGACTCCCATGCAGCTTACGAGTAGGCTTATCTAAATGAACCTTGGTGCCTGGGTGGCTGGGTTGGTGAAGTGACTGTCTTGGGCTCAGCTCATGATCCCAGAGTCCTGGGATCAAGATTCACATGTGACTCCCTGCTTCTTCCTCTGACCTTCCCCCTCTCATGCTCTCTCTCTTTCATTCTCTCTCAAATAAATATATAAAATCTTTTAAAAAATGAAATTAACCTTGATAAACTTGGGGTGAGGAGAAAGACAGAGACAGAGAAAGGAAGAATGTAAATGCACACAGCCAACGCTGGACATTTTTGTCAAGTAGAGAGCTAGGTCAAATTATGCTCAGGCTTGTCCCACTAGAGCCAAAGACCTATTTAATGAGTTTCTGTTATGGATGGGGCCCAACTGAAGACCCACGCATGTCTTCTCCTGTTACTGCTCTGCAACCCATAGACGTTTTTTCTGCTTCTCCTTCTCTCTCCTTTCCATGTTTGTGCCAGTTTTTTTCTCTGTTTCATGCTATCTCAAGTCAGAAAATTTCTGCACTGAAATGGTAATTCTTATATAATAATCTAATAAAGCATTGGGAAGAGCAACAGATTTTCTTTGTCTTTGGAAAATGCACTGGAACTTGTAAGAAGAAAAATCCATCTTCTTTTAAAAATTAGCATAATGAAATATATTACATTGAATATGTATGGTGGGTAATAGCTTAGAGAAAAATGAATTGCACATTCCAGTGTCTAGTCGGTTTGCAGACATATTAATGAAGGCCCTATAAACCTGTTTTTGTGATAAGCCTGTGCAGCAGGCACTCTGTTGGAGAGATGGGACCCATGTCACCGAGAAAGACCCCAGTACCACTGAACAGCTTATATTTTATACATTTACATTGGAAAGGCAAACGTTTAAATTGGCCCATCTAAAACCTAAGCCTGTGGTTTCGTGGATTCTAGATAATTGAAAACAGGACTTCAGTGCACTAAATCCACCTCTCCTGGGCTCTTGGCCATAACACGCTCCAATCCGAAAACACTTGTTTTAAAAGAAGCCTCTTACACAAAGGCAGGAGAAAGAGGAGAGGAAGAAAAATTATTGCCAATATACAATAGCAAACACACTTGTCACTTGCTAAAATATACTTTGCTCAGGTTGCTCCTCTGCTAATATCATTACAGCTACCCCAAAAATACTTAATTTTAATAGCCCACTTCTACAAGCAGTAGAGGAAGAAAACCACCTGGGCCTGTAAGACTGGGGCCACTAACTGCCCATTCCTACCAACGACTGACCACAGGTTCATAGACCCAGGGAGCCTGGCTGGAAGAACCCTCTGCTGCAGTCACAACATGTCAGTGAACATTGTTTTTAACTCAGATGCCCGCAGGTATCTCCAACATTATAAAAGTTATTAAATATTGAGAAGAATAGAACATATTTGGTAGGCAGAGAGATTTTTTATAAGAATTCTTATGGGGAATTTACAGTTTTGTTTGTAAATACGGGCAAACAAAACAACATGAAATATATAAATATCAAGGTAGACATAAAAATCAATTGAATAAATTCTCTCTTCTCTATTTTAATAAAATATTTGTTCTTTATTTTTGCAGATACCATTTTGCTGAAAAATATAGAAATTTTAATATTTTAAGCACTTTGCAAAGTCTCAGTCTTTTTAATGAGAAATAGAAAAGAGAAAGAAAAAAAATTGTGGTTCTATTTGGAACTCTTTCTATACCTTTCCCCCAAATCCTTAGCCCTCCCTCCCCCTCCCAAATGCAATTATTTTCATGAAATGGGTATTCTTCAATTGACAGTCTAAATGTTTTACTAAATATGTACATAGCCATAATGTGAATAGTATTGCCGTGTTTTAAACTTGACATCATAGTTCATTCCTTTTAATTCATTCATTCCTTTTAATTGCTCGATAGCATTCCATTGTATGAGCACACCAAAATTTATTGACTCATTCTCCCGTGGATGGGCATTGAGGCTATGTTGATTTTTTGTTACTGCTAACATTCCCACAACGCACACTCCTGCACATATCTCCTTGTGTATACTGAGAGAGGTTTTCTCCTAGAGCCTAGAATTACTGAGTTTTGGGGTATTTACATTTTCAGCTTTGTCGCATCTAGATTCTTCCAAATGCTCTCCAAAGTGGTTATCTAATGTTTTCCCTATTTGTCTCCTTATAATTGAATCTCAACACATTAGTGACCCTATTAAAACATGTCACTTCACAACACTCTTTGCTCTAAATCCTGCAATGTTTCCCCCATTCCACTCCAAGTGGATCCCACCCTGTCTGTATTATATCTATGGCCCTCGCTCATTTGCTGCTCTTCAAACACACCAGGTCCTCCTCCATCAGGGTCTTTGCTCCAGCTGTTTGCTCTGCCTAACATGCTCTTCCCCCAGACTGTACTTGGCAAAATCCTTAACCTTCTTTAAGTCTTTTTTAAAATAAAAAAGTTAACAATGAGCCTTCTTGTGACTACCTCCTCCCATACCCATACCCATCCCCTGTTTCCTTGAGTAGTTTTTTTCTTTCATAATACCAATACCATTAGAATGCACTACATAATTTGTTATATTTATTATCTAGTGTCTCATCTTCCCCCTAGAATGTCAGCCCCATGAGGGCAGGGATCTTTCCCTATTGTGTTCACTGATATATCCTAAGTACCTGTGACAGAATCTGATTCGTGGTAGGCATTCAACCCATATTTGGGAGAGGTGAATTGTGTACATGTGTGATTCCTCATGATGCTTTGCAGGGTGTTATCTGAAAAGGACACAATATTTTTATATTGGTATTATATGGGATTATGGTTTGAGAAAAGATGAGAATTCAGTCCATTATTCAGAATATTACATATTCTGTCTTTTCACCATTGTACCCCAAGTTCCAACATCAGTGCCTGGGTCCATCGCAAATGCTCAGTCGATGCTTGTCAAATGAGTGAATAAATGAATGTACAGGTTTATTGAGACCTTACTCTACAACTTAGAAGTTGATTAAAAGGGAAGTTAAGTTTGTTAACAGACACTGATTCACACAAGTCCGTCAAACAAAACTAATAGTTGGGACTTCCTAATTCTAATTTTATCCTTTGGGCCATAAATTGCCCTTCTTGTAACTCTCTTTCCTCTTAAAAGTATCTCTATAAAATCGTATTGGGGAAGCGAAAGAATGGAAATCTGCTTAGTTGAGCAATAAGGTGTTTCTCTTATTTACTTGATAAGAATCCCTCAGGAGAGCCCTTCAACAGATGAATGGATAAAAAAATATGGTCCACATATACAACAGAATATTATGCCTCCATCAGAAAAGATGAATACCCAACTTTTGTATCAACATGGACGGGACTGGAGGAGATTATGCTGAGTGAAATAAGTCAAACAGAGAAAGTCAATTATCATGGTTTCACTTACTTGTGGAACATAGGGAATAATAGGGAGGACATAAGGAGAAGGAAAGGAAAAGAGAATTGGGGGAAATCGAAGGGGGAGATGAACCATGAGAGACTGTGGACTCTGAGAAACAAACTGAGAGTTTTAGAGGGGAGGGGAGGGGGGAGGTGTGTGATCCTGCTAGTGGGTATTAAGGAGGACACGTATTTCATGGAGCACTGAGTGCAGTGCATAAACAATGAATCTTGGAATACTGAAAAAATAAAACTAAATAAAAAAAAATTCAGATGCCCTAGACCCAATCAATCCCTCAATCTGAGTCTCCAGAAGAGAATCCTGAGAACAACCTCCAGGAATTTTTATGTGAATTGGGGAAACAAAACCTTAGTAAATGGGTCCACCGGCAGGAGAAAGAACAAAATAGTGCCTGAAATGTCAACCCGAGGACACAGCCTACTATAAGCTGTGTTTAAAATAATAGCAGAACAGCTAGTGGGCGGCAGAACTGCCTCCTATATTTGAGCTGAGTCTCAGAGTCTCTTCTCTGTGCCTACCTAACATGGTCATCAGGGTCTCGGGGAATTTGGGGGTGACTCATAACCTTATGTTTATGAATCAGTCATAGCAACACAACTGGAAGAAGAGAGGCTGATTGATGACTCTCAGAAGGCCATTCCTCGCTGCTTCTAAGAACTAGCCTCTCCTCTGTTCACCCCACCCCCGTGTCACAGGTCCATGAAGAAGACAGAGTGGGAAATAAAGGTCTGGTCCACTCATCCAAAGGGAAAAGTGACATTGTGAGACACAAGGAGAAAAGAGAGGTCATTTGGTTTGTAAAGAAATATGGCCCAGGACTGTTTTATCGTTCTCCCAGCACAGAAACCTTTTTTCACATGGAGGTCACCTGGGATATATTTAATATCATCTACCAAACAGTGTCATAGAACTTCGAGGTTCTAAACAGCTTTTAGGCTGTAATCTCTATTTGAGGGGAATAGGGATTTGCTACCTCTTTGGTATATTTGTCTTCCATGGAAGTTTCTGGTACAGTTGGTTCACAGATATAATTTTTGTAGTTCAGCTTTTAAACATGTGTATTTCAAGGCATTTTCCAGAGCCTTTCCAGTGGAAGACGTTCATTAAAACTTACAGAAAGGGAACTTGGGACGGGGTAGGAGTGGTGGAGAAGAGACCTATAATTTAATCAAATGAAAACCCTCTCAATTTAAAAATTTGGCATGCATCTTAGGTATTCATGTGTTTTGGGGTCATTTTAGTCATTTCATCTTTTTTCCCCCTCTATTTTGGCAACCAAGTTAAATTTAGCTGATTGGGAAGAGAGGGGACAGGACACATTCGAGATTTTGTGGGACTTTACAACTCTTGGCCAAAATCAGCACATATTTATGAAAGGGTGGGCATGAATCTTCCCATCTGTTAGTTTTGTCAGAGTGTTGACAATAACATTCTGATTTCCAGCTTGAATATATGTATTTTTAAATTCCTTTCTCCATTTACTCTGACCAGAAGACTGTCTTAATGCTCAGAGATAGACAAGAGATGGTGCTTTAGTTTTCTAATTGAGCACTGGAAATAATGGCATCACCCAAAATTTCAGGCTTACAGTTATTTCTGCCAGCTTGAAAAATATGCATAAAACATACCCAACGCTACCTCCTCCTGGAATTGATCTTGATCTTTTGTTGTTCCTCATATCCCTATTGCAAGAGAAACCCAGTCCCTGCTATAGACAGAGACTTCTGGCTTCCTGTCCCATGAGAAATACTCAATTTCACTTTCTGGGAATGATAGGGTAGGCCAGAGATTGACTTGGATTTCGCTTTGCTTTGTTCCAGGCTATATTAATTAACCTACTTCCTATCCTTTCACTTCTGCTTTGCTCCCTCCCTTTCCCCACCCATTTCCATCTTAGCTTTGCTGATGCTGGCCTATCTGCAGGTCTCAGGTGGTCTCCCCAGTCTCTCAAAGGAGTCTGAGCTTCCCTCTTCCCCACTCTGAGAGGAACCTGTTATTTGCCCTCACAGGGTTTTGCATGGTTCTAATTAATATTTTTTCCTGCAATTGCTTATTTTAATATTGGTGGTAGGCAGCATTCTGAGATAGCTCCCAAGATTCCCTCACCCTAATAATGTTCAAGTCTTGTATAATTGCCTCCCCTTCAGTGTAGGCAAGAGCTATGAATAGGAGGGATGTCACCCCAGTGATTGTGCACCATCATATAGTGAAGGTGAGGGAATTATGCAGATTTAACTAAGGTCCCTAATCGGCTGGCTTTCATTTAATTAAAGAGCCATTATCCTGAGTTGGCTGAACTAAAGGATGAGCTCTTTACAAGAGCACCAAGGTGTTCCCTGAACTCTTTCCTTCTGGCCTCAAAAAAGCAATCTACATGAGTTTCACAGCTGTAAGGAACTGATTCCTGCCAACAACCACGGAGCTTGGAGAAGAACTCAAATTCTCCAGTGAGATGGCAATTCTGGCCAATACCTTGATTGCAGCCTCATGAGAACCTGAGCAGAGGACCAGCTAAGCCCTGCCCAGACCGCTGATCTATAGAAGTGCAAGATAATGAATGAGTGCTGGTTTAGTTCGTTTGGGGTAATTTGTTGCACAACAGAACAACAGAAAACTAAAACAGTGTCTCGGAGTCAGTGTCTCTTATTCACTGTATGCCCAGTGGCTACCACAGCATTTGACACTGGAAAGCTTGCCAAGTATTTAGCCAAAGACAGACAGACCTGAATGAATGGACCAGTTCAGTAGATTACGAGCTGCCAAGAGCACATCAAACTTTAAAGAGAAATTTCATAAGGATAAAATATAAATCAGCTGCTTGAGGGAGCTGGCTGATATCTCGTAAGTTGTTCCTCTACCCAATGAAAGGGGCCAAGTGGGAACAGAAATGAGGGCCTTTCATAAATCTCCCTCATATTTATGTCTGCTCTTAGGTCAGTCTGATGAATCTTAAATTCTTCTCCGGGACCTCCATGCATTGACTGAAACTTTTGTAAAGTAGCTTACCACCTCCCAACCCCAGCTCCTCAGCCACCACCCCCATCACCTCCAGGAGACCACCTGCTCTGCCACCTTGGGCTCAGCTGCAGGTCTGGACCATGGATCCTGGGCAAGTTACCCAAGCAAAGCCCCAGAACAGCCTCGTGACTCAGTAAGAAGCAGTGTTTCTCCCTGAATCAGCCCAAGCCTGGCCACATCTGAAGGGAGGCAGGGCCGAGAGCTCAGCCACACCCTGGCTGCGTGTGGACACGCGGATCTTGCACCATCTCAGAGGAGATGACACGGTTGCTGATTCACTTGCACCTGGGGTTTCCTGGCTGGACATCTGGAAAGGGCCTCCTTTGCTAGCTCAAGTTTTATTTTTCTAAAGCAATCTTTTAAAAAATCATTTTAGATTTCTTCAAAGTGTCTGGACGTGGTGTGGAATGTGGTTTATTTTTGTCCGCATTGCAACAGACTCTATGTCTTTTTTTTTTTAAAGGTTTTTTTTTTTTTTTTTAATTTACTTATTTGCCAGAGAGAGAGCACAGGCAGGCAGAGTGGCAGCAGAGGCAGAGGGAGAAGCAGGCTCCCCGCCGAGCAAGGAGCCCAACGTGGGACTCTATCCCAGGACGCTGGGATCATGACCTGAGCCGAAGGCAGCCGCCCAACCAACTGAGCCACCCAGGTGTCCCCAGACTCTATGTCTTAACTTACTGAAATTTTGGGTTGGCCATCCGTATGCAGGCTGACACCAACTTTTACTGAGTAACAATGCACAGAAGGTGAGGAAAATGGGAAATGAAAGGCCACTGCGCATTGGTGTGCCAGTTAAATGTCCTGCTCAGGTAACCTGAAGATGCCTTTCTGGAACTACACAAATCCATATGCCTGAGGGGTTGGTTACCAGAGAGATCAGAGCACACACTCCAGTGGAGGGTCTGAAATTGGATTTGAGATCATAAGACAACAAAATTTATCTGTGCTTAGAAGCTTCCAAAAAATTTCATTTGTGTCAGGCTGTATATCCTCACAACACACAATGAAGTAAAGGACACATGTCATCTTTGCACCGTTTTTCCCATGAGACAAGAGAAGTGGTCAAGAGAGGCCCCAGAACACTGTGGAAAGAGAACTGGATTGCAGCTTGGGATGTGTTGAAAAAATTAGCCTTCTAAGCTGCTTATTATTCTCGAAAGCTGTGACTGATTTCTTTCTAGCAAAGTTATTGTGAAGATAATAATAATATGAATGTAGGGACTCCTGGGTGGCTCAGTCGGCTAAGCAGCTGCCTTTAGCTCAGGTCAGATTCCAGGGTCCTGAGATCGAGTCCCAAATTGGTCTCCTTGCTCAGCGGGGAGCCTGCTTCTCCCTCTGCCTGCTCTGCTTCCAGCTCCCCCTGCTTGTGCTCTCTGTCTCTGACAAATAAATAAATAAAATTTTTAAAAAAGAATGCAAATGTAGACTGATTCAGAGTAAAATGCATAGTTAATTTTCTTGAATCTAAGGCTCAGAGATGCTTAGGAATTTGTCAAGGGCACATAGCTAGTAACGGAAGGAGCTGGGACCTGAATCAGGTCTTTACTCCCCACATCTTTAAGGACCCCTAGGAGCTGATCCATTAGATGCTTTAAAAAAATAGTAAGATCCACCCTGGCATGCACATTCCCATTGGCCTGTAAGACATTTTGTTTTGGTATTTCTTTGTTACCATCTGCCCTCTCTCTAGTCCCTTCCCTGTTCAGCTGATCTTAAACCCCCTTCCCCAGAAATCTCTTTCCAGATGTTCAAGAGACATGGCAAAATGAAAAAGCCAGTTCAAAAAGCATATTTAATAGGAACGATACCATTCTCATGAAAGAAAAATGAGTTACATATTTAAAAAAAGATATAGAATGAATATTAGCACACTCGTAATGGTTGTCTTTGAATGGTGGCATCAGAAGCAACTTTTTTCCTAATTCTTGCCTTTCTTCGGTTTACAAGCTTTCTATAATAAATAAGCATTACCTTAGTAATAGGGGAAAATTTTCCCATTCTCTTCAAATATCTCTAAAATCTCCCTGGCATAAACTCCGATCTTTTGTATCCACATTATAAATTACCAACTGCTATGTCCTTGACATCCACAGTCTCCCCAACTCCTCCCTCCCACCCCCATAAAATCTGCTGCAGTTTCATTTTTCTACATTAATCCACAGGTTCCAAGAGCCTAAAGCTTTCTAAAGCGCTCAAGTCATGGAAACAGCTGTCAGCTCTTCCACTAAATATGTCAGATCTTCCCCACGATTGAATAATTCAGATGCCCACCTCAGAATACAAGAAGCCCCAATGTGCAAGAAGAATTTCTAATTAAGCCCCTGAATATTTTCCAGTTTGCTTACACTAATGTATGCTTACAAATTATACATCATGATCTTTTTACCCCTTAGACTGTAAACTCCCTGAAGGCGGGAATTGATTATTTCCATCTTCGTAAATTTTTAGAGGACCACATGTTTCTCTCAGAGCATCTCAGTGTGTTTATAGACTGTGAGTAAATTATGCCTTGGCAAATTAGCAGATTGAAGTGTTGAATTTACACATGCAAAGACTTGTAAATTTAACCACTATTAACTTTTAATAAAAGTTTTAATTTTTTTCCCCCTTTTCAAAATTCACAGTGTATTTCTCACTGAGGACTTTCTTAAGCCAAATTTAAAATTTATAGCTCCAACTGTTTTTGGAAGTCAGGCAACCAGGCAGCCAAGTGCATTAGGAAGAAGAGTGTCCCAGATTTTCTTTTTCTGTGCCATGTTTATTCCCCACAAACACAGTTGAAAGATGTTTCTATCCAAGATTTTAAGAGATCATCTATCCTGTGTATGGCAACTTCACACTTGGAAAGGAGTTTACTATAGAAGAAAAAGAAGGTTGAATGTGAGATTTTCTGGTTAACTCCCCCTGTTGTCACTTTAGCTGCTTCTGATGATGTCTCCTGTATGAAATAATGCTCAAGGAAGGGTAAAGCCAGTGAGTCTGGGGAGAGAACAACGGATGTCTATAGTGTCCATGAATTTTACAGAGTCAGCAGTGACCTCTTACTGGACTGAACACTGAGTCATGCTTCTTGAGAAGCCCCTGGCCAGAGCATCTGTCATAGAGAAACAGTAGGCAGTCTACCCACTTGCACTGAGGATGTTTTCCAGCTTTTGGTAGGTGACTGTGTGAGTTACTGTTTAAGTGGGAAGAAGGATGGCTCTCCTGAGACCCAGTGGAGGACACAGTCACCTAGGAGGCATGTTTTAAGGAGACAAAAGCCCATCCACCCACAGATCTCCAACTTTCACCATTAGAATTAATCTTTTGGATTATAAAACATTGGCCCCACGTGGTCTTTTAAAAGAAGGGTATGGAGACACACCAAGGCATAAGTGTCCTTTGAAAGCTTAGTCTTTTTTTTTTTTTTTTTAAGATTTTATTTATTTATTTGACAGACAGAGATCACAAGTAGGCAGAGAGGCAGGCAGAGAGAGAGAGGGAAGCAGGCTTCCCGCGGAGCAGAGAGCCCAATGCGGGGCTCGATCCCAGAACCCTGAGATCATGACCCGAGCTGAAGGCAGCAGCCCAAACCACTGAGCCACCCAGGCGCCCCGAAAGCTTAGTCTTAAACATCATGAACCATATTAGTCTTCGGTCTCCCCTGAGGACTTAGAGAGAACACACAAAACAAATAGTTTCTGGTGGAAGAAGAGTAGAAAGTTGCCTGAAACAAAGATGTCAAGCTCAAGAAGAAGCATCAAAGAAGAGGAGATCTTGTAAGTGGAGACAGTAGAAAAGTCTGGAAAATATGATACCAAACTGGAAAATACAAAGACAAGACCTACCTATCAGTTTTCTTTGGGTCAATCCCAGACTGGAGCTCAGTCAAGGAAATTATGAAGGAAGAAAAATGCAGTGGAAGGGATTTTAACTTTGGGAAAAGTAAATTACCTTGCTCTAAACCTGTTTAATTTATTATAGGGGGGTGGAGGGGAAGGGTGTATGTGTGTATATGTGTGTGGGTGTGTGTGTGTGTGTGTGTGTGTGCGTGCGCGTGCACGTGCATGTGTGTTGTTGATGATGATGATGATGATGATTGGAAGCAATCCCTCCTCCCTCTCTTTACCATGAATTCCACATTATCACCATTTTACACTGAATAAGAAGATTCTCTACCCACATGTTTGCATTCTTAAAATTCTCTTATTTATTTAAATTCTATAGTAAATTTTGCATTAAAACATTTATGGATAGGCAGATGGTCTGGATGTCTAGCTGTAGGTCACTAACTTTATTATAATATTCTGGATGTTTCACATTATATTAGAGGCATGTATACCTTGCAAAATTAGAAAGTTTTGGGGGGTTTTGTTTGTTTTGTCTTAAAAACATTTTATTTTTACACAGAACTTAATGATGTCTTTTCTAAGACTTAGTTATTACAGCAAACAAATTGGAAAATTGTATGAAAACAGTGGATATGAAAGCTCCATTTTGCTCACTTTTATTCAAGTGTCTGCCTCTTTCAGATGCTAAGATTTGTCATCATTAATTAGCTGTATAAACTGTGTTGATAAAATCCCTTTTGGAACAGTTTTTGGATTTTTTTTTTCACTAGCACCTTATTTCAGAACCTCTCAAAATGACTCATCTAAATAAGGCTGAGTCCTGTGGTTGAAAGGGAACAGCTAAGAGAGTGACAAATATATCACATTCAAGAGAGAACAGAAAATTAGCTTTATGTTTATTATTGAAAGGAGATACTGAAGGCTTGTGACCAAGTACTAGGAAATACTTGAGTTCCAGAAAATGTCACTCTACCATTTGCCTCCATGTTGCTATTAAATTTGGAAGTTTCTCAGTTTCTAAGTGTGGGTTGGATGGTATTACAAAATTAGCTAATGATAGTCATTTCAATTTTGATATTTTTAATAGAAATCGTGAATTACTGGTTGAAAGAAATGAGGCCTCAATTTCATTTTGACATAATTTTGTATTTGTCTGTCCAGTCAAACAGAGAGCAATTAACAAGATAGCCTTTCAAATTATACTTAAATCAACCATCTAAAACCAAGCTGGCAATGAAATCGTTCAATTTGACACACTTTTTTAAAAAAGATTTTTATTTATTTATTTGAGAAAGAACAAGCAGGGAGGAGGGGCAGAGGGAGAGAGAGCAAGAGAGAAGCAGACACCCTGCTGAGCAGAAAACCTAAGGCAGGGCACCATGATCTCTAGGACCTGGAGATCATGACCTGAGCCAAAGGCAGAAGCTTAACCAACTGAGCCACCCAGATGCTCTTAATTTGACACATCTTATTAGTTTTGGATTTCATGGAAATATTTTTTGTAAAGAGAGATTATATGCTTTCAACAGAGTATATGATTCATGGAACAGGTGGTGTTCTGTCTTTTCTTGCCTTCTAGAAAACCACCATCTCAATGATAATATCTCCACTTGTCCTAACAAAAATAAATAGATAAATAAAAGTAATTTCTAGATATAATGTTTCCATAATTCCAGACTTAACCAGATGATCTAGACAAAGTATACAATAAAATATTATACAATTCCCTTTTTATTGATTTCGATGAGAAGACTATTCTTAACTTGTTAATTTCTACTGTGGATTGGGTTGTCTTAGTATTTCCATCAATGTATGGCTCATTTCCTTTTTCTGCCTGTTCAGCATTTCCTCGTGAAACACTTCACTGAATGGTAATAATGATTGTTGCCTATTGACTAAATGTGACATTTCCAGCATGTCAAGCAGCCAACCCTTTATTATTTTGGCTATCAGGGAAAGAGAACATATAGATATATTAAATCTGCTGATCATCCCAAATTAGACTTCTGCTGAGATTTTTAACATTCTTTCCCACCCAGCCTGATGACAAATGTGAAAATGGACCTTTCTTTTTTTTAAACCTTTCTTCTCTTTTCTTTGAAGATTCATTGTAGACAAATAGCTAAATGACAAAAGCATGCAATCTGTAGATTAGACAAGCAAGCAACCACAGATGTTATCAAGTTTACTTTATCTCATTAGCATAATTCTATTAAATAATAACTAAAGGTTACCACTGCTTCAGATAGATGCCTGTGAGCTAAAAAATTTTCTCCAATCCCAACATGAATTCTCTCCAATATTCTCCTTCAGTTGTAGACAGGAAAGCAGTTTTCAGTCTTTCAGTTTATAGGAAAATGTAGTCAGAGAGGTTATCCCTAGTGTCTCCGTGTTATTCGTTTACATCCTATTCAGTAGGTCAAGAACCCAGGATAGCCCCTTATACCTATTTGTAATTTAAAATAAAAGCATGACCAGTTTGACAACATGAAACCAGTATTTTTAGTTCTCTATCTTCTAATTCCATAAATGCTCAACTCTTTAAGACTCCCATTTATGCATCCACCTATCCATGAAACACTGAGACACTAGCAGTCCCTCAAATTTTAAGTAAATATGTGTCTGTTATATATTCTCCTTTACCTCTGTCTTCTCCTAAGCATTACACTTTCTCTCATTCATCTTTCCAAAATAACAACCTACAAAGTCATCCCTTTATGATTGACCCCCAAACAGTCTTCAAAACTGACCTTTCCTTCATCCCATTCTCCTGGGATTCTGCTAAGTACAGCATCTGATAACCTATTGTTTTCTGGCTTGACACTGGTTTAATAAGTTACTCCTCATAGAAGATGTATTTGCATTCCAACAAAAATTTCCATTACCTTAAATCAACATTTCTACATTGTGTTTTTGAACATCCAGAAAGGTATTATCAAGAGTTTCTGACACCTTGGAAGACTGATAATGGAGATGTTCCTGGGAGGAGAGGGCGGAGGGAGGCTAGCCGGGAGAGTCCTGACTGTGCTGATGGAAATGCTAACCCTGCCCCTTGGCTTTCACACAGCTAAGGTGAGAAGGGTCCCTCTGAGAAGGGGACACGTAGTTAGATATAATTGGAGGTATTTGCTCTTTTCACTCTCACAGAGATTCTTCTCATCCTAAAGTTTTATTTTCTGTTTACATAGAGTCCCTTCTACCATCATTCAGTTCTGAATCCTTTCCTAATTCAATTACTAAAGTTTCCAGAAGAAAATGTAAATGTTGGGAAACAAGACCTCTCTGGTTTTTGAGTGGTGAGAGAGTAGAAGAAAACCAACTATTTTCAATGATTTAAAAGACACGGTGATTTCCATGAAAATAACTGTGTATTGAAGCAGTTAGAACAGAGGGAAACAAAAGAGTTCATTAAGGAAGGTGAAAAGGAAGAGCAGCATTTCAAGAGTTTTAAAGGCTAAGTTTTTAGGTCTCTCATTTAATTCCACAGTTCCTAAGGGCAGTCTGACCTCCTGGCATTGGGAAGAAATGCTCATCCCCAAAGACGGAAAAGATAATGAGACAAAAACCCACAATGAATGTGTGAATTCGGGATGGCGTTATTCCTCAGCCTGCACATCCTCTTTTTGCCAGAGATTTGAGATTTGCTGACACCACAGGGAGCTGTTCTTCTAATAGATCTCCAGGGAGATGTGGCCCTAAGTTTGTAGGTGATTGTATTCATACTCCCTGAAAAGCAAAAGAAGAGCATTGAGTTCTATAGTAGAGACCCATATTCACCCACAAGTGACATTACTCTAGAAATTAAGGTGGCAATGAATGTTGGAACAATGAAAAGAAATAAAATAAAATAAAATAAAATAAAATAAAATAAAATAAAATAAAAAAAGGTGAAATTGAGAAATCCTGCATTGTGCAGGAAATCACTGTCCATAGCAGGGACCAGTTGCAGAGAAATGCATTTCGAGAGAGTGTCTCTAACAGACTGTTCTCCTCTCTGACAGCATTCCTGTCAGGGATATAATAACTTGCCTGATATCAGGCAAGTTATTTTTGCATTATACTTTAAAGTCACGTCTGGTAACTTAATCTCTGGGAATATGGAAACCCCTCTCTGGTAAGTGACTTCCCAAGTCCAAGCTTTAAAAGGATGTGAAAAACAATGTAAATCAAGGTAATTCTCTTGTTTTTCACACCCTAGAAGGGTTTGCCTGATGCAATTGTTCCAAGGCACCAGATGAGCAAAGCTGTAAATGGCCTTTCCACAGTGGATGAAGAATTCAAGGAGATGTGTGATAAGTTCAGAAAACTGTCTCTGCCATTGTCACAGGCTGGTGGATGGAAATGCTTCCAACATTTCGTTAGGGGCAATGTGAGAACTCAGTCAGCCATGGGATCAATGTCCAGGGTCCGCCCATAGGGGACACAGCTCAGGAACTCCACTGCCTCTGGGCTTTCTCTGTGCTTGGCACACACAGCATTCCCCTGGGAGGAAACCCAGCTGTTTTTATACATGATCGGATCCCGGGGAGACCCAACTTTGGAAGAGAAACCCAGAGAGAAGAGTCAATGACTTCCAGCGACATCAAGATTTCCCAGAGCACTCCTTTTATTCAGTGCTAATGAAATCTGGTCTCGTTGCAATTTCCTCCTCAAAGACAAGTGATACTGTAAGCTGTTTTGGCACTGCCTACACAAAAAGAAAAAGTTGAAGGAGAGGAAAAGGCACTGAATATGAGGTCTTTTTCTGTGGATTTTTCTCTAAGCAGTGACAGGTTATACCAACAGTTGCTAACATAAGCAGGGGACACTTCAGATAAATGCCTTAACGGGGCAGCAAAATCTAACAGAGAATTTGTCAGAAAATGTAAGAGGCCCTGGAACAAATTATTTATTACTCTGGAACCCTGTACAAGTCAGTCACAATAGAATAACAGAGTTGGGTTGTGAAGGCAGAAGAAGTGAAACATTAGGAAACACTTTTTCCCCCACCAGCTGGTTGATATAAAGCATGAATGATATCTTTCTCATTTTTAGGGTAGAAGTATACATGAGGTAAATTCAAGGGCAGAAAAAGACACGGTATTGAGAATTCCTAGGGCTGGCTAAGGCTTTCTCGATTCATCTGCCTGCTCTTTCTTCCTTCTGGGGGGCCAGGAGGTAGGGTGAAGGTCGGGTGCATTTACAAGGGAGAGAAAAGAAAGCTGTCTAAGCTGTGCATGGAAATGGAGGGCTGGGCACAGCTGCAGGGCCTGGGAAGAGAGCTGAATAAGCAGACAGGAATGGGAACAAGACGAGACCTTATAAACCATGAGCCTAAAGGAATGAACTTTAGCCTCATTTTCTTCTTTTAGCCAGGAGTAAATATGGTGTAAATAGAAAGAGAGAGAAAGAAAGAGAGAGAGACTCTAAGAAGAAATAGATTGACACAAAAGGGAGACTATGACTTCAGGTTCCCCACCGGACAATCAGAATCTGACTGGTTGGCCCACTAGAACAGCACTTACCTACCAAGCCCTGGGTGTTGTTACCAAAACACAGAAATCCCACTTCCCTGCCATCTGCCTTGAGCTTCTACCTCCAGCGTCGCTCCTCAATTCTGACCATCCACCCTCCCTAAGAATTCTGGAGCCCAGAAGCCTACTTGCCTTCTCAGTACTGCCAGCTCTTTCTGCAGGTCTGGACATTGCTCTCCCATATCAGTCAGTTATTTGGCTGTGGTCTAGAATACATAGAGAGCATCTATCAGAATAACCACTCAATGTGCCTGGCTTCCCATGACTGTGCTTCCTAAGGTTGGGGAGAGAGAAACTATTACCTATCCATTGTAGATTTAGGGAAAAAAAAAGACTATCAGGGGCGCCTGGGTGGCTCAGTGGGTTAAGCCGCTGCCTTCGGCTCAGGTCATGATCTCAGGGTGCTGGGATCGAGTCCCACATCGGGCTCTCTTCTCAGCAGGGAGCCTGCTTCCTCCTCTCTCTCTCCGCCTGCCTCTCTGCCTACTTGTGATCTCTCTCTGTCAAATAGATAAATAAAATCTTTTAAAAAAAAGAAAAAGAAAAAAAGAAAAAAAAAAAAGACTATCAGTTCCACCCCTCTTCATTCAGGGGGCCCATCAAAGGAACTAGTGACCTTCTCAAACTTTTCTTTCCAGACCATTATACAAAAGGTCCTTCCCCCTCCTACAGCACGTGGTCTTCTTATTCCTGACACTGGCTTTAGAGATTCTCTGCGTCAAGACTTCCCAAATCCCTCTCTTTAAGTCTTTTTACTTTCAGACATTTTATGCTTGCATATCACAGCAAACCATGATGAGAAAACCAAATGGGAATGCTTTCCAGAGCAAAATGAATGGAGCTATTAAAACAAGATAAATGAGGCTACATTGAACTGCAAAATTTGGCTTTAGAGACTCTGTTATCTCCACCTTAACACTACCTATCAACGCTGACACTCAAATCCTAGTCTTAATTTATATATAAACATGGCTACACCCAAGCACCTTGGGTCAAAGTCTATTCTGCCTGTTGGCAATTCAAAGGGATGACAAATCACTCTAAATTCATTCTAAGATATTCTGTAGGGATTTTGGATTGATTAACAATTGTATTTTCAATGTTACCACCAACTAGTTTTTTGAAAATAGTAAAGCTTTTGTCTCTAGAAAACAGGCATTTTTAAAAGTGCTGAATGCATAACACGAGTTTCTGAAGACTCACCTCCCCCAGGACTCACATTGTCTGAACAAGTAATCAGTCTCCACAACTACCATTTGTTCAATCATTGTTTCTGAAAGTTTGCTAAGAAAGCTATTCTTGGGTGAATAAAGTAATTTGGTGAGTTAAGACTTGTCTAGGCTCACTTATCAATAACTTATCAATAACTAAAATCACAGAATGGTGTAATGGGCCCCCACCTCAACTACAGGTTCAACTTCTACTACTATTATGACATGGTGGTCGAGTCATTTTAGTAATTTGACTTATGTATCAACAAGATGAAAAAAAAAATTCTCCCGCTTTCTTACCCTACAAAAACAATGTGGAGGTGATAATGCATGTATTCCTCTAACTGCCTGAAGTAATCTATGAACAAACATGTTCTTTTACCCTTATGTCTGTAGTCTCTGACCTCAAAAGATCTGACAGTCCCTCTTAGGATCATTCCCGCTGAGTTTTCAGCTCTTTCCATGCCCATTGTTGGTTGTTCGCGGGTTGCCTCTCTGACCACTCTGTGTTCTGTCATCAGTAGCAACTCTGCCTCCTCTTCCACTTGCTAAATTTTATTAGCTTCCCAGTGTTTTCTCAAACGAGCTTAAGGAATTTGTCACCTAGACCAGTGCTTCTAAAAGTTCAACACACACAGGAATGACTGGGAAGATCTTGTTCAAATGATTCCTGGGTCCAACCCCCAGAGTTTCTAATTCAACAGGTTTGAGTAGAGGACTGGGAAATTTTACCTTTCTAATAAGTTCCTAGGTGATGCTGGACATCACTAGTGACTTTGAGTAGCGCTAGTATAAATACAGAGTTCTTTAGTACTCATGAAGCTTTTGAAGAATTGGAGAGTAATGTGGAGATTAAAAGGAGCTGAAAGAAGTATGGGCAGATAATTACAAGTTAGTGTTAAATACTTCCAACCAAGAGCTGAACAACAGTGAGAAAGAAGAGATAATTAGTCATATTTGGGGGTTCGTGGTGATAATAGGATAAACAGTTGATGTTCTGCTGTGCATTTCCCAGTGTGGAAATGCAGATTGGCTTATAGGTCTAAATATATAATTTAAGTGCCATTTTTCTGTCATTTTACTTGATTGGTGATCCGAGAATTTCTAAGAATATCACAGGAAATTATTTTGCCTGGATACTCACTTCCTAAAAAAGAAGTAGACCAGAAAACTAAAGATTCAGGAAAACTTTCAAGATAAAGTAAAATCTGTGATTCAGAAATAAAAGCCTTAAACCCATTTAAAAAATTTTTTTTTAATTTTTATTTATTTATTTGACAGACAGAGATCATAAGTAGGCAGAGAGGCAGGCAGGGTGGAGGAGAAAGCAGGCTCCCTGCTGAGCAGAGACCCCAACTTGGGGCTCTATCCCAGCACCCTGGGACCATGATCTGAGCCAAAATCAGAGGCTTTAACCCACTGAGTCACCCAGGCACCCCTATTTTTAAACAAAGATTTTAAGCCACTGTTATTAACCATCTCCCATAAGATAAAAGTGAACATTAATGAGATATATGGAAAAACAGAAGCTCACAGCAAAAAAAAAAAAAAAAAAGGAAATTTTTTTAAAAAGAAGCAAAGGAAAATTTTAGAATGGAAGAAACATAACACCTGAACTAAACAATCCACTGGATAGGTTCGTAGGTATGATGAAGATGGAAACTTACAGATAAATCAATATAAATTGATTACTTTATCCAAATTATCCAAGAACAGCAGAAAAAAAAAAACTTCAAAAAAATAAACAGCCTCAGAAATCTTTGAGAAAATATCTAACATTTGTGTCATGGCAGTCTCAATTAACAAAGAAAATGCTATTGATGCTGAAAAAATATTGAATAAATAATGACTAAAAATTTCCCAAATATGGTAAAAGGCATACATTTACAGATTTAAGAAGCCCAGCAAATCCCAAACAGGATAAATTCATAGAAAATCATGCCCAGACACATCAAATTCAAACTTTTGAACACCAAAGATAAAGAAAAAAACTGTGAAAGCAGCCAGAGGGGAGAAAAATGATACATTACATATGGGGAAAACTATTTGAGAGATGGCTTATTTCTCATATCTAGAGACTTTGGAAGCCAGAAGAGAGTGTGACATCTTTATAGTGTTGAAAGAAAAGAATTGTCAACCCTGAAAATATTCTCAGGAATGGGGACAAAATAAAGATCTTAGATGAAAGAGCACTAAGAATTCATCATCAGCAGACTTATTTAAAAAAATGCTGAAGGAACTTTTCCAGACTGAAGAAAAGTGATAACAAAGAGAAGTGTGGAACTTCAGGAATGAGATAAAAACATCCCAAACAGTAAATACCTTTGGGAAATATCTTAGGAATTTATATGGTTGCAAGGCTTATACACTTTATTAGAGATGGTAAAATATTTATTTTAAGTAAACTTTGGAAAGTTAGGTATATATATTGCAATTTTTTGATCAACAAGTAAAAATTAATACAAAGTGATATTATCAAAAGGCCAATTAGTAAGTTGTAATGGAATACTAAATATATTCATGTAACCTGAAAAAATTAGGAAAAGAGAAACAGTAGAAAAAAAAAAAAAGGGTAGACTTAAATTCAACCATATCTATAATATATAAATGATTCCAACACCAATTAAAAGGTGCAGATTGTTTGATTGGATTTTTAAAAAAAGACAAAACATTATTTTATATATAAAATATAATTATATTTTAAAAATAATTATAATGATTTAAATAAGTTAGAAGTAAAAGGATGGAACAGGATATACAATATGAATGCTAACCAAAAGAAAGCTGGAAGGATTATAGTATTTTTTAATTAATTAATCTATTTATTAGAAAAAGAGTGCAAGGAGGGAGAGGGAGAAGCAGACTCCCTGCTGAGCAGGGAGCCCACTAAGGGGCTGGACCCCAGGACCCTGAGATCATGACCGCAGCCAAAGGTAGACGCTTAACCCACTGAGCCATCCAGGTGCCCTGTGGAGGTTCTATATTAATATCACAGTAGACTGCAGAATCAGAAATGCTTCAGGGATAAAGAGGAATATTAAATAACAAAAAAAATGGTCTATCACCAAGAAGACATAACAGTCCTAAATGTGCATGCAGTCCACGACAGAGCTTCACAATGCATACAACAAAAATGGATAAAAATGCAAAGAGAACTTTATAGTTTTCTGAGTATAGATTCTGTGCCTCTTTGGTTAGGTTTATTCCTAGGTATCTTATGGTTTGGGGTGCAATTGTAAATGGGATTGACTCCTTAATTTCTCTTTCTTCTGTCTTTTTGTTGGTGTAGAGAAATGCAACTGATTTCTGTGCATTGATTTTATATCCTGACACTTTACTGAATTCCTGTATAAGTTCTAGCAGTTTTGGAGTGGAGTCTTTTGGGTTTTCCACATATAGTATCATATCATCTGGGAAGAGTGATAATTTGACTTCTTCTTTGCCGATTTGGATGCCTTTAATTTCCTTTTGTTGTCTGATTGCTGAGGCTAGGACTTCTAGTACTATGCTGAATAGCAGTGGTGATAATGGACATCCCTGCCGTGTTCCTGACCTTAGCGGAAAAGCTTTCAGTTTTTCTCCATTGAGAATGATATTTGCGGTGGGTTTTTCATAGATGGCTTTGATGATATTGAGGTATGTGCCCTCTATCCCTTGAGGAAGACACAAAGAAATGGAAAAATGTTCCATGCTCATGGATTGGAAGAATAAATATTGTGAAAATGTCTATGCTACCTAAAGCAATCTACACATTGAATGCAATTCCTATCAAAATACCATCCATCTTTTTCAAAGAAATGGAACAAATAATGCTAAAATTTATATGGAACCAGAAAAGACCTTGAATAGCCAAAGGGATATTGAAAAAGAAAGCCAAAGTTGGTGGCATCACAATTCCGGACTTCAAGCTCTATTACAAAGCTGTCATCATCAAGACAGCATGGTACTGGCACAAAAACAGACACATAGATCAATAGAACAGAATAGAGAGCCCAGAAATAGACCCTCAACTCTATGGTCAACTAATCTTCGACAAAGCAGGAAAGAATGTCCAATGGAAAAAAGACAGCCTCTTCAATAAATGGTGCTGGGAAAATTGGACAGCCACATGCAGAAAAATGAAATTGGACCATTTCCTCACACCACACACAAAAATAGACTCAAAATGGATGAAGGACCTCAATGTGCGAAAGGAATCCATCAAAATCCTTGAGGAGAACACAGGCAGCAACCTCTTCGACCTCAACCGCAGCAACATCTTCCTAGGAACATCGCCAAAGGCAAGGGAAGCAAGGGCAAAAATGAACTATTGGGATTTCATCAAGATCAAAAGCTTTTGCACAGCAAAGGAAACAGTTAAGAAAATCAAAAGACAACTGACAGAATGGGAGAAGATATTTGCAAACGACATATCAGATAAAGGACTAGTGTCCAAAATCTATAAAGAACTTAGCAAACTCAACACCCAAAGAACAAATAATCCAATCAAGAAATGGGCAGAGGTCATGAACAGACATTTCTGCAAAGAAGACATCCAGATGGCCAACAGACACATGAAAAAGTGCTCCATATCACTCGGCATCAGGGAAATACAAATCAAAACCACAATGAGATATCACCTCACACCAGTCAGAATGGCTAAAATCAACAAGTCAGGAAATGACAGATGCTGGCGAGGATGCGGAGAAAGGGGAACTCTCCTACACTGTTGGTGGGAATGCAAGCTGGTGCAGCCACTCTGGAAAACAGCATGGAGGTTCCTCAAAATGTTGAAAATAGAACTGCCCTATGACCCAGCAATTGCACTACTGGGTATTTACCCTAAAGATACAAACGTAGTAATCCAAAGGGGCACGTGCACCCGAATGTTTATAGCAGCAATGTCCACAATAGCCAAACTATGGAAAGAACCTAGATGTCCATCAACAGATGAATGGATCAAGAAGATGTGGTATATATACACAATGGAATACTATGCAGCCATCAAAAGAAATGAAATCTTGCCATTTGCGACAACATGGATGGAACTAGAGCGTATCATGCTTAGCGAAATAAGTCAAGCAGAGAAAGACAACTATCATATGATCTCCCTGATATGAGGAAGTGGTGATGCAACATGGGGGCTTAAGTGGGTAGGAGAAGAATCAATGAAACAAGATGGGATTGGGAGGGAGACAAACCATAAGTGACTCTTAATCTTACAAAACAAACTGAGGGTTGCTGGGGGGAGGGGGTTTGGGAGAAGGGGGGGTGAGGTTATGGACATTGGGGAGGATATGTGCTTTGGTGAGTGCTGATTCACAGACCTGTACCCTGGGGATAAAAATACATGTTTATAAAAAATAAAAAATTTTTAAAAAATGCAAAGAGAAACAGACATGCCCACAAATATACCTGGAGACTTGAACACTCACTCTCAGCAATCAACAGAACAAGTATACTTAAAATAGATAGCAGTGTGCTGGAGACTCAACACCAAGTACCAGCTTGACCTAAATCACAGCTGCAAGCACTCTACCTAACAACAAAAGAATACACATTTCTTGACACATGAACCATTTGTTAAGATAGACCATATCATGGCCTTTATTTTTTTTTAATTTAATTTTATTTTTCTTTAGTGTTTCAGGATTCATTATTTATGCACCCCACCCAGTGCCCCGTGTAGTATGTGCCTTTTTTTAAAGATTTTATTTATTTATTTAACAGACAGGGATCACAGGTAGGCAGAGAAGCAGGCAGAGAGAGGGGAAAGCAGGCTCCCTGCTGAGCAGAGAGCAGGATGCAGGGCTTGATCCCAGGATCCTGGGATCATGACCTGAGCTGAAGGCAAAGGCTTTAACCCACTGAGCCACCTGGGTGCCCCAATATGTGCCCTTTAAAACAAAACTTGGCACATTTTAAAAATTTAAGGTATCTTTTCCAACCATAACCAAAGCAAACTAGAAATAAAACAGAAATATATCTACGGATTTTTCAAATATTCAGAAATTTCTGAATTTAAAGCCATGGGTTGAAGTAACTCATGAGTCAAAATGAAAGTTTCAAGGGACATTAACAAATATTTTGAACCGAGTAAAATTCAAAAATGTAAAAACTAAAATGCTTAAGAATAAAATATAAGAGATTTTGGGCTAGGCAAAAAGTTCTTAAATACAACCCTAAAAACACATCACAGAAAAAAATTGATAAAAATACCTTTATTTTTATTATAATAATCCACGTTAATTGTAGCTTTAATTGTGGGTTTCTCAAGCTTTATTTCACATGTCAGTCCAGAGAATTCTCTGTTGTGAAAGAGCAGCCCTAGATACCAGTAACCTGCACCTCTACGTCCCCAGCCCAGTTGTGACAACAAAAATGTCTCCAGGCATTGCCAACTGTGGTGACAAAATCATCCCTCACCTCCAAAGCTAAAAATTATGGCCATAATTTATTTGTTTTAACTGCTATATATCCTTTTCTTTCTACGTGTCACATTTTGCATTGTCAAACTTAATTTTCACCAATCTGATGGATGTAAGATAACATCTCATTAGCATTTCTCTGATTTGTATTGAGAATATTTTTGTAATTATTATCTATTCTGATGATTTTCCTCTTCTATGAATCACCTGTTAATGTCCTTTTTCAAATCTTTTTTTAAGAAAGATTTTAGTTTTTTTGTTTTTTTTTTTTTTGAGAGAGAGAGAGCATGAGCAGGGGGAGGGGCAGAGGGAGAAGCTGGTTCCCTGCTGAGAAGAGAGCCCCGCCCAGGCTCAATCCCAGGACTCCCAGGACCCTGAGATCATGACCTGAGCTCAAGGCAGATGCTTAACCAACTGAGCCACCCAGGAAACCCTACCTGGAATCGATTCCTATGGATAGTAATGATTCTGTTGAATTCTGTTCTACGGAGACAACCACTTGTCCCAGTATCCTGCACTGAATAGTTTATCTTTTACCACCAATTAGCAAAGCCACTTTGTCATATATTTCTATTCTGTTCTATTAGTATATTTTTCTCTGACAGTTACACAAAACTGTAATTGCTCAACTTTTATAATAATTTTTTTATATTGAGACAAGTTCCTTTTCTAATATACTCTTCTTCAAATTTGGCTTGAGTTTCATTATTTCATTGTTTCAGTATAAAAAGTATATTTTATATACATTTTAGAATTCATTTATCACATATTCTTTACAGAATTTTTATTGACAATACACCAAATTCATAAATTAATTAGGGAATAAAACAACATCTTTGTAATCTGATGTGTTCCTATGTTTTTTCTCTCCATTTATTACAGTCTCTGTAATTACCTTTTTTTTTTCCCCAAGGATTTTATTTATTTATTTGTCAGAGAGAGAGAGAAGCAGGCATAGGGAGAAGCAGGCTCCCAGCTATGCAGAGACCCGATGTGGGGCTCAATCCTAGGACCCTGGGACCATGACTTGAGCTGAAGGCAGACACTTAACCAACTGAGCCACCCAGGTGTCCCAGGAATTATCTTTAAATAAAGCTTTATAAACTTATTCATAAATGTCTAGCCCAAATTTTGTTACATTTGGCCATAAGTTGTTTGGGGTTTTGCAGTTATTGTAAACGTCAATTTTTAAAAATTAAAATTTCCCTATTTGTAACCAATATCAAAGAAGATAATGGTTGTTTGTATCTTGATATATCCCTGCAATGCCGCCGTATACTGTAATTAGTCCAAAAAATTTGCCTGTAGTTCTTCATGGATTTTCTGCCTATGGCATCTGTGAATATTGTTGATTTTATTTTTCTTTCCATTACTTATAACTTGTTTTTCTTGCCTTACTCTGACAACTATGATCTCTTAACAATGTTGAGTGGCAGTATTGACAGCAGCCATCCTTGTCTTATTGCTGAATTTAAAGACAATATCTCTTACATTTTACTAATAAATATTATGGTTGTATTAGCATTAGGGAGATACCTTTACCAAGTCAGAAATTTAGCCATACTTCAAGTTAAGTGATTTATTTATCCGGAGTATGAAATAGAATTTTTATTTTCTTTGTAATACTTCTCTCTCCACAGATTTATTTTTCTTTTAGATGCTATCAGCCTAGAATGCTAAACTCATTTGGAAGAAGAGAAAAGAGTAAACAGGATTTGACAGAATTAGAAGATGGAGTAGTCAGGTTGTTTATTGAAATTTAAAAAAATAATAATCTAAATTCATGAAGCCATTATATGCTCTTATTTGAAGAATAGGTTGAAAATGTTAAAGAAATATTGGCATAACACCACACTTATTTAAAAAGCTATACTTTAATAACTACGGTTAAAATGAAAATAAACAGCTAGTTCGTTCTACATCTATGGTTCTCAAACTTAGAGATGCATGAAAATCGCCTTGGGGGTTAGAAAGAAATCCACACCCAGGTCCCACTGCAGTCTAATTAAGTCAGCCTCTGATATGGTGGGTTGCATTTGGTCACAGAATAACTTCTGTTTATACAAGGTCTTGATAGTACCACTTCTTTCCTTTCCCACTCCTAAAATCATCATAAAGCTGAACTGTACAAGTTTGTTTTACTAAAAATTGAACAGAGGACATTTTTAACCTTTACCCTTTTTATCTCAGTAGTGCCCAGACAGGGGAATGTGTGTTCCTCAGGACACAGTCACCCCTAGGAAAACCTGCAGCTTCCCTTACTCACATCTGAGAACCCCAAGCAGGACCACAGGCTTGCTGGTGTGGTAGCTTCTCAGCACGCATGCGCGCGTCCGTGGGGCTCACCTCCACATACGTGAGACAACACTGTGTGACTAGCCCCTTTTCATTCCCACCTCCTTCCTCCTTGTCCTCTTCTGCTTGACTTCCATCCAGTGACTCATGGTTTAAGGGAAATTAGAAAAAGCTTCTATTTCCAGAAAGGGCTAAAGTTGTAAGTTTATATGAAAGACAGCATGTCAACAGTGTTGCCAAAAAAAATTAATAAATCAAAATAACAGATGGGTGAGCCAAAAATGGAAAAAAAAAAAAAGAACTCTTGGGTGTCATGCAAAACTTATGGAATGTCTGAGGTTTTTCTTGCAGCCTCCTTTTTACGTTTTGGTTTCCTGTAGGATATCTCTCTGGCTTTTCAGCGTTCTCGTAACTTCCTTTCTAGACTTCCAGATTTCTTTTTAAAATATACCCGATGGCTCGCGGTGATCACTTCCTTTCTTCACAGAAACACGTGAGCACTCAAATTCAAACATTAAAAAAAAGTGTTCAGAAACCATAAGGATCTAAGATTCTGTGAGAAAGAAATCCGAAGACTGTGAGCCACAAATAACATCAAGAAAAGGGAGGGAGGAGGAACTGAGCTCACACATTAAGTAAGATCAAACGCAACATGAAGACAGGGATAAAACTAATCTGAATTCTTAGAAACTAGTCAGCTGAACAATAGGTGGTTTTTTCGAATAGACCAAAGGACCAAGACTTTCATTCTGATGTACAACTTATTTTGTTCTGACACTTGACATCTATTTTCTCTGAATATGAGATAAACGCTATAAAAAGTGGTTTTTGATTATGCAAGAATAGGTGTTTGCCTTTTGCGGTCAAAGCTAAGGAGAGATATTGCTACTTCATTAAATAGATCTCCCAGCTCCACTGAAAGGAACTTAAAAAGGAAAACCAAAGATGTAAGAAGTGAACATTAAAATTCATTTAGTTCAATGTTTCCAAAAGCTGGGAGAAAAAAATATATTAGGTAAACGTTTTTTATGCAGATGTGATAAAAACTGAGAGACTATCGGTGATCCAGTGTTAAATCTAATCTCTTGGATCTTTCCAAGGTCTAGGCGGGTCAAATGACTTTCCCAAGACCTGGTTCTCTGTGTTTGATTCTGCACTTAGCAATTGTTCTTTAAAATACTGGGTAGAGTAGATATGTCTGTCCTTCATTAATACAACATGGGCCATTGGATTCTTTTATCACTGACAGAAGTTAGCTAAGAACAATAATCTGGAAATTCCTGAATTCACTTTCATAAAGTGTATCAGAATCATCAATGGAAATTAAGGCCCTTTGCATTTTGTGGGCCATAAATAGTCAGAAAAATTGGGGAAATTGATGTTTCTGAAAGAAATGGCTGATGATCTCTTTTAAAATACACTTTTAATATGATTAAGCACCTTTTAAAATTGGTAAGGTAATTCTAAAGTAAAATACTCCAGTGCTTAAACTACGTGAAGATCATATCTAAAATCTAAATAAATGTTCAGTCATTCCAATAGGAGCACATCATAAAGAAAATAGCAGATTGAAAAAAAAATAGCAGATTGGTTAAATGTGTTCTTTATTCATGGTTTACTCACTGAAACATTGTTCATGGTTTTCTTACCGAGCCTTACAGTCTACATATTTCTTTTTAATTTTTTCTTTTTATGTTTCCCATGCTCACAATTCAGACAAAATACCCATTGAAGCAGACAGAAAAATGATACAAATATTTCAGAGCTCTTTGGGGGATTCAGATACATTTTTACAATAAAACCTTGATTATTCCAAGAGCACAGAAGTGTCTGAAGGCTGACAGCAGGAAGAGGGGGCAGGCTAGGAGGAAAGTGGTAAAGGAGATTTGAGCCTTGTAGGTTTCATGTAGTAAACCTTTGGTCTTGGAACCCAGGGCCTGCACCAAGCCAGAAAAATGATAGACAGCCCTGGACATGGCTATAGTGCTGGGGGGAGGTGGGGAGGCACTTGGAGAAGACGTGCAAGGTTGTGTTTTCCTGATAAATTAGGATGACATAGACAGTACCATAGGGCTTGCTTCATTATATGATTGTGAAATTTGGACTCAAATAGAGTGAGGCAAACCCACAAGTTAAAGTGTTTTTAAAGTGGCTTAATAATCACTTTGAAAACAGAACAGAACACCCTTTCAGCAGCATTACGGGGACTTTGATCAACAAATATCCAAGGGACACAGCCAACCTTTTGTGAACAAATACACAGAATTGGGGCCAGGGTGGGCTTGGAATGTACTACCCCTAGAACGATGCCTTTCCTCTTCTTCTTTTTCTTCTTCTTGTTCTTCTTCTTCTTCTTCTTCCTTCTTCCTTCTTCTTTTTTTTTAAAGATTTATTTATTTATTTGAGACAGATAGAGAGAGCAAGCAGGAGCAAGGACAGAGGGAGACAGGCAGACTCCTCGCTGACTAGAGAGCCTCCTGTGGGGCTCGATCCCAGGACCCGGAGATCATGACCTAAGCCAATCAAGAGCCAAATGCTTCAGCATAACCAGCTGAGCCACCCAGGCACCCCTACTTTTCTTCTTTAATTATGAAATCTGGCGGTAGTGTCATGTGATCGGTTTTTCAGAGATTCTATAGGAAACTCACCCTCAGTGAAGGATTTATTAAGGGCTACAGAAATAACAACAAAGCTATTCAATTTCTTTCTTAAAAATCAAAGGTATTAATTTTTTAAGATTTTCCCCATTTGTTTCCTCATTTAAGAATCAGCTGCCAAAAGTGCCAACACCATCCCCCCACCCATGTCCCCCAGGGATATGACCAATTAAAATAGATTTTTCTTCTCAATTTTCATCTTCTGGGTTCCTTGATGACCTGATTTCATATCATTTCATGCTGCAGAGATAAGGGTGATGGGGTACAAATCTGGGTTCTCTAAGGAGTAAGGGATGCGAGGATTGAGGAAGAGGAGAAGCAGGAGAAAGAAGGAGATCATAGTCCATTTGCAGTTGGTGCATTTCCCAAACTTTCCTTATACAGTCCATAAGTTTTATCCACATAATAAGTTCATCTTACACCTATCATTTGGACCAGACCATGGGCACTCTTATGTAGAGACCAGACCATGGCTAGAGAACCATTCATCTATCATAGTATCACATAACTTCAAATGATTCCCCCAGAGGCCACCAGCTGTGCTGGGATACCAGCTCCTCCTCTGAATTTCTTCAGCAATTAATTTCTAGCACCTTTCCAACAACTATTCACACACTCATCATATATTCAAAACATAGGATTTTTTTTTTTTTTTGGTACCTCCCACAGAAAAGACCCTATTCTGGCATTGGGAGTGCAGCATTGAACAATACAAAGTCATTGATTTCAAGATTGTTTACATTTCAAGGGGGGAACTGTTCATTATCACAATACAGTATCTCATAAAGTTGTAATAAAGCAAGTGGAAGTGTTCTGGCCAAGACTGGGACCTTAGCCTACAATGAGCCACTTGAATTGTGATGAATTAATGCGTAGTAAGCATTAATTAATTAATTAATTAATTAATGCTTACTACGCATTAATTCCTCATGTGAAGCACTTAGCATGTGCCAGGCATTGTGGAAAGTAATATACATTTTCCTTCCTCTTTGGTTGGGAAGTTGAGCTGGATGTGTTCTAAAATATCTATTAAAACCTGGATTATTTAGTTGGCTGCTTTAGCTTATGGTGGACCTTCTGCAAATTTTTGCATAGAAATCACTTAAAGGTATGACAAAGGAAGATACCTGGATTCAAGAAGTCTCTTGGAACGACTTGAATTTGTTGGGGAAGAAGATTTTCCAGTAAATCATGTAATATAGTGGAAAGATCTAGACCTTCATTCAAATCACAGTTTTTCCATTCACCTGTCTGAGCTTCCAAAGTAAATTGGGGTTAATTCATTGCTGTCAGTATTATTATGAAGATTAAGTTTATTTATTTAACAAACATTTGTGACATGCCTACTGCATCCTCCTAGGCATGTCCTCCTTGCTACTGAGAATGTAATAATTAACAAGACACATAAAATCACTGCCCCTATGAGGTGCCTTAGCTCCTTGCTCTTTTCTTTGTCTTCTCTTTCGGAGGAGGTCATCTGGTGATCTACAAATAGATGACAGGGTCCATTTTTGCCTGTGACCTTCTGACCTTCCCCAGGTAACTCCTGATAATCTCAGACCCAGCTCTGAGCCAGGTGGAGGGCAGAGGGGGAAGCTCAGAATCCAGCCAAACCTGTTCCCTGGAGTGCCAGTCTTTGGGACGGGTTCTAGAACACAGCCAAATGGTCAAAACATCGCCTTATGTTTAAAACATTCTCTGTAAGTATGTTACAAATTTATTTGCAAATCTTGAACAATGTGCCTTTGGTTTAAAAATCTTTAATACTCAGGGCGCCTGGGTGACTTAGATGGTTGAGAGTCAGACTCTTGATTTCAGCTCAGGTAATATCTCAGGGTCATGGGATCAAGTCCTAAGCATGGGGCTCTGTGTTCTTCCCCTCTCCCTCTGCCCCTCCTCCTGTGCTTACACACACACTCAATCTCTCTCAAATAAATAAATTAATCTCTAAAAGAAAGAAGGAAGGAAAGAAAGACCCTAAATATTCAAGTCAATAGACTCTACTTGCACTCTATTCTTTCTCAGCACAATGACAGTACTATTCTAACCACTTAATATCAGTCACTATCTTATCTATCTTTAAGAAAATCTTTAGCATAAGAAAAAAGTTCATTCATGGGGTGAGTTAACTTTTTTTTTTTTTTTTAAATGAGCCAGGACATATATAAATCTTGAAAAATGTAAGTGAAAAAAACACAAATGTAGTTTGACTATCTGATGAGAGAAACCTACCGCAGTAGTTTATGAAACACACAGAGGGGATGATTATAGGAAGGATGCAGTGCATATTGCTTAATGGCTTTTGAAATTAATGAACACCAGATACGTTGCTGCCTTTTTTTTGTTTTGTTTTGTTTTGTTTTATTTTGCCTTTCAAGTTCTTTATTTACCACTCCACACCCTCCATGTTAGCAGAGTTAGTGCTATGGAAAAATGATTTGCTGAATTCTCTGCAACTTTTTAGCATGCCTAGAAACATGAGTGTAATAAAAATTAAGTTTAAAAAGGAAGAAAGGCGTGGGGGGAGGGGACTAAGCGAAATCCGTTGTAATCCTTTCTGCAGTTTATCTAAAGATATAATCAGCTCTCAGAAAGGAGATTCTGTTCTTCCGAACTTCTCAGGTCAGGAATATGTCTACTGCTATCTCTCATAGAACTGAGAGGTCCTATAGGGCAGTGGAGGGAACTGGAAATGGAGAGCAAAGTAGATGATCTGACCTTCTTGTGAAATGACTAATTTGAATACAATGAAGTTAAACAGCTGCAGATAGTTTCCTGGTTGTTAGCTTTTATCAGTTTTTATATCTAGGTTGGAGGCGGGTGTGATTTAGAAATCTGATAGACCTTTGAACTGTATTATTTCACCTTTTAGGTTAAGGATTGACTCTGACAGCTTTGGGTAGGAAAGCACAGGATTCTGCGGTGGGAGTTTGGTTTCGCTGTTTTTGCTTTATTTTATTTTTAAAGTGACTAAGGAAAAGTGAATCAGCTGTATTTTCTGTTTGTTCAAGTTTCAAAGTGCTGTTTCAGGGAAAAGTGTTTTTTGTATTGCATGGAATTCTGGGTCTTTTTCAGCAGGAATGAATCAAAGGGAATCAGACAAATGTGATTTGACTTTTTTTTAAAGGAAACAGACAAGAATCTGGTGTCAACTGTTTTTGCCCAGAATTCCATATTGATGATAACTGAAGCTGCTTTCTAGAATTCACCGGAAGTAATTATGACCAGATTTGTTTTTGTGGTATTCACATTCCCTCCCATTTCCCCACTACTCACCCACCCGTCCAACCTCTCCATCTTCACGGACGTCATTTCTTTTTTTCCCAGGGATAACCACACAGAATAATAATAGACTCAGGAACATCAAAACAGTCAAAATGGTCTTTCTGAAAGCAGGGTCTTATATTATTCTCCTTCACTAACAAATACTGTTTTTCTTATGTTGAGATCTTGAGAATCCATATTCTTAAACACAGACAAAAATAATAGACTTGTCTTTTGTTATGTGGGACCTTGCCCTGTGACCTCAGTTACCCAAGCAAATACTGAGCAATAATCTTGTTGGCCTCTTAGAGAAAGATGGTGGAAACAAGGAATTGTCCCTCCACCTCTACTTCTTCCCTGTGATTTTTAAAGTTAATTAGAGCAGTATGCAAACATGTTGTGGGCTAGTGCAATTATCAAAACTATTACATTAACAATAGAAAAGAATTTATAATTCATAATCATTTCCATTTTTCATGTTGAAAATTTCAGGGCTTGGGAAAAATATTTGCATAAATTTTTCCTGTAATCTAAAATATCCTATTTGAGCATATTTGAACATGTATAACTATTAGATATCACTGACCCCAACAGTCTCTCTCCTCTCTCTGAAACTCCCCTCGCACTCTGCCTCCAGGTCAGCTCATGGAGCTTCTCTTATTTTTCTTGTCCTTTGCACCCTGTAAATATAATTGTTTCCTTCTCACACCAGTTCTCTGTTCCTCCAGTGTCTATGCAGCTATGAATCCCTAATCTCATTCTACAGTGTCAGGAGCCCATCAAGTAGGTAAAGGTGGAATTTCACCATTTCAAGGAAAGAACAGAAACGATTACTTCTTATGCAACTATACGTATAAAATATAGATGTATATGTGTATTGCCCATCCTTGTCCCAAATTAAAGTGAGGTAGTTATCTGAACTCTGGACTAATAAAGTATGAAATAGATGCATGAAACTTTTATCCAAAGTGAACATAATTTTCATGGACTTTACACTCCATGGCTAAGGTATGTTCCATCCACACTTTTATAACTGTTTGCACCATGGTGAAGTAAGAAGAAGATAAGAATCAACGTTAACTCACTCTTCCATTCAATGCTCTGCCTTCTCTTTGCTTTTAAAGCATCCAAAAGATGCCAACCTCTATTTAATATTATTGTTGTTCTAGTGGCTTTCTAAAATCACAGAAATGGTTAAAAGTCTTGAAAGAGTAGAGACAAGTGGTTCCTCAACTTCTGGCATTTACAATATTCTCCCACATATGCTTTATGCTTTGAAATATTTGTCTTAAAAAACAACTGCTTTACCACCGCAAACCTGTTAAAATGGCCAAAATCTGGAACATTGAGAACACAAATGCAGTGATCATGTGGAGCACCAGCAACTTGAATTCACTGCTGGGAGAAATGCAAAATGGCATAGCCACTTTGTAGGACAGTTTGGCAGTTTCATACAAAATTAAATATATTCTTACCATATGATGCAACAGTCATGCTCTTTGGTATTGATCCAAAAGAGTTGGAAACATGTGTCCCCACAAAACCTTGCACACATATGTTCATAACAGCTTCATTCATAAGTGCCAAAACGGAAAAGCAACCAAGATGTCTTTCAGTAGGTGATTGGATAGCTAAACTGTGGTACACCAGACAACATGTGGTACATCAGATTTTAATATCCGAATGCTATTCAGATATTAAAAGACATGAGCTATGGAGCCATGAAAAGATGGAAGGGAAACTTAAATACATATTATTAAGTAGAAGAAGCCAATCAGAAAAAGGCCATATACTGGATAATTCCAATGATATGACATTCTGGAAAAGACAAAACTATGGAGACAGTAAAAATATCAGTGATTGACAGGGGCTGGGGGAGAGGAGGAGAAACACAGGTAGAACATAGAGGATTTTTAGAGCAGTGAAATTACTCTATAGGGTGCTAGAATAATGGATATGTCAGTTTAAATTTGTTCAAACCCATTGAATGTACAACACCAACACTGAAGCCAATATGAGTTATGGAATCAGGGTGATTATGATGTGTCAATGTAGGTTCATCAATTGTCACTCTGTTGGGTGCTGCTGATAGTAGGGGAAGTTATATATGTATGGGAGCAGGGAGTATAGTGGAAATCTCTGTCTTCACCTCAATTTTGTTGTAAATCTTCAACTGCTATGAGAAAATAAAGTCTTAATAAAAAAGTTTTTAATATGCCTGTTTTTATTTTATTTTTTTAAAAGATTTTATTTATTTATTTGACAGAGATCACATGTAGGCAGAGAGGCAGGCAGAGAAAGGAGGGAAGCAGTCTCCCTACTGAGCAGAGAGCCCGATGTGGGGCTCAGTCCCAGGACCCTGAGATCATGACCTGAGCCGAAGGCAGAGGCTTAACCCACTGAGCCACCAGGCACCCCACCTGTTTTTATTATAATAAAATCATTTTCTTATTTTTACTCAACATGAGATACCAGTCTTACTATTAAAAACAAATTACTTTCTCTTAGTTACACTGTAAGTGATTTTGATGGCAATAATAATAGAAATGGAAGAATTTTTTTTAAAAAGCAGTTCCACAACTCTCATACTAGCCTTCTGAGATATCAAGGTTTTGGGATCCCAGCTTGTCACCAGATTGAATAGCTTCTTAAGTTTTGGGGAAATTATGTGATTCTTTTCCGTAAAACCCTCCTTCTCCTAGAAAATAATATTTATACTATTGGTAACAGCAATAATAAGAAAACAAATATTTTAATAAAAATAGGTAAATCTTCAAAAGAGAGATGGACATTGAATCCATTCTACAATAACATTCTCTAATAAGATATTTTCCTCTGAGGGGCACCTGGGTGATACAGTCTGCTTAGGATCCAACTCTTGGTTTCAGCTCAGGTCTGATTTCAGGGTTGTGAGATCAAGCCCAGCGTCGGGCTCCAGGCTCAGTGCAGAGTCTGCTTGAGTCTCTCTCCCTCTTCATTTGTCCCTTCTCCCTGTGCTCTCTCTCTCTCTCACTTTCTCTCATTGAAATAAATAAATAATTTTTTTAAAAAAAGATATTTTCCTCTGAGAATGGGGTTACTCAAACTGGATGTGAGAAAGGCTTCAAGGTTTTGGTGGAATCTGCCTATATTGAGAATTGTGTTAGGTAAGATTAGGTTTGGTTGCATGTGACAGAAAACCATAGTTACTATATGGGTTTAAAATTTATCTTCCTCAAAAGAAAACTTAGAGACGGTATGTTGCCCTGGGTGTTAGGGTGCCCTACTTTTAACCAGTAGCCCAGCAGTGCCTTGCCTACTTTTTAGTCAGAAGAATCAAGAAGTACAAAAAAGGGGCACGTTATTTAAGGACCCTTTTCATCATTTGAAAATGACACTTTCACTGGCCAAACAGGTCAGAAGGGAGCCTGGTAATAGCACAATCTGAGCCGAAGGCGGACACTTAACCGACTGAGCCAGCCAGATGTCCCTCAACTAACCTTTCTAAGAAAAGATTAGAACATGGGTTTATTTAACCATAGCAATATCTCAAATATTCATAAAGAATAAGGTGATTCACATGAAATTACTAAAAATCAAAGCACTAGTCAAAAATAAGGCATTACTACTCTTCGAGGTGGTAATTAAGATTAGAGCAATATTAAATATCCAAAAAAGGTAAATCCATGTAGAAAGGAAGCTAATTAGGGGTTGTCAGGGTTTGTGCAGAGAGGGAATGGAGAGTTACTTTTACTGGGACTCCTTTTGGAGTGATGGAAATGTTTCAGAACCAGATAGAGGTGTTGGAAGTACATTTGAACTTACTAAATACCATTGAATTGTATAGTTTAATACAGTTAGTTCTATGTTATGTGAATTTTTACCTCAATGAGGGCAACATGTACCTATCATATTTTAGAATGTCTTTTATATAAAATGTGTGTGATGTAGATATACAAATAAAGAAGGATTGATGTCAGAAGGACCAGCTGTCCAAAACCACTCATTCCCAAACATTTCAAATTGCCATGGTTTAATATGGCACCATCAAACTCAAAACAAGAGACGTTATGCATGGACATATAATGTGACAGAGGAATTTTCAGACTTAAGAGCTCAAATATCTAACTAGAATTAAATTGGTACAATGTGACCCAGAAAAGTGAGAAGAAGCCGACAAAACAAAACAATTAGTTTAAATATCAAGAGAAGTTGCCTAATGGTGAAGTGGACTATATTCTGAAAAGAGCTGCCAAAGGAAGTTATCCAAATCCCATAATTTGGGTCATTAAAAATGGATCTGAAAAAAAGGAAAAGGATCTGGAGTGAGGGCTGGAAAAACTCTTGAACACTAATTTTATACTGGCGAGGGTGGGATACAATGACATAATGGGTGTTTTAGTTTCTAGATCCAATCTCCAACGGCTCTGGCTTTCTTATGGCTTGTACATAAAAGCTTAGATTTGTTTAAGTCCTTTCTACTAAGGAATTTCTTTAGGGGAGGATTTGAAACATGGAAGATAAAAGACATTTCAGAGAAAAAACAACAGCAGCCTTGGATTCAGCTGCTGAGACAAATCAAATTTTATGGCTGTGACATAGACTTTTTTTTTAAGCCTTGGTCTCAACATAAATGGATTTTATGTTTTAACTTGTTCCTCTGATCATTTTTAATAAAAAATCCAAATAATGATGTTATATAGAATGAATGACATTTCAGGTCGCATAAACATATGAAGTCACCAGCTCCCCTCCATGGAAAGGAGCAGGAGATCCTGCCTGGATAAACACACTGAAGGCAAAGAAGGATAAAAAATATGGGAAGCATGAGTCCCTGCACCCACCTTCCCCCAGCCCTCAGAAAACTGAGCTCAGAAGATAGTCTCAAGAAAAGGGAGAAAAGAGTATTTTGTATTGCTTCCTCATTTAGACACTTCTTTGCTGGCTTTTCAAGATAGTAATCAATCAGGAAACAGTGAAGCCCTTTAACTTTTCCTAGAAATTCTTGGGATCGAAAGTGAGCTACATTTTTACACTGGAGAGGAGGACTAGTTGGGATAATAGTAGGAGCTAACATTTCCTGACTAATTTCTGAGTCTGAGAGAGATTGCTTAAATAACTTGCCCAAAGTTGTAAGACCTAGTAATCTACCTATGATTCCAGACTAAGCACCTATGTAGGTTGGGAACCATCCACTAGGCATTCCTGCTTCCTGGAACACAGAGAACACATAGCCAAACCAAGAGGATCAGAGAAGGGTTCCTGGTGAATGTTACACCTGATACGAATCTTGTAGAATAAGAAGCAGTTGAATGGGTGAAGGAGTGGTAGAAATCTGGCCCAGAATGGAACAACATGAGGAAAGGTTTCAAGCTACTCGATAACATGGTAAATTCAGATACTTTCAGGGTATGCCATATTTTAGACTTTGAGACCAAATGAGTTTGGAGGTATAGAGAAGAGTCAGATCACAGACAACTTTATGTTACATGATGAAGCTTGCGTTTTATCCTAGAGAGAGAAGACACTAGTGACAGATTTTAAGCAGAAGAAATTAAAAAGGTTTTAGATAGATCCCTTTGATGACGGTCTAGAGAATGTGAGGTTGGGAAGACGCAAGATTGGATTTAAGAAGAATTAGTTGTGGGTTATTGTGAGAGGTTAGGTGAAAAAAGTCAAGACTGTGAATTATGGCATTGGAGAGGTAGGAGCACATTCAAGGAATATTTGGGAGATGATTCAGTAAGATTCAGTGATGCAGGGGATGAGCAAAGGTAAAATTAAATTTCTAAAGGTGGGAACTTGGATAATACAGCAAAAGATGGGGTGCTGTGGTACTGTGGGTTCTGAGGAGTATGGAACTGTAACTGTTCAGCAAGCTCAGAGTCGACAAGTATAAAACTCAAGGAAAAGAAAAGTTCAGGGCTAAAGACACGGATCTGTAAGTCATCCCTTCATCCATTTGCTCCCTGAACATTCATTGAAAAAAACAGGTTGCAATTTCAAGGGGAAGGAAGACCTTAGAAGTTAGGATAATGAATTCTGACTTATAGTCAGCAAAGAATGAACAATGGGATTAAGCAGGAGAAAAATACGTTCAGACTCATATTTTAGAAAGATCACTTTGACAAGTATATGGAGACAGTTAGCTAACTATGGAGAATAGAGACCAGGGAAAGTCCACCGAATAATGTGTGTGCTCATAATATGAACTAATCATATAAACTCTAGGCGGGAACTTCAGCAATCTTCTAACTTAAAGGGTAGGCAGAGGAGGGGAAGTCCACAGGGAGGACAAAGCCAGAAAGATTGAGAGAAGTGGCGCTATCATGGGCATCTAGGGAGGAGGGAACCAAGAAGGACAGAGTCGTTAACAAATCCAATAAATGTACTGAGGGGCCAGTGAGACAGATACTATCCATGTCTGTGGAGCCTAACAGTAAAGATTTCCTGGACAGCTTTTGCCAAGCTACAGTGAATGCAAGGGTAAACTATGAACAAGAAAATAAGTAATAACTGCTCTTTAAAGACACTTAGTGTCTTTAACAGAACACAGAGATGGAGAACCAAAGGATATTTTGCTCAGGATGGGGGAGAATATTTATAGGCTGAGAAAAAAGTTGCATGAAACAGTAACTAAAGATAAGGAAGAGTGATAAGGAGGCAGGAGAAGAGATTGCCCTTGAACAGGATGACTTCTTTTTATGGCATCTTTTTAAGCCTAAATTACATATTCTCTTTTCAGTATAAAAAAATGTGTATCTTTAGTGTATTATTTAAGTTAAAGGGTTTCAGCATGGATATATATTCACATGGATATATCACAGACTGGTCCTTGTTTTGGACAATAAATTCCAAATCTCCATCTTTACAGTTGTACTTGTACTTTTCCTCTGTACTTGTTAAGTATTTGTGGCCTCCTTTGTTTAGAAGTGTTTGTGGGCTTGATGGATATGTTGCTTATTCCCCTTCAAGACTTTTTCCTTCTCAAAGTCACTCCAAATCCTAGCCACTCTGTTTTACTACAGTCTACTTTATGCTTCTAAAAAACTCTGTTTTATGTTAACTTTCCTCTATTGTTTCTAGTTTATGGTAAGTGTGAAAAAATGCTGGTACTGGTTGCCCAGGGTCATGGAAGAATTTCTTAAGAGAAAAGCAGTCAAAGAGCGAGACCTATGCTTCCTCTAAGGCTCCACAAACTTCTATTGTGAAGATAAAGGGTCTTCGGAGTACAAGGGGACTGGGTTTCCTGTATGTCCTGAAGCACCTGAATGTGCTAACAGTTGATGTGGGAGACATGAAGATCCCACAGCCACTTTTATTAGTGAGGTGGAGAGTCATTTTGCTCATAGGAAAGGAGATATGCTCAGAAGTAGTGTGGGATGTAAAAGGAGATGAAAGGAAAGAGGTAAAAAAGACCTTTTAAAGAAGGGTCATGGTGTGATGTGAATTCAATTCATAGGGGTCTTAAGGAGATGCAAAATCTACTGAAATTAGTTTTGTTTCTTCTTGCTTCCTTGAAAGTATGATTGTGATTGTTACATTAATAGACTTAATGGTTATACAGGTAACCTTGGGATTGTTTGGGGTTTACCTGGTAAAATTAAAAGAGGTAAATCTGTCTTTTTTTCCTTTTTTTAAAAAAATATTTTATGGGTAGGTAAGTTGAAAGATATGATAGGGTCTCAACAATGGCCATCATGAAAGTTGGAAAAGTAAGAACAAATAGACCAAGTCTAAGGGAGATTTGCTGAGCTCCTGGGTTCTCTTTCAGGAACAGTGATCAACAACACAAATTGAACATAGGTGTACTGAAAAACACTTCCAAACACTAATGAAAGTAGTCAAAAGCACTTAAGGAAGTCAAGATGAATACTATGTTCATCAATTGGGATACTCATCATAGTAAACATGAAAAATTAATCTATAGAATCAATCCAATTCCAATCAAACTACCAATAGGATATTCTATAGATATAGACAAGCTGATTCTAAAATACATGTGGAAGAGAAAAGGAACAAAGATAGTCAAAATAATTTTGAAAAAGAAGAATAAAGAATTTGGAAGAACTGTACAATCTGAATTCAGCTTACTATAAACCTACAGCAGTAAGAGGAATGTGGTATTAAGAAAGGAACAGACACATACATCAGTGGAACAGAATACAAAGTCCAGAAATGACCTATATAAAAAGGTCAAGTGATTTTTCACAATAGTGTAAAAATGCTTTTTTGGAAATATGATAGTCTTCTTAACAAATAGTGTTGGAACAGTTGGGACATTCTTATGTAAAAACAGGCCTTGCCTTAAACTTCATCCCTTATAAGAAATTAACTCTTAATAGATCATAGATCTAAATATAAAACATAAAACTAAAACTTTTAGAAGAAAACTTAGGAGTAAATCTTCATCTGATTCTTGACTTTGGCTCAGGTCATGATCTTGGGTCATGATCTCAGAATTGTGAGATCGAGCTCTGTGTGAGGATCTGTGCTCAGTGGGGAGTCTACTTGGGATTCTCTCTCTCCCTCTGCCATGCCCCACCCGTATTTATACTCTCTCCTCTCTCAAATAAATAAATATTAAAATTTTAAAAATTCATTGATCTATACAGCTCCAGAGTTTATTGTATTCTATGTTAATTTAAAAATTAAAATTTGGGGGGGAAATTATGTTAGCCAGTCTTACTGGGCATTTGCACATGAAATATTTTTCAAAATATCAAAATTATCATATTATTGGAAATAATAATACACCTTTATAACTTATATAGTTCTAAATGAATGGTTTAGTGTATGGTCCCAGCATATTTGAAGCTGTATGAATTCTTATATTTAGGAAAGGGAATATAGTTCTCAAACATTTGCCAATTCCATTAGCTATAATTTGAAGATAAGAAGATATCTACTTCCCAAAGTCTGTGAAAATTTAATGAGGTAATACATATAAAGGGCCTGGTAAGGCCTTGTATATAGTAAGTACTCATTTATTCGAAGGGACTATAATTCTTGTGTGGTTGTTGGTGCTCTATAATGCTTATTATATTGTACTGGCTTTCTGCTTGTCTGTCTCCTCAACTAGACTATCTATCATCCTTGTATTTCCAGCACCTAGTATAATGCTAGATAAATAGTAAATATTCAGTAACAGTTGGTTAAACCAAATGAGTGATTAAAGCAAAGAAACAAATCACATAACTTTTAAGTGGTTAAGAAATAGTTGATCAGCAGAAAAAAGCAAGATTTAACCACAGATGGATATGGAGTGGGGCTGAAAGTCATGAGATATTCCAAAAGTGGTTTCCAATGTCTCATTTTGTTTGTTGTTTTGATGTTTTGTTTTGATTTGGTTTTGGCAAAGACCATCCTTCGTGCACATAAAATCTTACCCAGAAGCTTAAACAAATAAAACATAATGCACACTCACACACATACCGTGAACACACACACATCCACAGGGATGTCACTTTGGAAAGCCCAGAAAAGACACCTTTCAAAGGGAATTTGTTCTTAAATTGCACAGACCGAATTCTAAAGAGTGGGAGCGTAAGGAAGTATGTGCTTCCTGCATGATATAAAACAAAACAAAAGCATTCCTGGCGAAGAAGGGAGAGACTGCTCAACCCACCATTCAACTATGTCACATACTGTATAAAATTCTGTGCATCCCAGAAAGAGAGAAAGGGGTGAATCAATATAAATAATTGGAAGTTATAACCTTAGGGTACTTTATACTGGAGTCAACAGAAGACTGCACTAGAAAAGGCTAAAGAGTTGGCAATTATTTGCTATATAACAAGAAGATCAAAGAGAGGGCAACACCAGGATGAATCGGTGACTAACCACCCTTGTCAGGGACCCAGGTGCTTCCTCTCGCCCTTGCTCTTCCCATCTTCTGCAAGAGCTCACTTGGTGGTTATAAGATGATTCTGTAATCCCAAGAGTTGCCTGCAACAATGACTGCATTCAGTGTAGGAGTGTTTTCCTCTACTAGACCCTTCTGGAAGAGGGTGAATTTGAAAGAGTCGAGAAGAAGTTCTCTGACTCCTACCATCAAGAAAAAAAAATAAAGAACTGAAGTCCAGCTAAGCTTCCAGCTGCCAGTTTTCTAGCGAATCAGGAATGCCCAGGACACCACGACTTCAATCTTTGACGACCTGTCTGTAAGGGTTATCCATCAGGGTCTCAGGAGCAAACAGATGGTACACTCAAATTAGGATTACCTGAGAAGAGTTTAATAAAACAACTATTTTATACGATGTGGGCAGCATGTGGGGAAGGCACAGAATATAGTTCATACCTCAGGGTTTCCCCAATCCCTCCCACTTCCCCCCACACACACTTGAGAGCAGGGAGGAGGGAAGGGAACAGATCTAGAACCTGGAAAGAGTCACGTGGAGTAAGTTTTTCTGTAAAGAACCAGAGAGTAAATATTTCAGCCTTTGCAGGCTTTTACCACCTGCAGATGGTAGCCAGGGGCTTGTTCGAACATCCCTTCTTCAAAAGAAGGAAAGAAAATGGCGTAGGATCTATCTCAGAGTCTCTGTTCCTTATCTCTCTGCATTTGGGAGCTTTCAGGGCAACACATTGTTATAGATGCCACAGGACCTACTATGGTGTCTTGCTACTTGCTGCTGATGGCATGTTATCAGTATTTTGGGAATAAAAGAATAAATTTTTCCAGTGACATTTTCTTTGGATCACTGAAAACTAAATATTCCGGATAATACTTCAGAATTTGCATCTTAGTTAACACTGCCTTGTAGCTCTTCTATTTAAAGTTTTTTAAAACCTTTTTTTTTTTTTTATCACGGTATTTAATCATAATCATTGAAGCACAGTTTTTCAAATTAAGCAATGGTACCAATTTCTGGATCTAATCAAGACGTACCAGGAGAAGAGCTACTGTGTCAGATTACCTGCCATTTTTATTGTTAATGATTTAATTGCAGGATGACTACCAACATGTCTGAGTTTGCACCTTGGCAAAGTACCATCTCATATAGCATAACAAACAGAAGCAAACCTAAGGTAATACTCAAAAGTCCCAGCAAGGTTTTCCACCCAAAATACTCCCTTTCCAGTCACAAGCTTCTTATTGCCCACCTCTCTCTGTCCTTACTGACCAAAATGCCTGTTTGGTCTCATCAAGACCTTCAATACCTCAATTCTGATTCTCTCTCTCACACTGCTGGCCTCCTTTTGGTATCAATAGCCTCCTGCCAAATAGAAGCCAGAGTCCATCTTTCCAACAGGAGTGTCTCAGCTTCAAGAATCCCGTATATCCCTTGATCTTCCATTCATGACAATTTCCTCAACGTCAGTCCTACAGTATCTTTTTCCAAGAAGTCAAGCATTATTGGAAAAAATGATAAAACTGTTACGTGCAAATACATACCAAATAGTTCAAGTTTATTCCTTTTTTAAATGATTTTACAAAGTTTGTTGTTTCCTTTTTTTTTTCCTTCTGAAACTTTCACGTACTACAGTTTTCAATCTTGCTGTTCCTCTTGAGTGTTCCTCACTCCTAACTCCATTAATCAGATTACTGAGTAATCTGATTAAGTAGATTTAAATCATCTGGTATTAACTCCCACATCCTCTCTTTTTTAACTTCAAAACTACACTCTCTCGGGACGCTTGGGTGGCTCAGTGGGTTAAGCCTCTGCCTTCGGCTCAGGTCATGATCTCAGGGTCCTGGGATTGAGCCTCGCATTGGGCTCTCTGCTTGGCAGGGAGCCTGCTTTCCCCTCTCTCTCTGCCTGCCTCTCTGCCTACTTGTGATCTCTCTCTCTCTCTCTTTCTCTCTCTGTGTCAAATAAATAAATAAAATCTTAAAAAAAAAAAAAACTACACTCTCTCTGAGAATGATGTGCCTTCTATTATCACCAAAACTACTGCTTCGTTTGTAATTCCATCCCTTTCTCTAGTTCTAAGGCCTTATGTATCATTTTGCTACAGCACCGACTGAGTAGTTTAAACAACAGAATTAATTTTCTCATGATTCTGGAGGCTGGAAATCCAAGACCTGTGGACTGGCAGGCTTGATTCCCCTCATACTTCCCTCCTTTGCTTGGGGATGACCACCCTCTTGCTGTGTCTTCTCAGGGTCTTAGGGTCCTTCCCTCTGTGTGCTGTGTGTTGTCTACACCCTTGATGTCCCTCTGTATATCCTAATCTCTTCTTATAAGAACACCAGTCGTATTGAATTAGGGCCCACCCTAAATTCCTCATTTTAATTGATCACCTTTTTAAAGGGCCTATCTTCATGATGCAACATGTTCTGTTTAGGAAATCATTACTGGGGGTAATAGGGTTAGAGCTTCAAATGGTGAATTTCAGGAAAACACAACTTAGTTTATAACATCTTGCAATTTCAGTTATAATCATGCTCCTCTGTAAAACACAATGATGTATACACACACATACCTTTGATCCCTCATTCTTTATCAGTTTCTTATGGGTTTGCTAACAGATCTATTCTAAAGATACTCTCTCTTGTTCCTTTCCATTGTTCACATATTTTTCCCAGCCTAGAATACTCTCTACTCTCCAGTAACTTCGGTCTGACTCCTATGTCAAGTACCAAAACAATTTCACCTCCTAAACCATCCTTTTCCAACTCCCTTAAACATCAACAAGGATTCCCTCACCCAAATTCCTATGATCTTTACCTCTACTCCTATCTGCCTTAAACTTGAAAATTGCATATATAGGTCTTGCCAACCTAAGTAGACTTGAAACCCTTAATGAGTTTACAATTTATGACATATGATGGAGAAAATGAAAAATTACCGCTTATGATGTGATGTTAGGAATCAAGACTGGTAAGAGCAAAATTGCTCTTCTTAATAGAGCAAGAAGAATTTGGAGCTCTTGAAGGCAGCCTGAGAGGGAAGAATGAGGAAGAGAAAGGATACACCATGGAGTGGAAAAAGTGAGGCTGCTGTATGGTCTAGCAGGGCTAGTGACAAAAGTTCTGGTGATGGAACACCAGAAATTCTTTAAGAGTGGCAACACTGTCTTCTAAGTTGTTAACACTCTCGAGAAGTAAGTGTTTCTATCTCTGCGAACTTTCGCTCAGACGACTGCATTTGTGGGTTCAGCGTGTATGTAAATCAAGGAAAGGGACTGAATTTCATGTCTGCACTGAGTTATTATGGAAGAAACACAACCCGATCAGCATGCTGGAATGATTTCCTAAATAGAACACATGCAGCAAAAGCAGGATATTGGAATCAGACGTAAGCATGAAAGCATAAGCCATCTAAGAATTCACAAACATTCTGAAAAAGGAATTGGACATTTTTAAAGTTTTATCACAAAACATTTCCTTCATGCAAAACAAGTATGGAGATAAATCCCGTGAATATCCATGTACACACCAGAGGAGGGATGGGGTGGCTGGGTGATGGACACAGGGGAGGGTATGTGCTATGGAGAGTTCTGTGAATTGTGTAAGACTGATGATTCACAGACCTGTACCCCCAAAACAAATAATACATTATAGGTCAATAAATAAATAAATATCACATGGGGGAATATTAAAAAATAAAAAAGAAAAAAAGAAACATTACCAATATATTTAAAGCTTGCTGTGTATCTTCTCCAAAAATGTCTTCCTCCCACTCCACTCTGGATGTGACCTCCATCTTCAGTTTTTTGATTAACATCCCCAAAGTTACTGAACTTTCCACAAGGAGCAAAGTTAAGTTCTATCTTGTCTATATCTAAAGGGAAAATGTAATTCTGACATGTAGGTTACAAACGTAGAATCCCTTCGCACACCTCCAGTGCCAAGCAGACTGGTACATAATGGGTGCAACAGATACTCAATAAATACACACACACACATAAAAAATTTATAGTAAAAGACACTTTATTCATAAATACAACACAAATACATATCCTGAATATTTGTTCCCTAGCTATTTCAGGTTTATTCAACTCTATTTCATTTTAGCAAATTAATACAAATCAATACATTCATAAAAACAGTCTTATTGGAGCTTTAAAAAACTTAAGTATGTAATATACTCTGTGATTTCCCTGAAAGCCACTAAACCAATTTTCTTTTTGGCACTAGGCACCCAATTACAACATTTAAAATTGAAAGTTCAAATTGCTTTGGGTTTTCTACTCGTTTGCCATAAATTTTGAAACTCATGTTCACAAGGACATGTTTTTCTGAAATCTCTCAATATCACTGAGTCATATTAGTACCATTATCCATTGTTTGAGGTCATCTAAGACATTAATTTTCTTTGTGAGTGTAATATTTTTATTAGCAGATATCACATTTAGAATATTGGGCTGAAGGATGGGAAATACAAAATTCATTTATTTTCAAGTTTGTCCAGTGTGTTTGGGGAAGAATACTTAATTCTCTTTTTTTAAAAAAGATGATCCCAGCAGCCACTGAAATATATCTTTAAACACTGAAGCAGGAAATAAGCCATGTTCTTATCTAAGGAGCTTCTGTTGTATGATTGTTGATAAACACGCTGCTGTTTCTGAAGGTGATTTTCAAAGTCAGGGCTCCAAGCATCCATAAAGGATTAGCGCATTTAGAGGAATCTGAAAAACCAAGCTCCAAAGAAAAAGGGCACTTGACTCTGGCTGTCTCTACTACAACATGATGACTTTCGGGAATCTTACAAATTTACCGCATTTCCTAAACCATGACACACTTAAGGAAGTATGCAACATGGAGGTATTATGCTGGGGATGCTTGCGACCAAAGGTCTACTAAGCAGGCATCATCTTTCCACAGAACACTCACAAGAGATAAGGCACCTATAAGGAGGAGGCCATTTCTGGAGCTTGGAATGGTTAGAGGAGGCATTGGTATTAAAGGAAGAAGTGGGACTCTAATTCGAGATTTCAGGATAGATGATGTTTAGATGTAGAGAAGAATCATAATTCACAAAAGCCTAAAGTTTGCATCAGAAGGAGTCTAAGTAAACTGGCCTGACTGGAATGAAGGGTGCTTTTGTTGAAATACAAAGAGGTAGGCAGCACAGGAAAAGCAGGCTGGAGGTAGAGTTTGGGGCCTAGAAGGCCAAGTTGACAGCAAACAACAGAGAATCCTTTTTTTTTTTTCTTTTCTTTTTTTGCTATGGGACGAACATGATGAAAAAAATAGCATTTTAGTGGTATATAGAAAAAATACAGTGGAATGAAAATATGTACGTCATATTTTTCACATTCTTTCCTTTTCTTATGTTTCCACTCTTGGATAATGATCACTCTTGGGTCCCCAGGTATCACAAAACAAAATAGTCACACCTGGGTTCCCACAACAGTGATACCGAGAAACCCAAAACAAAATAGTCTTTGTCCTCATTAAAACTCCTACTCCCCAGTCATCAGGTCCTCATTGCACAGAGGCTCAACACTAAGCATCCAGTATAGTCCCTTAATATGGAATAAATATACGAGTGAGAGAAGAGATTACATTTCTCCTACCCTTCCTCTCCTTTCCTTTTCTGTTCCACCCTTTCCACTTGGACTTCTGTGCTAGTTTCTCTCCCTTCTTTCTCTCCCTTCCAATCCGTCCTCTGGACGGCAACCAGAACTACTTTCCTTAAACACAATAGCAATCTTGGCACTACCTTGTCAAACAACAACAATGACAACAACAAAAACAAAAGCAAAAACAAAAACACAAGGGGTGCCCGGATGGCTCAGGTCTGGCTCTCAGGATCATGAGATGGAGCGCTGTATGTAGCTCTGTGCTGGGAATGGAGTCTGCTTGAGATTCTCTCTCTCCCTCTCCCTCTGCCCCTCCCACCCTGCTCATGCTCTCTCTCTCTAAAACAAAACAAAACAAAAAACCACAAACACAGAAAATCTATAGATTCTTATATGAAAAACAAAGTACCAATTACTTAACAGGACAAGGTTTTCTGGGATATGATCCCACTCCACAACTACATCCTTCTGTTTGCTTCTCCTCCTCCAATCCAGTTATCATCTTCCCTAATCACACTTACACAGGATTGTCATTGTTGTGAAAGTTAAATTGGTTTAAGTATATAAATTGCTTACAACAGCCTCTATTAAAGAGTTCAGGTCTTAGTAAGTAGAAGTGGTTGTTAACCACTATTAGTAAGTAGAAGTGGTTGTTACCGCTATTATTGTTTTCAGGTTATTTTCCTTCCTGGTTTCTTAGGTACTCCCACTCTTGACAACTACTCACCATCCCATCCCCTGATAAAATTCTACGTCTTCAATAAAGCCCAGTTCTGATGTTGCCCAGTTCTCATGGATTAAGGAACCTCTCCGAATGGTCCCCCCAGAACCTCTCTTCCCTCCACCTACTCAGACCTCTGTATATCTCATAGCCCTTGACACACTCTACTGAACAGTGGCTGGCTGGTTGGCTGGCTGGAACCTGCTCACACACACAAACTTGGTGTGGGGCAAGATTCCAAGACCATGAAATGTCTGGAGGAAATTGATGGCACTTCCACATCCTACTGTTCAAGCAGCCACGGAGGCCATTCTCAGACTCTGTGCTCACCCTTGTCATGTGGGCAGGAGGGGGAGCCAGACAAGAATGAGAAAAACAATACCAGAAATACCGTTTCATAAAGAATAAGGTTGAAGTCCTCTCAAGAGGAAGGAAAAGCTTTTCTCACTTCTGACAAACCTGTACTCTCCTCAGAAGAAAACAAATACTGTGGTGAGTTGTGCTGGCTCTTACATAATTCATCAGGATATTGGGTGAATCCTGATTTTCCACCTCAATGTTGGAAAAACTGAACTGTCTCCCTCTCTTACCCAACCAAAAGACTTCAACTGATCCACCAGACTTCAGAGTCAGCAAAATCGAGGTAGAGCCAACTAAGTTTTGGCTTAAACCTAAAGTCTGGAGTTTTATAAAACAAAAGAAAGAATTTTTTTTTTTCTTGATGGGGAACGGGAGACAGAACCACATAGGAAGCTGGGAAGATGGAAGAGTCGGAAACAGGATGTGTCCTAACTCCTGCTAGACCCTCTTCATGTGTGTGGTACAGGGATGAGTAATTAGATGAACTCATGAGTCCTAGCCCTGGTCCACTTTCATGTTTTCCGTTCATGTGCATCACACCCTACACCATTCTCCATAACATCTGTTCAACCCTTCAGCAAAAAAGCTGCATGGATCTTCCTTATAGTTCACTTCATGTCTGGTCTGAAGAAGTGGATGGCACCCAGTACCTGACCCACCCAGAGGGCTCCTGTGAAGTTGAGCTGAGGCCAAGCCCATTGCAAATGTCTTTTTTTCTTTTTAAAGATTTTTTAAATTTATTGTTTGAGAGAGAAAGAGGGGCAGTGATGGAGGGATACAGGGAGAGGGAGAGAGTGAATCTTAAGCAGACTCCCTGACGAGCATGGAGCCAGATCCCATGACCCTGAGACCATGACTCGAGTGGAAATCAAGAGTTAGACACCTATCCCACCAGGTCACCCAGGCGCTCCCCCATTGCAAATTTGTAAGTGGGTCCACCTGCCACCCAGAAAGTATCGTGAACCAGGGTTTATCTTCTAGGGAGGGAGCCTTCCTGGAAATCACTGGAGGTGCACAACCCCTACAGGTGACAAATCTTACCTTTTATCTTTACCCCCATGCAGATCCTAGGTCTAGGGCCTTCCCCCAAAAATGTTCTCTGTGGTTGAACTGGTCTTAAGGAGGCCCACATGGAGATGTGGAATAGCTGTGAGCAGGGATTGGAGGCATCAGTGACACTCTGGAGGCATCCCTACACCATGAGACCGCATGGAGTCCATCTCATGAATCAGCCTTTGCTTTTGGCCTTGTGGCAGGATTATTTCATCTCATTCCAGGAGGAAAAGGAGCCGTCTGTGTGGGTTTCCTGTTGGATGTGTTACAGGGCCACATTCCTTTGGGACTGCATCATTTCTTGACACAGGGGGAGATGGGGAATTCACCTAGCCAAGCAGAAACTCCCATCTTCTGAAACTACCATGAAGGATCCTAAATCCCCCTAGAATTCACTTCCAGAGTTCCCCCATGTAGTGACCAAGGGCATGCTTGAAAACGAAACCAGACAGAGGAAGTTCACTAAGGTCCTCGTTTTTCTGTCAGATTCTGCATTCTTTGAAGCCTGGATCCATGATTCTGTCCCAGCCTGCTAAGTCTGGGTGCTTAGTAAATTCCTGATCATTTGGTTGGTGCTGCTAAGATTTTCTATGTATTTTCTATTATTTGTCAGTGTAGTCAGGTACTTATTTATGTGACATGACTTAAAAGTCCATAGGGTGGAGGGAGAGAGAGAGATCATTCAAAAACTCTCATTGAATGACTGAAAAATTCCTTAGCACCCAAATTAATTTCCCCTTCATCCAGCCATGGGACTTAGAAGACAGATACTATTCATTTTTTTCTTATTTGTTAAATGTAAAATGTTTGCCTTGGAAAATTGAGACTTCCCTAAATCACAGAGCAAATAAATCCGCTCTATTTAGTTAATAAACATCTATTTATTCCCTTTTATTTGCAAAATACATACAAGGTTTTCAGGATGAGAGGACTACTTACAAATCTAAAAAACATTAGATTTATGGTGTGTATTCCAGCTCAGTTGCTTACTAGCTGTGTGACTATAGTAAGTTAATGAACTTCTCTGAGCTTGTCCACCCTGTATATAAAATGAGAATAATAATAAGCTCCACTCACAGGGCCACTGTGAGGATTAATTAAATAATGTCTGGACTTTGCACAGAACTCCACCCACAGTTAGGACTTGATGAATGACACTATTATTACTGTTTTTATTGTTCTGGGTTTTGCATCCATTCTTCTTGCCCTAATAACTGTTGAAAAAACCTTCCTAAGATAGTTACAGAGATTAACGCCCTGGATCAATTTAATTAACAGAGTAGCTGCTTAGTCATCTGTCTGGGCTCTGAGGGACAGAAGACAGAGAATTTCTGACACTGTGGTATAAACTTGGGATGGAAAAGTTCTGGTGAAGGACACTGGACATTAGAAAACTATGATTGTCAGAGCAAAGTGGACTCACCCAGAGAAACCCAGGGGCCACTAAGAACACATCTATGGTTTATGCCCTTTGTTTAGGTCCAGAAAAGGCTGCTTTTTTTTTTTTTTCCTTTTTAAAGATTTATTTATTTATTTATTTGAGAGAAAGAGAACACTCCTGTCAAGGGAGAAGGGCAGAGGGAGTGGGAGGGAGAAATTCCAAGCAGACTCCTCGCTGAGTGCAAAGCCCTACAGGGTGCATGGAGCCCAACACGAGCCTTGACCTGGGGCTCAATCTCACAACCCTGAGACTATGACCTGAGCCAAAACCAAGAGTCAGACACTTAACCAACTATACCACCCAGGTGCCCCCAGAAAGAGTCACTCTTGAACAAGCTTTGTCATTTATGAGCACTTCCTACTCTCCTCCATGAAGTTCTTCAGGTCTGGGGAGAAACAGAATTGCTTTATATGGTGTCAGCCACTGTCTCTTTCCTTTTTCTCTCTTAAAGGGAATTCTGTAGGAATGAGATATGAGGTCAAAGCACATAAGATAAGCATTTAAGACATTTCTTTTCTCAAATCCTTGAATAAATATTAACTCATTTATCATCTCATTACCCTTGAGAGTTGGGAAAGCAGAGTCCAAATAGAAGTTGGAATGTTCTAATCCCATCTATAAATTACAGTGCTTGCAAGATTTATTAACTGAAGGGTTTCAGATTCTAGGAAGCTTTTCTAAATGTGATCTCTCAATCGCTATCATAGGATTTGCTCAAAATGCATTTGCAAAGAGAAAAAAGAATTTTAATGCCACATTGCTATGATAATGGCAGTATCTATCTCACAGGTGAAAGGAAAGAGGCACGGATGAGGGGGAAGAGGAAGAATGGACAGAAGGGCCAAGAGGAATAACATCCCCTTCCTACTTCAGATTTATGTTAAACAATTAGGTTGCTGCATTTTAAGCAGAAAAATGTTAGTTAAAAAGATATTTGTAAGCCACAAACATTTCAAAGTAAAGGATAGCAAGGATTTGCACTGTGTGTGTTCACATTGTCGCACGAGCAGCAAGTTATGCAATTGAAGGTCATTTCAAAAACAGCAGTGTGGGGCGCCTGGGTGGCTCAGTGGGTTAAAGCCTCTGCCTTCGGCTCAGGTCACGATCCCAGGGTCCTGGGATCCAGCCCGCATCAGGCTCTCTGCTCAGCAGGGAGCCTGCTTCCCCCTCTCTCTCTGCCTGCCTCTCTGCCTACTGCGATCTCTCTCTCTCTCTGTCAAATAAATAAATAAATAAATCTTAAAAAAAAAAAAAAAACAGCAGTGTAAAAGATGGGGCACTTAGGACAGGAACTGAGGGTAAAAACTTAGAAGATTGGCTAATCCTTGTGCATGATTGCTGGGGTGTGTCTGGGCTCAGAACATTTTATAAACTATTCTATGCAGTTATGGAAAGAGATCTCAAACTCTTAGGGATCACTGTGGGCCTCACTGTGGGTATCAGTGGGAAACCCCCAACCAGTTTCTCTATGCCAGTATGGTATGCCTTAGTCTTGCCACAGGACCTGTGGCTTTGCTTTGAGACTTCCCCATTGTCCTAGCTAGCCTTGAAATACTCCAGATTTCCCCTCTTCTTTCTGTTCCTTCCACATCCCTCACCAACTCTCAAACCTTCCCCCTTTTTAGGATTTTGCTGATACTACAGAGAGATGGGCTGGGAATAACAAACATGGAGAGTCATGCATTTGACAGAAATTAAAAATTCCATAGTCATTGTCCTGAGTGTGAAGATAAGTCATTTGTTACAGATTACGAAGTTCATGAGGGGTCTCCCTCCTTTGGTGAAATACTAGTAAAGTCCTGGTCCCCATGCTGTTGTTAAGGGAAAGCCCAAGTCTGGGAGTAATAGTAGAATGGGTCATGGAAAATTTACATGTCCTTGAGACTAATGGGCATAATTTACATATCAACAGAGGTCCATACAGATGATTTCCAATTCATTGTGTCCTTTTGGTCCCTGGAGAGACCACCTGAGATTGGAGGTGAGGAGGAGGAGGAGGGTAATGTAATGTAAACATGTCTTTTCTCTATCCTACCTAATCTGCTCTACCTGACCAGAGACGGGATCAGCCATACTGTTTTGCACTATTTCTCCGCATACTGAGGCTCCTTGCTGCCTAAGGGTTCACAATGATGGTCTTTTCAAAGTCCACGGGAGAGCCAAGAAGTATGTTTGTCTACCACCATTTCTGATGAGTACTTCCCCACCTTCTCTGAACAGATGAGAAGCTGGATCCTAGTGAAGCTTCAGATATTAAGCATATTGTCCCAAAGTCATCAAGACATAGGGAGATATGACTTGGGCACTCTGTGTTACAGGTGAGCCTTCTGAGAGTGACTACCCAGTCCTCCTGCCATATCTGACCTCTGCCTTCTCTCTTCCTACATCATCTTCCCACAGTTCTTTAGAACTCTACTTCATTTCCTATTCCTGAGTCTCTTCCTCTGGATGCCCAGTGGCTGGTTCTTTTCACATACATTGCAAATTCTGGAGGCTCTGGCTGAAAAGCCGTGGCTTTCATATCTACCCCATCTCAGAGAGGAGCAGGATCCGGGCTCAAAAGAAGAGTGAGCTCTGGTTCTGTGGATAGGAGGGGCGATAATGGGCAACACCCTGGGATGGGGCTGGGTTTCTGCCCCCCATTCCTAAAATCATTCACAGCTCACCCCACAAAGAGGCATCATTTCTTACTGAAGTCTATGCCCTTAGCTCCATCTGAGAAATCGTTATTCCTCTTATTAACAGGACTTGGACCCTGATACAGGGAAATGATAATCTTTCCCTTGCTATGCTGAGTCTGAATCAAACCCTTCCATGACCGGAGTCTCCTAATAAAGTCTCCTCATATTAATGAAAAATGAAGGATGCAAGTGTAAATCACACCTCTCTGCTGTAAAGTTTTCTCACTTGACACTCATTGCCTTTTACCAGTCACAATTATAAGAATAAGAGAAAACGTGCATCGCTTCACCTGCACCTCACAGAAATTCCACAAGGAAGGTGTCTTCATTTCTAGAGAAAGATACCGAACTCAGATGCTTATGTCACTTGCTCAAAGTCACACAACTTTCCCAGGGGGATCTGATTTGAAGCCAGATCCATCTGATTATGTTGTCTCTGGTATGTTCCATTGTTATGTTGGCAATGATAACAACATGGCACAAGGCCACCGCGTGCCCTCTCACACCTGTAATGGGTGTCAAAAGTTGATTATGACCTTTCTCTGTGGAGCTACCCTGTGCCCCCCCAGTGGCTAGTGGGGTTTTTAAGCCACTGTATGAGCCTGTTATGTCCTTTGTCATCTGCTATCTCAGACCAGCTCTCACCAAATCCCTTCAGCATCAGAATCGCTCTCACCTCCTAATGAGGACTCATCATCACAGGTGAAGGATCCCATGCATCTGAGAGACTAGATCTCCTGGTTGAACACCTACTGTGGGAGCTGAAAAGAACATTCCCTGTGTCTTGGTAAAAGCTTTGGTCTGCCTTTTTACTCCCGGGTTTGGCATCAGGAGCTTTCTACTACAGAGAAAGAAATGAAATTGGCAACAAGTCTGCAGACCACCTTGAGCTCCTAAAGGTGCTTCAGCCTCCATGTGCATACACACATACCTACACGTACTCCACTCTTCTGCCTGCTCACACTTTGTACGTGACATTCGGAGGGTGGGAGAATCACACTGCTCTTGCTAAAGCCCACATCATGCCCACAGTGTCATAACCTTGATAAGACCTCAGGGAGGACACTTAAGTGTCAAGTCTCTATAGTCCCTCCTGACAGAAAGCCTGAGGCCCAGGCAGACAGAGGAGTGCAGTATGACCGACAGGCAGGAGCGAAATGGAAAGCCCCTAGCACTGGGCCTGCTACTTTTCACATAAGATGTGCTACCCTGGACAGTCAAAAGAAGCAATTTATCTTCCAGTTTTCTGAGAAAATATTAAAGCTCAACATTCTCACTGCTAATTCAGGGAAACATACAAAAATCTGTCCTCTTCTGAACTGGAAGATATTATAGTAAAACAAATAGCCAAAGTGTCCAAGATTTTGCTCCTTGGTATTTAAAGTTCATGGATCAGTCTAGCAAAATTAATTCCATATAGTTCCGATTTATATCATTTTAAAGTTCATCAATAGGTTTTTTGTTTAACATTTACTTGATGCCCAAGGAAACTTTTGAGTCTTTCTTAAGTAAGTCTCCAAAGCATGTTCCTCTTATAAACAGGAAGGCAAGTTTGGCCCAGACTCAGTGCCCTTGGATACCAAACACTGGAATAATCTCACAAGTAGATGGCAAATAGAGTTTCAATACAGCCAAGTGAACTGTTCCCACTTTGTGTTCCAGCTGCCATACCACACCGCCTCACCTCTGCCCGCCTACCCCCAGCTCCTCTGTGGTGGTGAGGACTGGGAAGAAGGCTGATCTCATTTGTCTACCCGGCATGTTACTCATAAACACCCTCATAATTCCCAGATGCTCTCATACTCTCTGCAGAATAATAAGCTGTGTCTCTTTGGAACCAAGACCCTAAGACTGCAAATGATACTGACTGATGCCTTGCATAGGAGAAAAAGAGCCCCATGAAATGCCCTCTAAGACTAAGGTGTTAGGTCCCAGGGAAGCAAACCCATTCTTCTAACCGTCAAACCATCTCACACCCAAAGTCCTTTCTCATCAGAACCTGACCAATCCTCTTCTTGGCTGACTCAGAAGACCCCTCCCTTGTTAAAAACAGAAAACACAAACAAAAACCCTTTAAACCCCTTGTTAATAAAATGTTAATAAAAATCTGTATCAGATGAATGGGAAAAGAACATGCCTAGGGTTGCCAGACCCATTTTGAAACTGGGATTCATTTCAGTTCTGGGGCAGATACAGTTGTGTTGGAAGAGAATTGGACCCACTCAAAATAGCAGTTTTATGATGCCTTCCTATAAGTCTAGACGAGCAGATGGGCCAGTTCTAAAAACATCTTTGTATATATGCCTTGAGAGATAGTTATCAACATTGTGGGGTCTTTGAAACAAAGAGAACAGTCTCTTCTTTCTACAAAGTTTGGCGTCATTATTATTGTGAAAGATAATCACGCTCACCCATTGCCAGTTGACTGTTAAATTTTCTCTACATTTTTAAAGGCATTTGTTTTTGAGAAGGTTGTGGGGTTGAGGGGGTGAAGGCTAATCCAGATCCTCCCTCCTCCTCCCTCCCTGGCTGTGAGAGAATGGTGGGCCTGGGAATGTATATAATTTCATCTAGTGTCAAACCAAAAAGGGTGTATTTCTGGAGAACAGTCCACAGTGGGAGCAGAATGGCTGAGGGGGTGGGGTCTAAAATTCCCATAGGGGGCACCTGGGTGGCTCAGTAGGTTAAGCCTCTGCCTTCGGCTCAGGACACGCTCTCAGGGTCCTGGGATCAAGCCCCGCATCAGGCTCTCTGCTCCTCAGGAAGCCTGCTTACCCCTCTCTCTCTGCCTACTGGTGATTTCTCATTCTGTTAAGTAAATAAATCTTTAAAAAAAATAAATAAATAAAATAAAATTCCCATAGGTCAGCATCTGGCTCCAAAGGAGCTGAAGGAACGAGGATTCCACAGTGTTTCTCTTTCAAGTCCCCCTTTTGTTCCCTGCCATCAGGAAATGCAGGAGACATTTGTCACTGGCAGCTCTTTGGAGACTCAACTGTTCCTTCCTCCCAGGACCCAGAAGGGGCCTTCAGACACAGAATCCTCAGATTTTGCAAACCGGCAGAATTTTTTGTGCAATGTTTATCAGACAGGCTAGAGGCTGTGAAGACAGACTTTGGGAAATAGTTGAAGCAGTTCATAAATCAGATGTAATTGAAAAGGATGGAGTGTCCTCTCTGAAGGCCCCATGACCTTCCTTTTATAATAGCTTTACTAGGGCAAAATTATAATGTGTATAAGGACCAGGGGTGTAATGAAGTCAGGTTGCCTCAGGTCACTGAATATAATTTGTTTTTTCTGGCCAAATCATGAAACAGGATTGCCCTCTGTTCTCTGTTACATTTATATGATACCATCCCTTTTGATATTGTCAAGTGTGTTGTGCCAGGCCACATAGCATTACTGATAACAAAATTCTTTGGAAAATATTTTTCTCTTTCCCCCCCCCAACCTTCCTCTTCTTCTTCTTTTTCTTTTTTTTTTTTTTTTTTAAGTTTTGTTTTGTTTGTATACACAAAGTAATAGCAGCTGAAATCAGCTGGAGCTCTTGTCTGGCCAGCAAGTAAAAAGTGCTTTGCATATGAAATTTCCGACAAGCCCTAGAAACATGATGCAAAGAATTTTTACCCTCTTTGCTTTGAAACTGGTATTTATATGGCTTTTCAAAAGTATATTGGTATACCAATCAGAATGCAGTTTCAACCCTAAAGGGTTGCCTAAGATTTTCCTTTGAACCTAATATGTTATCAGTTGTCAGAGTATAAGGAGCAGATTTGGAGGACTGCTAGGGTTCCAAACTCCAGGGAGAATCTAAAATACCAGGAACTCAGAAGAATGGACAAAAGAGTGGCTCAAGAGGAAAGATGGGGCAAATACCAAAGAGAAGAACAGAGTCAAGTTCTAAAGGGCAGCCATTTCCCAAAAGCCAAGCAAGAAGTAAATCAACAGACTTGTTTTTTTCCCAGGTGCACAATCACAGGAGAAGGCTGATCAAAGCTGGAGGGCAAGGGAAAAGGTGGTAGGATGCCCAAGTTCTGAGGTCCGAGACCAAGCCCAATCAGTTGATCATGGCCAATTGTTTTGGACTACATCACTAGTTTTGCAACAACATCTCTTCCTTAAGTTAGCAATCTCAGTAGATCATCCCCTGATACCTCGTGTGCTGTTCTCCAGAGACAGTGAAGATTACACACTATCCGGCATTACCTAAAAAAGACTGAAATCACTTATGCACATCATGGTCACATATACAGTAGGGATTCTTGGACCGTAAAGATATCACATGTTCTGGTGCATGCCAGATGGGCACATGACCTGCATCTACATAACCTGAATTCCTCATAGACCGGTTGTTTTAGGATGGCCTATGTTCTCAAGAGAAACGAGCCTATGCTTAGTTCTATATAGCACCAGCCACTAGAGCCCAAAGACTGGCTGAGTCTTTGGGGCAGGCTCTTTCTCTTAATAACTTCCAAGGTAATTCTCCCAAACCTGGCTCCTCCAGAACCCTATCCTCATCTTGACTATGGCTGGTTCTGGTGTGGTGAAACAGAACCATCTACTCAGATTATATTTCAAGCCAAAATCAGTGTCTTATAACTTTGTTGTATGATTTATTTGGCTCTTGGGGGGCTCCTACTGAACGTGCTGAAATGCCATACTGACATTTCACTTCAGACTTACAACTACCTACACCTGAAGCAGTATTTATCTCTGATAGGAGGCTTTCTCTTGCAAAAAATTAAACAGTGTGTGGTGCCTTCACCTGCTGAATAATCTTCTATGTCCTGATGGGAGGGGTACGGGCAGCAGAGGAATGAGTGTAAGAAGAAGAACAAAGCTATGTCCACATCCTTGAGGGGAGAGAAATCATACCACACAAATTCAGTGGAAAATTTCTAATGAATCTGTCAGCTTCAGTTCATCTATCCAAAGTCAAAGGAGAGAGAGTCCAATGGAAGAGCCACATGGGGAGGTGCAGGGGTGATTTCTCTGAAACAGCAGCTGGAAGGGTTTTGTAACAATTCTGGTACCACACCCATAGATGCTACCACACATGCTCTCTTGCTTCCACTTACCATGATGCAATGTCACAGGATCTCTGCTCCTGAAAGCATTCAAGCCTCTTAGATGGGAGACCAAAGAAGCCAATAAAGTTTAAGACTACCTTTTATTCTACTCCTTGGTAAAGGGGGAAATGTTCGCATTTCTGCCATGACCTGAATATGGGTTTCCACGTGAGAGTTAACATGGTCTGAATACTCATCCACTAGAAAGACCATTCAGTACTGTCGGTGCTGTTGCCACAGTGCCCCACTCAGAGTTACATGATAATTGCTTTTGATGGGTAAAGGTCTTTTTTCTTCCTTCTACAACCCAAATCCTGTAGGTAAGGTGTCTGAAGACTGAAGCTGTGTGCCCTCACAAGGCCTCGGGCACCAAACTCCAACAAAGAAGGATGCAGAATCATCACTGCTGATCTATTAGTTGCTGCAGCACACAACTCACACTGCAGGGGGCGGGGGGGAGGGGCAAGGAAGGTGTCTTCGTCCCATTCAGGGCACAATATTCCCAAGGACTGAAAGAGAGAATGGAGTTTAGGAAAACTCACACAGTGAATAATTTTCTTTGAAAACAATGCCTAATCCAAGGTTTCCAATACTCCTAAGTTCCAGAATGAACTATATAGAACCCCAAGAGATGTCCACCTTCCAGGAGAATGATCTACAAAGGAAGAGACACTGAGAGCAAGTTTGCAATGAATATACATCTCTGTTGCTTTATTTTCAACCCTGATTATAAAGGATGAAATTATTATAGGATTGCAATAGTTATTTTACCTTATAGTTTTTATCTATACATACATAAAAATAAGAATAGAATAGGTTCAGTATAGACATGGTAGTAGATATCCTCCATTGGCAATGTTTTTACTAAACAAAATGATATGACATTTGAAAAACCAAGATCTATTCAGTAAATTAGATAATAGGGTAGACCAGAGCTAGCGAGATCAATGATTGCTATGCAGGGAACTGCCAACATTGTAAATAACACCTCCTGTGGGAATACTAAACACTCAATCAGAAAATGCCATGGTTGTTGGTTTAAGATCAGCCTTTTCAAATCCCTAACCTTTGAATGAGTTTGTTTTTTTCAACTGAAACTTTCTAGCCAATAATAATCCAGTCTCTATCATGCTTTAAAAGGGAACCTATTACAAAACCCTCTTAGAGTCCCCCTTATGCCTTAAATGGCAGTGGTGAGTCAGCGATGTTTTTTTAATTCCAAAGCGTGAGAAAAGAGACGGAGGGAAATGGTCTGTAACTGCTCAGTGCAGCATCTTTAACGTTCTGCCAAATACTGGGTTGCCAGCTGGTAGGTTCTGCTACTCTTGAGCCCTGCAAAGTACCACATTTGTGTCACTGAAGATAGACATAAGTTGTTCTGTTTTAACCTGAATCATCTACAGGGATACACAGCAAAGCCTCCCACTCCTGTGAAGGTGGCTGGCAGTACGAACCACTAAGCAAACTGTGAAGAAGAAGCTTCCCGTATCCTTCCACCAAGAGCACAGTAACCAGTGCTGTTCCCCAAACTGGGCTATCTGCACTTCTGTTCTCAACGTCACCCAACTCCCGCTCTGGGTGTAGGTATGTTCTTTCTGGACAGAAGCTCATGACCCAGAGTAGTGAATCATAGATTGGATTAATTTGACTTCAACCTTCACCATTTTTACCCATAACACTTCTATTATCATTTCTCAGTATCTTGCTACCATGCCATAGATAAAATTTGAATGTGATTTTTCATAATTACAAGATAACTGTACAAATAAGCCTTAAAAATCAAAACAATGTCATTAAAATTTACCTAGATACAATTACCTACTTGAAGCTCTGAGCCTAAGAGCTCTGAGTCCATTCTGTTTCTGTTTCTGTTAAAATAGAGGTTAGCATGTGTTAGATGTTAAAGGCACATTAGCACCTAATGGACTTCCTCTTGATACATTCAGAAGGACTGAAAAAGAATGGCAAAGAAAAATCTCATCTTGTGTGATTCCATTTTATGTAATGCCATGTCAATTTTATCTAATCCCACTCAAGAAAATCTTGGGTACTACTTAGAATCATTTGGTAAATCCTACAATTTGGGAAACAGAATATAGCAGTATTTCCCAAAGTGTGTATCTAGGGGATAACCTAACAACAGATTGAAATGCAAATTCCCTGGCTTCACCCACAGAGGCTTCTGGGATAGGTCTTAGGAATTTGCATTTTTAACAAGCTTCCCAGATGACACTTTACATACAAATATTTGAAAACCATTAGTCTAGATTTGTTATTTTCAAACATTTAGCCTAGGGGTCCTTTCCTCCAACAAAATCTTACAAAGAAACTAAGATAGAAAGATAAGAGGGGCGCCTGGGTGGCTCAGTGGGTTAAAGCCCCTGCCTTTGGCTCAGGTCGTGATCCCCCCCTACCCCCCCCCCCCCATCAGACTCTCTGCTCAGCGGGGAGCCTGCTTCTCTGCCTGCCTCTCTGCCTGTGATCTGTCTGTCAAATAAAAAAATAAAATCTTTAAGAGAAAGAAAAGAGTAGGATTCCCTAGTTAAAGAAGGAAAGTGGGCCAGAGAGCCAGAATTGCAGCTGCATGTCCTCCTGGCCCCTGGCAGCCCCTGGAACCCCCTGGAGCCACCAGCATTCTGCAGCACAGAGCGGCAAAGCTTGTCCTCTCCATCCTTCTCTTCAGGTCTTCTTCCTCCAACCTCTCCTCTCCCCCATAATCAAAACTTGCCTGCAGCGTATTTGGTTTAAGATTGAGAAATCATCGGGGCGCCTGGGTGGCTCAGTGGGTTGGGCCGCTGCCTTCGGCTCAGGTCATGATCTCAGGGTCCTGGGATCGAGTCCTGCATCGGGCTCTCTGCTCGCGGGGGGCCTGCTTCCCTCTCTCTCTGCCTGCCCCTCCACCTACTTGTGATTTCTCTCTGTCAAATAAATAAATAAAATCTTGAAAAAAAAAATGATCTCTCAGTCTCCATCCATCTCCATTCATATTAAAAAAAAAAAAAAAGATTGAGAAATCATGGGCGCCTGGGTGGCTCAGTGGTTTAAGCCGCTACCTTCAGCTCAGGTCCTGATCCCAGAGTCCTGGGATCGAGTCCCACATCGGGTTCTCTGCTCAGCAGGGAGCCTGCTTCCTCCTGTCTCTCTCTCTCTGCCTGCCTTTCTGCCTACATGTAATCTCTCTGTCAAATAAATAAATAAATAATCTTTTTAAAAAAAATTGAGAAATCATCTGTGTCCTCTGTGTTACCTAGCAAAGAAGCATAAAAGCTGAATATAAATGTGTTGAATTGAATTGAATTGAATCTGACTCATTTCATTACAAAAGAAAAATACAAACACCCTAATAGCTAAATGGATGAAAACACACAGAAATTTAACAAGACAAAATGAAAATATTATCTAATTAAAATATTAGAAAATGTTCAACCTCATAATAACCAAATGCAAATAAAATAAGATCTTATTCTTTACTTGTCAAATTAGCACAGATGTTTTGAGTGATACTCAGTGCAAATGAGGGTATGATAAGACCAATATTGTTGTCTAATGGGTATAGCCTTTTTAGATGTACTTTAAAATATTTTTGTTTCCTTTAATGCAGCACTTTATTTTCTGTGAACCTATTGTACAGAAATATTCTGAAATTCAGGCAAAGATTTATGCACAGTTCCAGAAATAGAGAGTGGTGTGAGTTGTACAATAGTGTAAATATACTTAATGTCACTGATTCACACACTTTAAGATGGTTATAATGGTAAACTTATACAATGTATATTTTACCACAAAAGATTCATGCACAAAATATTTATTTCATCATTACTTATGATAAAGAGAATTTTAAATTGCTGAAAGTCCAACATTACAGCTATTGCTACATTATGGTGCTTCTTAGAAAACGTTTATGATATAAACAAGTGGGAAAAAAAAAACCAGGATGTGAAACTACATATACATTCTTACTTCAGCCTTTTCTTCAAATATAGAAAAATCTAGAGAGAAATATGTCAAACTATTACCAAGAGTGGATTCTACAAGAATGATAGGATCATTAACACCTTCTCTCTCCCCTTTATACTCTGAAAAGCTTTTCATATTCTTGCCAAAATTAAGGCATGTTATTTTAATAAATAGAAAAAAATGAAGCAAATAATTCCAAAAAAACATAAAAGCTATGGTCCATATTACAATCCTCATTAAGATGCTACCAATTAAGAAAAAGGAAAGTGGGAAGGACATTTTCCTTTCCTAAAAATAATTTTAATGTCTAATTATAAATTATTGTTTATTAAATTTAGCATGTATGAAGATAATAGTAATTAACATGCATAAAATGCAAGCACTACTCTAAGAACTTAATATGTATTAATTCACAACCCTAAAAGATTTTCATTTACACCTGACTTATCAGAGGCAAAGAGAAGTTGAGGAGAACAGTACAAGATAAGACATCATGTAGGGCATCTGGGTGGCTCATCAGGTTAAAGCCTCTGCCTTCGGCTCAGGTCGTGATCTTGGGGTTCTGGGATCAAGCCCCACATCGGGCTCTCTGCTTAGTGGGGAGCCTGCTTCCTCCTTTCTCTCTGCCTGCTTCTCTGCCTACTTGTGATCTCTGTCTGTCAAATAAATAAATAAAATCTTTAAAAAGAAAAAAAAAGATAAGACAACATGTAAAACTAGAATTCAAACAGACATTTCGCTTTGAGAGTTTATAGTCTTCTTAGTCACAAAAGTATACTATTTCTTGCAAAAAATTCTTGAAAAAGCGAAAAAGTGTATTAGTCTTCTATTGTTGCTGTAGCAAATTACCACAACTTATTGACTAAAACACAACTTTTTAAAAAAATTATTTTATAGAACTTGTAGTTAGAGATGTAAAATGGGTTCACAGGGCTATATTCCTTTTGGAGACTCTTGGGGAGAATCCACTGCTTTGATTCTATCCCTTGGCTCATGGTCCCTTTCTCCATCTTCAAAGCCAGCAGTATAACACCTTTTCTCCTCCCAGAGCTCCACTTATGAACTTCCCTCTATCTTCTGACCCTCTTGCTGCCTTTTAAAAGAATCCTGTAGTTTCATCGGGTCCATTTTATAATCCAGGATAATTCCCCATCTTAAAATCTGTCCTTTAATTATATCTGCAAAATCTCTTTTACTATACCCTAATACATTCACAAGTACTAGGCATTTGGACTTGGACACCTTTGGGGCCATCTATTCAGCCTACCACAAGGAAGGGAGGTAAGGAAGGAGGGACAAAGTGAGGGGAGGAAATAGAATAATACCCCTTAGGTCCATCCATGTTGTTGCAAATAGCAAGAGCTCATTCTTTTTTTACGGTTGAGTAGTATTCTGTTCTATATATACACCACATCTCAATCCATTCATTTACTGATGGATACTTAGGTTGCTTCCATACCTTGGCTATTATAAATAATGTTGCAACAAACACTGGGGTGTATATATCTCTTCAAATTGTTTTGTTTTTTGTTTTTTTTTTCTTCTTCAGATAAATACACAGAAGTAGAATTGCTAGATTGTATGGTAGTTCTATTTTTAGTTTTTTGAGGAACCTCCATCAGTCAAATAACCCAGGAACATTTTGATGTGTTTAGATTAGTCTGGGAAATCACTTTGAAATCCCTCTGGTTTAAACATTATAAATATTTTTTAGACTTTTTTTTTTTGGTTGTTTTTTTCTTCCACCATTTTTCATTGTCAAAGTCTATGAAAATAATTTAAAGTATAGGGAATATAGTCAATAATATTGTAATAACTTTGTTTGGTGATAGATGGTAACTAGACATCGTGGTGATCATTTTGTGATGTATATAAGTGTTAAGTCACTATGTCATATACCTAAAATTAATATAATATTGTATGTCAACTATACATCATTTTTAAAAAGCCTATGGAAATAAACATCAAAATGAAGGATCATAAAACTCACTAGTTCATATTTTCCTATGTTTTATGAATCAGGCTCTGTTCATAAAGCAAATTTATTTAAGGAATGCCCTAAAAAATAAAATCACGTCCCCCACCTCTTATTAAGAGACAGTGATGACTAGGTTAAAGCCAACTTATTTGCTCATCAACATGTCTGAAATAGCCTTCTATGTCTTCTTTGTCTTAATAGAATGCATAACTTGTCTGGATTTATTTTCTTTTCCAAATTAGTACCAACTATGGTGATATGTTTCTGAATTGGGATATATATCTTCCTTCTTTTCTTTCCTAATTCACTCAAACCTTTTTATTTGTGAAAAGAATCAACACTGTATAAAATGCTGGTGCCTTCATAAACATTTTCATCATTGAATTTCAAGACTTCCATACAATAATTTACCTAATTCTTATCCCATTTACATCACCTGGAGAGTCCACAGTTGATAATAATTACACTAAAAACAATGAGTTTAGGTTGAGTAGGTACCTGCACTTGAGACAATTCACTGATTCAACAAACATTTATTATTTACCTCAAAGCACAAAAAGCCTGGAGGGACAGACACAGAGGTATGCTGGAGCCTGCTCAGCCTGGGTTATAATGGCTTCCATGAGCCAGTTGTGTAAATTGCTCTCCAATCCCACTTCAGTAATCCAGAGTTAGCAGTTTAAAATCAGCCATGATGAGAATAGTTACACTATGGAAACTGGCAAACACTACAAATCTAGGTTTTTTGTTAAACATTTACCAGGGTACCACTGCAATATATAAACAAGCTCACAATGTGATAGATCCCAAAGACCCACATAAGATATAATGAAAATATCAAGGAAAGTTGCACCTAGTTTAGGAGGGCTCACAAGGCTTCCCTTTTGGGGCTGAGCTCAAATGTCACCTCTTCCAAAAGGCCTTCCCATATAAACTATCTAAAGAAGCCCTGCTCCCAGATACTCCCTATCACACTGCACTGTCCTTCTGGGCAGTTGTCATCATTGATGAATCTCTTACTTTCTTACTTACTTTTACCTGTTTATATGTTTTTCTTACTAGGATTTTACATTCTTATCCTCCTGTAGCCCTGGCAAATAACAGGCACTCAGAAATATTTTTTGGAAATCAGTAGCAGGGTAATAGTAGAGTTTTAAAGAATAAGGAAGGTCTAAGCCAAGCAAAGAACTGGGGATAGGATAATCTGAGCACAGGGAGCGTGAATGAAAACAGCTCTGTGGTCGGGGAAAGACAGCCTGTGCATGAAACATGAAGTCCAACTCGAGTTGTGGCTTGGGTGGTGCCAAAGGACATTCAGGCCAAATTGAGCCCCTAGACTATACCATATGAGCCATAGGAATCTGTGAAGACCACTATTCAAACTTCCATTCACCGAAAGATGAGCATGGACATAGCTAATTCCAAATTGGGACAGATTTGTTTTTAAGTTAGGGGCCAAAAAAAAAACCAAAAACAACTAAAACACATCTTTCCTCCAGCCTCCTATATGATTGATAAATTAAAATTCTTTCACCACTCCAAAAAGGGATTCATCCCTGAAAAGAATTGTTGGAACTCCCCCAAATCAGAGTATTCAACATGGGAATCATTTGGTAACACTGTATATATTAGGTATTCTGAGAAATGTATTAACAGATTTCCTATATAAATGAGGAAGCAGAGTTTTCAGTTTCTAAAGATATAAATTAATTTGATTACAGATATTGAGCAGTTATTCTTTTTTTTTTTAAGATTTTATTTATTTATTTGACAGAGAGAAATCACAAGTAGTCGGAGAGGCAGGCAGAGAGAGAGAGAGGGAAGCAGGCTCCCTGCTGAGCAGAGAGCCCGATGCGGGACTCGATCCCAGGACCCTGAGATCATGACCTGAGCCGAAGGCAGTGGCTTAACCCACTGAGCCACCCAGGTGCCCTTGAGCAGTTATTCTTACATGAAGTTTCGGACAGGGCCTCCTCACTTCTCATCTTGCTCAGTCTATTAGTTGAGGAGATTGGCTCTCCAGTGGGATGAAGAAAGAATTAAGGAGCCAAATGACAGTGACTAATTCGGTTGGGTGGAATTGAGGAAGGTTCCAGAGGAAGGTCATGTTTGGGTTGGCCTTGAGAGATGAGTAGGATTTCAGTAGGCAAAGGAACAGCGAAGGGGACACTGCAGACAGGAAGAACACACTGATCCAAGCCACAGAGGTCTGAAATCAGGGTGTATAGATATTTAAAGGTTCATGGAACAGCTACACATAGAACCACTTACACAACTCTGAACAGAGCAACTGCCAGTGTGCTTTTGCAAAACAACATTCTAATTTTACTCTGGTTTTCATAATGACAAAGTGATTCATTAGTTCCTATTACACACAGCAATTTCAAAATGATAAAACACTAAAAACCCTTTCTTAATTATAAAAATTCAAAAAAAAAAAGGGAACTTGAACAAAATCTACTTTTTCTACTCAGCAAATATGTGACCACAAGAGGTTCCTGACCACTCTGTGCACAGCACCCATCTAGCCTTGTTTGAACAAGCTTAACAATAGAAACAACTCTGCTTTATAAATATAGTGGAGACTCATGTGTACACTGTAAACGTTTTTTATAGACTCAGATAAACCCTAAGTCAACTTACAATTGCCGAGTCACAATCAACTACATTCACTAAAAGCACAATTCCAGGTGAAACTCACCTGAAGAAATCTCAAAGTGTAAAAATAACTGATTTCCAAAATTAATGGAGTAAGTGGCAATTGTTTTATACTAATTTCAACATTGGTTTCACTTAAATTGTGGGTTTTAAAATGAAGCTTACTTTCCCAAAAGCTATTTTCATACAGGAATGTATTTCATGTATGGAACAAAGCACTCCAGAGGTGGTGTGGTGGCCAGCAAGAGATACAGAGCCTGGCTAGCTTAAGGTAAAAAGTTAATTCTTGTAAGAATATTGCACAGGTCACCAAATGAAAGGAAAGCAGGAAACAGAGCTCAAAAAAGTGCTCCCTTCAAAGAAAAAGTATGTAGTTCCCGGAAACTAAATGGCAGGAATTGGTAGAAAATGCCACTGCTGATCACTCTTCAGATCTTTTTCATTAAGCACGAGCTTCAAAAATCCCAGGATAGAAAGTCTAATTGGACCAGTTTGGGAGACTGCCTAAAGGAAGCCAGGCACCTTCAGTTACAGTCCCATGGAAGCTACAGGGATACATGGAGAATGGTTTCCTCAAAGGAAATTGGCACTTTTATCAGAGAGGTTAAAATAGAGGCTAAGTGGCCCAAAGACAAGGAATATCCTCTCCAAATATAAGGATACTCTGCGATTTGTTCTGACTCACTAAACCAATTCCATGACCCTCTCTGTTATGAACAGGTCAGTAGCAATGTTCAGATATACAGGTGTTGGCTAGCTGATGTTTCTTTGGGATGCATTTTACACACTAAGCAACTTTTCCTCTACACCTAACATGAATAGTGAATGACTACCAAACACAAATAAATCAGAAATTTATTTCAACTGTTGTTTTTTTCTTGTGTTAAGACAACGGTGACATTATACTGGTCAGATTATTTAAATATGTCCACAGAATGCAGAATATTTTTTAAAATAAGCTTTTAAAAGCTTAAAAAGGAAAGGGTTAATAAAAAAGACTTTGGGGGGGGATGCCTAGGTGGCTCAGTGGGTTAAACCTCTGCCTTCAGCTCCGGTCATGGTCCCAGGGTCCTAGAGTTGAGCCCTGCATTGGGCTCTCTGCTCAGTGGGGAGCCTGCTTCCTCCTCTCTCTCTGCCTGCCTCTTTGCCTACTTGTGATCTCTCTCTGTCAAATAAATAAATAAAATCTCTAAAAAAAAAAAAAAAAAAGGCTTTGGGATTTTGATGCCAAACATTCATTGACCAGGCATTTTTCATACACATTACTAGTAGTTTCAAGCACCATGTAAATATATGTCAGTGCTCTATATGAATTTATGTAAGTTTTTCCATTAACGGCCTAGAGTATTCACAATATGTTGTATTTTTCCATAGAAAATAAATGAGTTCTGTCAATATGGGCCACTGATGTAAAGTAGAATGACTTCAACTATAAATATTTAGAAATGTTGAATAAAAAAGAATTTTAAAAAACAACAATTGTTTTTAATTTTTTATTTTTTTTTAATTTTATTTATTTATTTGACACAGAGAGAGAGAGAGAGAGAGAGAGGCAGAGGCAGACAGAGAGAGAGGGGGAAGAAGGCTCCCTGCTGAGCAGAGAGCCCGATCGATCGATGTAGGGCTCAATCCCAGGACCCTGAAATCATGACCTGAGCCGAAGGCAGAGGCTTAATCCACTGAGCCACCCAGGTGCCCCTGACAATTCTTTTTTAAATGGCCAGCTGAGTTCATAAGAAATAGAGGAAATGCAGGGCACAGAAATAAAGAGAAGCCAGAAAGACCAAGAACCTATCTTACAGTAGCCCTGGGTTGAGAGGTACAAGGGGCCTACCTCAAATTGAGAAATGAGCCCTGATACATCTAACTCCACAAGATCAAGGTCGGAGGTGTTGGGGCTGTGCAAGTAGGACAGTGGCAGCTGACACCTTCACATTCAGCTGAAACTCTAAAGGGCTACAACCTTGCTGTAAAAAAAATAAATAAATAAAAAATAAACTGGACAAATTTCATCTCTTAGCCCAGGGAAGCAGCAAGGAAAGAGGTTAAACCTAGGCTCTAGGGTGAGAAGCCCAGGCTCTGTGGTAAGAAAAGAACACTTTCCTATGAGAAACTGAAGTCCCAAGCCCATGTCATACCTATGCTTGGAGACTGGCTTTACATGTTTCTGGGATTCCCAAGTTTGAGCTGGCATAGACACTGCTCCTGGGCTCATTGCCCAGGGTTCTTTGAAGAATGCAAAACTTTTCTGGAAGAAAACTCTGCTGGACATTCCACAAGGGATTTCCACAGAGGGGAAAAAAAAATCTGCTAAAAATAATATTATAATTAAAAATTGTGTATGTTAGTAACTTAAGTGTTGGAAATAGATAACACCAATTAAAACTTGTAGTTTTTACTTAAAAAAATCATATTTGAAGTAAAGATCTAACATGAACGAGGGTCAAACCGTCTGTCAGAAAAGTCCAATAGAAAATATTATTCGCAAATAACTTTATACTACCCGGAAGTTAGTATAAAACAAGCAGTTTAAATGGTCAAAGCAATTTAAAAAGGAATAAAATCCATGATGAAAGAATAAGACACTATGACAGAAGAACAGGCACAATTTAAAAAAGAACCAAGTAGAAATCTGGAAATAAAAGATAAAAATCTAAATATTTAATGGATTAGCTAAATAACAGATTGGATGCTGATGAAGAGAAAATTAGCTAACTGTAAGAAAAATCTGAGAATACATTACACTGAATGTAGCATAGCAAGACTTTTTGAATGTAAAAATATTTTAAAAATGAAAAATAAGAAATATGGAAAGTAGACTGAAAGGTCTAAAATACACCTTTTCTGGGGCCACCTGGGTGGCTCAGTGGGTTAAAGCCTCTGCCTTCAGCTCAGGTCATGATCCCAGTCAAGATCTACATCGGGCTCTCTGCTCAGCAGGGAGCCTGCTCCCTCCTCTCTCTCTGCCTGCCTCTCTGCCTACTTGTGATCTCTGTCAAATAAATAAATAAAATCTTTAAAATACACCTTTTCTAGAAATAAGATTTCTATGAATTTATGCCTCTTTGCCTAGAAAAGTTCATAGAGAAAAGTTCATAGAGAAAAGAAGATTCAAAGTGGTAATATCTGGAATTGAAAATAATGTTGAAGTAATTGAAAATCCTCACATTGAAGAAATTGTAAAGAGGTCAGAAAGGGAAAATAAAGTAAATCTATATTTAGATGCAGTGGCACAAAAACACAAAAGAGGAAAATCTTAAAATCAATTAAAATTTTAAAAAATCATTTTACCCAAAAAGGAACAGTTGGACTGACAGCCGACTTCTCAACAGAGGACAGAAGAAAATAAAGTATCTTCAAATTGCTAAGGGAAAACATCTATCAACCCAGACTACTTTACCAAGTTAGACTATTCAATAATGAAGGTAAAATAAATGTCCAGACTAATAAAAAATGAAAAATGCCACACACAGGCCCTTACAGAATAAAAGGAAATTAATTCCTGAGGAAATAGGAACAAGAAGGACTATTAAGCAAAGAAGTTGGTAAATAAACATTGAATATAGAAAATTGTAAGATTTCACTGGAGAGTTTAAAAATAACATAGAGTTAAAATACTAGATATGAAAATATGATTATTTACTATTAGTCAAAATATACTAAGGTTTTTTATTGGTCAGGAGGATTAAGTTTAATAATCAGTAATTCAGTGTATGTGTCAAAATCATACTGGTACCCACTGGGACGCCTGGGTAGCTCAGTCAGTTAAGCTGGGATCAAGTCCCGCATTAGGCTCCCTGCTCAGTGGGGAGCCTGCTTCTCCCTCTGTCTGCTGCTCCCCCTGCTTGTGCACCCCCTCTCTCTCTGATAAATACATAAATAAAATCTTAAAAAAAAAATACTGGTACCCACTAAAAGAAAAAATGTAGAATGCAAAAGAAGGTCAAACTTCTAAATCAGTATAAAAGAAAAGTAAAAATAAAGAAATTTTGATCAATTCAATCAAGGGAAGGAGAAGAAAATTTAAAAATATAAAATCCACTTTTAAAAACTGAAATAGAGTTGACATGTATTATATTAGTTTCAAGTGTACAACGCAGTGGTTCGACATTTATATATATTGGGAAATGATCACCATTATCACCATCTAGTTCCCATCGGTCACCACATATAGATAATACAGTACTGTTGACTATGTTCCCTATGCTTTGCTTTACATCCTTGTGACTTCTTTATTTTAAATTGGACGTTTTTACCTCTTCATCCATTTCACCCATCCCCTTCACATTATTTTTTAAAGGTTGTATTTATTTATTTAAGATGGAGAGAGAAGTATGAGAGAGAGAGAGAGCATGGCGGGGGGGTGTAGTGACAGAGGGACAAGGAGAAGTGGACTCCCTGCTGAGCAGGAACTCCCGACATGGGGCTCTATCCCAGGACCCTGGGATCATGAATTGAGTGGAAGGCAGATGGTTAACCCACTGAGCCACCCAGGTACCCCATCCCCCTCAGATTTTTAAATCAAATGTGTAATAATCCCAAGTGTTTTAATGTAGGACTTCTCTGAGCTTCTATGATTGGATGAAAAATAAACAGACAAGGTAATAATCCAGGAGGAATGCTTCTTCCAGGAGACACACAGAACATAAACACAGTGAAAGGCAGAAAATAAAGTGTTGGAACAATATACACCAGGCAGACTATAAACAAGAGAAAGCCAGCATATTGCTGTACATAGTAGACAAAGCAGACTTTAAATATTTCAGGGACTAAAGAAGTTCATCACTTCATAATAAAAAGAATAATTCTTCAGAAAAACAACATCATCCTTTGAATGTTTTACCCAACATTTTAACTCCAAAACATACAGAAAAAACTTAAAATGCAAAGAGAAATTGATGCATACATGAGCCCAGTAAAATATTTTAATGCCTCTTTTTCAGAAATGGATAGATCAGAGGACCAAAAATTAATGAGTATATACACAAATTGACAAAAACAATGAATATGATTGAGCTAATAGAAATATGTAGAAATTGACCTCAGCAATTAGATTATAAATATATTTTTAAGCAAATTTAAGCAAATCTCAAGAAATATCAAAGAATTTATATCTCATGGTCTATAATCTCTGGTCACAATGCAACCAAAAGTAAGCCAAAAAATCCCAGGGATTGGGAAATTTGAAATTTCCAAAATAATTCATGGTTCAAAGAGCACTAATATAAAATTTAAATATAAAGAAATGAATATTAATGAATATTGGAGCTTTAGTTGTACCTGTTATACTTATATTTAGGAAAAGAAAGAGGTCTGAAACAAATATTAAAAAAATAGCAATTTTTAAAAACAATGCTAGATACATAAATGTCTATTATTTTCTGCATACTTGAAATAGTTCATACTTATTCTTAATTTAAAAATAAAACTACTTATTCTGCTTCACATAAATGGTATTTATACCTCAGTCAAGAAACTGGTGGGGATTTATTTATTTGGTTCTGGTTTGGGTTTCTTTATGGATTAGAAAGAACAAAATGTGTCTATCAGTGAACACAAGGCATCACCCAAACTGGGCACCTCACAGTCCCTAGTCTCTATGTCTCATCATCATTGGGGGCTCAAGGCTAGCTGCTCCCAGCCTGGTCTCTGAGGTCACCTTCAGATCTGCCAAAAATAATTCCTGCTGATGACCATAAAAAGCTGCAAAGCCCATCATCTGAAAAGAGAACATATTGCAAAAATCACCCACGTACAGAATCAACCCTAAGGGTGGACCATGTGGTTGACCACATTTATCCTGGCCCCTCTTAAAAATATTCTCTTAAATACTTCTGATATAACAGCAAAATCTTCCTATGAGTTGGAGTTTTGGTAAACAGTCCTTCCTTTTTAAAATGTATATTTAAAAGAATTATCCTAAGCAAAACTGAGAACTCCCTACTCCCCATGATTCAAATCTTAGGCAATCCTCAGATCCTCTTTCCCAGTTCCCCAGTTAAATCCTGGGTGATTCCTTCTTTCAGAATTTTGTACCATTATTGTCAAATGTGAGTAATGTATGCCCTCTTTCTGGAGGAAAAATACTCTCACACGCCCCTAATGTTGACAAATGATTTTTATTAGAATGTTATTTAAATATATATACAAATGTAAAACTAGATGTAAATTCATTATGCTAAACAACTATAACACCAAAACAAATTCACAAATTAGAGATAAAACCACCAAACCGATACTGTTCAAATTAACAAGATTAATTTAAGGTGATAATTGTGGTGTGCTAAAATTGCATTGCTGTTAGAAACAAATGCTTCCTCTATGTTCAGCCAGTGCAAGGTACTGCAGTCATATAGGAACCTGGAGAAAGGAAGTGTATTTGTTCTTGCCCTTTCCTAGGAAAAGAAAGTCTCGTCTAGCAAAATAATAATAATAATAATAATAATAATAATAATAATAATAATCCTCTGTCCATGACCCTAGCCCATGCTGATCATGTGCATCATGATTACCCTTTGAATCCAGCAGCCCTGGTTTTCCACTTCTGCTAATACTACCTCTCCTTCCTCTTGAAGAAGCAGAGAGCTAGAATATTGAATGTGTAATGTTTACCACAGACATTAACGGGCCATAGAGTATTCCTTGCCTATCTTCAGACCAGCAGGAGGTAGAGTTTTAAAGGTCTGGACCAGTGGCCATCAATCCCACAGCATATCAGAATCATTGTGGGGATTTTTTAGAAAACCTACCATTTCTCATTTTGGATCTCTCCTGGTGATGGCTTGCCATTGCCACTAACCCCTGTGTCACTTCTCCATTCCCTACTGGCTTTCGCATTTCTTGTAATACCTTTTTTTAAATTAATTCTCCACATTAAATTCCCTTTACTAAACCACATGGCACAAGCTCTCTTTTCTTGTCTCTTCCTCACAGATACATAGGTCAGACATACGGGTGGACAGAGTCAAAGAGTAATCCGATTTCCTTATTTGTACACTTGTTTTTAATACCAATTACTGTATTTTAACTCCCCTCCTTTTTAACATTTCAAAGTGCCTAGAAATAAACCAACAAGAGAAATCCTACCAAAAGTTTACATTACTATTTTAAGTAAAAATCATTCCGTTCTCCAAATTTCCTGTGGCTCCATAAATCATCAGAGGGGATTCAACATGAATATGTTTATTCCACAATGGGAAAGCACAAAATGATGGACAAGTTCTGTCTGCAGACTTCAATTTGAGGAGAATGACAGCTACCCCAGATTTCTCATCCTCATCATCCTCAAAGCAACCAATAATTTATAAGAAAAATCCAGGCATCCATTTGCTCCAAAAAATGACAGATGAATTGAGGTAGCCAATTCTTTCTTCCTTCCTAGAGTTCCTCCAGCATTACACAATTCATCAGTATTTCCCTTTGTTGAGTTGTACCACCAGAACAGCAAGTGAGAACTTAATGCCTACACTCAAGTATGAAGGAGAGAAAGAGGAGAGATTTTAAATCAGAAGGTATCTCTCCAGTGGGGCAGGATGAAAGAAAATAATTTCTGAAAGGGTGACTGACATTTCTTCTTTCAAATGCCAAGTTTCTGACTTTCTCACATGTAGTTTTCAAGTTATAGAGTGCCACCTCTTACTTTTGTCCGTTCTCAGAGGTATGGAATGTTCAACTGGTTGGAAAAATATGGTCTCTCCTGAGAGAGAGAAAGAGAGCTAGAATATTTAATGTTTCCCACAGAAATTAACAGACCAGGGCACCTGGGTGGCTCAGTGGGTTAAGCCTCTGCCTTCAGCCTGGGTCATGATCTCAAGGTCCTGGGATCAAGCCCTGCATCGAGCTCTCTGCTCGGCAGGGAGTCTGCTTCTCCCCCCTCTCTCTGCCTTCTGCTCTGCCTACTTGTGATCCCTCTCTCTGTCAAATAAATAAATAAAATCTTAAAAGAAAAGAAAAGAAAAGAACAGACCATAATGCATTCCTTGGTGATCTCCAGATCTTCAGACATGGGAGGCTGAGTTTTGAAAAGCCTAGACCAATGGCTCTCAATCCCACATGTATATCAGAGTCATCGAAGGGACTTTTGAGAGATGCTGATACCAGCTTCTACCCAGAACAAAACAGTATCTTATGGAGAGGGGACAGGTCCCAAGTGTTAGGAGTTTTTTAAATCTCCAACATGATTCTAATGAAAAGCACAGACAGAATCACAGGCCTAGACTGAGATTTAGGAGTTAATGCTAACTTGCTTAATTATATATAAATACATAATTCACATATATATTACATAAATATCATTATGTATCATTGTATACAATCATTTTCTTGAACTCAGTTGTCTCCTACATAGAGGTTTGTCCATTTTTCTTCCCCATTCTTCTCTCTTTCGTGATACCAACACAGGTGACGCTAGAGCTACAATGAACTTGAGAGTTCATTTTGCTTGCCACGTGATACAAGAAGTAACAGAAAAGGAAGAGTGGGAGTTCTTTTGGTGGGGGGAGGCACTGATTATGATGAACCTGCCACAACGTTGATTGTGTGGATTGTGTGACTTTCCCCTCAAAAGTGGCGTTCAAAAGACTGTGTATCAAATCCACTGCCCATCAGTCATAGTCTTATAAGCACTTCTCTAGATATTGTCAGTTACCGCACGACATCAAACACAACCATTTCATTTTTTGTCACCTTAGAAGTGTCCTAGTGCATACTGTCCAGAGCCCACAGCTCTTATGGAGTTGAAATCTACCCCTCCCTACAGCATACCACATTCTATCTATGTACGTCCCTAGACAAACACTTGGTGCAGAATAAACAATGGCCGAGCCCAGGGGTCCCCTAAATATTTTTGATAGCATGCCCTTTCAGCACACTTAACAGAAGTTTAAGTAAGAGTTTAAAGTTTTTCCTGTGACCCAGTAGATCATGCCCTTTGAGATGTTCAAACTTTACTCCGAAGACCGCTGATCTAGTCTACTGTTAATATTTTTGTAATTTGGGTTGTCCGCAAATAGAAATATTATATCTGGAGTTCTGATTGAGAACTGCGCAGCAATCCAAACAAGCTAACTAGCTCATTTTCACCATCCTGAGTTACTTCACGAAAGGGGCGAAGGAAATAGGTTAGCTGCCAATGTTTCCCATTTCCAACATGGTGAGGCTTCAGGAGCTTCTGAGGCTCCAGCCCAATCCTAGGAACGATTCTGCCCCGGCCCTTCTTTGATCTGCTTGTAACCAATTCCATAACTGGCTCCATGGCCACTCTGAACCTGAAAAGCAACCTCTAGACCATCTTGCTCAAGTAAGATATTGTAGGAAAACCCTGGCCACAATTTCAGAGCAAATTTCTTCTTTACAATAAACAGGTGTCAAACAGTAAATGTTCTCAATGAGGTGTACTTTATGAAAAAAGTGCAGGATAGCAAGGCCTTTGGCAAGTGCACTGATTCTTAGAAAAGAGACACAGAAAGATTTCTTCAGGGTCATTGACTTGGGGAAAGAGGCTGGGATGAGCATGTGCAGGGAATCATGTCGTGGGCATTCAAGGTCGTGAAGTTCTTTTCTGGTTTTGCAGCCAAGGGAACTGATGTGTCCAAGGTCACGCAACAATTTAGTGGCAAATCTTTGAAAATGATCTCAGGCTCCCAGCTCGCTGTCCTTCTTTTTACTTCCTTAATGACTTATCTTCCAATCTCTTTTCTTTCATTCTTAGACAAGAAGGTAAAGACCTTTCCCATGTCTTGTGAACCATCCCTACATCTCAAGGAGCCCTGGCTTCCCATGGCATGTTTCTCTTTCCCTTCCTGTGCTCTTCCCAAAGGACAAGGCCCTGTATTCCCAACTGCAGGGTTCCTGCCTGTCTTGTCAGGGAGTCCTTTTATCATTGCAGAGTGTGGGCTGCCTATCTCTAAAAATAAAATTCCATTTATTTGTTTTTCTGTACAAGGAAAATCAATTATGATACAATTTTTGCTGTGGAAATATTCTCAGACAATCTTTAACTGACTCCCAAGTTCTATTTTAAAAGCATCATAACCACAGAAGTGCGGAATTCTGAAATTAATAGGACTACAGAGTTCATCCAATGTAGTTTTTACCATTTGGGGGTCATGAAACTTCCTTCGAAAATATGATGTCTGCTATTGGAACTCTCCCCCCAAAAATGTATGTATCAAGATATATATAGCAGATGTAGAACAAAATTGATAGGAAAACTTGCTTATAGAATTGCCTGCTTGCCTGAAGCCCAATCCCTGGGTTCCTGACTTGGATCTCCTTTTACCTGACTAAGAAGGAAACTGAGCCTCTAAGCCAAAAATAATTTTCAATGAGCACAGAGCTAGTTGGTGGAAGCAATAGGACCAGAATGTAGGTTCTCAGACCAGGGCACCCTATATTATGACAACAGTGACCCTGTGACTTGTCACCTCCATGAGTGGACATCTAAAAGTGAAAAGTTAGGCTATCAATAATTATATCAAGACAACAGGTGTAAACCAGACTGGCTGGGGCAAACCAGAACATATGGTCACCCCTGTTATACTGAAAGCTTGAGCCTGATGCTCTTTTGTGTCAAGAAGGTCAAAATCTCCCAGGAAAAAGGACAACGTGTCCTTGCAAGGTAGACCGTGAATCTTTATTCTGCAACACTTTGAAAAACTTCTACCTTCTTTGAGTTCTCATTAAATGCATATCACACATCTCATGAATATGACACACAAAGGAAATTATTATAACACTTCATAACAACAAGATTTAGGTTTTCTTGAGACCTCCCAAGGGGTATCTCAATCAATTTTAGTTTTATCAGCAGCACAGTAGCAAGCATCTGAACCTTCTCCTTGCTGCTGTTTGTAAAGTCAGTTTTACTCCAGAGGCTTGACCGTTTCAGTCTGACTATGCAGGGAAAGGATAAGGAAAATTGATTCCATTGCAAAGAGTCTCCCTAAAGGTCTAAATAATTCATATCAGTCTCAACCTTCAGACATTATCTCAAGCAGTAAGCATATTCCAAAAGAACCCATGCGTCCAGCATCTCCCTTGTCAAACAAAGCTACTCTCACTTTCCTCACTCATTGGTTGGCCTTTCTTCTGAAGGGTCAAGCGCTTGTGTCCCCTCATCCCCTTGCCCTTAGAATGTTCATTTCAAGGCTCTTAAGAAAAAGAGTCTGGTTTTCAACTTAGCGACACTTTGACTATTTTAGCAGAACCTCCAGGCCCAAATTACATTACTATAGTATACTAGGTCTTGGAGTCCCAGATCAGCGGCTCTCACTGGCTGTGCAGGAAAATTATGTTGAGAACTTTAAAAAAAAAAAAAATTCTCATGCTTGAGCTCTCACCTAGAGATTCTGATTTGTTGGTTGGGGTTTGGACTCAAGCCTGAGACACTTTTTCCAGATCTTCCCAGGTGAATCTAATGTGCAGCCAGAGTTGAGAACTACTGCCTTAGAGAAAAACTAATGGGTATTCCATGAGTCACATCAGTGGGCTGCTCTTTCCTTCTTAAAGCTGTAGGGGTGCATAGTGCCACCTATGCCACCGATGCCAGCTCATATGGGAGGGGAAAAGGTAGGAGGAAGACGTGACTTAAACAACCGAAGGAGCTACAATATCTAGGCACACCTGTCCACAAACTCCTTGGTTCAATCCAAACATGTCTTGGCTATGAATAGTGAGGAACCTCAGAAGAGTTTTCTTGTTGGCACTAGCCTGCAAGAAATATCACATTTCCTCCTTTTCTCAATTTGCAAATAGCTCACTCACATGTGCCAGGGTTGGTGAGGAATCTGACTTTGCTTTTTCATACCACCCTTCCTTATCTCTTTCTGTCCATACCCTCTCAACTATACCTATATGTGATAAGCCTGGAGAACTATGTAGTCCAAGAAAACTGAGAAAGGGCCCCTTTTGATCCCCAGCTCTCACATATAGTCACTGTCCTCCCTGATGCTCTTTCATAAGGCCACTGGTAAGTGTTGCTCCCTTCTGTTGGCCAGCAGCAAAGTAGATGGCCTGCTTCTCACCACTGCTGTTCTAGCATATTCCGGTCCAATACAGAGCCATCATTCTCCCTACTGAGATCTTGTCAATCCTGGGACACTACCTTAGAAAAGAATCCCAGTTTCTTCTGCTTTTTAAGATAATAGCAAAAATCTTTCTCATCTTCTTGTTTCCAACAATTAGTACTTCACCAGAAGTCTGCGCCTCTATTCCTTCCTCTTCCCACCAGCTCTCTGAAATCTGAAATGATTCCATTTGATTCCTTTTGCTGGACCTTCTTGAAATTAAAGTAATTAAATCATTACACATTATGAGTATACACCACTATAGTTAATACTTCTTTAAAAGAATGTAAGAATGTGTTACCTGAAAAGTAGGGAGCTCAATGTGGGGCTAGATCTCAGGACCCTGAGATCATGATCCAAGCCAAAGACAGACACTCAACCAACTGAGCCATCCAGGTAACCACTTAATGTTTAGTTTCTATACTTGCAAGAATCAGGCTAAATAAACTTGGGAGAGCTTTTCATATCCAACCATTTGGACCTCCCCAGAAAACACCTCCTGCTTTCGGTATCTTCAGGGCTATTGCCCATGGTATCATCCTAGACCTTGTCTAGTTCATACAACTTATGAGCAAGTATGACCTTGACTCTCTAGTGGTTGGCTGAGTGGAGAGTGCATTAGATGGTAAATCCACTTTTTACAGCAGAAGCACTCAGATGCTGGGCCCTACCATGTACAGGAGCCATGAGGATCCTGCAACCAGGATCCTCTGCAACCCAGAGAAGTCTAGGATCTCTTTGTACATCCTTTAGTGCCTGACACGTGGTAGATGCTTCACACTCTTGGATAATGTATATGTTCTCTCCCTAAATGGGCATCCCGCTATCGCAGATTTAAAAACAACCCTGCTGCATCAACATGCTAAACCGATATCAGTGGGTTAATGGATGCAAATAAATGCTCATTCACAGGTAGTACAGTCTTCAGGGTCTTTGCATTGTATAGACTAAGGCCCACACATACTGGCACATGAAATCTGCCTGCAAAACAACACTTCGAGGGACTTCTAGACAGAAAATAAAATGCTATAATCCAGTCTTAGAGACCAGCTTGTGTCATAGGTCTGGGTCCTGAGGTGTCGCCCAGCCCCACAACTACCAGACCTACTGTTCTCTATCACATCTAGCTCTTCATCTGTGCCTTCACGTTCATAAACAATGCAGTAAGCTGAATCACTTGGAGCAAATCACTGATTGTGGCCATCAAACAGTATTTCAAAGTAAATTTGAAACTATAAAAGTTTTACTTCTAATAATTTTTTTCTAATAAAAAAGTTCTACTTTAAAAGCTTTATTTTAGAAGTTTTACTTACTTACTTTACTTCTAGAAGTTTTACTTCTAAAGTAAACTTTACATTTACTTCTAATGTACTTAAATGTTACAATGGACTCACCATCTATGATAGTACTACAAAGAGGAATGACTTCACACCTGCAAAATGGAAGAATGTTTTTTACCTGAAACTGTGTACCATGCCCTTTGTTGTTCATCTGCTCACACGTTATCACCCTTAGTCCTTTCCCTACTTTTCTCACATTCACCTGAATGCTGAGGAATCGTCAGTTCCATTTATGGATGAAAAAAACAAGACTCCAGAACATTGGGGTACTTGGAGAGCTAGTGATTGAACAACCCAAATTCAAAACTGGGGTGGAGTCATGGAGGGTGGTCCATGACTCCAAGCTCATGCTCTGCTCCTTTTTGTGATCACAGTAAAGCACCATAAAAATTGTATAGTCAAGATCCCTGGAGGACGTTCAGGGCACAAGGCTACATCTATCCTCACCTAGTATATAAAGACAGACACAAATCACTTATTGTCTCACTCTCAATAAAGAATCACAGAGCAGGTCTCTGGATACATGGGTGTGCTATGGACTGATTAATGCAATGTGGATGGGGCAGGACGGGACAGATGGTAAGAGAATCAGGGATCTGGGCTGGGAGGTGGGGTTGGTTGGTGGAGACCATTGTAGAAAGAAAGAGAATGTAGTGAAATGGGCTTTGTAAGTCCCTTTTCCAGACTATATGTTTAAATGCCAGGGGTAGAATTTATTAAGTTATATGGACATCCCTTCTACTAAAATGTTGGAGATAGGCGCCTCTTGAAACCCTGCCCAGATCGTCTCATAAAGAGAGTCTCTTAAAGAGTAGCTGGAAGGATCAGAAAACTCGATCAGGCTCGTTTACAGGAAAATATCCAGTGACTTAGACATATGTTAGTTTTCTATGGCTGAGAAATTAATGACCCCCAATGAAAAGTCTTGAAATAATGTTTATGTCATGATTTCTGTAGATCCAGGCATAATGGGGGTCCAGGCATAGCTTAGCTGGGTTGTGTATGTCAGGATCTCTCACAGGACAAGGCCCAGGTGCCAGCCAGGGCTGCGGTCATGTCAAGGTTTGACAGACAGAGCAGGATCCACCTCCAAACTCTCTCACGTGGTTATTAGCAGGATGATGCGCCTCACATGCCATTGGACTAAGTAAGAGCCTCTCTTCCTTGCTTGTTGGCTGTTTCTCGCCATGTGAGCTTCTCTATAGCACACCTCACAACATGGCAGCTCAATTCATCAGAACAAGCAAGAGGCTCCAGAGAGAGGACAGAGTGCAAAAAAGACAAGTGAGGGAACGCTTTTGCAAGCTGCAATCCTTAAGATTTTTTGTCTCAACTTGAGTGGGCTCAGATATGTGGTCAAACATTATTCTTGGTGTTTCTAGGATGGTGTTTTTGTGTGAGATTAACATTTATATTGGTAGGCTGAGGAGAGCAGATTATCTTCCTAGAGTGGGTAAGCCTCACACAGTTACCTGAGACCTAAAAAGAACAGAAAGCCTCCCACCTCTCCCCAAAGAAGAGACTGTCTTCACACTGGGACATTGGCTTTTTTCTATGTTTAGACTTGACCTGAAAATTGGTCTCTCCCTGACTCATGAGCAGGCAAACCTTCAGACAGAGACTACACTATAGGCTCCCCTGGATCTCTGCCATGTGGATCTGGCTAAGTGTCCCCAAGAGTATTTGATAAGTTTCAGAGCTGGTGGCCCAGGAATGGCTGAAAGAGGGCCAGACTTTCTCAGAGAAGCAAGATTCAGAGCTCTACAGGGCCACTTGCCACCTGGGTAAACATCCTACACCGGCTGTGTGAGACGGGCCTCTGCCTTCCTGTCTGTGAAATGAGGATAACAACTTCTGGACGGGCATACCGGAAGAATTCAGGAACATTTCCTTCAAAGTGTTCCACTGAAAGCTAGTTATGCAAGATGTGACTAGATACAAATAGGGTCCCACTACCCATTCAGTTCAGAAAATGCCGGGTGACACGGAGTTAAACAAGTCTCCTTCCTGTATTATCCAGAGTCTATAATGAGGTACCGAACATTCTGGGTCTGGAAAAGGAAGACGTGTTGGGCAGTGTTAACCAAATGTACTCGACCACAGGCTCTTTTTTCCAAGAGAAGTTCATGGGATTTGTGTTAAATGATTAATTAGATAATGCGAGTATGAATGCCTGCCCATGGAGCCTGGTAGACCAGCCTACGTATAATTAGTGTGTGTTGAATCAGATCATTACACAGCAGTCACAGCAGAAAGCCACCCTAGGACAGGCCAGGACCAAAATCCCAGATGTCCTCTCATGTTTGGATAAGAGAACAAATGTCCCACGGTGCGGGTCCTGTGGTAGGCTACTGCACAGTGCTCTCACGGACACTACTAAGAAGCCTTCAGGACAAAACACACTGCTGCAGGAGGATCCTGAAAAGAGAGGCTAGCCACTCAACTAGGAAGAGTTAGGTAAGGGCATTCAGAAAGCCATCCTCAGCACAACAGGAAAGAGAATCCCCAGCCTTTCTTTGAATCTCCTTCTAAACTTTGAGTTGGCTCTGTTCATTGTCTTGGGGGCATTCCATGTTTAAGGCTAAGTAAGAACTTGGACCTGCTCTGAGGAAGGTAGGCAGGCATCCCTGCAAAAGACTGCAAGCTGAAGATGAAGCAACCTGATTTTACAAACATGGATTTCTGGTTGTATGTTCCTCTTTTACTGGATGGTTTTGTGAAAAAATCTAGCCTTCAGCAACAGCCTTTAAGGATATTCCCGCTGTGAGATGCACACTGGGCTTAGTGTTAGGAGAAGCACAGTGCCCTACGAGGCCAGCGTGAGTGTGCCTGGTGTGAAACTTGGAGAGATTCCTAGTTCACATCCCTCACCCTTTCCTGGGGACTGGCTTTGATTCACAGAGGTGAGCCACAGACATCACCTCTTCACTTGGGGCCATGACCCAGAGCTGATTTATTTAGAAGTAAATGCCTAACTGAAATGAGGCTAATCAGATTGTCTCTTCTGGGAAAAGGAAGATTTGTATTAAGAGGAACTGCCAGGGAGAACAGGGTTATGGAGCCGAGTCACAGAGTGTTCTAAACTGGACATACAGAAACTCCTGCAGTCCCTGGAGCTTCCCTAGTTCTCATTTCCTGGGGTTTTGTTTTAAACTCAAATCTTCCCAGTAAATTTTTCCTTTTAGTTAAACTAGACAAAGTCTGTTTCGTTCCCTGTAACCACATAATTCTTAGCACATGGTGGCAGTAGGCTTTGGGAGCAATCGCCCAGAACAAGGCAGATGGTGGAGAGAAAGACTTAGAGGTAGGAGGCCGGATCATCCTCCCCATTCAGGGTCTCACCATTCACTGACAACTCTGGAGAATCACCCAAGTAAAACAGGCATATGCTCCCCAAGGTCAGGGGAAATCCCATGGGCCAGAGTCAAGAGAGTCAGCCTCAGGAGGCAGCAGCCATGATGGATGAGTGTCAATGAGAAAGCCAGAAACAAACCGGTAAGCAGTTAGCCTATCTTGACTACTAGACTAATGGTCAAAATAGGGGAGGTCTGGCAGCTAAGAAAAGAGTTTTAGCCAAGGAACTAAAGTTCAGAAGAATGACCTCAGGCTTAGACAAACTAAAACTCAGGGCAGGGACACAGGTCCTGAGTGACAGGACACTGACCCAGTTGGGTGACAGGTTAAATCAGAAGCTAAGTTACCAGAATTGGAACATAAGGTCAGAGCAGGGACATTCATCAGTGTGTCACCTGAACTGCTGGACTCCTTAATTTCCCAGTGAGGGACAGGCTCCCAGAGCCTGGAGAATAGGGCTGAGGCTGCAGACAGGGGTCGAGTGTAAGCAAACAGGGATCTGGGGACAAGGCATCCTGGCTATTACTGTGATCTTCCAACCTTCCTTTTCACATTGTCATGGTCCTGGGGCTTCTGCTTAGCTCATAAGCTGCAGGGGAAGGGGCACTGTCATCAGCCTGCAATACTTGTCCTGCATGTAGCAGCTGGGAAAGCGGGGGGACTTCTTTTGTCTTTTTCTTCAAAGCAACCCACCAACCTAGCCAAATACAGATAAAAATAAAATATATGAAGCCTTTCTCAAGTTTCTGACTCAGAAATGTTACTAAATATGTAGATCATATGGAGGCAGAATCCCCAAGTTACACTTACTGGTCTCAAACACTGCTTCACCTATGCCCTCCCAAGCAGAAAGATCTAAAGATCACCAAGACACACCTGCCCCATTACTATTTTCTAAAGTAAGCCAAAGGGAGGAGCACCTGGGTGGCTCAGTTAATAAGTGTCTGAGTCTTTTTCTCAGCTCAAAAGGTGAGATCAAGCCCGGTGCCGGGCTCCACACTCAGCATAGAGTCTCTTGGGATTCTCTCTCCCTCTCCCTCTGCCCGTCCCGTTCATTCACTTTCTCATTCTCTCTCACTCACTCACTCACTCACTCACATAAATAAATAAACCTTTAAAAAGAATAAGCCAAATGGTAGCCAGTATTCACCTTTCTCAGATACGCTCAGCTGAAGGGAACCAAGCAGAGCTAGATATGTTTGGTCAAAAATTAGGACTGATTGATTGATTGAATTTCCCACTTCTATCCTCTCTGTTAGCCTCTCCCAACTCTCTCCTTAGTTATCCCTTGACAGAACATGAATGGGGTTCTCTAGCACAAAGAGTAAAGCTGTAATTCCTATGGGATGCATGCTTCTGAAGGGCTAAGACCAAAGCTCAGAGAGGAGGTCATGCATGGGTTGGCCCATCTGTGGGAAGAGAAAGAAATGGTCATACAGTCTGAAGTAGATCTGCAAGCTTCCTTTGAAGTCATCTGGTTCCAGTATACACCATCTGATGAGAGTGGTCTATACAGCAGCTGGCAGAAGGAAAGGTCATTCTTCTTTTTTTCTTTTATTTATTTTTTATTAACATATAATGTATTATTGCTGCAGGGGTACAGGTCTGTGAATCATCAGGCTTACACATTTCACAGCACTCACCATATCACATACCCTCCCCAATGTCCATAACCCACCACGCTATCCCTAACCCCCACCCCCCAGCAACCCTCAGTTTGTTTCATGAGATTAAGAGTCTCATGGTTTGTCTCCCTCCCGATCCTATCTTGTTTCATTTTTTCCTTCCCTACCCTCTACAACCCACCACTCTGCCTTTCAAATTTCTGATATCAGAGAGATCATATGATAATTGTCTTTCTCTGACTGACTTATTTTGCTCAGCATAATACCCTCTAGTTCCATCCACATCATTGCAAATGGCAAGATTTCATTTCTTTTGATGGCTGCATAGTGTTCCATTGTATGTGTGTGTGTGTGTGTGTGTGTGTGTGTGTATACATGTATCTTCTTTCTTTATCCATTCACCTATTGATGGATATCTAGTTTCTTTCCATAGTTTGGCTACCGTGGACATTGCTGCTATACACATTCGAGTGCGCGTGCCCCTTCAAACCACTACAATTGTATCTTTAAGGTAAATACCAGTAGTGCAAATGCTGGGTCACAGGATAGCTCTACTTTCGGCTTTTTCAGGAACCTTCATACTGTTTTCCAGAGTGGCTGCACCAGCTTGCATTCCCACCAACAGTGTTGGAGGGTTGCCCTGGGAAAGGTAATTCTTAATGAGTATTTCTGAGGGCCCCAGGATTCAGTTTATCAGTATGTTCATCCTCAGATTTTAGCTATGCTTAAAAAAAACTGGTTGGGGGTGGGCAGAGGGGTAGAGGCAATTGTAGAATAGAGATGATTCATATCAGATTCCTTCAGGGAGTTCAGTGTAAGGGTCAAAAGAATCCATCACCAAACTTCACAAAGAAAATACAATTTCTCCCTTCGTCTCTCTCTCTTTTTTTTTTTTTAATTTATTTAGTCAGAGAGAGAGAGAGAGAGAGAGCGAGCACAGGCAGACAGAGCGGCAGGCAGAGTCAGAGGGAGAAGCAGGCTCCCCGCGGAGCAAGGAGCCCGATGTGGGACTCGATCCCAGGACGCCGGGACCATGACCTGAGCCGAAGGCAGCTGCTTAACCAACTGAGCCACCCAGGCGTCCCCCTTCGTCTCTCTTTAATTCACCTCTGCTGAGTGTGGGCTTCACAGCTTTTTTTTTTTTAAAGATTTTATTTATTTATTTGACAGAGAGATAGACAGCACAAGTAGGCAGAACAGCAGGTAGAGGAGAGGGAGAAGCAGGCCCTTCACTGAGCAGGGAGCTTGATTTATGACTCTATCCCAGGACCCTGGGATCATGACCTGAGCTGAAGGTAGCTGGTTAACCAACTGAGTCACCCAGGCGCCCCCCCCCTTTTTTTTTTTTAATAAATCTGCATTTGATAAAGTCATGACTTGCTAGAAAAAGGAAAAAATAAATAAAAAGAAATCAGGTTTCTCCACCTGTTCAACCCCTGCCTATTATATTTTCCCACTGAAGGAAGAGTAGGGACAAAGCTACTAAATTATTAGAACTCACCCCTTTAAAGCTTCTGTGTTAGAAGATGTCTTAGTCACTATGGGCTATTATAACAAAAATACCATACACTGGGTGACTTAAACCATAAACGTGTATTTCTCACAGTTTTGGAGGCTGGGAAGTCTAAGAGTATCAGCATGGTTGGGTTCTGGTGAGGTCTCTCTTTCTGATTTGCAGATGGCTGTCTTCCTGCAGAGAACAGAGAGAAGAAGCAAGCCCTCCCACGTCTCTTCTAATTGGGACACTAATCCCATTTCTTAAGGCTCCACCCTTGTGACCTAATTCCCTCCCCAAGGCCCCACCTCCTAACACCATCACATGGGGCATTAGGATTTCAGCATCGGAGTTTTAAACATTCAGTCCCTAAGGAGTGGTGCGTGTTGCCAGTGCACATCAAGTAAGCATCCTACTGGACTGGCACACTGTTTGTACCCTCAGTGTGGCATTCCCTGTCCGGAAACCAGTGAACCTCCACCTTCTCTCACCAACCCTCTTGTCCTCATCAACATCTGGTGGCTTATGGCCTACAGAAATTTATTCTGAAGGCTTTGATGAAAACACTCATTTCCAAGTTGAGGAAGTTAAAAAAGGATTAAGTTTGAAAATTGGAGAAGGAATTTAGGATTAAACGCTTCTCAACGATTAATACCAAGAAAAAGAAAAATGTGCGGGAGGTCCTCACTCCTGTTCTCTCAAACGTCTCATCCATCTGCCGGCCCGAAGGAGCTGACAAACCCCCATATTTCACTTTTCACTCCACTGATTCACTCATTCAACAGTTTCCCTGCTGATTCACTGGTCTCAAAGTTAACGCGTCAACAGCTTGCCATACGGCTCCAGGAACACCGGGCTGGAACGGAAGGTATGTGCCGGCTACACCACGGGGGGAGGAGAAAACGTGATTCACTCCTGGTCATCTTCCAGCCGCCAGCGGCATTTCCACGAACACGATGGAGCAAAAAGCTGAGGCAGGAGCATGCGTTTATGCTTTGTGACTGCATGGGGCCATTGGCCTCTACCGCACAGGCCCCAGCCCATGTTGGATCACCTGTTCTCAATAATCACAGAAACAACAGTGAAAGGCAGCTGCCAAGATCGGAACAAACAAAATACAAAGCAAAGCAAAGCACAAGGGTGCTCGTCTACCGGGCCGCAGCCTGAACCAGCAAGCTCTATTCATTCTCTCTAAGTCCGGGTTTCCCTAGCCTATCAACATAAATAAAGTCATTTTCCTCTTATTTACAATGACTTCAAGGCTCCCTTTCTGGGGAATCCTCAAAGGTGCTGGTATTTTATGTGCTTTACTGAGTCAGTTTGTCTCTGCTTCTGCAGGCTCCGACCATCCATCTCCTCTCTGTCACCGGGCCAGAGGCCAGCTGCCACTTGCCATTTACAGCTGGAGAGTGGCTGACCCTGCGTCTGGTGAATGCTGCTATTCCCCTGCGACCCCGGGCCCTGGGCTGGAGAAGCAAGGGAAGAGAGGAACTCGCTCCCTCTCTCTTCCTGGCTTGTTAGGAGGCCTTCGTTCATGCAGGTGAGGCCAGGCTGGGGCTTTTGACAAGACTCCGATGAGGGAAGGGAGTGGTACCCTTGCTACTGGGGACATGCTCCAATACCCTGCAGCTGCCCCAGCCTCACCTGGGAGCCTCACAGCAATTCCGACTCTCGGGCCTCACCTCAGTCCTTCTAAAACCTAACCAGCATTTTCACCAGATCCTCTGGCAATCCATATGTGTATTAAAGTTTGAGACAGATGCACTTCAACCCAGCGGAAATTTCATCTGCATGCCAGACAGCTACCATTTGCTCTCCAGATCTGCTCTCCCCCTCTTCCTCCCCCATTCTCTGCCGGGGATACCCACCTCCGTGGACCTCATGCCCAAGCCCTCATAGGAGATCAGAGGATGGAGAAAGGTGGAATGGGGCTGCTCTCAGGCTGGCAGGAACCTTCTTCATTGCTACCTGCCTTGGGGCCCAGACAAAGGAAGCCAGCCCTGTTCTGCCCAAGATCTGCTGTGGTGGATTCAATTTCCTTCCCCAGGAACTGCCTGCTTTCTTGTTTGATTAGTAGGATATCCACTCTTTTCAACCTTTTATGGTTTCTTCCTTAGTCCCTAGAGGGCGATAACATGAAAACACAATGGTCCAACATTTGCACGTTTCCAGCACCCGGTTAGCCAGCCTTACAGAGCAGTCCCTGTCAGACACCAAGAGTCCTGCCCCAGCTGATTAGTGGAAGACATAGGTCCTCCCCTTTGAGCAGTGTTTCCTCCAGTGTGAGGATGACATCTCATGTTGCATACCCTCTTGGCCCCCAATCTGCTGTGCAGACACCTCAGGCATGGATATACCCATCTTTCCATGACAATGCCACCATTTCTGAAATTTCAGAGGGCCTCCATTTCTTGGCCACTGACCTACTCCAGTCAGGAGCCACAGGGCTCCTCCTAAACCACAGATGAGATCTTGTCACCTTCTTGCATGAAGGCTTCCTGTGGCTTTGATGTGTACTTAAAATACAAAGCATGGTGTGGTAGGTCAGTCTCCCTGAGAAACAGCCTGAGGTGGAGGTTAGTGTACAGAAGTTTACTGGGGCAGGGCTCTCTCGTGGAGGACACAGAGGACCCAGAGTCAGATGACCATGAAGAGTCCTCCCTCAGGAAAGCCCACTGGGCTGAGTGTTTGTATCTCAACCATTCCACATGAACTGCCTTCAGGAAGATAGTGTGACATCAGGTGACCTGGCTTTCTTCAGCCAAGGGAAATCCTCAGAAGGAATTCAGGTTTGAGTTGGCACCACCACACTATCAGCCACTGGGAGATGAGTGGCCCAGCTCCCTCACTGAGGAGCTGGGAGCTGGATCTGGATGGCACAGCCCACTCTAACTACACATGATCGATAAAGGCCTCCAGGATCTTGTTCTACCTACCTCTATAACTTCATCTTCCCTGCTCGCCACCTGATGGGCTCTAGTCACGTTGGCTGCAAGGAGTTTGCGCGTGCCATCCTCCTGCCCAGACCATTCTTTGCACTGCTGGCTCCTTCAGAATCTACATCTGATCTAGATCCTACATACAGATCCTTCAGATCCTACATCCAAGAGCCCAATCACGATGACACCTTCTTCGACCACTCTATTTAAAATAGCTCTCATACCTTCTCTGCTTGTGTGTACTACATCATATTGCTTATTCATTCCAAAGAATTATCACAAATGACATTATTTGCTTACCTGTTAACTGGGGGTCAAATTTCTCTTGAGGACAGGGACTTTGTTGTTGTTCTTAACCCTTTCCCCATGCCTAGAATAGTAACGCAAACGTAAGAGGTGCAATGAGTGACTGAGTGAACAGTCATTCTAAATTGGGAGTGTTTTTATACTTTTGTGCCTTTAGAGACCTGATTTCCTCTGACAGGAGTGAAACAGGGAGAAACAAAGAGATCTGCTGGAGTCACTACATGACCCAAATGAGACAGGATGATAGCTTGCACTTGGCTGGCATTGGTAGAGTGGTGAGAAATGGTCAGGTTCTGGATATATTTTGGAGAAGGGGCTATCGATCTGTTCTCAGAATGCATGAAGGATAAGCAAGAAGAGTCAAAGTTGACTTTCAGGTCTTTCACCCAAGCGTGGAGGTGGCATTCACTTAGATGCATAAGCTTGCAAGAAAGGCATGTTGACGAAGGAGAGAGTAGAAATCAGGGATCTGCCTATCATATGTATAAGATGCCTAATAGACATCCAAATAGAGACATTAAATTGCCCACGAAGTAAGTAAGAAAAAAACCTAGGATCTAAATGAAGAAAAGACCTCAATGAGAATAGTAACTGCAGCGAATGATGGGATGCATCAGTAAAAGGCTTTACAAAAGGTGATAAAACACGGATTTCAGACCAATACATTCTTGGACAATAATCTTAAATTCTAGACAGTGTGGACTCTTGTTATATCACATGGTAGCTGCGGTTGGAAATATCTCTATAGGAAAAACTTAAAATGCCAACACTTAATAGTCTTCATCCTTCATTCCTTTCCTACCTCTCTCTTTGTCTCTTTCCTGTCTCTCCATTTTTCTCCGTCTTCCTCTTCATTTTCAGTTCTTGGTGTCTGTCTCCTGTCAATTCCATAAGCTTACCAATGGCTACTCGAGACATTCTCATGACTAATCAGTTAAGTAGTGCTGACCTCTGGTGATGTAACCTAATTAAACACAAAATATATCTATCCAAGCTAATTTTTTCCTCCCCAATCAAATTTCCTGCTTTCAGAGTTTTGTGAAAATAATTAGAGGAAAATATTTAGTGTCACTTTGCATTTCTTTGGGGAAAGACTAGAAATCAGAAGTGAACAGTTCAAAAGATACAATTAATGTATAAAATAGTTTTGGCTCTTAAAAGGCCAGAGATCAATGTTTTCATCATGAAGTAACAAAATGGATCTATTTGGAAGGGCAACTAAATATGCATTGTTCTTGCATATATTGACTGAGAAGGTAAAAAAAATGCATTATAACTTTTCTAAATCTCCTTAACAATAAAAAATCTATTTCCTTTTTTTTTTTTCAGAGAAACTAAACAATCAATTTCATATAGTTTTTACTTGATAATAGACATGCAACAAAGTTTAAAATTATCTGGGCTTCCATTTTTAAAATGATCTCATTGCTTACCAGTACCTATATCTGGTTTTAGTCTATTCCATTTAGAGCATTTCCTAATTTGACTGGAAAACATTGATTTCAATAAATTGTAAAATGAATTACTACTGCACCTCATATAAAAATACCTTTATATTACCTAAAATTACAAAAATAAGAAAGTATTGAGTCACACTGTAATTGGAAGGATTTTTTTCTTTTTTAATGGTACATAAGATAATAGTGTGTAGTATAACTGACATTATCTTAACTTTGATGAGTTACAGTGCTATAAGCTTAAGTTTGTGTGTGGTTGTGTATAGAAAAAAAAGTAGATATTAATAATGTCGTTTATATTAGTACCACAAATAGGTTAACAATTTAATCTCAAGAATCTTAGATATCTTTGTGAATTAAGTGTATTTTTTTTCCTTTGACAAGTATTTTTTAAGAACTATGTATATGCTGTTCCCACACTGGAGCCCAATGTCTATCAACAGGTGAACGGATAAAGATGTGAGATACACACATACATAAACACACACACAAAATGGAATCTTATGTAGCCATCCAAAAAATGAAATCTTGCCATTTGCATCAACATGGATGGAACTAGAGGGTATTATACTAAGTGAAATAAGTCAACCAGAGGAAGACAATTATCATATGATCTCACTGATATACAGAATTTGAGAAATAAGGCAGAGGATCATAGGGAAAGAGAGGAAAAAAATGAAACAAGACAAAACCAGAGAGGGAGACAAACCATAAGAGACTCTAAATCTTAGGAAACAAATTGAGGGTTGATATAGTGGAGGGGGGTAAGGGGTGGGGTGGCTGGGTGATGGGCACTGAGGAGGGTATGTGTTGTGGTGAATAGTGGGTGTTGTGTAAGACTGATGAATTGCAGACCTGTACCCCTTAAATAAACAATACATTATACGTTAATTAAAAATAAAAATAATAAACAAATGAATAAATAGGAAAAAAAGAATGTATTTGTTGAAGGCACACATGGCTGATTGCTAAGTGATAGTGAAAAAGACACAATTATGCTTGCTTAGTTTAGTGGAGAATGTAGTCAATATAAGAAGTAATTAAAATAAAACACTATGAACGTTAGAATAGGAGAAATTAGGAGCACAATAGGAACATAGAGCAGAGAGGATTGAACCAAGGCAAACTTGTTGGAGGAAGTAATATTTTGGATTTAATCTAAGAAATACCCAGAGTTAGCCTTGATTATATGATGTGTGTATATGTCAGGATGTGGTAGATGCTGAGATATTTCTAATACCATATTTATTTATGATTTACCAAGCCTCTTTTGGAAAATGCTGCGATCATTTTTTGGAAGGAGAAGCACAAAAAACAAATGGCAGACATGAAATAAAAAGGCATAGCCTATTCTGAGAAACTAACATCTCTCATAAAGAGGTTAACAAAGCAGCAAAAACAGACAGGTACATAATAGGATAGGTCAAATATTAGGTGCCACTTAATCCTTATTCCAGACAATAGACTGAGATGCAGACTGACTTACCCTGCTGTTTGATGTAACATTGATGGCCATAGCCAGTTTCATCTATTATTATTTGGCCCAGGGGTGCCTGGAAGGCTCAGTTAGGCATCCAACTCTTGGCTCCAGCTCAGGTCATGATCTCGTGGTCATGAGCTCAAGCCCTGCATTGGTCTCCACGCTCAGCAGACTCTGGTCAAGATTCTTCTCTCCCTCTTCCCAAGGCCTCCCCGCCATTCAAGTACTTTCTCTCTCTCTAAATAAATAAATAAAACCTTTTTTAAAAAGATATGACATGAAATGAAATAAAACAAAAATAAAATTATTTGACATAGCTGAATCTAAGTGAAAGGAAACATTTTAGAGTTTTTTTATAATGAACTCTCCCTTTTGACCAGTGAGTTGGCTGGCCCACACATGTGGTCTACTGGCCAAGTCCTCCTTGTTTTAGCTATTTAATCACAAAAGGGATTCCCTGGAGGCCCTACTCAGATGAGCCCAGAGAAAACAGAGAGAGAAAAGCAAGTCTATCCTTGGCAAGTGTGGGGTCAATCAGTTGGCTCCGGCAGGTCTATGGGGCTTTCACATCTCTGGACCACCTCCTGTGCTTTCAGATTTCATCATTTTACCCTCATTTTCACTGCCTTGTCAAATACATGGGAAACTTTCAGAAGCTACTGAAAAAGTAAGAGGAAAAAAATCATAATAAATGTGAACTGGGCTCACGACTTTACATTTAATATGCGTTCTCGTTGTTCAAAATCGAAAGAAAATTGGTAAATCTAAGCCCTAATATAGATATAAGAAAAGAATGTTTAACATTTATGAGAACCAAAACCATTTATGAGAGTTCTAGATGCATTATCTCATTGAGCATATAATAAAAAGATTATTTTAACCAATTTACTGATAATAAAACTAATAATCCAATCTGTCACTGACAAGTAGACTTATGATTTAAAAGGCCAAAAAGCTAATTAAAACTACAAAAAAAAAAAAATGAACTCGCTAGTGATTATTGGCAGGATACCTGTGACTGGATTCTTTTTCCTGAATAGATACATACGGCTATGGAAAGAAAACGCAGAGAAGGAATTAGGAGAGAGTACCGCACATATCTTTAGAATATAATCGCGCTCGTTTAATATGGGGAAAAGTAAAGAAAAGATAAGGGGGAGATGTGAATCCAGTACAAAATCTGGACTCTCGCTCAGTTAAAAAAATGTTTCCAGGAGATATGTTGTGGGGAGAGATGCAAAGATGAAGAAGAGAGATGCGAGCCGTAACACCAAGTGGAACATGAGTAACAGAAATAAAACAGTAAGAGGTGAGACAGACACTGCTTAGTTCTCATGGACCAGGAGGTGTTAAGCTCAGTGCAAGAATGAAAATAGCCTCCCTGGGTAGAAGTAAGGAGATAGAGAGGAATGTAGAAGAAAAACAGTGGAGAGGGGCAAGTAAGGTTCTCGTTGGGAAAATATTAGTTAGTATCCATCACCCAAGTGACAGTGTCTCAAGCCAGAGGATAAAAAGAAGAGCCCTGTTGTGTAAACCTCAGAGATAATCTTCAAATGTAAATGTGAGGTTTCCTCATGGTGCCTCCGAGGGGATTTGAACCCAACCACCCCACCCCATCTAGATCAGCAGTTGCAAATGTTGGCCATATAGGGCCTACTGTAGGTATGACTTAACTTGCATAGTGATTTTGTACTTGCATACTTATACATGTTTGGATTTGGGGGGTTGGGTTTTTTTGTTTGTTTTTTGCTTTTTGGTTTTTTTGCTAACATTTCAATATTGGCACCATTCTCATTAAAAAAAAAACAGATTCTGTCATCTCTCAAAAAATTTGAAGATCTGGCAACACTGGGACCATTTGCCCAACATACCTAGTCAACACCAGCCCACTTCACTTATTGCTGTTGCCTGCCCCCGCAGACATTTCAGTCTGTGACCTCGTCTCCCCTTGTCACCAGGATCAGGCATTCTCCGGAAATCTATTCAGAGAGAGAAGGGGGCCTGAGAACACACAGATGAATCACCCCATGACTTCTTTGTGATTAGTGCTATCTTATAACAATTTTAAAATTCCGTCAAAATTTTTATTTGCCTAGGGGCGCCTGGGTGGCTCAGTGGGTTAAGCCGCTGCCTTCGGCTCAGGTCATGATCTCAGGGTCCTGGGATCGAGTCCCGCGTCGGGCTCTCTGCTCAGCAGGGAGCCTGCTTCCTTCTCTCTCTCTCTCTGCCTGCCTCTCAGTGTACTTGTAATTTCTCTCTGTCAAATAAATAAATAAAATCTTTAAAAAAAAAAAATTTTTTATTTGCCTATTTCCCTACTAGATTCAAAACTCAACCAGGAAAAAATAACTATTTTTTTTAAAAGATTTTATTCCTTTAAGTATTCTCTATACCCAACATGGGGCTCGAACCCATAATCAAGAGTCAGCATGCTCCACTGACTGAGCCACGTAGGCACCTCAGGAAAAACAACTATTAAAAAAGAAACAAACAAAACAAAAGAACAAGCAAACAAACAAACCTCAGTGAAGGAGCCATCCTTTATTTCCTTCCCAGCATTTAATATAATCAGTGATTAAAGGAATCTTGTAAACCACAGATAATCCCACAATAACCAAGTGATGAACAAAAGGCCTAAAACACAACCCAGACTAACATCCATGGAAATTGATGAATCACTGGGATATAGTCCATCTGCTTGGTTGAAAACTAACTGATTCTGTTCCAGCCCACCTGATACACATTTGACAACTAGAAAGGAAAATGTGAGTCTGTCAATACAGCAAGATACTTCTGAATCAAAAAGGAAACTCCAGGATAAGTGCAGGGGGAGATCAAATAAGCTATTGATAGTACAGTCAGATTTTGCTCACTACAATATGAATGAGTGGGGTGGGGTGGGGGCAGGGGGTAGGTTGGGGCAGCTGGAAAAAAGACATGTGTCTTTCATGTCCGTAGTGATCTGCTAGTGCTCTCAAGCCCTTAGTCCTGCTGATTCAACAGAACAATTTGTTAATAAAAGATTTTCACAGAATTCTTAAAAACCTCAGTCTCTCCCACTCCAAAGCAAATACATTTGCAATCCATGCAGTGTGAACACCCTGTCCTCTTTCCTGTTCTCCTTCTTCTCAAGATATTGTCTGGGCATCGTGGTGATGAGGAGGCCTCTCTGATCACAGGGCTTTCCTCTAAATCTCCTGGGAATGGTAGTGATTTCATACAAAGTAACTGGTTTTATCTGGTCCTGGCTGCTCTGAATTGCACCACATCCTACATCGTGACTAATCTTACAAGTGCTTTGGGTTACGGGAGCGCAGTTCTGTTCTGATGCTAACCACCAGAGTTAATGTCAGGTTCCACACACTGAAGGACACAGTCCCCAATAAGACTGCCCTTGCTTCAGATGCCAATTACAGGTTCAAGGATCCCCAGACCACCATATGTCTGACCAACTGGCTACCGACCCTGGGGGTTCCCACAACCTCCACTCAGCTTCAATAATTTGCTAGAGTGATCTACAGAATTCAGAAAGTGATTTACTTACAACAACAGTTTTATTTTAAAGGATGCAAATCTGGATCAGCCAAACACAGAGGTACATAAGGTGAGGTCTGAAAGGGTCCCAGATGCAGAGCTTTTGTACATTCTCTCCGTAGAACCAGAGTGTGTCAATCTGCTGGCTGGTCAGCATGGTCATGAAACAGAAAGTGCCATCCAGCTTCAGTGTCCAGAATTTTTATTGGGGTTTTATTTTGTAGGCCCAGCTGATTGAATCATTGGCACATGATTTGAACTTATTGTCCACTTGCCCCATTCCCTCCCTAGAAATGGGGAGGTTAGGCTGATACAATGGGGTTCAAAGCCCCAAATTTGCATCACATGATTGGTCATTCTGGTGTGGCCTATTCTCATCCTGAGTCATCTCCCTAGGGTATCTATCTAGGGGCCCCCAGGGATCACCTCATTAGCATAAACTATCAGCATCCACCATGAATAACAAAGATACTCCTATCACTTGGGAAATTCCAAGAGTTTAAAGATTCTATCCCAGGAACCAGGGACAAAGTTCAGATAAGTTCTCTACCATACAACAGACAGGCCCCTGATATTGAAGGTCTGGTCACTGACATTAGTCCCATCTTAACGGCCCTGCATTCCAGGCTTTCCAGTCTAGACACCAGGCTACTTCCAACTCACCACATCTCAGCACTTCTGTACCAACTCCCATCTGCAGATCTGAAACCCCTTCTTGCACTTCTGCGAATACCTATGCATGAGATAACCAGGCTACATTCAGGTACCTCTCTCCATTTGAAATGGAAACTCGGACTAATAAATAAAGAGTGAAGACTCCTGAAAATGGTAAACACATGGGCAAATAGAAATACTTATTTTTTAGTTTCATCAAAAGATAAAAGACCAAAATCAAAAACGTACTGTAGGTTTTAGAATACACGTAGAAGAAAAAAATGTATGAAAATGATAGCAAAACACTAAGGGAAAGTACATGATTGTGAGCTTCTTACATCAAGTGGAGGAATAGTATTTTAAAACAGTTCATACAAGAGACATGCTGTGAACCACAGAGAGGTTAGTTACTATATGCTTTGAAGTAGGAAGCAAGGATTTTCAAGGCAGAGAGAGATACTCACACTAGACAATAGGCAGAACTTTTCAAACTACACTTATCCCACTCATCTTTCAATTCTACCTCCCTTCCCACAACATCTACACCATCCAAACTCTAACAAACTACTGGCCTAGAACAGAAAAGGGCTAGACTCATTATGTCCACTTCTCCCATCCAAACTGTCTAATTTTAATGAAACTGGGTAATATAATTCATGTTCATATTAAGAAATTTATTTTGTAAAAGGAGCCTTGAATATATCAAGGAGTGAATACCTCGGTTGAAGGGAATGGGCTATGAGCGAGGGGACTTTTTCGTACTGTATATAAAATATGTTTCACTTTCTGTTGTATGTTCGTGTTTAAAATGTTTTAATGAAATAGAAAAGGGATTCAATCAGCACACATTTCTCTTCCTGCTTTCAAGCAGGGACGTAGTTTCAAGAGGGACGTAACTGATGTACTGAGAGAGGGAAAAAAGCACTATCTAGTCAGGTCCAGCTCAGTTTCCCCAAGACAGGAGACCCATGTCCCGAGTCAAATTTTGATCCATCAGGAAACTGGGGAATTAGTCGCATCACATGCCCTACTCCTTCCCCAGACCTAGAGTGCCCCTATAGAACTTTCTGTTCTCTGAATGGAATTAGCCCCTTTAAGTTCTACTGCACAATTTAGCACTCCATCCTACTCGTACAACTCTAGTTTATGTTCCAAGAGTTTGTCTGTTGGTTTGAGTGTTTGGTTTCTCAGTACGCATTTTCCCATAGACACTGTATTATAAATTATGGTTAAATCCTCAAAACTACCCACAAAAGGCTCTTAAAAGTTAATGTATTTGAAATATGTACTACAAATGGTACCATATTAACTATGCTTAACCAGCATTTATAACCCTGTTTATAGGAGAAATGCATTTTACACCTAGATATGCCAGGATTGCCCTGGGCAAGGGGAGAGTGGGAGGCAGAAGGGAGGGCTGTGGAGAGCAGGAACACCTGCGAGTTCTTTCTGTGGACATCAGAGGAGGCACCTAAAGTGGGTATCTGTTGCCCTTGATCTCTTCATTCTTTATCTGAAAATGATAGTTGGGTTTCACTTAAGGAAACTACCCCTTCCCATTTCAATATATGTGGTGAAGGAAGGTTTACCCCCAACCATGGCTCCAGAGTGGATGACCTGGGCAGTCCTGGCCGCCATTATTGTTTCAGAGATGGCCATGCTCTGTCTTTCCAGTTAGATCACAGACAACACAAGGATATAGAGCATGTCCTAAACACACCTGAATACTCTAGATGACCCAGCCCACTTCTGGGCACTTAATGACATAGTCATGCCCAGACAAGGAAGAGAACAGAGCTATTCTGAGCAACAGCCATGTGCTAGGCTTTTTACAAAGCTTTAGTGTTACACGTCTTTCTTACATAATACATGTGGCCAACTGTTAGAGCATTTTCCCAAAAACTTGCTATGTTCCTGAAATGAATACCTGCTTGCTTTATTAATTTAAAAATGTTGGACTTTCAGGTTTTTTTTTTTTTATATGAAGGGAAAAATATTTCATTTCCCTTAACTATCTTACAGTAGTACATCACTCATTTACCATGAGAAGTAACAATAATAATGCCTGGTCTACCTGCCTCAGGTCTGAACACTCTCTTGAGAGTTTTAAAGGTTAAAAGAGATCAATTTTTTGAGTAAACTTTGCAAAGCACTGTACAAATATTATTATTGCTATTCTAATTACTGCTGTTATTGTTTTTATTATTGCCATCTATTTTTCTCTTATTCATTCAAAAGAATAACACATCTGAAAAACAGCTCAGGACTTATGAAAACCAGATTTCCTCTAAGCTATAGATTTCTCTGTAATTTGAGATGAATGAAAAATTAAACCCTATTACACATACACACACACACATAAACATACATATCACCTGCAAAGGAAACTTAAATACGATTATTTTTAGTATAAATAAAATAGCTGCTAATTTTCACCCTAGGGAAATCATGAATTTTCTGTAACTTGGCAATAAAACTCTTTAATAATAGGAATTTGCATTCATGTTATTGGTTAATAGCTATGCATTAGCCCATGAAATTATTCATCTCTATTCTAAACATTTTGTTTTGTTTTTGCTGAAATCTTTTTATTCTCTCAAATCGTTAACTCAAATTGTTATCACTTTGAAAAATTGCCTGTGCTTAGCTGGGCTTCAAGTTTATTTGGCAGGAGCCCAGTTACAAAAAGCTTCTTTTCCCTGGAACAAGTCTGTTCCTCATTATCTCAAATATATCCTTACTTAGGAACTATAGGCATGTTCTTTTCAAACACCCAGTCTGACTCAGTATAATGACCTTCCCCATCTGAGAGCACAGTGAAAGCCAGTGGCAGGATAGGGAAGATAATCCAGTGACCCCTTGTTCCTGACCAGTGCCCTAGGCATCCTGTCTCATTATCTGGGAGAGAGGGCAGGGACCATCTGCCTCCCCACAGAGCACACAGCAGGCGATAAAGAACGAAACCACTGTCCTGTGCCTAGCTTTCAGTGAGGCTGTGTTCCCCAGAAAATATATGTGGCTTCTGAGCACCTACGGAACCAGCATGGTCAAACCATGAATGTTTTCCAACCAAACATCTTGCTTCCATTTCCATTTGTTTAAAACTCAAATCAATCAATCAATAAAAACTCCAGGTCCAGCAAGAAATATCTAAAAGAACTAAAGAAATCTGGGTGTCATCTATGACACTGGAAAATCACATGGTAATGCAGGACGAGGGCAAAGCCCAGCAAAAGGTGACCAGGCTTGCACAAAACTCCAGGAAGGAAAATCAGCATGAAATGAATTCCATTTGTGAACTCAGCAGCAACTTTGGCTAGAACCAGTCTTCAGCTTCATGCTCCGCTCTGGGACAAGGAATGTCTTAGCAATCTTCTAGTCAGCTGGAGGCAACACACCCAAATTCTCACTCTAGAACTGCCCCTAATGAACCAAGAAAGCTTGAGTAGATCATTCTACCAGGTGCTGAGAACAGTATCTGACACACAGTGGGTACTTACAGCTAAATTTACATCTACCTTTCTGTTCCTAAGATTTCTCATCTGGAAAATTGCCTAATGGAGTAAATAAAGCTTCCCTGCTTAAGACGTATACTATCACTCCATGCTTCATAGTTTAAAAATTGCTTGCATATATATTCTGTCATGAAATCTTTACAGCAACCATGGGACACAGGTAGAACACTTGTCCTATTACTGTTTATTACTGTTACGTCATGGATGACAAGAGTTAGGCTCAAGCAAGTTACCTAGCACTCACATAGCTAGTACTAGTATTTAAATCCTCATAGAGTTGTGAAATAAGTTACAAGATAATAAATCTAAAACTACCTAGTACATAGTGAGGATCTCATAAATAGTTACATGGGGGGGTGAGAGAGCACAGTGATTAAACCAAAAGTTTGAGGTTTTTTTGCTTTTTTTTTTAAAGATTTTACTTATTTATCAGAGAGAGAGGGAGAGAGCAAGCACAGGCAGACAGAGAGGCAGGCAGAGGCAGAGGGAGAAGCAGGCTCCCTGCTGAGCAAGGAGCCCGATGTGGGACTCGATCCCAGGACACTGGGATCATGACCTGAGCCGAAGGCAGCTGCTTAACCAACTGAGCCACCCAGGCGTCCCAAGTTTGAGGTTTTTATCCGGTTCCATCACTCATCAATATGTCAGGCTGGGCAAAGTTCCCAGGCTCAGTTTCCTTACCTGTGGAGCAGAAATGAGAACCATGGCCTCATAAAGTTATTGTGAAGACTACATGAAAACTTGTACATAAAGCACGTAGCAGAAAACTGGAATTCTCCAATGCACTGTACTACCTCTCTAAGTGAAAAGTGTGAAAATAAAACAAGATGATTTATATGGTAATAGAAGCAGGTCACGGTTGGACCAAAAAACATACTTTGGTTCTTAAAATAGTCTTGGAATAGTTTCAAAATAATTACAACGTTATATTAGAATGTGTATTATATATACAACATCTGTGTTGAAAAATGTGGCAGGAGGCTAAGTAACAGAGTAATAGAGAAGTTAAAAAAACAGAAGGTAACCAAACAGGGGAGCAGCTGAGAGGAGTTGAGAAGATGATGACAAGGCATCAAAGGTTTCAAGGGATGGAGAGATACACTCAGAGTACTGAGGCTGAAGGGTCCAAAGCATGAGATACCACCACCCTTTCCTTCTACCGTCCTGGTCACTATCACATATTAGTAGTAACTTGGACATCTTCCCCCAGGAAATTCTCTTCAGTAAAAAGCTCTTCTCTCTCGTTCTCTCTCAAAAAGCTCAGATCTATATCCCAGATTTCCATACAAGGGACTCAGAAAAGTCTTTGCCTTCTAATCCAGCTTCTCAGGGGAAGTCAATGACTTTTATAGACCTTCTCCAGGTTGGACACTATGGCTTGGGGGGGTCATGGCCATTTTTAAGAGATACAGTTCTCCTAGTAATGTTACAAAGCTTATTTCTCCCTAAGGTCTTTGTGGAAACTTCAGAGACTATTCCCTATGAATTTAATGACCATCGATTTAGAGAAGAGCCCCTAGGCCTCCTTTTCTAGGCCAGCTCTCAATGTTTCTAAGAATGCAAGATTAGCATTTCAATTTCAATAAAACTAATCCTCTTCGTAATAAGTTATGACAATATTGCAAAAGATGGCATTGATAAGTACCATAGGTATATATGTATGTTACATTGTTATGTATATGAGTGTGTATTGACATTGTATTCTCATATGTATTTCCAGGAAAAAAAAACTCATAAAAGACAAATATAAAATATAAAATAGAAGTAATTGGTTGATATTCCCTGATTCAAAATGTGTGGAACAAATACTTTGGGTACAACACATCTCACATTGGAAATTAAATTAAATGACGCCTGAGTTTTCAAAGTAAAGGCAGGAGGCTGGTAAGTAAGTACTCATGCCAAAGGAGGTTTGTGGATACTGCCAGACCTAGGCAGCCAGCTCCATGACTTTAGGACCTGCTAAAGGGGTCCTTGCTGAGCTCCCCACTCCCACCACACCTCCCCCAACCCCACGCCCAGCCCCTAGGAAAGGAAGCTGCCTTAACAGATGCTGATGTACAAATTTCCATGCCTCTCTGGACTCTGTGAATCTGCCTGCTTGACCACAACTGTCTGGTGAGGGTAGAGCCTTCACCAAGATCAGCCAATGTCCAAAATGACTCCTAGCCTCTGACTGTGAACTAAAAATAGAAGTGGGCATTCTGCAGAGGAACTGAAAGGGTAAACACAACCAGGCTAACTTATGTTAGTAAAACAGGGAATAATCCATGAACCTGTGCTCCTGGCAGGGCAGTAGGACAGTGGTCCTTTGGGTTTCCTGCTCACCCTAAGACCCTGGTGTCCAGTCTTCCCAGGAAGTTTTGCTATTCTATTTCTCCTGCACACAGGAGGCCAGAAGGCTAAGGTTACTTGTTTCCATGTGTCCTCTTACCACTTCATCCTGTTCAGCCCAAAGAGATCATCATAAGCACGAGAACTATGAACTGTCTCCTTCTCTTCTCGTAGGAACCTGTAATCAGAAAATCTTGATTATCTCAACACCCGCCCGAGTAACCCTCCTAGTTTGAGTGTTCCTGCCCCTCCCATAAATATTTCCCCTGGACTGCCTTCTACGGACAGTCAACTGTTTCATCTGCAGAAGTCTTATCTCCCAAATCAATTTTGAGCAGGGTTTTTTTTCTTTTTTTCTTTTTTTTTTTTTTTTGAGGAGGAGTGAGAGGAAGGACTCTGAATCTGGTATGAAGCTGACCAGCCATCTGCAAAAGGGTTTGGGCTAAGCACTGTAGCTTATCAGCCCTTTCTTCAGAGAGTAAGGAAACACCCATTCTTTCAGAGATAAAATGACCCAAGCCTGTTATTGTTTCTTATCTACTTTACTTATCTCTCTCAACAAGCCTACATTCATAAACCCTTTGTACAATACCTTCCGTGTGTTCAGGAGATCAGAAAGCTTCCGGGTCTCCCAAGGGGTATACTGAACTAGGCCTGATACCTCAGCTTTTTAGCTTTTTAAAAATCTTGTTATGTTATCTCTCTGCAAATCTACATTCATTTTATAGTTCCTAAACCTTAACCATCATCAGAAATACTATATTTGATAATCTTGCTCTACCAACACCATTAATTTTTACTCCCAGGAACCTCAAGGGCTCTGTGGAATCTGTCCAAGCTTCTGCCAGGAAAATAGATGAAATGAAAGGAGCAGAATGGGTGAGTCTGACACTTCAGCGCTTTGTTCTGTTTTCCACATGGGCCACAGTAGGACTGATTCTACACCTGAAGCAAAAATGGAAACATGTTCATAGAGTGCGATTTAACCTCAGGACCAAAAATAATCTCTCCACCTTTAGATTTTTTTCCCCCCCTCTGAATGGAGATTTTGTGGACTTCAAAAGCCCAGGACTCTGAAGTCAATCTTGGAAGCTTCATTGTGTTGCCTTGTCTATCAGAAGTTGTACATTAGGCTCAGGGAGATGGGCGGCACAAATAAGACATATCAGATGTAGGAAAGATGTTAGGATTCGAAGCCGAGGGCAGAGAAAGTGTTTCTTGGGACGTGTTTGGTGCAAAAGGGTGGTCTTATTAAAGCATGGGGGCAGGACCATGGGCAGAAAGAGTTATACTGGGGTCATGAGGAGTGGCTTCTTACATACTTTCAAATTGGGAGGGGGTTAGGGAGAGAATAAATCTCCCAAGTATTTGGGAAAGAAGGCTAGCTCTTGTTAGGAAAAGGTCATTTATTACTGTTGAGTGAAAACTCAGTCAGGAGAGCCTTCAGATGTGTATCATATACTTGGGGGATGATTGCCAGCATGCATCTTGGACGATAGAGATAAAGGAAGTTTCTAAAGCAATTTTTATTTGTTAAAGAAGAACTACAGGATCCTGGGGGTGGAGCTAAAATTGCTTTTTGCCCTTAGTCAAGTGTCAACATCAAGACAGCTGAGTTCCTAGAGGAATGTCACTCTGCCTGTTTCAAGGACTTGTCAATGGGCTATAAACAGTAAGGAAATTTAATAAGTTTTCTCTGTCTTTGTTTCCCACATTGTATCCACAAGGCAAGTTTCATGGTCAGCCTGGGAGAGAAGAGCTAGATAAAAACTCTGGAAGTTCTGTCCAAAGAAAGTCTGGCCAGTGGATCCCAATGGGGCAGGCAGGAAGCAGCCTAAGGAGAAGGCAACATGAGGGTGAAAGTTGGATCTGGAGATGGGAGGGGGGTTTCCACAAACCTCACGATGACTCTGACGGAAACCAGGGCTCCCCAGTAGTCAACATTCACAAGTGTGCTGAGCATATTTTACCTTTACTTCTAGATGTAAAACAACAGAGCCAGCTCACGAGTATAAATTAACTATTTGTTTGCAGTACCAGTCCTCTGTTCCACAAACAGTACATGTCAGGTGATTTCTAGAAAGAAATCTCTCCATGAAGAACACTGTGTAGAAATAGAGCATTCAAAACAGAAAATTCTAGGTTTATAAAAGAAGTTGCTGGGTGCCTTGGTTGCCCAGATGATTAAGCGTCTGCCTTTGGCCCAGGTCATGATCTTAGGGTCCTGGGATCAGGTCCTGCATTGGGCTCCTACCTCAGTGGGGAGTCTGCTTCTCCCTCTCCCCTCTGCATCTCCCCCTGCTCATGCACGCTCTCTCTCTGTAGCCCTCTCTCTCAAATGAATAAATAAAATCTTTAAAAATAAATAAAAAATAAATAAAAATAAAATACATTGCTGTAAAGTACAGACTAGAGCTGGAAATGAGGCTGTATCTTTTTTTTTCCTTAGAAATCACTCTGACCATTTGGTAAAGAGCCCTGTTTTCAATCAATACTAAAAACTGATTGAGGATTAAGAAACACTGAGTCCTAATTAAAGAAATATTGGTATATGTAGATAGATGCTTTATTGGGTTGACTTTGGTGTAAGATTGTCTATTGGTTACAAATTGGATGTAGACGTGGGTAACTATCGTACACCCATAAAACTTTTCTGCCTGACTTCTTACTTCTGGCAAGGCAGGTGTCTGCTTAGAGGAACTTCTTCAACTTCTCTGAACTTGAAGGGGTGTTATTGCCAGGATATGGGCTCTTCTCATCATTCCTATGTCCTGTCATACCACTGGCATTGACCAAGAACACACTGAGCTTTTACCGTGCTAAGTTCCTTGACAATTATCTCTGCTCCTCTCTTAGTCTTCGTACTCTCTTCCCTATCCCCTCTCTCCAACCTCTATCCTGATTCCCACTCCATAACACAATTCTTCTTGCATCTTTTTCCATAAAGATCTGTGTTTCTCATATATTTTCATTCTCTTAATATATAAAGAGTTGCATGAAACCAGCTTTAGCAAAAATCACAAGCCCCATGTCAAATGGTTTAACACAGGGTCAGATCCTGACCTGAGTTTTGCTTTGGTTCTGTAAACACGAAACATTACATTTGATGTAGAAGCAATTGCTGTTCCGTTTAGGTGTTCCTGATACCATCTCAATCCATTATTTCACTGAGATATTTTGCTCAATGTCTTCTTCCTTCTGTGGATGAATTCATTGTGTCCAAAACTGAAGATCTTCACTCCAAAACCCAGGCTAGCTCTGATGAGCCCGTCAACAATTCCAAGACTGAGTTCTCCTCCCTGTTGATTTATGGAGGTTCAGGCAATCTATACCAACAGGGAAATAAAAATGCATTAAAGGGAAAGAAGACTGGGGCAAAATTTGTTCGTCATTTATACCAGATTGAACCATAGGAAACTGCTGTTTTTGTAGGTCAAAAGTGGTCAGACATCAACAATTTCATATGGCTTAGCCCAATACATGAAACAATGCACTCACACTTGAACAAAGTAAGTCACAAACTCTATCATGAGCAATGATTATAAAAATGAAAGGTGTCCTAAAAACTCAGTGTGCTGCCAATAATACATGAAACATTACATGTATGAAAATGGTCTTTTAAGAGTTTACAGTCTTGGGGGGTTACCCCCAATGCCATCTATTTTTAAATATTGAACAAGAGTGAAGATCCCTTGCTCTGCATCGGAGGAAATGAAAGCAGCACACCCAGGCAAGTGAGACTGATGGAAAAACATGTGAATGAAGGGCACTTTTCTTATTTTGCTTCACGATCCAAAGGGCTGATTCAAGAGGGTGCTTCATTGCGGTTGATAACTCATCCAAACACGAACCTCAGAGGGGGTACCACCCTCCCACAGGGTAGGGGAGGAGGATCGGCCCAGAGAGACATGACTAATGTAAGGTCATCCAGGGGTCCACAGGCTGAACAAGTCATGAACCTCAACCTTACCAGTGCCTGGTCTTTGCTTCACCAGTAGCTGCATTTCCTCTTTTAAAGGCATGACCAAGGAACACAAAACCAGAAGCCTTCCTTGTTCCAGCCAACCCATCTAGGGGAGGAATACAGAGATTCCTTTCAGTAGATCTGACTCCTGTTAGAAAATCTGGATTTGGCAGGCAGTGTTACATCTCCCATTTTTTTCCTTCAAAAAATCATCTTCTCCTTATACCTCTCAGAGTTTTAAATTTTAAAATCTCCCCTATTAAATAACATATACATGGAAGCATACACACATGGTATCTGGGCTGTATTTCAAGTATAAGAATCAAGAAAAACCAAGGCCCAAATATCTGCAGTGAATTAAGAGTCTGGTTAAAAGTCATTCCAATAAAATCAAACTGTATTTAGCACATCCAGGGAAAACACTACTGTAAGATTGTAACTTTATAGCATCATATCACTTGTTCTAGACTTTTGCCCCATAATGCAGTTTTTAAATTAAAAAAATATTGAAATTTCATTTAAAAGAAATTCAGCTTAGGGGCACTTGGGTGGCTCAGCTGGTTAAGCATCCAACTCTTGATTTTGGCTCAGGTCATGACCTCAGGGTCATGAGATTGAGTCCCATGTTGAGCTGCACCCTGGGCATGGGGCCAGGTTACAATTCTCTATCTCCTTCTCCCTCTGCCCTTGCCTCTCCCACCTCAAAATAATAATAACAACAATAATAATAATAATAAAATAATCAGATAAAACAAAAATAAAAAATAAAAGAAATTCAGCTTAAAAGAGGGATGTGAGCTCTATGAACGCTACACATGCTTTATGAATACTACACACATTTGCTCCCATAGCTGTGGTCCATTCTCATAAACTTTCAAAACTAAACAGCTCATTCCAAGGCTGCATAAAAGGAAAACAAATGGGAATATTTAGGTATACCAAGCTAACCCAATATCCTATCTCTAAATAAATAGAAGGATAGTGTACTCATTGAAGCTCACAGGCTCCCAAAGTTCATCTCAGACCCCAGTTTCTGTGTCCACTCTCCCACACTTTGACAAGAGTAAGAACCACACCCACCCTGCAACTCCACACTCCAAAATTCGTTTCACTTAATAAGCACTTATTTTGCACCCCAAGATGTGTAGCACAGGGCTGAATGCTGACGGAAACAAAAGTATCAAAGGCAGTCATCAGCTCCCTGGAGCTGACATCCTGTAGAGAGAAAAATTACAACACCCTCAGGTCTGTTTCCCACCAAGTGCTCCCAGGAACACACACTCCTTGATTTAGCAGTTTCTACCTGAAACACCAGCTGCCAGCCAAATAGTTTTGAGAATTGCGAAGTTAAACAAAGGGGCTCCTGGGTGACTCAGTCGTTAAGTGTCTGCTTTTGGCTCAGGTCATGATCCCTGGGTCCTGGGATCCAGCCTCTCATTGTGCTCCCTGTTCAGTGGGAAGCCTGCTTCTCCCTCTCCTACTCCCATGTTGGTGTTCCTTCTCTTGCTCTGTCTCTCTCTGTCAAATAAATAAAAATCTTTAAAAAATAAAAAAACAAAAAAAAAACCCCTAAAGTTAAATAATTTTCCTTTTTGTCAAATCAGAGACTTGACTGGGCAAATGTGGATTATGAAGCTCCAGGGCAGGATGCAAGATGCTGTACCCCCTGGGCGACTTGATCATGAGACAGTTTTTACAGGCCTTGTCTGCCACCAATCACACCCAGGCAAACATTGGGTTAGGTGATTAATGACTTATTGTCTGTTCTACTCATTCGGAAAGTTTAGAGGACAGAGACCACAGGGAATGTGGGAGAAGTACTTCCAGGGATGATTGAATTCAAACTGAATCCTGAGCTGAACTCAAAAAGAAGAAAAAAATTTGGATAAACACAGAAAAAGGAAAGGAAAGAAAAAATGACAAGACAGATTTCCGATGAGAAAAGACATGAACCCACCAAAGCTTGCGGCCAAGTATGAGCATAGCACATTGAGAAGTCACTAAAGAGAAAAATCTTACTGGAGAAAAGGACCTATGCTGGGGATTGGTAAAAATATAAAGGCTGAAACTACTAACCTGGGATTAGCTTTTCTAATTCTGCTCACAACGGACAGATAAGCATTACTGTGATCATTTTACAGCCAAGGAGACTGAGACCTGGGGAAAGCAAGAAACTCTCCCAAGGTCTCAAAGCCAGTAAATACTTGAACCCAAGTAGTGGAAATGAATCGGGCAGGACTTTAAAAGCCAAAACAGAGAGGTTCTTATTCTTATGTTAGAAACAGTGGACGTTTCCAAGTACTAGAGATTTCTCCGAAGGAGACTGATGTGGAACTGGTATTTTAGGAAGAGAAGCTCAACCATGGTGATCAGGACAGTTTAAGGAGGAAGGAAACAGAATCTGGGATGGTATTTGGAGGTTGTTTCAGTGACTACTCATGGAGACATGTGGAACTGGACAGGCATGGAGTCAAATGGAGGGTGGCTAGCAGTCAGTGTTAAGGGGGTGGGGTGGGGGGGAGAATCTGAGATGGTTCTCCTACTGTTTTCTTGACTCTCTCCACCCTCTGTGAAGGTGTGAATAATGGGCTATTGGGATGGCTGAACAGAGAAGGAAAGATCTCGCCCGTCTGGCATTTGACAGAGTTCTACGATACCCAACCTAGGGCTGGGTTATCACAAAAGATCCACATATACAGGTGCAAAGATTTCCCCCACCAGCAACTATTCAAAATTGTGACTCCTATCCTTCAAGGATTCTAGAATTTTCTTTTCTTTTAAAGAAGTGTCTCTATTCTCAAATTCAGTTGCAAACCACTTGTTTAAAAGTCAAAGAGGAAGTGTCTACAGTTCTAGTCCTAAGCCAAATGCCCTTGACCAAGCTCCTTCAACTTCTTAAACTCTACTCTCTTATCTTCAAAATGGAAGTTCATTAAAGGCGGTAAATTCTATAATTCTCATAATCAGCACCAAATGACAGATCTTTGGCTAGAGTTAAATGTCTTTGGAATAAGCAGTTTTCTCGCCCTTCCCACCTCTCGTCTCTAGCCAACTTATGTGAATATGTGAAAACCCTCATAGTCCTCTGACACAAATCCTGTCGTTATTCCAGGCTCCAGGCCCCTAAGCCAGGTCACACAGAGTGGCGACAATTAGGTTATGATGAACAGCTAATTTCCTTCTAACACAAAGGGAGCTTTGCAAAGTGCTCTGACATTTACTAGATACACCAGCCCTTATAGGGAAGTCATAGCATTTTCCTTTCACATAGATATGTGAGTGAACTGAGACCCAACACATAATAAGTACCTAGATCTCAATTATAATGTCTCCATTCCTTTTGTTTATTAGTAAAAACATCTGTCCATAAATGTGTAATGACTGCACTAAAGGGGTATAAATTTTCCATGAATGGTCAAACAAGCACTGAAGAGCTCTGGTCAAGTCATACTGATTTGTTTTGCTGAGTGCATAGGACTACAAGACCATGCTTTTTGGTTGACGACAAACAGAACTCTCTTAGGGCCCAAATATGGAGTTAATTTCCATATCCAAAATCATGCCAGCATTTCCAAACTTCTTTACCAATGTACGTCTTCATGAGCCCTTCAAATAAAAGGTGGAAATGTCTGAGATCAAGAAAGCTACAAACTGACTACAAAAGGTCAGGGACCTTGGCTGGGAATCCATGGAGTATGGATGGAGTGAGTATTGCCAGAATTATCGAACTGGACATATCACTCTTGCTGTTTCCTCACGCGAGTCCAGCAAGGTGCTGCATTATGTCAACCGCATGACTCAACCCCCACAGGAATCTGCTCAAATGGAAAACAGATAGTGCATGGGCCACAGCAAGTTCTGCTTCACACTGTTCTCTCCCTGGAAATGAGAGTGGGACTGTGGCCAGGATGGGGGTGAAGGGGTGGGGATGAAAGAGAGTCAGTTGATTCTGAAACAGTCAAGAAGACTGGGGTCCATCTGTCAGAATGGAATTCATCATGAGCACTAAATGATGACATGTGCTTTCTTTTGGAGTGGGGTAAGGAGGGAGCTGGAAGGATCTTGGTATCACCCAAGAGCGGATCCCAAAACAGTGATTTGAATGCAAGCAAGTAAGTGAAAGAAAAGCCTTGGAAGCACATGAAAGAAAATGGAAAAGTGAGCAAGGTGGGGGTAGGGAATTACATGATAGAAGATGCTGTGTGTATCTAAGACTTAATTTGTCTGGGCACATCTGGGATATAGGGTGGATGGCATCTCAAAATTGTCCTACTGAAGGGTGAGGATTATTCTCCAAGGGCTACTCCAGATGCATTAACTCCCGGCCAAGAGAAAGCCCTCACACAGAGTCGTCATGCCTGCAGAGGGACTCTGCTGTCCACATACACTGCGAAGACCAAAGACAAGGAGACATGGGTGGGGTTCCAGCAGTATCTGCTAAAGTCAGCTGAAGAAGCTGTCGATATGATTAAAAATCAACAGGGAAATATTGTAGAGGCAAAGCACAGAGGATTTTTAGGACAGTGGAAATATAATAGTGGTACTACACTATACTACACTACAGTATATACTAGTGTGGTACCATAATGGTAGACACATGGCATTATACATTTGTCTAAACTCACAGAATGTACAACACCAAGAGTGACCCTAATGTAAGCTATGGACGTTGGGTGATTACAATGTGCCAGTGTAGGTTCACCAGCTGTAACAAATGTACCACTCCAGTGTGGGGGTGCGGGGGATGGAACATAATAACCACACCCAGTAAAAGCAGATTTTAGCTGTGTCTCCAACCATCAGAATTTTGAAAGAGTGCCATTCTTTCAGATGGATATTTACTGGAGCTGGATGACATTTGAAAGAATTACAAACTTCTCATTACTATTTTTTTTTTAAAGAGTTTATGCTTTTAGAGAAGTTTTGGGTTCACAGCCCAATTGGAAGAAGGTACAGAGATATCCTGTATATTCCTGCCCCATACACATGTTCCATCCCCCGCACCCCCACACTTGGAGCTTAAAGTGGTTCTCTGCTGCCAGGTCTGCCTGCCTCTCACCTCTCCTACACAGAGTGACCTGCTGGGCCAATCAAGTAAACATTATATTAATAAAGACTATAAATATATTCAGTTAAATGTTTAGTTAAATGCAATGCAACCATTGTACTTTTATAAGTCTTTTTGTAAAAATGAATCTACAGATACCAAAGAATCCTTTGTTACAGCTTATATCCCAAACTGGATGTAACAAATTGTGATCACAATATGAAACAATTTCCAGAATATATTGTTAAGCTGGAAAACAAAAACAAAACACAAACAACAAAAAAACATGGCATGGACCGGTATGTAATGTGCACTACCATTTGTGTAAAAAGAAGGGGACTAGAGAATGAGAGATTGATGGATAGATAGATAGGCAGGTAGATACTTAGAAATATACAGCGATGTACAAATATGCATGACTAGACAGAATGTCTCTGGAAGGATGCTCAAGAAACTAGGTCCAATGATTCCCTCTGGGGAAGGAAAATGGAAGATAAAGAGGAAGGGAGACTTTTGACCATTTGTCATTGTATATTATTTAAATTCTTATGTGCATGCATAAATGTTTTCTTTGAATTGTGTGAGCTAGGTTTTTTCAGGCTGTTCTTCTGATCAATGCTTTCCACGTTGCTGTTGCTTCCTCCTAACATGATCAGTCAAATCTCCCTTGATCCAAGAAATATCAACTTAGTAATCCAGACTAATTTCATCCATCACCACTAGCACCAAATCCTACAACCTTTATTTCAGAGCAAGCGCACTGGATCTGGACCACAGGAACAAGGCAACAATTCGTGTTCCCTATGCCACATGCCTCCGGTGGAGGTGCTAAATAGAACCTGAGAATCATTCTCTTTTAACAAGGTCTGGTGAGATGTGTCTAGGAACTGAAGAGCTGCTTCTGTAGGACAGAAGTTGTCTTACTAAGGGCAGCATTCACAAATCCCAACAACCTTAGCTAAACCAGGGAATCATAGGGCAGCGAGAATGGTCTTGGTATCTTCAAAGTGGCAAAAGCTCACTTTAGAGAGTATATACTGCCAAGAGAGAGTTGGAACAGGAAAGGAGATCATTAAAACATGGTCAGACCTCTGATCTATGCAGGAGACTGCAGGTGACTCAGAGAAGTGGCCCAGAATCCACAGTACACCAGACTATAGGAAACAAAAGGATTGGGGAGTGTTTTCCAATGACTGAAGGGCCTTTTGTCTTCTGGACACAGTAAAAGATGTGGACATGCCCATTTGGAGGTTGAAACTGGGACAGTGATCAATGGCTCTGAAAGAGAAGGAAGGCTGCAAATGAGGGCTGGGAGTGGTAGTGAGTGGCAGCTGTGGGACCCCAGGTAGAAAATTTAAAAAAAAGGGGGGGGGGGGTACTATCAATGCGGAAGGGGAGAAGAAACACCTCCTTTAAGAGCATGGCAGGGAAAGTAGACTTTGGTTAATAGGTCAGCAGGATAAGAATTTGCTCAGCAGTCCATAAGCTGGTAATGTAGAGAAATCTACATTACTCATTAACGTGTCCCTCCCACCCCCTGCAAAACCCACACGTTAAATCCTAACACCCAGTGTGATGGTATTTGGGAGTGGGGTAAAGAAGTGATGAGATGTCCTTATAAAAGAGACCTCAAGAGAGAGCCCTCACCCCTTCCACCAGGTGAGGACACAGTGAGATGACTGTCTATGAACCAGGAAGGATGTATTCACCAGACATTGAACCTGCCAGCACCTTGAGCTTGGACTCCCCAGCCTCCAGAACTATGAGAAACAAATTTCTGTTGTTTATAAGCCACTGAGTCTATGGTATTGTTACAGCAGCCTGAATGGACTAAATCACCTCTTTGGCTAACCCTCACTCTTAAGTCTTTTTTTTCACCTTTTCCATATTTCAGGTACCAGAGATCTTACTCTATTAAAATTCAGGGTCTTGGGATCCCAGATACTATTCCTTTTGTTCTTCATAGACAAGCAAATCTCTAGATCAGAGTTACTTCATAAAGATACAGAATCATGTTTCCTCTTCAATTAGAAAATGTTGTTTACCCAGCTGTTTTTATAGATTAAAAAATGCAACGGAGTTGAGAGAGCTGCTAAGTTACAAATCAACATGCATTTCCATCAAGCTTCATACTATTTAAACATGTCTAGTTTTCATCTCTCTTTGCTACCAAATGAACCATTTGAGGATGGGGACTCTAAAGTTTTTTTGTGCTCAATATAAAATTTACTTCTGTCCAACTCTACTTTGCTGGCCTTGGTACTGGGTTTACAGTTCCTTAGAAAGGAAATGATCCAAATATTTTTGGAAAAACAATGTATTTTGGTAATCTACCAGAATGATTGCATGTTAGAGTTATTACAGATTTTCAGATATCCAACTCCCTGTGCAAGATGAACTAGAGGTGAACAGTTAAGCAGAAACGTTCCTGGCACACCAGAGGTACCCGTCCACTGCCACAATTGTGGAAATAAGGTGCCCTTTGTCACTTTATTGAACACATACTGCCAACCAATTCAGTAATATTGAAATTCTTTTGGACTTTTTTGGTCATTGTCTATCATTTTAGAGCAGTATCTATTGTTTACCGAAATTGAAATTTTGAGTTATAGTAGGTTAAAATAAGTGACTTTTGGAATCTGAACAAAATATTTTCCTAGGGTAACATAAAAAATACAAAATCACTTTTTAGTAGTTTTCTTCTTCATTCTGTCAGCAACATTCTGTATAATGTCTTCTTCTTTTGCACTGTTAATCGAATAATTGGAGATCTGGGGCATTTTCTCAAGTAATAAAACATGAGAACTACAGCCTTGGGAAGTGGGGAGAGAGTATAATTGTATATGAAAATACAGCATTTGGCTCAGAGTAAACCATCAATAGTGTTTACTGAATCTAGCTAATGATAAGAAGGTCGAAAAGAACAATATAAGAAATTGAGTTGAAAATTAAGAAATAGGGCACCTGGGTAGCTCAGTGGGTTAAGTCTCTGCCTTCGGCTCAGGTCATGATCTCAGGGTCCTGGGATCGAGGCCCACATTGGGCTCTCTGCTCAGCAGGGAGCCTTCTTCCCCCCCGCCCCCTGCCTGCTTTTCTGCCTACTTTTGACCTCTCTCTCTCTCTGTCAAATAAATAAATAAAATATTTTTTAAAAATTAAGAAATAATCATTTCTGAGTAAGAAACTAACTGAGCATAAAGGACACTCTCTTCCTGTTATTCTGGCTTCAAAAGTCTTTAAGTAGAAACAGGGTCCTAATCCTATACTGATGATACTGAACCCTTTGCTCTCAGACCTGTCTGCAATTTCTTCGGGCCTACAATGGGAGCTGGACACAAGGTACACAGAATGGCCAATGAGATTAAATACTGTAGGAGTTAGTGATGGGAGACGGGGCCAAAATAGGGCACAGAAGAAATTAGGAGAAGACAAAGTCCTTTTGTTTCCATTTAAAATATGCTCTAGGGGTACCTGGATGGCTCAGTCAGTTAAGTGTCTTTGACTCTTGATTTCAGCTCAGGTCTTAATCTCAGAATCATGAGTTCAAGCCTGGCATTGGGCTCTACACTGGGTGGATGGGGGAAAAAGAAAAAAGAAGAGAGAAACAAGCCATTAAGTGACTCTTAATGATAGAAAACAAACTGAGGGTTGATGGAGGGTGGTGGGTGGGGGTGGGTGAGATTGGTGCTGGGTATTAAAGAGAGCACTTGTCGGTAATGAGCATTAAGTGTTGTGTAAAGGTGATAAATCACTGAATTCTACTCCAGGAACCAATATGACACTACATGTTGTTAACTAACAAAATTTACATTAAAAAAATAAAATAAAACAAAATAAAAAATAAAATGTACTCTAGAATCCATGGTCCATTTGGATAAAGATACCTAGTCCTCATATAAGATGGTCAGTATGAAAGAGCTCTGGTTCTCTCCCATATGAAGCTTGGAAGGTCAGCTGGAGACATCTTAGATTTAGCATATATCTCTCAGGTCTTCAAACAGTGCCCCTCATGGCAGGCTTTCCCCCAGTCCAGGGCCACTAACAGGGAAGGAGACCCACTTTTGTACAACTCTCTAGAATCAGGCCTCAGGCTTTATTTAGACAACAGACTCTTCTGATCTTATGCCTTCCAGTGCTGATGTGTGGTCTCCTCCCACGTATTCTTTATCCCAAGACTAAACCCTTGATGGGATTTATCAATGGAAAGAGGTTAAGATCCCACCAGCCTACACCCAAACCATTAGCAATTCTGCATATCTCCAACCAAGTATATAGGGAGGGCTTAGTGTTTAGAAACACAGTGCTCTATTTTCCCTCTCCAAATAGGAAGGGAAAAGCATTCATTACCAAAGAAGAGACAGCAGATATTACGAGGAAAGAAGAGAAAGAAGCAAGGATCCATATTAAAAACATAACTATTGGTTATACTACCTCTCGGATACCCTAATAATAAAATGATATGAGCAAGATGAGAGCAAAACTCCATCACCCCAAATCTGCACCCAAAGTACATCTCTGTTCTCTAATAGTCCCCCTGGCTGCCTCCACCATAGCACTCATTACACTGCATTATATGGGACCTGTCCTCCCATTAGACTGGATGGGGACTGGAGCAAAGTAGACTCTCAGGAAATGTTGTGGAACAAATAAATAAACCTGCAAATTCACAAAATATCACAACAAAAGAGCAGCAAAATCTCACTTTAACTTCTGACCAACTGCATAGAGTTATTCCTTTCATTGCTGTGTGGCTCTCTGGTTGGAGTACATACCATCCACATGAACATTTAATCATCCGTCCATCCATCCATCCACCCATCCATCCATGTATCCATCCATGTGGAATGAATTTTTTGAGTGTCTACCACATGCAAGTCACTGTGTTAGTCACTGGCAACACTAAGGGCAAACAAAAAACATCACAGGCTGAAAACACAATAGTAAGATCTCCCTCTACATTTTTTCAAAAATTTGAAAGAGAAAAGGAGAACAAAATACAAGAAGTTAAAAAATGGATAATACCTGCCAGACGAGGACCAGAGATGTGCTCAACGGAGAAGGAAATATCTTTCAAAGGTGATTTGAAAAGAAGGGCACTGCCAATACACACACACACAAAGTCCAAGAAATGACATTCTAGAAAGCAGAGAGTTCTAAAATAGTCCCTTAGCAGTGAGGAAAACCAAGTTGGCCAACTCATTGCATTATTGCTGGGGGCAAGGATAAAGGGTGCCTGACTTGTCTATATACTCTCTGAGAAAGTCCAGCTGTTCTCTGGACAGCAGAACGCCTGCCCCAGGAGTGGAGTTGAGCCTTGCAGACTGATTAATAGAACATGTACGGTTAGAGAATAAACACAGAGCTCAAAAATGTTCTGCTGTGGACTATGCAGTCAGCAGAGAGCTGCTGCTCTTTTAATATAGAGCAATTATTCATAGTTGCTGATCCATGTTCCTAAACTACACAAATGTCATAACCTCTTCTCAGAGGGTACCTGTATTTTTGTGGACATCTGATCTGCATTTCCTGACAGAATGTTTAATAATACCTTAAGAGATTCTCCATAAAAGACAAACTTGAAGGACTATTGCTTTTCTAACATTCCACATTTTTAAATGAGATTTTGTTGATCCATGTACCCGCTGTGTGTATATATATCCCATCCATCCAAACTGACCTTCCAAGCTTCAAGCAAAATTGTTCCCTCAAAGCTCAGCTTAACACCTGATTTAAAAAGCCACTGGAGGGGGGAGGAGTCAAGATGGCGGAGAAGTAGCAGGCCGAGACTACTTCAGCTAGCCGGGGATCAGCTAGATAGCTTATCTAAAGATTGCAAACACCTGAAAATCCATCGGCAGATCGAAGAGAAGAAGAACAGCTATTCTGGAAACAGAAAAACAACCACTTTCTGAAAGGTAGGACCAGCGGAGAAGTGAATCCAAAGCGACGGGAAGATAGACCCCGGGGGGAGGGGCCAGCTCCCGGCAAGCGGCGGAACAACGGAGCACAAAATCAGGACTTTTAAAAGTCTGTTCCGCTGAGGGACATCGCTCCAAAGGCTAAACCGGAGCGAAGCCCACGCGGGGTCAGCGTGGCCTCAGGTCCCGCAGGGTCACAGAAGGATCGGGGGTGTCTGAGTGTCACAGAGCTTGCGGGTATTGGAACGGGAGAGCCGGCTACAGAGACAGAGCCGACAGGAAGCTCGCAGCTCGGTGTTACCTTGAACCGGTCGGAGGCTCGGTGAGCTCAGAGCACGGCCGGAGGTCAGGCAGACGGGAGTAACTGGGCGCTGTTCTCTGAGGGCGCACTGAGGAGTGGGGCCCTGGGCTCTCGGCTCCTCCGGGCTGGAGACCAGGAGGCCGCCATTTGTATTCCCGTCCTCCGGAACTCTACGGAAAGCGCTCAGGGAACGAAAGCTCCTGAAAGCAAACCCGAGCGGATTACTCACCCCCGCCCCGGGTAAGGGCGGTGTAATTCCGCCTGGGGCAAAGACACTTGAGAATCACTACAACAGGCCCCTCCCCCAGAAGATCAACAAGATATCCAGCCGAGACCAAGTTCACCTACCAAGGAGTGCGGTTTCAATACCAAGGAGAGCAGCAGAATTACAGAGGAGGAGAAAGCCAAGCACGGAACTCATGGCTTTTTCCCTGTGATTTTTTTTAGTCTTGCAGTTAATTTAATTTTTTTCTTTTTCATTTTTTATTTTTTTTTCTCACCTTCGGGTAAACTTTTTTTTTAACTGTTACCTTTTTCTTTTTTAATGATTTTTTTAAAAAATTTTATTTATTTATCAGAGAGAGGGAGAGAGCGAGCACAGGCAGGCAGAGAAGCAGCAGAGGCAGAGGGAAAGCAGGCTCCCCGCTGAGCAAGGAGCCCGATGTGGGACTCGATCCCAGGACGCTGAGACCATGACCCGAGCCGAAGGCAGCTGCTTAACCAACTGAGCCACCCAGGCATCCCTTTTTTAATGATTTTTTACTAGTTTATCTAATATATATATTTTCTCTTTTTTATATTTTTCTTAGGTGTTTTCTTTTTTTTATTTCTTTTCTTTTCTTTTTTTTCTTTTTTCTTTTTTTTTTTTTCTTTCTTCCTTTTTGAACCTCTTTTTATCCCCTTTCTCCCCCCTCACGATTTTGGATCTCTTCTAATTTGGTTAAAGCACATTTTCCTGGGGTTGTTGCCACCCTTTTAGTATTTTACTTGCCCCTTCATATACTCTTATCTGGACAAAATGACAAGACGGAAAAATTCAACACAAAAAAAAAAGAACAAGAGGCAGTACCAAAGGCTAGGGACCTAATCAATACAGACATTGGTAATATGTCAGATCTAGAGTTCAGAATGACAATTCTCAAGGTTCTAGCCGGGCTTGAAAAAGGCATGGAAGATATTAGAGAAACCCTCTCGAGAGATATAAAAGCCCTTTCTGGAGAAATAAAAGAACTAAAATCTAACCAAGTTGAAATCAAAAAAGCTATTAATGAGGTGCAATCAAAAATGGAGGCTCTCACTGCTAGGATAAATGAGGCAGAAGAAAGAATTAGTGATATAGAAGACCAAATGACAGAGAATAAAGAAGCTGAGCAAAAGAGGGACAAACAGCTACTGGACCACGAGGGGAGAATTCAGGAGATAAGTGACACCATAAGACGAAACAACATTAGAATAATTGGGATTCCAGAAGAAGAAGAAAGAGAGAGGGGAGCAGAAGGTATACTGGAGAGAATTATTGGGGAGAATTTCCCCAATATGGCAAAGGGAACGAGCATCAAAATTCAGGAGGTTCAGAGAATGCCCCTCAAAATCAATAAGAATAGGCCCACACCCCATCACCTAACAGTAAAATTTACAAGTCTCAGTGACAAAGAGAAAATCCTGAAAGCAGCCCGGGAAAAGAAGTCTGTAACATACAATGGTAAAAATATTAGATTGGCAGCTGACTTATCCACAGAGACCTGGCAGGCCAGAAAGAGCTGGCATGATATTTTCAGAGCACTAAACGAGAAAAACAAGCAGCCAAGAATACTATATCCAGCTAGGCTATCATTGAAAATAGAAGGAGAGATTAAAAGCTTCCAGGACAAACAAAAACTGAAAGAATTTGCAAACACCAAACTGCTCTACAGGAAATATTGAAAGGGGTCCTCTAAGCAAAGAAAGAGCCTACAAGTGGTAGATCAGAAAGGAACAGAGACCATATACAGTAACAGTCACCTTACAGACAATACAATGGCACTAAATTCATATCTCTCAATAGTTACCCTGAATGTTAATGGGCTAAATGCCCCTGTCAAAAGACACAGGGTATCAGAATGGATAAACAAAACAAAACCCATCTATATGTTGCCTCCAAGAAACTCATTTTAAGCCCGAAGACACCTCCAGATTTAAAGTGAGGGGGTGGAAAAGAATTTACCATGCTAATGGACATCAGAAGAAAGCAGGAGTGGCAATCCTTATATCAGATCAATTAGATTTTAAGCCAAAGACTATAAGAAGAGATGAGGAAGGACACTATATCATACTCAAAGGGTCTGTCCAACAAGAAGATTTAACAATTTTAAATATCTATGCCCCCAACGTGGGAGCAGCCAACTATATAAACCAATTAATAACAAAATCAAAGAAACACATCAACAATAATACAATAATAGTAGGGGACTTTAACACTCCCCTCACTGAAATGGACAGATCATCCAAGCAAAAGATCAGCAAGGAAATAAACGCCTTAAATGACACACTGGACCAGATGGACATCACAGATATATTCAGAACATTTCATCCCAAAGCAACAGAATACACATTCTTCTCTAGTGCACATGGAACATTCTCCAGAATAGATCACATCCTCGGTCCTAAATCAGGACTCAACTGGTATCAAAAGATTGGGATCATTCCCTGCATATTTTCAGACCACAATGCTCTAAAGCTAGAACTCAACCACAAAAGGAAGTTTGGAAAGAACCCAAATACATGGAGACTAAACAGCATCCTTCTAAAGAATGAATGGGTCAACCGGGAAATTAAATAATTGAAAAAAATCATGGAAACAAATGATAATGAAAATACAACGGTTCAAAATCTGTGGGACACAACAAAGGCAGTCCTGAGAGAAAAATATATAGCAGTATAAGCCTTTCTCAAGAAACAAGAAAGGTCTGAGGTACACAACCTAACCCTACACCTAAAGGAGCTGGAGAAAGAACAAGAAAGAAACCCTAGGCCCAGCAGGAGAAGAGAAATCATAAAGATCAGAGCAGAAATCAATGAAATAGAAACCAAAAAAACAATAGAACAAATCAACGAAACTAGGAGCTGGTTTTTTGAAAGAATTAATAAAATTGATAAACCCCTGGCCCGACTTATCAAAAAGAAAAGAGAAAGGACCCAAATAAATAAAATCATGAATGAAAGAGGAGAGATCACAACTAACACCAAAGAAATACAAACTATTATAAGAACATACTATGAGCAACTCTACGCCAATAAATTTGACAATCTGGAAGAAATGGATGCATTCCTAGAAACATATAAACTACCACAACTGAACCAGGAAGAAATAGAAAGCCTGAACAGACCCATAACCAGTAAGGAGATTGAAACAGTCATTAAAAATCTCCAAACAAATAAAAGCCCTGGGCCAAACGGCTTCCCGGGGGAATTCTACCAAACATTTAAAGAAGAACTAATTCCTATTCTCCTGAAACTGTTCCAAAAAATAGAAATGGAAGGAAAACTTCCAAACTCATTTTATGAGGCCAGCATCACCTTGATCCCAAAACCAGACAAGGATCCCACCAAAAAAGAGAGCTATAGACCAATATCCTTGATGAACACAGATGCGAAAATACTCAACAAAATACTAGCCAATAGGATTCAACAGTACATTAAAAAGATTATTCACCACGATCAAGTGGGATTTATTCCAGGGCTGCAAGGTTGGTTCAACATCCACAAATCAGTCAATGTGATACAACACATCAATAAAAGAAAGAACAAGAACCCTATGATACTCTCAATAGATGCTGAAAAAGCATTTGACAAAGTACAGCATCCCTTCCTGATCAAAACTCTTCAAAGTGTAGGGATAGAGGGCACATACCTCAATATCATCAAAGCCATCTATGAAAAACCCACCGCAAATATCATTCTCAATGGAGAAAAACTGAAAGCTTTTCCGCTAAGGTCAGGAACACGGCAGGGATGTCCATTATCACTACTGCTATTCAACATAGTACTAGAAGTCCTAGCCTCAGCAATCAGACAACAAAAGGAAATTAAAGGCATCCAAATCGGCAAAGAAGAAGTCAAATTATCATTCTTCGCAGATGATATGATACTATATGTGGAAAACCCAAAAGACTCCACTCCAAAACTGCTAGAACTTATACAGGAATTCAGTAAAGTGTCAGGATATAAAATCAATGCACAGAAATCAGTTGCATTTCTCTACAACAACAGCAAGACAGAAGAAAGAGAAATTAAGGAGTCAATCCCATTTACAATTGCACCCAAAACCATAAGATACCTAGGAATAAACCTAACCAAAGAGACACAGAATCTATACTCAGAAAACTATAAAGTACTCATGAAAGAAATTGAGGAAGACACAAAGAAATGGGAAAATGTTCCATGCTCCTGGATTGGAAGAATAAATATTGTGAAAATGTCTATGCTACCTAAAGCAATCTACACATTGAATGCAATTCCTATCAAAGTACCATCCATCTTTTTCAAAGAAATGGAACAAATAATTCTAAAATTTATATGGAACCAGAAAAGACCTCGAATAGCCAAAGGGATATTGAAAAAGAAAGCCAACGTTGGTGGCATCACAATTCCGGACTTCAGGCTCTATTACAAAGCTGTCATCATCAAGACAGCATGGTACTGGCACAAAAACAGACACATAGATCAATGGAACAGAATAGAGAGCCCAGAAATAGACCCTCAACTCTATGGTCAACTAATCTTCGACAAAGCAGGAAAGAATGTCCAATGGAAAAAAGACAGCCTCTTCAATAAATGGTGCTGGGAAAATTGGACAGCCACATGCAGAAAAATGAAATTGGACCATTTCCTTACACCACACAGGAAAATGGACTCAAAATGGATGAAGGACCTCAATGTGCAAAAGGAATCCATCAAAATCCTTGAGGAGAACACAGGCAGCAACCTCTTCGACCTCTGCCGCAGCACCATCTTCCTAGGAACAACTCAAAAGGCAAGGGAAGCAAGAGAAAAAATGAACTATTGGGATTTCATCAAGATCAAAAGCTTTTGCACAGCAAAGGAAACAGTTAACAAAATCAAAAGACAACTCACAGAATGGGAGAAGATATTTGCAAACGACATATCAGATAAAGGACTAGTGTCCAAAATCTATAAAGAACTTAGCAAACTCAATACCCAAAGAACAAATAATCCAATCAAGAAATGGGCAGAGGTCATGAACAGACATTTCTGCAAAGAAGACATCCAGATGGCCAACAGACACATGAAAAAGTGCTCCATATCACTCGGCATCAGGGAAATACAAATCAAAACCACAATGAGATATCACCTCACACCAGTCAGAATGGCTAAAATCAACAAGTCAGGAAATGACAGATGCTGGCGAGGATGCGGAGAAAGGGGAACCCTCCTACACTGTTTGTTGGTGGGAATGTAAGCTGGTGCAGCCACTCTGGAAAACAGCATGGAGGTTCCTCAAAATGTTGAAAATAGAACTGCCCTATGACCCAGCAATTGCACTATTGGGTATTTACCCTAAAGATACAAACATGGTGATCCAAAGGGGCACGTGCACCGGAATGTTTATAGCAGCAATGTCCACAATAGCCAAACTATGGAAAGAACCTAGATGTCCATCAACAGATGAATGGATCAAGAAGATGTGATATATATACACAATGGAATACTATGCAGCCATAAAAAGAAATGAAATCTTGCCATTTGCGACAACATGGATGGAACTAGAGCGTATCATGCTTAGCGAAATAAGTCAAGCAGAGAAAGACAACTATCATATGATCTCCCTGATATGAGGAAGTGGTGATGCAACATGGGGGCTTAAGTGGGTAGGAGAAGAATCAATGAAACAAGATGGGATTGGGAGGGAGACAAACCATAAGTGACTCTTAATCTCACAAAACAAACTGAGGGTTGCTGGGGGGAGGGGGGTTGGGAGAAGGGGGTGGGATTATAGACATTGGGGAGGGTATGTGCTTTGGTGAGTGCTGTGAAGTGTGTAAACCTGGTGATTCACAGACCTGTACCCCTGGGGATAAAAATATATGTTTATAAAAAATAAAAAATTTAAAAAAAAAAAGCCACTGGAGGACCCTGATCATCAGAGAATTGTAACAAAATTCTCATAGGATTCTGAGTTGGTAGAATGAGCAACAGTGAATGACGTGAAATACTGAAAAATAGGAGGGGGAGACAAACCATGAGAGACTGTGGACTCTGAAAAACAAACTGGGGGTTTTGGAGGGGAGGAGAGTGGGGGGGTTGGTGGTGGGTATTATGGAGGGCACGTATTCCATGGAGCACTGGGTGTGGTGCATAAACAATGAATTCTGGAAAACTGAAAAGAAATAAAAGAAATAAAATAAAATAAAACAAAATGGAAAAAAAAATAAATGAACATTTTCCCTGGGGTGTGGCTTACTGAACATTTGCGGTATTTCAAAATGGTATCTGGGCATAATGTTGTTATGGTGTGGATTTTGATATTTAAGTCCTAATTAAGCTACCTGTCTGTGAAAGAGTTCCCTGAAAACTCCTCACAGAGAAAAGAAAGAAGTACAGTGGCTACCTTCACTCTTATATGGTTGAGTAACTTGTTCTAGATCAGTCAAGACCAACTGTGAAAATCTGCTAATAATAATACCTAGTATGTGCCTATAACAAGGGACTAAATGACTCTTTGTTTTCCTTCACTTAATAACTATGCCAAAACCTCCCTGGGAAAGTTAGATTAGATTAGGATCCCTTGGGACACATTTGGAGGACATCCAAGGATTTAAAAATGAGAACTTTAACCTAAAATCTAGATTCCTGACTTACATTTAAAAATTTAAAGACCTACACATTCCCACATGGCACAAATCAGCTGAGGACATACATTTGTAAGTTGGCCATGCTTGCCACTACCTTCTGTTGTCTCCACCTGCCACATTTTTCTCCTTTGTGTGACCTTTTTGGTCTAGGTGGTCAGTTGTATTTAAACCTCCTACCCTGTATTGCTAAACTCCATCCCAGTGCTGACTTTTTAAAAGTTCATTAAGTATTTTAAACAGAATATGTTTGGCTTCAAAACAAATGTTTCCCAGTGACTCAGAAATGTAGTAGACAAACAGTTCAGTATTTAGAGGTTAGAAACAAAGACATTAGTGAAGTAAAGACTGCATAATAATACAGTCAGCCTGGAACTGCCCAAAATACATTTGTTCTTGACAATGTTTGCCTGAAGATTTCCCTTTCTTAAAATTTTCAGGTTGGGGGAAGGCATATTTTGTTTGACTACTAATCCATTATAATAGTTATCATACCTAAAATATTACTGATAGATGGTGGTGGTGGGGAGCTGATGACTTATGTGATTCTTTGGTATGAACTGGAAACAGTCAGCTCTAGCTCAATGGCTTTTAAATAAAACAAAATAAAGTATCTTCAATAAATGGTGCTGGAAAAATTGGACAGCTATATACAGAAAATGAAATTTGACCATTCTCTTATACCATACACAAAGATAAACTCAAAATTGATGAAAGACCTCAATGTGAGATGGGAATCCATCAAATCCTAGAGGAGAACATAGCCAGTACCCTCTTCAACATGGGCCACAGCTACTTCTTTCAAGACATGTCTCCAAAGAAAATGAACTTTTTGGATTTCATCAAGATAAAAAGCTTCTTCACAACAAAGGAAACAGCAAAACAAAAAGGCAACCCACGGAATGGGAGAAGATATTCACAAATGACACCATAGACAAAGGGCTGATATCCAAGATCTATAAAGAATTTCTCAAACTCCATACCCAAAAACCAGATGCCCAGTCAAAAAATGGGCAGAAGACATTGACAGACACTTCTCCAATGAAGACATAAAAATGGCTAGCAGACGCATGAAAAAATGTTCATCATCATTAGCCATTAGGGAAATTCAAATCAAAACCACATTGAGATACCACCTTACACCACTTAGAATGGCAAAAATTAACAGGGCAAGAAACAACAAATGTTGGAGAGAATGTGGAGAAGGGGAATACTCTTACACTGTTGGTGGGAATGTAAGTTGGCCCAGCCACTTTGGAAAACAGTGTGGAGATTCCTCAAAAAATTAAAAAGAGCTACCCTGAAATCGCACTACTGGGCATTTACCACAAAGATACAGATGTAGTGAAATGAAGGTCCATATGTACCCCAGTGTTCATACCAGCAATGTCTGCAATAGCCAAACTGTGGAAAGATCTGAGATGCCCTTCAACACACGAATGGATAAAGAAGATGTGGTCTGTATAATCAATGGAATATTACTCAGCGATCAGAAAGGATGAATACCCAACTTTTGCATCAACATGGATGGGACTAGTGGAGATTATGCTGAGTGAAATAAGTCAAGCAGAGGAAGTCAATTATCATATGATTTCACTTACTTGTGGAACATAAGGAATAACATGGAGGACATTAGGAGAAGAAAGGGAAAAGTGAAGGGGGGGGGGGATCAGAGGAGGAGACAAACCATGAGAGACTGCGGACTCCAAGAAACAAACTGAGGGTTTTAGAGGGGAGAGGGTGGGTGAGCCTAGTGGTGGATATTAAGGAGGGCATGTATTGCATGGAGCACTGGGTCTTATACGTAAACAATGAATCTTGGAACACTACATCAAAGAGTAACGATGTAGTGTATGGTGACTAACATAACATAATAAAAAAAAGAAAAAATTGTTTTAAAAAAGTATTGGACATGAAGTGAGGGGTGTGGGTCGAGTTAGAGGGTGACAATGATCAGAGTCCTAGGGAAAGGGCCTAAGTCACTGAGGACCTTGAGCCTGATATCAAAAATCAAATCAAAAGCCAAACTATTTCTGACTTGAAGGGTAGTGCCTTCTCTAACATTCCTCACTTTCTCTTTATTTCTTCCATATCACAGTTCTGCAGGAACTATTGAGAAGGGTATCAGTCAGTATAAATTAGACTATTCTGTGGTAACAAATAGATCCCCTAATCTCAAGAGCTCAACACATATGGTTTATCTCCAAGTCAAATCATAGTTTGATGCATATTGAGTAAGTCTCTTATACAGCTTTTCTGAGGATGACTCAGGTACCCAGGATGCTTCTTTTTGTTACACTAGTGAAAATAAGATGCTTCCAACATTGTGGAAGAGAGACAGCTGGAGGGTAACACGAGATATCCTTCAGAACCAGGCTATGAAGTGGGCTATATTAGTTCTTCCCAAGTTCCATTGACCAAACACAGTCATATGGTGCCAACAAAACTGCAAGAAAGCCTGAGCTATGTAGTCTTCCTCTGTGGCCACACCCCATTGACTCAGCCACACAGAACTAAAAATGTCCAGGAGCCATAAGTGATCAACTAAGAGTGGAAAGTGTTACCATGAGCCAAACAACAACTAAATGTATGTCACAGTTTGGATTTTGGGCAATCTTGAGTATATAAATGAGGAAAATGGATAGATTGGACTGATTGTGATGATGGGACCCAAGGTCAGATGGAATCAGAAGAGGAATATAACAAGTGAATAATCTCTCTTTTTGCATGGCATCAAAACTCTGGCATAGACGCATGTACTACATCTTGAGGATAAGTACTATAGGGGAAAAGTATAATTTTCTCTTCTCACTGGGGCTTCCAAACTTGGTTATTATGTGATAGTTGGGAAAACCAGTCTCAGGGAACCTGTTCTAAATGAAGATAGCCTAATCCCTGCTCAGACACAGAAGCTGACTTTCCAGAGGCCCATCTAGTACTGAATCATAGACCCAAACTGTGAGATCACTCATTCTGTGAATTGCCTTACCACCAGCTTGGTTTCAATATGGAAATACATAGAGCAACATGTATTCATCACAGTTTGTCTGGAGCTACATGTAAGAATCTCCAGAGAAGAGTTTGCCAAAGACACTTAGTCAAGAACCTAGAGATTCCCAAATCCCAGGTTGTCCCCATGGTGCTGAAATTCACAAATTAACTAGTATTTTTTTTTTAATGAATAGTTACTATGTAAATTAAAAAACAAACCCCCTTTTATTTATTGAAAGCCACTAAAAACAAACCTAAAAAGACAAGCTACAAACCCAGAGATATTTACTATACAGAACTGACAAAGGAATAGTATCCATAATACATAGTGAGATGCAAATTCATTTTAAAAAGTCAAACAATCCAATAGAAAATGGACAAAAGCTCTAAACACACATTTCACTAAGAAGGAAGCACACATGACCATAAGTATGTAAAAGACATTGACTTTATTTGTAATCAGGGAATGCAAATTTAAACCACAAGAAGATACCTTTTATACCCATCAGATTGGCAAAAATTATCAAGTCTTCATACTCTCACAAGGATCAGTACACATTGTTAGAGATAGTGTGAATTGATAAACTCACTTCAGAAAATATTTTGGCATCACCTAAAAAAGTCGAGGATGCATGTATCCTTTAATTAAGCACTTGCTTTCCTATGTATATTTCCTAAAACCATTCCTGAACATGAGATATGTATAAGAATAGGCAAAGCAGCAGAACCAATCAAAATAGAAAAATGCTGGACATAAACTAAATGTCCATGGACAAGAAAATGAATGAACTAATTGTGATATATTCATGAAATAGACAATACAATTATTGTATTAATGCAATTAATTAGTGAGAATGAATAAACTACAGGTATCAATGTGGATACATCTCTGGGCACAATGCTAAACAGAAAAAGCAAGTTTCAGAGAAATATTACATATATGAAGTTTAAAAACATGCAAAACAAAATAATATATGTTCATAAGTTAAAATGCCAGGGAAAAGCAAAAGAATCTTAAACACAAAAATCAGAGAACTATGACAAGGGTAGGAGTAAGGAGGGGCTTGTAATCAGAAAGTGGCTTGCTTACAACGTGCTTCAGATTTGTTGTTTTCTTTCTTGTAACTGATTGTGTGTATAGTAGTATCTTATTATTCCTCTTTAAACTGTACATATACAATATCTATACTCCCTTATATACATGATACATTTCAAAATACATTTTTCCTATGCTACTGTGGCATACTCATTTATTTATCCCGTATCCATTCTCCCTTCCCCTCCTTGTTAAAACCACTTCTGTTATATTTAGCATACCTTCCCCCTGAGACAAATCACCTTTTGGGGAGTAGGAAAAGAATAAATAAAACAGGATGGGATGGGAGGGAGACAAACCATAAGAGACTCCTTTTTTTTTTTTAAGATTTTATTTATTTATTTGAGAGAGAGAGACAGTGAGAGAGAACATGAGCGAGGGGAAGGTCAGAGGGAGAAGCAGACTCCCCATGGAGCTGGGAGCCCGATGTGGGATTCGATCCTGGGACTCCGGGATCATGACCTGAGCCGAAGGCAGTCGTCCAACCAACTGAGCCACCCAGGCATCCCCATAAGAGACTCTTAATCTCACAAAATGAACTGAGGGTTGCTGGGGGGATATTCTTCATTTGTAATCAGGGAATGCAGGGGCTCAGGGGAGGGTGGTTGGGTTGTGGACATTGGGAAGGGTATGTGCTATGGTGAGTGCTGTGAAGTGTGTAAACCTGGTGATTCACAGACCTGTACCCCTGGGGCTAATAATACACTCTATGTTTACTAAAAAATTAAAAAACTAAAAAAATATATATAATTTTTCAAAAAGTGTCTCTTACTTTTCCAGCTTCCCTTGCAGATAGGGGTGGCCATGTCATGACTATTAAGTTATTCAGGGAGTCTGCTGAGGGCCTTCTGGGAAAGGTTTTATTTTATTAGTCAGGGACAGATGCAGTTTGCACTGCCCTTTCTCCTTGTTCTGGACATCCATGGCTACCTAATAAACCATGGCTACCTAATAAACAACCCCAACTGAGTAGCAGACTACAACAGCCACTTTATTTTGCTCAGAAACGAATCCTGTGGGTCAAGAATTTGTACATGGCATGGTGTGGATGGCTTAACTTTCATGAAGTCTGGGTTCTTACTGGGGATATTTCAAAGGGCTGGGGACTAGAATCATTTGGAAGCCTCTTCACTTTCATCTCTGCCTCCTGGGCTATGATGGCTCATAGACTGGGCTCATTTGGGACTGTTGATCAAAGCCCTACATTGAGTTTTCCATCTAGCTTGGGCTCCTCCCAGGATGGCATCAGGAAAGGGAGAATTTTAAGAGGAAGAGTCCCAAGAAGAGCATCAAGAGAGTCGGTGTTCTAAGAGAACTAGTCAAAAGCTATAGAGCATTTTATAATCTAGCCTCAGAAGTCACACAATGTCACTTCTACCATGCTCTATTGGTTGAATCAGTCACAAACCCACTTGGAGTCAAGGGGAGGGAACATAAACCCCACTTCTCGATAGGACATGGGTCAAGGAATTTGTGCTATATTTTAAAAACCATTATCCTCATCAACTTTCTTTTTTGAATAGAGGACCTGATGCCAGGAGTGGAGCAGCCTTCTTGCAACCACAAGGGAAAAGCCAGAAGAAAAAGCTCTAGATATCTTCAGCCAACAGACCAATCAGAAAGCTCTTACCTCCAGACTTTTGATGATGTGAGAAAAATTAACTCCCATTTGTTTAAGTCATTTTTAGATTCTAATGCTATGTGCAAGCAACAGCATTTCTAACCAATGTACTGCCTCTCCCGGAGATAGACTCAGGATGGTATAAATAGATCTGGATTTGGAGTAAGCATGGATATAGAGTTAAGAAAACTCTATGGAGATGTTTGAGTCTTTCATTATTATTTCTGAGTTTTCATTAGCTCCACTTAAGCCTCAGAGTATATCAGACTAAAGCTTATTTTTAACTAGTTGACATAAATTTTGTGTATAAAACTGACATGAAAAAATGCATGATCCTCAAAAAATGGTAGAACACTTAATGATTGCAAAGCACTTTATAGTCCTCAGCCAGACAATTGGAATGGGTGATTTACACTCTTATTCCCATTCAGGGTCAACCCCCAACAGTGTAGGAAATGAAGACATTTGTCTCTTCCAGAAATTAATACCCATAGAAAACAAAGCCTGGAAGAGGCATTAGGGATTCTGGAAGAATGCAAAAAACAAATACTTCTCTAAATGGAAACTTAAGTAAAAGCTCAAAGGCAATGGGTACCTATTTCCCCCTACAGTGGGACCCATCTTTGTGCTGCTGTCTAGATAAGAAAACAGGAATAGAGAGCCCTACATACAGTCAGTCCACTCTAAGAACCATTTCCTGAGCTCACCAACTGGAGCTTGGGGCAGCATCTATTTGACATGTGGGGCAGAGCACATTGCCCCTTGCAACACATGCTCCTTTTACATGGGAGTGAAGTTCAGGAAAGTAAATGAGCCCATCTTTCAAAGATTCCGTTATCCCCAGGTCCATCTCCCAGCAGTGGATTCTGAGCCTGAGAGGCCTCACTGTAGAAGTTGCTGCCAAGTTAATAAAGCTCCAACATACGCCATTTGCCTTGGAAATATACAGAATGCTTTGAGCTTGGTGGTCACGGCGATAGAAAATGAAGGAATTTTTCTCAGTGAAGCTTCTGCTTCCCATCAGATACTGAGATTCATTATCTCCATGGACATGTTAGTGTGTGCTCAGACCTCACATCACAGGATCCTGCGGTCACATCACAGGATCCTGCGGGGGCGCTGGGGGTAGTTCCCCACAGTGACTTAGTGAGGGCCAGCTTTCCGGTTGTGCTGTGTCCACAGTAAGGCAGAGCCCTGAGCACATGGATAATCCCGGCAGCCTTCCTTTTGAGCATGTAGCACAACAGGCATCCTGCGTGTGGGAGACCTCCAGCACTGGTCCATCCAAAGGGGATCCCCTCCTTCCCAGATCTCCAAAAGAACCCTCTCCATTTTAACATTCCTCACCAGTGCAAAGGCTGTCAGCTGTGATCCTGGCATTCCATGAACTCACTGCAGACTCTTGAAAGACTTCCAAAGTCCTCAGTTCAGGTTCCCAAACCCCCTCCTCTACCCAACAATGCTTTGTAATACCCTGGGCTCTATAAATTCTCGGGCTGGTGTCATGAGTGTTCCAACAAAACAGAATAACCTCAATATAAGGCAGAGTCTTGTTTTTGAAAGTAAATAGAGAAACACAATTGCAGTTTTTCTAAAGCTTCCAATTTTCTCAAATTTTCCATTTCAATGGTATGTGTTAAGCCCATCCTTAGTGACCCTAGCTAGTCATTATCATTACTAACAACAAAATATAGCAGATGTTTATTTGGATAATGATGCTGACTCAGTAGTCTAGAGGGAACACTCACAGAGGAAGGAGCGGCAGTCAGCTCTGCATGTGATCAGCCGCTGGCCCTGAGTGGGGGTTCAGTGAAGAAACTGCCCTGGCTCCATTTTAAGGTGATGGTGTGTGTATGCGCACGTGCGAGCGTGCGTGCACACGTGTGCATGTGTGTACAAGCAAGCACTTGTCATTTATCCCTTTAGAAGAAATGGAATCCATTATTTTGTGAGGCATTCTGTTTTGCTGCTTTTCTAGCAATACATAAACCTGTCTTATTCTAGGAAGGTCAAAGTATCTTGCAGACATTACTCCGAGTCTGCATGGAGAGAAATTATTGTTTCCAGAGTCAGCTCCTACCCCAATCCCTAAAAGAGCTCTTGAATGCTAACCAAAACAATCCCACCACTTCAAAGCTCACAGATGCTTATATTAGACTTGAAGGTGAAAGTTCAAGGGAGGAGGTTTCTTCATTTCTAATTCCTGCCATCTGGTCGGAATCTGACTCCAGGGAGAAGCAGGCTGGCAGGTGACAGCTTAGAGCATGGCTGGTCTTTACAAATGCCACCCAATCCTCTTCTGTGTAATTGGTACTTTAATTTGCATGGATTTGCATAAATTATGCATCCATCAGAATTCTTTTGGTGCCCATTTAGGATCAAAATAAATCTGCTATTTTTAAAGTATCAAACCTAGGTGGCTTTTTTTTTTTTTTTTTTAAATACCTGTGTGCCTATGCACTCTCTGATTTTATCAGTCATTGCTCTAGTAAGGTCTCCCAGTGGTAACTGCTCTGCCCATGGCAAACATTCATTTAATAAGTATGCATTGAATAAATGAATGAAGCCAGGATCTTCATTATCAGTCCTATCCGTTGAGCCTGAGCCAACATCTGAAAGCTTTCTTGGGTTGAAAGGTACCTGAAAACCGGCAAGATGTAGGAGCAGACCAAAGGTAGAGACTGCCCAGCAACTTTCTGCAGACAGGGGGTGACTCCTTTGATCTCCCAGCATGACTAATGCCCTCAGACCAGTGGCTTGAGGCTACTGGTGCATCCCTTTCAATGTGCTAGAGTACCTGGAGCACACTCATCTGTTTGCATGTCTTTCTTCTTTAGGGCAGGAGGAGGAAGAGAATAAAAATAATAAATAAGATAAAGGCAAGGCTGGGATTTGCCCACTCAGAAACAAGCCTCCCTTGCAGTTCTTAGAAGATCTTCCTGACAGTACTTTACCTTGAGACTCTCTGCTCTGATCTCTGCCATCATTCTTTTCTTCTCAGGGATCTGAAGTTTTCTGGAGAAGAGAAGAGTACATTTCCTCAAACCCATGCTCCAGCACTAAAGGAGACTTTTTTGTGTGCTGTAAAGGAGCTTTTTCTTTCTTCTAATCCAATGTTGGGATCTCTAAGGAATCCTGGGCTTGGGTTCACATAGCCCCGTGGTTCTCTCCTTGAATGTACGTCAGCAACCCCTTGGGGGAAGGTGAGCTATGTCTACCCTCAGAGAGTTCCATAGGCCTGGGGTGGGTCCTGGGAATCCAAACCTGGGTGTTTAAAAAGCACTGCCAGGTGAAACTGAAGGACAGTAGAGTTGAAAACCCCAAACACTTCAGTTGGTTTGCCCATGAAGGAAATTTAGTGCAGGGAGATGTAATTGCATAGAAAGCCAAGCCCCGGAACCAGAGCTCTCTCTTGTTTAGAGAGAGATTAGCCCAGAGTTGTGATTAGGAGAAATGTGAGTCTGTCTTTAAGACAGCGCATCTGGGTGAGGTAAAGAATGGAATCTTTTCGAGTGCTACGGCATGGCCTTACTGTGCTTTGCTTCTATAGAATCTGAAACTAGGTGCTCCCAGAAGTCTGTTAAAGAAACAAATCCATTTGCTAATGTGGGGTCCTGCTCAGCAACCACTCCCCACTAATCCGACATGGTCCTGGCTTTTCAGCTCAGGTTTTTAGTAAGGTGCAGAGGTAGGATCTGGAAGGAGGAAATGGATGCTTCTTCATCTTAATCTTCCAGGAATCTGAAGCGTTCTTCAGACATTTCACCAGAGTTCAAAAGCCATCAGAGATTGATATTCAGCCGAACAGCAGTTTGAATAGCAGTCTGCCCCCGCCTTGAGGCACCTTCTGGGATCCCTGGGTCATATTTTATTTTGCAGCAAGAGTATTAGAAACTTAATCTAAGACCCTTGGAAGTTCTCCAAGCTCAAGAAATTATTAGAATGCAAAACTGCAATCGTCAAGAGAGTCCTCCTCACTGCTCTTAATGTTCTTTGTTCCCAAGACTGAACTCTATACCAAAAATCAGTTCCGAACTCTATTCTAATTGGAAAGATGAATGCCGCAGAAAGGTAACCAGGGATTCTGGGCTCCATCATGCCTGAGCATTAGATGCCTACACATGGACAAGTGATACCTGGGCCGTATTCACACTGCGTGGCTTCCTTTACATTATGCAACACCTGAGCTTTTGTGAGCTTCCCAACCTGCCTCCCCCCAAAGTATTTATTGAGCACCTATTTTACATACAATGATTTGCATACGGTGTCTCATCTCATTCTCACAGAGATCTTGTCAGGAAGGTGTCACCATCCTTTACAGATGAAGAAATTCCCCCATGTCACTCAGAAAGCACTGCCAGGATTTGAACTACTAACTGGTCAGTTTCAAAAGATCTGTTCTTTCCACTAAGAGCCTCCCCAAAACATCAGGAGGAGAGCTGAGCAGCTCTAGAATGACTGGTATTTGAAATATATAAGCTGAGCCTCATATACCTATGAGTATATGGGGGGAAGCCAAGGGCCGTTCCCTGACTTTCCTGGGCTGCCCGGGGCTAGAGGCAGCTCTGCCAGGCAGCTTTAAACACACACATTTCCAGAAAGAAGGCTCCTTATTTAAAACCTGCTGTTTTGAATTTGCAGAGTTATGGCTTTGCCTAACTTCCTACCAGCAGATGGATGTAAAGAATTCTTTGCAGGGTGTGAATGCTGGGGGCAGAGCTTCCCTCCCCAAGATGGCTCAGCCTGATTGTTTTGTTTTTGTTTTCAGTCTTCTGTTGGTTGTTTTACTGATTCTGAGGGATACAAAAGCACAGTGAGACATTTAGTTGACTTCCAAATAAAGTCCTTGCTACAGTGTTGAAACATTTGCATTGTAATTGTGTGTCTTCAGTGTCAGAAAAGGAGTCATTTAACTTTCATGGAGATATTTCTACATTTAACAGCAGCCCACATGCCAACAGAAGCCATGAATGATTTGTTTTCTCCTTATTTGCTTCTAAGCAATTCAAAGTTTTATATACCAGCAGAGAGCTCTGAATGAGAGAAGACATGCTCCACAAGCGTGTTGAATGAGTAAATGAATGCAAGTCAGGCAGTCTAGCAAGTCTAATGTTGAGAACTCAAAGACGTTCCTGGGAAGATACGGGCCCATCAAAGCCCATCACACTGATGCACTGAGTACTTTACACGAGCTCAGTGACGTTTTACTACAATCCTATAAGGTGATAGAATTCTTGTGAAAAATGAGGAACCTGATGCTGAAGGGGCTTAAGCAACTTATTCCCATTCTCACAGTTATCAAGAAGCTACACGGAGTCATTCCTGTTCTGCCCATCCCTTGTTTCCACCCCAGGCAGGGAGTCACTCAACCCATTAGGAATGGGATTTTGCTTTTTGGCTCACTGTCTGATTAACTGCATCCCAGGCCCAGCAAGAGGTTCTCAGAGAAAAGTGTGATAACCTCAGAGCAGTCCAGAATCTCGTTGACTCTGGGGTCATTTCTGAGCAACGCTCTCAGCATTGTACTGACTTACCCTCTCCCCAAGAGAACAGCAGACCAGAGAAGCCAAGGGCTTTTGGATTTACCCCCAAACTCTCCTGAAGGATAAATATGTGCTAATCAGCTCCCAGCATCTCAAGATTTCCTGTTTTCTTTGTTGTTTTTCACATCTGCTGGCCCCCTGCTTTGGGTTAAGTTTATATTCACGGAAGAATTAGGGGTGAGACAACAGTGTTCTTTTTCCTCACAATCAAAAGCAATTCTTGGGCACCTGGGTGGCTCAGTGGGTTGAGCCGCTGCCTTCGGCTCGGGTCATGATCTCAAGGTCCTGGGATCGAGTCCCGCATCGGGCTCTCTGCTCAGCAGGGAGCCTGCTTCCCTCTCTCTCTCTGCCTGCCTCTCCGACTACTTGTGATTTCTCTCTGTCAAGTAAATAAATAAAATCTTAAAAAAAAAAAAAAAAGCAATTCTTAAATAAATCTCTTCCACAGAGAAGGGGATCCTTGATAAATAGACTCCCTTTTTGAGCTGGGGGTTTAGGCTCACCCATGGAATACAGAAATGCCCCCAAATATCATAAGCTATCATTAAAATAAAAAATCACTGGGGCATCAGGGTGGCTCAGTCAGTTAAGTGTCCGACTCTTGATCTCAGCTCAGGTCTTGATCTTATGGTCATGAGTTCAAGCCCCTTGCTGGGCTCCACACCGGGCATGGAGCCTACTTACGCAACCCCCTACAAGCAATCGCTAACCCTCGGGCTTTTCACCACACCCCATACTCTGTTCATCTCCAAAGAAAAATGATTCACTTGTTAATGTGCCCTGAGATCCAATCGGAGGTGAAATAAGATGGTTTAGTACCGCCTTTTCTAATGTGTCTAAGAGCTATTTTTATAATTAAATTCAAATGACCAGTTATAAACAAGAGATTAAAAAATTATAAGCTAAAATGAAATGTAATATGAAATGGTTCTTGGTAAAATTCCTTGTGAAAACCCTAATCTCAAATTTCCTGGAATCCATCCTTTTCTGTACCATTTCTGGTCTTTCTGTGCCAATACAAGTACTTCCCCTAGACCCAAAAACTCTTCTCGGCTTTGTTAGTAGGAATCACTGCAGTAAAACACAAAGCTACATTGAATATCAATATTGGAATCAGAATGTACAGAGCATTAAAAAAAATACCCTATCTATATGCCTGGTACTTCTTATCAAAACTCTTTTAGAATCTCTTTCTTGACTGCCAGTCTCTTCATTTAAAAATGAGGTAGGTGAACTGATATCCAAGATTTTCTCTAATTTTGATGACATCGATCTATAAATACATACAGTAATTCTCCAAAAGCTCTAAGTAGGGTTTTAGAGATTTTTTTTAGTGATTTAGAATGAATATTTTCACCACACCCACATAATCGTAATAGAGTTAGTTCATTTTGCTACACCAGTAAGCCAGGTTTATTGAAATGAATGTATAATTTCTTTCTTTTTCTATAAATATAGCCACTTGCCCAAAAAGTCAAACACTCAAATGAAAATTGTTTTATCAATACAAGTCTTGCCATTGAAATGACTCCTTCAGTGTGTGATGACTTCAGAAAGGTGACTGATGGAGGACTGGTTTACAAACAGCCTCGTCCATTCTTCTCTTTTTCTGCTGAAGCCAAGACATCTCTGACCAGTGGGGATTGTGACTTGGGTGTTGACTGAGCAGCAAATGAGTTCAGAATGGACACTCTCCCACTTCATGTCAACGGCTATTTGGCTTAACTCCAAACCACATAGAAGAAGCCTAAATCACACCATACCACTGAGTTTCTGTTGACAAGAAAATCTCCAGCCTGCTTTCTGTGTCACCTATGATGCCACTGTGAAGATGCCACTATAACCCTTAGAAGCTAATTTCAAATGTTATTTTGACATCACACAGTACACGCGTCAGTATCCTGCAGCTTCCAATGCAATTAGGCGCTTACATCAAGCAAAGCGGGGAGGACAAGGAGCCCATAGACCTCGTTAAAACTAAAAGTTCTTACAAATTGGCGTGCTTAATCGATGGGAGATGGTGTTTTCTTCTCCAACAGTGCATTCTTTCAGTGCACTGTGTGCATTTGTGTATTGGGACAGTGTTGTCACCGACGACACAAAGACAGGGCTGCGAGTCCACCAGAAGCTTAGCAAATGAACGCTAGTGGGTAGTAACAAAAACTCCCTCCTTACCCAAACTTCAGACAGGCACCTCTGAGCCTTCTTTTCAACTAGGCCTTGTTCTCAGGATTTACCTTTAACCCACTTAGTCCAGTTTTGGCAAGACTCTTAGTTAACTTCTCTGGTCAAATTCCTCACCACCACCCCCCCTTTTTGCATCTGATCATCCTAACCTGCTTTTAGCAAGAAGCCCCCCGCCCCGACCTCTCCTCTTAATAACTTTCCACCCATGACACACCCCCTCCCCCAACTTCGCTCATTGGCTAAAATCCCCAGCTTTTTTGCTGCATTCCGGGTTGAACCCAACCTCTGGCTTCTATTGGCGATAGCTTTGATGTCCATGCAATAGTCCTGAAGAGTCTTCTTTACGATTTTAACAAGTGTCAGAATAATGTTTTCCTTAACGATAGGCTGTGTTATTTGTGTGCTGTAAAACAAAACATTTCAATCTTCTCTAAGTTTTATAGTTTGGTTTCAGCCACAGGTATTAAATATGATCTACTGTCTGAGGCCCAACAGTTCCAAAGCCCTTGCTGCAGATGCACTTAATCCTTTCTCTTTCTCCCTTTCTTCCCCCAACTCTCTGGAAAAAGAAAAGCTGCACCTTAGTTAAAAGTGCTCTCAGCATAAAAACATTCCAGAAGAGTGGAGCTGGACACGTCGGGAGAGGCATAGCAGCTCCACTCAGGACCATAAAATGATAAGTGGGGGTTCTTTTGCCAAGAGGGGGGCCCCCCTGCACCAGGTGAAAGGCAGTGTGGGTGAAAGGGGGGGGTGCCATGGAAATACCACCAGAAGCCAGGATGAGGTTCTGTGGGTCACTGGAACAAGAAAAAGACTAATAGCATCCTTATTAGAAGCAGAGGGTAGAATAAAGAGAAAAGGTAACAGCTAAGCAGAAAGAAGCTGAAAGAGTAAGGAGGGGAAGTGAGGGGTTTGAGTCTCAGGATCATTTCTGGCAGAATTCTAGCAAATGCTTGCACAAACCCACACAAATCTGATGATGACATCATGCCCTACCCTTTCCTGAAGCCAAGGGGATGTTCTCCAAGTTTATGGAAGAGGGAACCTAAAGGTAGTGACTTGCCTATTCACCAATTCATATACATACAAATTAGCTGAGTTAGTTATTCTGGCTTATTTTATGGTCTGTTTCTCAAGCACCTGAAGATCACCAGTGGTAGAGTATTATTAGGTGATATATTGCAGAAAATTATTCTACTTTTCTCTGCCTTTTAAGTGCACACAGTTGTTAGACCACACATTTGGCAGTGGATATGATCCACAAAACAAAAGCTCATTCAAAAGCTATTCCACACATGAACAGAAAGTTTCTTCCACGCCAGTTTCCCAGAGCTCCACAAACCCTCCTGCCATTTTTGAATCTACTTCCTTGGCTTAAAATGCCATTGGAAATTGCCTTTGACTTCCTAAATGCTCTGCACATGTGAATTTTGAAGAAATTGAGGGTGAGTATTGTGGACTCTGGTGAACACTTGTCTTGGGAGTTGTGAGAATATAAGCAGATCAATGTCATTCAGTCAGTGCCTTCCTTCCACTCTTCTCTGACAGGATCTAGTCATAAGAGCAATGAAGGTCATAGCCTGGCCATTTCCAAGCAGAGAAGCCCAATGGACTGGGTGTGCCTTGTTAGTATCTATCAACCCACTCTCCATTCCATCCCATTCTGCTCCCTGGGAGGCTGCCTCTGTGGATCACATCATTCCAACTGACTTGCCCTCTGGTTTCCATTAGGTTTGGCCAATGACAGGCACTGGCAGGAAATCAGAGGGTGAGAGGAGAAAGCACTTCTGGAAGTGAGTTTCTCTGCACTCCATTCCAGTCTCCATCCTCTCTCTTCCCAGGCTCAGATGTGCAGTGACTGCAGTCTTTGACAGAAGGTCACTGATCCTTTCTGGTGGGACATCTCTCCAGAGAGCTCCAGCTCATGATACTTTCTGGTAACCCCTGCCTACCCTCCTTCAGACCACGAAGGGAATTGCATCATTTCCTGCTGGCACCAGTCCCTGTCACCATCCCTCGGCAGTTGACTTAACCTAACCCACACATTTTTTTTTAAAGTATCCTCTTTAGATATCTTATGTATGAGCCATCTGTTTCCTACTGGAACTTTTACCACTATACACCTCTTCGTTCACTGTCAAGCTTTTACATCTATCTCAATTTTCCAAAGCATAGTTCCAATCAAAACTATTTATTTCACATTGAAGAGTATTTTAGACTACATTAAAAAGAAGTAATTATAGGTTCTACTTTCAGAATGACCATACAAGAAGCCCTGAGGATCTGTTCCCCAGTGAAACAATTATAATGAATGAGAATTATTTTTTAAAAAACATTTGAAGTCCCTAGAAATTGTCCTAGGGGAATATAAAAAATGAAGAAAATTTATTTAAGAAAACCTACTAAATCTCCATAAGAACAGCAAGTCTGTGGCACTTGAGCTATGACCTGCTATCTCCCTTTCCCCTTTAGCTCAGCTTAAGGGAAGCTCTACTCATAATGGGTCTGCCCAAAAGGTGAGGTGCCCTCTCCCCCAACGTCTTAGTAAAGGACTGTAGTTTCTCACTGGAAGGGACAGGGTACCAGCAGTTTTCATCCCCTCCAACTTCAATTTGGAAAGGCGAAACTCCTGGTGAATGTGGCTGAAAAGTAGACATTTCCCATCCTCTATTCCACCCCCTTCATAGGGCAGAAGCCAATACCAGATGTGGCAGAAAAAGAATATGAAGGATACAGTAATCATTCCCTCTGGCTCATTTCAGTTTGCACATCAGGAGAAGCAACCCAAGAAGATCAGAGGCTACCATCCCCTGCCAGCACCCAAAGCAGTAGCTCTGAGATTTTGCTTAGTGGGGAAGCAATCTATAAGATCAGTAGTCTCCAAAGCTTTCCCCCAAAGAGCTGACTTTATTGTAAATGAAGTGCAGAGAAGGGAAAGCCTAAAGGTGCTCTCAAAAATAATGGGCATTTTGGTGGTAAGTAATTAAAAGGAAATCCTACTTTAAAAAAAATAAGAATATATATTTTTAAAAGCTCAACCATAGGGGTGCCTGGGTGGCTCAATGGGTTAAGCCTCTGCCTTTGGCTCCAGTCATGATCTCAGGGTCTTGGATCGAGCCCCCCATAGGGATCTCTGCCTGCCTCTCTGCCTACTTGTGATCTCTGTCAAATAAATAAATAAAATCTTAAAAAAAAAAAAAAGTTCAACTATAGATAAGACAGTTAATCAGAAAAAAACAAAAAAAAAGAAGAACAAAAAAACCGCAGAGAAATGGACAAGATGAGCAATCCCGGGGTCAAAACAAACCTCAAGACTGGCCTCAACAACAACAACAAAAAAAGACTGGCCTCAACAACTGCTCATACCTGAATTTAATTGGACCAGACTGTGGAGCAAATTATCCACCAGGCATTGTTAAAGACAATAGAGAAACTATTAAATTACTATATTGTACACCAGAAACTAATATAACACTATATGTGAACTAACTAGAATTAAACAAAATTTAAAGTAATAAAAGCAAAACAATAAAGAAATCAACTGGTAGTTGATGAAGCTTAACAACTTAGTGTGATATCAAATGAGCGAGACAGCTTACTAGAGTGCTCAGAAAGTCAAAAGTAACATGGTAGACCTAAATCTAATAATCATCCTCCTCATTCTCCTCCTCCTCCTCTTCCTCCTCCTCCTCCTCTTCATCATCAGTGTGAATGGATTAAATGGCCAAATAAAAAGGCAGATATTGTCAAACTGGATTTTTTTTTTAAAAATCCAACTATATGCTGTCTATAGGAGACATATTTCAGATTCAAAGATACAAATAGGCTGAACATAAAAAACTAGAAAAACATATCATACAAACAGCAACCATAAGAAAGCTGGGTGGCATACTAATATCAGACAAAGTGGACTTTAAAACAAATTTTAAAAAAGTCACTAGAGATAATGAAGGACATCCTATGATGATTAAAATGCCAATCCCTCAAGAAGATATAATGTTTATAAACATATATAAACCTAACAACAGAAACTCCAAAAATATATGAAACAAATACAGATCAAATTCAAGGGAGAAATTGACAGTTCTACAATAGTATTTGGAGACTTGAATACTCTGTTTTCAATAATGAAGAGAACAATTCCTCCTTAAGACCCTAGAAAAAGAAGAGCAAACTAAACCAAAGCCAAGCAGAAGAAAGAAAACAGCAAGAATTAGAGCAGAAACTAATAAAATAGAGAATAAAAAATAATGGAGACAATCAGTAAAATCAAAAGTTGGTTCTTTGAGAATAAGAAAACTAACAAATCTTTAGCTAGACTCACCAAACATAAAGGAGAGAGAACTCAAATTTCCAAAATTAAGAACGAAAATGGTGACCTTTCTACTGACGTACAGAAATAAGTAAGATTACAAGGGAATAATGAACAATTACATGCCAACAAATTAATTTAAATGAAATGAACAAATTCCTATAAAGACTATCAAATCCAACCCAAAAAGAAATATTACCTGTATAGATCTATTACAAAGTAAAGAGATTGAATTACTAGGCCCAGATGACATCACTGGAAAATCTCCCAAAAATTAAAATAAGGATTAATAGTGTTCTTTTAAAACTTTCCCAAAAAGTGGAATAGAGAGGAACACTTTCTAACTCATTCTATAAAGCCAGAATTATCCTGATATCAAAACCAAAAAAGATATCACAGGAAAGAAAACTACAGGCCATTTCTTGTGAATACGATACAAGGTCGTCATCAAAGTACTAGCAGATCAATTCCAGCAACATGCAAAAGTACTGTACACTATGACCAACTGAAATATATCCTAGGAATGCAAAGTTGGTTTAAGTTTTGAAAATCAATAAATGTAATACATGATATCAATAGGACTAACACCATGTAATTTTCCCAATAAATACAGAAAAACTATTTAACAAAATCTAATATCTATTGACAATAAAAAATACTCAAGGAACTGAAAATAAAGAAAATTTCCTCAGTCTAATAAATAGCACTTTTATAAAATCCATAGGTAACATCGTATCTAATGGTGAAAGACTGAATGGTTTTTTTCTCAAATCAGAAACAAGAAGAATGACCACTGTTCCCACTCCTATTCAACACTGTGCTGGAAATCCTAATCAAATAAATTAGACAAAAAAAATAAGAGACATCTAGATTTAAAAAGAAAAAGTAAAGCTATCTAGTGACAGAAAAAAAAATCTTATATATAGAAAATACTAAGGGATGTAACAAAAAAACTAATAAATTGGTTCAGCAGGTTTGAAGAATATAAAATTATGATGCAAGTCAATTATATTTCTATATGCATATAATGGACAATCTGAAAATAAAGTTAAAATAATTCCATTTACAATACCATCAAAAAGAATAAAATACTTAGATATACACTAACAAAAGAAATGGAACCCTTTAGCAAAAGAAAATACAATTAACAAAAGAAATCAAATGAGAAACACTACAAAACACTGCCAAAAGAAATTAAAGAATACTTAAATAAATAGAAAGACATCCCATGTTCATGGACTGGAAGATTTAATATCATTAAGATGGCAACGCTCTCCAAATTAATCTATAAATTCATCATAATTTGTATCAAAATGATAGCTGGATTCTTTGCAGAAATTGACAGACTGATCCAAAAATCCCAATGGAAATTCAAGAGACCCAGAACAGCCAAAAACTTTTTTTGAAGAACAAAGCAGCAGGACTCACATCACACTTTCTCACACTTCCAAGACAATTGAAAGGGGGAAAGAAAAATTTTCAACAAACTGGATATCCACATGCAAAGGAACAAGTTTGGACCATTACCTTGTATCATACACAAAAATTAACTTAAAATGGATCTAAAACCTAAATGTAAGAGCTTAAATTATGAAACTCTTGGAGGAGACATACATGTACATTTTTGTGACCTTAGATTACCAGTGGTTGCTTAGTCTGACAACAAAAGTATGAGAAAAAGTAGAAAAATTTAAAATCATCAAAATTAACTTTTATATTTACAAGGATACCAGTTATAAAGTTAAAAATACAACCCACAGAATCAGAGAAAATATCTGTAAATACTATTTCTGAAGAGGTACTTGTATCTAGAAAAGACAGATAACTATTTAAACTCAATAACAAGACGACAAATAACCCCATTATAAACTGGCGAATGATCTGAATACATTATTCTCCAAAGTTGATATACAAATGGCCAATATGTACATAAAATGATTCTTAGTAACATTAGCATCAGGAAAATGTAAATAAAAACCACAATGATATATTCCTTCATACCTACTAGGATGACTACGATATAAAATTTTTAAAAAACAGGTAACAAACTGGTAAGGATGTGGAGAAATTGGAACCCTCATCATTGCTCTTGGGAATGTAAAATGGTGCAAGTACTGTGGAAAACAATTTGGTAGTTTCTTTTACTTACTATTTGACTCAGCAAGCCCACTCCTAGATATATACATGAGAAAAATGAAAAGATGTTCAGCCAAATGACTTAAATAAGAATGTTGATAGCAGCATTATTCATAATATCCATACAAAGGAAATAACCCAAATACCCATGGACTGCTGCATGGATGAATAAAATATGGTGTTATCTGTATAATGGCATATTTTATGAAGTCATAAAAAGGAATGACGTACTGACCCATACTACAACATGAGTAAACCTTGAAACACTATGCTAAGTGAAAATAGGCAGTCACAAAATACTGCATGCTGTAGGGGTACCTGGGTGGCTCAGTGTGTTAGGCCACTGCCTTCGGCTCAGGTCTTGATCCCAGAATCCTGGGATCGAGCCCCGCATCGGGCTCTCTGCTCAGCAGGGAGCCTGCTTCGCCCTCTCTCTCTGCCTGCCTCTCTGTCTACTTGTGATCATTCTGTCAAATAAATAAATAAAATCTTTAAAAAAAAAAAAAAGACTACAGGTTGTAGAATTCAATGGGATGAAATATCCAGAATAGGAAAATCTTTAGAGACAGAAAGGAGATTATTAGTTGCCTAGAGCTGAAAAGAGGGAAAACTGGGAGTCATTGTTAATGGATATGGGGTTTCTTCTGGGGGAACACAAATGTAAGATGGATTGAGGTGGTGGTTGTACAACCATGTGAAATATTAAAAAAAACATTGAGTTGTACACTTCAGATGAATGAATTCTACATTATGTGAATTATCTCTCAACAAGGCTGGTTGTTTTTTCTAAGTGGTTACAGTTGTTTTTTTCTGATCCAGGAAAGCAAACCAGCCATTAACGTGGACAACATTTCTCATGGTTCATTGTTATACCATCCACTACACTCAGACATGATCTCCATTGCACAGGAAATGCAGGCAGTATAGCTTAATGGCTAAGAGCCAGCTGCCTGTGTTAGAGTCCTGGCTTACTCACTTACCAGATGTGGGATTTGGGGAAAGTTCCTTAATCTCTCTGCCTCAGTCCCCTTAGCTATAAAATGAGGATAATAATCATGTCTAGCTCAAAGAGTTTTCAGAGGATTTAAAAATATAGTACATTGAAAGCTATTAGAATACTCCCTAAGACATAATCAGTGCAACAGAAGTATTGTTGTATTATTAACCCATTTGCCCTTCCTCATACTACCTCGGAATTCTCCCACCATGTGGATAGGCCAGTCACCATATTCTATCCCCTTACCCAGAGTGACTGATTCAGAGACAAACCCATGAGTTAATCAGGCCCATCAGGGCCAGGGAGAATCTGTTCTCAGATCTTGTTGAGCTGTTTGGTCGGAGACCCCTCCTTTCAGCTGGCAATTAAACAAGGATGCATTGAGCCCCACATCCCAGAAGTTCAGGCAGTTGTTAGGGGGCCACAGGGGAAAACTTGTGATGAGAAAGAGACACACAGGGAAGAGTTTAAATGTGAGTTCCTCCTGGAAATCTTTTTCCCATTATCACTACACACAGATGGAATTAAATGTTCTCGCTATACAATCCCATAGAAACTTCTCCACCACCTAAGCCACATCCCAGTTTGCCTAGGGCTATCCCATTTTAGACATGTTGGCCCACTACAGTTATTAAGAACTTCTCTTTTATCTTCAACAGAGTCCTAGTTGGGTGAGAAATTAAATAATCATCTTTTTCTATCACAATATTCATGTACTATATGTAGTTTATTTGTTTAAACATTTGACTTAGTTGTTTGGCACTAAACCTTAAAAAAATCAGGGACTGTGACCATATTGGCCATTGTTTTATTCCCAGTACCTCACACGGTGCCTGCCATGAAATAGGTATTTAATAACTACATGCAGAATATATGGATAAATGAATACATGAAATAATTTTTTTGATGATCACCATGCCTATTCCTAGCCCCAGTGTTTTTTTTTATTTATATTTTTAATTTATTTTTAATTTATTTTCAGCATAGCAGTATTCATTATTTTTTCACCACACCCAGTGCTCCATGCAATCCGTGCCCTCTATAATACCCACAACCTGGTACCCCAACCTCCCACCACCCCTCCACTTCAAACCCCTCAGATTGTTTTTCAGAGTTCATAGTCTCTCATGGTTCACCTCCCTTTCCAATTTCCCCCAACTCCCTTCTCCTCTCTAACTCCCCATGTCCTCCATGCCAGTGTTTTCCTCTTTCAAAGTCATCACCTCTTAAAACCATGCCCAGTGTTGTTTTTATGCTGATTTTACAAGAAATTAAAATATACTGGAGAAGACAGCACAGAGTGGGTTGGTCTTTCCTCTGGGACCAGTGAACGGAACTATCCTATTCTCTTGCCTTCAAACAAACACAACACCTGAACAGTTCAGGACACCAAGTTGGGTAAAGGCTTTTTTTTTTTAGTTGAAACCTGAAACTCAAGGTAAAATTCCCAGAAGCAGGAAAAAGCCCAACCAGAATTTTCTACTGGGGGAGAAAAAAAAATAATGCAGTCCTACAAAGCTGTTGTAGCGAATTTAAGTTGCACAGAAGAGTCCTAGAAAAGTTTTCTGTTCCCTACTTGCTTTTTTGGCCTTCGTTTGACCTCTCTGCCATGTAGCTCAGCTTCAAGTCAGCACATAAAGCTTTATTGGATCTGTAAGCAATCTAACTCCTCCCATCTTTTGTCGTGATATTTTTTTCATAGCTATGAGAAATAACTTGCAAAGAAGCTGGGAGAAGTTTTTCATTTTCAAGAGCTGGAATTGCTACTCAAACTGCAGGAAGAATAAGAACAAAATTGGGAGATGATACTTGGCACAAATTCACGTATCTATTTGATAAAAGAGGAGGAAAAGAGTAGGGAAATATACTCTTTGGAATATTTTTGGCCTTCATTTAGTCATATTAACAGAGCCCCAGAGGTAAAAGTGGCCAAACTAAAAGGTTTACTGTATGTTCTAAAGTTAAACTTAATTCACGTTACTTTCATGCCCCTAGGGTGGAACGCCAATGTTCTGAACCCAAAAGCTGGTTCAAGGGAAAGAAAGGAAAGCGATGGAAAATGTCCAACAAAGAAGTTAGACATGCTTAAGGGTGGTAAAACCACATGAATAAGGGTGGCAAAACCACATGAATCTTAATCGGTCCAATGCTAACCTTGACCCATCATTAAAACAAAAACACTTTGAAGCCTTAGGACAAGACAGATGAGACGGCTCTTCCCAGGCTGTTTGTCATCTCTTTGCTCTCTGCATATCTTGCTGCTGGTTCTCAGAACTGCAAGATTGTAAAAAGAGAAACTACACTTCTAATACTTCTTGATTAAACAGCCCAGAGCAAGAAAAACCCATGACCTCATGGAAGGCTAAGCTAGATGAAGAGCCACTCTCCTCCCTAGGTGCTCAGAACTGGCTTTGTCATTTCCTCCCCCACACTTCAGCCATGGCCGGGGGGAAAAAAAGAATTCTGAGCCCTGACTCTTTAGCCAGATGGAGAAGTCTTTTCTCAACTTAGTCATTTTTGTGTCCCACTAACTGCTTTTTCTTCCTTTCCTGTTCTTTAATTTTCCTGTGTACCACCTACAGAAATTTATTTACAAAATGATGAACTAACTTCCTTTGCAGGTCTGGATGTTGAATTCCAGAAGAAAGGCCAGGGAGCTAATGGTGAACGACATGTGAATAGCTCTGGGAGTTTGGATGACATCTTCAGAGCTGTTACTTGTAAGCAAGAGGGCAAACTCTAACGAGGTGCACGTCAAAGACCTCGGGACAAAGGTGTTTATGGAATTATCTTCCGGGATAATGCAAACCTAGATTAATTTTCTTTCATTTCGTTATTTTTATGCTCCACCAAAGAAGAAGTGGTCACGATTTTTGTTATACCCTGTTTTGAAGATATGTCACTATGCCTCATTATCAAAAATCTTACCCATCAAAATCTGAACCAAGAAAATATCTCATTTAAATCACAATTACTCGCAATCCAAAAGGATGAATCCCTTCACAAAAGGATTCATCATTGGTTTCTTTTAAACACTGTAGTAAGGTTTTTCAATATAATAAGAATTATCTGATTATATTTGAAGATTTACACACAAGTTCTCAGAGTTTCACATTTTAAAATGTACAGTGAATGCATGCATTTTTTTTTCCTAAGCAGTGGGATTATAAATCTCACGATGAGTTTTCTTTCCTTTATATTGTCTACCACTGCATTGTTACTAATTGATATTTCACAGAAATCTTGTCCTACACAAAATAAGTATTTTGAATGTATTCCTTTAATCATTCACTATTTTATTTTTTGTAATGAGTCATTCATCTAACTAAATACCTATTCAACATCCACAATGTTTCAGGTCTTTCATTCAGCACAGTTACTGGCTAATACAACTTTTAACCCCCCCTCCTATGACCTGCTGATTCCTTTAACTAAAATTCAAACTTCAGTCAAAACCCTTACCTGTATCTCCAGCAGAGTACAGAATCTTGCAATAAATACAATTGCATGTGAAATTTCCCATTGGTGGGGTAAAGATGTACTTTTAAGTTAATGGTTTGATATCATCAGCTAACTCTACTTTAAAAAGCAAAACATAGATCTATTTCTCATATTATAAAAGAGGATAAATTCCAACTATATTAAAAATTTAATCAAATGAAACCCTGCAGCTATGAGATGAAAACATTAGTGAACTGCTATATTATAGGAGTGGGAAAATATTTCATGACCATGACTCAAAATCCAGAAACAGAGAAAGGACTGATAAAATCGATGTCAAAAATTAAAGAAAAAACTCTTTACGTGGGGAAACCATTGAAAAGAAGTAAAAAGGAGACAAATGACAAACTAGACAAAATAAATGCAACTTATGTCACAAAGGATAAATGTCCTTAATATAAGAACATCTTTTAATATTTGAGAAGGAAAGACCAACAACCTTATATTGTCAGAACAGATTAAGAAGCAATTCATAGGTACATATAAGTGACCTACAAAAAGCTCAACATTGCTGATAATGGAAATATAATTTCAAACTTCACTGAGATACCAGTTCTTTTACCAGATTAAGGAAAAAAAAAAAAAAGCTTGATGACATATACTTTTGGCAAGACCATGGGAAAATAGACACTTCTGTTCAGCTGGTGGAAATGCAAAATTATACATCTCTCTTGGAGGGAAATTTGCCAATTTTTTCTGAAGGAAACTTGCTAGATATTGACCCAGCAGTCCCATTTCTAGTAATCTAACCCAAAGATATACAAGCAAAAATACAAAAAGATGAACAAGGCTATTCACTGCAACACAGTTTGTAATAATAAAGGACTTGGAAGCAACCCAAATGTCCACAATGAAGGACTGACTGCATAACCCAAGATATTGCTACATAATGGAGTACAAAGGCAGCTGAAAGGCAGAAAAGAAACAAGGATGATCTCTACAGTGTTGTGGAATGATCTTCGGGTAAATTATTAAGTAAAAGAAGGCAACTGTAAAAAGTGCATATTATTAGGAAGGAGGAGAAGGACAGGATAAGTATTTGCTCATTTTAAAAGAAAATGGAAGGATTAAAATAATTTAACAGTTACCTATGAAGAGAGAAGAAATGTAGACAACAGAGACACAGCAGGACTTCTTTGAACAGACTTTGATTTGTAGATTTGAGTCTGGTACAGTATAAATATTTTACATAACTATAAAACAAATTAAACATAATACAATGTAATCCTTAAAAATTGAGAGCAAAATTAATCAAGTGAATGAAACTGTGTATTATGTAAGTAGCAAAACCACACAGAGGGACTCTTACAAATGACTTTGCGACACTGTAAGCTGACTATACATTCTTATCAGGACATACCCTGAAGACAAAGAGAACTGCAAACAAATCTTCAACTGCTTTCTGTTATCAAATCTGTGAGCTTAGTGGCAGATACTGTTATTCTGAGTCTATTACACGGGTCGTGTTTGATTAAACAGATAAGTAACTGTGTCAGTGTTATCAACCCCAGGATTTTTGACAGGAGAGAAAGGAGATACAAATCCAAGATCTATAAGTCACCAACCTGTTGCCCTAAATTTGAATCTGAAGTAGCAGGAAGAAATTATGTATTTTATTAAAACACACAAAAAATGCATTTCCTATCTCTGTCTTCTAAAAACACCTAGGGGGAAAAAAAAGTGATCAACCCAAGAGCAATGAACAACCCTAGGATTCCATATTGCTGTTTCTAAAAATCCATCCTAAGTCAAAGAGCCAATGTTACCCAAAGAGAGAAACTGAAATCAGGCTAAGAAGACCAATTTCAGTCTTTCAGGTCCATAGAACAGAATCATGACTCAAAATGGAAACTGAACCCAGGCAGGTTTAGCCCAGAATTGAAAAGAGATCCATCATGATTGCCTCAAAAACAATTTAAATATCAAGTTTGCATTTATTGGCCACTGGTTCTCTGATACAAGGAAGACAGGTGGATTGAGTGGATTGATCTAATGTCCTTGAAGTGCAACATCTTAACCTAAGTTATGAGACGGATGGGCTGCAAAGGGCAATACTCACGACCAAGTTTTAAAGCTCACACATACTCATCCTTAAGCTCTGATGAAATGCCAGTCCATTAATTCCTTCACCAAGGATTTACAAGGCACCTCCCATGTGCCACACAGTATGGTAGGCAGTGAGAGAGCCATTATAAAGGATAGAACTATAGTACCACTAGGCCCCCATGCCACCCTCACCCTGCCAGCCCCTTACCCAGCAGAACTACTTCCCCTTCAAACAAAACAAGCAGAATACTGATCATGCCATTTCTGTGCCCCTCAAATCTCCATTTGATATCCTGCTGCTCATGGAAAAATATTTCAACTGGGTCTTTGTGTGTGACTAAAACATTCTTTCTCCAACTCCATCCAGCCTTCCCAAACTTCCAAAGTGAGGGTTTTTTTTTTTTCAACTTATTTATTTGAGAGAGAGAGAGAGACTAGAGGGAGAGGGAGAAGCAGACTCCCCACTGAGTAGGGAGCCCAATGGAGCATTTGATCTCAGCACCTTGAGATCATGACCTGAGCCAAAGGCAGACACTTAACTGACTGAGCTACCCAGACACACCCCTCCCCAAAGCCAGTTCAATTGTTACCTTCCCTGGATCTCTCCCACAAAGTTAGGTTAAGGCTTGGACGATATGTCCTCATGGGCATCTGTAGTACTGTGCTTTCATAATGTTTATCATACTTCCTATCATTTCAAATTTAGCTGTTTCCCCCTCTTTTGCATGTCTCAAATATAGTGCTTATTGCTAGCACTGTAATGGTTCCTTTACTAGTTACTCTGTCACTTTAAGGTAGATACCAAGAGTTACTCACTCTGTATTCCCTAGTCCTGCAAGTTGCCTGGCAAGTGGGAGGTAATTGACTTCTGTGAGCTAGGTTGGGCAGGGTGGTTGGGAGAGAAGGGAGAAGGAAGCAAAAGCCAGCAGTTAGATTTGGTGGTTGGATGTGCAATTCCAATTTTGAAACTCCAATAACTCAACAAACTAAAATTCAAAAATAATAATAACTGGAAGTCACTTTCACCTAAAATCAGAAGGTAGGTGAGAAGGAGCACCGTGTGAAAGGAAGAAAAGAGCAGAGCACTGGAGAACAATGGAGAGGCTGTGGCTTCACCTTTGTGGCTCTGTCCTCCCCTGTGATCCACATGTCCCACAGAACCGGTGCTGCCCTCAGCCCACTCCCCAGCTAGGTCCACAGTGAGTCAGCTCTGTGATTGCATCAGCATTGGTCACGTGCATGAAAACAGACAAAGACAGGAAGGAAAACACAAAGGTAAACTTGTTCTGTTCGAGCAGTACAATTAAAAGTTACATAATTTTTTTGTTTCCTTTAATGTTATGATTGAAATAATGTTCTTCGATTTGACAATGGATATTCTTAACAATAACTCTTAGCTAAAAATGGCAAAGCTGCTGATACACAAATTAGCACTGAGGTTTAAATTGACCAATAAATGATTTTAGGGATTGTTCCTTCCAGAAGGTTGTTTAAATTGGAATAATAAATCTCTCCTCCTAGATTTCATGAAGAAGCATGAAAATAGGAAAAAACACTTTGGGGTAAGGTTTCTCCCCAAAACCCCTTGTAATCTCTAGGGAAATACTCTCATTTTTCAGGAAGATAAAATACACTTTTTCCCCCAGTACTTCTGGCAAAATATGGTAAACATATTTTAATCAGTAACTACAGTAAGTTTTTTTGTTGAAAACAATATAAAAATGGAAAAATTTTTGCAAAGGAAATGACTGAAATGTTTTGACTTTGATATTAATTTAATTCCTTTTATGAAGAAAGCACATGAGCTATGAGGTCTCAGCTGGATACAGTAGACATTAAAGTAACAAAGCATGAATAATTTGAACTATTGTCCGAATCTGTAATTCCATTCTGGGAAATCCTCTGACTAAAAAAAATAAATAAATAATCCCATAAATTCTGTAGCTCCTCACTGCAATTCGTTACAGAATACAATTTATGATACAAGGAAACAAATGTGCGTATTCAAAGTTTAAACCCATCTTCAAAGCTCCTCTAAGATTCATTTTCTTGTTTGACATTGACTTGTCTACTGTAGGTAAATAATTCAACAATTTAAAGATCTTCTCTTACACCAAAGTGTAAACTAAAAATCAGCTTCGTGCCTTCTTTTTTATGAAATGTCATCACTCAGACCCCTAACTCACCCACCAAGACCCTTCCTTGCACAAAAGCGCAGATGGAAGACAAACACAACTTTGAACGAAGATTCAAGAAGTGTTCAGTCCTAGAAACTATATTCTGGCTCACATGACTGGCCCATCAAATCCATCCCGTATCTGGGCAAGTGATCAGAGAAGTACAGAAAAGAAAAAAATCCCCCCTACTGACCTCCTAAAATGCCTAGAACTCTGACTGTTACAAACTACTTGGGCTTAAGCCTCTGCTCCTCCGTTTTTCATCCAAGAATCCCAATGGGAGGAGAAGTGAAAACAAATCCCAGGATCTAGAGACCCAGCCCAGAGTAGTTTACCAAAAGGGAAAATGTCTTCTTTTTTTCAGGCTTAACTTTTTAAGATATGGGGGATTTTTATTTCTACTATAATATGTATCTCTATTTTCTTTCATATGAAATAATGTGGGTTTTTCCCACAGAAAACTTCAAGTTTTGAAGCTCCAAGGGAATGTGTAGTGCACATCCTTTGAATTTCTCTCTAAGTGTGGGCCAGTTGGGGAGGCCTGGACAGAAGTAAGGCCTTGCAGACCCCAGTCAGATAAAATGGGAGTGGGTTCTTGACAAGGAAATGCAAATTTAGGGTGACTTTTATCAGCTATTAACAGCTTGGCATGCACTAACTTTTTTTTTTTTTTTTTTTTTTTTTTTGGCATGCACTGATTTATGAGAAGGACTGGCCAGTCTCCTAACAAGTTCCCAAGTAATGAAACCCAAACAGAGCAAGTTTATACAGCAGATATGGGCAGCCAGGTAAGAAGACTGGCTCATACCCCATGGGGTGTCCACACGAAAAGGCAGAGGAGTAGGAAAGACACAGCAAACCTGGGGTTGGAAGGTTCCAACAAGAAACAGAGGAAGATTTGTGCGGGAAGGAAGGATTCAGGGATGGACTTTTGCCACATCTTCTATTTCTCAAGAACACCCCCAAGCATATCACCAGGAATGAAAACATAAACATCTGCCTAAAGTATAATCAGTGTGGGGGAATTGGAAAGTGGCTGGTGTGGGTCCCTTCTCATGGTTCTCAGGAGCCCATGAAGAATGGAATAAGAGAAAGAGAAACAGACTCCTTGGCCACAATCATGTTTTCTCCTTGCCGTTCCCACCAAACTGATTTGCAGAGGAGGTTATTTGCTAAGCAGCAAAAATGTTTTTTGTCAGGTAATAAGAGCTAAGCAAGGCAAACTTATTTCCTAAACAAAGATAAACCTTAATTCCAGAAAAGCATACCAGTCCATTATAGATTGACTAGCCCAAGAGATGAGTCAGAAACCATGCCTGGCATATAGGTTACAGAACACTCTTCAAATATCTGAGATATGCGCATTCCAAAGGACCACAAGGACTAAATAAACAAGAAATGCTTAATACTTAAAATACTTAATACTTAAAAATCTGAGCATTCCCAGACTTTGTATAAAATGGCATGCTAACTCTGGAAGGCTCTGGAAGGCTCTGGAAGGCTCAGGCTGTTTATCCTTCCTGATATAAGAGAAAACATGTATCTGTTGCCTGCCCCCCTCTTTCATCTCCCCCAAGTGTGCTACATATTTAAAAGAAGTTTTTCTAGAAGAATAAAATACTCTCTGACATTAGAAATAGCAGTTTACTTTGCATTCTGTCCTTTCGAAATTGAATCACAATCTTGAAAGCAAAGTATCTTCTATTTACTTCTTTTATGTCTCCTCTGGTCAGTACTCCATACAAGAGAAACCAAAAATTCCCAACTGGTTTTGCAACAATATACGGCATGCCCGGCTGGCTCAGAAGCATCACAAAATCCTTAAAACAAGAGCTCATTTAAAAATTAATCAATACAATTAGTTCCATGTTGGTATCAGAAATAATTGTGTGAGAATGAAACAAGATGGGATTGGGAGGAAGACAAATCATAAGAGAGTCTTAATCTCACAAAACAAACTAAGGGTTGCTGGGGGGTGGGGATAGGGATGGGGGTGCTGGGTGATGGACATTGGGGAGGGTATGTGCTATGATGAGTGCTGAGAAATGTATAAGACTGATGATTTACAGACCTGTACCCCTGGGGCAAATAATACATTATATGTTAATAAATAAATAAATAAATAAAATTTGTGTGCCATCTAGCATTATTTTGTAGGGAGATGGAAAGTGTCACAAAAATTAAAAAGTTAGAAGGTAAAACTGGTTTTCCAAACAAAAACAAAACAAAACAAAACAAACACACAACAAAAACTGGTTTCTCTTATTCTAAAAACCATGGAGGAAGTGCTACGGTGGCCCCTCCCTACTTATCTGTACAGAAGCTGCCAAGATAGAATATATAACTTCATCCAAGGTCCCCTACATTCAGTATCCGGCATAGGCCACTGTCTCCAACCCAACCTACTCTCACCAGCAGCTCAGCTCTTCTGGCAAGAACGGCCTGCAGCCTGACAGTGCCTTGCCTCACATCTCCTTCCCTGCTTCAGAAGGATCTTGCAAGAGCTGCTCCCTGGCTGCCCACCATTTTCCACAGCTCACAGTTGGGTTAATTCCTCCACAGATCAACTTTCTCTCCCCTGTACACACACATTGACATAAACACACTTTTTCCTTTCTTCTTTTATTCTTGCCCCCTCTCTGAATAAGACATCTAGTTCTATAGTGGGTGCTGTGGTTTCAGAACAGAGGACCAACCCTACCACTGTGGCTGGAAGAGTCAGTGGCTCATAGCTCTCATGGTTACTATTCCTTCCTGAAGACTGCTCTCAGCTAGAGAGTTGCCCCACTTAAAATCATGCCCCCTCCCTGGGAGGGACCCATATCCAATGACTAAATTTAAATCTTAGCCCCTGACCTCATGATGGGACAATTTTGAAAGGGCTGTGCCTGTTCTGTGGCTCTCCATGGCATCAACTGTGTCCTTTGTGGCTGCATCTCAGTCCAACTGCCCCTTCCCCAGTTCTGCTTCCTTCCTTCCCCCAGGGGCCCACTGACAGTAACCTGTGCAATAAACCTCCCCGACACAAATTTCTATTTCGGACTGTGACTTCCAGGAAACCCAACCCAAGACACCCTCCAATCTTTCTGTAATCTTCCTTTGTGATTAAAAATGGTGGCTCATTGGTGCTAGTGAAGCACAAATGTCAAAATAAAGTTTCAAAGTAAAATTATTCTTTAACTTCTAAAGCCTCTAAATATCCTGAGAATTTCCCTTTAGTAATTGCCACAAGTCTTCAAATTTCCTCTCATCCTCATCTAACTAAAAATGCCACTGTCAAAGCCATGTCATATAAATAAGAAACAATTTTTATTAATTTGTTTATTTTCTGTTATAGTTAATGGATTTGTAAACACAACCTTCATTTCTAAACTACAGTATTTGGTTCTTCTATTGCTTATTGTGGCAAATGTGCATTATTTCATTGAGGTATAAATTTAAATAGATTTCTATGGGATGGTCTTCTGTGCCTTTCTTTTATTATTTTTGCTAGAAAAAGTACTTTCAAATTCAAAACAACTGACTTTGAAATGAATTGTTGAAACCCAACTTGCCTGCAGGTGGGAGCTCACAATCACTTCAAATAATTGGCTTTGGAAACAAAGAGAAGCTTGACAACATTTCAGGGACTTGAAGCAACCCTTCAGGCTTCCCCCAGTGGTGCAGTTGCCCAGTCACTTAGCTGTGTAATGGTAGAAGGGTCCCAGCTGGGCTGTAAGCAATTTGATTTCCCCAACTTCAGATCACTGCTTGGTCCATAGCTACACTGACCATCTGAAGCATCTGGCCATTCACAGCCACATGTGCAATGGGCAGCAATTATTTCCTGCTTGTCAGGCATGTGAGGTCACCTAATGCACCAAGCCAAAAGCTTCTCCTCACACCTTTTCTTGGGAAGCAAACAAGGGCAGACCATTTTATTTATATATTTATATATTTTATTATAGAAATATAAATATATTACATATATTTATATATTATTTATATACTTTAGTGATTTTTTTTATCATCAGTACTTTCTGAGAAAATGGAATTATAAATAAACAAGTTCAGAGCTTATCATCCACACAAGGACAAAAAATTGAAAGAGGAACTATAGACAGAAGCCTACCAGCTAAACTGAAGGGGACAAAGAAATTGGTATATACAAATACGCACAAAAGGATCATGAATTTTCAGCTATTAATTGACAAAGAAGTTAGATTAATGGGTAATCAAAGCTGCCTTCTTCAAATACTAAAAAAATTAACAGCAAAACCAAAGTATGCCATAGGATCAGTAAATGATATGAAGACCCATTCAAATGCTAATAAAGTCTCAGGAGCACTAGATAGAAAGTGGAAGCTACCCCAGGCAAGAGAGAGACAACCCAATACTGGCATGAGCTGGAATTGGGAGGGACTTCCCAGTATGACCAGGTCCTCCCCAGCAGAAGACAAGCAGGCAAAATTTGTTCTACGTCCATTTAAAACATATGTATTTTCAACTATTTGTAAACACTACCTAATATTTTTGTTCATGTGCCACTGAGTCATTTCTTTCTTTGGGCACAAAAAGAAATCTGTTGAGTATACTCTCTCAAGAGACATCCATAAAATGAAAGTAAGCTCTGATGTTCTAGCTTAACTATTTTGTGATTCTCTGTTTTACACTACAATCATACATTGATACACTGACAAAATTATACTGAAAAATAAATTGCTACAGCAACTTATAACATAAAGTGGGCTCCATTAAAGACTTGTCTCCTTTTGCCTTTAATTGAAATTGGTGTTAAAGCTGGAGCTCTAAGCCACTTCAGGGAGTTACTCATTTTTCTGAGGGTATTTCCCATGGAAACATGAGGTATATATGTTAATAAAACTTGTATCTATTTTTCTTTTAATTATGTCTTTTGTCACAAGGTCTCAGCTAAGAATTTAAAAGGGCACAGTTAAAATCATTTTTCTTCCCCTATACTTATAAATTCACACCCAGTTCTGTCTCACTCCAGTTGGGGTTACACCATTATCTCCTTCTATCAGAGATGATACTCATTTGTTCATTTATTCAACATATTTCACTGAGGGCCTGCTATGTGCTGGAGTACTACCTTGAGTAGTGGAGGTACATCAATGAAGGCAAAAGTCTCTTCCAGTTTTTCCAAGGCCAGGCAGCGGGGAAACCTGAAAAAAAGGAAATACTCCCTGTACTGAGGTTCTTGGAAACTACAACTTCATTTCTTTGGGTTTATGTTCAAGATCACTTTGCCATCAACTAGTATTTTAACAGATAAACTAATAAGAAAAAGGCAGAGGTAGACTTATAAATAAAATATGCAGTGATGCCGAATCAAAGCAAATGAGGTTAAGGTACAAAGTTTCTCTGTAGTTCAAATGGAGAGATAGGGAAAGAATTGGGACTGTCCCTTGCATTGCAACTGAATAAGCATGCCAAATTCTAAAACCTGTACTGTGGCTGTCCAAAATGTATTCAGACAGTAAGTAGCAATTTCATTTCAACACAACTTCATCTGTCACCTCAAATTAATGTTGTTAATTTGAGTTTTATTGGCTTTAGAGTTTTGTTTTTATTTAGTTTGTAAATTTGTTTCAGTTTTATAATTCAAAGAGCTCTAAGCACCAAGAATTTATCCTTGGTTTTATATTTTCACATATGTAAGTAACACTGTCATTAAATGAATTTAATGACACCAAGGAAAACTGTTCCTTGGGTTCATATAAGCTCTGGAAACGGATTTATTATATTCACTGGTGGCTGTTCGCGGCAAGGAGTTATCATTCCAGCCCGTCCTGATGGAGCTACCCCTTTTTTCAATTGTTTGTTGATCCAGGAGTTGAAAGAAACAGTCCTTTTTTTTTGTTATCTAGAGGCTTGAGGGGACACTTCTGGCCTTCTGTGTGCAGGGACTGTAATTTCCTTCAAATTTATCAGTGAAAGAAAATGGTGAGCTGAGAGTTAGCAAACATCTGAAAACAATAAAGCGGAAAGGAAAACCCAATTCAGTCTATTGCCTGAGGGAATTGGGAAAAGGCTGTGTTTTCTGATAACACAGGGAAACTCTGGGGAAGATACTAGGCGCTGCAGCTGACCCCGTAGACATGGGGAGGAGCCGTTTCTCACACCACACACCAGAAGGGGAGTCGGCAATCGATACCAGGCCAAGCTTCAGTCTCCTATCTCAAGAATGCAGGTGAGGAAGGCAGTGTTTTGTTCTACATGGTTCCCCACTGCAGGTCCTGAGGGTGCACTAAGCCATGGCAGTTTTCACCAGTCTTTGACAAAATGAGAAAGATAAGGTCAACTAGTGTTTATGTAAGCATGTTGGTGTAAAGTTACCAACTGTCTTTTCCCAGGAAGAACTGTTCTTTGTTCTAAGATGTGACCTTCTTGCTTCTTTGTGGTTGAAATGTCCTGGGATACATTAACAGCGCACATGCTCAAAGTAAGCTTCCCCTCCAGATAAGGAATCAAACATATTCACAACTCCTGGCTTTCCCAAAGTAATATGAAATAATGGGACATACGAACATTTTAAAATATAACAAATATAGTTAAACACCCTTTCTTTTACAAAATTGTGTTAAGAGTAGGTGATGATTGTTTCATTGTATTTTTATTTTCTGCTTACTTGGACATATAAAAAAATTGTCCATCTTATCTTAGTCCCAAGGATTTTGCTTGTTTCTTTTTGGCTTTTTGAAGTTCTACTGGTTTATGAAATCCCAAAGTTCAAGAATCACCAAGTACTGACGAAAGCTTGTGACTTAGAGGCAGGGGGATTTGGGTTTCACCACTGGCTGCACCACTCTGGGAATGTTGCTTAACTCTTTCAAAGGTGCAGGGCCCTCATACACAAAATAGAGATGACAGTGTCTTTCTGCATAGAGCCACTTGTAAAGAGTGATGAAAAAAATGTAAAAAGCATCTGAGTGCTTAACAAATGGAAGTCACCATCATTGGTAACTATCAGGCCTTGGCTTGCACACATTTGATATAAACTTAGCAGTCAAAACATTTAATTGCAAAGACTCAACATCCTTTAAAATCAGAGACAAAGCACAAGACCATAATTTCCAACCCAACTGGGTACTTATTTTTTCTGGACTAGGTCAGATTCAATCTACACAAGTATCTAAAAAAAAAATGAAAGAGAAAGAAATTAGAACACTAACAGCATTTTTGCCTACAAGATAACACAATCAGTTCAGCTGATGTTTTTACACTTAATTTGACATCATTTGAGACAACAGCTCCCAATATCACTTGATGGGAACCCATCTCACTAGGCATATACATGCTGAGACAAAACAATACACCATGTTTTTAAGAATAAATTTTCAACATTGAGAAAAAAACCTTTAGAGAACCAAGGGAAACAGGAATTAGGATACTTGCCCAGAACAATAAGAAATGCTTACTTAAAATCAAATACACTTATGTCATTAAAATTTAATTCATGAAACTTACTCATTTATGTGACTCATTTGAAAACACTATAAAGTTGTTGTTAATGGGCAACTAATCTTTATTGGTCTCGTTTTTCTAAGGTTTTTTGTTTTGTTTTGTTTTGTTTTAATGATGAATAGGTCTAAACATAAGCTAACCTCTTAAGAAAATATAGATGTTAATAGATTTAAGTTGAGGAGACTACGTGTTCTTCCTTGTTTGGATAATGTTCAGTGACTGTTTTTTAGTCATTGAGGAAATAGCTCAATTTTATTCTAAACAGTCACCAACTGAGAAAATAACATAAGACACTCTTTTGTTTACCTGGGGATTTGAGAGCTCTGGAAGTTCCTGCAGGTTTCATGAGTGAAAGAATCAACACTCTAGCTTTTCACAGACATGTCCAATTGTCTGTTTCCTAAATCAAAACATGGCATGGTACAAATTGAAGTCTTGATGTGGCACATTTCTGAGATGTTATTCATGAATATATATTTTTAATTCAGCAAGTTATTTATCTAGACTTAACAAATAAGCCCCTTACCTGTTCCCTAACTCTTCCTACTGAGCTTTGTTTTCCTTTCCCTTGCAATGTGCCATAGCTCAGCGACTGATAAATGAGTCCTTGCTGGAACAACACCTAAGCATTAAAAAACGCCTAGGGAGCTGTATGAGCTGAGAAACACGGCTCTGCACAGAGAAGGCCAGAACAGTCACAAAAGCCCCCAGATTACTACAGAACAAGGGCATCAGAAAGAACTGTCTACCCTCCACAGCATACATAGACCACTCAAGTTGGCTCCGCTTACCCCTAAACAGAACCTAGAATGACATCATATCACTCCCCAAGTGCAGCTTCAGGGAACTGTTTTCATCCAGAGCATTCCTTCAACATGCATATTCATCTAGAAAAGCAGATCCTTGCCTTAAGCCTATCCATTTTTTTCTTTGAATGCAGTTAGCCAATTTCAGGTATAATTTCTAAATCGAAGAGTTGAGATTGTAGTATCTTTTTTCTTTTCAGTTTGTTGAATAATTTTAGAAACCGGATTTAGTTCTTGAAAATCTGGCAGAGATCTAACAGAAATTGTTTCACTCCGTCTTCTCCATTTGCAGAGGCAGAATTTCCTTGTGAATGTTCTCAGACACAGAAGCACAGATATTCACTTGTCCTTGGTATCCTATGGCATAAGCTCTGAATGTTTGTAGAGGGATCCATTCTTAGAGGTAACCCTATTGTCACAGCCCAACTGGACTTAAAAATTGGGACTTTTCAAAACTTAAGTTTGAAAAGGTAGAATAATCAAATCCCAAAGCAATTCCTTTCTTTATCCCCTTGAGCTTGAAAGACGGTAATGATACATTTTTGTCTTGTAAAACTCCATGGATGAATCCTTTTATAAGCAAAGGGTAATAAATCACAATATTTCAAGCATTCATTTATTAAACTGCGTGATCTTTATTCATTTTACTTCTTAATTTGATAATGCAACCAATTAAAATGCCACCTACCTGGTTTTGAAATCTATAGACTTTAAAATGGTTTCCATTTTAGAAAAAGTCAATGCATTACAGAAATAGACCACATTAGTGGCAAACAGTCAATGGTAGATTCCATTGATATTATCCAAATCCTGTCATCCTTCAAGAATACATGTAAATCCTAGTTTCACCATGGAAATTCTTTCTGACTTCTCAGTCTGAAAAGATCTCTTCTGAGCCTCCAAGCAATTCAATATTTGTAATTAGTCAGTTTCTAGGATCATGACTATATTGTTGTCTTAAGCTCTTTTTATATCTTGAATGTCATTTTCCTTTTAATGTATTTTTGCTTTGTCCCTTAGCCTAGAGTCTAAACAAACTACTTTCACGCAGGAACCATGAGTTACAATTTTTTGTATTTTTCCCGCATACAATATTTTCATTTAAAAGAATAAGTTTACAATCCCATGCCGTCAGTGTGCTGGGTTAAGGGGGCACAAAGACACCTCAGCTTAGCCTTGGCTTCACAAGCTTTCATTTGTGATCAAAAAAGAAAAATACGCAAAAACAACTAAGTAAAATAACACGTCAAAGAATCTCTGAGCAAAATGGACAGAGAATGGCACAGGGTAAAGAGGCCAGCTCTATAGTGGGTTGTCTGTAAATATTTATTGAAATAAATTGATAATTTAGTTTTAATATCATATTATGTATATTTGTTTTATGTTTACTTTTACATTTCCCCCTTTGTAAGGCAAACATCTGCAGCAATTTTCATTCATCCATGCCACAAATATTTATTGAGTATGTAAATATGTCACTCACTGCTCTTAATATTAGGGATACAAGAAGGTACAAGACACATATGGTCTCTGCACACATGGAGCATACATTTTTAGGAGTTTAGACAAAATACAAATAGGCAAAACAAAACAATTATAAATTACGACAAGTGCTTTGAAAGATACACACAGGGAGCTGAAGGAACAGTAAGGAGCAAACTCCTTGAGTCACATTGGTCAAGGAGTGTCTCCCTGAGGAGAAGCAAGCTTACAAAGAGAGGAGGGAAAAGTAGAGGAGCACATGCAAAAGCCCTGGAGCAAGAAAGAACCAAGTAAAATCTGTTTGACAGCAATGTAATATAAGGAGGCAAGTGGTTCAAACTGAGATTAGGGATATAGGCAGGGACCAGATTCTGGCAAGTTTTGTAAACCACAGTAAAGATACTTTCCTTAACACTAAGAATAATGGAGAGCTACCAGGGATTTCAACAATAAAACAACATGGGCTTTAAAGAGGATCATTCAGTATGTTATGGGTAACTGAATGGTGTATTGATTAATAGCATGGATTCTGGAGCCAAGTCTTTGCGTCTTTGAATAAGTTGCTTACCTGCTCTCTCCCTTGATTTCTCATCTGTAAAATGAGAATAATAATAGTATATGCTCCAAAGAATGTTATGAGCACTAAATACATTAATACCTATAAAAATCCTTAAATAGTATTGGCGCAGAGTAATTGCTACATGAGTGTTAATTTTTTTTTCAATTCCATGGAGAAGAAAGATGGATTATTAAATAGAAGGAGTTGGAAAAATTGAGTAGCCATCTGCCCAAGATAAATAGGTTGAATCTATTCTTCATGCCTTATACGGATATGTTTCAGAGGGTTCAAAGATGTTGCAAAACACAAAACAATAAACATACTAAAGAAATAAGAGAATTTAAGACTAGTTTTAGAGACGCTACATATGGCAAAAGAAATGGTATAAAAAGTACTGACAAATATAGAGGGAGACAATATTAAAATCAAAATTGGTGTTGGCAGAAATCAGCACAGGCAAAATTAGAGGGACAAACACTAGAAAGAATATTTGCCATTCAAATCACAAAGAGTTAATTTTCCTAATATAAAAGAAAACAACTATCAAACAGAAAAATAGGCAAATAGGTTGTCTACTGTTACCCAGGTAAAGAGGGGGAAGGGTCCCATCTTAACATTGACCTTAATTATCTCTGTCAGCAACCTTATTTTTTATTCTGTGTAAGGCCAGCTTGGATGTTACCACTTGGATTCCAACCTCTGGGTGTGTGTGTGTGTGGTCTGCATTGATGATTCCCTTGCATTATTGTTTGGGAAGCAGTTTTTTTTTTGTTTTTTTGTTTGTTGTTTGTTTGTTTTCCGAAAGCGTTAAAATGAACTATGACCATCATCTGGAATTATATCCTCAGATTAATTTTCTCAGTTGAATCCAGGAAGTTCCACCTTTGGTGACAGAGAAAGAAAGAAACCAGATGGATTATTTGGCCAATCTACTATTAGGATCATCTTTTCTATGATATACTAGCTGAAGGCAGAATAACACACCTTCTCTACACCACTGGCCTCAAGACTGTATTCTGTTTTGAAAACTTGAACTCAACTTTTTCTAAGGGAAGAAAGTAACGCTCATTTGCTCTAGTCAGACACCTGGGATCTAGCTGGACAAGGCCGCATTATCTACAGGGGATTGAGGCCAAAGTTGGCGGGGCAGGCCCACCAGAGGACAGACACAGGGGAGGAGCTGGCAGGCGCCTGGCCAGAAATCAGGTTCAGAAAAGTCTGTTAGGGATGCCTGGGTGGCTCAGTTGGTTAAGCAGCTGCCTTCAGCTCAGGTCATGATCCCAGTGTCCTGGGGTCAAGTCCCACATCAGGCTCCTTGCTCAGCAGGGAGCCTGCTTCTCCCTCTGCCTCTGCCTGCCACTTTGTCTGCCTGTGCTCGCTCTCTCTCTCTGACAAATAAAATCTTTAAAAAAAAAAAAAAAAAAAAGGAAAGAAAAGCCTATTAGCGGTTTGGGTGCCTGGTGCCCCATGCAGTTCAGAAGCCGGGTAGTGGACTCCAGCATCAACAACGAGAAAAAAGAAGGCAAGCCTTGATCATGGGGGAGCTAAAATATGGACAGATCATCAAGCAAGGACTTAAGTATGAAAACCAAGGTTTCAGAATAGAGGCATACAGTTGGGGGCAGAATAGTAACAGAAAAAATTATTACTAAACTCCAGGGAGCTTGATAAAGTCCTATAGATCATAGATATTCTGATGTAATACTATGATTACATTGAAATAATACCATCCTGTTGATAATTAGCTACTTTTTTGCAGCCCCTCCCCCCCCATTTTCCATCCTCAGCCAAAGCCTCTTTCCCCTCCTCCAATGACCAACAACACTTGGACCCCTCTCCCACAGCCCTGGTCCAAGAGTCAACCAGCCCTTCTCCAGGGCACCACCTGACTCCATCTGGAGCCCCCGTTTATAGCACTGACCTCCCAAGTAGAAATCAATTGGTATACCCCTCCCCCAAATTGTGGCTGCCCATCAGCCTCTCCCTGGATGTAATTCTGCGAGACCATGTGTTGGAAATGCAGCCTTCACTTCAGGCTACCACTATCTACCAGTTTTAAATATACTTAAAAATCAACAAGACCTAAGTCTCCTCTAATTAGGCAAGGATTGGTCCTAGAAACATACATGCACACATATATACACACAGCTAAACCTACAGTTAAAATGATGGGTCAGATAATGATAATAGGATCAGCAGTGGGGACAGAAGACATAAAATACAATAGTTCCCCCTTATCTACGGGAATATGTTCTAAGACTCCCCAGTGAATGCCTGAAACCATGGATAGTACCAAACCCTATACACGCTATGGTTTTCCTATATCCTTATGAGAAAGTTTAATTTATAAATAAGTCACAGTAAGAGATTAACAACAATTACTAAAAAATAGAATAATTATAACATTATACTATGTTAAGAGTTATAGTAATATAGTCTTTCTTTCAAAATATCTTATTCTTCTGTACTGACCCTTCTTTTTGTGATGATGTGAGATGATAAGCCACAGGGGCCCTGAGGTGAATGACCTCGTTGTCATGACATAGTTAGCCTACTGTTGACCTCCTGCTGTTTCATCAGAAGGAGGATCCTCTGTTTCCAGACCTCAGGAACTGAAACCTTCAAAATGAAACAGCAGACAAGGGATTGGGGAACTACTTTGGGGTTATCCCCCACTATAGGAAAGTTCACATTACACCTCTTGGCTTTCATAAGGTGTAATGTGAACTTTCCTTTCCTACCTACAGTAGTACCTGTTTTCACTAACCAGAAGAAATCCAAAGAGGACTTTTGTTTTTATGATAAAAGGCAAAAATACCAAGATGTGAGCACCCCAGAGCAGCAAGAGGGTCCCCACCAAGATCCCTACCCAGAATCACACTCAGTGTCTTAGTATCAAGCCACCAGAGCTTTGAACTGTGTCTATGAGTATCTTTGCTTTATCTCAATTTATTTGTACATTGGTTAGCAAGATGTATCCTAAGGTATCAGAAAAGCCTGAGAGCTTATTTTTGGGGTCTGGGAATGCTCAAAAATTTTCCCATATAAATGAATGCTGATACTTCTTTGCTTTATGACACTTTACTTAGGAAGCTTTCATAGGAGCATTCTACTTATGGATAGCTGGGGAAAACCCATACTTAAAATCCAAGCAAGGTCTGATTCAAAAGAAGAGTCTAGATTTGTGGCTCTCACACACAGGTACGCAAAATAATTACATGGGGAGGATGTTAAAATACAGATTCCCAGGCCTACCCCACACTGAATTAGGACCTCTGAGGGTAGAACCCAGTATCCCTGGCTTTATTAAGTGCCTCATAGACTCCTTCTGCTCAGCAGAGTTCGGGAACTCTGATCTAACCTGTAGCTACAGTAATACCAACACTGTGTGGATCTCTTGAGACCTGCTGCCCACTGTTCCCACCTTCACCGGATTTTTGTGCTGATTGTTATAGCTGCCAAGAGGTGAGGGAAAATGGAAAGGATGAGGGTAAAAATAATTGCAAAGACACAAATTGAAATAGATGACAAATGAATGAATATTATATTGAGAAAAATGTGAAGCAATTGGTCTTCTAGGTCATTTTAATTACTGCCTTTAAATTACTTGTAATGCTGAACAGAATTGTAGATTTGGGAAGGTTTTTTTTTACAAAGCTAAAAACAAGGATGAAATATTATCTTTGAAATGTATTTTCCTTGAGTCCACGTAGCTAGTTATTATTCAAGATAACATCATACAGAACAAATGAAAAAGAGCTGACTGTGAAAAACAATCTGTGAGAATCCAACTGGGAAAAAAAGTTGGTGTGAAGAAAAATCATAAAGGGTTTAGAGTTCATGAAGAATCCGCTCAAATAATGCACAGTACAAAATTTATCATGAGGTAATAAAAGTTTATGACCATGTGTAATACTTAAACAGAGAAAAGTCAACGTTAAATATACCTGCTTTCCTTTCTTTCATAAGGGAATCTGTATTTTGTTCCTGTCAGTTCCACTGCCCCCTACATGGTCCATGGCCTCATGACTTCTGCAGCCATCCCTCCCCTTCATCCATCCTCCTTCTTCCCTCTCTCTCTCTACATGCTGCTATCTAGATGCCATTAGGTCTACCAGCTGCCTGGAGAAGGGGGCCAATAGGAGGACTGGACTCCAGGGAATAAATGTACCCAAAAAAGGAAGTCAGCATTCAAATTCAGAGAAATCCCAGTCCAAACACCAGAATAATGGGCCACAAATTTGTGGTCAGGCTCCTATACAGAAAACTCCAGAAGAAGAGGAAGATCTGGGAGAGCATATTTTCAATGGGTAGGTGGTGGCAGTCTCCTAAATGGGCTGGAGGTAGGATGAAAAACCAGTAAGGTCAATCTTACTAAACTGAAGATTGACTGCATTACTTCCCTGCTGGAAAACCCTCAGTGACTTTTCGTTTCCCACCCATAAAGGCCTTTGGTGTTCTGGGACCAGCTTTCCTTTCTAATCTTATCTCCCACCATTCATTCCGCTGCTGGTCAAGATTTAAGTTCCTGCTGTATTTCAGATTCTCCCACGTGCTGGAGTCAGAGATGATCAAAAGGAGCTGACTGGTTCCATCTACTGGAAATCCACAACTAGAGGGCAAGCAGGCAGACCCATCACTGCATGTCTAAGAGGACATCTCAAAATTGGATATTTGAAATTGATTTGATCTTCCCTCTCAAACCTGTTCTTCCCACAGCCTTCTCTGCTTCAGCAAATGACAGTCATCTTCCTTCCATTTCTTCAGGTCAAATCCTTAGAGACATCCTTGACTTCTCTTTCTCTCACATCCCATATTGGCAAGTCTAGCTGGCTCTGCCTTCAGAAGACATTCAAAAGCCCATCACTTCTCACTGACTTTACTACTACCACCATGACCTAATCCACCAAATTCTCTTGCCTGGATTATTGTTCTTGCCTCCAAAATATCTCCTTAATTCCATCCCCTGTCCTTATATAGTAAATTCTCAAAACACCAGGCAAAGCAATACTGTATTTTACTGTAAGTCAAGTGAAGTCCATAGTCCACAGTCTACCTGCTCAAACCTTCCACTGGCTTTCCATCTCATTAAAAATGAAAGCTGAAGATGTTAGAGTGGACTCTAGGACCATGAATCCTCTGGCCCCTACTGCACCTCCCACTGCATCTTCTACCACTCTCCTTCTTGCTCATTCTGTTCCCATTGGTATGTTTCTCAAACACACCATGATGTCCCTAGGACCTTTACACTGGCTGTTCTCTGATGAGAACACTCTTCCCAGGACAGCTTCATGGCTCACTCTCTCACCTCCTTTATGTCTTTGATCAAACAACCCCTTCTGAGAGACCTTCTCCTATCACCTTATGCCAAATAACACCAACCCCCCCCCCCAAACACTCCCTACCTTCAGCACCTAATTCTGCTTCATTTTTTCAACATTGTACTTATTACTAACACAGACTTGTTTGGATATCTGCTTCTCACCCTTTTTTCCACCTGAATATAAGTGCTAGGAGTTCACAGACTTTATTTTCTTCCCTGCTATGTCTCCTGCACCTAAAATAGTGTCCTGCATACAGTATGCTCAACATGTATTTTTAATTAATTCAGTAACTATTTTGAATAAAGAACTGTTTTCCTTTCTTCTCCTTCCAACCTTTGCAGATGGTAACATCCTACTCATCTTTAGTCTCAACTCAAATGTCACCTGTTTTAAAGAGCTTTACTAACCTACCCGAGAGAAATACTGTCTACCCATAGGACTATGAGCCAGCTTAAAGAAGGTAAGTGTAAAGTGCTCACAATCATGCCTGGTACATATTAAAAATCCAATAAATGCTAATCAACTCTATTTTGGGAACTCTTTGGAAAGAGAATCTGCTGGGACTGTCTTGCTAACACATGGTAAAGGCCTGACTCCATTAAGTAAAACCAGAGGAGAGCAGAGCTGAGACATTGGGAGAGATGGAGCTTGGACAAAGCACTTGAGCCCAGACATCTAGATATTCCTGAAAGCCACTAATGCCTAGACTTTTCTGTTCTGAGTCCATAAATTCTCTTTTCTTAAGGTAGGTTGAGTTCGGTTTCTATCTTTTTGAAGGAGTTCTGCCTAACACAGACAGCAGTTCCAAGGGGTGTAAAATTAAGTACTAAATGGATATCACAGATTTGGACTAAAGATAGGGAGAGTACAGAGCAAGGCAAGTTCAATGTAGGTTATGGGATGTAGTGAAGAGAGCCAGGTCACCCACCTCAAATTCTGTCCTCTCCAGCAGTAGTGTCAGAAAGATGTTTGGGGATAATCTGAGATATCATTTTCTCAGAAGCATTAGATTGTTAATCAGGAAGAAAAAAGTCACCTTCTAGAAAAATAATGCCATTTCCAAGCTTTATACCAAAAATCTCTCTCTTCCCATAGCCAGAATTTAGAGCCCTACACTTTCTTCCATAGAAATGACCTCTTCCAAAACTGCAAAAAAATGATACTTTCAGACACAGGGAAGAAAAGTCTTCGCTTTTCTGATAGTCATGTTAGTGGGATCTAGCTGGCATTTTCAGAAGGGACAGCTTCAAAGTGATTCCTTTCAGGAAATTAGAAGGCACAGAATTCATTGCCATGTCCCAAAGTTTCCACCTAGGCTCTGCAGGACTATTTAGCTTTGAGTCCAGGGGACTGTCCCTCATCTGGAATTGTGTATGATCACTTGATCTTCCTCTAGAGTTTCCTGGGAGGAACCCACTTAACACCTGTCCCTTGACCTTTTTTTTTCTTTTAAGAAATTCAGCTTTTCTACCTCTTACCTTTTCTTTGAAGAAATCCAGCTATCTTCCCTTTTCTTTTCTCTTTTTCTTTTTTTTCCAAGTGACAGTAAAAAGCAATCTGTCTTTTCACAATGCAGGGAGCAGGTTACATACAGCATGACAAAAGTATCATTTCCTAAGCCTGAGATCTGAAGTTGATAAGAGGTTTTCAGGGACAAAGGGATATTGGCAGGCCCCCCATAAGAGCAGGAGCAAGTTAGTGTCTCTGAGACAGGGAGAGAGAGAGAGAGAGAAAGCAACAGCCAGTCTCAATCCTCCCAAATTACTTCCATTTTTTCTCACAGAGCAGTCAGCAAAGGCAACTTCATTTAGAAAGTTCATTACAATTTTATTACCTTAAAATTGCCCAACACACACCAATAACCATAAAGGAAATATTGGAATTGGACGCCTTCTCTGTGCTATGCTTTAAGGTCAGTATTTGTTGCCAAATCCAGCCTTGCGTCATTAAGGTTGTAATGTTTTGCTTTTGGCCTTGCTAAACAAAAGAATAAAGGAAAAGAAAGTATCAAGAACTCTAAAAAAATTTTGGAAAATGTCTTCTAAAAAGAAGAAAGAGGGGCACCTGGGTGGCTCAGTGGGTTAACCTCTGCCTTCGGCTCAGGTCATGATCTCAGGGTCCTGGGATCGAGCCCCGCATCGAGGCGGCTTCCCCCGCCCTCTGCCTGCCTCTCTGCCTACTTGTGATCTCTGTCTGTCAAATAAATAAATAAAATCTATCCCAGGACCCTGAGATCATGACCTGAGCCTAAGGCAGAGGCTTAACCCACTGAGCCACCCAGGTGCCCCAATAAATAAAATATTTTTAAAAGAAAAAGAAGAAGAAAAAAAGACAATAGATCAGAATGTCAGAGTCTACCCTCTAGGAAGGCTCAAAAGTGATTAATCAGTCGTGGGTGTCATTGAATTGTCAATTGCTCATTTCTGGCATTAGTTCCAAGAGTAAGGCCCTGATCTACGTCTCGGCTTCCATCGAATTTTCTCCCTTGTTCTCAAGGTGTTTGTTGTAATGGCTGTAGCTCTGAATGCACACTAAATGATGTTCTCAGCTTCTTGCTGAGTATGGAATGAACTGGAAAGTGGAGGGTTGACAAGGGTCTGGTAAGAGGCCGTGCTGTGGCAGCTGGGAACATCCTCCTGGAAGGATGGCTGCCTAACATGAACTGACTCTTCCTGGAAAGTGAGATGCCTTGGACTCAGACAGCAGAAAACTGACTGCCTGACTTTTCCTAGACCTAGGACTGAGGGTACTTATAGTCGAGAATGAATCCATCTGACACTATAGGACTAGAAACACTATGAATACAGAGGTATGATTAGGCAAGATTTAAAGGAAAACAAATGAGCCCCTTTTCACCAGATGAAACTAGGTTATTACTGCTACATTAAGACAAAAATAAAACCCCTATCCTTTCTTCCCAGATCCTGAACAGAAGCTTTCAATATCCTTCCTCATTGCAGTTTTGAGGCCATTTGAGGTAGCCAGCTCCCTTCAACAGGTGCTTGCCCAGTAAATCTCAACCCCATCAAACCCAATGTTCCCCCTCTTAAATACTATGTCCCCTTTACTGTCCTGAAGTAAAATTTGTAGGTAATATGCCCTACCTACCAGCAGAAAATTTTAAGTAAATAAAAGCATGCCAAAACTGAACTAATCAAGGAGACAAATACAGGGTGGGTCATTTGGGATATATAAGCTCAGCTCCCCTAGAAGACATCTGTTGTGTCAGACACTGAACACTGCTGATGCCTCTAATCCTATGAGCAATTGGAACATATCAGAAATGGGGTGCTTCTCTTCATCAAGGTCCAAGTAGAGCAAGGTGCAACATTCATCGTTTACATAGTAATTGTGTTCATGGAAAATTCAGGGCATGTTGTAATTATACAGAAAACACTTTGTCTTTATATGTAAAATAGAGTTCAGTGTTACCCTCAGATCATTATCAACAGGTTTTCCACCAACACTTAAGTGTGTCAGGAAGTTGAAGTTGTACAGGACAAGGGACGAGTCTTTGTTTCATAGCATGAAATGCGTTTCACAGCATTATTGTTCTCTGCCAATCACTGTTATCACCTAATCCCCCCCTTGACATGCACAAAATTCCAAAATGCCATCCAAGGTCAGTACTCCCCCCTTGCCCCTGAGAACACTAGGTGGGTCTCTGCTCAATTCTCAAACTCATCTCTGCTTAAGAATAATGGAAGTCTTGATTTCTATAGTAGACAGAAGCTTAAAAATGTTTTCTAATCCTTTTATTTGAAAGAAAAGTGACCCTTAGAATTGTTAAGTAATGTCATATAGCACCCAGTGGCACATCTGTAGCTGGAGGCCAGGTCTCCTAGGCCTTTCCTAAGGCCTGTAATCATCCTTGAGTACAATATGAAACTCGAGAATCATTATTCCTTCAAGAATCCCTTTAAACAGTTGCATCTTATTTCATTAAATGTTCAAAATGTATAACTATTACCTGTCATTGCTCTTTCCTCAAACACCTCGATCCAGAGAATTGATTTCCCAATGACCGTGGATAGCAGTGTGCTTATAAAAACCCAAGTGTGGTGCCTGGCATAGAGGTACTCAACAATGGGCACCAGTTTCCTTTCGGATCCCTCAGTTGGGGATACAAGGTGACACTAAACTTTGGAACCACTCAGAAGTTGTTTTGGATCTTTGCAAGACCTTCTCCCACTATGTGACTTCTAGCAATCTTCGGTAAGTTTGGTATTACTATCCCCTTCACAAATAAGGAACTGAGGCCCTGAGAATTTGCTCAGGGTCACATAGTAAACAGAGAAGATCAGGCACATTCAGATTGGTATGGTGGTAGACCAGGGGCACATTGTAAACAAGAGGTCAAAATTTCAGGCCATTGTTTCCCTACCTCGAAGCATGCATATATATATATATATATATATATATATATATATATATATATATATATACACACACACACACACACATATACCTTTCACACTCTATGCTTCCCCATTCTCAAAAAATATTAGAGCCTGTCTTTTTTCCCCCTACATGACTGAGTTGGTAGTCTTTGTGTTCATTTTCATTTTTTGGTCAAACTAGGGAAAAAAAAAATGAAAAAATTACCACTTTCCATGCCTGCAAGATAAAAATATTTTTAATCAGTAGAAGTGTCCCTTGTTCAAGGTTCTTCATGTTATTGAATTAACATGGCTCTTATATTGCCTTAGAAACCAACTCAAAATAATTTAATCAAAAAAGAAGCCACAGCAAGCACATTGGCATATCTGCTGTAATTTAAGGAAGAGTGGGCAAAACAATCTCCCGAGATACGGAATGAAGAGAGCCAGGGACCTTACTAGCAACGAGCTCTAGGCCTTCTCTTGCAGGCGTAAGGTTGCTATTGATGTGACCCCATTATTAACCATCCTACTTTCTATGTTGCTTTGAAGATTGGATGCTGATATGCATCAACCTTAATTAGCCAGGCTGGGACCAGTCCTTTAGGACAACTAGGGAAACTGTAACAGCCAGGAGTCCCCTTCTATGAGAAAACTGGGCTTTTCTCAGAGGACCAGAGCAGGTGGGCCAAACTAATAAGTGTTCATTACAAAACAAAGAAAGGCGAGAACATTTTATCAAAGGATCAGCAGGACTTGATGAAAGACCAGACATAAGGATAACTATACAAAAATCTTTAAAAATCTAGGTATCAATCAGATATTGGAAGATAAAAAGCAGCACTTACTTTCTTTATATTTTCCTTTACTTGGAAAAACCTTTAAAATTAGGGATTAAAGCGCGAATCAGATCTGAGGCCCAAAATGACTCTGAGCTCTTAGCTAATCACCAAGTATTTTTAAGTACCTTGTATGCATGAATCTGAACAGGCTTTTGTCACCTCCATGCCCTCCTGTACTCCCATGAAACTGAAGAAATACTAATTGACTAAGAGATCAGGATTCACTTTGGTGGAAAAGCAATAGTCAAAGTTAATTTTAGCCATTAGATAGACTAGCCAACATGTTGATCAACTGCATTTTTCATTTACGATCTAATTGTTTTAGTATTACCTAGTCACGGACAGGGACCATCACAACCTTGTAAATGTGCTCATTAAATCTTCTTATTTCTAGGGGCAGAATGTGAATGCACCTACGAAGCTCATGAATATTAATACAGGGAACAATACCTTCCCCTCTAAATCCCCCTCACCCTATAGCTATTACTGAACAACTAAATGGGAACATGTAACAGTTTGTAATTACTTTTTGTTTTTAAAGAAAAGCTACCAATTCAGGTGTCTGCGCTAGAAGCAACAATCTAATTTATTCTTGTAGGCCTGTATCACACAGACCACACATTTATCCAAAGACCCAGCTCCAGCTTGCATTTAATAACTCCAAATGAGTTGTCTGACCCCTTTAAACAGGAAATTGGCATATAAAGGACCCCAAGGGCAGAGGAAGGATAAAAGTGTCCATAGATTCCACCCCCCATCATTTTCAGGATAAATTATGGCATTTTATTTGACTCACTAACCCAATAGTGTACTACTATAACAATAGATTGTAATTTGTGCTGGAAATATGTGCCCAACCTAGTGATGCCTTTTAGACAATAAGAAAGAGAACATTCCTCAAAGGAAGTAGATGATCTGCATTTGCAGTTCCAGTGTTACCTTCTAAAGCTTCAAAAGGCCCAGGCTGCTGTTTTTAGGAATATATATCCCTTTATAATATTCCTAGAAATATCATTTATATTGCTGGAAACTATACACATTCCTCTTTTCTATTGTCCCACACCCAACTCCACTGATTTTCCAAGCAGCCATAATCTATCTGTAGAAAGAGGCTTAACTTACAAAGGAAACTATACAAACACCACATCTGCAAATGAATGATGGAAGGTGAGCCTAACAAAAGCAGCAGTCTCAACCAGTGGGTGCATGTCCTCAAGAACCACTGGATAGAGAAAGTACGGTGTGCAGTGACCAGAAACTTCCCCTGCAACAGCTAGAGGATGCATGCTTGCCTTGGCTGGGCTACTATCAAAATGATTGCTCCTAAAAAAGCAGTCATTCATAGCCTGCTCATCCATAAACATGATGCATAAGAAGATCTTGATCTATCTTTTCCCTTCCCCACAGTCCCCCACTTCTGTGTTCTCTCACCTTTCAGTCCCTTTGAACCACACCCTCCATCAGTCTTCTGTGAGTTGGATGCTTTTGTGCAACCTGACCAGCATGCCCTCCTAAGGAAGGAGTAGCTTCCTGCCAAGTCATTACCTTGGCAGTGATGGCACTGGAAGAACTGAAGAATGAAGTGTATAGAACAGCACACTCATCTCTGAGAAGTTTGTCAGTTATAGTTCTCAGCCTTCTTTTCCACCACGATAAGCCTGATGGAAAATATCCACACATCTGTCATTCCTCATCAGTGACAACTGTCTATTTCCCACTGCCTAAATTATTTAGGACACTGGCCATGAGTTTGTGCAATTATCTGCCAGCTAGCTCTATCACCACCCCTTTCTTTGCCACTGACTCAGGAGACATGCTGGTGAGAATCACCAGCAGAATAGGACAAACACAATCAATATTAAAGTAGAGTGAGACAGGGGTGCCTGGGTGGCTCAGTGGGGTAAGCCACTGCCTTTGGCTTGGGTCATGATCCCAGGGTCCTGGGATCGAGCCCCGCATCGGGCTCTCTGCTCAGTGAGGAGCCTGCTTCCTTCTCTCTCTCTCTCTCTGCCTGCCTCTCTGCCTGCTTGTGATCTCTCTCTGTCAAATAAATAAATAAAATCTTAAAAAAAAAAAAAAAGTAGAGTGAGACAAAATAGGTGAATGTATATCCCTTATGAATAATGGCAACTTTAAATAAACATTGGCCATTATGGCCACATAAGAAGGATTAGATCACCAAGAGAAGGATGAGTAAAAATAGTAGCGATTTGCTTACAAAAATCCCAATGGAAAAGAAAAAGGGACTTTGTGAATACAGTGTTAAAGAAAAAGTTATTTCAACATTTCTTAAAGCCATAAAAAGACTTTATTCAAGAAGAAATCACTGTAATGGGGTTTTGCAGGAAGAGGTAAAGATAGGGCTCAACTGTGAATACAAGAAGGAAAAGTGGAGATTTATAGCCAAGGAGCAGGGTCAGGGGTCAGTGGATGGAAAACTGCTAAGAGGAAACATCAGGAATAAAGGGAAATTCAGGTTAAACCAACTTGACAAGATTCTTGCTGAAGGGAGGGCCAGGGTGATCAGACCTCACCTGGCGGATTGAGGAACCTGATCAGGTATCAAGGGTGATCAGATAATGGGAAGGGAGGAGGTCTTATTCTTGAGCATGGCCCAAGGATAAGAACCTTACTGAAGGTGGTGAAAGAGATAGTCTCTCCCAATAACCACACCTTCCCACTGTAGGGGAATAAATGTTGCCACGCCAATATGTCTTCTTGGGATGCGAGTTATTTTAGGCTGACTACTATTAAGAAACATAGTAGTTTCTTTTTGCCTTCCCCACTAAATGCCTAAAAGAATTTAGATAGAGGATCTGTTTCAGGAAGGGAGATGTCAAGCTGTCACCCTAGATAACTAGGGTATGAGGTTAACTAGGTGTGGTAGACAGGGAGGAACCTAGCAAGCCCTGTTTGATTAAAGACTTCTCTGTGTCCCACTGTTTTTGAAAGGCCCAGAAAATGTATGTTTACTAAATATTTACTCTTTTTATTCTTCTTGTGAATTGCCTTCCTTCCCTTCCTCAGATGCCTAGTCTTATTAGTCCAGAATGACATATATACCATATTGTGCCTGTCTTTAGAATCTTTCATATTTATGTGCATTTCCCATATGTATGTAATTAAATTTGATTTTCTCCTGTTAATCTGTCTCATGACAAGTTAGTTCTTAGACCAGCCAGAAGAACCTTAAAGAGCATAGAAAAATTTTCCTCTTCTGCACCACCTGGAGAGTTTCTTTCTGAAGTTTCTATTCAAAACTTGTTCTTTGTTTTATGATAAAGCAAGAGGTAGTGTTTTGGGTTTTTTTTTAAATTAATTAATTAATTTATTTATTTATTTATTTTAAAATAAACATGTATTTTTATCCCCAGGGGTACAGGTCTGTGAATCACCAGGTTTACACACTTCACAGCACTCACCAAAGCACATACCCTCCCCAATGTCCATAACCCCACCCCCCTTCTCCCAACCCCCCTCCCCCCAGCAACCCTCAGTTTGTTTTGTAAGATTAAGAGTCACTTATGGTTTGTCTCCCTCCCAATCCCATCTTGTTTCATTGATTCTTCTCCTACCCACTTAAGCCCCCAGTTTTGTTTTTTTAAAGAAGATTAGAAACACATAAAAATATTGCTCCAAACCTCAACTGTTAGAAGAAGCATTTCTATCACCTATGAATGTATTTTAAGTGGACATCCACACACTTTTCCTGTAGTGTGGCTATGAAAAGCTGACAATAGGATCTTAGCACTGGCAGCCAAGGGGTTAATATTACCATTCTAGGGTTGCCCTCAAAACAGCACACTTAATCAGTCAACTATTTTTCCTGCCTCTACCACATGAACTGATGGTATTACACACATGTTTCAACTTACTCCACACAGTGCCAGCTATTGCAAATGCATCACAATAAAGGCGTTTTGTATGAAAATATTTGAAACTATTTAAAGTAACTGCAAACACATGCATACTAGTTTTGTTACATTGTTTTCCCATTGTTACCAAAGACCACATCGGTCTTTTCTTTCTCCATTGTTTTCCTCGTTTACCAGAGCTTTAGAGATGAATCTTTATTGCATTTTGATCTCTTCCTCACCTCAAAACAAACAGTATTCAGCAGGGTGCATTGAGTATAGCTGTGCTTCTCAAAATGGGTCCATGGAATGGTCTTTGGTAAGCTTAACATTTTTGCAGGTAGGATATCATTTTAATGAATACCTTCAAAAACTGATTTATAATCAGTTACAATCAGCTATTTCCCTGGCCCTTTTGTTAGCATAGACTAACACAGTTTTGCTCATATGGATACTATAAATTTTATTTTGGTGTTATATTTGGTGTTAAATAGATTCATTGACAGGGTATATCCATTTAGAGATTTATACATATAAGAACAAAAGTTTTTTAGTTTCTTAGTACAGAATTACTTTAGTCTTTTTAGTACAGAATTTTTGCATGATATATATTGTAATAGGATTCTCTGGCATTTTTTTTTAAGTCTTTGGAATAGCATTTATCTACACACTCTGATTGACAGGAAACTGTTGTTTGTTTTTCTTATAATTCTGTTGATTTGTCACCATTATTTCTTCATATTTTAAAAAAACTAATTCCCCTTTTTTTCTTTTACTTCAGCCTATCTAGCTTAGAGTATGGTTATCACCCCTTACATAATGAGTTTTTCTACTTTTGTCATCTTGAACCAAATCCCAAGTTTATTTGGTTCTGTCTCTTAGGTCCTGAGAAATATGTTGTGCCATTTGGACCCTCTGGAAAGCAGACACTGAAGAGAAGTTAGGGAAAGGAAGGGCTTATTGGGGAATAGCTTCCATGAAAGGAAAGAGTAAGAGGAAAAGATTAGGTAAGGGATGCCATCAGAGAGTGATACAGACCTGATAAACTACCACTCTGTCCAACAATGAGCAAAAATAACCTGTTTTGTGAGTCCTGCTTGGGTGGAGATGGCTAAGCCCTTGGATCACCATCTTGTTCCATCATTAGCTGCAGGTTTCCCCAACAAGAGCAGGACCTCAGTGCAAAAGCTGTGACAGATGCTTGAAGAACTGAGGACTAGAGATGTCTAATAACCACACTCTCAAAGCTGGGCAGCAATTCCTTTCTCAACATGGAATCTGAGTGGTGTATTCCTATGTCTGCCGCAGGTGAAATTCTATTTTACTTAAAACAAATAACAAGTGACAAAATACAGTATTTTGAAAAGCAAAAGGAAAATTTACAACTAATAGAGTTACACATTGCATCAGAATACATAAAAATGCATACTGCAATATCATTATTTGGTTTTGTAACACTATATACAAACTTACATATACATACACCTAACTTGTTAATATTTATAATCACACTTTCTTCACACGAACATTTAAAGATATGCAATACTAGAAATATAATGGGAAAGGCATAGAGTCACCCAAAATGAATGGAGAAGAAAAATAATTCCTTATGTATGAATCTCTTTCATTGGCAAAGGTACATTTGATTCTGTATAGATATAAAGCATTAAAATGACACATTGGTATTATTAGAAAGACAAGCAAATGTCCAACATCTATTATTTCACAAATAAGGGATTTGTGTGGGAAGTGAATTTTTTTTAAGATTTTATTTATTGATTTGAGAGAGAGAGAGAAGACTGGGGGAGGGACAGAGGAAGAGGGAGCGGGAGAGAAGCAAACTCGCCACTGAGCATGGAGCCTGACATGGGAATCCACCTCAAGACACTGAAATCATGACCTGAGCCAAAATCATGAGTTCAATGCTTGACTGACTGAGCCACCCCAGGCACCTCTGGGCAGTGATTTTTTTTTTTTTTTTTTTTTTTGGAGTCCAGTTTACATTAAATAGTTTTACAGAAATTACTTATTTATTTTTAAAGGTTTACCTAATCAACAAAATATTGGCTATACAAATTTTAAGGATGTTTTCCAAATTAATTGGAATTATTCAAAATTATTTAATCATAGGGACTGGTATTTTATATTTATGTTTTCTTTTAAGTACTGGGGGAATTGGTGAGCATTAATTACCCATGGACACTAGCTATTAGAGAATACTTATCATAGTTAATGGTTAACATCTGCATTAAGACTACATGTACCTATTAATTAACCCCCTTTGTGTGGAATGTTTATGGTGCATGACATTTTCTAATATTTTCCTTGAGACAATATGAAAGTTAATGAGAACTGCACATGTGCATCAAGAAGAGAATAGAGCCTTTGTCCTAATCTTATTAAGTTTCTCCAGATGTGATAATATTGTCCTGTCTCCAAATGGCGTTTTTTATTATCACTTTAAACTAATAAGATTTAAAATTAGAAAACAAAGTAACACAAGCAAAGAACTTCCTGAACTTGCATTTATTTTTTATTTTCCTTAATAATCTTAAATTTCCTGTGGGTAAAAGAATGTGATTGCAGAGTCAATAACAGCTGACTGTAGATCTAGGGGCATTTTTCTTGCACATAAACCTGAGTTATAAAGCTCAGAGTATTTCCAAGTCCAGAAGAGAACTAGATACAGATTCTACTGAGCATTACCTAACCCATTTTAAAACACCATCTGCTGAATGCCAATTATGTGCCTATAATATGCTAAATGCTTTCACATATACTGTCCCACTTAATAATTTATTCATTCAACACATATTTATTAAGTACCTTCTGTACTAAACCAGAGGAACACAACAGTGAGCAAAACAAGCACATTTACTTTCTTTGTGGATCTTTCAGTCTGGTGGGGGAGACAGCTATGAGATAATCCTATCAGTCATCTGCTGCTGCAGAACAAACTACCCTGATGTTCTGTGGCATACAACAATAAAAATTTAATATTGCACTCCATGTGCAGGTCAACTGGGGCGGCTCAGCTCCATATGTCTCTCATTCTTCTGGGACCAGCAAATAACCAAGCACATGTTCTTCTGAAGGCAGTGGCAGAGATACAAGAGAACAAATCCTGCCACACAAGCATACTTCAGACCTTTACTCATGTCATATCCATTAATATCCTATTGGCCAAGTTGAGTTATGTGGCCAACCCCAAAATAAATAGGGCACAAAGTACACTCTGCCCACAGTGAATTGGCAAAGGAAATAAATATTTGCTGAGCAATAATCCAAATTATCATAATAAGGAATCAAAAATATTTGAATAATTAAAAATTCTAGAGCACAATGACCGAAGGTTGAGGGAGGTTGGCCAGAATCTTACAGCAGAGCTGGATCCCATCTGGGAGTCAGGAAGACTTCTTGAAAGACAAGGGAATATGAGATGCACTGAAGGCTGAAGAATGTGTCAAAAATAACTAGGTAAAGAGGAGGTAAGAGAAGTTATCCAGGCAGGGAAAGAGTGTTCACCATGATAAGCTCAAAGAATTGGAGTGGGGGCGCTGAGAGCAGTGCCCAGAGAGTGAGGAGGAAGGTCGAGCATGAAGCTGGAGGAGTGATAGAGCAAGATTTTGCAGAGCCTTGCAGACCATGTTCAGGATTTCATCTTTACCCTGAGACCAAGGAGAAACACTGGAGGGTTTTCAGCAAGTGAAAGACATGGTCAAATTCAATTTTGAAAATTACTCCTGTTGCAGTGGAGGGAATAGCTGAGAGCAGACTTAAAGAAATGAAAGTCATCAACAGATAGATTGTAATCAACATCACTGGCATTGTCCCTGCCCATTTCTCTAAACAAAATTTTATTGGAACATAGCCATGCTCATTCATTTATAGATTGTCTATGGCTGCTTTTATGCTACAGTACAGAGTTGAGTAGTTGTGACAAAGACCAGATGTCCCACAAAGACAGCAATACTTACTATCTAAGCTCTTACAGAAAACATTTGCCAATCCCTGTGTAGATGAGACAACTTTAAGAAGAAATCATAGAGAGAAGGGACAGAAGACCTAGGACATAATCTGATAGAAAAAAGAATGACTGAAAATAAAAAAACAAGCTAGCAGAGGAAACTGAGCTTCCTAACCTGTTTGAGTTTTTAGTCCCATTTTATAGATCTAGAAATATAGTTTTGGAGAGTGTGGTAGATTGCAACATATAGGCACAAGTTTCTCCCCTTCTTTTATACTTATGTCTTTCTAGTATGATGTCACTGTTTCTCCCATCAAGAGATATAGGGCACCTCTCCACAGCCTTGGTTCGGGGTGGTCCTGGTGACTGACTTTGACCCATAAAAAGTGGTAGAAATTAGCCATTTTTATGTCTTCTTTGGAGAAGTCTCTGTTCATGTTTTCCACCTCCATCAGAGAGGATGAATACCCAACTTTTTATCAACATGGATGGGACTGGAGGAGATTATGCTGAATGAAATAAGTCAAGCAGAGAGAGTCAGTTATCATATGGTTTCACTTACTTGTGGAGCATAAGGAATAACATGGAGGACACTGGGGGAAGAAGAGGAGAAGTGAGTTGGGGAAAAGTGGAGGGGGACATAAACCATGAGAGACTGTGGACTCTGAGAACAAACTGAGGGTTTTGGAGGGGAGGGGGGGGGTGGGGGGGTAGGTGATCCTGGTGGTGGGTATTGAGGAGGGCACGTACTGCATAGAGCATTGGGTGTGGTGCATAAATAATGAATCTTGGAACACTGAAAAAATAAAATTGATTTTTTAAAAAAGTGGTAGAAGTGACACTGTAGGAGTTCCAAGCCTTGACTTCAAAGGCCTTATAGTTTTACTTCAACTCTTGTGTCTTGAGACTATCAATAAGAGGAGACCTGAGGTAGCCTCCTGGAGGCTACGAGTCCACAAGGAGATAGCCCCAGCCCACAACCAGACATGTAATTGAGGCCATCTGCACGAGCCAGCTTGCTGCTATCACCTGAATGAACCCAAGCAAGCCTAGCAGAGAAGCCACCCAACTAAGCTTAGCCCAAATTGCTGACTCACAAAGCCACTCAGTTTGTTACACAGCAAAAGATAACTGAAACAAAGACATGGAGTGACCTTGAAATCACACGACCATACAGCTATTAAGTAGCAAGACTAGGATTCAAGAGAGGATTCCAAGGACTCCAAGTACATAATGCTCTCTCTATTCAACTTTAAACAAGACAAATAGCAAAAATGATACTATGTTAGTCTGTCTTCCTGATGGTCTGTCTGAAGGCACTGAGTTGGCTGATTTTAGAATTGGGTGATTTGTTGTTATGTGAAGATGTCTGGGGATGCTCTCCTTTACAAAATAGGATATAAAATTCAGAAATAGTGTGCCAGTTTTCCCAGTATCTGAAAATTCAATTATATGCATCTTGATGAGTTTTGTTTTTGTTTTTATTTTGGGGGGCAGCTACCCTCTTCTCTAGAAAAGATTTCAATCAGTCTTCCCCCAACACATTCATTGTTTCGGTTTGGTATACTGTCCTAGTTGGACTGTAAATAATAAACTTGGGAGGAAAGTTAGCAGTCATTATTATGTTTCTTGCAAGGTTAGGCACAGAAGTCTTAAATAAAATGATAATAGCTGGAAACAGTCCTTGCCTGGACATACTTTAAGAAAGAGGAGCAGGGAGAGAGACTCCACTGGGGAGCCATGGTCAGAAGTTAATGTGAGTCATTGGGCATCTGAAGGTTAAGAATCAAGAGAGTGGAAGACAGAAGGGAGGAGACTTGGAAGAGCTGAAATCCTCCTTCACGCTAAGTTAGAGGAGCAGCTGTTTAATCGACAAGCAGGAAAAACAAAGTGAAAAAGAGTTAAGAAAAGATTGATCTAGCTTGCTAAAACCCGGGTCCATGTGAACAGTCATTGTGGGTACAAATGGTGAGGAAGGTGAACTTGGCCCTTAATGTACTATACTCCATCTTCCAGCACCCTTCTCCTCCCCTGTAACCACCTCCCCCACCATGGTCACATTCTCTGCACCTCTGCCTACAAACACTGCCTTCTGTCCCTGAAATATCCTCTTTTTTCTGTTATCTACTAAAACTCTCAGGAAAGCAGCTCTTGGTTATTTGCATATTAACGAGTTTAAATGAACATTAATTTAACATTTAAATGAACATCTTGTTCCAGATAAATTGCATCTGAGGTCTAATTACAGGTGGATGGGCAATGCTGTGTTAAAGGAATTTCTAGGAGTTGTGAGCATATGGGAGAAGCTCTTTCTGGAGCTAGAGATGGTTATGGCTTGACTTAGATACACATTCACTACATCTAGGAATAACTCTCAATAAAAAGGAAGGGAAGCCAGGAAATGAGGGTGGTATGGCAGGCTCAGAGCTTGGTAGGATTGTTGCAACTCTGTGTTGAGGTGATGATAAACTTGGAAGAAACACTTGGGCAAGGAGGCAAAATGCGCAGTAAGAAATGAGAGGGATGGTTAAGAATAGACTGAGAAATACTGAGCTGAAGAATACAGAGTTGAAGAATACCAAGTCTGTGGGAAGAGGGACAAAGCAGCACAGAGGAAAAGAGATGGAGTGAAAAATGGTGTAAGAAATGATGGAAGGATGATCATGGAGAACAGTGAGCATGATTTCAAAGAGCGTTTGAGTTATACCCATCATGGTGGCTAAAATCATAAGACTAACTATACCAAATGTTTTCAAGGGGAGAGTGGAAATGTAATCCTCATTCATTGCTGATGGCAGTGTCACAGGGCACAACCACTTTGAAGAGCTTTTTGGCAGTTTCTGTAAGGTTAAACATTCATCTACCCTATGATCCAGCAATTCCTTTACCAGGTATTTACCCATGAGAAATGAAAATAAATGTTCTCCAAAGGACTTCTATAATAAAAAACATAATCACAGCCTTATTCATCATAGCAAAAACTGGAGCAATTCCAAATGTCCATCAATAAGAGAACAGATGAACAAATTGTGGTATGGTCATACTATAACATAATCCTTAGTAATAAAAAGAAATGAACTACTAATACATGCAACAGCTCTGATGAATATCAAAAATATTATGTTAATCTGAAATTGGCAAATTATGGTCCACAGACCAAATATAGTCCACCACCTGTTTTTCTAACTAAAGTCCTATTGGAATACAGCCACACTCATTCCGTACTGTCTGTGACTGCTTTGGTGTTGCAGGGACAAAGGTGAGTAGTTGAGACAGAGACCAAATGGAATGCAAAGCCAAAAATATTTACTCTCTGATCCTTCATAGAAAAGGTTTCCCAACCCCTGCATTAAGCAAAAGAAGCCAAGCACAAAAGAGTACATACTATAATTCCATTTATATGAAATAGAAAACTAATTTATGGTGACTGGAGGGAAGGGAGAATTGACTAGAAAGGGGCACAGCACTTTGGAATGATATAAATGTTCCGTATCTCATTTAGGGCAGTTACATATCTGTATATGATTGTCAAAACTTCTCAAACTGAACACCTAAGATAGGGGAATTTTATGAATAAAAAGTTATTTCTTTGAAAAAAGTTTGAAACATAGGGGAAAAGATTTATGGAAGAATAATTTATTTAATTCTAATAAAATTACTTTGGAAATCCAATGTAATTTTATTACTTCCTTTTGGTGCTGTAATAAATTTTATCATGAACTTTGGTGGTTTAAAAACAACACAAGTTTATCATGTTATAGTTCTGAAGGTTATAAGTCTGAAAGAGATCTCCTAGGGCTAAAATCAAGGTGTCAGGAGGGTTTAGGTTCATTTCTGGAGGTTCTAGGGAGAATCTGTTCTCTAGTGTTTTCTAGACACTTTCCTGGCTCATAGCCTCCTTCTCTTTTCTCAACTAACAGTTGTACCACTATGACCCCTTCTTCTATTCTCATATCTTTTCCTTCTCCAACTCCTCCCTTCCATTTTTAAGGACACTTGTAATTACACTAGGCCCACCCAGAATAATCCAGGATAATCTCCCTGTTTTAAGGTCAGCTGACTAACAAACTTAATTCCATCTGCAATCTTAATTTCCCCTCCCCATGTAACAAAACATAGTCAAGGGTTCAGAGAATTAGGACATGGACATCTCTGGGGGTCCCATTATTGTGCTTGCCAGATACCCTGTCTGCAAAGCTAATATACTTCTTCTAACTAGTATTTGATTGAAAATCTAGTCACTCTCTGATGCATGTACTCACTCAACTCAACTCCCACCTGGTGTGACAGATGACCACAGAGTGGAAACACAGGGAAGGTATCTCTTTGAAATAGTAGAGGCACGGGCTAATGCCTTCCAAGACAGTAAGAGGGAAATGCCTCTTTAAAATTCGTCCCAGAGTTGACAATCAAGATAGAATAAGGGACTCTGACACTATTGTGACAAGTAATGGGCATTGATCAGAAGGATGGCAGAGATTCACAGGAAAACTGATGATGATCAACAGAATAAATCTCTGATATAATTAGTATTGTGCTCCCACAAACTGAGCCAGCCAACCCCACATTCCATTTATCCACAACACAACAGAGTGAATGAGAAGCCAGTTCAACCACTGTTGCACAAGATTTTTAGAATTATGAAACTTTTCTATATACTTAGAGGTTTCACAATATTTCCCTCTATAACTCACAACCTCAGGAAGCACATAAATACTGCTAGTAAAGCCACACATGCCTATGTCTTTGCTTTCAACTGGAAATAAATCAACCCAATGTGATATTATCTGCCATTTTCAGTTATCAAATGTTTTTACCAGCTTCTATGTCTCAGAGGAATTCTGGGTTCAGGAAGATATGTTACTAAATACACATTTGAAGTAGTCACAGTAAAACAAGGGGGGAGGTGGGGGACATAAGCATGCCCTTGGACCTTTAATCTGACATCCCTTTTTGAATCTGTTAAAGAACAGAAATTCAACTGAGTATATTTGAACATCTAATTGTCTTCATTAAATGATTCATGATTCAGGCAGCACCATCTAGCAAGTAGAGGGGGAGCTCCAAGAAGTTGTACAAAATAGGTTTCCTTAAGAAGGAGAATAGGGCAAGAAGCTACTAGCTGAAGAAAAGGAAAGATTATTCCACACAAGGTCACCTCACTTAAGGGGAAAGGCAAAAGGTGTTATCATGCGGCTACTTTGTCTTCCTTTGAGAGGTGAATGGAGAGGGCCCATGCGACAGATAACCTCACAGGTCCTCTTCAGAAAATTCCTGACTAGTTAAGATTACATTTCTGTGGGTAGTTGAAACTGCAGTTAGGTTAGGTATTAGTCTCCATTTAGGGATGTGGCCTAAGTGACATCACTGGGACTTGGGGCTGTCTTTTTTTGCCTTAAGTAGGCTCTACCCCCAGCATGGAGTCCAATGTGGGGCTTACACTCATGACCCTGACATCAAGAGCTGAGCTGAGATCAAGAGCCAGATGTTGAACCAACTGAGCCACTCAGGTGCCCTGTACTTGGCTTTTTAATAGGTCCTACCCCTCCAGTACCATTTCCTCCATATTCTTTACATATTTATATGCCAAGGCTCTGTATAGAAAGTGGAAGTGACTCTTAGCATGTCGTGACACTACATACACAAAAATGAACAATCCACAGCAGCAGATGGTATACTTACTAGAAACTCAACTTAGTAAGATAAAATACTTACTAGAATCTCAACCATAACTTTGATTATATGATTTAATGTTTTTAGATACCACTGCATAAAAACACTGTTGTTTAAAATATAGTAACTTTGAAATGGAAACACAATAAAAAGTGGAACTAATTATTTACTACAATATAAATGTCATAGTCCTGATAAAAATCTCTCAAAACACACGGTATCTAGAGGAAAAATAATTTTTAAAAAATGGTTTTCAGCGATGGAAAGGCCAGTAACTATTGTTCTAATTCAACCACCTCATCTTATAGATGGAACCTCTAGGGTTCAGAGAGATAAAGTACCAGTTAATGGGGGGGGGGAGGGTGAATCCACAAAATGAGTTCAAGTTATGACCCTAAGTGCATCTCTTTATTTCCTGTGGTTGGTGTTTTTGTTTTGTTTTGGTCGGTTGGTTGGTTGTTTTTTTTTTGTTTTTTTTTTTTTTAAATTTTTGCCTAAAAAGAATGTGAGCATCCTCGTAGGGGCTTCTTGGTGCTCTGTGATATGCTAAGATAACTATTCACTGAAGTGTCCCAGAACTCAGCACTACTGGACTATAGCCCCTAATGTCATAAACTGTAAGCAAGAGTGGTCAAGAATAATAGCCAATTCATACAGAAACTGGCTTTGTCAGACTTTCAGGGTCCAAGACACTAGCAGATGCATTTCCCAGGGTGAAAGATTAGTGCCTGGAGCTAGCTGGCCTGGATTCCCTACAGTTCCCCATGTCACTGGTTAGAGAAGACTTACAGATTTATTGCTGGACTAGAGTGAAAGGAAATCATCATTCGGTCATCATTTCAAACCAACATACAGTCTCACATTTTTTTCCTCATAAAGGTCCCCTGATACATTTTCTTCCTTCTTGAAGCAACCACTATATAAAATGATATCTAGTAATAAATTTTTGTGTAGAAAAGGTAGTCTTCCTGATTATTTGCTGTGCAATGTTAACATTTGCTTTTTAATTCTTTTCAGTTGGAGAAATGCCTTTATTTGTAAATAGCTGCTTAGCAACATTCTTTGTAAATGCTCATATCTCATTTGGAACACCTATCACTTGGTTCTGGAAATCCTTAAATTCCTTGGGGCTTATGCAGTATTCTCAAAACATGGACAAAAGTAGGAGAAAACATGTGAGAAAGTTGAATCATTCCAATTTTCTAACCAGAAGAGGAATTTAATAAATATGAAAAGCTGCCTTTATTTTGGGTGGAACTGATGTGACACTGAAGGAAAAAATATGAAATTAAGATCTGGAGAGATAAAGAATAGTGTGTCCATCTATGACAGAGAACATGCCTAGAGTAAATCAAGTCAGGAGTGGGAAATTGGGAAGGCATAAGAAGATCTAAAACTGTGGAGTTTTATCATCTGTTTATCCCTGGGAATCCCTGGTGTCTTGGAGCCAAATCTAGCCCTAACTTTTTACAGATGAGGAGAAAGAATCCCAGTTATGATTATTGCCCTGAGGAGCCCCATTTCCTCACTTACATCCTCAGGGGTGTGTGTGTATGCGCGCGCGTGTGTGTGTGTGTGTAATGGGAAAGGAAATAAAGAACCCCAATGAGTTTATGACAATGTACACCTGTCCACATCCAGGGTAGAAGTGTATGTAAAGGGATTTCTCTTGGTGTTGGCAGACTCCAGCCAACAATGGGAAGTTCTGACTTCCTTCTTTTGGATCTTTCCCAGGAGCACTTTCATTCTTTTCTTACTTCTCAATATACCAAGGCTCTGCACAGAAGGTGAAGCTGACATGCAGATGCAAGAGTCACAATAAAGCAGAGGCCCAACACTTCCTTGTTGAAACTCAGCCACTCTGGAAAATGGTATGGAGGTTCCTCAAGAAGTTAAAAACAGAGCTACCCTGTGACCCAGCAATTGCACTACTAGGTATTTACCCAAAGATAAAAATGTAATGATCTAAAGGGGCACCTGCACCCCAATTTTCATAGCAACAATGTCCACAATAGCCAAACTGTGGAAAAAGCCCAGATGTCCATTGACAGATAAATAGACAAAGAATATATATATACATATATATGTGTGTATATGTATATATATGAATGAATGATGGAATATTATGTGGCCATCATAAAGGATGAATACTTACCATTTACATCAACATGGATGGAACTGGAGGGTATTATGTTGAGTGAAATAAGTCAGTCAGAGAAAGATAATCATCATATGGTTCCAGTTATATGTGGAATATAAGAAACAGGGCAGAGGACCATTGGGGAAGGGAGGGAAAATTGAATGGGAAGTCATCAGAGAGGGAGATAAACCATGAGAGACTCTAAACTATAGGAAACAAATTGAGGGTTCTTGGAGGGGAGGTGTGTGGAGGGATGCAGTAATTGGGTAATGGGCAGTAAGGAGAGCACATGGTGTGATGAGCACAGGGTGTTACTCAATTGAACAATACGTATGAAATTAATGATGTAGTATGAGTTGGTTGATTGAATTTAAATTTTAAAAAAGGCATTGCCTATGAACATTAAAAACAGCTTCCCCTCTGCTCATATACTCTTGAATGTTCTTTTGTGCTTCCCCTCTGCTCATATACTCTTGAATGTTCTTTTGTACTTAGGTACAAAAGAACATACATAGGATATTCTGTGAAAATAAGTTAGAATAAGTGTGGTAGCCAGCTTCTAAGATGGCCCCGTTTGACTCCAGTCTCCTTATATCCACATCTTTGCTTAATCTTCACACTGCACCAAGTCGGTCTGTGTGACCAGCGGAATATGAATGAAGTGACGGTGTGCCACTTCCAAGATTAGATTCCAGATGGCATCACAGTTTCCATCTTGGATGTCCTCTCATTCTGTGTCTCCCTTGGAACTCACTCTTGGAGAAGCCAGTTACCTGCCGTGTGTTGAGGACATTCAGGCAGCCCCATGGAAAAGGCATGTAGCGAGGATCCGAGGCTTCCAGCCAACACCTGTGTAAACAGTGAGCCATTTTGGATATGGATTGCCCAGCACCAGTCAAGTCCTCAGTGATCCAACCTAGATCCTGAGTCAGAACCACCCAATTAAGCCACTCCCAGATTCCTGAAACTCAGAACCTTGAGAACCTACAAAATAGAACCTTATTGTTTTAAGCCACTAACTTTTGGGGTGATTTCTTTTATACAGCAATAGATAAGTAATACAACAAGTTAGAATATAACATTTGAGAAATTTAGTCTGTAAATTCCTTGATGATAATGCTATATTTATTCTTTCAGGGGAAGAAACATCCTGAAGAGAAATTGTTTTTATCTCACTGGAGGATGTACAATGTTTTTTCTCGCCATGTTAAATTCAGTTTTCAAAGCACTTTTATTCACCCAGTTATCAAGCATCTTGTATATACACACTACTAGGATAAAATGATAGAAATATAAAGACATACCAATATCTTTAAAGTGCTTAAACCAAAAGTCCTACATGAACACCCTGCAACATGTTTTGTTTTCCTCTTCAGTATTTGTTTGCATCTTTCTTAATCTACATTAATAGTAATCAATGCTAGATATTTTCAATTTGACCTTTGAGAGCCCCAGGGTGCTGGCCTTTAGAGACTGAAACCATGGCTCCTCTGTTCTCTGGCTTTCTCTTGATTTAAGCCAAAAGAGAAATATGTGGGAGATCAGAAGGTGAGGAGAGAAGGCGATGGAGGTATTTGTACCCCGGCTCCTTCAGTACCATGGATTGGCTATTTCTCTCCACCCAAGACTGTGCTCCTGGCTGACATCCCTTTCTGCCCCCTCTCACAGTCACAGCCAGAACTTCTAGACCAAGAAGCAGTAATCCCCTCTGCCATAACTGGTCCCAAACGTTTCATCATTCCTTGATGGGTGAGGGAAATGTTGCTCACACCTTTTAAACAATTCCTTTGTCAACTGCCCATTTTGAATGTGCCATGCATTTTTTTTTGCCAGGACTGAACAATATATCCACATTTTAAAAACAGGAGATTTCCCATAAAGATCAGTATTTCCCCACTCCTCTTAAAACTCAGAAGATCAGGTAATACTGGATCTATATTCCCAAACAGCTGCTGTCTGTGCCCTTTTTGACAATGAGCTCTCAAGTTACCCACCAGTTCTTACCACTGCCTGTTACATGTCACCCTTGTTATATGTGACATTTGTACGATGTGTTTGTCTCCTTATGCTCATTTGAGTCTATGAACTCAGGTTAAATCTACGGCAGGAAAGAGATAATCTTGAATACAAATCACAATTATATCATATGGTATACTGGTGCCAAGAAGTGATTAAGACAATATGGACAATGGCAATTAAGTAGATAAAACATTCATTTCTCTCTTTGAGATGTTTCATGGAGGAACTGGACCTTAAAGCCTCACTTTGAAGAGCAACACCACACACTTGAAACATTTAAGAGTATAAACTCACAAGGAAGTCTCTTCATTATTTATATCATTGTCTACATGGAAAAATAAATTCTGGAATCCGATTGATTTCAAAATAACATTTTTGGAACATAATCCAATAATTAATGACCCTCTTATAACTAACTCTAGGCAACAAAATAATGACTTTTTAAAGAAAGTACATCCAAATAGAAAAAGTCTACTATTAGTGACCTTGATCTAAAAGATTTTAATGGTTAAATATTAAAATCTGGAGTGGGAGGAGGATGAATAATGTTCATTAACACCACATTATTTAACATCATTGTGGAGGAACTAATCAATACAATTAGACAAAAAAAAAAATAAATGAAGTATAGTATTGGGAAAAAAGTCAAAATTATTACTCGTAGACAATATGAGTTTATAGACTAGCAAATATAAGAGAGCACATAAGAACTACTGGGAACAATGGTAGAATAAGTAAGGTTTTGGTAATGGTAGAATAAGTAAAGTTTTCTATATATTCACTCATTAAGAAAATATTTACCATTTATCTGTTTTTTTGTCATATAGCATTCTAGATATGGGAGATAACATTAGAGATTTTGTAGTAAACAAACCAGGTTTTTTTAAAAAAAGAATCCTTGCCTTCATGGAACTTATGTTCTAGTGAGGAATGACAGACAATATATAAGATAAATAAGTAAAATGTGTGGTATGTTAGTGATTGGTGTTAAGGATAAACATGAAACAAGGAAGAAGGTATATGGTATATGAGGAATTACCATTTTATAAAGTGGCCAGGGAAGGTCTCATTGAAAAGATGGCAGTACAGAAAGATCTCAAGGGAATAACGGAGCAAGCTATGGGTGTGTCTGAAGGGAGAGCAGGTTCTAAGGCTCTGAGGTAGGATCCAATTAGAATATATCATGGAAGGAAAATTCCATTCACAATAAGCAAGCAAAAAGATAAGCTATTTAAGAATAAATACAATTAAAAAGTATGTAGGACCCATATAAAGAAAACATTAATACCATAGTAAGAAATAAAATATGAGCTAAATGAATGGACAGTGTATTTATCAGGGTTCCACAAGGGAAGTAGAGCCTCTCTGAGTACTACAAAATAAGAGATTAATTACAGAAATGGACCCTACTTGATTGTGGAAGGAGCTAAGGAAATAAAGATCCAAATGGGTGACCTTAGGATCAGAGAAAAGTGACCAGTTCTCCTGAAGCACTGGCCCAGATAGGAAAGTCAGAGTTTTCAGGGGAAGCAGGAAGCAAGACACCTGCAGCTGCCAAAAGCTGAAAGCAAAGGAGACTAGCACACCAGCCGAGAAGACAGTTGCCTTTGCATAGCACCTTCTTGCAAATTCACAGCCAGTATCTATTAGTGGGACTGGTTTGCCCTTGGTCAGTAGGTCTCGAGTCAGGAAAAAAAGCCAGAAACAGAATGGGAACGTTAAGAACCCACTGGAACCCTCTATCCATAAGGACCTTTAAAGAAAATGGCTGCTGCCTCACATCTGCCTTGTAAATTTCAAACAAATTTGCTTTTTGGTGAACTCCAACCTGGAAAGAAGGTTCTGGACAATATGCCCAGGTTGATATGTAAAACGTCTACAGACAGAGACATTGTGATCTTGAATAAAATGACTTGTAAAGATGTCACTGATTTATAAGCTCAATAGCAATACGATTTCACTTGGGAAGGGGGTTGTCAACAAATGTTTTAAGTTTACCTATAAAAATAAAAATGAAAATGAAAATATGAGCGACCCCCAGGTGGCTCGGTCAATTAAGAGTCTGCCTTTGGTTCAGATCATGATTCCGGGGGCCTGGAATCGAGTCCACATTGGACTCCCTGCTCAGTGGGGAGTCTGCTTCTCTCTCTCTCGCCCTCTGTTGCTCTCTCTCTCTCAGTCAAATAAATAAATAAAATCTTAAAAAGACAAGAAAAGAAAATGTGAGAATAGCCAGGAAATTTCCCAAAAGAAGAAGGAGCATCTGCCTCACAAGACATTAAAACATGTAACTGCTTGGTAGTGGAGAAAAACTGAAACAGTGGGGAAAAAAACAGTTGAGAAACCAACCCTAAATACACATAGGGATTTTAATAAAAGTAACGTCTCAATTCAGTAAAGAAATGAGGGATTTGGGATTATTATTATTATTATTATTGGTAATGGTGTTGAAACATGTTAAAGGAAGGCCTCAAGGCACAGGATAGAAAACCTAAAAGCGAAAAAATAAAAGAGTAATGAAAATGACATTAAAATTTAAAGAGTGGTAACAGAAATAATATATCATAAACAAAGTTGAAAAACCAATAACAAATAATTGGAAAGCATACATGTACCACATTTGAGACACAAGGGCTAATTCCTTTTGTTTAAAAAGAACTCTTATCAAAAAACAAAATAAAACAAAATGAACTCATAGAATTTTTAAAAGGAAAAAACATCAGTAATACAATAGAAAAGTGGAGCTATAGCTATAAAAAATTTCAGAAAATATAAAGAAGAACATCTAATAAGTTATTTGAAAACATGTTCAGTCAACCTCATTAATAATTAAACAAGTATATGTCAAGATAATAAATGTATTTAGTCCCAGTCCAATGAACAAAAATTAGAAAGCATGATTATACCCAGTATTGTCAAGGGTGAGCGAAGAGGCACTTCATAGGCCAGTCTCTCAAATGACATTGACTCTTCACATTAATGGCTCCTCTGAGTTGATTTCTCTATCCTTCACCTTTTTATTCCAAGCATGGATTTAATTCCTTCCAATCTAAAGAGAAGGTCCAATCTAAAGAGAAGCTGAGACCACAACGTGGTGTTAAATGACTTTACAAATTATTGAGGAAAAACAAAAGTAGAGTTTGGAGAGTGACTTTTGCTGCTGCAATATACTCATGACTTGACCCTACGCCCAAATTCCCCATCTTACTCTTAACTGCCTTCCATGAGACAAAGTGTACCCCTCACAACCGAAAATCTCAAGGTACCTCTCATCCTGAGAAGCATAAAATCTTCAGCCTCAACTGCAGGGGGGAGATCCTGCCTACCCCAGTCTGAGGTAAACTCACTTTATGCCTCAGGATTACTTGATGCTGGGATCATTCATTTCTTTCAGTAGACAAAAATCAAAATAGTCAATGGTATGTTTCTCAAAATCTGTTCAGTAGAAGCATTTAAGAACTATTAATAGTTGGGGTGACTGGCTGGCTCAGTCCAACTCTTGATATCAACTCAGGTCATAATCTCAGGGTTCTGGGATCGAGCCCCCTACATTACACCCCAACCTCAGTCTAGAGCCTGCTTAAGATTCTCTCTCTCTCCCTCTCCCTCTGCTCCTCCCCCATCCCCTACTCACATGTACTCTCTTTTGCTCTCTAAAAAAAATTTATTTTTTTAAAAATAATTATTAATAGTTCATCTAAGTCTATATTTAAGAAAAAAAATTTTTCTTTAACTCTTCAAGCATCTAGCTGTCCATATCAAAAAGAACACTTAATATCTTCAACTGTAGCTTCTTCAGTCAAATCTATAGTGACATCAAGTTTTTGGCAAGAACTCTAGTAAGTATTTGCATTACACTGAATCCACACCATGAAAGTTGCTCCAACTGTAAATTAGTAACTCCACCATCACCAGCAACCAAAAATGGAAGCTTCTCCAAAGGGCAATTATCTCAATAAAATAGAATTTCAATTCTTATCTTCATCAAACACTTAGCTTCATGTTCATTCAAATTTCCTATACTTTACATAAATTACTTCTATTTTTAGAATTAATGAACATCTTTAATAATCTTTTAGTCATTTTGGGTTTGGCGGACAAAGTCTATCTCCATGAGTATAATCATTTTGAAAAAATTAACCATTCTCTACTGGGATCAATCTTGGACAAACTTGGGACATGACTAAGTTTTATCTTGGGCACACTTGCTTCCCCTTTGGGTCTCTGTCTTTCAGCACTGAACTATTCTTCCAAGAGCATGTCTTCTTTCCGGTTCTTAACTATTCTAAATCATTCCGCTAACTCAGGCATAATCCAAAGCCCTCCCTACTGTGCTACCACAAGGGTTTTTTCCTATTTGCTAGTTGTAATTTAAATCAGAAAAAAAATGACATTGAAATTCTCCAAAGGCATTTTTCTTGTCATCCAAGAGTGCCAAACATTGGATCAGATATATGCGGTATTTCAAATCTCACCACTTAATCCATCTGTAAGTTCCCTCATTCTTTTCACCTTCTATTTGCCTCTTTGATTGCTAACAGAAAGATAGAAAGAAGAGTGCTCTGAATTTATTAAGAATTAAAGAGGGAAATGAAAAAAACCAGAGTACTCAACTTTAGGGGAAAAAATGCATTCATATTACAACAGGCAATCAAGACAGCTATAAGGAAAACCTCACGACATGGAAATTAGGACCTAGCCCATATTTATCAGGCCTACAGCTGGCAATTAGCAAGCTTAAAGTGAGCTTTGTGACACATTTTTATAAATTTCCACAAATAAACTGTCCCAGCTCTACTCACACCATCTTTTCTTTGTCCTTTTTTTTTCCATAAGAAGTTTTCTGTCTCTGTATGTTTTCAGAATAAAAAACTCTTTCCTTCAGTCGTCAACAGATACACCCTGCTGAGGATTACAGATGGAATACAATCTGTTTAGCTTAACTGAAGGCTGGATCTTGTTCATAAGACTTCAAACTCTGCTTTACCTACCTTCATAAACACTATCCCTTGCCCACAATTCAAGGAAAAAGTACACACACTCTCAGTGGTCTTTCTGTAGTTTTCTCTTTAATGATCCAGAAGAGAAATGTCATATGGGGGTATAAAAGAGTGGAAAATATTTGGCAAAAGTTTTAAAGCATCTGATAATGGCTTCAAAGATTCTGAAGATTAGATTAGGAAGTTTTCAGAATGTTTGAAGAATAAAGCAGTGCATTAATTAAGGAACTTTGATTTGATTTAGAAGAGACTTCTCCTTCAAACATGCCCATGCAATTGCAGTTCCCAGAGTAGCTGTGCTATTAAACGGAATCTTTTGTTTTCTTCATGATATCATTAAATGTACTTTGTCTCTCACTAGTTGGAGCATCAAGGCAGGCAACCTCTGAGATGACCTCAATGACAGATCCTTGCTTCTTGGTATTTTCCAGGTAATCTTTTCCTTTTGGGTAATTGGCTCCTAGCCAACAGAGTATGACAATGTTGAGGTTATGTCACCCCTGTGATTAGGTTATGGAGGACTGTGCCCTACCTCTTGCCACTATTGTTGACTTCGATGAAGCAAGTTGCCATGTTGTGGGGAGTAGAGTGCTTTTGCTCACATTGCAAGGAATCAAGGGTGCCTCTAGCAACAGCCAGCGGGAAATTGTGACACTAAGCCCAACAGCCCTCAAGGATCTGGGTCCTGCTCACAATCACAAAGGTGAGTTGGAAGAAATCCTTCCCTGGCTGAACCTTCTGGTGAGAAGCTAGCTCCAGGAAACCCCTTAATGATAGCCTTGTGATAGACCGTGAAGCAAAAGATCCAGGTAAGCCATGCCCAGATTCTTAAATTCCAAATAAATTGTGAGGTAATGAAGGTATGTATTGTAAGCCATTATGTTTTATAGTAAATTGATACACAATAATGGGTAACTATACAAGCACTTATTTCATATTTTGGAACTGTCTTTAATACTCACAATTTTCTATAGATATAAGTTACTGTATACTTGTGAAATGACTTACCCTAGTTTTCCCTAACACAGGGTTCTTACATTTTAGTTTCAGCTACGATGGACTCAGTAGAACTAATGACCAAAAGAAACAAAGGCTGGTAATTCTGATTCAGAGTGTAGACAATTGTATTTGTTGTTTGAAAGATTGTTGGGAATAATTAAGTCATTTAAGAGAAAGCCTTCTACCCAATCTTGTCTCTTCAGTACTTCTGCAACCTTCTTTTAATGTTTGGTAATTCATAAATATAACATACTTGGACTTAAATTGCCAGGAATTTGTCTCCATTTAAAATGAGAGTGTATCAGGGAGGTAACTCAAATGCCATGTTATCAATTTATACTTTTATCTAAGTATATGAGACAATTGTTTGATTTCAGACTTCTCTGAAAGCAGGTTTTTATAAAAGATGAAACGGGGTTCTGTAGAGTTAGAACAGGTGAGAACTTCTGCAGCAACGTGGACTTCAACCTTACTTTTCACCTCACAACACGGCAAGTCACACCTTTCATTTTTGGAGCCTAAGACAATTAGTTTATAACCCTCTTCCATAATGTCTGCTAATCTAATTTAGTTGCGTAAATGAAGCTGTGGTGTGTTTTTACCTGCTAATCCTTTTGACACCAAATACATGTTGTTATTGTTGTTGTTGTTTTTCCCAACACCAACTTATTCTCCAGTTATCCAGAAACCAGCTGGGTATCATACAATTCAATTAAATTCTGACACTAACTGCCCGGAATTAACGCGACCCCATAGGTGAAGGGCTCACTCCCACAAGACTGCCTCTATTTTGCATGCCAGCTCCAATATTTCTGATTGACCAGCTCTAAATCAGGGGTCTCCGTGGCCTTTTCTTCAGTTTGGGTAATTTGCTAGAAAGGCTCATAGAACTCAGGAAAACAGTTTACGTACTATTACCAGTTTGTTATAAAGATTACAACTCAGGGGGCACCGGGGTGGCTCAGTCGGTTAAGTGGCTGCCTTTGGCTCTGGTCATGATCCCAGGGTTCTGGGATCGAGCCCCGCATCAGGCTCCCTCCTCAGCGGGGAGTCTGCTTCTCCCTCTCCCTCTGCAGCTCTGCCTACTTATACTCTTTATCTCTCTGTCAAATAAATAAAAATAAAATCTTAAAAAAAGGGGGGGGCTTTGTTTGTGTTTGTGATAATGACTGGCCTATGGGGATCTTTATCTCAGGCACCTGCCTTTATCAGGTTCCCTGAGTCAAAAACTGACAGGTATGACTAATTTTGAATCTTAGGAGGAAGGTTTGGAGTCTTGATCCCTTTTCTCTCTTGCAAGGACCCCAGGCTCAACAAATGTATGTCACTCCAGCTATCAATAGCTTCTTTTGAAGAATGAGGAAGAAAAGGAAGAGGAAAAGGGGGAAGAGGAAGAAGGGGAAGGGAAAAGAGAGGGAGGAAAAGGAGGAGGAAAGAAAAATAAGGAAGAAGAGGAGTTTAACTTCTTCCTCACTAAACACCACAGAATATAAATAAGCAATATTAATACAATGTGATCAGTGCTATAGCATGTTTGGACACGAGGTACAGAAGTAATAACAACACCAGCACAGTAATAAGTATGGATAAGATTGAGTGAAGACCTACTGTATGTTAACATGACTGACATCCTTCTTAGCTCTTTCTGTATTTCACCTATTTTAATACACATCCCAGTTCTACACAGTGGGTAGTAGCAAGGATTCCCATTTTACAAACAAACAGACAAAACCTCAAGCTTAGATAGGATAGATAACTCATGAAGCAGAGTTCCCCAGAAAGACTCTGAGATGGAAACTAGTACCCAGTGGGTCTTCAAGGAGTAGAGTGTTTTGGTACCAGCCCCGAGGAAGGGGGGTAAAGGAAACAGGATGGGGCAGAAGTTGAGTGGGGTACAACCTCAGTAAAATCATCAGCCCAGGGATGCCTGCGTGGCTCAGGCAGCTAAGCATCTGCCTTCAGCTCAGGTCATGATCTTGGGGTCCTGAGATCAAGTCCCAGATCATGAGCAGGGAGCCTGCTTCTCCCTCTCCCTTGCCCCTGCTCATGCTCTCTCTCTCCCTCTCTCTCTCAAATGAATAAAATCCCAAAAAACAAAAACAAAACAAAACAAACCTTAGCCCCTCTGTGGCATGCTCTGAAGCTGGGAAGGCCTTTCAGAGTTGCCTGAGTTGAAGCCAGGGGTTGCCTCAGCCAGTCTCTGGGAGGAGGCTACTCCAATGACCTTCAACTGAGGCAGTCCCAGGAAGGACTGATGGCCAAAAGGGGCAGCAGCTGAGGTAACCAGTGCTCCATTCCTGTGGCACGGCTGGGGTGGCACATAGTCCCACAGAGCCGACCACTGTCTGAGTCTATTCCTCTAAAGGCTGAGAGACTGCTCTTAGACAATTGTTCTCTTTTATTTAGAATAGTCTCTGGTTGTGAGAGCAGAGATCCCTCTGAATGAATGTAAATGAAAAAGAACTAACACAGGTAATGCACTAAATTACTCCCTGGTATATAGTAACAGGATTCTGGGATCGTCCTCTGGAAGCTTGGGAGGGAGGAGGTTGTAGAGCCCTGGAGACTCAGAGAAAAAGCCCAGAGAAAGAGAACAGATGTGAGCACCGCAGCAGCAGGTGACACCCGGGGACAGGGATTGCTGGGAGTGGCTGTCAGTGTGCAGTTGGCCAAGAATCTAAAATGCCACTGAATTTTAGGTTGGCGAGTCTAATACACTCGTGATACCCCCTTCCCCCATTATTCTGAAAACTTCAGTTAGTGCCTTTTGCACACATTTTGGCAGGGGGAGGTACTGGTGCTTTGGGGGAATACAGAAGGAGCTAGTCCATGCCTAGGGAGAAGCAGGAATGCTAGCTGGATAATTGAGAATTCAAAAAGCAGGAAGTTGTAAGCCTCCCTAAGAATTTCTGGAAATGTTGAGAGGGACATTGAACTTTGAATTATATATGGATTGGGGATCAATCCAGTGAATTAGGTTACCAAAGGCAAAAGTTACCCTCAGAAAACTGAAGTGCTCTAAAATACCAGTTTGTATTTCCCCCCCCCCCCAAAAAAAAAAATATGATAACACTTCGCTTGGAAAGTCAGGGATGACCTCTGAGAGGAGAGAGACAAAGAAGCTGAGTACTGAAGGATGAGTCAGAGCTTCTTAGGTGGACAGACAGAGGTAAGGCAGGTGGGACAAAAATACATTCCAGACTCCTCTTAGATCAGATTTTTATAGGGGTTCCCTTATGTAAGCATGATTGATTAAATCATTGGCCCTTGGTGATCAACTCAGTCTCCAGCCTCCCTCTCTCAGGCTTCCTTCCCACTGGGTCATAGGATGGGCTGAAAGTTCCAAACATCTAATCACATGGTTTGTTCCTCTGACAACCAGCCATATCCTGACACTTTATAGGGTTCACTTAAATCACCTTATTAGCATAAACCCAGGTATGGCTGAAAGACAGCACATGTGTAAAGGCCCAAGGTATATTAGGAATTGTGCCAGAAAAACCCCAGTGAGTCTGGAGGATAGAGTACCAAAAAAGGAAAAGAGATTAGAGCAGTAGGAAAGAGATGACTCTGGGCTTTTTATCCCAGGCTACAGAGCTTAGATTTGACAATGGAAACTCCTAATTCCCAAACTAATATATGTTTACCCACTGGCTGGCTAGAGCTTATAGAAAGACATAAAAGAATGGAGCTCATTTCTCTGGAACATAAATTTTACATATAGACATTAGGAGAAGAACATGCTTTTCAGATGAAAACAAACATATTTTACATTAAAATACAAAATTTGTATTTTTTTCAAAATTTTGTGTTTTTTTTTAAACACAAAAATAGGGTTTCAAATATTTTGGCTGACTCAAGCTGTCTTGCCATGTTCTCTGACATGAGAGAAACTTGGATGAAACTACCCAGTATAGGTGACAAGAAGCTTCAAGCAGTCCAGTGAGCTGATCAGCGATATATCTGGTTTTGTGTTGTTCTTATTTTATGTGTTTCCATTTTATATTTCCCCCAAATTTGATTTTGTTGTAGTTAATAACATGGGAAGAAGAGAGACAGAAAGAGAATGAATGTGACAGGAAAAATATATATAGAGAGAGAGAAAGAATGGGTACATAGGCTACCGGCTAGCTGACCAGGCTGGACTTCATGGGACATCTATACTTTGGGGAAGTTTCCAGTAAATCTTTGGTTTTCTTAGTCCCCAGTTTTGCTGTTAAAAATCTGGGTTTTGATCGGATCACCAGATCACCCATGGTAGAACATATCGTAGAGGTTGAGTCACACTAATCAAACCACAAGAGATTATTTTACAAACGCTACTGACAATACACTCAACAACCAAGAGGAATACATTCTCCTACAAGCTAAGCTGTTCATGTCTTTTCTCTCTATATTTGGAGGATCCTCCCTATGAAGACCTATAAAGATCCTCCCTTCACACCAGGTGATAAAGATTGCTCTTTCTTCAGGGACCAAGGAACATTAATATTCCAAGTACCATTTTTTTTTAAAGATTTTATTTACTTTTTTGACAGAGAGAACATGCACTCAAGAGAGGGAACACAAGCACAGGGAGCAGGAGAGGGAGAAGCAGGTTTCCCACTGAGTAGGGAGCCCAATGTAAGGCTCGATCCCAGGACCCTGGGATCATGACCTGAGCCACCCAGGTGCTCCTCCAGCTACCATTCTTAACCAAGTAGATCTACAGTTACACTGTCTTTTCCTACAAGATAGCAAATGTTTGGCCAGAAGGAAGAGAAGTAACATACAAATTCTGCCTGAATTGTCTTTGTTTAAAAATCCTGATCCCTAAAATATGTATATTTGGTTCCAATTCTGATGGGCTCTGCCTCCATGAGGCTGATCATAGCCTTGCGATGGGTGGAGACTATTGAGCCTGGTGAATGGACAGGTGGCAATCCCTTCTGCAGAGAAAGGTTTATAAGAGTCAGGACTCTTCCTCCATTTCCTTGAGCTCAGAAATTTCCTGCAAAACATCTGGCTTTTGGCTCTGGGCATCCTGTCTAAAAACAAAAGGGGAGCCATACTAGCTTGGGGCCTCAGAGGCTTAGGACACTGGGACAACTTTGGATAAAGAGTCAAACACACTGTGGTCTTATTAGTTTGGGCATTTCATTGGAAAGGGAGTTGAAAAGCTTATGTATCCCTTCAATTGATTTGTATCCTTATGCCCTGAAATGTTCGCCTTCTGATCATTTAAAGAATCGAAGTATGTTCTAGGACAGGTAGGAAATGGGTCCCTATTGTTGGCAGATCCGGATACACGCTGGCCCTCCTGCCCCTGAAGAAACAAATCATGTATTCACAAGGTTGTGTGCTGAACCTAGAATCACAGTCAAAGCCACTGGACAGTTCATGACACATTTTCCCTTAAATTGCAGCGGTGGAGTTATGTCCGCCTTACCCAGCGGCTAACCTCTCTAGCTATGCTAGACACAACAAGGCTCTTCTCTTAGTGGGACAAACATGAACATGCCTCACTTTTTGGCCTTCTTTCTAAATTGCACGGATACTGACCCCTTACCTTATAAAATTACTTTGGGGAAATTAAAATAAATTAGAACACCTATTCTCTTCCATTAGCTGCATTCTGATGTCCACAGTAAGATTTGGGGAATTCCAAAACTCCTATGAACCATAAAGGTGCTAATTTCTACCCTTTCTTTAAAATTCTGGAGTCTCTGGCTCTTTACAGAGTGACTACCGTTTACAAATCCAGTGAAAGCCAACACTGTTTTACAAAACAGATGAAAGTACACACAACACAGTAGTTTCACAATAATTAAACACCTGTTAATTGATGTTTTATCAGTGATATGACCAAAGGAATTGTCTTTTAGAAAAAACTACTTCCTAATAAAGTCCTTCAATAACTAATTCTCCTAGGCTAGGGCCCAAAACCCTTCTGACCCTGAGCAGAGAAAACAGCTTTTATTGAGGTCCCAGAATGCTAACTCTCAGAAAACTTCATCCTTCCACACAGTTAACAGCTCTGTGCAGGGCCAAAGGAGTAACTATCTGGGCGCCCCTTGACATTGAAAGATCTAAAGGAATTTCTTCCTTTCCTCTAAAATCTGTGATCAAAGAAGACCTAAGGGTGTCGAGAAGAAAAACAAGCTAACACAATTTGTATTGAATTTTGAAAAATCTTTCCCTGTAGCCATGGGTAACTGGATAAGGAAACACTAGACAAATCCCTTTGGGGCTATTACATGGTGGTATTCAACTTTATATTCTGTCTCTTGCATTGGGGATTTTTCAAGACACAGACAGGCTCTGAGAGACAGACATATATAAATAGAAGCATTGTTCAGTGATGAGATTACCCTTGGTTATAAGGCAAAATTACTTCTAAATAGATCATGGTGTTTTAAAAAAATAATCTGGTTTCAGTGCTCTAAGAGCATAAGTATTTTAAAGGTCATGTCCAATGCTCCGAAGAGTCATATGTGAAATCACTTCACATATAGAGGGAAACTATGACAATGGATATACTCAATTTACGTTTTTTGACAGAGCAACAAAATTCCCTCTGACGCTCCCTACGCTCATTGCCCCCACCCAGATCTAAGAGCAACAAAGGGTAGTTTTAATTTCTTGCGCCAAGAGATATGGAAGAGAAACATTACATGATTAGTTAAAATTTTCCTTCATTGGGAAATAAGGCACCCATGCAACCAGAAAACTCAAAACTCCCTCTGTTAGCACGCTATGTACTTAATTAGGGTCTGAACTGTCAATGTTCAATATGCTAATTATATGCTTAAGAACACTGATTATAATTTTTCATCTATCACTCCACTGGATATGGCACCTTCTGGATATAATTACATATCCAAGGAATCTAAAACACTCTCAGGTTGCCTTTTTCCCAAGCAAATCACATCATTCATGTTAACATAATTTTTGGCTATCAGAATTTTTGTTAACAAAAACATGCTGGGATTTCTTCCCCACCTATGCCAGAAATTTTCAGAACGTCCCTATTTCTTCATCTGAAATATTCATCATTTTTCTTTGTTTTCATCTAAGGAATTTTTCTTTTCCATCAGACAGAGTAATGTCCCCAGAGACCTCAAAGCTATAAAACGAGTTCTTCCCGTGGTGAGGAAAGAAGAAGACTGACTGGAGAGACTAGAGCATCTTATCTCTAGTCTAGACTATGACTTCTGGAAATTCTAGAATGCCCATTCTCACAGTCCCTGGGATTTAAAAATAAGCATAAATGTAAACATGACATTTAACAGGCTCCACACCTCCCCCTCTGCTCCCAGTTAACATATATCTCAGACAAGCTGGGATTCCTATATTCTTATTAACCATTTCCTACCATCCCTCTGTGAGAACCATCACCAGAGCTTTTTCCTAGATGGTGCCCTGAACCAGGTCCGTGACATGGTATATCTGGAGAGACAGAGCATGGCATGAACACAATCATCATGGCCTCTAACTCTCTGAGGCTTTCTTTCCATAAAGGGAGGGAACATTCTTCCGACTCAGTCACCAAGGGAGACCAGGCAGTTTCTGCATCTCAGCGGACAGGTGCTGACCTCAGGCTTCCCGCATCCCTCCCCAGTGGGCATAATGGCTAAACCTCTAGGATGTTTTGAACTGAAGCTTCAGAGGGAGAGGGAATCAGTCCGCCACTGGCTGCCTCACCTGCCACAAGAGCAAAAGGCCACAAAGGCTCATGGACATACCTATGATCTTCCCTAGAATTCCCAGAAATTCTTTCATCAGGGAAGCTTTGAAAGCAGAATCCTATGTGAACAGAGAAGGGAGAAGAGCCTAGGGTGGGGCACTGCACTGAAGGGGGTTACAGGTTTCCTCAGACTGCCACAGCCGGGACACTTTGGTCCACCAGTAGGACAAAGCAGTGTGACAGGGACCACAGTGAGGATAGGGCCCCAAACTCTAGGAAAGAGAGAAATAAATGAGGTGAGAAAAACAAGGGGTTGGGGAGCCAGAGAGGAGATGGTAAGGCTTAACTAGGGCAGAAAATGTAACTCATCAGGCAGGGTGTTCTAGAAAGAGAAAGCAGTCAATGCAGAGGCCCAGGGGAAGACAACCAGATGGGAGCAGCGGGGGGCAGGGGATGGAAGGTGGGTCAGTACAGCTGGAGTGGTAACAGAATGGAGAAGAGGCCACCTAAGGGAGCCCTGAAAGCCACTTCATAGACTATAGACTTTCTGGAAGACAAAGAGAGAGGTACTACTAAGTTTAAGTAAAGGCACAGCCTTGTGAGATTTGCATTTGGGAAAGACTGATGAGAGCATGGCAGAAAGGGGACTGGAAGAGGACAAGGGGGAGTCAGGGAGTCTGTTCGATCGTCCAGGGCAAAGAGGAAGGTGATCTTTGCCAAGGCAGAGACCAAGGGGATGCGAAGAAGAGCTACTGAAGGAAAACTTCTCTGAGAAGGAAGAATCACAACAATATCTTACTTTCCTGGTTTCTACACACCTACCCAGCTCATTAATCCTCACACAAACCCACTGAGGCGAATCTCACCCATGGTGTTTTATTTCTCCAGAAAGAAATGAGCTCCAGGTGGTTGACTCAGAGGTAGGAAGCTCCCTCCCAGGGAGACACCACATGCCCAGGCTGGCATTATTTCCACTGTGCTGCAAAGCCTGCAACTAACGAGCTTACGGTTCCGAAGCTGCTGACCACACTCAGTGAAAGTGCATGTGATTTGAGAGAAATCCCACTGGCAAGGAGACCAAGTAGAAAGAGAAATTCTCAGGGAAAAAATACTTCCTTCTGTTGTTCAGAAAATAATGCTACTCTGAAAGGCATTTTTAGAACGGTTAAATAACCAAAGAATTACACGAGAGATCTATTTTAATTTTGTGGGGTAAAGAAAATTATTTAAATATTGTATTTTGTTTTCTATATTTCTCTATGTAGGGTCTATTTTTACCCAAAGACGTTATTTGGAGAAATATATTTATATCTTACAGCCTTCAAGAACATCTGATAGATAGGTAAAAGTTGAATTAGCCTCCAGAATTCTAAAAAGGGGCATCTATATACCTGTTTATCTTTGGAGCAAGCAATATTAAAACAGCTAAATAAATTAATAAGACATTTACCTACCTAAAATGTGAATGCAGTGTAATGAAACCACTCTGTGTTCTGCCAGTTAACTGAAGTTTTATTCAGGAAACACCCAGAGCCAGCATGCCAAAGAGGAGTAAACAGCAAAAAGTTTTATCACAAACGCATGATCTTTGAAGAACAAAATCCACTCCCTTGGCAGTGATCAAAAAGGAAAAGTGTGGGAGTGTTTCCTTCAAAGAAGACCTTCAGGTGATTGCTCTCATGTGGTTAGCAGTTTCTCATTTAATCCCTAAGGGCTGTCCGGCCAGGCCTGCACAAACCAGCAACACCCTTCCTTATCTGCAGTTTGCTTCTGCTTGCAGAGGAAGGAAAACAGAAGAAGATACCTTGATGGTGGCTGGTAGATGGTATCTGTGAGTAGCTGGTAACTGTCAAAACTAGAACAAATCCTTTCCCAAGGATGGGACACATTCTTTTGTCTTGCTCCAACACCATGGAATTGACAATCACAATATATAAAACTGAATTCTTAATACCCCAGCCAAATCTGCTCTTCCTCTGGTCTTTCCCAGTTTCATAAATGTCACATTGATTCATCCTGGTGCTCCTTTCAGTAAGCATTCCTTCACCTTCATGTTCAACTGATTACCAAGTCTCCAATCCATCTGTAATCTCAAGCCATATGGACCACCCTGATTCATGATGCCTTGTCCCCACAGCTGCTGGAGAGCTGCAAGAACCTCCTGCCAGTCCCCCATTTCTAGTCTGACCTTCTCTACCCATCACCACCCAGCAGTTGGCATGGCCTCCCAATGCAAATGAGAAATTACAAATTCCTCAAAGGTTTCCCTTTGCTCCTAACAGTCTATAGCATGTCCTATAATACGTCCGACTTGAGGTCTGGCCCAAGCCCTTTCTCCAGCTTGACCTCACACCTTTCACCCCGACATGTATTACTCTCCAGAGACAATTCCTTCACTTCCATAAATACGCCAATGAATTTCTCACTTCCAGGTCTTAGCAGCAGGTCTTGGAGTGCTCTAATCCTTGCTCTTTGCCTAGTTAACTCCTATCTCTAACAGGTCTCAAAGAAAATATCCAGCTTTCCCTGACCCTTCAATCTAAATTTGATTCTAAATTAGGGCATTTTTTTTCTCAATGCCTGTAGTTTTCCTTGGCATGTAACAGCAATCCGAATCTCCCATATTTGCCATGTGTTTATCTTTTTAATGTTAATGCCTTCTACTATCTTGTCATCTTGGTGAGAGCAGGAACCAGGTGTGTTTTTCTGGCTCACCCATTTCTCCAGCACCAAGCACAGAGCCTAATTCATAGTAAGTGCTCAAGAGCTATTTACTGAATATATGGATAAAGAGATGAGCAAAATCAAGGCTTACAGATACAGTACACAGAGAGTTTTAGTACACAGAGAGTTTTCATTTCATTTAAAAGGCATTAATAATGAATTCTATTTTTTTAAGGTTAGCAGAATACAGACAACAGTTGAGTTAAACTGACTTGTATTTAAACATTGCATATACCATTCAGTAGCTGTATACCATGGGGAAGTTTCTTCCCTCTCTGCATCTTGGGATTTTAAACTCCAATAGCAGAAATAACAATCTATCTCATAGTAAAGTTGTGGTTTTTTCTCACAACTTTATTGTACTTTCCAATTTTTCTATTATTATAATCAGGAAAGAACAACAAGAATTATTTTAGAAAATGCCTATCTCAGAAAGTTATTGTGAAAATTTTCTACTAACTAGTGATTCAGATAATGTATTAATTATCCACCACTGAATAAAAACCATAAACATGAGGGTGCCTGGGTGGCTCAGTCAGTTAAGCATCTGCTTCAGCTCAGGTCATGATCCCAGGGTCCTGGGGTCAAGTACCACATCAGGCTCCCTGCTCAGTAGGGAATCTGCTTCTCCCTCCATTCCTTCCCATTGCCTGTGCTCTTGTTTTCTCTCTGTCCTATCTTTTCTCTTTCTCAAATAAATAAATAAATAAAATCTTTTTTTTAAGTGTGATATAAAACAATAATATTGAATATGTCTATGTGGCTCTGGAATCAGAAATGGCACACTGGAGTAGTTCGGGCTCAAATTACTCATGAGTTGCAGACAGATACAGCCAGGCTGTGGTCATCTACAATCATCCAGTTATGGCTGGAAGATCCACTTCTAGGGTGGCTCACTCACATGGCTGGCAAGTTGATGCTGGCTTTTGGTTGGGGGCTCAGGTCCTTCTCTTGTAGATCTTTCTGCAGAGCTACTTAAGTGTCCTCATAGGCTGATGGCTGGCTTTCCCCAGGGTAAGGAATCTAAGAGGTCAAAGCAAAGTTGAAATGCCTTTTACAACTCAGCCTTAGAAGTCACAACACTGTTGCTCCCACCATATTCTATTGGTTGCGGGCAGTCAGTCCTGATTTGGGGTGAGAGGAGACCCCACTGTAGCTAAAGTACTGGGACCTATGCAACATTTGAGAGGCTGGCTTCCATAGAGAGAAAGATTTCATGCTTATTTTCTCCCTACAAGATGCCCATAAATTTCTACCACTATGTGTGTGATGTGTGACATTGGCAATTGCTAATTGTGGCATGTCTGGGATTTTATTTTTTACACTACTAGGCTTTTGTCACACTGCTTCAGGTAGAGCAAAATGAGTGTCCTTTGTACATTTTCAAGGATATGCCTAAATCAATTTCATATACTTTCCAAAGTGGTTTCTTGTTTAATTTGCTTTATCCAACTCTCAGCATGCCACCATCTTTGTTCATACTTAAACATTATTAAATAAAATTCATCATTTGATGATGATGAGAATGATTATACCTCTCATATCACTACTCCCTGATTTCAATCCAAAGGTAATTTAACTAACAGTATCTTTGTAACTGTTATTCTGATGTGGAAGCTGGAAAGTGGAATGTGGAAACATGTAGTAGAAGAAAGCCTAACACCTTGGTCCCATATCCAATGCCATGTCATTGACTGAAATTAATTGAAATACTTGAGCTCTCTCCTTATTTATGCCCCTTACTAAATAAAATTGATAATAATAATCTTATCTTGCAAGCATAAATAGTAATGTCTATGCTAAACACACATAGAACACTAGGTTTCCTCTGGAGATGGGAACTAGCTATCTGGGGAAAAGAAGTGAGAAGTGTATTTTCACTGTATGTTCTTTTGTATCATTTGATTTTTAAACTATTGAATGTAATATCTAGTCAACATCCATCAAAAAGTATTTAAAATTATTGGAAATAACTCAACTCTTCAACAGAACACTGCTTAACTAAACCAGTTTCCTATCCAGAAAATGGCATCCTAGTTAGCTGAAAAAGAAATGAGGCATTATCTCTATACAGTACTACTAAATGAGCTCCAGGATATATTGTTAAGTGAAAAAAAGCAAAGTATAGAAAAGTGTGCTTAGACAAAAGGGCACACTATAATAAAATACAATAGATAAAATATATTATCTAAAATACAATAAATGGGGCACCTGGGTGGCTCAGTCAGTTAAGCATTTGCCTTCAGCTCAGGTCATGACCCCAGGGTCCTTGGATTGAGCCCCATATCAGGCTCCCTGCTCAGCAGGGAGTCTGCTTCTCCCTCACCCACTCCCCCTGCTTGTGCTTACTCTCTGTCAAATAAATAATAAATATAAAATAAAATTAAAATGTAATAAAATTAAAGAGCAATGGATGGCTACCATAATATTTTTAATAAATGGTTATCTGTGGAGGGGGAAGAACCTGGGTGAAGGTAATAGGGATGGAAGCTAGACTTCTTGTTTTGTTTTATTTTGTTTTGTTTAAGATTTTTATTTATTTATTTATTTATTTGACAGACAGAGATCAGAAGTAGGCAGAGAGGCAGGCAGAGAGAGGAGGGGAAGCAGGCTCCCTGCTGAGCAGAGACCCCCCTCCCCCCCACCAATGCAGGGCTCCATCCCAGTAACCCGGGATCATGACCTGAGCCAAAGGCAGACGCTTTAACCTACTGAGCCACCCAGGCACCCCGGAAGCTAGACTTTTTAAAATATTTTTAGATTTGACTTTGAAACCATGAAGGTATTTTGCATAATTATAAAACAAACTTTAAGTTTTAAAAAGTAATCCCTAAGACTTTAAAGTGAAATGGTACAAGTTAACCTAAGTGTCCAACTGTTGGCACAACCACACAGTAAAGAACCCTTTTGAGTGACGTCAAAGCAGAATTCCCAGAATGTGAACTGGAGCCAGTCAGCAAGGGCTCCCGAAAGCTGTGTCTGTCCTTCCCAACTCTGTATTCAATGATGCAGAGTCCATAGCTTGGAAGCAGCCACTCAAGGGTATTTATATCATGGAAATCAGCAAATGCCACAAATAAGTCTTCTGCTTATTTTGGTTTTCTTGCTTCTTTGTTCTTAGAATACTAATTGTTAAACATTTACCAGCACACCACTCAATTTATCTGTACATACCTAGAGACCAAAATAATTATAAAACAAAATTACCACAAATTAGCTTCAATAATCATGGTGTTGGTGTAAAGTTGGTGTTGTTATTCTGAGACTGTCTTGGAGCAGTACAGGATAAACAAATGAGTCATTATGTTGCTATTGTTAAGAACTGAGATTTTGGAGAGTGGGAGAAAGAAGATAGGAATGTAAGAGATTAAATAAAAGCCCTCAGTATTGAATTTCATTTGGGAGTATCAGTGTGAACACATGATGAATTTTACTTTATCTAGCATAATCATAGAGATGGAACCAGCAAAATCCAAATTGTGGGAACTCTGCAGCAGCAAACTACACAATTTCTTCAACAAAAACAAAAGAAAAAAAAAAAACAACAAGAAAAAAAAATGGAGGAGGGTATCTATTCATTAAAAGAGATGTAAAATATATTTAACCAATCTCATTGTATGAACTTCTTTGGATCCTGATTCATACCAAAAAAGAAAGAAAAGAAAGAAAAGAAAAAAGAAGGAAAGAAGGAAGAGAGAGCATGTGGGAACATGAATAAAAACTGAACATCTGGGGATGCCTGGATGGCTCAGTTGGTTACGCATCTGCATTTGGCTCAAGCCATGATCTCTGGCTCCTGAGATTGAGCCCAGCATCAGGCTCCCTGCTCAGCAGGGGATTCTGCTTCTCCCTCTCCCTCTGCCCCTCCCCACATGCTCCTGCTCACGTTCTGTCTCTCAAATAAAATCTTTAAAACAAAAACAAAAACAAAACAGGGACACCTGGGTGGCTCAGTCGGTTAAGTGTGTGCCTTCAGCTCAGATCCAAGGGTCCTGGAATGGAGTCCCACATCAAGCTCCTTGCTCAGTGGGGAACCCCCTTCTCCCTCTGCCTCTGCCCCCTCCCCACCCCATGCACGCTCTCTCTCTCTCTGTCAAAATAAATAAATAAAATCTTTAAAAATATTTAAGTAAAATAAAATAAAGCCAGAAAACAGAACATCTGATGTTACTAAGGATTTTGTGCTGGTTTTGTGTGATGATTGTACATTATTGTGTGATGACTGTATTGTGATTCTGTTTTACTAGCCTAGTCTTTGTCTTTTAGGAATACTCCTGAAATATTTACATATGAAATTATATAACCAATATGCCTAGGATTTGATCAAAATAATCAGGGGTAGGAGTAATGAGAGAAGCTGTAAAAAATAAAATTGGTCATAAACTGATCATTGTTGGAGCATAGTGATGGATCCATGGAAGGTTAATATATTGTCTATTTTTGTATTTGCTAGAAATTTTTGATATGTTTTTAAAGATGAATTCCTATACCCCTATGCCTACTAGATTTTGCTTTCCCCCAAGTTTTTTTTTAAATATAAGCATATTTTTGGTTACTACAGTATATAATACTATATTATATACTTTAAAGTTAGTGAGAAAGAGGATCTTAAATATTCTCATTACAAAAAACAAAAATCTGTAACTGTCTGATGATGGATGCTAACTGGACTTATTGTGGTGATCGTTCTACAACATATGCAAATATCAGATCATTAAATTTTACAACTAAAGCTACTATAATATTATGTCAATTATAACCAGTTTTAAAAAACATGTATGAGCGTATTTGCAAAGAGATAAGTTTCTGTGGATGTGTTTTTAATATCATCATCTACTAAAAATTACTAAGTGCCTCATGTGTGGGCCTCAATTTAACAAAATTCACAAAGCACCAAAGTATAGCCATTAAATCATACCGAATTAGTTAGAAAAAAAAATCAACTTAATAGAGTCCATGTATAGACCAAAAGGCCTTGGCAGCTATTAACTCAATGCTTAATTAGGAAAAACACATTTCAAACAATAAGCAATCAGAACTTCTTACAAAGTCACAAGACTCAAAAGGAGTTATTGCTGGCTGTATAACATTATATAGGCCCACATAGAAAGATTGTTAAAAACATCTGGAATCCAAGAACATCTGCTACAGGTGAGCAAACAGAGCCTCCATAAAGCCATGAAAGAGACAAAACAAGCCGATTGACCCGAGGGGCACTTCTATGAATAGCCCATTAGGAGGAAGCATAGACAGCACTTCTACCCACTGTGCGTTTCTCAAGAAAATGAAACCTCAAAAAGTATAAAGAGGCATCAGCCAAAACCATCTCCATTTGCCTTTGGTGTGAAATATCCTTTTCCAATTCAGACAGACAGCAAATATTTAACAAGGAAAGAAGAGAAGCAGGTGCAGAATTTGGGCAATAGGTAACGACTTCTTGCACCATTTTGAGTCATCAGTGAGACATTTAGGTCAGTCACCTTCAGACACAGATAGTGCTTTTGATCACTATAAAAAGTAGGGAGGACTTTAGGAAGAGACCCACTCCTGTCCCTGGCCCCGTAGTTCCAACTAAATAAAAAACCCACACTCCACGGCAAGCTGGTGGTGAGAAATGTCGGCCATCAGCCAAAGTAAGTAATGTAAGCAAACCCTGAAAATGTCCCGAAGCCAGACTTCGAAGAGAATGAACAAGGTGTTGACTTTTGGAGTTCCTTGTTGGTGTCCTTAAGGTCTCAAGTCACGTAGGTAGGAAGTAGCGGTTTTCTTTGTGGACATAAGCCAACATCCCTGCAAATGTGTCTTTTGGGCCACCTACATCAGAAACACCTTGAGATGTTGCTAAATACAGACCTCCTAAACAAAATGGCAAGTGTGACTGTGGAATCTGTATTTTGAACAAGTCTCTTGGGCTGTTTTCGTGCTCCCTAAAATTCTGAAATCACAGTACTAGGCCAAGCTTGAACAGAGTGTTATCACAGATCACAAAATGCCCTACAGCAGAAGCAAATGCTCATGACTTTTCTTTTATGTGAAATCATTTTGTAATCACATGTCTCACATCTACAAAACTTGGTGGGAGGGTAGGGGTAAAGATTACAGATTATTCAGGGTCAGAGTTTCTCTCTAACTCCCTATCCTGTAGCTAGCCTCCTGATTTTTCTAATCTCTGAGTCATTCAGACTAAACGTTCATGTTAAAAAAAAAAAAAAAAAAGTTACAAGAAGAGATACTGAGTGATTATTTGTATTGATTATCTGTGGTATAGAGTATATTCAAACATCTAGGACAAGAGTGCGTTCATGATGCCCATTATGGAAAGACTAGAGCTCACTCAGATTAGTGGGTACCAGCAAGAATCTAGAATCGGCATGAAGTTCCACTATAAGCTGTGTGACTTTGGATAGTTCACCTAACCTTTCTGGAAGTGTTCTTCCACTTGAATCAAGAACACTGAAAATCTCTTACCAGGATATTATGAAGATTAAATGAAGTACTGTATGCAGAAGCTTTTTGGTATCTGCTGAACACAAGTGAGCCTAAATTTTTACAGTCATTCATTTCTCCATGCAATTAAGCCTGAGCATCTACTACACACACACACACACACACACACACACACACACACACACACCAGGCTGAAAGGCCCTGTTCTCTTGCCGTCAAACACATCAGTGTAAAGCTTATAAGACCATGACAGGCAAGGAGGGGTCTCTGAAGGGGGATTATAGAGAAATCTTGAGCTGGGAGATGGACAAACTGAATGATATCTTTGTTCTGTGCATCCCACCGGAGGACAGTCAATATAGGCTAATCAATCTCCTGAAATCACTTATCCTCAGGACACTGAGATCTCTATGGAGAATCCTGGGTCAAGATTTCTACTTGGGAAGACTTGTAGGGATCCAGCTTTTAAATCAGCAAGTGACTGGAAGAGAGTATATTTCCCCTCCCTGATTGAGAGATTTAAAAGAAGGCAATTAATCTCTCCTCATCAGTTCTCCCTTGCTGGACTTCCCTTGACTTCTCAAAAACTGACTGGTGTGCACTTCTGTTTATCAAGAATCAATCAGTGTTGGTGATATAGCTCTCTGCCTGCTCTCCGTCAGTAAGTGGATAGAACTGAGCTAGGCAAACCGAGAGATGCCTGCTTGGTTTGCTGTGATGCCCAGATCTCCCCTCTCCATATCCTTTCACACACCCTCTTTCCTCCCCAGAAGCCCTAGATCCTCAGTCTCTCCTAGCACAGGGAGGAAACTGATCCAAGCACTAACGTGATTTTGGTATACTTTGACATTTTGCTCCTAATTGTGCTGTGTGCAGTTTTAAAGAGGAAACCAAAAGGATGCATTTTAAGGGAGAGAACTGCAGGAGGAAATTTCTGGGAGGAAGCAGAGAGATGCTTCAGGTCCCCTGATGATGTCAGTGAACAACCTCACACCTAAGAGCCACGCTGTTCCAGTCCTGCTCCCTGGTCGTGGTTGGTGCTTAGTCACCTCCCATGCTAGGCAGCCATGCATGCCTGTCATTGTTGGTACATGGTCATTTCTTTCTTCAGGGAAGAGCCAAAACTCAGCATCTTCCATGGAGCCCCCAACCTTCCCACCCACCCCCGGGGTCATTCCTGATGAATCACTTTGGTTTCATAACATTATTAAGAATGTCCTAATGGGGATCGCCTGGGTGACTCAGTGGGTTAAGCCTCTGCCTTCAGCTCAGGTCATGATCTCAGGGTACTGGGATGGAGCCCCACATCGGGCTCTCTACTCATCGGGAAGCCTGCTTCCTCCTCTCTGCCTGCCTCTCTGCCTACTTGTGATCTCTCTCTCTCTGTCAAATAAATAAATAAACAAAATCTTTAAAAAAAAAAAAAAAAAGAATGTCATAATGGATTGCACCTGGCACAGCTAAGGGAAGCACTGAGAATTTAAGTCTGTGTTGAGGATAATGGCCAAAGTCTCTTTCCCCCTGGAAATTTCCCTAATTCCCTCACCTCTTTCAAGGAAGGCTTTGTTCCAATCTCATCTTCACGTAGGGTCTGCTCTGAGCAACCCTCCTGAAAGCCACATCATCTCCCTGCCCAGTGTCCAGACTCCCAATTTCCCTCCTCTTTTTGCCACAACATTTGTCAACATTCAATATATCTTAAAACCTACTTGCTTATTTTGCCTATTGTTCATGTCTGTCTTGTTACAAATAAATCCCATGAGGGTGGGAATGTTGATTTGTTCATCAATATATGCCTAGGGCATATTTACCCTAAAGATACAAAGGTAGTGATCCAAAGGGGCACATACACCCGAATGTTTATAGCACAATGTCCACAATAGCCAAACTATGGAAAGAACCTAGATGTCCATTGACAGATGAATGGATAAGGAAGATGTGGTATATATACAATGGAATACTATGCAGCCACCAAAAGAAGTGAAATCTTGCCATTTGCAACAACGTGGATGGAACTAGAGGGTATTATGCTAAGTAAAATAAGTCAACTGGAGAAAGACAACTGTCATATGATCTCTCTGACATGAGGAAGTAAAGATGCAATGTGGGGGTGCTGGGGCATAGGAAAAGAATAAATGAAACAAGATGGGATCGGGAGGGAGACAAACCATAAGAGACTCTTAATCTCACAAAACAAACTGAGGATTGCCAGGGGAGGGGGTAAGGAGCAGATGATGGGGATATAGATATTGGGGAAGGTATGTGCTATGATGAATGCTGTGAAGTGTGTAAACCTGGAGATTCGCAGACCTGTACCCCTGGGGCTAATAATACATTATATGTTAATAAATAAATAAAAAATTTAATAAAAAAAAAAAGAAAAAAAATATGCCTAGGGCCTGGGAGTGAGCCTGACACATATAGAATGCTACTAACAAAATAGATTTAATCAATTAATAATAAATAATTAATTTCCCAACTGATTAAAATAATAAATTAATGATAGGATTGTTGCTGGTGATGATTCTAATGTCCATCTGCTGTTGCTGGCTAACAAGTGTACTGAAAAAGCACAGTGGCCAACTGAAGTAGCAACGTCAAAGGGAAAGGAGGACCCACTCTGTGCTGGGCACTTCACCAGAATGGGTGCTTATTAATACAACACTCCCCATTCTCCATGGAGTTTCTAGAACAAGGACCTTTCACTTACAAGTCCCAGGCTAACCACCAGTACCTAGGGTCTGGCCTGGGCAGCAGTCAAAGGGAGAGCTAGAGCATAACTTTTCCCCAGAACTCCTGGAAATTCCTGCAGGGAAAAGGAAGTATTTCCCCAGCCCTGAACTTATACCTCAGGTGCTTCCCCCACCACTTCACCCCCCAGAACATTAGGCCAATCCTAAAGGTTTTCAGAAACTAAGAGTAGCTCTTCATCAGGAAGCCGCTGGGGAGCTCCCACCGGCTTACCTAGGATGGTCCAGCCAAGCCAGGTGCAGACCATGAGTCTGTCACCACCTGCCCCATGAGCAGATAAATCAAACATAGGTCTGGGCTATTAAAACTGCATTAAAAACAATACATATGAGCAAACGGAACCCATGAGACAGGAGCAGGTTTGCTGGAAAAGTCATTGGCTCAGAACAAGCGACTGGGTTTGGCCCCTGCATCTCACCAGACCTTAATCAGCCACAATCACTCAAAACCTGCTTGTCTCCTAAAACCTAAAACAGTAGCATCAGCACTTTGTATCGCCCTGTCTTCTGAAATAAAAGACGGGCCTCTTGTGGAAAAAATTCTGGAAGGGCAGACACTAAAACTGAACACCAGTTACCTCTGGGAGAAAAGATCACAGGAGAAGAGAAGAGGATGCCTTTAAATTCATTCACTCCTGAATTTTATAAATTGGTCAAAGCAAGCATGTGTTGCTCTTGTCATTTAAAAAATCAATCATGAGTCTTTTTGAAAAAAGAGTCCTGGACCCAAGGATACAAGCAGGCTTCTCAGACAGGCGTGCTATGACTGTATGGAAATTCTCCGTGAAATGCAATCCCAGTTTGCTCCAGTGGGAAGTGTGGGAAAACATGGATCTCCTTCACTGTGGACACCAAGGCCATGTCATCCCAGGAGCAGCTTAGCCTGTCAAATAGCACTCTAGCCCTGCGGTTCTCCCCTATGCCTTTGCCTCTGTGGACCACATACAAGTGTCCGCTCCTCGAAAGACTTTGCCCGGGGAAGGTAGTGTGCAGTGTTCTCTGCAAGTCAGCCTGCCCAAGATCAAGTTATCCCAGCCTATCCCAAATGATTCCTTGTTTGCAGGACACCCAGAGTCCTGCTGAGCAAACTGGCTAAACCCTGGAGCCCTGTTCCAACAGGATCCAGCAAAGGGATTTATGAGAAGTCACGGCTGATGGCTAGAGGAAAATACTGCTCAATGAGAATAGCTTTGTCCAGAAACTGGCTGTGGTGTGTAACCAGACGATCGCCCTGAGGCAAGGCGGGAGCTGGCTCATGCAATCTGGGCTCCCTAGAACCACAGTGAGCCCCATTCACAAAACCACACCCCACAGCCCAGAGCCTGGAGAGGCTCCGGACCATGCTGAGGGCACCTTTTCCAGAATGTGGCAACACAGACATGTAACCAGAAAGAGTCTATGTTTCTCTGTGGTCAGTATCTGCAACTGAACTTGAGGCAAGACTGGCATTGCACAATGACTTGCACAGTTGGAAGGGACCCGGGGTGTATCCAGAGGGTGGTTTCAAACTTGGATTCACGAAGTGCCAGGGGTCAGAGCAGGCATCCCAGGGGACCAGGGGGAAGCCAAGGGGAGCTCTGAGCTGCCCATTCTGGATTCATCAAGAATAGTTTATCACTTATCTATTTTGTATCTGGCTTCTTTCCTGTGGATGCCAGACAGCCTTGCGACAGGTCCAACCTCGGCGTGAACTCATGTTCAAAGAAACAGCTGTCCATCAAAAAAATATATAATCTGAGAAGATTCATATCTATTCTCAGTCTCTTAAAAAAAAAAAAAAAAGCCAAAGGAGTGGAATGCATTCTTAATGCACACTAAGAGATCTTTAAAATCCATTACTCCCATTCTCTGCCACTCTCAATATACACTGCACAGATGGCAGCTGCTTCCTGAAATCTTACTCTCCTCCCTACTTCCAAAGCCAGACAAGAAACTTTCCATGACATCCACTATGGCCATATGGCTAATTCCGCCTCACCCCCTCACTGTCCCCCTGGCCCCCACCTCCCTTCTCTGGCTCCTTTCTCCACTGTGTAGCTCAGTTTAGCTTTTCTGGCTTCACTGGTGGGATTTGGGCTTCCCCCCACCCTTGCCCTGTACAGGAAAGACCAGACACTGGTACAGCAAGCATGAACCCTTCTTCCTTACAAGGTAGTACTATGGAGAAAGACAGTGAATTCTAGCACAGTGTTTTGTTTTGTTTTGTTTTGTTATTCCTTGTTGCACTGGGTTCCCACAGAAAAATTCATTCTTAAAAGGATGCGACAGATCCAGTCCATTCCAAATGGAATCTCTGAGAAAATTCTAACTGGTAATCATTCTGCCTCCATCCATTCAGTGACAAGGTGTTCACTACTTCACAAAGCAGTATGTATCACCTGGGGCCAGCTTTTGTATGTGAAAGGTCATCCAGAGCCAGGTCTTTGACAGGGTTTGAGGTCTGCTCAAAGATCCTTCTGCCTAAAAATACTTCTCTCCATCAACCGACAGAAATGTCTGTGTCTGAAGTTCCCATGTTGACTCCCCAAGGACTGGTTAAATATAAATATAGTCTCTAAACCACGTAAGTCTTTCAGTCACGAACACCAACCTCATTCTTTGAGTTGATTTTGCAAACTAGCTAGCCAGACAACAGGTGATACCTTGAGATGTGGGGTTAGGGATGAAGAAGAAAAACAATTCCAAAGTACAAGGTGACTAGGCCAGGCTCAAAGAGGAGATGCAGCAAAGTGAAGGAGGCCTGAAGTAGTGGAAGGACAGACCCAGAGACACACCTGGTGTTAGAGACCCACTGCTGCGCTCCCCACCCCAGAGTAACCAGTGGGCACCACCAGATGTGACCGTCCAAGAAGGCTTGAGCCCCCATCATCAGTCAACACTGGTTCCGGACACACTTTCGATGTGTGGTACCACGTCCCTCAGCATCTGCTCCTGACCCAGCTACCTTACTAATTCTCTCTTCTCTAACTTAGGCCCAAATTTTGGGCTTATCACCTGGTTCCAAATACCCCACCCATCTGTGATCCCTGCTCTGTCTCCAGTTCCCAACACCACCCTCTTCAAGCCTGCCCACCTGAGCCCTCCGCTTCTGTCCTTCATCTTAAACAACTAATCATCAGCTACACCTGGTGTCCCTCACCTCTGATGACTCTAGTTAGCAGTTTCAGCCACGTGCCCCTTCCCTGTCAGATGTCACAAAACCGCACTGCTGAATTCCTTCACTCTCAGGGCTCTCTAAACATTCATTCACTGAATGAATGAAGGAAGGAATAAATGAATACTTTATGGGATCTGGCCAGGGATGTTGAGAAAAGACTAAACAGAGGTTCTCTTGAGTGACAGAAGTTGTTCAATAAATCAACACCAAAGATATTATGAGGTTAATGCCCATTAGGCATCTGTCCTTGGAGCCCTCTCTGACCCCAATAACCATAGTCAGGCATTGTTGTTTCCAATTAGCATCTGTTCCCTTTCTTCTAAGTCTCCTTGGGGATTTTCAATCAAGGCACAGTAACCAAGAAAAAGGCTGACGGTCCAGTTAGACCTCCAAGCCTCTCTCCTCTGAGGATTTTCATCTTGAGTTGAGTGACCCGAGAATGGAAATAATGGGGCAGATCCCTCCAGAAGGCTGTGCCCTACAGAGACTGGCTGGTTGGGTAAGAGGAAGCATGTCACCGTGTGGGTGCTAGAGTCAGCTTGCCCAAACTGGGATCCCCTATGTATTACACCCATGTCTTCGGAGAACTCCAAATTACTTAGCTCCTTGCTGCCTCGGCTTCCTTTTCTGTATAAAAGCAATGTGCAATGACCATCAAGGATCTTCTTGGGTTCAAATCAAGATTTACACCCATAAGACAGCAAATGGCTCTGTGTTTGGCATCAGTTTACCCAGAAGCATATCAGATGTTGTTCAGCACAGGAGTCCTTACAACAATTCACACAGTAGGATTCAAGTACAAGATGCCAAGATCCACATCAGGTGGGATCTGCTCCAGCTTAAGACCTCATGAGCACCTCCCCATCCTCCTCCCCCTCTGAGAGCTATTCCTCTTGTAACAATTCCACGAGGCATAGCTTGCAGGTTCCCACATAAGGACAAGCCCATTGTAAGAGTCCAAGAAGCCCAAAATGATAGCTCCTTAACAGGTATTATAGTTGCCCCAGCCTAGAAGCCTTTCAGCAGAAGCAATGTCGCCTAGCAGTACGGTTGACACACATACCATTCATGTCTGGTTTTCCAGAATAAGAGTTAGGCAGTCAACCAAATGTCAGATGGTCACATTGCAGGGGACTTAGGTTTTGTTAACCCTTTCCCTCATAGGATAATAATGGTACCCAGATCAAAGCACTGTTGTGAGGGTCAGATTGACTAGTACGTGTCAAGGCCTTAGAATAAGGGCTGGAACGAACACAGTATGCATTCGGTCAATGCTAGCTACAGCTGTCTGCTTCTGGAGCTGCCTGTTTTTTCCCCTCCTTTCCAAAATCTGATTATTCTGGCTTTTCTTCTCTTAGCTAAGAGCAATCCTTCCAGTAAATTGAACTTTTGCTTAACTTGACCAGAGCACCTTTCTACAGCAACTGAACAACTCCAGTTAGCCCGGAGAATTCCGGAGAAGGAGAAGGAGCCCGTCTGAAGCAGGGAGTCTACCTGACCTGACTCTCAGGACCTCTGGTGAGTGCCAGATTTCTAAGTGTCCAAAGGAGAGCCTGAAATGTTCAATATCCTGCAGGCCCAGAGGGACGTGGAGCCTGAAGCAGAGGTGGCTTCCAGCCCAAAGCCTTGTCAAGGGTGCAAAAGGACGAAACCGTGTTCCTCTGCTTACCTTGCTCCGTGATCTGAGGTCTCTGTGTTTACTAGTGACTAGGGAAGAATGTTGTCAGAGCACATGGGTCGAAGCGGAGAGTTGTCTCAGAGTTAAGTCATTAAAGCAGCTCTTAGGGAGCGGAGAGTGAAAACCCAGGTAAACACAGCCGGGATCCTTCCCCTGTGTGACCCTTGGCCAGAGCACAGACCTCAGTCCAGGGAGGGGCAGCAGACAGTAAATCTGTCCCTAAGGGAGTCGCACCACAAATGGCGTATTCATTTCTTTCTCCTCCCCCTCCCCCTGGTCCAGTGAATAGGAGTGATGGTATCAGCAGATCTGAGCCCCTCCGTGTCACTGAGGTAACTGTCTGGGGTTGAGGCAGGATGACTCACTTGAAGGCAGTTCTCCTCCTGTCTCCTCTTTATGGCCACGGTGTCTGGTTTTCTGAATTGATAATTCCTCCCCTTGTCCCGGCTTCCCCAAGCCTCTTTCCTTCTACACCCTGCAGCAGATCTGACTTGCACCTTCCCGCTCCTAATACTCTGACTAAAACAGGCTGAGAGAGAAGCGGAGGCTGCTGTCCTATCCCTCCTGGGTCTGCCTGGGTGACAGTGACTGTATTTCTTGCTCAAGTATGTTTCCATGCCTGCTCTCTGAGTCTAAGGAATGTTGCCTAGACAATAACTTATTTAGGAAAGGTGAGAAGAGAGATGGATCTGGAAAGCTAGCAAGTGTCTTGCTACAGGCTGACTCCACAGCCATCTTTCCCTTCCAAAGAACATCAATCAGGTGCCGCCCCTGGGTCTCCCCCAGGCTCAGACTTCCCTGTGGGCTGGATGAGTGCTTCCCAAGCACCGGCCACTTCCTTAATACATCACTGCGCACCCCCCCCCCCCCCCCCGCCACTCCATCCTATCCGTTGCCTCTTTTATTTCAAAAGTATTCCCATCTGTTTTTTAACATAAATCCCCATTTATCTTCTTCAAATTCAAAATACCCATGCAATCCTAAGTTTAATGTGCCATTGTTAATATTTCCTCCACAAACAGAGAACTCTTAGGGCGTGTCAGGCCCCACCACAAGTGTTTTGCAAACATTAGCTCAGTCAGTCCTCACCAGAACCCTGTGAGGGATGGGCTGCTTCATCCCCATTTTACAGATCAGGACACTGAGGTCTGGACCGCTGGGGAAGGAATCACACAGTAACTAGTAGAACTGGGACTGAAATCCAGGCAGGAATGCTCTGGAGCTTGAGTTGAACCTAAGTTACCCATGATGGGATTCTGCCTTTTTAATACATTATAAAATAACCATACAACTATTAAATTGCTTCCCTTTTAATTGACATACCACAAGAAACCATCTCGTGCACCACCCGTGGTCCATTCCACGGCCTGAGAAACACCGGCTCGGTGGCAAGAACTCTGGATTTTCCACTACCGATGGCTGTGTGGCCTTGAGCAAATTTTTTGACCACCATAAGCCTCCATTTCTATTGGCAATAATCCCTACTTTTCTCCTAGATGGCTGTAGAAACTAAAGAAAATCATACCGTTGAAAGTGTTTTGGGAAATAGTCTTGCCACACAAGTCAAGACTATCCGGTCTGATGATGAATAAATGTTTAAAATGAAGGAAACAGTGCCTCAACTTTTTCATTCCCTGGTTGAAAACCCTTTTCACATAAAGAGTAGATTTTTATGTTCCTTTGTGTTAGGGGTGGTTGTTGCTGTTGCCAATCCAAAATGTACTACGCCATGAAGTAAGGTCTGTTTGTATTATTTCACTACCTGATGACTTCCTGTGTATAACATTCAAATGGGAGCAGCTCAGCCAAAGGCCCATAAAGCCATTTCCCCCACACTTTACACTTAGCCGTGCTAAACATCTGCTTTTCTCAGCCACCTGAGTTGATGAGTTTCACTTTGCACTGCGGTGAGGTCCAGGTGTCAGGCGAGGACCCAGACATATTCTTCCCTTCTTGCCTCAAGAGGGGACTGGGTTTATAGCCCCATTTCCCCCTGAAAGAGCTGGTGGGGAGAAAAGCCCTGCAGCTGGGCTTTGTTACCCTCAATCAACAGCCCTGGCACTTTTTTTTTTTTTTTTCTTTTTTAAGGTGGCTGGCAGGACCCGAAGTTGCATTCTCAAATTTTCAGCTAGGTTGGAGCAGTAGCCATCTGGAAGGATGGATATGAATATAAAACTTAGTGAGGAAACTTTGGGTTTTCCATTTTGGGGAGTTCCTGCTTCTTAAAATTTCCTTGTATCCTTACCCTCAGAATAATGCATTCTCTAGACTGAGTCTATAAATGTGGCCAAGGATCTGATCTGTTCCTTTTTGCTCCTCATTATCGATAAATTCTGAAAAAAAGATAAATAATGTAATGCTCATGGGGATATTTTGATATCCTTGTAAGAGCGGGAAACTGTAATGAACTAGTGAAATCCTGATATCGCAATTGCCTTTTGGGGTCTCCTACCTGATTCCAAAATCCCTTCCGTCTCACGGTATTTCTTTTAAATCCTGTGTCCATTTTCCCCTTGGAAAACACATTTCAGTATAAAAGAGAACTTCATCTGATAACTGATTAATGTAAAAAAAAAAAAAAAGGCAAGATAAATAAATACAGAGGATAATATGCCCTAAATCCCTCCTGGCTTGTCTCTCTGTCTCTATCAGCCAAACCAAAGCCTCCTATCATGGGAAGAAAGCAACGCTCTCCCTGAATCAATATGGATTGTATTTTGAAGACCAGAGTATATGAAACAAATGATTCAAAGCATGATTGGATTTGCACACAGGATACCATCTGTGTGACATACTTCCTTGCTTTACAGCTGGGTCTGGCCCATAATTTTCCTAAGCTATGTCTGTTGCTTATCCGACAAGAACAGATCACTTTTTTTAAAAAGGGTCTAGGTTGGCTATAAACAACCATATTCATTTAGCTGCTTGGGAATTTCCCGTCAATCATTCCTTCACTGCAGAGGTATATTAAGAAGTGTTAATTTTTACATTGGTTTAAAAATGTTACCTGTCCCTCCCCAGAGGTTTCAATACAGCTCCTTTTCCCCAACATCGATTTTTCACTGCTGTGCTCTGTCCCCAGGCCATGGGCCCAGACATCTTTCTGGGCCTTAAACTTCTAGCCTTTAGATTCAGACCCACCTTATTTACTAGAGATGACTGTCCCAGGCACTGTGTTAGATACCTTCACATACACTCCACTATTTGATGCCCAGAACTTTAAGAAAAGCAGAATGCCGCCATTTCACACACGGGAAACCCAGACAGGCAGAGGGGCACCAACCTTGTGGGGACTGATCCTGGGTCTTCACCTGAGTCTTCCCCAAGTCCCTTACTCTCTGTATTAAATGAACGCCTTCGACTTCTCTTGCCCCTGCTTTGAGCTATCTCAGTTGGCATCACCAACCACCCACATCCCACTTTGCAAGAAGCGTCCTCTTTCCTTTCCATCTGTGCTTGGGAATTCAGCCACTCTGGGCTCCTCCCAGACCTGTCTTCCCTGTCCTGCATTCTGTAATTGTCTCCTTTCCCCTAACTACCCCCTTCTCCTTTCCTGCCACAGCCAAGCTCCTAAAATTCCAGCTATCCTCTTCCTACTTCTCGGTTCCTATCTGCGGTCCACCGTCTCGAGACTGCCCACCAAAGGTCAGCTTTCATTCAGCTGGTCTATCCCTCTGTGTTTACCACGTTCTGATTCCATTAAGACCTCAAGCAAGCAAGCATTTGCTGCTCTGTATGCCAAGAAAAGATATATGTATCCAGATAGATATTTTCCCCCACAAATTTTTCAAAGCCCCTTCCTAAATATTTTTCCAGGTCTTCTGGTTTCCCTTTAATTGTTAAACATTTCAAGCTACCTGGAAGTAAGAACTATGCCCTCTCGTTTTCAGCAGTGGCCTGAGGACATGCATGCAATCCAATTAGAATCAAGTTAAGAAATAGAATCCAAACCGTTCCACCAAATGGAATCCACTCATCCTATACTTATTCTCTAAATATTGAAATCCCATCACTTCAGGGAACAGGAGAAGTAAGTAAGAAGAGCCACATTATCTAGGAAACCACAATTTCTTTTTTGAAAGTTAGCTAATATTATACAGAAGCCCCACTTTCCACAGGGGGAGGAGAGACAGACGACAGTGTTAGCTCTGTCACACAGCTGGGCTGTTAGTAGGAACATAAGAAAGAAAACACTGATACACTGCTGGTAGGAGTGTAAATGGGTCTCACTTTTTTTGGAGAAGATTTGTCAGTATATATCGAAATAAAAAATACATATACCTAGCAGTTCCATTCTTTTAGAACTGATCCCACAGATTTACTCCCAACTACACACTAAGAAATGTATGTGGTAATATTCCTTGCAACATTTTAAAAACAAGACAGCTCAATAAATGAAATCATCACCAAGATATGTAAAGAAGCAAAATGCAGAACAATGTGTACAATGTGCTAATATTTATGGACATGGGGTGAACACACACACTTTCACCTGAAAAGAAAATAGACCCATAAACACACACATACACATTTGGATTCTAAAATGCTGTCTCTAGCAGCCTATACTAAGAAATTCTCTTAGCTGTTGTCTTTGGGCAGAAGTATGAGGGACTGAGGGCCTGCAGTAGGAAGGAAACTGATTTTTTCTCTAGATTTTCAGATGCTAAGTTGAAATTTTGTCCAAGCAAGTATTTAAAAAAAATTTTTTTTTAATTTTTAAATAAAAAGAATGTTTTAACTCGTTGGGTTACCTTGAGCATCTTTTTTTTTCCCAGTTATGTGTAAAGAATTGCTATAATTTAAACTTTTTTTTCCCAGCAAAGTGTGAAGAGTTGCTGGAAGATTTGAGAGGCCTGGGTGGGCCAACTCTGAATGGAGATGTTTCAGCCACTAATTTGGAATGGAAGGTTTTTCTGCTGCCTCCCACTGGGTTTCAGAACTTTAAATGAAGTGTTCTATAAAGAGGGCACACTTAGTTCATCCATATCCATTAGTCTACCTCATACAAGAGTCATCAGCTAACCCTGGGAGAGGTTTTGCAGGACAATCTGAGTACTCCGCAAAGTATTTTTCTGTGCTTCAGGTTCTAGAACACATGGATGTACAGAGGGTAAGCAGTGCAGTTCACCAGCCACATCGCGTCTGCTCCTGCCCCAGACAAGGAGACATCTGAAGGCCAGTGACTCTTGCCCAGCCGCCCCTCAAACTCCCAATTTTCAATACTCATTTGCAAGTTCCTGGCACCATGACAAGTCCAGGCCTTCTATTTCTGGCTCGGGATAACTTTGTGATCTTCCCTCAGGAGCCCCCTAACCTGGCATCTTCTCTATCCGTCGACCTCACACCCCAGTAGAGAAGGAGAAATTCTGGAGACCAGGATCCCCTGAGCCCCCAGAAGATAGCCCCTGGCAGACAGGCTGGGACTCCAGGCAGCCCTGGTCCTCGTAACGGCGGTCACCAGAAAGGGCCACTACAGCAGCCACTGCTGTCAAGTGGAAATAAACTTTTAATAATAACAGCAGTGGATGGGTACTTGGGCTCTTCCAGAACAGCCATCCAGGGACATTCCGGCTTTAAAATTCTATCAATTCAAGCAAAAAGTTGACAGTTTCCACCCCACCGGGGAACACTTGAGCCCTTAATCACTTTTACTAACAGCACAGGACCTGAGAACCCACGACAGCTGAGGACCTGGCCGTTGCCCGGTCACCTGCGAAGGAGCGACCACTGGAGAACTGAGGCCCTTCTCTGCCTGTTTTTCTCACTAGTCTTTCTTTCTAACTTTCCCATAGGTGTGTTAAGTCCAAAGGCATATTTCTCAGAAACCATAACTCACACTTTCTCTGGTCCCCTCACCACCGCAGAAGGCCAAGACGCTTTCAGTAATGCAGTCTCCCTCCTCAGCTTCCTCTTCCAGCCTTGATGAGGAAGGGGAGTCCAGCGTCTATACCCACCATCTCATTCATGTACCATCAAGACTCACCTAGGGGAGGAGAAACACTTCCAGGCCCACAATGTGCATTTATATCTTTAAGCATCTAATATACTGACTGTTCCTGAAGCCTCACGCAAGTCTGAAGAGAGCATAATGCAGGTAAGACTTCCATTGATTTTAGGCTGATTTTTCCACCGAACAGACACTTACAAATCACTCGATGTGTCAAACTCTGCCCTTTTCCTGATTCAGTCGTCATTCTCCTGGTAACTTGCAAGATCTAAACCAGACAGTTCTATCTGCTGGGGGGCCCTGATTCCTTAATTCAGCCGAGAATAAGGGGTGTTACCTTCTGTTAATTCAAAGACAACCTATTTTCAATGAATGGTTCAGAGCCAACTTCTCTTTTGAGACTCTGGATGTGACATAAATACAGGGCAGGAAGAAGTCAATTCTCTATTCTGCCTTAACTTTGTTACTGTTCCAACGATTCACATAAGAAAAAAAAAATCCTCAAATGCTCTCAAGCTTCAGACATATTTTTGTATGTTTACTCAGAAAGAGCAAGTCTACAGCTCCATTTTCATATTTAAATTAACAGCGGGAGGAAGCTTCTAAACCAATCCAAAGATCTCAGCTATTCTGAATCAAAGCTAAAATTATGAAAACGAGTTAAAACCACAAATGGCGCCTGGCTTTTAAACTCTAATGCACGGATGTAATGTAGCCACACTTTGTGTTAAGAGAGATTTAATGGTTTTAGAAGAAGTTTTGTGTCTTCTTCTTTCCTCTCCTTCAGACTAACTTGTTCAAGTGCTGTGGCAAAAAGACATGGAGTTTATTATTATTCATACTGGATTTTTCAAGACTTCAAGTGTGAGGAGAGACTAAGAAGCACCCCCTCACGCCCAGCGTCTGCATACTGGAAGAAGCAGCAAGAAAATGAGAAGGCAGATAGTGCTTCATGATTCAAAACAATGAATTGTGCCAAATTCCTCACGAAAGGGTAAATTTGCGAGCGTCACGTTCACCCCCAGGCCTGGAGGCTGACTTTGTATACGACGACTCGGGGGAGGGGAATCCATGACTCCACGAGTCACATTCCAGGCCGCCTCAGACCGATTGCTTTTCCCCACCAATATTTATGTCTCCTTCTTTTAACAGCATGGATTTCTTTCCTATTTTTACCGCTCAACTTGAAATCGTTTCTTTCTGTCTGTGCTACGAGGTCAACAAAAACCAGTCAGAGCGGACTTTTCAGATGTTGCATCGCCCCCTCCATTTTTGGGAGAATACTGCGATGAAAGGGTTGTTAGCATCCTCCTCTACTAGAGTTCTTCCCACTTAGAAGGTCCTCCTCTTCCCTCCACACACTCAAGTCCTTCCTTCCCACCCTCCAACTCACATTAAGAACGGTTCTAACAACCCTCCTTCCCCTTTGGCCCACAGAAAGCCAGCCCCATGTGAGCACTAAAAGAATCATGGAAGGTGATGCTGTACTCTTCTGCTCTTGAGGGAACTCTAAGTTGTAACGTCAAGACTTTCATGCGCCCACAGGATGTAGCTCAAGGTAGGCCGGAGACTAAGTAAGAGGACACTTAGATTGATAACACTTGGTCTTGAGCTTGGCGGTAACTGCTTACTCTGAGGAGGTGTGTGGGCGTATGCTCTGTGGTTAAGCAACTGTCCTTTTCAGCCTGCCATACGCATCCTAAATGCTACCCACACACATTTCATCATAGCTTGTTGAAGCTGTTTGAAGAGGAAGTTATAGATCAGGTGCTTTTCCTGAAAGCACAGAGTGTTTCCCAAAAGAAAATGCTACTATTAAGCAATTAAAGATAAATACACGTAGGAAAAAAATTGTCAAAGACTTACATGGACCAAAAGGATTATAGGCTGCCCTCAGTGGAAAGCCAGGCATTGTCTAGGTATAATCTTTCGAGATCTTTGACTCTCTGAGACCTCTGCGTCTCTTATCGACCTTGAGCTATTTTACAACTCTGTAAATTGTACATAACTGACAGTAATGAAAATGATTCGTGTCAATAGACATGCAAATGAATTTTGTTCCCTGAAAATACCATCGATTTCCCTACCCTGCTGTGGAATGAGCCCAGTTTTTCATCAGTCTGGAGGTTTAATGCCGCATTATTCTGGTTCTTTGAATTCTCCTCTGAGCAACATGTAACATCTCACTGGTTCCCGATTTAACTGATGACTTCAATAACATCACTAACACGTTAACTTTATGTCTGAGATTCATGGTTTTATTTTACTTAAAAAGGAATTCAGTGGACAGTACAAAATTGTTCTTTACTTCTCTCAGGGGAATCCATGGAGTTCCCCTCAGGTGGGCCTCAAGAAGCTCCTTCCCTCTGGTCTCCATCTTTGTTCTCTTCCCACCCCCACACCTCCCCCCCGAGTCTTCTCTGTCTTTTTAGTCATTTATCCCCATGACAGGCTTTCAACCAGCCAGTCCAGCTGAAGAGAGGAGAATAAATATTCTGATTCTTCCATTTCCTCAGTATATAGCAGCTACAGAAAAAACAAACTTGTCTGTAGCTCGTACAGACTACAGATCAGATCAGAACTCCCGTGTACTGTACTAATTCCAATCGTCAAAGATCCCCCCCAAGAAAGAGGGCAGGAAGGAAGGGTTTGAAACTCCATTTTACCACCCTATGCTTCTTTTCTTTTCCTATTAAAAAGGCAGGTTGATAATTTGTCTTTCCATGAGTGAAGGGGGTTTCTACTGATCTAGTCTACTCATTTGTCAAGTTTCTATCATGGCTCTCAGCCAGTCCCTGACGTTAATCGAGCATTTGCTATATAATAGAAATTATTCTATTTGCTGGAGATTTATAGAACTCAAAGAGCTCACAGTTTTGAAGACCCACCTCCACATAAGTTTGTAGTTATAATATCATGTAGCCATACTACATTTAGTAAACTACGTTGTCAGCATAACTATCATGAAGATGTTCAGTCTATGTCCAATTAACACAACCAAAGGCTCAGTAGAGTACTTGGGCCTAGGGTCCTTGACTTCTTTGCATTAAATTTGATTGAACCCAACCACTTCCATACCAGAACCTACCCAAAAACTAAATAGTAGAGATCAAATCTTTCAGATGGCTAGTTATCAAGTTACTACTCACAATCCAGAAAATGCAAATACTTAGCTTGGCTTTCAAAAATGACAATTCCTAAAACACAGGATTAATAACAGTAACTTGAAGAGCATTTAGGTGGTTGGGACCCTGCATTGAGACCTGACATTTGCGGGGGCTGGGTGCTGTTCTGCTTGCGGGTGCCTTTCTAAAGTGAGTGGGCAATCTCCCTGACCTCCAAGAGGCTCCCAGAGTTTGCAGTGTTTTATGAGTGATTTTTAAAGTACATTCTAGACCTCCCTCCTTTTCCAACTGTTCAAGCTTCACTGGGCTTTTAAACTTTCTATTTCATTACAGTACAAACAACTCTACAAGCGGGCCTCCTGCTTCTTCCCTCAGGCTATGCGGAATTATTCATACTCAAGGTCTAAAGAGGAACATCAGTATGAAGGAAAAACAGACTAAAGAGTGAAAACAAATTAGCAATCCAAACAGCCCTCTCCCTGCCTGTCATGAGAAGGCCTTTGGTGTCTCCTCCCAGAGTCAAGGGGTTTTCTGAGTCAGAGATTAAAGGATACATTTCCAGGGCTCAGAGAACAGACGCTCTGTGAAATGTATATCCACCCAAAGCAACCAGGACCAATTACCCATGCGTAGAACCATGGCGCGCCCTGATCCCGGTATGAGCCTCCGAAGCCAGAGGAGCCTGGCTGGGATATTTGCTATTCTGCACCCCTTGGACATAGGCCTAAAAGGGCATTTCATATTTTCCTTCATGTCTGGATAGGGAAAAGAAAGAAATAAGAAGAAATATAAGGCATTAGGCTATCTTTGGGAGTGTTGTAAAACCTTACCAGAAAGCATTTGGTCTTAACCAGGGTGATCTTGCCCCACAAGGAAACATTTGGCAATGTCTCCAGATATTTGGGATTGTCACAGCTGGGGGTGGGAGATGTTACTGGTATCTAGTTGATAGACACAAATGTTGCTAAACGGCCTACCCTGCACAAGGCAGCACCCCCTGCAAAGAATGATCTTGGTCTGTGTGTCAACACCACTGATGTTAAGAAGCCCTGTCTTAAAGAGACTAAGCATTGGAAACAGAATTTCTTAAAAGCTTCTCTCTCTTTCTCTCTCTCTCTCTCTCTCTCTCTCACACACACACACAAACACGGTGGGCTTCATGAGTGTGAAACCCATATGATTGCATAAGGCACCGCCCTCAGAATGGTCCCCAGATTTGAGATCATCCTCTGGTGCTGCCATCTTGAAATCCTAATAATTCTGAACGAGAGACCCCACATTTTCTTTCTGCCCTGGACCCACAAATTCTGCAGCTGGTACTGTGAGCAAATGCATGTATATGGGAGACTTGTCCAGTGCCTGGAGCAGGACCCTATGTCCTCCACTGTACCCTATTTCAGCACCAACATTTTCCTTTATCCTAGCAGTGTGCGCTCTTGTCCTGTTTTGAAAACTCCTTTGGAGTATGGCAGAGCTGAAACTAGAAAACATACCTGAATTGCAGATTTCAAAATGCCTGAAGACTCATTCCCTCCTTCCCCATCATACTGTCTAGGATACCCACAGATGGCACCCAGGAACAGGCCACATTATGTTACATGGGACATAAAGAGACGTTTTCTCAAGGATCCTGGAAAGGACCCGGAGGTTCTGTAGACAGTGTGCTTTTCTGCAAGGGCAGTAGGGCTCGGCTCCAATCACTCTTGAAAGAATGGCAACACGGGGCAAGCATCTTAATACCTGAAATCAAATAAAGTCAACTTTCCCATCTATCCTCTCCTTGCAAGTCTTTTTTTTTCCCATATAATTCCATATAATTCTCCATTGTCAACAAACCTGTGATATGCTTGAAGGGTCCTATTAAAATTGCAGCCAGTTTCCATCCACCGCTTTGCTTGTACTTTTCACGTACTATCCTAGGTCCATCAGCAACAATTTAATGTACGGGATGTAAGACCCTATCCACAAAGATCTTGCTCACATTTCCAAACGCATTTCCTAAAATGTCCTATTTGTGGAATTATCTGCGATGCTTCTGTGAGAAAACCACAGGAGCAATAACAAACCTGACAAGTCTGAGAAACCGCCTCCGAGGTCCAGGGCCCCTCGTCGGAGACCGGCATCATGTGTCTCTGCTGCCATCTCCTGGCGAACCATCCCGCACACGCGTGCTCGAGCCTCCGCCCCTTGGGAGTCCTCCTGAGCACGTTGGAACTGCACTTACAAGGTAAATGGGCTTTGAAAAAAAATATTAAAGCACAAATCACAGCCACTGCCACATTAGTAAACAGTGGAGAACATCTATAATAAGTTCCAAGTTTGCAGGCAATTTGACTTAAAACTGTACACACAGAGCAGAATTCAACACCGCGGTCTGTGAGCAGCCAGCCTTGCCTGAGCAGTGGGCATCTTGGGGACCCATATGAGGACTATGGGGAAGGACAAGGGAGGGAGTGAGTAGGCTCCGCTAGTAACAGCTTGAGTTCTTTAGAGGTTTTTGCCTGTCTGCTCCTAGGAAGGAGGAAGAGGGCCTGCTTTTCCCAGTGAAGTGGAAATAGGGCCAATATCCCTCCTTAGGCATCATCTGAGATACTCCTGCTTCTCCTTTCCCCTTTGCACATGCAACACAGACCAGATCTGCAATAATTACAATGATGATACCATGCAGAGCAGAGAATCCATCCATTCACCCCTGGATTCCCACCAGAACAGCAGCTCATACTAAATGCTCGAAAGATGCATGCTTACTGGGCGCCTGGGTGGCTCAGTGGGTTAAGCTGCTGCCTTCGGCTTGGGTCATGATCACAGGGTCCTGGGATCAAGTCCTGTATCGGGCTCTCTGCTCAGCAGGGAACCTGCTTCTCTCTCTCTCTCTCTCTCTCTCTCTCTCTCTCTCTGCCTGCCTCTCCATCTGCTTGTGATATCTCTGTCAAATAAATAAATAAAATCTTTAAAAAAAAAAAAAAGATACATGCTTACCAAAGAGACAGTCAAAGCTATCCTTTGCTGATAGCATATTGTATGCCAAGTCTGTTACAGTTCTTACCTCATTTAATCTTTATAGTAACCTCTGAGGTATGTATTATTATCCCTGGATTATTGATACAAGAAGTGACAGCAGACTTAGTAATGGTCAGCCTGACCAGAGAGGAAATTCCTGTTACGTTACTAGAAGCCCACAGAGATGTGGCAGCATAGTAATAATAAAATCAGTTACTGATAAATCACTTTGCACTGGGACAGTGCTCAGTATTGTTTTATTTGCCTTTAACAACAGCACAGCGAGATCAGTTTGATAGAATACTGCCATTTCACAGATGAGGGCCAGAAGGTTTAAGCAATTTGCTGGGCTTCCAACCCAGGGCTGCCTCAGTGATGCAGATCCTCCTCCCCACATATCTTGCCCCTCAGGGTAGGTGTTGGGCTGAGCTCCTTCCCCTAGGAAATCACCAGTGAGAATAAGTGTGGGTCAGCTCCGGCATGCAGGGCCCCCCAGCTGACCAGCTGTAAGATACTTCCCGCCTGAAAGATTCAGCAGCCTGGATACAGAACAGAAAGAGACCTGATAGGACCATCTTGGAAGTCGGGGTGGTTGGTTTACCATAGACTAGCGTCTCCTATATTGAATGACAAAAGTCAAAAGGTCAGCTGTAAGAAAGCACAGGACAATGACAGCAACTGGGCTCTTCTATTGGGCTGTTCTGTAAAGACTGCAAATTTCACATATTTAAAAAAAATAGATAGATAGATAGATATATCTATAGATAGATAGATAGATAGATAGATAGATGGCACTGACCTAAAATAAAGTGACTACACAAAAACAAAAACAACAACAATAACAAAAAACCCAGGGCCACCTGGGTGGCTCAGTCAGTTGAACATCCTGCTCTTGATTTTAGCTGGAGTCACAGTCTCAGGGTCCTGGAGTCCAGCCCCACCTTGGACTCCATGCTCCGCAGGGAGACTCTTTGAGGATTCTCTTTCTCCCTCTCTCTCAACCCCTCCCCCTGCTCACATGCTCGCTCACTCTCTCTAAAATAACAGACCTTTCAAATTTAAAAAAAAAAGGACCAAAAAACCCAACAACTCTTGGATACCCACACAAAAACTTGTACACAAATGTTCATACCAACAGTATTTCTTGCAGCCAAAAAATGGAAACAACCCAAATGCCCAAATGCCCATCTACTGAGGAATGGATAGATAAAATGTAGTATAGTCATACAATGGACTACTAGCCAGTAATAAGAAGGAATAAAATACTGATAATGCTACAGTGTGAATAAACCTTGAAAACATTATGCTACATGAAGAAGTCAGATGCAGAAGGCTACATATTGTGTGATTCTACTTATACAAAATGCCCAGAATACATAAATTTATAGAGACAGAAAATACGTGAGTGGTCCCCTAGAGTTTGGGGTGGGAACAGAGACAGATGTGAAGAAGGATGAGGGAGTGACTGCTGAAAGGTACAGGGTTTCTTTTAGAATAATAAAAATGTTCTAAAATTGATTGTGTCATAACTATATAGCTCTGTGGATTAAAAAAACATTGAATTATATACTTTAAATAGGTGAGTTGCATGGGATATGAATTATACTCAGGAAAGCTGTTCCAAAAAGAAAAATACAACATGTGTGTTTAGAAACAAAATAAATTCTTTAATTATTAAGGGAAAAACTCGACACTCCATTGAAAATGATCCGCCCCCCCACCTAGTGTTCCTTATCTCAGCAAATGGCACCACACTCTTCCACAGCTAGAAAGCCATGAGTCATCCTTGAATTCTCTTTCTCCTGTACCACCTCCACAATTCAAGTCCCTCAACAACTACTGGTCATTACATCTCCAAAACACATCTCCAACTTCCCCCATTCAGCCCCATCCACACTTTGGCCCCCCTCCCTCGTTCCTAACTCGTTCCTAACTCGTTCCTGCCATCCTCCAATCCATCTCCTATAAACTGCAAGAGTGACTATTCTAAAATGGACATCAGTCTGTGGCTTTCTCAGGCACAGACCCCCTCAGCAATTGCCCATTGGAGGACACAACACCCACCTTCACAACTGCCCCAGCATTCCTCCTTTTATGAGGCTCTAGTTGGACTGCACTCCCTTCTGTCCCTCAGTTATGCCAAACTCTTCATTGCTTCTGGGCCTTTGCACATGCTGTGCTGTCTGACTGGACCAGCCCTCCTTCAAATCTTTGGTGTGACAGGGTGTCAGCTACCCTTTAGGTCTCAACTCACATGTCCCCTTTTAGCGATGTCCCTGCTGCCCACACAGAGGGGCCCCCAGGGTTCTGTGTCATGATCCTTACCAAAATCTGCAGTACCCTACTTGTCTACTCTTGCCTTGCTCATTAGGACCATGGTCTCATTTTTTTTTATAATATACTTAAAATTAATAGAAATATCTATCTTAATGAAAGAGTGAATGAAAACCCCTAGAAGTCCCTACATTTTAAGATTGGTTAGAGAAGAATCCAGCAAAGATGCCATTTTCCTGCAAACTTAAGCTCACAGTCTTGGGGAAAAGCAAGACTCTCAGATCCTAGTGAGACCACGAAAGATGTTACAAAGATTTTTAGTGAACTCAAACAATAACAACAGCATACAAGACAAAGAAAATATCTGCAACACTTCATGGAATGGAAATTCGTAATATGGGGTATAGAACAATTAATCCTCTCATATTCTAGTTTGAATTCAACATATTGGTATTTCCCTCACAAATAATTCCAAAGAGATGCTTATGTATTTATTCTGCTTTGTGTATGGATAATATGAATTAAGGAGGCCTTTTTCTTCTGGGTGTGGCTCTCCATCCCAAATTTGGATGATTTTCTAAAATTGAACATTTCAGTCTCTGAGTTACTTTTCTCAAGTCATGAGTCTCATTGTTTGGGGTTATCAATTTGAAAGTTGCCCCTACTTCAATCAAATGAGGGTCAAGGAATAAATGGGAGGGTGGGGGAAATAGGGTAGTGGGCAGATGTCCCAGAGAACTGTGATTGCCCAAGTCCCTGTTTTTCATCCCTCCACCAAGGTGAACCTGAGTCCTGATTCTTACTCAGGAAGCATGGAGGAAGGGCTGGAGATCTGTACATTTGCAACCCCAAAGGTATCCTAGCACAAAGTCAGAGTTGGAAAACACAGGCCAGGCGCTGTGAAAAGATTGGGTCACCAGCAGTATAAAGATAGCCAGGATTTGGAGCTCCCCAAGAGGAGGCCTTGTCTTGGGGGGGGGGGCAGTCATGGGAACACGTATTTCAACGCAATCTGATAAATGCTCTGAGCACCTTCTGATGGGAGGACAGAGAGAACTGCCCCCAGAGTCGGTCATATTTGTTCTGGAAGGATGAGGGAATTTTGAGGACTCAAATAGAGGTAGGGTTCTCTATTGCTACTTGTAATTTTGTGTTTCCAAATGATTTTCAGTGATCTGCTCTTGGAGAAAGGCACCCTGTTTTACCAGCCATCAACATGTCATAGTGTGAAACTGGTCTTAATGGGCCTGTGTAGCTTTAGTGCTGTTTGCTAAAATATTAATAATAATGAAAGGCAGAGAGCATCCTGGACCACATCCTATGTGAAGAGAAATCAAGCTCCCAGTGTTGGATTGGGGGGTTGCCTGGGGTTGCCCCAGGAGGGGTCAGGGACTTAAAGGTGTGGTAGATAAGTTTTGAAGATGAAAAATGAGGGACTATAAAGATTAGGAGCTAGCACAGCTGTCAATCAAAATTTCTGGGCTCTGTGAATGGTCAGATGTCCAGGGACATTCTCACAGGGTCATTTCCACGTGGGCAGTGCAAGCTGAGAAGAGCTTGTACTGTCGGCAACATGAGCAACACCCACCAATGTGACAGTTTATAGCTTTCAAGGGATCACAAATATATCCTAGTAGTTTTTCATTTCTTTGGAGAATAAAATGCCCAAATATACACACATTCACAATATACACAGCCATTATAGACCGAGCTATAAATAAATGTAAAGATAAACTATTCTCTCTTTAGAAGATAGAATGGAGCTATTCAGATAGGCACACATATTTGGTAGAAATCAAGCTATAGGAGGGGTGATAGGAACGGGTTTTGGAACTAGAAAGAACTGGGCTTGAACTGGACTGCACCATCAATTAGCTGTGTCAAGTCCGGCATTTGCTTAGCATCTCTGATCCTCAATTCCACTATTACAAAATGGAGGTGATCAAAACCTGCTTGAAAAGGGGATTAAATAGATGATTATGTAACTTTGGTAGTTTTTGAAGTGATGGGCCAGGTTCCTGGAGTTTGCTAGTCTTTCTACTTTTGTGTTAAAATTTTATTTAAAGCAGAAACTTAAAAAACAACAACAACAACAACAAGAAATGGAAAAGCCGGTAATGGAGAATAAAGCTCCAGAGACAACAGACAGATCAGTGGTTGCCAGGGGATAGGGAGGAGGAAGGATGTATAGATGGAGCACAGAGGATTGTCAGTCAGTGAAAATACTCTGTATGATACCATAATGGCTGGTGTGTATCATGATACATTTGTCCAAACCCCACAGAATGTGCAACGCCAAGAGTGAACCCTAGTGTAAGCTGTGGACGCTGGGTGATACTGACATGTCCCTGGGGGCTCACTGATCGTAGCACGTGTCCTACTCTGCCAGGGGCTGTTGATAATGGGGCAGTCTGTGCATGTGGGGGCAGGGACTATATGGAAAATCTCTGTAACTTCCACTCAGTTTTGCTGTGAACCTAAAATGGCTCTAAAAAATTAAGTCTAAAAAAAGAAAAAAAGTCTGTAGTGACACCAACAACCTGGCCTGAGTAATAGAACAACTGTTAGACACATACCCCATTATAATATATTCAAGTAAATGCCAAAGGTGGGAACAGTCTGATTGGCCACAGAAACAAGTGTATTGGATACGCCAGAGAAGCAAGTAGGCTTGTGGCTTAACTTGAGTCTTTTGGGGGAGGAAACCGACAGGTACAAAAGTCATTTTATTTGCAAATCTCCAGTGTGACTTGCCCTTTCTCCTTTAAGAAACATTCAGGCCTCATTATCTATTACCTGCCCATTGTCAAATGTTCTCTTGAAAAGGACAACCTCTGAACTTTACTTTTAAAAAGCCCTCTAAATCAGTCACTAAATGGGAGAAAAATTAACAAAACTTTGTGTATTTACCTAGGCCTTTTTTTTTTTTTTTAAATGGTGTCTCCTTGCTGACACAAGTTGGAAATTTTAACAGCTACCGGCTAACAGACGACAGAATGAGGCAACAGTGGCATCTAGTGTTCAACCAGATCCTTTCTGCAAAGCTCCTGGAGGGAGAAACAGGAGCCCCAGGGTAAGGTGATAAGCATCTGTTATATGTAACCAGCCCAATCTGCTGAGATCAGCAAGGTGCGCTCACCTGGGCATTTATGGGGCTGCGTTTATGGGGCTGCTCCTACAGGTGTTCCCAGGGAAAGGCTGGTAGTCCTACTTCCAGGAACACGCCACATCTCACAGCTGTGGAGCACACCTGGAGTTAAGGAGTTGGTTCCATCCCATCTGCCTCAGCCTCCCCTCTATCCCAAGTTCAAAGACAGGTGATAAGCCTTGAGAGCCCCTGGAGGACAAGAACCCTGGCTGACTGTTGTAACAGCCTTCTACTGGAGTAAACTGAATAGCACTTGCTGACTTTGGGAAATAATCCTGGTTTTGCATTAACTTTATCCTGAGATCCTGAACTCCTCGATGAAGAAAAAATTCTGGGGGAAACCATTTGACCTATAACATTCTATAAAGAAGAGGCTATCTTTTATCTATACATGCCAGAGAGTGTCAACATTTTTTTTACTACTTTTTTTTTTACTGGCAGTGGAACTCCTTAGAAGTGAAGTATTTGAGATAATAATGTCATAAAATAGGGGCACCTGGGTGGCTCAGTGGGTTAAGCCGCTGCCTTCCGCTCAGGTCATGATCTCAGGGTCCTGGGATCGAGTCCCACATCGGGCTCTCTGCTCAGCAGGGAGCCTGCTTCCCTCTCCCTCTCTCTCTCTCTCTGCCTGCCTCTCCATCTACTTGTGATTTCTCTCTGTCAAATAAATAAATAAAATTTAAAAAAAATAATAATGTCATAAAACATAAATTAATTCATAGATTTAGATTAATTAACATAAATTAATTAACATAGATTAATAAAATAGGTGAAAGGGGCACCTGGGTGGTTTAAGTGTCTCACTCTTGATTTTAGTTCTTGATCTCAAGGTCATAAGATCGAGCCCCTCTTGGGGCTCCTGCTAAATGTGGAACCTGCTAAAGATCCTTTCTCTCCTTCTTCCCCTGCTCCTCCCTCTGCCCCATTAGAGGGCTGGCGTGCACACACGGGCGCGCACACACTTTCTCGCTTTAAAAAAAAAAAAAAAAGAAAAAAGTTTAAATAAATAAATAAATAAATAATACGACAGGTGAGCTATAGCTGCTCCATTTAAAGCAGGAGTGGGTGGAAAAACTGGATCCTCAGTCACTTGACCTTCTACAACTCCACCCTTTCTCTCCCCTGTCCCCACTCCCTCCCCCTGAGCCACTCCTCTCACATCGCAGTCCCTCAGCCCCACCAGATCCCAGCTGCCTAGGCTTCTCCGCAGAGCCCTACTTCCTCCCAGTACAGGCCCTTCAATAGGCCCTTTAAGCTTAGATCTTCTTAGGGTGGCCGTCAACAGGAAAACACCTGTAGACCTGAGTGAAAGATACAAAGTAATTTAATAAGAGGGAAAAGTATAATTTACTCAACAGAGAAAGCTACCGCAAGCAATAAGGCTGCACAGCACTTAGTGGAAAGGCAAGCTTTCCCTTCTTTCTACATCCCTGACAGTGCCCCACCCTCCCCCTCACCCCCTTGCTAATGGCCCCACATTCTTGGATGAGGACACCCTCAGATCCATTGAGAAACTGCTTGCCTTTCTTCTGGGAGTTTTATGCCCTTCTGCTCCTCTCTCCAGGATGGCCCACCTATCTTCCCATAGGTGTAATTAACTTGCGACCATGCAAGCAAAATTCTGAAGGTTACGGAAAAGAGAGTCAATGGTCAGTGTCTCAAAGTCAGTATTCTAGGGGCAAGAGCCCCCTATTAGTTCCATGTTTCAGGCCTGCCTGTGACATATTCCTAAAACTGTACCACGGAGCTTTCTTGATAATTACCCTTTCAATTCATGTCTTCATTCTCTAAGAGGGCATCATCAGGTATCTTCCAAGCTATCCAAACAAAAAGATCAGCATTTGGATGGCTCGAAGCCACTTAGTTCTCTTGATTGGGAAATTAATCCAGACAGGAAACTGATAGCCATAGCTTACAACTAAAATGTCATCCATATGGTTTTATCAGAACATAAAATAAGAAAAACTCCTCTTAGTCCCCTTTACCTGGTCCAGAGAGGCATGAGCACTTGGTAAGATCCATATGAAAAATGGCATTATCATCCTTACTAAAAGTGTGTTCATGAGAGTTGACACTGAACAATTTCTACAGACAGGATTTCTTCTCTCTACCTCATTTTCGAATTTCTCAACCTCAGCGCTATTGACATTTTGGATCATTCCTTGACAGAGGAAGGAGGGATCTGTCCTGAGCACTGTAGGATGTTAGCAGCACCCCTGGCCTCTTCCCACTGGATGCCAATAGCCCCTCCCCCCAGTTATGACAACAAAAAATATCTCCAGACACGGCCAGATGTCCTCTGGGGGACAAAACTACCCCCTTCCCCATTGAGAACCATTGCCTTATATGAGCTAACTATCCAATTTTTATAAAAATCCCTATGTATTAGATAGCTTTATTTCTCCCATTTTATAGGGAAGGAACCCCAAGTCTGGGTAAATTCCCCAGTTTTACACTACCAAACTCAGTTTGGAGCCCCGTAATCTAGCTCCCAAGTACATGCTTTCATCCACTTTGCTACATCCCCCTCTAAGCCCCTAGGCCCCCTACTGACCAGGGTCCATAGCAGTCTCAGAAGAGCTGATAACTTCCTGGACTTGACACTGCCTTCTGAGACACTGCTGCTTCTTCCAGAGGACTGTCCTGTGAAAAGAAAGAGAAGTGAAATTCAATCCCTCATATATTTGCTCTCCTGTGTGAAACAGTTCCTCAGACCACGTCTGCTGAGAGATCGCCGTCCAGTTTCAGAAGCAGTCACAAAACCAGATTTCTCTACCTTCATCTCTACTCATGGCAGAATTCCACCTTCCACTTTTACGTTCTTCCCCAAACGTTGAGGTTCCTGATTCCCTCTGGGACCACAGCTAGAGCCACCACAGGTGGGATCCCAGTGGGTACCGTCTGTGTGGATCTCGTTTCCCCCATTAGCTCATTTAAACTTCATACCAAGCATTCTGCCCATTTTGCTACAAAAGAAACTAAAGATCAAAGTCGTTAAGAAACTTACCCAAGGCCATCCACCTTGTTAGTGACAACGCTGAAATCCAAATGCAAAAAGCTCTGCTTTTAACCACTAAGATAACCTGTCTCCTTGGCCAGCTACCGCGTCACCAATGTTTATGGTAAAGATGTACCTGCCCACACCTGAAGCGGACCGTGCCTTTGCTGTTGGAAGCATCAGAGTTGCATGGATGGCTCATTCTTAGGCTGCTGTCAATGCCACCAGTGCCAAACTTCTAGCGTGTTCCAGAATCCAGGGAAAGGACAGGCACAGGAAATAGCTTGTTTCATTGTTTGCTCTTGTTTTTGTGTCTCCTCATCTTACATCAGAGCACACAGTGATCATGGAGAAGGAAAATGTCGGTGGCAAATGGAGCTAGACTCAGAATGCCAGCCCTCCCTCCCTGATGCTCTATTCTTGAGTTAAACCCTGCCTCTTGACTCTCTCTTGCTTCGGGATACAGGCTCTCCTCAATCATCTCTCAGCCACTGTTTCCTTGCTATCTTCCATATGCCAGCCACTCCAGTAGGCACTGGGGATGGAGTCGTGGGCGAAGACAGATGTGCTGCTTGCCTGTTCCATGGAGCTTGCAGTCTGCAGAGTAGACGATCATTAATCTAATCATCACAGGAATAGAGTCAAGACGACAGCTGTGTTAAGGACCATGGAGGAAAAGTGCATGATGCTCTAAGATTACATACGCTCCGGTGGGGCTCAGCTTGTCTGCGGGGTTGGGGAAGGCTTTGTCGATGAATGTCCGTTGAACTGACACATAAAGATCCACAGAACAAAGAGGAGGTAAGAGCAGTAAGCAGCTAAGAGGGAGCTGGAGTGCAGGTAACCGGAGACTGTTACCGAAAGAATGTGCACCAAGGCTATGTAGGAAGAAGGAGCCGAGCATGTCTCCACCACTAAGGACACCCATCGTCCCTGGCTTGCAGAGTGAGTCTGAAGAGACAAGCAAGGTCCCAAACTGCAGAACCTCATGGGCGTGTGTAGGAATTCTCTTTCTTGAGAATATTGCTTTGGGGGGCACCTGGGAGGCTCAGTCAGTTAAGCGCCTACCTTTGCCTCAGGTCATAATCCTGGGGTCTGGGATCGAGCCCCCCATCAGGCTCCCTCCTCGGTGGGGAGACTGCTTCCCCCTCTGCCTGCCACCACTCCCCCTGTTTGTGCTCTCTCTCTCTCTCAAGTAAATAAATAAAATATTTTTTTTAAATTTTTAATTAAAAAAATTTTTAATTTAACTTTTAATTAAAAATTTTTTTTGCTTTGGACACCTGGGTGGCTGTTGATTAAGCACCTACACTGGGAGCTCCCTGCTCAGCAGAGAGTCTGCTGCTGCTTCTCTCTCCACCCCTTGCCCCCGCCATTCTCTCTCTTTTTCTCAAACAAATAAATAAAATCTGGGAAAAAAATACATACATACATATATATATTTATGCATATATATATATATATATATATATATATATATATATATATAGCTAAGCTGGAGCGGACATGAATATATTTCCATTTTTAGAAGATCACTTCCCTCTGAAAGAATGAAAGGATGGCGAGAAGGCCCGGGCTACTCGCAGAATACAAAGGAGAGGGCGTAGCTTCCCTGAGGCAGATACTGCTGACAGCACACCCAGTAGCCACACTCCTCTTCTTGCTGACTCACAGGATTTCTGGTTTTGTGCAAAGTGGTATTGTGCTCAGTTAAAATTATTCACCTTCTCAGAATCCCTTTGCTTCGCGGCTGGCCCAGTGACTCAGTTCTGGCCAATTCTATTTTATGAGGGGAACTCTCTTCAAGGGGCAGGCATCGCTCCCAGGCCCTTTGCCCTTCCGGCCTTCCACGGTCTCCTTCCCTGAATACGGAACCGGAACCGGAACCGGAACCGGAAGCCACGTCTGAAGGAAGTTGCCCCCTTTCCACCTGGAGGATTAAAGTCACAAGGTGAGAATGAGGAGCCGGGGGCAAGTCGCAGACTACACAGGTGTGGCGCGGACCCTCCATTCCCAGACTTCTTGTTCTGTAAGACAAAGCAGCCCCTCCTGGGTCAGGCTCTCCATTATTCACAGCTGAGCCCAATCCTTCCTTCACACACTAATCCTTCAACCGTCTTCACACATACCTGGGGCAGAAAAACCTCTGCAGCAACGATGATAATTTTTACCTCTAAAAAAGTATCCGCGCTGCATTTTTGTACTTCTGTGATGAACAAAATGGAAATTTGATGATTTAATTCTTCTTCTCGGCTCCCACTGTTGCCACCATATCTTTTGGAAGAGTAATGAAACCAGTATTTGTGAAGGTTTTCCATGGCTCTATGAAAATGTTTCTTTCATCAGGCTTCACTGAGACAAATAATTATTTTCTGTAATGGATTTCTGACGTGAATATACAGAAATGCAGCAATTCATTAGCAGGATTCAGCTGTATCAGGATCAAATTATGTTGCAAAATGTACTGATGCATGCAGCTCCAGAGGAAGATAGCATGGCAGAAAGGAAGCAAATGAATCAAAAGATCAGAGACCCAGGTAGTAGTAAACCACGTGGCAGTTACCGGCTAGCCAGTGTGACTCTGGACGAGTAACCTGAAGTCAATTTCTGCTTTAGCAAAATGAGCAGTTTGGAATAAATGACTTGTCAGTTCCCTCTGAGCTCCGGAGTTTTGAGTCTGGGATCTTAAAGCCAGGAATTAGTCTTATGCCTAATATCACAGTATGAAGACTTGTATTTGTAAACTCAAAACAATTCATAACGGATCATTCAGTATCTAAGCATAAAATATTTTTTAAAAAAGTAAAATATAATAAGCTAGCAGTTTTACTCCTGGAGAATTAGATCCCACAAAATGAATTAAGGAGCCACAGGTGGGATCATCTTTGCCTCTGTTTTGGATGTCACCATGTGAGACAGTGAGAGACCCAAGGATGAAAGCTGCCAACTAGTGGAAACAAGGAAAGCCCCATGAAACAGATGTTTTAAACATGAAGCAGGTGTGGATGTTTATTTATACCTGGCTGCTATATAGATTGACATTGTTAAGACTTCAAAGTAGGCGTTCTCCCCATAGGCAAAGGACCAAGGAAACAGAGGAGTCACAAAAGAAAGAAAAGTGGTAAACAAGCCTATGGACTAATTTTCACCCTAATAAGCAGAGATGCAAAATAAATCAACAGCCCCCACCCCCCACAACCCGGTGTATATTCCAATCATAACAAAGATACAGGGGAATTATATTTCCAGACACCACTGCTAGAAAGAGCATAAATTGATAGATATCTTTTGGAAGATGTTTGATGTGGTATATAAGGAGTGATTTAAACAATCATTCCCTATGATTCTGTAATTCCACAAACAACACAGAACAAAGCAATATGCATGAAGATGTTCATTGCAGAGAAAAAGTGGAAACAACCTTGAAATGTCCAAAAATAGATGAAAGATGATAAAATGTGTTACATCTATGCAATGTACCATTAGGTGGCTTGTAAAAATGATGCTCTCAGAGGCTACTTAGTAACAGAAAATTGTTTATGCCCTGTGAAATGTGGTAAACGGTCAGCTCATATGTGTATCTTTGGCTTCCATCATGTTTTTAAAATTTTAATGTAGTAACCAACATTTTAAAACTGACAAAATCTACATAAAAATGTTTCCTTGGCTCGTCTCAAAAAAAGTCAGATAACTGGCAAAACAGTCTATTTGCATTCCAACAATCTTTCAGAGCTGAGTAATAACTGTTCCCTTTTTTTTTTTTTTTATTTTGTTTATTGATTTGACAGACGGAGATCACAAGTAGGCAGAGAAGCAGGCAGAGAGAGGAGGAAGCAGGTTCCCTGCTGAGCAGAGAACCGGATGCAGGGCTCTATGCGGGGCTCTATGCGGGGCTCAATTCGGGGCTCTATCCCAGGACCCTGGGATCATGACCTGAGCTGAAGACAGAGGCTTTAACCCACTGAGCCACCCAGGCCCCCAACTGTTCCCTTTAGATAAGGAGCACAGAAACCCCTTTGATCCACAGTCCCCACCCAGCTGACCCTCGGAGACATTTCAGTTCATGACCCCTGACATAAATTAAAAATTGGGATATAAAATTGTACATATAAATTTTAAATATGCACATAAAAAAGAATGAAATCTCCCAAAATGTTACAAATAATTGTGTTAGAATTATAGTACTACAGTTTTTTTTTTCTATTTTAAAATTTGCAGCATGACTTTCAAGTTTTTTAAATGGGTTAGAAATTGACATAAGTCAATATAATTTTTCATCAAAGATCCAGTCTTTTAGTAAATTTCCGTGTTCTCAGGCAATTAGAAGAGGAAGGTAAAGGCCGTAGGTCTCCTCTCTGGTAATCTTGCAACCAGGTGATATGAAAAGTGAATCTTATCCCCAATTCTCCTAAACATACAGCACTTATTAGCCACAAGCTAAACATTTTCTTCCTGTAACACCAGAGAATTCTCCCTTTCTTTTCTCAAGACCCACAGTAGGTCTTGAGACTTGATACAAATTTCATTTTTAGGTAGACACAACAGTACCCTGATAACCAAACCAGGTAACGCAGCCTCAGATCTGTGAAGTACGAGGACAAAGGTCATATAAGGCTTTAGGCCTTGAGCAGTGCTTGGTCTAACAGATTCTTAGCAACATCTTCCTACAAAGATGATGGAGCCAGTGTTTCTAGCTAAACACTTACTAGACTATGACTCATTTCATAAATGGAAAATCATTGCTAACATGCTTTCTGCAATCTAATGAAACTTCAGGTGTAAATTTTGCTAAAGATCATTGAAATGATTGAACAGCCATTTGGGAAGTGGATTCCTGATGAGAATACTTCAAATGCTAACTACATATCTCTAGGATGTATGATGGAGTTCACTTACACATTTCGCACTGCTCATGCTGAAGAATTTTTTAAGTAAATTGCTACCTAGAAACTACAACTCTTGGTTTTTGCAAATACTTATAATACTGTTGTTTCTAAATTTAATTTCACTAAATGCTTAGAATATAGATGAGTAGAAAATCAAATGAACCCCACTTTTATACTAAATGATTAAAGGAGACTCAAGCTAAGACCTGGGTCCCTGACTCAGTTTTCTACCACCCACTCTCTTAAACCCTGATGGTAAGGGATTTGAAAATGGAGATGCCACATATCCTTTTGTTGTGTGTCAAAGCAGGACATGAACTAATATTCTTGAAGCAAATAGTAACACTTCTTGAAACAGTACACAGTGTTCCGAGTGGCTGCCCCTTTTAACTCTGTTCATAGTAGTGACATGGAAATTGAGAACACTGCTTTCAGGGCAACTTAACCCAATTTAAACATATTCCTTGTGATGTTAGTAATAGAAAGTTATCTGTAGAAATGAATGAATGTATTACTCTCATGGAAAAGAAGCCAGGGCTGTGCCATGATGCCTCTGTGACCCCTGAAGAGTAATCAGATAAACTGGTTTCTGCTGTTGTCAATGCAGATCTCTTCCAGAAGCTACTGATTTTAAACTGATGCCCCCTAGTGAAACTTACATGTGATGTCTCAGCTACAGAAAAGTCACTTTCATGATATCTTTAAAAACTGTTTAACCACTTATGTTAAATTAATTAATGGATCATGATATCCACACATGATAAAAAAAATTTTTAAAAACAATGTCTTAATTTGAAAGCCAAATACATTTTGAAATAACTTGCAATTCAATAATACGTTATTTCAGTAGATAACTGCTCTGGCTTGGTTTAGTAACCAAAAAGTCACTATATATGGGTCATACAAAACATAGACTTGGATATTGTGAATTATTTGCTCTGATAGTGTCACAACCGAGTTTCCTGGGGAAAGATTTTGAAATGGAGCAATGAAAGAAGTTATCAGCAAACACCTACGGAGAAGAGAAGGCAGGCAGGATGGGGGGAAATGTTACTAAAGTGGAGTCACAACAAAGGCTTCAGCCAACCTAATGGGGGTCTCTGGAGCTGGGATAACTCTTCACACACCTGTACCAATGAACTTCCTGGACAGGCTGGGAACCATGGGAGAGACAGCTGTCATCAGTCGATGGCAGTTCCCAGGGAGCCTAATCTGAGAGCCCAGACACCGAGACCGCCAGCAGCTGAGGGAATCTTCCAGCCCCAAGGACAACAGGCTTGAGCAGTGTCCCCACATCCTCTGTTATAGTTCACCCCTACAATGTGCAGATCCGCTGGCTCCTTATGGCAAGTTCTGGGAGGGACCCCTCCAAGGAACCTGCTGCATTTCAATTCTTGAGAAATGAAGAAGGCTAACCAGACAACAGTTAGCCCCACGGCTGCAGCTGGTCTCAAGGTCATAGCCATGGTGACTATCATGTCTCTCCTCTAGATTCCTGAATGGTACTCCTCAAAACTCTCAAGGTCTTCAAAAGCAAGGAAAGGTCTGAGTAGCTATTGTAGGCAAAAGGAACCTAGGGGACCATGGAGGCTAAATGAAGTATGATGTCCTAGATGGGATCCTGGAACAGCGAAAGACGTAAGACAAAAACTAATACCTGAGTAGACAATGGGCTTTACTTCGTCATGATTACATATCAATATTGGCTTATTAGATGTGACAAATCTACCACACTAAGGTAAGACGTTCATAGTGGAGAAAACTTGGTGTGAGGTATATAGCACCTCTTTATGATCTTTGCAACTTTTTTTTATAAATCTAACACTATTCTAAAACCAAGATTATTTTTTAAAGTAACAAGGAAAAAAATTGGATAACTCATGCGTTGGTGGGTCTGATAAAAACCTAGCTCCTGATGAGCAATTTTTCAAATGATGTGTGATTCTGGCCTTCCCCAGAACCCTAGAGATCTATGTTGTTATTCTCCTATTGAGTTTTCCAGAAATTCCACACAACCTCTTCTCCTGTCCCCAAGACTTATATAATCAAAAGTGTCTGCAGGGTCGTAGCCTAGACCTGCTTTGGAGCCTTTTCTTGCCCTAGACCTCCCTCAGGGGTCTAATATTTTCATGACACCCCACTATCAAGGGTGTAGCAGTAATATTCCAGGTGAGAATGTAAAGAGGCTTGCCAAGCGTTCTGATGCCTTCTTAGCTGTGGGAGGTGAAAGATGAAATAACTTGTCCTTTCCTTCAGGGAAGACGTTCCAGCAATGGCCCTTGACCATTGGACCCCTAAAATCCACCAAAGTCGGAGGTCCCTGAGACTTTGTAGGATTCTCCCATCCTCTGAAGTGTATGTCTTTTCTCCTGCATTTGCCACTTCGTACTCCTCAGATCTAATGCCATTGAGATAGATGACCCATGTGATATTCTGTAGAATGACCACATGATATCTATCCCTTTGGACTATATTGTAGAGGGTGAGAGAGTCTAGCTTGGGAGAAAGTCCATTAATATTACCATTGTCCATCACAAGAGAATGCAGACATTTCTGGTCTGCCTTTCCAATGAGTATGGAAAGAACATATTTGCCAGATTAATGGCCACATGCCATGTAGCTGAGTCTGTGCTCATTTGTTCTCACAAAGATTCCGCATCTGGTCCAGCGGCTACTTGGTTGAGTTTTCAATAATTCACTTTCATTCTCTGGCATCCATCTAGTTTTCAGAGGGGCCAGCATGGTGAATTAAATGGAATTATGGTCAAGACCAATGTCCTGCAAACTTTAGGTCTTCAAGGGCATCACTAATCTCTGCCATCTCCCTGGGATGCAGTGTTGACTTTGGTTTACTGTCATGGCCAGGGGCTGGAGCAGTTTGACTTTCCACTAAGCTCTCCCACTAGGACAGTTTTTAACTCAGAGGCCAAAAAATAAATGGTGGTCCTGCCAAGTCCCAAATACATTCAGCCCAATAATTTCTTCTGGACGTGGGGAGATGAACACTGGATAGATCCATGGACTCAGTGGAACTACTGTGTTAGATCTGGACTAGGACTCCATAAACCCTACAGACCTCCATTCTCCAAGGCACACTATCATGATGCTCTTGTCCTTGAGTATCTGTGTCAACTTGGAAACTGTGTCCTACATCCTCAGAGTGTTTTTGTACACACTTTTCCCCAGTGTACAGTTATCCAGGGAAATGACTGTAGGTCCTTTTGAGGAAGGACTAGGGAAGTCTTTGCTGTATATACTTGCAGTGGTGTTGCAAAGACCTCCTCTTGGGGATCTAGACCATCCTCCGGTCACTAGTTTTTGGATCTAGAAAATAGCCAGGGTCTGGAAACCTATCAAGAGATCATAACTTTCTGTTAGGGTAGCTGTGCCCCATCTATCTCCTGGTCAGCGTTCTTGGAGATCTTTCGCTGGTATAGCTTGAGCAATATTCTTACTGGTCACCCCTCTGTTCCGCCTCTAGGGATGCTGTGTTCTATTAACCGTCTCCAACTCTCTCTGCAGGGACCCTCAGACCTGACCACTCATTATGATCCTTGTGTCCACTTTGCTTCTGCCAGTGAAGCACTGCCCCTGGACCCCTGTTTGTCCACCTGCATTCTATTAGTGAGCCCACTTCTGGAACAGCATCTGGACCACAAGCCTTCTCACTGAGCTCCTCAGTGATGTGGCTTCCCCCTCACCAGTGCATTCCTGATCACCTTGCTCCGCGTGTCCACTGTGCCTTCCTAGGTGCCCCCTTCAAAAAAACATGAATACTTGATTGTTTACTGCCATAATATCCATGAAGCAGGACATCAGCAAACTCCAGGGTTTCCCCACTGGAGCACATTAAAATAAATAACTTTTAATATGGAAAGTTCCATTCATCTCTACCATCTGAAAGCACTGTGCATACACAGATGAACCTTTGAGAAGTACTACAGTGGTCAACAGGGAGACATTTAGAAAGTAGGAAAACCCTCCAGCCGCCAGCACATCTGTCGATCAGGTCCTGCCGAACCCTGTGTGAGCTCTGGAGTGGTCCATGCAATCATCCTTGAGCCTGCCATGTATTGTGGTATCACCTGGACTTGAGCACAGATCTGCCCTTTGACTTGCTTTAGGACAAGGGGGAGAAGGTCCTTAAACCCATTTGCCTATCAGCTTCTTTACCCTTTATTATAAAGGGATTATGGAAAGAATGATCTGTTCCCTCTTATTTCTTGGAAATATCACACACATCCAGCTGAAAAGAAAATAGGAAAACTTTTTAATTCCCTGCAAGGAAAAATTCCTGGATAATTCCATGTTTCTTATACTCATAGAGACATTCTTATCCTTATTCATACATCACCAAAAATAAAGACAATGTTTACAATTAATTCTCCAAAGATGCAAAAAAGGCAGAAAGACAAAACACAAATTCCAAGGACAGACATGGAAACAATACGATTTAGAAAGATTTATTGTTTATTTTTAGTTTTGTTTTTATTTATTTGTTTCACTGTTTGTACGTTTATCTCGCAAGAGCCTACAGTAGTGAGGGAAATCGTCTGCAGGCTAATTTTAAACAATGTGTGAGAGAAGTTAAGCATTAAATATAAAAAATAAAACTTTTGGCTTACTTACTATACTAGAAAGAATCTTCCTGAAACATGTCAGTTAAGTTGATCTGCAATGGATTAATAAATGAAGAACATGTATCTTCCTCTAAGAAATATTTCAAACATTGTATATACTACTAAAAGAGCTGGTCAGCAAGTTTTCAAGTCACCATCCCCTGGACAAACTAAAGACAAGTTACGCTTTAGCTGAAGTCAGAAGAACAAAGTCTGTAGGAGTAAAAATATTGCCAGTGTTCTCAGCAATCTACCAATACATCTGACAGGTTCTGAAAGTCTACTCAATAATGTGAACCAGGAGTCATTTTCCGGCAAGCTCCTTGCTTGAGTGGCAAGTAACTTCCGAGGCTAGACTTCTCAGTCTGTGGAGAGAAGCAAGTTGTATTGGCAGCATTGCTCCATCTTGAAAATCCAGAAGACAGTCCTGCAATGACCCTCTGTGTAACAGAGCTGCAAGTCTGCACTGCGGGTCTCTGGGCAAGTGTGACTCTGCCGCTGAGCCAGAAGCAGATTAAAGAGAACAGGAGGAAGTGGAGGTCAAATGTTTCAGTTGATAGACGCTAGCCCAGATAACATACCATGGCCTTGAGGTCTTGAAATGGATGAGATGCCAAAGTGAGGTAATTAAGTATTGATAATGTTAAGAATTTAAGATGCATGTCCCCCCACTGAGGACAGAGCTTTTTGACATGGGATTGATCTATCTGGAAGTCCCTTCTGGGCAGCCCTGTTAGATATTCCTATTATCTGCTACATTAGAACCTCTGAAGAATTCTGACTTATACTCAAGATGATGCCTCTGACACCTGCAAGGTTCTGAAGGAGCTTCCAAATCAAATAAAAGTCACATGATGCCTGGTATTATTTTAGCATTAGCTTATATTACATAGTGATTATTTAAAATTCAGTAGTCCATATTTGGGCTCAATGATAGCTTTATCAGTCTTATTGTTTTCTTACCTAGAACATCCCACTCTCCCAATAGGCTTGTTGTACAACCAAAACCAAAATGGGGACAGTGGGTTCTTGAAATCTAATCAGCTGGGAGGAAAGATCCCAGTGACCATATCCCTGATGCAAGATCCCAAGTGTGTTTCAACACAACCCAAACATTTCTTATCATAACATCCTCTTGAAGACCAAATATTCCAAACCCTTAGTTTTTTGTAGGATTTAGAATGATTTTTCACTTAGCTAGCCCTCCACTTGCTTACTGTCTTCTATATGCATTTGTCCAACTTGGATTGGCTGTTGAGTACCAGCAAGGGGATCCCAATTCTGCTTCCTAGACTGTCCTTTAAGGACTTGGAAACGGAAGGTAGTGCAGTTCTTTCTGGCCATCCGCCAGGCTTGGGACTCCTGGCTTCTTGGGGTAAGTTCGACTGGCGATTTTAAAGAACTCTTCTGCTGCATCGAGAGCAATGAGACGGTCCTGCCGAAGATTTAAACATACAAGCATTGTCAAGATGGGAACTCAGCCATGTTGATGGGAAAACCAATCTAGTAACAATACCCACCCTAAAAATAATCATGAACAAGTAAAACATTGCTTCAGTTTTTCTCAACAAATTTAGAGATGTCCCTAACCTCTACTCATATTACCCAAGAAACATTCCACATTCATAGTAGAGTCCCTTTCAAATTCTTTTTTAATCTTAGGTCATATATATATATATGTATATATATATATATATATATATATTTTTTTTTTTTTAAGATTTTATTTATTTGTTTGAGAGAGAGAGAGAGCATGAGAGGGGAGAAGGTCAGAGGGAGAAGCAGACTCCCCATGGAGCTGGGAGCCCAATGCAGGACTCGATCCCGGGACTCCAGGATCATGACCTGAGCCGAAGGCAGTTGCTTAAACAATTGAACCACCCAGGCTCCCAATCTTAGGTTATATTAACAATGTTTCTCACATCTCTGACCTACAAATGATTCGAAAAGCTGGCTGCACAGCAGAAGTGGTTGAAAAGTACGGATTCTTGAGCCACAACCTGAGCCTCAACAGGGCTGAGTGCAATCCAGAAATCTGAAAATTTAAAGCCCGCCAGGTGGTTCTGATGCTGTCGGCTTCTGGAAACCAGCGTATAAGATGCCAGCTTCGTCTATCTCCCCAAACTGTGGTGTCGTGGTGGTGCTGGAATGATGAGTATTTGGAATAACAGTAAAGCAAAAACTTAAAGCAAAATGAGGGCACTTAAAAAATACTGGAGTGCCTGGGTGGCTCAATCAGTTAGGCATCTATCTACCTTTGGCTCAGGTCATGATCCCAGGGTGCTAGGATCGAGCCCCATGTTGGGCTCCCTACTCAGGAGGGAGTCTGCTTCTCCCGCACCTTCTTCCCCTCCCCCAGCCCCCACTTGCTCTCTCAAATAAATGAATAAAATCCTAAAAAAAAAATGCATATATATATATATCACTTACCACAACAAAGAGGTATCTCTCCGAGAGCTCCCAGCTTGTTGGAAAAATACTGGTTTCTTCAGCCAGTTTTAACAATATCTCCCGAGCCTTCCTTGTATTTTTAGAATCACTAATGGTGCTGAGTTTCGTCACGGACAACAAAGAGTCAGCTTCCTTTTGAAAACCTACAGACATTATATGTTAATAAAAGAAAAAAAGGAGAAGAAAAGAAAACCTACAGAGATAAAACTTTACCCCTCCTGTAAATACAGTATCGATAAGAAATGGCCATCCTGCAGGAGATTAAGAAGGTACCCAGGGGTGCCTGGCTTGCTCAGTGGGTTAGAGCCTCTGCCTTCGGCTCAGGTCATGATCCCAGAGTCCTGGGATCAAGCCCCGTATCGGGCTCTCTGCTCAGCAAGGAGCCTGTATCCCCTCTCTCTGCCTGCCTCTCTGCCTTCCTGTGATCTCTGTCTGTCAAATAAATAAATAAAACTTAAAAAAAAAAATGAAGGTACGCAGATGTGCACTCCAAACAAACGTCAGAAGCCAAGGCCCTGCTCCGCGCACTCCTTCCCAGGTCAGTGTGACTGGCAGGGTCTTTAAAGCTCTTTTGAGATTTCTTCTGGTCTCATTTTCTTCGTTAACTTTTCCCTCTGAGTTAAGTCTCAGAACCTCACCCACTGACAGCTTGCTACTCCCACCTCTTTTTTGGGCACTGAAATCCTCCTCCTACTCCTTCCTCTTCCCCTACCTGCCTCTGCATTTTGGGACCTGCAAAGTGGTTGTCTCCAGGCTTCTACTTCTCCAAGCCCACATTCCTTCCCCTGAGGCAATAGTCTTGTTAAAAAAAAAAAAAAATTACTCACCCTAAAATATGAAAGACTGAGAGATTCAAACCTGCCTGGACTAACTCACTTTATAGAAGGAGACAATTAAGTCACAAGAGTGGTGAGTCAAGAGGGCAGGGGTCCATCCCACCGTAACCCAACGGAGCAATGGGGAGTGATGCCAGCAACCTGTGAACAGGTACGAGGCCAAGGGATTCTGTTCTCTTCCAAGGCAGAAGGATGGAAGACTTTGAACTCAATACATTCATGCTTTAAATACGAAAACAAGATCATTTTCCAAGGTGAGGGGCCACGTTTACTATATCATGACTCTAGCCGACTTAAGAAAAACCAACGCCCAATGTCTTTTTTGATGCCACAGGTCTATGTCCCAACTTGGAAGGTTTCCCAGCTTTGAGTCCTTCCGAAAGTCCACACTGAGTTTTGCTCTCTCTCATACAAACAACATTTCTTTCCACCTGCCTCATCTTCAAGCACCTCCTAACTGGCCAATCACGCTCATCTAATTCAATCCATGATGTACACCGCCAGAAATATCCGGTGGTGGTGCCCGCATGCTTCCCCTGCCTGGGATACTCCGCGCTGAGCACAGATGGGAGTAGCACATGGCCAAGTATGTCCTCAAGACACAGGCTTGTAGGAACAGAAATATGAGATGTTTATGCTGGAGGATACAAGGAGCACAGGATTGGGACCGTAACCCGTACAGAACAGCTCCAATCAGTCAGCTGCTGACGTGTCTTCTGGCCTTTGATACAAAGCTCGAAGAAGATCTCGAAGAAGAAAGGGAAGAGGAATGACCACCCCTGGCTATCTGTACCATTCTCAGTCACTCTCAGACTCACCTAAATCCTCTAAGATACGTTTCCATCTATTTCTCACTTCCCTCCGGATCTGCCGCAGGGTGTAGATATCGTAGTTGAGTTTTTGCCACTCCTGAAGGAAAATAAAAACGCGGATTTATTTTCACCCCTTGCCGTCCACTGTTCTCTAATGCCCAAATGGACACTGAGTGAAACAGGTGGGTCTCCTCTTCACCAGGCTTCAAAACCTTTCTGAAAGGAGAGGAGGGCACGCGTGAGAAGGCGTCAGCAGGAATCCGACGGCTCCCATCTCCAGGGCCTCAGCCTGGGGCAGGCGATGTTCCTTAAACTCTTCCTGTTCCCGGTGTCTCAGCCTCAATGCTCTTATCTGTGAAGTGGGGGTGTCGAAAGGGATGACTTCATTCCAGGCAGTTATAAAGATTAAAGGTGTAGAATGGCACACACCGACATTCAGTGAGCCCCTACTAAAACCCATGTATGACCAAAGCCATTTTATCCCTGAAGAAACTAAGGCCCGAAGACATTAACTGGGGCATCCAATACCATCCAGCTAATTGGTACCAGAATTGGTATTTGCATCCAGGTCTGACTCCAAAGTTCATGAGAAATACGGCACACAGCACACACCAAGACTTTATCTCTTCCTTTGTTATCAGAGTACAGTAGACCTGGGAATCCCAAGTTTCTGGCTTCCTGCCAGCGTCTTCTTCACCGTATCCCAGCACTGCTTTCTTTTGCTTCAATAAGATTCACAAAACAAGGCAAATCTTTTCAGGCAGAATTGTTTTCAGAACTGCTAAAAAGCTATCATTCTCAAAACTCCAATCTTATGGGCAGTACGGCCATCACATTGGTCTCCAAACAGAAACTGAATCTTTCAGAAGCATCAGAATCTTTATTAAGCTAAGCGTTTCTTTTAAATATCACGGGCATTTTTTGTTAAGGAGCCTTATCTATACAGAACAGTCATTTTAGAGAGTATACTTTTTCTTTTCAGCAAAAACATTAACCACACAACTGTTCTAACACACAGCTTCAAAGAACATCATTCTTTTTTTTTTTTTTTAAGATTTTATTTATTTATTTGACAGACAGAGATCCCAAGTAGGCAGAGAGGCAGGCAGAGAGAGGAGGAAGCAGGCTTCCCACTGAGCAGAGAGCCCGATGTGGGGCTCGATCCCAGGACCCTGGGACCATGACCTGAGCCGAAGGCAGAGGCTTTAACCCACTGAGCCACCCAGGCACCCCAAAGAACATCATTCTTAATGCTCAATTTAAGATTCAAGTGTGTGATACTCTGACTCCTCTAAGGGCAAATGTTTCAGGGATGACACCCATTTCCTACAGTTCCTGTGGAGCCCAACCTTGCTCGTTGCTAATCAGCTTTCATGACTGGCTAGGAGACATCCATTTAGCTGCCATTCACAAATATTTATAGATACCACTTTGAGAAGAAAAACCAGTGAAATAAAGGGAATTTTGTTACAACTACATTTTAGATCTTGTATTGAAGGACAGGCCATCAAAAAGGCATTGATTTCAGCCATTTTTTTTAGAAGCCAATAAGTGGGGGAATTTGAGGACTCTCTCCTGGTCTTCTGTAGGGCTTTTGTTTGTTTGTGTCTTTGTGTTTTTTGTTTGTTTATTTTTTGGACCAAAGGCATGTGTGAACATGTGTGGGCACGAATGTGTGGTGACGGAGGTCTGGGATAAAGCCTGTGCCCTGGAAGAAAGCAAAGTTAACTGAGTCATCTTGGAAATATGCAACCCTGACCCATCTTGAGCATCATGTTCAGGGCATGATACATATAATTCGCTACAGAGTGGGTAAGTTGGGGGGAAACCTCCACAATTGTTGTTCTTGTTGGATGGGTCTTATTGTACCACATTGGCCATTCAATGTAGAGCATTCTGGAAAAAAACAAGCCTGCTGGAGCCATCCTGCCTGGGTCTGGGTCCCGGCTCCATCATTTCCTAAGAGCCTGGCTTTACGCAAGTTCATAACTTTGTCTCATGGCCTCGTGTGTGGCATGGGGACACTGTATTACCGACCTCATGGGCTTATTCTGAGGAACACGTGTGTTCATACAAGTGCTGAAAGGGACATGTGATGCCCATCCTCCTGTGATGCCCATTCTCCTCCAGTCAGAGGGGATACGGTTAAAAAACAATCCTCCAAGACTCCGGATGAGGACTGAGGGCAGCATCTCATTTGGGAAGACCTCCAGAAGAAAAAGTGCTCAGCTCTTAGTGTCAGGTACAATTTTAGACTTTTCCTGAGAACTGTTTCACCATGCTGGACACTGAATTTTATAAGGGACCAGTTTCCACTAAGTGGAAATACAGAGCCCTTTCACAGAAAGTTGATAGGGTTTCATAAGCATTTTTGAACGCCCAGAATTTCATGCTCCTTTCTATGTCTTTTTTCACGCTTTTTCTCTCTCATCTTCTGGTTTGTGCTCTCTCACTGTCTTTTCATGAGTGTTGTTTTGGTGCTTTTTGCTAAAAAGAAGATTGTAAATAAATAAAGTATTACACAGAGCAGTGTTGTGCTGATTCTCAGTGAAGTGAGCCCTCCTTAAATGGAAAGTGATGGGGCTTTCAGAAACACTTGATTGGAGAAACCCACACAATCAAAAAATCCACAGATACTTTCTGTCTTCACACAACTTTAAATCATGTAACAAACCACTAGGTGGCTTCATTAACTTGTGATTCAAGGTCTCTGAGCCTCTGTCCTGGCTTCTTAGGCTGAAGCCCCAGAACTTGTCTGCTCAGCTCAAAGTAGCCAAATCCTATCCTTTCAGAGACCCAGCCTCACTGGGTCGTCCAAGTTGAAGACTTTTTTTTTTTTTTTTAATTTTCCTCCTCTTGCTGCCCATCTATCAGCTCTTTTGCTATTCCTAAATTCCAACACTGCATGTCATACAAATTCTTTCTGTTTCAGTATCTGTTACTCTGAAAAAAGCATTTGATGGAGAAGTGACACTATGACATTAAAAAATCTGCTAAGGTCAGATCTCCACGTGCATTGCCCCCCCTCCACCCGGCTAATTAAGCATCGACTGACTTGGGTGCATGGGAAGTGCTGTTAAAATTAATGGACTAAAGCCATGCACTTCCTATATCTGGATTATTACTGTCATCTTTTGACAGAATGGTCATGGGTAATCGCATATGAAAGGATCTGGAAGTTTTGTGGAAAATTTAAAAGCTCTAAAACCAATAGAAGTGTGGGTAGGGTTTGCTTAGAATTGGTTTTGGATAAAATCAATGAAGAGGGGAATTTGAATTTGTCTTTAACATATGACCCCAACGAAAGGCATCTGAATGCAACAAATGAGAAATGGTGATGGATAAAATCTTACCCATGGCTAAACAAACTAACTCACCTATTCTCTGCTACTGGAGAAAATCAAGTCTTGTGATGTCCTACAATTTTTAAATTGTCACACTTTGTTCTTAGACAAATAATTTTAAAATTAAGACTGGGGGCGCCTGGGTGGCTCAATCAGTTGACTGCCCAGGTGTTGGTTCCAGCTCAGATCATGATCTTGAGGTCTTAAGACTGAGCCCCACGTTGGGCTCGGTGCTCTGCCCAGAGTCTACTTGGGATTCTCACTCTTCCTCTTCCTCTGCCCCTCGCCCCCCCTAAAATATATAAATAGATTTTTTAAAAATAACAAAGACCAATTAAATACCCTTCATAAGTGAGTTGAAATTCCAACCCATTAGATATCAAAAGTTGAAGTCTTACTTTCTAAAATAAACTTTTGTTTGTCTTTTGCTAAAACCTGATGTAATACACTGTGGCTCATCATGATACAGTGGCCTGAAACAGTAAGTCAATTAGCAAGGGTGTAATAAAAGAAATAATGCGGGGGGGTGGGTGCGGCTGGGTGGCTGCTAGCTAAGAGTCTAATTCTTGATTTCAGCTCAGATCATAACCTGAGGGTTATGAGAGGGAGCCCCACATCGGGGGGTTCCACTCAGCATGAAGTCTGTTTGAGCCAGACTTCATATCTCTGTCTCCCTCTCTCTCTTCCCCTCCCTCCCCACTCTCTCTCTTTCTCTCAAAAAAGAAAGAAAAAAGGAAGGAAGGAAGGAAGGAAGGAAAAGAAAAGAAAACGAGAAAGAGTGCCAATTTGATTGCATAAGACACCAGGGAGCCAAGTCCAAGTGAAAGACATGTGACTGAAAGTGTGTTACTGAAGGCATGTAGACCGGATTCTTGAGGTGTTTCTCCTCTCTGCTTGTTGGCCCACAAGATTCAAGCCGGGTAAGAAGGCTGAGGCAACACAAAGACAGGCAGAGCAGAGGACTGTATTGCTGTGAGGCTGTGGATGAACGAGACTGTTAAAAAAGTACTTCACATTTGCTAAAAAAGGCAATGTCTGCATTTAGAGAATGGACTCAAACAAGATGCTACATATATTTTAAGTCATCTTAAGCTCTTAGAAACAATTTCAAAAGCAATCAGTTTATCTTTAAGTCATAAAAATAATACAATTACACAGAAGTAAAAACCCAAAGAAAACAGAAGGGTCTAAAATGAAAATGAAGTCTGCTTTCCCATTTTCTTTTTCTTGTCTTATTCCTTGGTAGTACATTTGAACATTTCTTTTCCTTGTTCCTCCCACCCATGCTCTCTTGTTCTCCTTCCTCCTCCTCTTCCTCCTCCTTCTTCCACTGGTAGCTACTTCCATAATTCCAAGTATCGGGCTCACATTCCCAATTTCTCATGTATTAACTTGAAACTTTCTTTGTATGGTCTGCTACAAAGAATAATTTAGTTGTTCTGTCTCTCTCTTTCTCCCTCTCTGTCTCTGTTTCTCTCATCGCCAGGGAGACAGGAAAAGTGGGGAAACAAATTGCCAACAGTATTTGGACAATCATGACCTTGCCACTGGGGCTGGCACCTTGATGCTCCCCACAAAAGCCAGGTTCTGATAGCGAGGAGGAAAGATGTGATAAGGACACCAGGGCAGCAAATATGTATGCAACAAAAATGTCTGCCTCAGACACATACTTGATGTCTGCTTCCCTGATATCTGTTTTCCCTTTCTATCAATCTGCCACCTTTATTCAGATTTTCCTTTGGAGAACAGTTACATTCCCAGCTCTAAAAGTTGGTACCAACTGACTTAAGCCAATGCACTCGACTTTGGCTGTATATTAGAATCATGCAGGGAGCATTTCTAAAATACCAGTGCATGAGACCCATCTCCCAGGCTGATGAAATCAGAATCCTTTGAAGGGGTGCCAGGTTTAAAATCCAATAACTCACATCAGTAAGCACAGCCCCACTGGGGCAGGGATGGACACCTCACCCAGCTCAGCGAAGGAGATGTAGCTAATACTGTGAGGCTTTTGAGAGTGACCAGGAGAGATGTTCTCCCTTCTCCTGGATGATGCAGTGAGAGGGTAAAAAACCTAGAACTAGCTAGAACTGCTCCCATCACCATGACTACCCTGAGAAGAGTCAGCCTAAGGAAGAAGTCAACCCTCAGAGGAGGACAAAGGTGAAAGCAGCACAGAGAGAGAGAGAGAGAAAGAGACAGCCTAAGGGCATTACCATCTCAGGATCTTATCTCATCTGAAGTCAGTCCTACTTCTGGAACTCTCTGTCATCCAAGACAATTCCACTTAGGTTTAGACAATGGGAGTTCTTTCTCTGGTCCTCGCGTCCGAAAGATTCATGTTACAAACTGCACTCACGGAGTACATAAACAAAAAGGAAATCATGACTACCATACAAAATATTAGTCTCGTGCTTTCCTACCTCTTGCTCCTGGGGGAAAACATTCAGCATATAGACTTATTTGGCTGGGTGAGGTTATGGTCTACAGAGAAGGGGGTGTTAATGGCTCAATCTTTCTGTCCCTAAGTGACTCAGGCGATGACACAGATACAAAAGCATTCCTTTTTTGGGTCCAGGGACTGCTTTACAGTGCCTTCCCTGAATTCTGTCCATCAGAGCAGAGCTTCTCACTGGGGCAAGACTGTACTTATAACAGGATAGTGACTATGCTTATATCTCATTGGCTAATTTCTTCCGAAGATCTGATGGAGAGGGTTCCAGCTACCATCGACTGAAACACTCAACTCCCTTATTTACAAACACACATAGAATCTTTCTGGCTGGATCTAATGAGCAGTTCAAGCTGACTTTTGATTCATAATAACTTTGAGTCAAAACCTATTCACCATTTGAAACCCAAACATTAGGATACCCTAGTTTTTGTCTTTCTTGAATGGTCAAAAACCATTTTCAGAAGAAGCAGCTGCCTGTACCCAGGCTTAAATCTGCTTCTTTGTTTTCACTCCATATCCCAAATCAGACAATCACCAACTGAACTTTAAGAAATGGTCCTTATTGTATTTGATCTGCAAGAGAGTCTTTCCCAAATTTTGCATGAGTTAATATTACTTCCCTCATGCTCAACATGGCAGCTCAATCTGTCAAGACAGAATTCCAACCTAATTCCAAAGTCCACACACACTTAATTTTAAAAAAGGAAACATGAAAGAATGACTAGTTATTGTTACTACCTCAACACAGGTTCCTTTTTCTTGCATATTTATTGTTTGCTTATTTAACTTAGGGAATATGTTCATATGATCCACAATCCAAAAATAAAGGCCTTGTCTCCCAGCCATCAGGGTATAAACAAGGAATGTTTCCATTTTCCCCCATATTCTGCACTTTTCACTTAATAGGTTTTAGCAGTCGTTCTGTATCAGAATATGAAGTTCCAGATCCTTCTTTAACATGACTTTCTTTCCCATCTGTGTAGATGGACATAAAATTATAATAAGCATATATATTTGGGGGCACCTGGCTGGATCAGTTGGTAGAGCATGTAAGTCTCGATCTTGGGGTTGTACGAGCCCCATATTATGTGTAGAAATTACTTAAAAATAGAATCCTTAAACTGCCTTTAGAATCCTTAAAGGCAGTTCAGTCACTTAAGCATCCGAATTTGGCTCAAGTCATGATCTCAGGGATCCTGGGATTAAGCACCTTTTTGGGCTTTGCTCTCTGTGGGGAGTCAACTTACCCTTCTCTCTCTCTTCTGCCCCTCCCCCGCTCATGCTCGCTTGCTCTGTCAAATAAATAAAATCTTTAAAAAAATCTTTTAAAAATGTATATACATTTTTTTTTTTTAGAAAATGGTCCCCTAAAAATTACAATATGTTCCTGAATGTGCCTTAAAACTAAAAAATGCCTTAAAATCTTTTGCTTCTGGCACCTGGGGGACTCAGATGGTTACTCATCTGCCAGGTCATGATCTCGGGTCCTGGGATCAAGCCCCACATCGGGCTCCCTGCTCAGTGGGGAGTCTCCATCTTCCTCTCCCTCTCCCCTCCATTCATGTGCTCTCTCTCTCTCAAGTGAATAAATCTTTAAAAAAAAAAAAAAGAAAAAAAAAAAGACCCTTTGCTTCCCCATCATTCTTTCTAGCATCACCATTAGAAATGATTAAGTACCCCCATGTGTCACGCACCACAGATTTCCCTTCGGGAATTTCCACTTCAATGCAACATTGACACGCCGGCTCTAACAACATTGCCTTGTACAAAAGTTAAACATCTACATCAGGAAATGGCCCAGCGAATGGGACCCCAATACTTTTCCTTGAAAGTGACAGCTTCTTGCTAAAATGAATCCTTTGAACATTGCTAACTGCCATCTCTTTCTTTCCATTTTTGCCTGTTTACATCGTCTCGTGTTATCTTCTACTTACAATGAAGAGAGATTCTCCAAAGGATAGAAAAATCATATGGACTGCATCTCTAGTATTCCTTCTTTTTGTTCTGTGGGGGGAAATATCAGATAAATCAGAGACAGACAGGCAGTGTGGGGGGCGTATATCTGCTAACAGAGTCTCTCATGTTTGCTTCTCACAGAGAAGTGTGAGATGGGTGATGCAGACAAGGGTCGTTTTGCAACCACTGAACAATAACTGTTGATGTCAGTCTGGAAAAAGGTTTTCAGTAATGCAGGACAGGGCTCGGTGTGGGGGCCTCATCATCGTTTTTATCATGGACTTCATGAAATCAAAGGCCACGGAGGTGGGAGAGGAAGCGAACACATGGCAGGAGAGAACCAAGAGTTAAAAATGTGCAACAAATAAGGTCCATGAAATAAAACCTATACGCTGGAATTTATTAGGACTAAATGGAGATATATCCTACTGTGAGGTTGAAACAGGGGACACAAGGGACCCACTTATACAGCAGTTCTGATCCAAGACAGGTCTAGGGTTTGACTCAACTAAAAGCTCCAAATCCACCCAAAATGGAACATTCAGTCTGCATTTCTCTTGTGCCAAGCACAGGTCTGGGCTTCCCAAAATAAATAGCACATGAAGCCTGCCCTAAAGACATGAGATGTAGCCCCCAAAACTGATGTATATTATACTGCCTTCATCATGAGCATCTCTGCACTCTGCCCAGAGGCATCCTGACCAACAGGAGCACTGCCGGGAGAGGGACCAAGATGAGACGAGATGGTCAGGTCACAGCAGCCTGGCTGGGAGATCTGCAAACCACAGGGCTTTGGGAGTATGGTGAGGGCATCCTTCAAGCCTCAGCAGCTGCTGCATGGAAGAAGGAGTCCTCTTCTTTTCTCCTCTCTATATACACCCAAAATACAGGACTAAGACTAACAGATAGAAAAACCCCCAAGGAGCAAGATCAGTGGGAGACAGAACTTTCTTTTCGAATGAAGTCTTTGTAAGATGATGAGCTCTTCATCACTGGACCTGGAAGGAATAATTTCTATAGGAAATATACCACCATTGAGCCTCGAACAGCTTGGGTGTTAGGGGTGCCGACCTCCTATAAAGTAAAGAATCCATGCATAACTTTTGATTCCCTCAAACTGAACTACTACCCAGCACCTGGGTGGCTTAGCTGGTTAAGTGTCTGTCCTTGGCTCAGGTCATGATCTCAGGGTCCTGGGATGGAGCCTGGCATTGGACTCCATGCTCAGCAGGGAGTCTGCTTCCATCTCCTCCCCGCTTATGCTCTCTATCACTATCTCTGTCTCTTTCTCTCAAACAAATAAATAAAATCTTTAAAACAACAACTGAGCTACTAATAGCCTCCTGTTGACCAGAAGATATAGTCGATTAACACGTACTTTATATATTATGTGTATTATATTCTGTATTCTTATAATAAACTAAGCTAGAGAAAAGAAAGTATTATTAAAATAATATGGAAAAGAAAATAGGGCAAATGTATTTACAGTACTGTACTGTACTGTATTTATCAAAAAAATTCCTTGTGTAAGTGACCTGTGTAGTTCAAACCCATGTTGTTCATAGGCCAACTGTATATAATTTTAAATATCCAGAAATGTAATTTCTTTTTTTAAAAGATTTTATTTATTTATTTGACAGAGAAAGAGAGAGCACAAGCAAGGGGAGTGGCAGCGTAGGGAGAAGCATGCTTCCCGCTGAGCAGGAAGCCCGATTCGATTTGGGGCTCCATCCAGGACCCTGGGATCATGACCCAAGCTGAGGGCAGTTTAGCTGACTGAGACACCCAGGCGTCCTCTAGAGATGTGATTTCTGTAGGTTCTCTCAATATAATGTATTTTTCTTGTATCAGCTGGCAAAATCCAAAGGGATCTCAAGGCATTTACAAAAAAGGAGAGACAGGTAGATAGAGATAATATGTATAGAGCACTTACTTCTTCCCAGGCTCTGCTCTAAGCCCTTTACATGTATTTACTTCAGTAATTCCCATACGTGCGTTACTCTGGGAGATGAATAGGATTATCCCATCTCAAGAATGAGGAACCTGAGACAACTTGCCCGCGTGTGCACTAGTAAGTGAGACCTGGGACTTCACATCCCAGCAGCCTGGCTATGGGGCCAACGCATGGTGCCACTGTCCACACCACCTTCTAAAACAGGAAGAAGGGATGGGTTGGCAGGTGCAAAGGGAGGAAAGGAATGGAGGAAGAGCTCAGAAGAATAGCTGGTCAGAGAAGAAACCAACCTGAAGCCAGACCAGCTGTGCCCAAGGAGGAACCAAGAAAACATAACTGAAGTCTCGGGAGAGACATTTTCTAGAGACAGCATATTCCCAGGATGCTACCAAACCCAGCAACATCCTTCTCAAGGGCTGGCTTGCTGGGAAGTTGTGCTCCAGTCCCTCCTTTGGGGACCTCAGAGCAGGCAGAAAGGACCCCGACCGCTCCCAATTGCCTCAACCCTCTCTTCCCCACAGTCCCTCCTGCCCACCTCCTCCCTGTGTCCTCTGTGAGGAGAGCCACATGGGCAAAACCGTTCCCTCCAAGGCGCAGGGTGTTGGGTGGTGAGGGTGGCCCAACCTGCAAAGGTCTGAGATTCTGAGGACCACAGAGAAAAGGTCAAATCTTTGGCCTAAACTGTGCATGTCTGCAACAGAGAGCCATGAAACTCCCCATAATTTTCTGAAACTATGCTTCAGGCTCCAAGACTGAGTTAAACAAAACAAAACAAAACAAGACCCCAAAAAAAAAAAAACCAAAAAAAAAAAACCCCTGGGTTTCCTCAGACTTCCTAAGAGGTCCTTCCTCTGCTCCTCTCCCTCGCTGCCCCACCTCTCATTCCAAAAGGAAGCCAGCCACATTAAGCTCCCATCCTTGGAAAAGTCCCTGGGAAGCCTGCAGCCCTCTTCTGCCACGCTTGCAAGATCACGGGCTTACCCGATGCCTTCATGCAGAACCCAGGTCCTCCCTAGAGCACATGGGACAGCCACCGCCGGCGAGGGCACTCACTCACGTGATGGGCTTCCTCCTCCCAGACCTCACCAGAGGGCAGCTCTCATATGCCACACTCAAGAAAAAGGATTTTGGGAGGAATTAGCTCATACTTCTAAAAGGACAGCTGGGTCACTCGCTGACCCAAGCAGCCATGGTCCCCTGCCCGTCCCCCCTGCTGCTGCCTCAAGCTCTAGCCCACTCTCCAGGCCCTCCTCACTGCCCAGGCTTCCCTGGGGAGCTTCCACCTGCTGCTGTCACTTCCTCCCCGTCCCCTGCCAATTCACCAGTCCCTGGCAGTCAGCGCCCTTCAGAGATGTTACCCCAGAGAGCGCTAAACTGCCTTCCCGACAGTCAGGGCTCCACATCCCTTCCGAAGGCCTCAGCCTCGGCCTACCTAAAGCATGGATTCCTGACGGCCATCCCCTTCTAACGGGCCTCTCTGGGTTTCTGTGGGAAAGGAAAGAAGAAAGTCGTCTCTGTGCGGAGCCCACTGGGTGCAGGACACGACGACTCTTCACCCGCCTCCATCCCGACACTGCCTGTCGCCAGTAGAAAGGTCCAGTCTCTCGCCCGGAGTGAGCAGCAGCAGATCTGAGATTTGGGTCGGCTCCCTCTCCAGGGCACCCTCCCGATGACCTCCGTCCCCCTCTCGCTTTCTTGGTAGCTCCTGCTTCCTCCTTCGCCTCTTCGTCTCCCACAACTCTGCCCGAGCCTCTGCCTTGGGCTTTCCCATCTCCATCTGTCCAGAGGATTCCCAACCCCCCCAGCAATGCCTCACCAACCCGCCGTGGTCCCTACTTCTCTGTCAGTCACCCCTGATCTCCTCCTGACCCCACGCCTCTGCTGAGGGTCTCTACTGGCCCCTTTCCTCTGGCTGTCTCCACGGGGAAGGGCTGCTGCCCAGGCCATGCTACAGAACCAGTGAGACCCAGAACCAGCTTTGGCCGAGCCAGCAACTGCCCTCCTGCCCACCCAGCGTGGTTCCCTGCTGCCCGCTCCCCTCAGTCCTGCTCACCCCGATGCAAACCAGTCGTCTGCTCCCGCGATCTGCCCTCTGCCAAACTACTGCCATGCCCCGGCCTTGATGGGGCCTGAAGAGCTGCAGAAACTGGTCCCTCTGCTTCCTTCCAGAAGCTAGTATCCCCCAACCCGCTGTCTTCCTAAAGCTGAGGCTGGGCCATTTCTCCGCTCAAACACTTGGGTTGTGCTGCGGTGCTTACTGAATAAAGCTGCAATTCCAAGCAGGCTCACCATGCACTGATTCTCCAGGCTCCATCCACCACATCCAGCCCCAGGAGTGTGCACCTGCCGCGGGACCTCCTCTTCCCGAGCACCTTGCACCTCCGTGGCTTGCACCACGTTCACACACCTCCTCGTTCGAGAGCCAGCTAAATCCTATTCACTCGACAAGGTTCTGCTCAAATGCCTTCAGACGCCTTCACCTTTCCCACCAACTGCAAGTAACTGCTTTTTTCTTTTGAAATTCCTCAGCCCCTATATGAAAACTGTTGCAGAGCTGTTTACTGTACAGACACTGGTACAAAGGTATTCGTAATGTCTCCTTTGCTACTAGACTGTAGGATCCCTGGGTACAAGAACCTGGATTCACCCACATCTTACACAATCCTCTGTGCAAAGTGTTGCCTCCCTCGTGGGTTCACTGAATTCAAACAAATATGACAAATCACATGAAGGCTGCATTCTGCTGGTGATTCAGTGCTTCTTTTGATCTAGAAACCGGCACTAAATCTCATCAGAAAAAGTCATTTGGGCGCTAGTCCATGCCCTCTGTGGACAAGGCTGGTTTGTATGATCAAGATATTTTGATTTCTGTGTTTTGGGGAAATGATGAATTTGAGAAAGGTGAAATTAAACAAAATAATCCATTCTCCTCCAGCACTCTGTGCCTGATCAAGTATTTGACATTTCAGAAGTTCTTTTCGCATGTGGTTCTTTAAGTAATAAGAGATGCTGAGGCCGGCCTGGGTGGCAGATGCCGTCCCTTGCACAAAATCCAGTGTGATAGTTTCGTAGAGCCCTTTCTAGAGACATGTGTGAAGTAAGGCTCTGACAGTTTAAATAACCCAGCTGAGATCTCACAGCTGTTAGCAGGAGAACCTAAAATTTAAACGCAAGTCTGTCTGACTCCAGAACCCACGCTCCTCCTGGTATCCTAAGCTGCCCCTCAACTGGGCCCAAATTTAGCCCGCTCTGTTGTCCTTCCGTGTCACCAGCGTGGAAACTAGGACACAAGGAGAGAAATGGAACACAACGTGCAGAGACATTCCAAAAGCAGCTTCTGGCACAGCCACTAGGGTCCAGAACAGGGACAGGCCCCCTCCTCTGTTCTCCAGCTACCCCTTGTTGACTCGCTCCTCACTGCCCAGCAGTGGGAGGACACACCAGGCAACCAGATTCCAGTGCGAACGGCAGGCTGGGGAGAGTGGGCCAGGAAAGGAGGCCACGCTCCGTTACACAGAGAAGCCTCCTTTAAACACAGCTGGTTCCGAACAGTGTCAAGGGCACTGACCCAGGAGGGGCATCCTCTTTCAGGGCTATAAAAGCCTGCTTTCTCCACCTGCCAGATACGGTGTGGAAGTGGGAAAGACAGAATCGTATTTCACTGTTCCTAGACAGCCAGGCCGCTCATCTAGCCCTCTGCCTCCCTCTCGCCCCAAATGGCACAGGATCAAATGACAGAGCTGAGAACCTCGGCGTGCGAAAGGATGAACAGCAGGGAGATGGACCTTGGAGGAAGGGGCAGTGAGGAGTGGTGGCCAAGGGGGGCCCAGGGACCTGGCCCTTAGGTCCTTGGGGGCTTCAGGGCTCAGAGGGCCCTCCAGATGCTCCAAGCAGGGGTTGGCTTTATCGCTTCTGCCCAGACGGCTCATCTGTCTGGAGAATCTGTTGGTGGCTTGGGTTTATGGAAAGGAGCCTTTTGGAGGGGCAGGTCAGACTCCCATGCAGTTCTCTCTCTCCAACTTTGATCAGACCCACCTCTTCAGTGACATAAGAACAAACCTCTGGGTAAGACACCTGCGTCTGGGGCTCCTCCCTATGGACCTTCCAGAACTATCCACTTGCTCTTCTCCCGAATCCCAGGGAAAGCTGGGCCTGGTGGGGTTCACGATACCCCCAGGTCTAGGACCAGCCTGCTGGGCTGACCACCAGGAACCTCAAACTCCTAATAGCATCCGGGAGTCACAGTCTGCAGAGCCATGGAGGGGCACCTCCTTACCCAGATTGCCTTTTTTTTTTTTTTTTAAGATTTATTTATTTATTTGACAGAGAGAGAGATAGCAAGAGAGGGAGCACAAGAGAGGGTGAGTGGGAGAGGGAGAAGCAGGCTGCCCGCTGAGCAGGGAGCCCGATGCGGGGCTCGATCGCAGAAACCCGGGATCCTGACTTGAGCGGAAGGCAGAGGCCACCCAGGCGCCCCACCCTGATTGCTTTAATGCAGTCCCACTGCCCTTTGCAATGCTCCTGTGTTCTGACCTAGAACTACAGCTAGAATGTTGACCTAGAACAAATGAGACATAAATGCCAAGCAAAGCTTTTCCAGTTCTCCTTGTTTATTTTCATTCCCCAGCTCTGCCAGGGTTCTGGAAACAGACTGCTTTGCAGCCAGAGGCCCCTGACCTAATTCTTTATCTGGTTTTAACTAGATTAAGCCAAAGGTTAGCTCCCAGCTCCTGCTGCCGAAGTCTGCCAGCAAGGCCATGGAACCAACTGGGCTTCTGAGCAATGAGATTTTAAGTCAGTTCTGTCTAATTTGGGGGGTTCCAGCACACTCCGGCTTCTGAGTTAGGAGAAGGGTCAGACTCAGGGTGTGATTTGGCGAATGCTGTGATTTGGGAGAACTGGGGGGGGGGGGGGGGCGGGGCGGGGACTTGGAGTCTGCATGTGACATTGTTATTCCTAATCAACGAGCTAGAACCAGCCCAAAGTCCTAGGACAATTCATGGCTGTCACCAAAAGCAAAGGATGATAAGCCTGCGTTCCTGTTCAGGGAGAGCAAAGGGGGACTTAGTTTCTGGCAAGGTAGAAATGACCGATTCATTGACTTTCAGCATATACCCACGAGGAAGGCTGTTGCTCCCAAGTACTGAGGCAAGTTTAGATTTAAGGACGGGTTGTTTGAATCCAGGATCTAGAAGACAACGGAGACCCAGCCAGCCCTCAGCACCCAGCCCAGGGCTGTGCAGCTCCCTTACCAGCAGCCACACGTGGCAGGGCTGAACACAGAAACGCTCTAAGTGTAAAAGACACACGGGATTCTGAAGACTTTATACCAAAGGGGAAAAAAGAAAAGAACATAAAATGCCTCATTAGGAGATTTATAGTGATTATATATTGAAATGATAATAAATCTAAATATGCTGGGTTAAAATAAGATACTACGAAATTCAATTTTACCTATTTATATTTACTTTTTTAAATGTGGCTGGTAGGAAATTTAGAATTACTTGGGGGGCTTGCAGTATTTTTTTCTTGGACAGGGCTGATCTAGATAATACTATACCCAGTGGTTTAATTTCAAAATGTGGCAACATTATGGGGATTAATGAGTCACTGCTCCTTTTATTGCTAGTGTGTCTTTCAATTTACAAGAGTGCTAACAATGAATTCTGGACACGGAAAAGAAATTTTAAAAATAAATAAAAATTAAAAAAAAAAAAAAGCGCTTTCACACCATAATCTCAGTACATGACACCTAAACCCAGGTAAATGTCCCATTACTTCTAAAAGACCACCAAGACAACAGAAAGGTATATCATCTGACTGAATAAAAACCCAGAACTTTCCTTTTAAATTGTATTTATTTATTTATTTGAGAGAGCACACAAGCAGGAGGAAGGGCAAAGGAAGAAGCAGGCTCCCTACTGAGCAAGGAGCCCCATGTGGGACTTGAGCCCATGACCCTGGGATCAGGACCGGAGCCTGAGGCAGATGCTTAACCAACTGAGACCCCCCCCCAGATGCCCCACCTCAAAACTCTTCTAGAAAAAGGAAAGAAAATAATAATACAAAAGTACAAAACAAGCGGTGGGTGGGGGGAGTGTTTGATACAAATAATAGCAAGAGATTAACATAGAAAAACCACACTTGTGAACAAGATATATCAAAAGAGAATTTACAGAAGGATCAATTAGGAGATAATACCAGCTCTTCAAGAATTCTCAAGCAAACAATGAATGTTGTGTTGCTGTTGCTATCTAGCCAAATTATCTATGAGAAGCAGCAGACAGGGAGAATGCCTGGGCTGGGCAGGGTGTGAGGAAAGGGGCTCCTTCACTACAATTGAGAGTTACAAATTGGCGTTTTATTTTTTTCACAAACAGGGAAAACTATTGGGCAGTGTGTTTCAAAATATATAAAAATGGGTAAACTATTTAATCCAGTAATTCTAGTTACAAGTATCTATCCTAAGGAAATAATCTCAGGGCGCCTGGGTGGCTCAGTGGGTTGAAGCCTCTGCCTTCGGCTCAGGTCGTGATCTCAGGGTCCTGGGATCGAGCCCCGCATCGGGCTCTCTGCTCAGCAGTGAGCCTGCTTCCCCCTCTCTCTGCCTGCCTCTCTGCCTGCTTGTGATCTCTCTGTCAAATAAATGCACAGAATCTTAAAAAAAAAAAATTCTAAGGAAATAATCTCAAACACAAAAGATGTGAATGCAAAGAATATTCATGAAAGCACAAATCGGAAAGGCAAAAAAGTGAAGACGAAAGACCTAAGATGCATTAGTCATCAGTGTTAAGGCAGAATATTTATTTACTTATTATAATATATATGAATTTTTGAGACAATTATATATAGAGAATATATATAGTACATATCTATAGGTACATACAGTATAAATTCTATATGTATGTATATACACACAATATCTCAAACATACAGAAAAATGTATAATATAGTACGCTAATATTTATCTCAGAGTAGAATTTTGTATAGATGATTTTTTTCTCCTATACTTTCCAAATTCTCCACAATGGTTATATACTTCTTTTATAATCAGAACAGAAATTTTAAAACACCTAAGAAGGATTATTTTTAACAAAAATAATTTTAAATTTTAGATTTAATAATTTAGGTAAAAATTAATTTTAACAAAGCTTCCTTTGGTAATCCAAACTAATGTCTACTTACTCCAAAAATGAAGAAGTCTAGTTATGAGTACCATTATCATTTGAATTTACTTAGAAAAGTATTTACTATGTTCTGGATGACAACTCACAGACCCTACTCAACTCATATGACTTCAATTAATTCTGTTAAACTGAAAATCCTGTGGATAAATTTGTAAGTTCCTTTGTGTGTGTGTGTGTGTGTGTGTGTGCGCGCGTGTGTGTGCGCGCGCCTCAATATTTAGCTGAAAACACTGTTGCCTCTGTGGGGCATTTACTCTGTATTCTGGAATCTCTGCCAGCTATGAAGAGGAGGGGTACAGAAAGTAGGCAGGCAGAGCAAGGACAAGGTTAAGTGTGGTGAGGAAGGAGCACCAGGAGAGCTAAGATTATCTGGGGATGGCGGGCATTCGAGGGAGCCAGGTAGAAGCAAGGGAGAGAAAGAAAGGGAAGAGAGAAATCAGAAGTTATAATTTGCTTTTTTTAAACTAACAACTCCCCAAATCCAAAAGTTTCTCACTTTTTTTTCAAGCCAGACACTTCTTATTGTAGTGGTGACTCTTTTTTTAAGTAGGCTCCGTGCCCAGTGTGGAGCCCGACATGGGGCTTGAACTCATAATCCTGCGATCAAGATCTGAGCTGAGATCAAGAGTTGCATACTTACCGACTGAGCCACCCAGGCACCCATGTAGTGGTAACTTTTTGTAATCATTCTTCCTGCATACTTTATCACCAGGGACCCTGCTAATAAATGTCCTGTCTGTATTAAAAACCTGTCAGCTTGTTTACTTCTACCTGGCACTGAATCTTGCCTGTCTTTTTCATCTTTGCCCCCCAGGAGGAAGAAGTTAAAGCAGCTGGTTTGTGACCTATTCATTCTTGTGTGTGTGTGTGTGAGAGCGCGCGCGTGCGTATGTGTTTGGGGGAGAAGTAAGCCCTACCAAGAAAAAGAAAAGAAGGGGTGGGAGCGCCTGGGTGGCTTAGTGGTTTAAGCCTCGGCCTTCAGCTCAGGTCATACAGTACATACATACAGTATAAATTCTCAGCGGGGAGCCTGCTTCCCCTTCTCTCTCTGCCTGCCTCTCTGCCTACTTGTGATCTCTCTCTGTCTATCAAGTAAATAAATAAAAATCTTAAAAAAAAAAAAAAAAAAAGAAAAGAAGGGGTACCTGAGTGGCTCATTCATTTGGGCATCCGACTTTTGGCTTTGGCTCAGGTCATGATCTCAGGGTCATGGAATCAAGTCTTGCATCAGGCTCTGCACTCAGCAGGGAGTCTGCTTCTCTACTCCCCCTCTGCTCCTTTCCACCCTCCTCCAAATAAATAAATAAATCTTTAAAAAAAAAAAGAAGAAGAAAAGAAAGAAAGAAAAGAAAACTGGTAACCCTGGCAGGTGACCCAATCTAATTTCCTTATCAGCCGAATCTCCTGGTAACTAGAGGGATATCTCCTAGGAGGAAGAAACCTTGTCTACAGAATGCCTTTAACACAATTTCTCAGGACAAAGCGTTCCTTAGACTCAAGACACCCAAAATCTTTGGGGTAGGGCTCCCTGGAGAATGTCACATACGCTACAAAATAATGAAGGGGTATTAGACAGAGCCCTTTCACAATTCAAATGCTTTCCACGATGTGAGGTAACCCAGTGAACTTTAGACTCATCTAGTATTCTGAGTCAGGTGTATATCTTGTGGAGGAAGAGCGTCCTAAGATGACATTCTCAAGGTCCCAGACCTCGCCCTGCTTCAGCTGAGCCTCTGGATGGCCTGCGTCTTTGATGCTGGCTGGGTAAGATCTGTGACCCGTGTGACTCTGATTCGATGATCTGTGTTTGGCTCACTCCACCCCTCCCCCATCACTTGACTCCTACGTGCTCATTTCTCCATATTTTTCACTGTCCACTTTACACCTTCTCCAAGTTATTGTTATCCTTTTTAAGACACAGAGCTTTTTAAGACCAACCACTGCCCTGGTCCCACCATGCACATCTCCGGGATATTATAGCCTTGTGAACACAACATTCATATTGACCCTGGGACAAGAGGCAGAAAGATGTTGCTGCCTGGGTCACCTTCCAATGACAACACAGTTCCATTAACAGCCAGGAGTTAGTATTTAAATTCAAGCCTTATAAAATGTTTTTCCTTCCAATTCTGGTATCTCATTCACTGCCTGCCTCTTACTCTCCTCCAAACTTCAGCTGAGCCTCCAGGGGCACTGGCTCTCCCACTCAAGTGTTTGGGGGTTACTCTGACCAAGCCTTGAGCATGATGTAACGCCACAGCCTCGAGCCAAAATAATCACTTAGACAGAAGCAGCCCCGTAATTGCCTGGATACTCACGGGTTAACACTTCTGTTTATAATTATCCCTTTACTGGTAACTATTATAGATAGTTATAGGATGACCCTTTGCCAAGCCAGTTAGGAGGCTGCCTCATGAATCCTGAATTCGGCAGCCATTTCCAGTTTTTAAGACCTTTGCCTGGGCAGCATCTACTTGGTTCTTCATCAACACAGCAGGCTTTTGTTAACTCAAACAAGTCCTTACCCCAACTCCTATGCACTAGAAATCCCAGAATGGGAGGGGAAAACCGTGGTGAGGCATGAACCCACTGCACATTCAACATGTTTGGAAATTACAGTGTATTTTTTAAAATTTTGACTAATATCGCGTCATGGGTAATTGTGTAGTCATTCCCCCGCCCCTCAAAAAATCAGTAAATAAGAAATGTTTTACACCAAAAAAATAAAAAGGCCAGAAGAGTCCCTCGGTTTCTAAAGAGGATCTCTTTTTCCAAAGATCACAAAGAGAGGCAGGGGTTGGGGGAGTCACAGGACGCCTTCTCCAAAGCAGCTGGTTACGTGTCCTTCTGGTAGGAAAACCACACAATCATTCGAGCAAGGACTACTGAGCAGCAAATCAAAGGCCAAGCATGAATGGCCTCAAGACAGATAGTAAATGGATTCATAAGACCTAAGGATTCATAAGGATTCATAAGGATAAGATAGTAAAAGAATTCATAAGACCTAAGGTCTTGGCCACAACTCCTCAGCTTTGTGACTGACATGCTATAGTAGCCAAAGATAATATGCAAACAAATGGGCATGTTTGTGTTCCAATAAAACTGGAGTTAGAAAAACCAAACAAACAAACCTGGATTGGACCTGTGAGCCACAGGTTTTTGGAATGTGGAGGAAAAGGTGGCATGACAGAATGAAATCTACCTGTTCTATTCTGGGAACTGTCCAAGCTCCGTTGCAAGCACAGTGCATGTATCTCCCTCAAAGGACATGAGTCAAATCTAGCTCCTTACAATGTAGGTGCCCAGGGGTGCAACACTTAATGTTTCTTGGGGTAAAAACCACATCACTGCTCCCTAGTTCACAGGCCTTTAAATATGAGGACTTTGAGATCATGTCCTCCATACCTCCCTCTGTCAGATGAAAACAACAACAACAACAAAAACAACAAAAAACCAGCCCAGAGAGGTTGAGTAGGCTGCCAAATGTCACAAAGTAAATCAGCAGGATAGTCAGGAACCAGTAGTAGCGTTGAGCCTGAACCCCCGGAACCTTTTCTACAGCACCATGCTCCCCCTTGTGCTCTATGAAATAAGCACCTGGTTTCCTTTCTAACAAACTTTCTTTTTAACACCCTGCCTGAGCTCCGGGTGACAGAGTGAAGTAGATGACCTCCAAGCATGGCAAGAGAGTCTTTTTTCCAAATGACATCTCACATAAACCCCAGTATGAAACATGTGAAAGTAAGGATACTTCTTTCCCTCCACCTGGTTGTCCTCAAAGCTCCCGGGGCACCTTGAACGGATCATAAGGTTCAAGGAAACCACGTAAAGACCAAGTGAAGAGGAAAAGACCTTTGGACACAAGCACAAAGGAACCATGGAGTGAGTATCGTGAGGGGCATATCAGTTGTAATTTTATTTATCACCTGCTATCCTCTCCAAGCCTCTAGTTTCCAGCACTCTCTTCTCTCCTTTTCAGTCCCGCTCTGCTACCCAGGGCCAACCACAGCAGAGCCCCTCCCTCCCAACCTCTGCTGTTTCCTACAATCTTAATCCTGGATCCCATTCCTTTAAAAAGATCATTTGTGCTGACCTATTAATGATATTGACATGTAAATTAACTTTTTCTAAGACATACATAATTATCAGACTTCTGATAAGAATGTATTATTGCTCCCAGATATCAGATTTGACTTTTAAAGGGGATTTTTAGAAGCTCAACAATGTTTTTGAAATCATGTTGCCTTACTCTTCCAAAGATGCAAGGGCAGGGGGCTGTGGGAGATAGGAAATCTTCTACCAGAGATGTTTTAATTATGTCAGTTTCCTGATAGATTCATTGAGGGGGGTGAGGGGAGAAGTGTTGTGACTTGATTTTAAAAAGAAGTTGAGGGGCGCCTGGGTGGCTCAGTGAGTTAAAGCCTCTGCCTTCGGCTCGGGTCATGATCCAGGGTCCTGGGATTGCGCCCCACATCGGGCTTTCTGCTAGGTGGGGAGCCTGCTTCCTCCTCTCTCTATGCCTGCCTCTCTGCCTACTTGTGATCTCTGTCTGTCAAATAAATAAATAAAATCTTTAAAAATAAATAAATAAAAATAAAAATAAGAAGTTGAAAAACCACAGACATCGCCAAAGCATCGGCCCAAGGTCAAGGTCTCCGTCATGATGCCTACACAGAAGCTATTCTTCAGGTAGTTGAGAATTGTGAAGCATCTGAAACTTGAATCCCTTACAAGGTAACAAGTCCTCCTGCCACAGTTTCACGAGTGGCATGAGACACGGCAAAAAACCACCAGACTCTTGGGAGGAGACAAAGGACCCAGCCACCGCGGTTCAGCAGGTTTCATGGAGGTGCTCTAAGCTCCGATTACAAAGCAGTAATGAGGGGGAGGGGCAGTCAGATGATCTGCGCATGTGCAGTAGGCTACATTACACACTTAACCCGAGGGAAAGGTACCCTGAACCCAGGGAACCTGTTATAACGAAAAACAGGTCTGCCTGTTCTTTTCTCTGGAGAGAGAACTACCTACCTACATCTCCCAGGGCTGTTCACTATGTAAGCACCCTTGAAAAGACAGTCCAGGAAAACAGGCAGGCAGTGCCTTGGCTCCCAGAGATCAAGAGATCCATGGAGAAGAGCCTGGGTGGCTCAGTCAGTTAAGCCTCTGCCATGAGCTTCCCAGAATGGGAATGACAGGGGCGAGAGGGAAGGAACAAACCTTGCACAAGGACAAATAAATAAGCAAGTTTTACTTGTTTAGTTAGGAAGTATTCCTCATTTCTCTTAGAACAAAATTCAAAATCCGCCCCCCCTCCCCCACCCCCCATTGCATGGCCCAGTGTGCATTCCTGCTCTGGTCCTTGCTGGCTTCCCGGCGCCACAGCAAGAGCCCCTTCCTTGCCTCCCCCGGCTGCGACCCCACAGGCCTCACTGTCCTTGGCAGCTACCATGCTCCTTGCTGCCTGGAGCCTTCGCACCTCCACCATCCCCTCTGGCTGGCACATTCTCCACAAAGCTCACGCCTTCCCCTCCTTCAGGCCTCCGTTCCCAGCCCAGAGTGGCTTTCTGTCTCTGGTCTTATTTTTCTTCGAAGTGCTCATCACAACCTACTTTGTATGTCATGGGTCTTCCTTCTGCCCCTGAGGGCAGGCGCTTTGTTTATGGCTATGGCCACAGGAGCTACGTCTGTCCACCAAAAGAAACGACTTATAATCCGATCAGTGGTCTGCCTACCTTTATGGGCTGAATTGCACGCGCCCCCAAACTCCCTGCATTGGAGTCCAGACCCCCAGCACATCAGGCTGTGACCCTATTTCGAGATGGTGAGGAGGGTAGCCAAGTTAAAAATGAAGTTATTAGGTGGGCTCTGTCCTTACAAGAAGGGATATTTGCCAGGATTTTGAAAAACAACAATGTCAACTGCTCTCCACTCTCTTGGAGGCAGAAGTTCCATAGAAAATCATCCTTCTGAAACAGGTCATTCAGTATGTACCCTCTCCAGTTTCCATGTGCCCAAAGGTGTTTTCTATTAAATGTCACTTTAAAACCGGTAAGAAGATTGGGGCTCCTGGGTGGCTCAGTTGTTAAGCGTCTGCCTTTGGCTCAGGTCATAAACCCCGGGGTGCTGGGATGGAGTCTTGAATCAGGCTCCCTGCGCAGGGGGGAGCTTGTTTCTCCCTCTCCCTCTGCCAGCCTCTCTCTCTGTCTCTAAGATAAATAACATCTTTTAAAAATAAATTAAAATAAATAAATGAAACAGGTAAAAAGAGAAATACTATGTCCTGGAATAAAATGTTAAGGTGAAGACTAAGGTGTCCGTAAAAAGCCTTGTTTTCAAACACTTGGCAGTCAAAGGCCTGGATACATCTGGGCCTGAGCCAGTTCCTCTGGAGGACCAGAACCCAGCCTGTGTCAGCTGAGACCTTTACATAACAGAAAGCAGAGGCGGCCAGGGAGTGTGTTCTGAGCAAGCGGAAGGAATGAAATGCGGACGAAAGCTCAGAGGTCTGCTTGCTTCCCCTCCTAGGCAAGGGCTTGCACAGCCCTGCTCTACGCATTCAGTGGCTGCAGAGTCAGAAGGGATCGGAAGCAGGAGAAAAAAAGAGAAGAAAAAAACTTTCAAAACGAGGGCACAGGAACAGGTGGAGCAAGTGGGATGAAGGACAGTCAGTGTTTGAACATCAGCCCAGGATCTAACAGCCGGACAGGAGATCGTTTCTCAAATGCCCTGCCTTACCCAACACCGATCAGATGGCAAAGACGCCAGGGCACCCCCAGTCAGCTACCCGGGCTCCTGTGCAACTCAGAGCTGTGCTCCTTGCTGCCTGCTGGCTCACGCCAGCGTTCACCCCATCCCAAGTCGGCCCCTGAGCCCCGCAAAACCCTCTGGGACAAGGAGCCATCTGGTTCCTCTGGTGCCTTGGCCTCCACCCAGGGATTCTGCATCCCAAGCTTTGGCAGCATTTCCAAGGTGGCGAGGCTGCTCCAAGCCCAGTTCAGGAAAGATCGTAAACCACAGTGACGGTGAGCATGGACACCAGGAAGCCCCACAAATAGCACTTAGCGGAGCAGACCTCTCTGCTCAGAACACCTCTCTTCTCCCTCGTTTTCACCAGTTGTGATGCATTTGGGTTCCCAAGTTCTCCTTTCAAATCATTCACACGCTTCACTTGAATTCCTCTGGTTTTCTCCTAATACCCGCTTCTCTTTAACTTGTGGCTGAGCAGAGCCTATGCGGAATAAATGGATGTTTAATTGGGTAGAAAGAAGGGGAAAAAAAATGTTAGGCATGGGATACTCAGTGGGTGACAGCCAGGCCTGGAGAGGAGCCAACGCCAGGGGGCACAGCCAAGAAGATGACACGAGGTGAACCTGGAGGGGCCCCCAGAAGTGAAGAGGGGCCCAGAGCACAGGGAAGCATTCGGAAGGGGAAGGCTGCCCGTCCTGCTGGCTACAAATGTCCCCACTTCATCCCCACTCATTACGCAACCCATTCCAAACTTTGGCCTGAAGAGACATACTACAGTGACTTCCCATGAGAAAAAATGCCAAAACTTTTATAACTTTACACAGATAACAGCATACACGGTGTAAGACGACAGAGGGCATCTCAGAATTACTTTCTGCATGTTGTCACGCTTGGGTGGAGAGAACCATGCTTGAGCAGTCCTTGGTCTGAAGGTCTCTCTTCTTACAAGCTGTTGCCATTTCTACTTCTAGCTCCCTCAGAATCTCCCAGACTGTCCGTGACAGCCTAGGACAGAGCCCAGGGCTCATGGATGAAAGGTCTCAGCCATGAAGCGTGGCCTGTGGTTAGTAAATTCAACTGCACTGGACTTTCATTGTCACACGGACTTGGTTTCAAAATTTTCTGGGAAATTCATCAAAGCTGGCACCAATAAAAAAGGGGGAGGGGAATGAAAGGAAAAAAAGGAAGGAAAGGAAAAAGAAAAGAAAATCAGCAAGTCAGCTCAAACAGACTGGAGTACATTCAGCTCTACAACTGAACAAAAATATTCTGGTTGTGCTCCGGAAAGACTTACTCCTGCTACGCTCCTCCCTCGTCCCTTGCTCAACATCGGGCCTGGTTGGTCTGCTAGAGCACCTGATCTTCTGGTTCTCGGTTGAAAGACTTCATTCCACAGCTACGACTGGCAGCCTGTGGCCCCAAAGCACTTCTCCCACATGCTTGTGGCCTCTGACCGCGAAACATTATTTATGGAAGAAGGAACGAGGTTAATTTTGACTCTGGTCTGTTGAAATGTGCTCCAAGTTCTTTCATTTAGTGATGGCAACAACGTGGCGTAAGAGCTTGGGCCCGGCTCTACCTCAACTAATGTGTCATGAGACATGACGAACAGTTCAAGAGGGCGTCCCCCATTTGCATGCCTGAGCCCCGGGGCCTGCCTCCTCTATTGCAAAACCATCCAAGGGCCCCACTCACTGCTGTGCTGGAAACAGCCTGATCCTGTGTAACCAGGTAGCTAGGGCTGGGGCTTCCAGAGTAAAGGGTGGTTTTATAGGGAGGTTCCTTCTAGAACACTCTGGGGATTTTAAGTCAGAGAAGCAGGAGCTCTGGTCCCCACCGGAACTCCATTTTCACTATGAGTTCAGTCAAAACCAGAAAGCCAGACAAGTGGCTCGTAAGCAAAGTTCTTCAGAAATCTTGCCGAAATTCCAGAGATGAATGCATTCCTGACGGGACGGCCAAGCAGCCCGGACCCGCACAGGCGCCATGCAATTAAGAGCCATTTTCGGTTATTCTGAGATGAGCAAACCCAACCAAAGGAAGGAGCGGGGGCAGGCGTGGTTGAGGGGGGAAGCGGGAGGTGAAGAAGCCAAAAATAAAGCCCTGTTAATTACCAACTGCGGCAGGCAGGTGGAGGGGAAGGGAGCTCCAGAGAAGGAGCCTGATTGAGCAGAAGGATCTGACAATGCTGGAAAGATAAAAAGGGACTGATTGCTCCCGCATGGTCTGCCCCAGCCTGTTCTGGCAGGACTGCTCAGAGTTTGCTCCTGCTCCTCCAAAACTGACTCCCATTCTCTGGTCCCCCCTCCCTCCCCTTCCCCTTCCTCCAGCACACCCTCCCAACAGCAAACCAGAACAGTGTAGAAAGACCCCGGGGAAACCGCCACCATAAAGTGTGCTGTGAAATGATGATTTGACATGAAGTAGGCATCCGTGAAGTGATACAGGCATATGATCTGAAATTGTTGTCAAACAGTACCAAGAGCATGAAGTTACAGGAAGACATAAGTCTTTTCTCTGCATGTGCCTCTGCTCCCCAGAAGTCACCATGACTAACAAGCTGATAGGTAACCTTCCAGAAACTCTCCTAACTATAATTAGCCTTAGCTCTTCTATGAGCAGGACGACAGGATACCTACCCCCTTAGCAACAGAGCATAATTCCCTCCCTCTTGATTTTGTAACTAGTACTTTCATTGGATTATTTTATTTCCAGCTTTTTTACTTTTCAAAATAATGTGGTGGAGCCCACGTATCTCTGTTTAACGGTGTAAGAATATCCATTGGATGGACTGTTACAGCAAAGCTGCCAAGGGAACTGATTTAATTCATGTTCAATATTGAGGCTACTCCACCTTAAAGAGGATTGCAAACTGGTGAACAGAGCCAGAATGACAAATAAGGAAGCAGAGGCGCTATTCTGATCACAAGGGATTCCATTCTGGGCAACCACTTCCTGTGGGCTCACTTGTGTCCCGGCCAAGAGAAAAATGCAGGTCTTCCCTGAATGCTGCCACAGTCTGTTTGGGCAGAGATTCCTCCAAACTCAATAGCCTCATTGGTTTCTGTGTCCTAAGGACAGCTTTAGATATTAAATAATAAAGCAAGAAAATGAGTTAGACTTCAGTCACAGAACTGTAGCTACCGATGGGCAGTAGAGATGATACCATGATGAGACTGAGAAGACAGTCAAGAGGTCTCAGGGCAGAAGATGGGATGGTAGGACTCACTGGGCCTTGGCCTTAAATTCTATTTGCAATCATCTGTGACCTTCATTTGGACGACAGTGTCTGGAGATATTAAATTATTCTGGATTTCTCTTGATTCTACGTTCTACTGCCTGACCTCCCAAATCCATGCCTGAATCCAGTGCCTGAAATTACTGCTACCCTGGGGTGGTATTCAGAAATATCTATCTACTACCATCATGGGGCAAAGTGTCCTAACCAAATGACATGAATAATTTGATAGTGGAGGTGAAAGTACCAGGTTACCATGATCACACCAGGAGGACGGGGGTAGTTAGCATAGTGCATGTAACGTACTTAGAGCAGCACCAAGTACACAGTAAGTGCCCTATAAATGTGCTTTGCCATCATTCTCACAGTCTGATTCCTTTCCACCAAGCTACTTTCTAGTCTGGTCACTGATTTACCTTATGAATTTTATTATAGGGCAAAGACTGCTGGGACCACTCAGGTATATGGCCCCCCTCAATGGTTATATGCATTTGGGTTTATACAACAGTCTCTTGTGAACTTGGTAACTGTTAGTAAAACCCCCCTAAATGGGTAATTTTATACTTCAACTTTCCTGGGCCACAGCAGCTAGATAGTTGGTCAAACTTTATTCGCGATGTTTCTGTGAAGGTATTCTGGGACTGAGATTAATATTTTAATTGGCATATTCTCAGTAAAGCAGATTACCCTCCATAACATGGATGGACCCAAACCAATCACTTGAATGCTTTCACAGAACAATGAGTAATCTTCATGCAAGAAGGAATTCTGCCACCAGACTGCCTTTGGACTTAAACTGCAAATCTTCCCTGAGTCTCCAGCCTGCAGCCTCCCTTATCAGCTTTTGGATTTACCAAGCCTTCACAACTGTGAGCCAGTTCCTTAAAATAAATATCTCTCAATAGATAGATAGATAGACAGACAGCCTAACCGTTTCTGTTGTTTCTTTCTCCAAAGAACTCTAGCTATGCTCATATAGTTCTTCTCCAAAGAACACTCTCTATGTTCAGATAGTTCTAGATGCCCTGAAAAATTCAAGTTCAAAGACCTTGCAAACTGATCACCAGATCTTGGGCAGAAGTGACACCACCCATGGTATTGCAAGCCTGTGTGGTTTGCATGAACAACCCAACCAGCCTCCCCCACATACACACCCATCATACTGTGAACCTAGAAGTGGGTCCTTTTTATGATGAAAAGAGAAAGTAACCTAATGGAAGTATCAACCAGTTAGTTCTCATGCTGAGTTGAGAGGTGAGGGATCTAGGAAGAACAGAAAATAATTTTCTACATTGTTAACACTAAATTAATATCAAGACTTAAAAATATTAGGCTGAAGAACTTGGGTCGCTCAGTAAGTCAAGCAAGTGACTCTTGATTTCAGCTCAGGTCATGATCTCAGGGTCGTGAGATCGATCCCCAAGTCAGGCTCCCCACTCAGCAGGGATCTGCTTGAGATTCTCTCTCTCCCTCTGTCCCTCCAAACCCCCTGCTCGTGCATACATGCACTACGCTCATTCTCTCTCTCTAAAAAAAAAAAAAAAAAAAAAAGGCAAAATATCCTTTCAGACATAGAATAACTGACCCTATAATTCTAAATCAAACCTGCTTCATTCAACATTGGATACATCATTTGTAACAAAATTAACCAATAAATCAACACAGAATTTGAGCTTTTGTTGAAACAAATCTTGTATAGGAGAATAGTCTAGACTTTGAAAAAATAATCATACATACATTGGCTTATTTCCCTTAAGAGGGAAATAAGTTAGACAGTGTATGTTCTACAAAGTCCTATGGATATCAGTTTATTTGAACACCAGTTTATTCCAGTTCACATTTAATTAAAGGACAGGGGACCCTGGTGGCTCTGCTGGTTGAGCATCCAGCTATTGGTTTCGGCTCAGGTCATGGTCTCAGGGTGGTGGGATCGGCCAGTGTAGGGCTGCGTGCTCAAGAGGGAGTCTCCTTCTCGCCTTCTCCCTCTTCCTCTGCCTCCCCACCTGTTGGTGTGTGGTTACTTGTGTGCACGAGCCCAAGTTACCTCCCTTTCTCTTTCTCTCAAATAAATAAGTAAATCTTTAAAAAATTAATCAACAAATAAAATAAAATAAGAAAGAAAATCATTCAACTGTCTGCTCTAAATCCTCAGAACCTGGTGGCTTTCCTTCCCCACTCTGTAGTCCACTGTATAGAACACTGAGTCAGAAACCCATTTCTGCATGACACGATTTCAGAAAGTCCCAAAGAGCTCTGGATCTCTCTTTTTAATAACAGTTTGTCTACATCAGAAGACTGTGGTGAGAGCCTGGTAATGCACGCAGGAGGCACCCTGACCAGATGACGGGCAGGCATCTCTGATGATCTCATTTGTTCTAGTGAAAACCAAATTTGATATTGAGTCAAATCTTGTACGATCCCACTAATACAAGGTATCTACAGTGGTCCAAGTCACAGAGATAGAAAGTAGAATGGTGGCTACCAGGGGCAGGGAGGGAGGTATAAGAGGTAATATTGTTTAATGGGTAGGGAGTTTAGGGTGGGAAGATAAAAAAGTCCAGAAGATGCATGGTGGTGATGGTCGCTCAGTGAGGTGAATGTACTTATATCGCTGAAGTGGCGCTTCATAATGGTTAAAATGGGGGCACCTAGTTAAGTGTCTGCCTTAGACTCAGGTCAGGATTCCAGGGTCCTGGGATCAAGCCCCACATTGGGTTCTCTGCTCAGCGGGAAACCTGCTTCTCCCTCTCCCACTCCCCCTGCTTATGTTCCTGCTCTCTCTCTCTCTCTGTCAAATAAATAAATAAATAATCTTAAAAGATTAAGCTTAAAAGGCTCAGTCAGTTGAGCCTCTGACTCTCAGTTTTAGCTCAGGTCATGATCTCAGGGTCATGAGATTGAGTCCTGTGTGGTCTCCATGCTTAGTGGAGAATCTGCTTCAGATTCTCTCTTCCCCTCCCCCTGTGCTCACTTTCTCTCTCTCTCTCCCTCAAATAACTAAATAAATAAACTAAATAAATCTTTTTTAAAATGGCCAAAATGGTACATGTTATGTATTTTACAATTAAAAAAAGAAAGGTGATCCTATGTCCCAGCTTGTCTAGGGCAACCCCAATTTCTATCTTTGGCCCTGCATGCTTGATATTAGTGCCTCTTTTTCCTCTTAGTTAAGCCCTGTGACTGGGTCCCAAAGTAGACAACAACTAGCATGACACCCCTACGGTTAAATAATTATTTAGTGTTATCTAGCTAAAACACAGAAAAGTAAAACTTTTATCCCTAAATCTAATTTCAAAGCCTGTGTTTTCTACCACCTCACACCCTACCATGTATCCAATGACTTCCTGTATACATCAAGTTTTCTAGCATTTATTGTTTTTTTTTCAGCCTTTTGAAAATCTAAAGAACTACTTTTTTTTATTTATTTTCAGCATAACAGTATTCATTGTTTTTGCACCACACCCAGTGCTCCATGCAATCCGTGCCCTAATACCCAGCACCTGGTACCCCAACCTCCCACCCCCCGCCCCTTCAAAACCCTCAGATTGTTTTTCAGAGTCCATAGTCTCTCATGGTTCACCTCCCCTTCCAATTTCCCTCAACTCCCTTCTCCTCTCTAACTCCCCTTGTCCTCCATGCTATTTGTTATGCTCCACAAATAAGTGAAACCATATGATAATTGACTCTCTCTGCTTGACTTATTTCACTCAGCATCATTTCTTCCAGTCCTGTCCATGTTGCTACAAAAGTTGGGTATTCATCCTTTCTGATGGAGGCATAATACTCCATAGTGTATATGGACCACATCTTCCTTATCCATTTGTCCGTTGAAGTGCATCTTGGTTCTTTCCACAGTTTGGCAACTGTGGCCATTGCTGCTATAAACATTGGGGTACAGATGGCCCTTCTTTTCACTACATCTGTATCTTTGGGGTAAATACCTATGACCCTGCAATTGCACTAGTATTTATTGTTTTAAATCTGCTGCCTTAAATACAGCTTTGGTGTGCTATCTACCTTGTAAGAAAACAACATCTTAACACTGCTCTCCAGAAATGCTTGTGCATATATATATATATATAAAAGTCATTACATGCTCAGAAACGTCTGTAGTTCTGTGTGTGTGTGTGTGTGTATGTCTGTAGTTCTGTGTATATATATATATATATATATATGTAGTTCTGTGTGTGTGTGTATATATATATATATATGTATATATATATATACATGTTCTGTATATATGTGTGTGTGTGTGTATGTATCTATCTATCTCTATATATATACATATATATTTTTTTAAAGGATCGGTGGGTGAAGAAAAGAAAGGAACTTCCCAGACAGTACGTCTTCTGGTGTGGTCCAGTGGGTTTTCAAGCCAGGAATGGGGCCTGGGGTGTAAAAAAGTCCCAAAGCAACAGCGTCTGGAGGATAGTACATCCAGTGGCCAGCACAGATGTTGATACTGAGCAAACACGAGAGTCACTGTGTGATTCAGCAGGCAAAGGGTGTGTGATGTCAGCAAATACACAGACGGGAGCAGCTACTGGAAGCAGGAAGTCAGCATCTGTTTGGCAAGTTTGTCTTTGACCCAAAGGATTCCACTGAGGCTTTTTCTAAGCTCACTGGAGAGAAGGAAGCAGTGTCTCCACTGGCTTCAGGGTCATCCAGACTGAGCTGGGATCCCAAATTCCCAGTCATTCCCTCCAGCACCTTGTACAGACGACTCGAAGTCCTTAATCTCAAGGATCTGAATGCCTCCCTCCCAGGGCTGCTGTGAGGATTCAGTCTGCCTGGGGAGCGGGCTGCTTAGCCCACAGCACTAATACTCAGTATTATCGCCTAGAAAACAGAGGCTAAGACCACTTGAAACTACGATCCTAGTAAGAATTTTTATTCTCTTGCCCACAAACCCAAATATTCACTAGCAAAATAAGATAGAGTATGGCCACCTTCCACAATCCGCACACTCTGGGCTCTGCAAGTACAAGGCCTTTGGGGGAACCCAGAATTAGCTAGAGAACTGCTTTCATTTTCTACTATTCCGCTTTCTGGGCTTGGCCTAGAGCTTGCAGTCCCATCTCCAATAGGAGCCAAAGTTCAGCACTTACAGAGAAGCCAGCCAACCCTGCCGGGGCACATCTCAGCCCACGTGTGGAGACCCGGGGAGACTGTCATGCAGAGCCCAGTGGCCTATCCCGGGCTCCTTGTGTGTCACAGGGATGTGGCCGGTCCCCAACCCTCCCTCTCGCTTCCTCACACCCTCCCACCAGATACTCCACTCAACTCCTGTGTTCTCTTTCTTTTCAGCACCAGGGCTCTGCCAGGCTAAGTGTATACTCCAGACACTGCCACAACCCCTGGGAAGATCTGTGGCTATTTTAGGCATTTTATATGAGCTGTTTACACTACCTGGCAACATTCTTCCAGCAGAATCCTGACATGCAGGAAGAGCCAACGAGTTATAAACTGGGAACATTTCATGCTTTTGCGTCTACAGTTTTAAAATATAATACCATCTCACGGCTCCCCAGAATCCGGCCGAGTATGGTTTCGATGGGATCACTCCAGCCACACGAGCATCTGATGTTCACGTGGATCCTCCCGGTGTAGAAATCCCACCTCTCTCAGTGACGGAGAGGCAGGCACAGGTCATGAGAACTACGGACACTTCTGAGCATGTAATGACTTAAGAAAAAAATAGGCATAGAATTTCTATCACTGATCCCACCAAATAAACATGACCAGTTTTGAACCAGAAAAGTGCTTAAAAGTGTTTAGAAGATCAATGTGACTTTTAGCATTTACTTTTCATAAACAAACATAAAAAGCCTTTTTTAGCAGAGTAAAAATGTTGACTGTTACTGAACCATCAGAAAGGACATCAAAAAAGTCAGGGAACATTAACCAAAGCAGAGACAGGATGGAAGGGCACAAGATAAAACAGAAGACTGGGACAGGAGCCTTGACTGGCTGCGATCCCCACGGAAAAGCATCACCAGGGAAAGGTGTGCTACAGTACAACCAAGAACATTACCTAAAATGAGGTCACGATCCTCATGCTCAAACACAGCTCTCGTCTCCTAGCATCAAAAAGTCACAGAAATAGGCTTTGGGCAGACGTGGCTCACCCATTTTTAAATCTACATCAAATTGCAGACAATACCTATTCCCTTCTCATGATTTCAATCATGGTGTTCACAATATACAATGTCTCTAGATGCACGAAGCCAAGATTCAAATCTTGGCTGCCATGTTTTCAGCTCCGTGGCCTCGAACAAGTCACTTCCAAAAGAAATAATCATGGTGCCTACCTTACTGTGTTGCTGTGAAGAGGACATAGTTAATATGTGCAACTTGCTTGAACAGTACCTGGAGCTGTTCTCATTGTTATTGACATCTTGGGGGACAAGAAAATTCAATATGATTAAAATCAGGTGTCCAAATAAAAAATTAAGAGGCGTCGATATTTTATAAACCGTTGTAAGCTCCCTAGAACAGAGTGGATTATGTAAAGAACAATCCGTCTAATGGGAATGAAGAGAATGATCCTGATTCAGGGGCAGGATTCTGAGGAAGTTCACTATTTCTCAAACGTAAAGTATTTCACAGCATCATTTGAAGACAAGAGCAGTAAGTTTTCCACTGCTTGGAGGTCTGCAGATGCATTATTTCTTCTGCTGGAAGTCTGTTTTCAATTAGCTTTTGAAGCTTTTGCAAATGAAAGTGCATTCTATTCTATTTCAATAATGTCACATTTTACATCTTCTGTCACTGCAAGTAACTTCAAGTTTGGGCTTTGCTTCATTATTTGCTCTGCATACACTGCTTTTCTGATTTTTTTTTTTTTTTCATTTTGGGGAAACAGTGCAAATTTAGTGTGATGTGCAGCATTTCCTACCACTAGGGGAATGGAGGTAGCGCACACAACTATTTTGAAATTATTTTTTATCTTTCAGGGTATTCCAAATAGGGACATTGCCAGCATGGCTATGGCTACTCAAGGAAAACCATAATGCCTGGTTTTCCTTAATACCTTGCTTGAGCTTCTAAACTGTATCATACAAGAATATCTTGGGTTCCTTGTACCTCAGTAGGTAGAATTTGTTTAGGTAGAAAACTAAAACCCTCTGTTTTATTAACATTTGTACCAGTTTCATCCTTTGTGAAAAAGAAAATAAGCAACAGTAGTAAACAAGGAATTCCTTCAAACTTAAAACACAACCCAACCGGCTTCCCAACTCCATCTTCCTCATCAATGGTGGGTTCGTTTCTGGTTCATACCAGACGACATAACAATAATAATATGTAGTAGTCATCCATCTTGTAAATGTGCCCTGTATATTTGCAGCCCACAAACATATTTTGTCTAGTTGACATATTTTTTTAATGTGAGTTATCACTTAAAAATGTGGGGCACCTGGCTCAGTCAGTTAAGCATCTGCCTTTGCCTCAGGTCATGATCCCAGGGTCCTGGGATGGAGCCCTGCAATGGGCTCCCTGCTCTGCAGGGAGTCTGCTTCTCCCTCTCCCACTCCCCCTGCTTGTGCTCGCTCGCTCTCTCTCCCTAATAATAAAATCTTTTAAAAACATAAAATAAATAAAAATTTGGACATTTTATTTGTGAATCTGGATTTTCATCTTCCCTTCAAAATCAAAGTTCTATGGGGTACGTAGGTGGCTCAGTCGGTTGAGCACCTGACTCTTGGTTTCGGCTCAGGTCATGATCCCAGGGTAGTGAGACTGAGCCCCTCGTCAGGCTCCACGCCCAATGTGGAGTCTACTTGAAGCCTTTCTCCCTCTGCCCCTCCCTTCCCTCTCTCTCTCTCTCAATGTCTAAAATAAATAAATCTTTAAAAAGAATAATAAAAAGTTCTGGCACTTCCAGATCCATGTTGTCAGCATGACAAAGAGCTGCCTGGAACTCAGCAGCTGCTCCCTTTGAGCACAGGATAAGCTTCCAATGCTCCCCCGTTCCACAGTCTCAGGGATCTTTCCTAGGTTCTCCTAAGAAGCTAGGGGAGGCTCTGTAGCAATTCCAGCATTTAAATGTACCCTGACCTAGCAATTCTTGTCCCCCAAAATCTACCCAAAATCATGCAAGTATATATGGATATCCATTGCAAAACTACTTCAGAAACACTGAAACAACATAAAAGTTACTAGGGACTGGCTGAATAAGTGATGGCAAATCCAGGAAAGAGAATATCAGAGACCCTCCCCCAAACAATGAGGTAAATCTAGAGCGTCCTGAAATGGACCTAGGTCTAAAAAAGCAAGGTGAGGAACAGTATGTAATGTGGGGGGAAATGAAGGATAGATTAACATATGCTTTTATATGTATTTCAAGTGTTTGGAAAAAAAATATGAAAAAATTTTTTATCCAGGTGCCTTGGAAAGGAGGGGTGCGCCAGCTACTCTGGCCCTCTTGCTGTTAGCAGCTTTGGGCACAGTGGGGTCAGAAGAGGTCTATCCTCACCGGCAGAAAGAAACCCTCCCTGGTCAGCCCAGTTCAGTAGGGTAAGGAAGGGGTAGCTCTCGTATCAGGGGAAAGCCAGGTCACTCGCTCCTGTCCATATGCTCCAGAAGGGCAGGCAGGTGGCAGGACTTGGCTGGAGCAGCTCGATGACGTGCTTTTGGTGTTATTAGCGGAGGATGGAATTGTGCAGGGGACACTGGAAACCGGGGACAGAGCAGAACACAGCCAGGTGTGATATACTGTATAATATACAGTTAAACCCTGTGATTGATGTCTAGCCGTCCTCATCAGCGCTCCACACCCAAGACAAAACTCACCTCCACAGCCTCTGTAGACACTCCAGGCCACCTTCACCCAGGCCTGAAGGACTAGAAGCAACTGTCAGCCCCGCCCCAACCAGAAGATCCCCACCCCCACACCTGCTTCTAACTCCGCCCACCCCACCCCCCAAAGGCATCCAAGCCAAAACAGAATAAAAAGACATGTGGCTCTTCTGAAAGCTATCACTTCCTGCTAATGCATGATTGGGAAAGGAAAAAATTAAGCAACCAATTAGCAAAAATAAAGAAGCCCAGATAAGGAACAGATGACCCCCCACCCCCTGCTGTGGCCACCTGTCCCCAGCAACACACATGGACCCTCTCTGGTACTTATTTTCAGAGCCAGAGTCTGGGGTTTTCAATGTCCCTATTCTTTTCAATTACTATAAGATACAAAGTAAAACATGAAGTCTGTATTTAATAAGGGTATCCACTCAGAACTAACTGATAAACACAGAATTTAGAAAACTTAGTATTATTTGGAAAATAATACCCATCATACTCTATTTTATTGTATTATACATAATACCATAATGAGGAAACAAAACATGACTCCCCTGTTGTTTTCTCTTATTATAGCTTGCTCCTTTTCAATATGCCAATGTTCTTATACCAATAACTTGGGGATAAGAGTTGACTAAGAGTATTTTCAGCCCCTGTCTTTATCCATTTGTCAAAATCTGTACAATATATGCTACAAAGAGTGAATCCAGATGTAAACTCTGGACTTCAGTTAAATGTATCAATACTGTCTGTACCAAATGTACCTCCCCCCCATGCAAGATGTTGGTAATGGGGAAAACTGTGGACTGTGGACGTAGTGGCTGTATTTTCTGCTCCATTTCTCCATAAACCTAAAACTACGCTGAAAAATTACTAATTTAAAGATTGCTACTACCAAAAAAAAAAAAAAGATCAATTTCATGCCTCATCACAAAAATTATGATACGTGGCTGTCTAATCAACACGCACAATTTAAGAAGCTATCAAGAGAAAAAACAAATAAAACTAATTCAGACCCCGCTAATGCACAAATTGTGATAACGCAAAATACACTTCCACCTTCCACTTCCGTCTGAATCTTCTAACTGTGGCTTGCTAAGCAGGCCATGGAAGATGGTCCGCTCTCTTCACCGTCTTCCACAGCACTGCCTCGCTCGCGCTGTAATCCTTGCATCATCGAGGTCGTAAGTAGAAGGCGGTCTCATCTGTGTGTCCAGCAGGTGGACCAAGACTAACGAACATTAGCACCCCCAGGCTGCTAAAACACTGCCCTCGTTCCGAACAGCTCACCTTTCCTTTTCTTTATTCCAAGCTGGCCTTCTCAGTCACTGCTTTTTCCGACTGGCCATTATCAATGGCACCCGGCAAGATCTCGACCGGCGCCTGCTTACCTCTGAATCTTTGGCCTGCTGATTTCGAACGACTATCAGATTGTACAGGATTCTGTCGTCATCTGCCTCTGTGTGGGACAGGTCATGGGGCATGCTCCACAAATTCTTGTCATCGTCTCTCGCCAGAGTTGCTCCAAATGAAGAATATGGATTGCTATCACTATGGTGTTTAAAAAAAAGGGTATAAGCGTTTTGTAATATATATAATGTATATAACGTATACATCAGATGCCTGTAACATGTAATGCAAATAAAATGTTATATACTGTATAATATACAATGTAATATATAAACATATATTTCTACTAACAAGGCCTGAACTGTCTCTAATAATTAAGCATAGCACAGTAGAATAATTTTAAAAATGGCTTTTAAAATGACAGAGAACAGATGTAACCAGACGCCTGGGTAGAAGGGATATTACTACGTTCATCAGGAAATTGAGCCCTGCACATCCCAGCAGTGAAAATGAAATCCAGTGGGGGGAAGGGGAATAAAATTCTTGTATGATTAAAAGAAGAAATTGACAAATGACCTGAAGAGGTGAGCTTTTCACGGGCTATGAGTTCAAGGAAGCACAGTAAACTGAGATCACGATGGCAATGAACTATCAAATTCCTTACAAGAAAGTGAAGAAACAAATATGCATATCCAAATGCTTTCCTTTTTTTTTTTTTTAAAGATTTTATTTATTTACTTCAGAGAGAGAGAGAGCAAGCATGAGTGGGGGGAGATGCAGAGGGAGAAGCAGGCGGCTCCCTGCTGAGCAAGGAGCATGATATGGGACTCGACCTCGGGACCCTGGGATCATGACCTGAGCCGAATGCAGATGCTTAACCAACTGAGCCACCCTGGTGCCCTCCAAATACATTCAGTAGTCAATGTGGATTGTCGAGTAAGAAGTTCAGTAATCCTATTTTTGTATGTTCGCTCTAGGATTTACCCTCTACAAGGTGGTTACCTGTGCTAGGACTTCTGGAGGAGGCAAGTGGCTAAGCCTCACTTAGGACCTGCTTGCACCTGGCCCTGGTGAGTTTCTGTGGGACTGCACAGCTAGGGTCATGTCGAGGATATTCCCTTGATCTAATTATATGTATGAAGCCCTGACTCCATGTTAACCAGAGGGCTCCATAAAGTTGTGAACAAAACAGACACATAATCCCCATCCTTGGACCTCACTAGAGCCCAGGGAGGGAAACACATTAATGAATGACCAGGTGACTATAGAGTGAAAAACTAGGATACGCGCTGTAGAGCCAGTGGTGGGAAGCATCAGGTAGGCATTGTAAAGAGGGGGTGCTTGAGCTTCAAGTTGTAATTCTGGAACAGAGTTCCAGGCAAATGAAATAACACATTCAAAAGCCCTTGGGTCCAGTTGTAAAAAGTGGAGCACAAGTGGCGGGGGATCTTGGAACCAAGGTCGGCAGGAGACCACTATCTGCCTCAGACAAGGGGCCAAGACACTGGACCCTGAAATCCCTCTAGCTACAGTGCAAAGTGTAGGGTCTGGGACTGGACAAAGAGATCAGAGCGATGGAGAAAGGAGCAACCTATGGGGAACCAGAGGCTGCTTGGCCACATGTGGCTGTCATGTAGGCAGCCTGACACAGCAAAGGCAGAAATGCAGAAAGCACTTTTGTTCAGAATAATGAGTCAACAAAGAATTCAATCAAGAAATAGGCAGAGGACATGAACTGACATTTCTACTAAGACCTACAAATGGCCAACAGGCACATGAAAAAGTGCTCCACATCACTCAACATCAGGAAAATACAAACCAGAACTGCAATGACATATCACCTCACACCAGTCAGAATGGCTAAAATTAACAAGTCAGAAAACAACAGATGCTGGCAAGGATGTGGAGAAAGGGAACCCTCTTACACTGTCGGTGGGAAAGCACTGTTGGTGGGAATGGAGGTTCCTCAAAGAGTTGAAAATAGAGCTTCCCTATGACCCAGCAATTGCACTACTGGGTATTTACCCCAAAGATACAAATGTAGTGATCCGAAGGGGCACGTGCACCCAAATGTTTATAGCAGCAATGTCCACAATAGCCAAACTATGGAAAGAACCTAGATATCCATCAACAGATGAATGGATAAAGAAGCGGTGATACACACACACACACACACACACACACACACACAATGGAATACTATGCAGCCATCAAAAGAAATGAAATCTTGCCATTTGCAACGATGTGGATGGAACTAGAGGGTATTATGATGAGCGAAATAAGTCAATCAGAGAAAGACAATTATCATATGATCTTTCTGATATGAAGAATTTGAGAGGCAACGTTGGGGAGTTGGTGGGTTAGGGAAGGAAAAAATGAAACAAGATGGGATCAGGAGGGAGACAAACCATAAGAGACTCTTAATCTCACAAAATAAACTGAGGGTTGCCGGTGGCAAGGAGGGGGGTAGGGAAAGGGTGGTTGGGTTATGGACTATGGGGGAGGGTATGTGCTATGGTGAGTGTTGTGAAGTATGTAAACCTGGCGATTCACAGACCTGTACCCCTGGGGCATTATAATAATACATTATATGTTAATAAAAAATAAAAATTTAATTAAGAAAAAAAGTGAAATCTTGCCATTTGCAATGATAGGGATGGAACTAGAGGGTATTATGCTGAGCAAACTAAGTCAATCAGAGAAAGACAAAGACCAAATGATTTCACTCATACATGGAATTTAAGTAACAAAACAGAAGAATATAGGGGAAGGGAAGGAAAAATAAAACAAGACAAAATCAGAGAGGGCGACAAACCATAAGAGACTCTTAACCATAGCAAACAAACTGAGGGTCACTGGAGGGGAGGTGGGTGGGAGGGGGTAACTGGGTGATGGACATTAAGAAGGACACTTGATAGAATGGGCATGGGGTGTTGTTTGCAACTGATTAATCCCCTTAACTCTACCTCTGAGTCTAATAACACTCTATATGTTAACTAAATTGAATTTAGATTTAAAAATATTTTTTTAGGGCGCCTGGGTGGCTCAGTGGGTTAAGCCGCTGCCTTTGGCTCAGGTCCTGATCTCAGGGTCCTGGGATCGAGTCCCGCTTTGGGTTCTCTGCTCCGCGGGGAGCCTGCTTCCTCCTCTCTCTCTCTCTCTGCCTGCCTCTCTGCCTACTTCTGATCTCTCTGTGTCAAATAAATAAATAAAATCTTAAAAAATAAATAAATAAATAAATAAAAATTTTTTTTTAAAAAAAGGATAATGAGCCAATGAAAGAAAGAAGACACAGATGAGGCCTCAGGGTCCTGGTGGCACATGTCAAATTCATTCACTCGTCCCTTCAGTTGCTGATTCCACAAACTTGAAATGGATGCCTGCTGTTTACTGCGCGCCAGGCTGGGTGTTTTGGGGACGTGAAAACAAAAAGGACATTGTGCGGTTCTTAGTGTGACAAGAGTGCAATGAGATAAGTGAAACTAAATTTTTTAAATATAAACAGAACATCGTAGAACCAGAGAAGGAGTGACAACCTGTGTGATGGGAAGGAAGCTCAAGAAAGGTTTTGTGGAGGCGACCTCTAACCCAGACCCGAGGAATGTGCCACCGGGCGCCAGGAGGAAAGCCGGGGAAAGGTATTCCGGGCAGAGGGAATGACGGGGGCGGCGCACGGAGGCCTGAAGCAAGCACAGGCCTGGGGGATTCCAAGCCTCCCCGTGTGGCTACACCACACAGTGCTGGCACAGAGGGAAACAGAAGCGTGGGAAGAAGAAAAGGTCACTCGGGGTCAGACCGATAAGCGTGCTGGACTTTGGACTTTATTGTGTGAACTGTGAAAAGTTAAGGGGATTTTGAGCCTTGCCAGGTCTGGGTTTTAGAAACAATTCAGGGGGAGGAAGGACCAAGGACATGGCCCAGGAGGCCATCCCGGGTGTTCATGATGATCTCTGAGGTCCTCTGTCAGGGGGCCGGGGGCGGGAGTGGGGCAGACAGACACAGAAGCCCACAAACCAGCCACCACCACAAGGCCGCTCGATTTAAATGTCATTTGTTAGAGTTCCAATGCAGGTTGCTTTGCGGCACAGGAAAGTGGAGTTCTGCTAATAAATACATATTTCACCATACATGTCTGAAATACTGGCTGGGAGAGCACGAGCAAGGGTGTGGATACGGAAATAGGACAGGAGCGGACATGGAGGATACACTCTAGCATCTCGAGAGGTTAGAGCCCATGGCGGGCAGAGTCCTAGCTGATATGGGAGACGGAGGCCTTTAACTGACCCCATGCAGAGGAGGCCAGGGTTGACCTTGAGCCTATGGGACGTTCACAGGGAGGTGAAGCTGGCTTGGGAACAAGGACGGGGCTGGCCATCTAGACTAGGGAGAAATGCCCATGCACTTCCATCCCCTGGAAGACGCAGCATCGGAGGACCGGCCTGGGCCTGGGGAGTAAGGAAAGGCTTTGGGGGAAACAACTAGACTTAAACGGCAGGAATGGAAGGGCCACTGGAGAGAGAAGGGGAGTCCCAAGGAAGACAGACGGTGAGGCCGAGAGGAACTCCAAAGGGCAGGCAGACACTGGAAAGGCGTCCACGATGTGAGACGTGCTGCCTCTGATGGCTTTCTGCCTAAGCAGATTTTACAGTTGTTGATAAAGCCCCGCTGCCTTACACAGAGCTTCGCCTGGGGGCTCCCATGTCCCACCCCTCCTGCCACACGGTTGTCTGAGGTCAGAAGGATAGGTAACACTACCCCGTTTGCAGATGCAGAGCAGACTCAGACCAGACTTTGCCATTGCTTGACCGTCTGCCCAGGACTGACCGCCAGATGAGAGACCTCCCAGCATGAGGTCCCCAGTGGGGTGGCTCCAAGCAGCCACGTGTCACAGGCTGGACATCCAAACGCGGTGACAGGGACACACCCACAAATGGAGCGGCTCAGCTAACCAGTGCACGTGTGCATGTTGCCCTCTAAACCGGCAAATTCCCCCAGGGCGGCTCCTCCGGGCATGGAGACCCCAGAGGCTCACGGTGGCCGCCGCCCTGGCTCCCGATGCCACTGGACATTTCCCTCCGGGGCCGTGAGACTCTAGTACTTTCCTGAAACCGCTCTTCAGCTTGTCCCCGAATCTGTTCCACTTGTGTCAGTCTGGACTCTGCAAAAGTCTGGAAAGTCCCTCCAGGGAGGGACTGTACTCTGCACTTCTTAACATCCCACACGGCCTGGCAGGAACAGGCAGAGAGGAGGTGTTTTCAGAGTATGTGACGAGTGTCTGTTGCAAAGTGAGCTGTTAGAGGAAATGTCAGCCACAACCCCCCATTGCCACCTTTCTAAGACTCCCCCCAAATCAGGAGGTTGAGAAATTCGCCAGTACCCACCTGCTTTATCCGTGATCAAGCACATGGGACCACGAGTAATCTAGCCCACTTTCTGCTCGCAACCCACAATCCCTTTGCATGTTTACATTACAACAGGTGCCTCCCGGGCTAGTCCCCTTCCTCTCAAAGCCCATCTCTCTCTCTCTCTTTATCTGTCCCTCTTTCACCCCAACACAAACACACACACACACATACAGGAACACGCATGTCTCTGGCCAGTGTGAAACACAGCCTCTCCTGCTTCATCTGCAAACCCAAACACAGCTGCACAGCGAGGTCAGCACCGGGCCTGTTCAGAGGAGCTCGTGCTCCAGACACGGGGAGCCTCCCCAGTGCTCTCCACATCTCACACTGCCCTAATTAGAAGCCGAGTTGCCCTGGAATCCCATGAGCTTCGGACTGCCTCGTCCCTGACACCCAGGGGGATGGCATAAAACAGGCAAGAGAATCCAGCTCTTTGGCCCCTGGGCGACCAACGACTCTGACCCGTGCTGTTTACCTGGGGCTCCTGCACTCCTCCTGAGAGTGGGATGTGACCCTAACCCTAACCTGGTCAGCCACACTCCAGTCCAGATGAAAGTGAAGGAGGGTCTGTCAGAGTCCACCCGACTCGCTGATCCCAGATTCTCTGCTCTGGCAGGCTAGACCCTGACCCTTTTCTTCTGCACTGCCCACCACATCCAGGCATCAGTCTGCTTTACTTCAAAACTGTAAGCCCGTAAGGTGGAGAGACCAGAAATAAGAGAGAGAGAAAGAAAGAAATGTGTAAAGCAAATGACAGGAGAAGCAGCTTGGGAACCTTGTGAAGGACTCTGAGGCTTGTGTAAAGAGAATTCAGTGCAAAGGCCCTGAGGTCTGAACCCACGAAGCTCAGGGAAGACAGAAAGCAGCGACAGGGGGGTGCTGAACCAGGAACTTTGACCTTCTCCCCACCCCCCCATAGAATGATTTTGAAAAGGTTCTTAAGAAAGTGAGAGCAGCTGTTTTGCCCCCGGCCACCATCTGCTGATAATAAATATTTTATTAACCTCAAGCATTTGAGAAGTGGCTCTGAAGTCACATTAGAAGCTGAAGCAGTTTTCACTCCCAACAGGTAGGACGGTTCCACCCCTAGTCCTTCCTGGGGGCGTAAGACCCCGACACTCCTCTTCTCTTTCAACCCATCTGCAGCTCCCAGGAGACTCCAGATCTGGGAGCACCAGGCTCCCTGCCTGGGGCCCGAGGGTGCAAAGTGCCGGCAGCTGCTAAGACTGCTTACCCAGAGTTTCCAGAGCTTCCCGTGAGTCCTCCCTACGAACAAGACCTTGGCAGGCCCAGGAACTACCGTGCATGCTGCTGATACCCATAGCTGCAGGGAGTGGCTCCATGGGTCTCCCCACAAACAGGCCACGTGTCAGAGGTGGCTGGCTTAAGGCTGAAGCCCTAAAGAGAGTGAAAAGATAAAAATCTCCAATAGGGATGCCGGGGGTGTGGGGCACCACTGGTTGAGAGTCCGACTCTTGGTTTCAGGTCATGTTCTCAGGGTCTTGAGATGGAGCCCCGTGTTGGGTTCCGCACTCAGCAGCGAGTCATCTCGAGAGTCTCTCCCTCTGCCCTACCCTCCCCTGCTCTCTCTGATAAGTAAATTATTTTCTTAAAATCTCCAGTAAACAGCAACCAAAGGTCTCAAAAAACAGACCCCGAAGGCTGTTTGGTGCCACCTCCTTGACTAAGGACTCCTCACCTGATTCCCCACCGAGAACGGGTCTGCCTGCTGAGCCCCTGGCTTCCAGATCTTTCCTTTCCTCTTGCTAAGGAAGCCTCCCAGTGACTAGCCAGTGGGGCCAAGATCCTCTCCCTCTCCTTCTTTTCCCCTCCGTCCTTCCTCTGTGCTGCTGCTCCCTCTCTCTCTCCCTCTCTCTCTCTCTCTCTGCCCCTCCCTGCCTTCATTCCCTCCCTGCCTTTTTCCTTCCTCCCCTCCCGCCAGACACCCGATCTCTTCCTCACACCGACTCATCCGGTCAACACGGTTCCGTAGATGCCAGAGTTTTCCTCAGCATTGCGCCAAGGAGGTCCATGTCTTCCTTCAACGCTGGAGGCGCCCCTCGCCTCAGTGTGAAGGAAAAAAAGCCCCAACCGGGGCCCCTTTTCCGGCCCTGCTGCCCGCTGGGCCCCCGCCCTCCTGCCTTCTGTCCTCAGGGCTGAACAAGAGCCCCAGGACAGCACGTCTCCTGCCTGCGCCCAGCGCTTCCCGGCTTGAAGACGGCCCTGACAAGAAGCCTGGGAAGCAGTCAGGAGCACGGGACCCAGTCCTCGGTCTGCTCTGCTCCCGCTCTTCCCACTCACCTCACCCCCTCTCCTGTCTACACCTGTGTCCCCAGACTCCTCCACGTGCTGCTCCTTCCCATTTCTGTGGAGCTGTGAGAGGCACCTTGAGCTCCACAAGGTCACAACCAAGCACCTGGTTGTCCCACCTGACCTCCCCACCAGCAGCCTCCAGTCCGATCCTGGACACTCCATCCTTCCCACTGCTCCAGCCAAAATCCTGACGTCACTCTTGGCTCTCTCATCCCCTACCTCCAAGCCATCAGAAACTCCCATTGGTTCTACATGCAAAACACATCCATCTCCCACCACTCTGAGCCAAGGATATAAGGGGCAGGCACTGGCACGTCCCAGCACAGTCTGGGGTCTGGCGAGCCAGGGTGGTCGGTCTCCCATCTGGCATAGGACTCCCTCCACTCACTCACTGTTTCTACCACCGCTGGACCGTTGCGCCCCACCAAGTCTGTCCCTAACACAACAGCCAACATAATCCCCTTACGGTGTAAATCAGACCACGTCACCCCTCCGTCAAAACCCTGCAGTGGCTCCCACTTGACCTAGACTATAAGCCAGTCATTCAGTGCTCTGTTAGGCTCCATAGGACACCCCAGTCACTCTGGCCTCTTCGCTGTTCCCTGAACCGCCCAGTCACCCTGGCTGTCCCTTCTACCTGGAATGTTTTCCCCCAGATACCCACATGCCCCCTTCACTCCCCTCCTCCACATCTGTCTAAACCTCAGCTCCTCCATGAGGCCTGCTCTGACCAATCTACTTAAAATGGCAAGCATGCTCCCCCGCCCATGCTCTCCTTTTCTTTTCCCTGTACATGTTTCTCTTCCCGTTTACTTACTACGTTGGCTGCTTCCTCCCCCACTAGAGTAAAAGCAGGAGAGGATCACTACCTACTCGGCCCAGGGGTGATGTATCAGAGGGCTCAGAACAGCTCCTGGCATGCAGGAGATGCTCAATAAATATTTTCTGAGTGATGAATTGTTGTTTCCCAAGTTCACAGGGCTCTGAATGGTCGAAATGAGGCTGGAAATCCCTGTCTCCAGACTCACAGACAAACTCTCAACATGTTTTAGCTATTTCAGTTCACAAAGGTGAAGCTCATCATCTCTCCAGAGGAAGCAGACAATAAGTACATACATTTGTATCAGGTGATGCTCCGGGCCTAGCAGGAATACCAGGTGAATGAAGGGACAGAGGGAGGAGGTGGGGGCCTGTTTTAAAACGGGTTGTCAGGGAAGCTTTTCTGATAAAATGACTTCGAGCAGAGACCTGGATAGAGTGAGGGAGTTACCCACACAGGTAAGTGGAGGAAGAACATGCTAAGCAGGTGAACAGGAAGTGCAAAGGCCCTGAGGCAGGAGCATGCTCTGTGTATCTGAGGACCCAAGGGAAGGTCCATATGGCTGAAGGAAGAAAAATTTCACCTGATGTGCTGACTTTAAAATCGGAGCCTGGTGTGACAGTCCTAAAGTGGAAACTACCCAAAAGTCCACCAACAGTAGGATGGGTGAGCAAAATGCATACCCTACAGAAACCGAGAATCACAAGTTAATTGACACACTGCAACCTGGATGGATCTTGCACAGTTGGATGTCATTGAGTATAGCTGAAAAGCAGGCAAAACTAAAATACATGTTCAAGGTGCACACATAGATGGTAAAGCCTTAAAGAAAAGACAGGAAATGACTATCACAAAAATCTAGATAGAATCTGGGGTGGAGGGTACGAGGCTAGCCATAGTTATCTCCTGGCCCGGATGGTAGCTATAAGTATAGTTACTTTATAGCTGTTGTTTATACTGTAGCTATTTTTATATGTTTTTAGTTTCCTTTGTTTTAATTTTTTTTAATTTATTTGACAGAGAGATATCACAATTAGGCAGAGAGACAGAGAGAGGAAGAAGCAGGCTCCCTACTGAGCAGAGAGCCTGATGCAGGACTCAATCCAAGACCCTGAGATCATAACCTGAGCTGAAGGCAGAGGCTTAACCCCACTGAGCCACCCAGGCACACACGTTTTTAGTTTCTGATAACGCATATACAGATGTGAATTTTTTTTAAGTTAAGGAAAAAAATAGTAATTGAGGGAATTCAGTAAACTCTTAGGGGGGTATTTTAGATACATGTTGCCTCGCCAACATTATTCCTTAAGTAGGGCCCCAAAAAGAACAGAGTGCACAGTACATAAAAGGCACCAAACAAATATGTATCAACCAGACTAAAAAAGACTTCCATCGTTAACCAAATAAATTTATTTTACCCAGCACTGAAGCAGAATTTACTCTCTAAACAAAGGTGAAGAGATAAGATCACTTCAAGATATCTAGAGAAAAAAAGTTCCAGGAAGGGGCCCCTGGGTGGCTCAGTGGGTTAGGCCTCTGCCTTCAGCTCAGGTCATGATCTCAGGGTTCTGGGATCGAGCCCCACATCAGGCTCTCTGCTCAGCAGGGAGCCTGCTTCCTCCTCTCTCTATGCCTGCCTCGCTGCCTACTTGTGATTTCTCTGTGAAATAAATAAATAAAATCTTAAAAAAAAAAAAAAAAGTTCCTGGAAACCTAGATCACAGGCTGCGTAAGAGAAAGAAATTTCATCTTCTCTGGAACTTCCAGTGTCACTAAGACTGACTCATGCAATTCACGAAAGGGGAAGAGAGACACTGGAGGTTCCCTGGAAAGAAAACCTTTAAAAGTCATCCCTCTATGCACCCTGAGTGGCTGACTTCTTGGTAAAGCATTCACCTCCGACCCATTGGACTGGAGGCCCAGTCTGGGAACTGTGCCTTTGACCCCTGCCTCTCTCCCCTCTGGCTTTCGAAAAGGTTAAGCATCCAGGCTTTGCGAAAGGTTCTTCGAGCTGGGAGCTGATTCCTGCAGTAGGAATCCTTTGTGCCTCTGCAAGCATTTCCTAGGAATCATGGTCCAGTCCAGGGCTCCGGGCTTTGAAGCTGCAGATTCTACAGGAAGTCGTGGCCCAGCTGTGTCAGCTCGGGGAGCCCGGCAGCACACTATGGGGAAAGTCAGGCCATCTGGGACAGCCCGAGAGAGCTCACTGACGCGAACTCTTCAGCCAACGTTTCTTTAAGCCCTTCCAAGGGTGGAAGATAATTTATTCAGCTCGGAGGTCATGTGAGTCCACACTGTGAAATGAAAAACTCCACACATGTAAAGAATTATTGTTCCTCTCGAGCTGGTGCTGAGTGCCTCCCGAATGTCTTTAACCCCCCACCCTTCTTTCCCATGGGCACCTGCTTTCCCACGGGCAGCCCGAACACAGGAACATGAGCTTAGGGCTTTCGACCCCAGGTTCTAACGATGCTGCAAACACAGTTTCTAGCACACACCATGTTAGCAGGTAGCTGCACATCTCCCTGCATATGAGGCAGTCCCCGCTCTTTCTACAGTGATGAAATATAATAGGATTTGAATCCCAGCTCAGCCAAGCATGCCTATGAGCAAGTCACTGAAGCTCTTGAGCCTCAGTTTCTTCAACCATCAAGTGGGGATTGCAGACGGCTCCGCTTCACCGTTCCCACGTTCGCACACTTACCCACTTACTAAAAACTGTCTGTCATCCCAGATCGATGCTGGTGCTGCTTCTGCAGCATTCAAGGGGCACGTCACCAGCTGGGTTCCTCTGCACGATGCCCTGCTTGCTAGGCTCAGCTCTCACAGTGCAGACAAGTGTCCTTTCCGTCATGTATCTGGTGCCAAGATTTTTTGCATTTCTGTGTTTTTTATTGGTGATTCCACTGTTTGGAATGGCCCCCAAGCATAGTGCTGAAAGCCCTCAAACCCGTGGGTTAGATAAGCTCCATCCAGACAGCAGTGAGAGAGAGGGCTGCAGGCCCTGAGTTCAATGCTAGCGAGTGGAAATATAAAGAATAAGATGTCGTGGAGGAGAGGTCGTGGAGGAGAGCCGGGAGCTAAGGCGATGTGGTCGCTCGTCACGTGGCTCACTCAGGTGGCTTAAGAGAGACCCACGATTAAAAACTCAGCCACGGTTGTAATTCTCTCCCTTTCTTCTTTGCCTTTTCAACAACTGGACTGTCGTGGTGCTTATCGGTTACCGACAGCCAGTAAAAATCAGAGATTGGCGTGAATACAAATGAGAGCGTCAGACCTGTACTTCCCCGAAAGTCTTCAGAGGGACCCTTGTGAACAGGTTTTAGAGTGTGACATTTGCATGCCAGTTCCTTCACGTTGCATCGAAGGCTCTTCCAGATCTCTGAGGTCTGTCCCGTGGGACATCATACAGCAGTGGACTCTGGGGCCGGAGGATGGGACATCGCTCTGCTCAAAGGCTGACTGCAGCTGTGCTTCCAGAATCATGTCTGACATTTCAAGGGCCACAACTCATGCTCAGGGCAATTTTTATATGGCAAGGCATGCTTTGAGCACGGATGGAGGAAAGCCGTGCTATAAAAGTGAAATAAAAACCAATGCTCTGAGCTCGAACATTTTCCCAAAAGTACCCTGTAGTGGGTTGAATAGTGTCCCCCCATAAGATCTGTCCAAGTCCCAACCCCCAGTTCCTGTGAAATGGCACTTCATCCGGAAATAGGGGTTTTGCAGCTGGATTTACGATGACCCCTAAATCCAGTGACTGGTATCTTTATAAGAGCAAAGAGAGGAGTGTTTGAGACAGGAGGAGAGGCACACAGAGGGAAACAGAGGCAAAGACCGGAGGTGGGCAGCCAGAAGCCAAGGACACCGGCAGCCACCAGAAGCTGGAACCTGCAAGAAGCTATTCTCCCTAGAGCCCTTCCAGCTTCCAGAAGTGTGAACGAACATATTTCTGTTTATTTAAGCTACCAGATTCGTGGTACTTTGCTGTGCCAGCCCTAGGAAACTAATGATAAACACCCCATGTGTTTCTTTCCATTAGTCACATAAAACCTTGAGCCCAAAAGCTATTCACTATTTTACAGACAAATGATCGACCACTAGCCATTCCAGAACAATCCAGAACAATCCATTGGGCCTCAGTGCACATTGGTTCCTTATGGTTTTGATCACTATTTACTTTAGGAATACAGGCAGGGCAGGGAAGAATGGCAAGCAGAATGTCAAACCTTCCAAGATGATTAAAAAGATGAGTCTTAGATGACTCTGTCCTAAAATCGGAGTGAAGGGAAGAAAACAGAGACTGACCAAAACCTCTGCTTTCTTCAGCCCTAAAGCCTGGTGTGAAGGTCAGGTCTTACGTCCTTTCTCCAGACCTGTTCTCAAGCTTCCTGGCAATAGAGATGACTTCACCTATTTGCTGGTGAAACAGCCGTGAGCAGCTAGGAGTTGGACAATTGCTTGTGCTTCATATGCCCTGGGCCCTCAGGTTCTCTCCCTGTACCACAGACGGTCTCGCTGGCCCTGGAGTCCAAGTCAAACAATGTCAGTGGACACAAGCCCACAGGAGGAGGAGAATTTGCATCAAGCCTGGGACAGCCCTGCAAGATCCTACATCAAAGTCTGATCCCACAGGGCGCCTTGGTGGCTCAATCGCTTGAGTGGGACTCTTGATTTCAGCTCAGGTCGTGGGTCATGAGATAGAGCCCAGCACTGAGGTCCGAGCTCAGCGAGGAGTCGGCTTGAGGCATCTTTCCCTCCCTCCCCCTCTGCCTCTCCCCTGCTCGCATAACCTCTCGCTCTTAAAAACAAATAAATCTTTTTTTTTTTTAAAGTCTGATCTCACATACAAATGGCTATCAGACACATAAAAAAAATTTCATCATCATTAGCCATCAGGGAGATTCAAATCAAAACCACACTGAGATACCACCTGACACCAGTTAGATTGGCCAAAATTAACGAGACAGTAAACAGCTAGTGTTGGAGAGGATGTGGAGAAAGGGGAACCCTCTTACACTGTTGGTGGGAATGCAAGTTAGTGCAGCCACTTTGGAAAACAGTGTGGAGATTCCTTAAGAAATTAAAAATAGAGCTGCCTTATGACCCTGCAATTGCACTATGTGGTATTTACCCCAAAGATACAGATGTCAGGGAAAGAAGAGCTATCTGTACCCCAATGTTCATAGCACCAATGGCCACAGTTGCCAAACTGTGGAAAGAACCAAGATGCCCTTCAACACACGAATGGATAAAGAAGATGTGCTCCAGGGCCCCCTGGGTGGCTCAGTTGGTTAGGCGGCTGCCTTTGGCTTGGGTCACGATCCCAGCATCCTGGGATTGAGTCCCACATCGGGCTCCTTGCTCGGCAGGGAGCCTGCTTCTCTCTCTGCCTCTGCCTGCCACTCTGTCTGCCTGTGCTTGCTCGCTCTCTCTGAAAAATAAATAAATAAAATCTTAAAAAAAAAAAAAAAGAAGAAGAAGATGTGTTCCATATATGCAATGGTGTATTATGTCTCCATTAGAAAGAATGTATACCCCACTTTTGTATCAACATGAACGGGACTGGAAGAGATTATGCTGAGTGAACTTAAGTCAAGCAGAGTCAATTATCATACAGTTTCACATACTTCTGGAGCATAAGGAATAACACGAAGGACATTGGAAGGAAAGGAATTGTGAATTGGGGGCAACTGGAGGGGAAGATGAATCATGAGAGACTGTGGACTCTGAGAAACAAACTGAGGATTTTGGAAGGATGGGGGGTTGGGTGAGCCTGGTGTTGTGTATTAACAGGGGCATGTATTGCATGGAGCACTGGGTGTGGTACATAAACAATGAATATTAGAACACTGAAAAAAAAATAAAATAAAATTACCAAAAAAAAGTCTGATCTCATTTTGCAAAAGAAGAAAGTAGAATTTGAGGAAGATAAGGGAGGTCCACCCCCACCCCCACAAATCCCACAGTCAGTTAATAGCTGAAACTAGGACTCAGGTCTCCTAACTCCCCCTGGGCTTGGTTCACAGGGCCAGGTTGCTTCTACTTCTACTTTACCCACAAAGGACATGGAAGAAGGGAAGGAGAAAGGGGCCAAAACAGACAGGAGCCAAGGCTACTGATATCCACCAGTTTCTTGTGCATAAATCTTATGTTACTTTGGGAAAACATTTGGTAGTTTTCTGAATTTTTTTACAATGCAAGGCATGGATTTGGAAGTCTGACAGACATGGATTCAAATTCTGGCTCTCCGACTTCCCAACTGGGATTCTGAATTCATTTAAACTCTCTAAGCCTTGGGTTCCTCCTTTACCAAATGGAGCTAAGTAACACCCATTTCATTCAGTGCTAGGAATGACTAACAACAGAAGGTATGCAAGGAAATCTCACTCGTGCAATAAGCTATACCCAGGATGCACCATTTCTAGAAAGTTAAGAAAGAAGGTAGATGCAGTCAGGAGAGATACGTTGGGGGGTTCAACTCCATCGCTGCTTTCTTCAGGGGGATGCTGGGTGCATGCGTGTGTTGACTCTATTAGTCTTCACAGCGTTTTGTCTTAAATACATTTTTTAGAAAATTTACACATGGAAATTAACAAGTAAATAGCATTATCATCATTACCAATCAAAAAGGAGCTATTCCATTCTTACTCCATGTTGAGCACTGTGCTGGGCACAGGAGGAGTCAGGGGAGCTGGATTTAGCCCCTCTAATCTAGACCAGAACCTCCAATCAAGCTACGGTTGCAGCCCCCCCTTAGAAAAGTCATAACCATAAGAGACCCAAGGGGTAAACAGAAAGCAAAGAGATGCCATAACTGCTTGGGGAGACTTTCTAAGGCTCCATCACAAAGGAGGCAGCTGAAATGGGCCTGGAGAACAGAGCAAAGCTTAAGAAGTCGGAAAAAAAATAAGATGGCTATCTAACAAATATGGCATTGGCAACCACACACCAGGGGGAGACCAGCATGACAGGAACGATCACAGGCAGAAACCGGAGAATCAGACAAGCCAGGGAAAGAGGAATCGTGAAAGCAAGCGCAGACGGTCAGCACAGAGGTATGGCCCACGCACCAACGAAAGAACATCAGATTTCTATTTCTTGTGACTAGCAAGAGAGCAATTTTCATGCCACCAGGCAGAAACCAGAAACCAGATTTCAACAGCACCTGGGTGGGGTGGTCAGTTGAGCCTTCGACTCTTGATTTCAGTTCCTGTTGTGATCTTAGGGTCCTAGGATCAAGCCCAGAATCTGGCTCCCCGTTCATCAGGACTTCCAAGTCCATCCATGCTTGCATTGCAAGGAGCCACTAAGGAACTTGGGATTCTGGCTTTCTCTATCCCTCTGCTCCTCTCCCACCCGAAAATAAATAAATATTTTTAAAATATTTTTAAAAAAGAAAGCAGATTTCATGGTGAATGGGTGATAAGGAAGAAAGTGGGGGGTAGGGGGGACAGTTGACAACTCTTTCAAGACCTTTGTGCCCGTCACAAAAGAAAGCAAAGGGTAGTAATTGAAGTGCTGGGCAGTATCAGGATGAATTTTCAGGCATTCCTAAAAAAGGAGAAATTCTTTTTCTAGAAAAAGGGGAAACGAAGAACAGAGAGAAACACAGACACAAAGCAGACAAGGCACAGGCATTTCCCTTCAGGTATAAAATTCTAGAAAAGCCAAAAAAAGAATGAGGTCAAAACATAAAAGGCAAGATCAGATTGGCAAAGGAGATGAGACTCAGAGTTGCTTTTCTTGAACTCACGAGAATCCCTGGTGCATTTTGGAAGAGGCTCTCAAGTGACCATGTAGACAAATGACACTTGTCATTCCCCAACCACACCTCTTTCCAGCACTGCTCCCTTGCGGCCTGAAACAAAACTTGAAAACCATTACCTCACCATAAATGATTTAGTTAGGGGGAGAGCATATATACAAAACCCTTTTTTAATAAATATTAAAAAAAAAGACATAAAGAAGTCTCCATAAAATAAAAATTAAGACCATCTGGCCCCATGATTTCACCACATCAAGATTTCAAACCGGCCACTTTTCGAAACAGTCTGGCAGTTTGTCAAAAAGTTAAATGGAGGATTCCTGTATGACCCAGCATCCCACTTCTAGGGATATACCCAAGGTCACTGAAAACTTACATCCACACAAAAACTTGTGCGCAGAAGATCACAGCCCCAAAGTGGAAACAACCCAAATGCCCATCCGTTGGTGAACAGGTAAATAATATGTAAAGAAGCCAAACATAAAAAGGGTATTCAGCCTTAAAAAGGAATGAAGTGATAATAAATGCTACAATGCAGCCGAAACTCAAAAACACGATTTGGAGTGAAAGAAGCCAGGTGCCCAAGGCCACAGAGTGTTAAGATTCCATTTATAAGCAACTTGCAGAAGAGGCAAATCTAGGGAGACAGCAAATCTAGGGCTGAGCAAGGGGGAGTGGCGAGTGATTGCTAAGGGGTGTGGCATTTCCTTGGGACTTGAGGGAAATGTTCTCTCTCAGATAGGGGAGACGATTACACAACTTTCTGAATATATGAAAAACCACAGAACTTCCCACTTTAAAAATAAATAAACAAACAAAAAAAGATTTCAAATGACACCTCATGGTGACTTCAATAAGGAAGAACATACAGTTCCCCATACACACACCTATCACTGCTCCACACTTCCACAAACAGGCCGCTCTTCCCAAATGGGGTTGCACTGAAATGATGCCAGGATTGACACTAAGCCACAGAAGACCAGTCCACTCATATCCGCATGCTCAGAAGAATAACAACGATAATTAACACTAACAAGAATTTATTGGTTGTTTGCTATGGGTCAGAACACTCTGCTCAACACTTGACATGGATTAGCTCATTTTCTTTCTCACCGCAACCCTTTGAGGTACACACTGCTGTCCTCCCCATTTTACAGATGAGGAAATTAAGGCAGAAATAAGTTTCATAATTTATGCCCAGTCACCCAGTTGGGATTTTCACCCCAGGCAATCTGACTCATGAACACTAGGCTCTTCTGGCCCCAAGTGACTCCGTCTTCTTAAAATCACTTACAAAATTCACTGCCTTCCAATGCAAACCGGGCAGGTGAAGATTTTTAAATAACCAAAACTATTAACTCGAATAGCAATCGGGATGGAAAACTGGAAAGACTCAAGACACTGAGAATCAGTACTGTATTCTCGTTACACTGAATACTGACAAGTTGCGCATACAAGCAAGCATGAAATTCCAGATTGTTACTTACTTCTTTGTAGACTGAGGGTGGTTGACTAGCTGTCTCCCTGTCCATATTATCCTAATAGTCTAGGTTTCTTGTTGAAACCATCAGCAAGAGCTCAAAAAAGTTTGTGCATCATGTGTACAGTTGTTTCTGTATATAAAGCCGACATTACATATATATTTACACACATGTGCGCTCACTAAACAGTGAGAGGCAGATGGTGAATTCTAAATCCTAAGTCATGGGAGTGAGAGATGAATGAGCTCAGAGTCATCAAAGAGAGCTGCTGCAGGGAAGGGGGGTGGAGGGTGGCTTGAGAACCAGCATTTAGCTGGTTGGGGGGAAGGCAGGAAGGGAGGATAAAGGTCATTTCTTGAGGCAAGCTTGGGGGAAATAAGAAGGTTGAATTGCCCCTAGAACAGCAAGGATGCCTGTCTGATTAAATCAAGGAGTGCACAGTATTTAATACACTGGAAAATAAGAGTGGACAGGCAGCAAGGGGTTACGTAAGACCTCCTAAGTCAAGGGAAGTGTTTGGACTTGACCGAGTAAGAAAAGGTAAATCATGCTTTTGCAAACTTAGAAAAGCTTTATCATGTTAGCTGCAGGTTTCATAAGAAACTACCCCCTAAATATGACCTAATGGAACCCTCATTTCATCACTGCGAAGGTACAAAATTAATTGCTTAACATGACAGCCCAGAACAAAACTGTGTCGCATGGCCCCCTCCACAGAGCCACTAAGCGCACTCACTGCCAACCTGCGTTCCATTTCCTCACACTTCCTAACCGAACCTGTAATGAGTCAACATCCTAGTGAACAGGCTGTCCCTACAGGAAATAAGCATTTTTGTTTTGTTTTGTTTAATGTGAAAAGTATTACGGCGGCTCAGTCACTTATAATGGTCTTTCTTTGGTAATAAAACTGAAGGCACCCTACCCAACTTCTCTCCTGAACGAACTAGAAACTCACAGTCGCCTTTTTCACTGAAATACGCCTATTAAAGACACGGTCTCCGCAGGTCCTCCAGACCGACCCCGACGCCAACTTCTCTCCCGCGCTTCCCTTGGCGCTTCCCGCGGGCGTCCACCTGGGTCTCCCGCGCCTCCGGAGGTTTGCGCTCGCGGACAAAACTCCTACCCACGGGACAGGATCTCCGGGCGGAGGCCGAGGGGCTGAGTGGGCGCCTCGGTGCGACCGTGAAGCGAGCCCCCCTCCCCGGCTCGGACGGGCACACGGGTACCCGGCTCCGCGCCGCCGGCCGCCGCCACGGAAGCGCAGACGGCGGCCCCGGGGCGCGCACCCACCTGACCAGGGGCTCCTTCTCCGGCGCGGCGGGCTCCTCCAGGCACCCGCACGGGCAGCAGCAGCACACGGTCCTCAGCCAGTCCCGCGGCCCCATGGGGAGCGAGGGGCCCCGCGGCGCCGGCACACTGGGACACGGCCGCGGCTGCGAGCGAGCGCGGCTGGGGCGCGGCCACCCGGCCGGCGTCCAGGTGCGGGGACAGTGGCGGCCCGGGCGTCGCGGGCCGGTCCGTGCGCATCACGCCGCGGCCGGGGACGCGGGCGAGGCCGGGACACCTGCAGGGCCCGGGGTCTGCGCGGCGGCGCGCTTTCCTCCACTTGGGTTTTGTTTGGGGCGCCTGTTTGGTTGGGGCTTCCCCCCTCCCTTTCTTTTAATTCCCCGGGGGCCAGTTGGGACGCATGCGTCCCCGAGACGCTCCGCTGCTGCCCTCTCAGGAGGAAGCGGGGACTCCAGGCAGCCGGCACCTCCGATGGGCGCCCGGGGCTGGGGGAGGGAGGAGGCTTGCCCTGGAGTGACAGGGCACGAGGCTGGGCGGACTCCATTCAGACGTTTTATTGGCTTCGCTCCCCAAGGAAATAAAAGGTCCTCCTTCCTACTCCGTGTCTTCGAAGCAGAGTGGAGGGCACGTTTTTTACCAGGTCAGCCCCACACGGAGTAAAAGCTAGCAGAAGAGCGTGGATTGAAACGTTAGCGAAGCGGTTTGTTTGGTTTTGTTTTTAAGTAATCCCACACCCAGCATCAGGCCCCAACTCGAACCCAGATCAGGAGCCCCAAGCTTCCCGCAGTGAGCCAGCCAGACGCCCCCAGAAGCGGGTTTTTTAAAGTACTGCATTCCCCGTAATTTTCCAGTTGTTTTCAAGCTCACCAGCCCCTAAAACACAGAACAGGCAACCCCTGTCATTAGCTTCTTGCAATTTTCCAGAGCTCTTTATGTGCTTATTTATAAACGTATGTATGCTTGTACGAACTTGTAAGTATGTGTACTTCCGGCCCGCTCCTTTTTTTTTTGAAACCCAAATGGTAGCATACATCCCACATTTGCGCCCTGGCTTGTTCCACTCAGTAGATCATGGAGACCTACAGCAATACGGGTCTATCTTCCTCTGTCATTTTAAAGGTTATTGTACGGTCATACCGATTCCCATGTTATTCAAGCAGACCCCTACCTACTGACATTTCAGTTCATTCTGGCCTTTTCTCATTAAAATAATGCACCACTGACCATCCTTGAACTACACATTTGGACATGTGTATCTATTGAGTAAATACTTGGCAGCTCAATGCTGGGTCTTGGTAAGGCCTTTTTAAAAATTTTAATAGAGATCTTGCCAGATTGCTTTCCAAGGAGGCAATTCCAATTTGCACTCTGACGGGTAACGTGCGAAAGTATCTATTTCCCTGCACTCCTGCCAATCAAGTCACCATCTAATTTGTCATCTTTGCCAATCTAATTTATTCAACAAATACGTAATCAGCATCTGTTGTGTGCCAGACTTGTACTAGGCGCTGGGCAAACTGCAGGGAACAAAAGAAACAAAAATCCCTGTTCTCTGGAGCAAGCATTCTAGGAGGAGAGTTAGGCAAAACAAGTGTGTTCTTTAATGTGTTAGAAGGTAATGCGTGGGGGCTCCTAGAGGGCTCAGTCGTTAAGGATCTGCCTTAGGCTCAGGTCATGAGCCCAGGTTCCTGGGATCAAGCCCCACACAGGGCTCCCTGCTCAGCGGGAAGCCTGCTTCTCCCTCTCCCACTCCCCCTGCTTGTGTTCCCTCTCTCTCACTGTGTCTCTGTCAATTAAATAAATAAAATCATACAAAAAAAAAAAAGAGGTAATGCTTTTATGGGGATAAATAAGGCAGGCACGGAAGGAGACAAGAAATGCCAGGGAGGGGGATGTGTGTGTGTGTGTGTACACGTGCTGGGGAGAAGGATGCTGCCTGCAGTTTTAAATGGGGTGGTCTCAGAAAGCCTCCTAATATGGTGACATTTAAGCCAAGACTCGAAGGAGGTGAGCAAGCCAGCTATGATATCACAGGGAGGAGCATTTCAGGGAGGGTGGGGCTGGGCTAAATCCCAGAGAACAGAGAATAGACTATAGGATGCAAGAGAAAGAGAATTCTAGAGGCCCTGGAGATGTGTAGGCTAGGAGGAAGAGTAACAGGTAATGATGGAATATGGGACTTTGTAGGATTTTGCTTCAGCTTAATCTCCGAGTTGGAGGTGTTTGGGTGGAGGGAGTGATGCGGTCTACCTAGATGACAGTGCGATCCATTAGCTGCCACCTGGAGAAGAAACTGGGTGCCAAGGGCTGTTCAGGGAGATGCACGTGGAAGCCATTCCAATGATCCAGGGGACAGACCAGGGAGGTCTCAGTAGAGGTGGTATGGACTCTAGATGGAATTTGAAGTTATAGCCAACGAAATTTGCTAAAGGATTGGAAATAGAGTGTGAAAAAAGAAAGGAGTGACTCTAAGGTTTCCAGTTGACAAGCTGCAAAAGTTGACTCGCTGTTGATTGAGATAGAGAAGAACCTGGTGGGGAACGGGTTTGCAGGAGTGAGGAGGAAGAGCTAGAATTTACTTTCAGAAGCGTCAATTCTCATGGGCAGTGTGTTAATTTTTTTAATGTGTTGCTACCCGTAAGTGTGTCCTCTCCTGGCTACATTATGAAGCTGAAGGAACTTATCAAATGCATGTTCATTGACAGGCTGGCTACAGAAGGATAAAAAGTAACAGGAGGTTTCCTTTGACCTTGACTAAGGTTTTGATGTAAAGTCCACATTACAGAGTAGCTGTTGTTGCCAGGCAGCATGGGGCTGTGTTATCAAGCCCCACACCATGTCATTTATCACCTGCGACTATGACAGCAGGATGGCTGAATGCTGTTCTTGACGGCAAACTTCCGACTGGCTGGAAAATCCCTTTGGGAGAATGCGCACTAGGTTCTAAAATTGGATTTTGAATGTGAGTCAGTCCACTCAGGTTCAAATAGAAAGTGGGTAGAGAAGGCTGCCAAATGTGAACTCAGCCAGCAAGAAGATGCTGTCTAGGTTCTAGCAACTACTATTAACTACTGGAGTGGGATTTATTGAGTAGATAAATTAGAGAAGGCTTTCAGCTCTTGGAAAATACAGGTGCTCTGCCCCTTTTCTACATGTCACTTAATTCTTCTGAACCTCAATTTTCTAATCTTTGACATGGATATTGAATCTGGCCCTCCCTAACCAGACACTGTTGTGAGCTTCGAATAAGATAGTTCGACAACCATGAAGTTCCTTAGAAATGTCAAAGGTCAACACTATTGATCAAATCCAGTATAGGCCTTTTGGTTGAATGTCTTTTCCAATATTCCTTAGCTTGCCCATGATAGTATCTGTACCTCTGCTGTGTGGGGCATCTTTCATGTGGTCTGTTTCAGACAAGATATTTCTAGAAAGCCATGGAACCACATCTGCTTAACAAACATGATCAAGGAAGTCTTAATGGCCTGATTTACTAAGAATTGTATATACTGTTTACCTGCTCTAACAATTACTAATGTCTTTCTTTTAAAATTAATTTTGAGATATAAAAGTTGTAAATGAAACGTTCCTCTAGATAAGTTGAAATATTACAGCTCAAGTTCCTTCTGGCCACGATCCACAATCTGTTCATCTTCTGCCCTCTCCGGGGTAACCTTGTCATCAGTACAGTACCAAACCTTTTCCAGACACATGACCACCTGGGTGAACCTGTGATGTAAATTTACATCACGTGTGTGTTGTTATTCTTGGCAGTGTTTCGTTTTAATATAAAAACTGCATGTTAATCTGCCAGCTTCTTCCACCTAGTAGTATGTCTTGGATATTTAACCTTATTAGCCCATATAATACTACCTCATTCATGTTTTAACTGGTGTGAGTATTCTATTAACCAATTTGCTAAGGATTATTTTATCTATGTTTTTGCAGTGCCCATCTTCCCGGATCTTAAATACTCTCCTGATTTCCCTGTTTCTTTTGGTAAATAGGATCTTGGGGAAGAACAATGTTACCAAACCCTCCAGCTACAGCGTCCAGGTGGCTGAGACCACGTTTTGGTGACCCTGTTTCCTGTTTCAGACCTCATTCACAGAAGGGCAATGAGCCTTCCTGTTTTTAGAGTGATGCTAGATTGTTCCTACCGCCTGAGTTGACCCAGCACCACCCACCACAGATGCCAACATCTGACATCACCAAGAGCCCCTGGGCACCTGATGTCCGGGGAGTAGGCAATCTCCTGGGGCACAGGGTGACTCACAGACCCATCAGCTGCTTGTTTTCAAGGCAGAACCTCTGGCCCATGTTGTCAGCCTTCTCCATGGCAGGAAGAACTCTGGTGCCTGCTTTGAAAACAACAAGTCTCCTTTAAGAATTTATTAATGATTCCTGTGAGTTACCGGTAGAGGCATCCACAGGACAGGCCAGATCAGAAAATCACATTCTTAGGCTCCAACAGCACATCGTGATTGCATTCCACAGGAAAGTGAGGCTTGCAATGACATAGTTCAAGCTGATGTCACTCATAGAGTCATTCAGCAAATATTTATTGCACCAGGTCTTGGGGATACAATGGTGAATCAGAATGTGGGCTCCATCCATGAAAACAAGGATTTTGTTTTGTTCTTGCAATATCCCAGCACCTTAAGCCATGCAGATCCAGCGTAGGGACTCTGGAAGGGAAGGACTCTAAAAGGGAATTCTGTATCATAGCATCAACGAGAGAGCAGCCACAGGGTAGGCACCTAACAAATGTGTTAAAGAAATGTGTGAAAATAGAAAAGGGGCTGTTGAGTGAGTCCAGAGTTTGCGCGAAGTTATCTTTAATTTCTGAAGAGCCCCTTTATGATCCACCCATATCCAGTAGAGAGGTAGGGGACACTGTCTTCCTTATAGAAAACAACCATCCTCTGAGACAAGCCAGTAATCCAAGCAGACCTCAGCCTCATCACTGTGAGTGCCGAAGGTGGACCGAAGTGACCGAAAAGGGACAGCTAACATGCCTCCTGTCTCTGAAGAAGTCACATCAGGGACTGAAATGACTGGCTGTCACCAAGATAAAAGTGAGCCAAGGGTCCCTATTGGGTCTCTTGTTTCCATCCCTGCAATATGTCTCACGTCTCCTCTTTGTCTTTTTCTAATATTTTATTTATTCATTTGACAGAGAGAGACCACAAGTAGGTAGAGCAACAGACAGAGAGAGGGGTGGAAGCAGGATCTCTGCTGAGCAGAGAGCCGATATGGGGCTCAATCCCAGGACCCTGAGATCATGACCTGAACCGAAGGCAGAGGCTTAACCCACTGAGCCATCCAGGCGCCCCACGTCTGCTGTTTTTCTTTGAGGAAGACCCCCCTCCGATCCCATGGGTTGGGTCTGATGATCAATGTACTCCCCGCCTCCAACCCTCAGACCTTAACCCTCATTGGAGAATGAGGGATGGGTGTGCATCCAAGATGGGCCGATTAGACACGCTTCCTGAAATTCACATCTTAAGGACAATGAGCCAACGACAGAATATGGCTGGAGTGGAGACGTGAATTATTTTCAAAACAGCATCCTGAAGAAGTCCAACAGCAATTGCTGTTTAGATGTCTGGACCTTGCCTGTTCCCGGATCTTCCAAAATCCCATTGTTCAACCTGTTGAGGTTGCCCATCATTCTGAGGCTTATTCTATCACTTGTCAACTCAATATTCTTTTTCCTTTTTTTTGCTTCAAGTCAACAAGGGTCAGAATCTGTTGCTTTCACAGCTAAATCTATACAGTCCTACTGACGAGGGTTAAGAAACAAAAAAGGAGTGATTGTGCGCAGAGAGAGAATCATGAAAGACCAGCTCTTTTTTAGACCATACACGATAGGCCAAAATTTGATGAAGTCAGGTGAGATTTTTGTCTGTTTCTTTGCTTGATTTTTCCTCCCCAAAGAGAAACAGATAAAGATCTGCCACCCAAGAATCCTTCATTGTATCACTCTGTGGTTCTCCATAAAGCAAATGACTTTCCATATTGTCATACTATTTTTATTTGGTAGAGTCTGCTGATCAATTTCACTTGCTTCCCTGCCCCCACAATGCAGACTCAGAGAAAACCTTACTGATCAGTCTTCGCTCCTTCTTCAGTGTCAAGCAACGAACATCTTGGCTCTCTCCTCAAAATTTAGTAGAGACTCTTGCAAACAACTTCGTACGTAGGACCCAGTGCAACCCACACTCTGTAATGGCAGCCGCTGATGCTCTAGTTCTCACGTGCTTGTGTGTGTGCAAGGAGTTCTGCCGTCTGGAACGGATAGAAAGGACTCCTCAAAAAGAGAGCTAGTCCGTAGGTCTGTCAAGGTCAATGCCTGGCAACTCCACTACAGGGGCTTTCTGCAGGAGGGATTTAAGAATACTAACCCACCCCCTAAAAATTCAGAAAGGTAATTGATGAGTTCAGTGACGTCTACTCCCAGACCAAAAAGGAAGAGAGAAATTATTGCACTGGTTATAAGTTTCTAGTTTCCAGGTGATCCTAAACACCTGCATTAGAATCCCTGGGGAGGCTTATGGAAACACCAGATTCCCAGGCCCTACCAGAGGCCTTTGGAATCATAAGCTCTGGGCTGGGGCCCCGGACTCTGCTATTTTACCAGGCTCCCCAGCAGGGATGGTCCTTGGTGGAGGCTGAGGAGGTACTTATGGCCCAGCAGTTAAGGGGATACTCACTGTTGGGGCAGACCCTGCACTTGTACAAACAGCCCCAAGAGTGAGCCGCCCCTCACTTTCCGGACCCTAGTCCCAACCCCACTTCCCAGGCTTGGGAATTCTGAGGCACTCGGTTATGGACTGAACTGTGTCCCCTCCAAAATTCACATGTTGAAGTCCTAATCCCTCATACCCCAGAACGTGTCCCTATTTAAAGATGGAACCTTTAAAGGGATCACTGAGGTCAAAGAGGTCATCAATCCGACGTGACGGGCCTCCTTATAAGAAGAGGAGATTGGGATGCAGAGACGGAGGGAAGACCAGGTGAAGACACAGACAGAAGGCCGCCATCCACAAGCCAAGGCGAGGCCTCGGGATGAAATCAGCCCTGCTGGCACCTGGGCCTCACAGCTTCCAGAACCGTGAGAAAGTACACCTCTGCTGCTTCACCCACCGAGTGCATGGCGACTGTGAGGGCAGCTCTGGCAAACTGACCCACAGAGGACACCAGAGAACCACCGGCAGGTTCCCAGCAGGGGCTCTGGCGTCACAGCGCGCCCGTGTGGCTGCGGTCAGGATGAGGTGAAATACTACCCCGCAGGCTTACGGAAAACAGGAAGTGCTCCCTGAACTTCAGCTACAATTACTGATGTTAAAAAATATACATACCTTTGGGTGCCTGAGTGGTTCAGTGGGTTCAGCATCTGCCTTCCCCTCAGGTCATGATCCTGGGGTCCTTGGGGTCCTGGGATCAAGTCTGGCATCGGGCTTCCTCCTCAGCCGGGAAGTCGCTCCTCCCCCTTCCCTTGAGCCTCTCTCCTGCTCATGCGCACTCGCATTATGCATATATAATCACCTAGATGGCCCAGTCGGTTAAGCATCAGCCTTTGGTCATGATCCCGGGGTCCTGGGATGGAGTCCCACGTCAGGCTCCCTGCTCAGCGGGGCATCCACTTCTCCCTCTCCCTCTGCTGCTCCCCCTGCTGGTGTTCTTTTGCTCGCTCACAAGTGCGTGCTCTCTCTCTCTCCTTCTCTCAAATAAATAAATAAAATCTTTAAAAAATAAATACATACGTATTTTTTTAAAAGATTTTATTTATTTATTTGACAGAGAGAAATTACAAGTACACTGGGAGGCAGGCAGAGAGAGAGAGGGAAGCAGGCTCCCTGCTGAGCAGAGAATCCAATGCGGGACTCGATCCCAGGACCCCGAGATCATGACCTGAGCCGAAGGCAGCGGCTTAACCCACCGAGCCACCCAGGCGCCCAATATGTATTTTTTAAATACATAATTTAATCAGATTCTACTCCTTCCCCTTACACAGCCAACTGTGACCACCTAAAACTATTCAATTTAACAAATCCTCATTGAATGTCTACTTTATAAGCATGGCACTGTGCTAAACCTCTTGCGGAATACAAGGATGAAAAATAAGCAGCACTCGTCCCCAGAACATTACTCAGAACACATCTACCCACAACAAAAATTGCAGAATTATGATGCTGAAATCCTCTCTATTCCCCTGTGCCCCAAGGTGCTCAAACTTTTGGTTGCTCACATTTTTCACATAGAACTATTGTAACCAGACTCATCGAGCTAACTGTACTTTTCCCACAATGTTCCCATTCTAATTTTAATCCTCTAACTCTACTGGGACACACTGTTTAGACATCCAGGCTCAATCCTCACCTCTTCAGGGAAGAAACGGTTTTGCTCTTCCAGAAGACCCTCCCCTATAACCCCAACTGCTCTACAGCCTGCCAAGTCTCCCCAGTATAGCCAACTAAAATTAAACATCAGCCTGGATCCATTAGTTATACCACACTTGCTCCTGATGTGATTAAACTCTACTCAACAAACACGTATTAAGCACTCGCTACATGCAAGGTGACACGAAGACACTAAACAGGAGAAACCATTCATCCTAACTGCTATATTGGAGAATACATGAGCACCGTCGTTGACTGAGAAAGGCCCCCAAAAGTTTGCTCCAACTTTAAGCCAGATCCCACCAATCTGAGTGTTCATAAAGAACCAAATTTATGACAATGGGTTTTTAGTTTTCCATTCAATTGTATTACTTCTTTCTCCATAACACTCACAGAGATACAGAAACAGGCCAGAATCCCACAATTTTTCCTTGCAAGGTGTACCCAAGCGGGAAGTACCAGGTAAACCTCCCCATGAAGATTTCAGGTATCCGCTCCTCTAGTGCTCCATGCTGCCACCTAGTGCCTAGCCCTCGTAAGGAATCCTAGTTTCTTGGGAGATGGACTAAGGATCTGAAATGGGTTCCAAAGCTTGCTTTCTCTACACCACGTATTCAGACTTAGATCTCAAAGGACCATCTCAATATTCAAATGCGAGGCTTCAACGGTCTCTAACCAAACTCTAAACCTGCTAGGGCACTACTGAACGGGCCAGGGGCAATACGTCCCCTTTTCTTATCAGCATGTGCCACACGTGATTGATTTTTTGGGGATGTTTGTTTCATTCGATCGGATTATTGCTACTCGATTTATTAGATTGATTTACTATCTTATATAGAGGAAGTAATTGAAATCAGTGACTGAAACGGAAGCGTCTATGTTTTCCAATTTTATTATTTATTTTGCTTTTTATCTACTTGGAATAAAAAGTACTTCCATAAGGTGGTGGGGATATGGACATGGGGGAGGGTATGTGTTATGATGAGTACTGTGAAATGTGTAAACCTGGTGAGTCACAGACCTGTACCCCTAGAGATAAAAACACATTATATGTTTATTTTAAAATTTAAAATTAAAATTAAAAAAAGTACTTCCAAATCTATCGTGGAAACAACTTGACATAAGGTGGGAGCAAAACTCCCCAGAAAAAGAACAGTCCTTGGTGAAATGTGTCGATGGGCCACTTTCGCTGTGTAAAAATTCCCTCTGATGAATGGCCTAGAACTATGTTGTTCTGCATACTAATGGGGGGGGGGGGCAAGAGTTGGTGTGGGGACCAAGGACTGGAGAGAAACCAGAAGGAAGAAGAAGCAGGAAGGAGGGAGGAATGTAGCAGAAGGGCACCTTGCTGTGAGCTGTGTGTGAAGGAAGGTGGCAGTGAATCCTTCCAGAATAGGACAGCACCGCACGCCAGGACTCAGACAGGAAAGAGTGAGACTCTTAAACTGATGGATGCTTACTTTCTACTTGACCAAAGCTGAGGTCCCTTTGAATATGTTATGAGTGCCCTTCTCAAAGGCTTTGTGAAGTTGGCCAGCTTAGGCCTGTAAGCGCCACTCCCCCTCTCCTTGCTGAGCCCCACAAGGGTCTTTTCTCCATTAGCTCTGTCTGGGCGGTTTTCAGTACAGAGAGGCCTTTGTCCCCCAGGTAGGGATTTGACACGGAGCCACCGTCCTTGTCCCTCACGTCTTCCCTATGTGCCCCATAAGAAGGCGAGGTCTCCTGTTTTTTGTCCATAGGCATAGAATTCTGTTCCCCAGGGGAGGCAGTCCCATCCATATTAAATTTATGAAAAATAGAAGCTACAGGGCAGTGAACTTCCAAAACATTACAGTAAGTGAAAAACAGCTGGACAGGAAAGGTCACCTACCCTATGATTCATTTACGTGACATATCCAAAATAGGTCAACCCAAAAAGACAGCTCATCTGGGTGCCAGGGCTGGGAGGAGAGGAAATGGGGGGCAACCGATTGTTGGATATGGAGCTTCCTTTTGGGAATGTTTTTAACTTGACAGAGGTGGTGGATGCACAACACTGGGAATGTACTCAATGCCACTGAATTTACTAAAAACTGTTCATCTTATGGTATGCCAAATTTGCCCGAATTTTTAAAAATGGGTTAGGGGCTCCTGGGTGGCACAGTCGGTTAAAGCCTCTGCCTTCATCTCAGGTCATGATCCCAGGGTCTTGGGATGAGCCCCGAGTTGGGGGGGTCTCTTCTCAGCAGGGAGCCTGCTTCCTGCTCTCTCTCTGCCTGCCTCTGCCTACTTGTGATCTCTGTCTGTCAAATAAATAAATAATATATTTTTTAAATGGGTTAAAAAGACCTCTTCCCGGGGCGCCTGCATGTCTCAGTGGGTTAAACCTCTGCCTTCAGCTCAGGTCATGATCTCAGGGTCTTGGAATGGAGCCCTGCATCGGGCTCTCTGCTACGCAGAGAGCCTGCTTCTCTCTCTCTCTCTCTCTACCTGCCTCTCTGCCTACGGGTGATCTATCGAATAAATACTATAAAATCTTTTTTAAAAGAAAATAAAATAATAGGATGAAGGTAGCTTCGTGGTAATTTAAGAAGGATCAGGCTGCTGAGTTAGGTCAACAAAGGCAAATGATTTAGAATAGGCAGAAAGTGTCATAAACACTCCCTACCTCCTGGAGGCTGGCATTTGGGTTTGCATGTCTAAAGACTCAAACTTGGGGCTCCTACATGGTTCAATCCATTAAGCTTCTGTCTTCAGCTCAGGTCATGACCCCAGGGTCCTGGGATTGAGCCCTGGTCAGGCTCACTGCTCAGTGGACAGCCTGTTTCTCCCTTTCCCTCTGCCTGCCGCACCTGCTTGTGCTCTGTCAAATAAATAAATAAAATCTTTTTAAAAAGATAATAATAATAAATAAATAAATAAAAATAAAAACTCGATCTTATTATTGCTCTCTCCAAAGTTCTCAGAACTCAGGGATACTGGTTCACGCTCATAAACCCACTGGGAATTAAAGCATGTGGTCTAGGCTGACACAAAAGTCTCACAGTGGCTCGACATTCTGAGGTGCCAGAGCAGCCCATTATTTCCGCTTAGGCAAAACTGCACAGAAAATCAGATATCTTAGATTCTTTTTTGCACATGGACTTGGAGGGAAGGGAGTTGGTTTAACGAATTCAGTTCTGAAAGTCTGATGCACCCTTTTCCACAGCCGATGTGTACACACTGAGCCAAGCAAATGTTTGTAACCTGTGAGTGGGGTGTGTGTCTTATGACCAGTTTCTACACTGGATGATGGATCACTCTCCCACTTTGGAGGGCTGCATGTTTTCTGCTCACATTTGTATTTTAAACCAAATTAAAATGAATTATTGCTGTGAAATGACAGGGAATTTTGGAATTTACTCTAAGATACTTAGCAATCAAGTAGGGGAGATAAACAAGTTTGGAAAAACATACATCATAATTAAATCTGGGGAGGCACCTGGGTGGCTCAGTGGGTTAAGCCGTTGCCTTCAGCTGAGTTCATGATCTCAGGGTCCTGGGATCGAGTCCCGCATCGGGCTCTCTACTCAGCAGGGAGCCTGCTTCCTCCTCTCTCTCTCTCTGCCTGCCTCTCTGCCTACTTGTCATCTCTCTCTGTCAAATATATAAATAAGTCATCTCTCTCTGTCAAATATATAAATAAAATATTTAAAAAAAATTAAATCTGGGTAATGGATATTATGATACTCTTCTCTCTAGTGAATGTTGGAATGGTTCCATTAACAAAAATGTTTGTGTTATCTCTCGATGCCTTGGTGAGAGTCTGTCTCTCTCAGGATATCACATTGGTCACCGGCTCTACAGTTAGACTCTTTCAGCTCAAATCCCACTTCTGCATTCAGTAGGTAAGATCTGGAGCAAGGCATTGGGCCTGTTTGTGCAGGTTTCCCCAACTACAAATGCTGCTAGTGATGAAACCTACCGCATGTGGTCTTTGTAAGGGTAAGATGACATCATGCATGGAAAGTGTTTGGCACTATCTGGCATGTCGTAATCACTCAATAAATGATAGTTCTCATTACCTATGGCGTATTGGTTCTATAGCTCTGTGGGCAGTATGTTTCTGCTCTCCAATTTGAACTCCCAAGCCAACACAAATCCCATTTCTATCCACACATGCTTTGCTTGCTCAACAAAATATTCTCTTCTGTGTCTTACTGAAATCCTCTCCATTTTATTCCTCCAAGTAAAATAGTAAGAACTAATGAGGATCCAATGAAGGCATCCATCCTCCACAATTCCCCAATCTCCATCCCAACAACACAGAAGAGAAGGGTTGCTCCTTCTCCCTCCCCACCACGGTCAGTCCCACCAACCCCCAATCCAGACTCAATGCCTCACTTGGAAATCTTCCCAGGGGGAAGAAATAGACGAGTCTTCTGTTTTCAGCTCATCTGAAAACAAGAAGCTAAAGAAATTTAACAAAATCAGCTTTGGTACATACAGCCTTTACTTTAGAGGCTAAAATGAAAGGGTAAGAAATTCTGACAATTACTCCAAATCACCTAATCACCTATAGAAATGACCATATTATTTTTTTTAAAGAAATCTTTATTACCTGAGTTTATGGTAATTATTAGTATCTGAAAAAAGGTAATTCTGTTGGGTTATACTTAAACTACAAATTCTAACTATATTTGTGACTCAGTCTATACAGATGAAAACAAGCTTCATGGTCCAAATAGTCAAGAAAACCAAGGAATATTGGTTTTGCTTTGACTATTTGAGTTTTTCCAAATTTATCAATTGGATATAATTTCCCCACTCAAGTGTATGAACTCAACTATATCAATGTCACTGGAATAACTGGACCATTGTCCCTTTCCTGCAGCTCTACATCTTTACCTAACTGGTTTGTGCTGGGCCTGACTAACTGGTCATGCTAACCAACCAGGATGGGAGGCTGGCCAGAATTTCGTGTTGTGCCCAGTGCCTGCAGGACAGAATTCAGGTTAAGAGGCAATAATTTTATACCACCAAATACATATGCTCCTTGGAACCTGGTCTTTTCCTCTCTCTGCCACACCCATGTACCCCCAAGAACCATTGGATGTAACTGCAAACTCTCTCCTGTTTCTCCCCTTTCTTTACAACCAACTAATTCTTCACCATGTTACCCACTATCCAAGTAATGAATGAGACCATTTTTATTTTGCAATTTTTTTTTATTTGAGGAATTTCCAAACTTACCCAAATGTAGAGATAAGAATAGAATTAACCAATATATAATTATCTGTCAGTGGCCTAAACAATTACTATCATGCTTCCAATCTCGTTTCACTTCCTCCCATCCCCTACCCCACTTTTCTTTAAACTGGAGTATTTGAAACCAAATCCCAAATACCGTTTCTTTCCTAATAGGGAAGGACATTAAAAAAAAAAAAAAAAAAGTAACTGCCCCGTTATTATCACATCGAATGACAAGTATCTCTTGCATAACATAGGCTAATATCCAGTCCATATTCTAACCTCGCAATTGTCTCAAAGCCGTGACAAGAGTCAGTGGTAGAAGCTGGAATTGGAAACCAGGCAGTTGGACGCCAGCAGAGACTAAGAGCCCTAACTCATGGAAGGAGAGAGCCCACGGAGCGCTCTGCAGGAACGGGCAGGAAAGGGCAGAATAAACAGGGGGAGAGGATGTAAGGGTGCCTGTGAGCAGACAGGTTGTTGTTAACGTCTGCAAAGTGGCGTCAATCAGGAGAGAACGGACAAGCTCCAGAAGACCAAGTTTGGAGGCTGCAGATGGTAAAGAGGGATAGGCGGGCTCGCTTGATGAGAGGAGTAAGAACACACCCCGCGATGCAGCCCCCATGCGGACTGCGTTAGGACTTGCAGTCCAAAGGATCTGACTCCCACCAGGGCAGAGGGCAGACATGCCTCTGGTCCACGCCCAGCTGAGAAAACTGGGCGGCGGCGCGGCTTGGGGCAGAGCAGACACGAACCGACAGGGGGCGCTGGTTACCAAGCAAATCAGAGCATTGCCCGCGGGATTCCAAACATCCCTTTGGATAAGCAGAAATTTCGAGATTCCTTGGGATAATTGTCATAAAACAAGTGCTGGATGTTCACCCGCTTTTACTCGAATACACTTTTCTGGATTATGGTTTCAAATCTTCCTGCCAGTTGATCAAATTTCAACACTTCAGGGCAAACGGCCAAGGAAGAATTCTTGAGAGGTTTTTGGTCCAAAAAAGGTGATTTTATACAGTAGGGGGACAGGCTCCGTAGGCCGATGAGCTGCACCTGAGTGTGGGGGTGACTGACTATATGTTTTACGTTTGTGGAGGGCGGGGAGGTAGAGATAACAGGTTTCTAAGGAATTTCTGTATGCGCAAAGCAGGGTCTTACAGGACTGTGAAGATCTAGGTATCATCAAGATAACGTTGCTTCTAGTCTTTAACGAATATCCCTGGACTGCAAGCTCTAAGTTTCATTTAAAAAACATCTTTCTTTCCTTTGTCCTCCTCATCAAAATGAAACCCTTGTAAAGGAGGAGTGCAGAAGAAATACTAGAAGACACTGGAGCTCAAGTGGAAACTTTGCAGGCAAGTCTTGGCTTCCCAAGAAGGCCCTGTCCAGAGAGGCTCCTGTTCCACAATTTACCACAAGGTGACACTTTTTTGAGCCAAGCTTTGGGGTAGTGTTGAAAATTAAAGGGGCTGATTGTCACGGGATATAGGCATGTGGCAGCTTCAAAATGCACCCCTTAGGCCGTGGGCAACAGTTAATTGCCATCTCGGCCCTAGTAGATTAGTAGTTCCTCTTTATATCTGCTTTTCCCTTACTGGCTTTTTCAGTAAGCACTGTGCCTAATGTGAGGCTCGAACCCACCACTCTGAGATCAAGAGTTTTGTGCTCTATCAACTCAATGCCCCTATTCCATTATTCATTACAGTTCTCCTTACTTCCTAATAGCCAATCTCTCATCGCTCCCATCCCCTGTGGTAGCTCATAGTGCGAGATACTGAATCCAGGTGAGAGTTTACCATTCCTGCTCGCAGGGACTCAGACACCAGTCTCCTGGGGCTTATACAAAGACTGATCCACAGGCACAGAATCCCACGCATCAGCATCCAATCAGGTGACCCACTTCCCAGGAAAATGTGTGAGACTGGGTCCCTGACCTTGAAACCATCAGTCATTGCACACAAAGTGCTTCTAGAAGGAGCCAGCTCCACAGAGGACTAGAACAAGCAATGCACAGCCTAAGTGCCAGCAACCTTCTGAAAGGTTGGAGTACCATCTGTCAGGACGCCTTTCCCCAAAGGCTTTGGGAACATTTCTGGGAACCAGTGAGTGGAAGAGGGAGTGGTCCTATTTACCAACACTTCCAAAGCTCCACCGTGGGACCTGGTACTTCCCATCCATTTCTGAATCTTGTAGCATTGGAAGTCCTGGTTCCAAAGGAAGGCATTCTTGCCAACTATGAACTATGGCTGAGTTCAGGGACCATTGGCCTGCCTTTGTGCAGGCACGAGCTGATGAAAAAAGGAGTATCCCTGGCCAGCAGGAGGAGCAGAGCTACTCCTAGACAGTGAGGACAAGAGTGACCATGTGGAACCCAGGTCATCTACCAAGTGTCTCCTGGTACCCCCAGGCCCCACCGTGGTGTGAATGTGCACATGCAGCAAACCTTCCCTCTGCCTCTTGCTCACTCCTGTCTTTGTCCCTCTTTCAGGGGTGTCACACTTGCTCCACGGTCTGAAGGTCACCGCAGTCTTCCGGGGCTCCCCGCCTCTGCAGGCATATCCCCCACGTCTCATGCACATCTCATTCTGTCTTGGCACCTGCTTCCCAGAGGACCTGAACAAACATAAGCCATGAACGAAAGGAGCAGCATGTGGATGGGGGAGAATGTCCACTCTTTTAACGCAATTAACAGAGTTGTTTTTTCCTCTTGATATCTTTTTCTTCCTGGTATATGCCTTTAGCACCACGACCTTACCTTTTATGGCACTTCGAGCACTTAGGGAGGCTTAAATTTCTATGTGGCTTGATTAATGTTTCTCTCTCTCTCTTACTCTTGTAAGCTCTGTTGGGGGGCAAGGTCAGGGTGGTTTTGTTATTGTTGTTGTTTTGTTTTGCTTTCAGAATTGCACACCCAATTCTTTTTTTTTTTTTTTTAATTTTATTTATTTGACAGACAGAGATCACAAGTAGGCAGAGCGGCAGGCAGAGAGAGGGGGAAACAGGCTCCCTGCTGAACAAAGCGCTCGATCCCAAGACCCTGAGATCATGACTGGAGCCAAAGGCAGAGGCTTTAACCCACTGAGCCACCCAGGTGCCCCTGCACACCCAATTCTTAACATGATGCTGAGCACACAGGGGCTTAAAATTATTGAATGACTAAACTTATTCAGGAATATTCAGTCTATAACAAAATTTACTAAGTGTAGTAGCAAGAGAACATTATTGAGAGGACACTATCATGAAATGTACAGAAGTCCTGGGGAGTAGACTTATGATCCTAGAACATAGATAATGGTCAGCTGTCCAATCATTAAGCTAACAAGAAGATCTAATGAGGAGTGGTAGTTACGTCTCATGCTATGTAGAGTGGTCTCCATGCCTTACGTAGAAATAAACATGCAACAGCATCATGGAGAATTGTGGAGTTGTTTTTGGTTATGGGCATGAGGAAATTTGAAAAGGAAGCCCTCCCTGCCTCTTTGTCTTCCACACCAACCAATGTTAGGATTAACCTGTGGCTTGAATGCTTAGCAACTATGATATTATCGCGTCCAGAAGGCCATTTTCAAGTGTTTTCTAGAAGGAAAAGATTTCTGATCTTTCACTCTGAATAGCACGGACACAAAATGTACAGTTGTGTGTGTCCTCTCAGGGGCGACTCTGCACTTGGGCTCATCCATTAGAGAGCATCTCTTTCATGCTACCCCTCCCCTTCCAGGCATCTAGTTAGCCTCACCCTGGTCCTGGCCCCATGTGGGAGCCTCATAAAATGGCAGATTTGTGGGTCCCTTCCCGGGGCATGGAAAATTACATATAGCTGTCAGCAACTTAACGATGGTTTGAAGAGATTTTTCAACTTCACTGTGGTGTGAAAGCGGAAAGACTTTCAGCAGGAATTGCAGACCATTCTGCACCCATACACCGTTCTGGTTTTCACTTTCAGCACAGTATTCACTAAATTACATGAGATATTCAACGCTTTAGTGTAACGTAGGCTTTGTGTGAGATGATCTTGACCAACTGTTGGCTAACATAAGTGTTCTGGGCATGTTGAAGGGAGACGAGGCTAAGTGACTGATTTTCAATAAGCTGGGTGCATTAAATGCATTTTTGGCTTAATGATATTATCAACTAACAATGGGGTTATCAGGACATGACCCCTTTTTAAGCCAAGGAAGATCTGTACTTTGCACTGAGAAGAAAGAAAAGAAAATATCTACTTGACTTCAAGAGGGAATAAGTCAATTAAAAGATGTTTAATTAATACAAAAAATGAATGTACGTAATTCATAAAAGGCATTTCAGAAGTTGGGATCATTGCCCAAAAAAGTCAAGTGAAGGTAGGATAGTGAACCCTAATTTGCATAACATTTCATTTAAAATTCTTGTTTTGCATACAAAAAGAGAAACATGAAGAAAAGGGAATACTTTAGATTGGAAATCAAGGCACAAATCAAATACTTCCAAGAAATGCTGCACATGACTTTACTTATTTCTGACTCAAGAGGCTTTATGCAAATCTAACTTCATGAACAAAACAAATCATCCATCGGTACTTATCATAAAGCTTTATGGCTCCAAAAGCATGATACCCACCATGAGACATGAATCACTGTCTATCTCTAGTGTTAAGAAACATCCAGAGGCCAGCTTTACTGCCCACCTTTTCAACCAAATATTAAAACCTTCTTTGGGAGATCATGATACCTCTATTATTAATTTGAAATGATTTCATTGTTCAATTAGCTTGCTTAGAAATGAAAGGCATCATCATAAAGTATGTTAAGCCCCATTCCTAAAACAGAAATCTTTAATCACAGGCTAAACAGTGTTGTTTGGGGCTTAAACATGCATTATTTCAAGAACAGTTTCTGCATAGGCATGACTGATAACATTAAAAGGCAGAAAGTGATAGTTCCCTTCATATTATCAGCTCCTGGAAAGTACCAAAGTGCATTCTTGAGATATTAAGGCATTTGGAGACAAAAGACACGTGTAGTTTCCTTAGCTTAGAGCTTGCTTTTACTCTTGAAATCCTCCTTCATCTGTTTGACGACAGAAAGGTCCCCTGCTCCGTCAGGCCAGTTGTCGTGGTCTGGTGAGTAAGCGGAAAAGCTCACGTCAAGCGTAAATCTATTAACCTCCTTCATCATCTTAGTTTCCAGCAGACTCCCTTCTTATTTTCCCTGGTTCAACCCTTTTCTTTTCTCAGCAAGAAAAAAGAAATCATTAGGACAACTGGCAAAGGTCCTGAGAAAATCCTGGTTTGGAATCCCAGCCCTGCCAGGTACCAGCATTTCCAAATTTGGAGAGGTTCCTCCTCCTGAGCCTGTTTTCCTGGGGCGGGGGCGGGGGCGGGGGGGGGGGGCGGTGGTTGCTAACAACATCTGCTCTTCTAAAGTTGTGAAAATTAAATGTGACGGCCTATGCAGAGTGCTCGGCGCACCGCAGCCGTTCCACACGTACTATTTCCTTAGGAACCAGGATGACTTTAAAGCCGTGTACTTACTTTGTACCGGGCACACACAGCTGCCTGTCCAGCATCCAGTCCCTCATCCTCTCTTTCCAAGAGCCTCCACCTGCACTGGGGAAATCCATGAGTTTCTGGGGAAGTGGCCCCACTTTGATCTCCAACTGAGCTAAGTCATGCCTCTGGCTACTGGTTGGGGAGAGCTAAACACGTCAGCTGGTCCAAAACGGAGCAGGTCTGAGAATTCTGCTAGAAATGCTATAAAATGTCATTCCCCTCTCTTCTCTCTGTCCAGCAGGCTGGGGAAAAAGAAGCATGGGGCTTTCAGAGGACAGGCAGCTGTTCTGCAACCAGGAGAGTCTGTCTTTTTTTTTTTTTTCAATTTATTTATTTTCAGAAGAACTATTCATTATTTTTTCACCACACCCAGTGCTCCATGCAATCCATGCCCTCTATAATACCCACCACCTAGTACCCCAACCTCCCACCCCCCCGCCATTTCAAACCCCTCAGATTGTTTTTCAGAGTGCATAGTCTCTCGTGATTCACCTCCCCTTTCAATTTACCCCAACTCCCTTCTCCTCTCTAACACCCCTTGTCCTCCATAATATTTGTTATGCTCCACAAGTAAGTGAAACCATATGATAATTGACTCTCTCTGCTTGACTTATTTCACTCAGCATAATCTCTTCCAGTCCCGTCCATGTTGCTACAAAAGTTGGGTACTCATCCTTTCTGATGAAGGCATAATACTCCATAGTGTATATGGACCACATCTTCCTTATCCATTCATCCGTTGAAGGGCATCTTGATTCTTTCCATAGTTTGGCGACCATGGCCATTGCTGCTATAAACATTGGGGTACAGATGGCCCTTCTTTTCACGACATTTGTATCCCTGGGGTAAATACCCAGGAGTGCAATTGCAGGGTCATAGGGAAGCTCTATTTTTAATTTCTTGAGGAATCTCCACACTGTTCTCCAAAGAGGCTGCACCAACTTGCATTCCCACCAACAGTGTAAGAGGGTTCCCCTTTAGGAGAGTCCGTCTTAAGAGAAAGCCAACACAGAGGGAAAAGAAAAAAAAAAAACATTGCCCCCGAAGAGCTCAATGAGCGGATAATTTAAGTCTAGCAGACCGTTCAGTTACGGGCCAATAAATGCCTTTCCTGCTCAGGCCAGTTTGAGTTACAGCTAAAAACATGCTATCTGACGCAAGGCTTTAAATGTGCATTATCTAATTTAACCCTTCCAACCGTTTACGCAATAAATGCTCTAAGTGAGCCCGCTTTACAGAAAGGAAAATAGATGCCTACAGATATTAATTTTCCCAGGACTTGTCACTCCTGGGCTGGCAATCTTCAAGAAAACATGGGACGAAAGGCTCAGTATTCCCACTCATGGTGGGGTGGGGGCAGAAGTATATTCTTTTTTTTTTTTTTTTTAAGATTTTGTTTATTTGTCAGAGAGAGGGAGCACAAGCAGGGGGAGCATCAAGCAGATCAGGCAGAGGGAGAGGCAGACTCCCCGCTGTGCAGGGAGCCCGATGTGAGACTCCATCCCAGGACCCTGGGATCATGACTTGAGCTGAAGGCAGCTGCTTAACCAACTGAGCCCCCCAGGCATCCCTAGGTGGTGGAGGGAGAATATTCTTGAAAAACTGCTGTAACTGAATTCACCAAAAACTTAAAAAAAAAAAAAAATCTCTACACTAATAAATACAGTGTTTGAGGTGCTTGGGTGGCTCAGTCGGGTGAGTGTCCGACTCTTGATTTTGGCTCAGGTCATGATCTCAGGGTCCTGAAATGGAGCCCAGCGTTGGGCTCAGCAGGGAGTCTGCTTGGAGATTCTCCCTCTCCCTTCCCCCTGCTCACTCTCTCTAGTATAAATAAATAAAATCTTAAAAAAAAAATACAGTATTGGAATTAATAAGGAAAATCTTTCACTGGTGGCCTGGAGAAGCCGCTATCTGGAGTTCCTTTCCCTTTCTAGATGGAATCGACAAATACTCTCAGCACCGCCGGGGAGGGAAATGGCCACTTTAACTATCTGAAAATGGTATTGTACAGCATGGAGGCGTTTCTGTCTTTCTAACCAGGTGCCTTAAAACCATCGTATCTGGGGCACCTGGTTGGCTCAGTAGGTTAAAGCCTCTGCCTTTGACTCGGGTCATGATCCCAGGGTCCTGGGATCGAGCCTGCCATTGGGCTCTCTGCTCAGTGGGGAGCCTGCTTCCCTCTCTCTCTCTCTCAGCCTGCCTCTCTGCTTACTTGTGATCTCTATCAAATAAATAGATAAAATTTAAAACAAAAACGAAAACCACGATATCTTCTGCACATCACCACATTGATGTTACTTGTAAATACTAGTAAAGAAATCTAGATAGGAGGGGGAAATAATAATATTGAAGTCCTATACGTATCATTTATTAATGCAAAGAAAGTCTGAAGCCTGGAGTAGACTGTTAGTACACAAAAGAGTAGGGTGAACATCGGTCCCTGATATGAAACTGAAATACACATGCAGGAGTCTGGAGTGGCCCAGTTGGTTAAGTGTCCAACCCTTGGTTTCAGCTCAGGTCTGATCTCAGGGTCGTGAGATGGAGCCCTGCTTTGGACTCCATGCTCAGCAAAGAGTCTGCTTGAGATTCTCTCTCCCTGTCCTTCTGCCTGCCCCTTCTCCCATGTTCTCTCTCTCACTGAAATAAATAAATAAATAAATAACTCTTAAAAAAAAAACAAAAACACGTGCATTACCTCAACCACATTTTAATATGCTGGTAGCCACTTAACACTCTTCAATAACAGTGTGAATACCTTTGAATTTTATATTTGTGTGCAATGTCTATATTTGGCTGAGACTCATGAAATTATTGGTTTTGTATATTAAAAATGGTTGAAGAATGTATTCACAGACGACACTACAGACAAAGGGCTGATATCCAAGATCTATAAAGAACTCCTCAAACTCAACATACACAAAACAGATAATCACGTCAAAAAATGGGCAGAAGACATGAATAGACACTTCTCCAAAGAAGACATACAAATGACTAATAGACGCATGAAAAAATGTTCATTGTCATTAGCCATCAGGGAGATTCAAATCAAAACCACATGGAGATGCCACCTTACACCAGTCAGAATGACAAAAATTAATAAGACCGGAAACAACAACTGTTAGAGAGGATGTGGAGAAAGGGGAACCCTCTTACACTGTTGGTAGAAATGCAAGTTGGTGCAGCCACTTTGGAAAACAGTGTGGAGATTCCTTATGAAATTAAAAATCGAGCTTTCCTATGACCCTGCAAATGAACTATTGGGTGTTTCCCACAAAGATACAGATGTAGTGAGAAGAAGGGCCATCTGTACCCCAATGTTCATAGCAGCAATGGACATAGTCACCAAACTGTAGAAAGAGCCAAGATGCCCTTCAACAGACGAAGAGATAAAGAAGATATGGTCCATATCTACAATGGAATATTATGTCTCCACCAGAAAGGATGAATATCCAGCTTTTGTATCAACATGGACAGGACTGGAAGAGATTATGCTGAGTGAAATAGGTCAAGCAGAGAGAGTCAATTATCAAATGGTTTCACTTACTTGTGAAGCATAAGGAATAACATGGAGGACACTGGGAGATAGAGAGGAAAAGTGAGTTGGGGAAATTGGAGGGGGAGACAAACCATGAGAGACTGTGGACTCTGAGAAACAAACTGAGGGTTTTGGAGGGGAGTGGGGTGGGGGGGTTGGGTGAGCCTGGTGGTGGGTATTAAGGAGGGCATGGATTGCATGGAGTACTGGGTCTGGTGCATAAACAAAGAATTATGGATCACTGAAAAAAAATTAAGTTAAATTTAAAAAAAAAGAAAAATATGGTTGAATATAGCAAATTCCTATGGTATCACTCAATATATATCCCAAAGGTAATGTAAAATGGTACCGTAGCACCCTTCCCCACCTAATAGGTCTGAGTCTTCTGCTCAGATATACAACTTACTTATTAGAGGAACAAAGAGGAATTAAATCTTAAAAATACGGCAACGTCTTGCCTCTTTTCTATCTCCTCCTTATACATATATATTCATATCAAGAATATTTTTCAAAGTTAAATATCCACCAACCTATATACACAAGGCAATTTCTTAAAATATATAAATATGTGCTATGACAAAAAATATTTAGATATTTTCTTTGACTGGGAACATTTTCTTTAAAGATGCTTTTAAGAATATAAACATTTTGTACATTTTTTATGTCCCATGAGAGAAAACCATAATCCTCTCTGTAACTGCTTAAAATTTTTTTGAAAACTTGGCCACCTGCATGACTCAGTCGGTTAAGCGTATGCCTTCGGCTCAGGTCATGATCCCAGGGTCCTGGGATCAAGTCCCACATGAAGCACCCTGCTCGGCGGGGAGCCTGCTTCTCTCTCTTCCTCTGCCTGCAGCTCTCCCTGCTTGTGCTCTTTCTCTCTCTCTCTCTCTCAAATAAACAAATAAAATCTTACAAAAAGAAAGAGATTTTGAGAACTTGAAGCTGAAAAGGCACAAATTTAGCGGTGGTCATTTCTTGTGGGCCCACCTGGTACATCGAAGATGTGCGTGTACAAGGACTGGCCCCCGTCCACATCCACCAACTGTCCGGTGATGAAGGAAGCCGCAGGGGACAGCAGGAAGCAGACCAGCGGGGAGATCTGGAAACGGAAGGACACATATGCACACAGAAAAGCAGATACTCCCCCCCTGGGGCTGCTCCCCTGCCCAAGGAAACGCATCCCGAAACACAGCTGTAACACACAACCTATAGTCCGTGTGCAGCCTGACAGATCACGACGACTAACCGCCTTTTTCTATTTGAGGCGCGTTGAAACAACGTGACTGGTGTGGAGAGATATGAAGGTGCCCACACAGTGTCAAATAAGAGAGACGTGGTGAAGAAGCTGAAAGCAAACACAGTGCTTGATTTTTCCCAGACCACCCAGTTCCTGGCACACCTCTCAGCACCTACCATAACTCACTCTCCACACCACCATGTGCCTTTTACGATTTTGCCCCTGACATAGTCAATGTGTCTATGGAACACGAAGCTGGCATCTAGCCAAGGATCCTGCAGGCTGCAAGGCCAGGAACGGAGACTACAGGAGCCTCCTTCAAGAGGAACTACGGAATCCCAGCACACCCCCTAAAAATTCAGAGGTGACTGATAACTGCAGCAACACCTATTCCCAAAACAAAACAAAGAAAGAAAGAAATGATTTCCCTGGATATCAAGGAACTCTCTGGGAGGCTTGGCACAGCCGGAGTTTCTCAAAGGGAGATCCCAAATACCGGCATTAGACTTCTTGTGGACGTTCATGGAAACTCCAGATTCCTAGGTCCTACCTGAGACCTTCTGAATTGTAAGCTCCAGGGCTGGGTACCCAGAATCTGCTACTTGATGAGGCTCCCCAATGGGACTGAGACTAGGGGGAGGCTAAAGGGGTGCTTAGGGTACAGTATTTAAGGAGGTGCTCACTCTTGGGGCAGACCCCGCGCCTAGACGACCCTGAGAGTGAGCACGTCCTTAAGTTTTATGTCCACGCCTAGCTTGCCTCACCCTAGTCTGGGTCCTGCCTCTAGAGTATTCGTTTACCCAGTTATGCCTCTGTGAGACTGTAAGACCTGTAGACTAGGCATAGCCTTCTGTCTGTCCTTGTGCCACCAGAAGCTAGTGTAGACCTGCACTAAAACAGGCACTAGCCATACAACACAACCCACTTTCCGCACAGCTAGTTGGAAGGGAGATGTGCTTTAAGTATAAAACACACACTAGATGCTGAAGACTTGGTACGGAGAGAAGAAGGCAAAATCTATAGAAGAACCAAAGATGAAACTATAGATATATACTGGACTGAATAAAACCTTATTAACAATTATATATATATAGATAAATATATAATTATTTCTATTATTATCTATTGTCTACTAAATTACTGCAATGATATTAATTTCATCTTTTTACATTTCTTAATGTGGTTACTGGTTAGCTTACAGTTACATATGTAACAATTATTGTATGTCTAATGGACAGCACTAGCACAGGGAATTAATCCTGGAAAAGTTCCTCCATCCCTGAAGAAGGGCATACATTTCTGAACGATGGTGGAAGCTAACCACCAGAACTGGTATTAGCCTGAGCAAACAGTCAACGATGACTTGCCTAGTACATCAGGAAGACTCACCCCATAAGCACCTTCCTGAATGCCAGCCAAACAAGAACCCTCTCATCCCAGTAACCATGACCTCCAAGTCTACAAACCCCTAAAACCACACCGGCTCCAGAAAATGGTAAAGAGCCATACTCTGTTCAGAGAGACTGTCCTGCACTAGTGTGAACATGGCTTTGTGCTGAATTTTGTTTGAAATACTGACTGATGGCTTCCTGTGTTGCACGTAAAATAAGCGCTTCATTAATGTCTACAGAATAAAGGTTCTTCATGCTTCTCTTCCTCTAAAATGAGCGGATGTTGCATCACCCAGCTCCCGCTACAGCGTTTTGCCCACAGACTAGGCCCCACTGAATTGAAACGATCTGCTAGGTAAAAGATAGCTAAATATTCATGATGCCTGGTTTACTTTGGGAGCTCAACAGAGCGCTAAGCTGTACCAATACAATATTTATAATTACCAAACTAACGAGGCACTGTTGTACTATCTTCAGACAGATTCTTCCTTTCATTTTAATGAAATCCATTCGATAGATGGACTTGAGGAACCAAGCCATTCACAAGAGTTTTATCCATCGGTAAACACGATTAAAGACTAGCAACTTGTAGCCACTTCCTATGTGGGTAACACCATCTGTTGATTTTCAGCTCTGTTTCTTAAAGGGAACAGGGATTTTAAATAAGCAAGCTGGAGTTTGAATCTCAGTACCATGAGCCATGTATGGCTTTAACGGATCACTGCGCCTCCTTGGCCCTTAGTTTCTTAATTTTGTAGTTTCTTAATTTTGTAAATTGAGTCGGGTCTGCCAAGTGCTGTGTTCCTTTCCAAGAGATGTGGAGGGACATCGAGCGAGCTTTAGCTATTCCTTTGAAAACTATAGCTATAGGGGTACTTGGGTGGCTCATTTGGTTAAGCATCTGCCTTCAGCTCAGGTCATGACCCTGGGGTCCTAGGATCGAGTTCCCACATCAGGCTCTCTGCTCAGTGGGGTGTGATTCCCCCTTCCGTCTTCCACTCCCCCTGCTCATGTTCTCTCTCTCTGTCTCCAATGAATAAAATCTTAAGAACAACAACAACAACAAAAACTACAGCTACATTCTTACCCTCCTGCCTCTACCCCAGAGACTGTCACTTACTGTCATCTCACTGAATAAGCAGGTCAGCCAAAGGTCTGGTATGAATGTGGTCCCCCAAATGATGATTAGCAGAGGTAATCAGAATATTTTGGAAACAGGACTTAGGGATGCTAGGACAGTCAAACAGGCATCCTCTGTTCTGCATCTCACAGAAGCTCCCAGCCTCTCCCCTTCCCTTCCCAAGTGAGGTATTTGAGGGTTTTACCTCCATCAGTCAAAGCATGATCAGCAAAACCCTAAGTCTTTCCAGGTGATTTGCAAAAATAAGACTATATTCATTATGATATTAGGTCTTTGTCTGTCCTTCTCCCTGTGTTGACATTTGTAGTAATGGTGCCAGAGCAATGGTGGGAAAAACTGCTGGAGCCTCCCTGCAAAGGGCAGCAAGAACATGAAATGGAAACTAGAGGTCCTTCCGCTAGGGGTCACTGTTCTCTTCACCAGCAAGTACACATGGGGGGAAAGCCCGTTTCACTTTAGAACGCTAGATGAAGCAGCAAAAATTACTTGTCGTATTGACCTTGACCATTGGGTACAATATCCTTTTTAATATCTAGTGTCATGAAGTAGGAACTGCACATCAAGCTTTTCTGCTTCGTAGGGACATCTGACAGCTATGAACTGAACTAGTCACTCTCTTCGTGAAATCCGTCAGTAACCTGAAAAAACCGTAGTATGGTTATTCACACTGGGGTACTTCGCAGACTCTCCCCACCCCCCCCCCCAAACAAATGAAGTGAGAATGTCACTTCAGAGGACAACAACTTTGGTTTTTGTATTTGTTTTCAATGACAAGATCTGAGTATGCAAGCAAAAAGCAGAATTTTGGAAAATATGAGCTTGACAGTTTCTTAATGTTTCAAGATTTTTCTGAAGAGATCAGTGGTGATATTAACAAATGTGATCATTTATTTTCATTCTTTTTATTTAAATTCAATTAATTAACATACAGTGTATTCGTTTCAGAGGTAGAGGTCAGTGATTCATTAGTCTCCTATAACACCTACTACTCATCACATCATGTGCCTTCCTTAAAGCCCATCACCAGTGACCCCATCTGCCTCCTCTTTAGCAGCCCTCAGTTTGTTTCAAGTAGCTAAGAGTTACTCATGGTTTGTCTCCCTTTCTGATTTCATCCTGTTTTATAATTCCCTCCATTCCTCTATGACCCAATGTTTTGTTTCTTAAATTCTACATATGAGTGAGATCATATATTTGTTTCTCTGATTGACTTATTTTGCTTAGCATAATACCCTCTAGTTCCATCCACGTCATTGCAAATGGCAAGACTTCATTCTTTTTGATGGCCGAGTAATATTCCATTGTACACACACACACACACACACACACACACACACACACACCCCACATTTCTTTATCCATTCATCTGTTGATAGATATCTGGGTTCTCTCCATATTACGACTATTGTGGACATTGCTGCTATAAACACTGGGATGCATGTGCCCATTTGGATCACTGTGTTTGCATCCTTTGGATAAACACATACTAGTGTGATTGCTGGGTCGTAGGGTGGTACTGTTTCTAACTTTGAGGAACCTCCCTACTGTTTCCAGAGTCACTGCACCAGCCTGCATTCCCACCAACACTGTAAGAAGGTTCCCCTTTCTCCACATTCTCACCAACATCTGTTGTTTCCTGAGTTGTTAATTTTAGCCATTTTGACTGGTGTGAGGTGGTATCTCATTGTGATTTTGACTTATATTTCCCTGATGGCTAACGATGTCGAACATTTTTTCATATGTCTGTTAGCCATTTGTATGTCTTCTTTGGAGAAGTGTCTGTTCATGTCTTCTGCCCATTTTTTGACATGATTGTCTGTTTTGTGTGTGCTGAGTTTGATAAGTTCTTCAAAGACTTTGGATACTAGCCCTTTATCTGATATATCATTTGCAAATATCTTCCTCAAATCTGCTGGTTGTCTTTTAGTTTTGTCAGTTTTCTTCCCTGTGCTAAAGCTTTTTATCTTAATGAAGTCCCAGTAGTTCATTTTTAAGTGAACTTTTTTATTCTCTTGCCTTTGAAGATGCGTCTAGCAGGATGCTGCTGCAGCCAAGGTTGAAGAGTTTGCTGCCTATGTTCTCCTCTAGGATTGTGGTGGATTCCTGTCTCACTTTCAGGTCTTTGATCCATTTTGAGTTTATCTTTGTGTATGGTATAAGGAAATGGCCTGGTTTCATTCTTCTGCATGTGGCTGTTCAATTTTCCCAGCACCATTTGTTGAAGAGACTGTCTTTTTTCCTGCTTTGTCAAAGATTTAGTTGGCCATAGAGTTGAGGTCCATTTTTGGATCTCTTGTCTGTTCCACTGATCTATGTGTCTGTTTTTGTGCCAGTCCCATACTGTCTTGATCATTACAGCTTTGTAATACAGCTTGAAGTCCAGAATAGTGATGTCATCTGCTTTGGTTATCTTTTTCAACATTCCGTTGGCAATTTGGGGTCTTTTTTGATTCCATACAAATGTTAGGATTATTTGTGCCAGTTCTGTGAAAAAAGTTGATGATATATTGATAGGAATTGCATTGATTATGTAGCTTGCTCTAGGTAGCATGGACATTTTAACAATATTTGTTCTTCTAATCCATGAGCACGGAACGTTTTTCCCTTTCTTTGTGTCTTCCTCAATTTTTTTTCATGAGTATTCTACAATTTTCTGAATACAGATCCTTTGCCTCTTTAGTTAGGTTTATTCTTAGGTATCTTACAGTTTGGGGTGCAATTGGAAATGGGATCAATTCCTTAACTTCTCTTTCTTCTGTCTCATTGTTAGTGTAGAGAAATGCAACTGATTCCCGTGCACTGATTTTATATCCTACCACTTTACTGAATTCCTGTATGAGTTCTAGCAGTTTTGGAGTGGAGTCTTTTGGGTTTTCTACACAGAATATCATGTTATCTGCAAAGAGTGAGAGTTTGACTTCTTCTTTGCCAATTCTGATGCCTTTTATTTTTTGTTGTCTGATTGCTAAGGCTAGGACTTTTAGTACTATGTCGAACAGCAGTGGTGAGCCTGGACATCCATGTCCTGTTTCTGACCTTAGCAGAAAAACTTTCAGTTTTTCCCCACTGAGAATGATATTCACTCTGGGCTTTTCATATACAGCTTTTATGATATTGAGGAATGCACCCTCTATCCCTACACTGTAAAGACTTTTGATCAAGAAAGGATGTTGTATTTTGTCAAATGCTTTTTCTGCATCTACTGACAGGACCATATGGTTCTAGCCCTTTCTTTTATTTATGTAGTGTATCACATTGATTGATTTGCAGGTGTTGAACCAACCTTGTAGCCCAGGAATAAATCCCACTAGATCGTAATAACTAACCCTTTTAATGTACTGTTGGATCCTACTGGCTAGTCTTTTGGTGAGAATTTTTGCATCCATGTTCATCAGGGATATTGGTCAGTACTCCTTTTTGATGGGGTCTTTGTCTGGCTTTGGGATCAAGGTAATGCTGCCCTCAAAGAAGGAGGTTGGAAGTGCACCTTCCATCTCAAGTTTTTGAAACAGCTTCAAAAGAATATGCATTAATTCTTTTTAACTGTTTGGTAGAATTTCTCAGAGAAGCCATCTGGCCCTGGGCTCTTCTTTGTTGAGAAATTTTTGATTACTGCTTCAATTTCCTTGCTGCTTATGGGTCTGCTCAGGTTTTTTATTTCTTCTTGGTTCAGTTTTGGTAGTTTATATGTCTCTAGGAATGCATCCATTTCTCCCAGATTGTCTAATTTCTTGGCATATAGTTGCTCATAATATATTCTTATAATTGTTTGTATTTCCTTAATATTGGTTGTGATCTCGCCTCTTTCATTCATGATTTTATTTATTTGGGTCATTTCTCTTTTCTTTTTATAAGTCTGGCCAGGGATTTATCAATCTTAATAATTCTTTCAAAGAACCAGCTCCTAGGTTTGTTGATCTGTTCTACTGTTCCTTTGAATTCAATTTCATTGATTTCTGTTATAATCTTTATTATTTCTCTTCTGCTGGGCTTAGGCTTTATTTGTTGGTCTTTCTCCAGCTAATTTAGGTGTAAGGTTAGGTTGTATACTTGAGACCTTTCTTGTTTCTTGAGAAAGGTCTGTAGTACTATATACTTCCCTCTTAGAAATATCTTCACTGCATCCTAAGGATTTTGAACAGTTGTGTTTTCATTTTCATTTGTTTCCATGATTTTTTAAAGTCTTCTTTAATTTCCTGGTTGACCCATTCATTCTTTAGTAGGATGCTCTTTAGCCTCCATGTCTTTGAGTTCTTTTCAAATTTCCACTTGTGATTAAGTTCCAGTTTCAAAGCATTGGGTCTGAAAATATGCATGAAATGACCCCTACCTTCCAGTACTAGTTGAGTCCTGATTTGTGACCAAGTATGTGATCTATTCTGGGGAATGTTCCATGAGCACTTGGGAAGAATGTATATTCTGTTGCTTTAAGATGGAGTGTTTTGAATAGATCTGTGAGGTCCATCTGGTCCAGTATGCCATTCATAGCCTTGTTTCCTTGTTTATCTTCTATTGGATCATCTGTCCATTACAGTGAGGGGGGACTTAATATCCCCTACTATTATTATTGATGTGTTTCTTTGATTATGTTATTAATTGGATTATATAATTGGCTGCTCCCATGTAGGAGCATGTTAGATCTTCTTGTTGGGTAGACCCTTTAATTATAATATAGCATCCTTCCTCATCTTTTATTACAGTCTTCAGTTTAAACTCTACTTTGCCTGATATAAGGATTGCCACCCCAGCTTTCTTTTGATGTCCACTAGCACAATGAATGACTTTCCAGCCCTCACTTTAAATCTGGAGGTATCTTTGGGTCTAAAATGACTCTCCTGCTGATAACATATCGACAGATCTTGCTTTTTTATCCAACCTGATACCCTGTGTCTTTTGATTGGGGCATTTAGTCCATTTACATTCAGAGTAACCATGGAAAGATATCAAGTTAGTGCCATTGTATTACCTGTAAAGTCACTGTTTCTGTTCCTTTCTGGTCTATGTCACCTTTAAGCTCTCTTGATGTTTAAAGGATCCCCTTTAATATTTCTTGCAGGGCTGGTTTGGTGATCACAAATTCTTTTAGTTTCTGTTTGTCCTGGAAGCTTTTTATCTTTCCTTCTATTTTGAATGACATCCTTGTTGAAAAAATATTCTTGACTGCATGTTCTTCTCATTTAGCACCCTCAATGTATCATTCCAATCCTTTCTGGCCTGCCAGGTCTCTGTGGAAACGTCTGCTGCTCATCTAATGTTTCTACCCTTGTAGGTTATGGACCACTTGTCCACAGCTGTTTTCAGGACATTTTTTTGTCTCTGAGATTTGCGAGAGTCACTGTTTTATACTGAGGTGTTGATCTATTTGTATTGATTTTGAGGGGGCTTCCCTGCATCTGCTGGACTTGAATGTGTGTTTCCTTCCCCAGATTAGGTAAATTCTCAGCTATAATTTGCTCCAATATAACTTCTGCACCCTCCTCTCTTTCCTCTTCTTCTGGGATCCCAAGTATTCTAATACTATTTTGCTTTATGGTATCACTTATCTCTCAAATTCTCCCCCAAGTGATCCAGTAGTTGTTTATCTCTCTTTTTCACAGCTTATTTATTCTCTAACATTTTGTCTTTTGCATCACTAATTCATCTGCCTCATGTATCCTACCTAAAAAATTTAGCCTCCATTTTTTATTGCATCTCATTAATACCATTTTTTATTCTTGACTTATTAGATTTTAGACCCCCACACACACTTTTTTTTTCCAGAAAGGGATTCTCTAGTGTCTTCTATGCTTTTTTCAAGACCAATTAGTATAATCGTTATTTTGAACTCTAGCTTTGATACCTTACTTATTATATCCATACTGATTAGGTTCTTGACAGTAAGTACTGCTTCTTATTCTCTTTTTTGAGGCGAGTTTTTCTGTCTTGTCATTCCTGCAGAAAGTGTTCACTTTTCTATTTGTAGAATCTAGCAAGTCTTTTCTTAGATCTCTACTTAAGTTTGCAGGTGTTCAGAATGAGGTCTCCCACTTCTCGCCATCTTGGACTCCTCACAAATGTGATCTTTTGATATTGTATAATGGATTGTGTGTCAACATCTAGAAGTTCTCCATAACACGGTAGACCAGTTTTTCCCAAAAGAACAATAACTTATGTCACAAAATCATCTTTGGGTGAAAGATCTAATCAAAGTGTAAGAAACACTAGTGGGGGGGCACCTGGGTGGCTCAGTGGGTTAAAGCCTCTGCCTTTGGCTCAGGTCATGATCCCAGGGTACTGGGATCGAGCCCTGCATCGGGCTCTCTGCTCTGTGGGGGTCCTGCTTCCTCCTCTCTCTCTCTACCTGCCTCTCTGACTACTTGTGATCGCTGTCAAATGAATAAATAAAATCTTAAAAAAAAAAAAAGAAACACTAGTGGGTTTTCATGTAACAGGGTACAAGAGATTCATTGACATGGTTTGAGGTCAATCCACATCGCAACCCATCTTTAAAAAACAGCCACTTGTCGAATATCAAAGAAGAATATCCATAATTATCTAAAAAGGCCATTAAAATGTTCCTCCCTTTTCCAACTGTTCATGTACATGAAACTGGTTTTCTTCATACGCTTTAAACAAAACAATATATAGCAACATATGGAATGTAGACACGGACGTGAGCATCCAGCTGTATTTTGGTAAGCCATACATGCAAGAGAGTTGGAAAAGTGTAAAGCAAGTGCAAAAAATGGTTTTCTTTTGCTTTTCAAAGTACAGCAACTTTTCACTAAAAATATTATTTATGTTAACACATAATATCTTTATTACTATTATTTTAACTGAACTGATAAATATTCCTTAAACTTCTCAATTTTGATTTCTATACAGTAAATAGAGATAACATAAACTACAGTAAATAGAGTTCACATAAACAAAGGTTGTGTTCTGTCCAAAATAAAAATTTAATCATTTCACCTCCTTGATTAAAATCTTTTAAAACCCCTCTTAGTTTTCAGAATAGGAATCCAACATTGTGCTTAAAATGGCCCATCAAATGTCTGATTTAACAGTATCTTCCAAAAACTTAATATGCAAAACTATTTTACTTCAAGAATTCTAGAAAGTCACTCCTGACACAAGAGTGCACATCTGTGTTCAGGGATGTTCACTACAGAATCACCACAATATCAGAAATATAAAGGGAATCTAAACATGCAACAGTAGAATCTAATTAAACATATCATGGTATAGCCATAGGCAAGTTGCAGAAAAACACATACAGTAGAATCCCAATCTCTAAAAAGGTTGGTAAATATGGGTCTTTTGGGGTATGCCTAGTAAATTTCTGAAATGAAAGACATCAAAATGCGAACAAAAGCACGTTTAGAAATTAGAAACCTTTTTCTTTGAAGAGTTTAACGGTTTTGCTTTTACATTTAGCACTTCAATAAATGTGAAAATTATTTTGTATGTGATATGAGATAAGAGGCCTAATTTCTCTCTAGTTAAACAGCCAATTGCCATAAGACTTATGCTAAATGGTTAATCCTTTCCTTGCAGACTTGAAATGCTACTTTTATCCTATTAAACTCCTTATATACACATGATACTGATAAAGGAGTACATTCTGTTCCACTAAATTTATTCTGTTCCAGTGTCAGCACCATATACCCTAAATAAGTATGACCATTTATAATATGTTTTGATATTGGGAAGGTCAAATCCCCTACATTATTATTTTTCAAAACATTTTTTGGATGCGTTTGCATTAATATTTCTCTAGATGAACTTAAGAATCAGTGTGTTTAATTCCAAAACTATATAAAATGTATGCATTAGTTTAGGGAAACTTGATATTATTTATTTTTATTATTTATTATTTTTTAAAATTTTATTTATTTATTTGAGAGAAAAAAAGTGAGAGAGAGCATGAGAGAGGAGAAGATCAGAGGGAGAAGCTGACTCCCCAAAGAGCTGGGAGCCCAATGCGGGACTTGATCCTGGAAGTCTGGGATCATGACCTGAGCTGAAGGCAGTTGCTCAAACAACTGAGCCACCCAGGCACCCTATTATTTATTATTCCTTTTTATTATAGTACAGTTGACACTCGACATTACATTAGTTTCAAGCATACACCATAGTATCTCACAACTCTATGTTATGCCACACTCAGCAGAAGTGTAGCTACCCTCGGTTATCAAAAAAAGGGAACCATGATTTTAATAAAACTGATTCTCTTCATTGAGGATTATGACATGTTTCTATTTATTCTTTTTTCCTGTTCTTCAAGAATAAATTTCTTATTGTTTAGAGCTAAGTTTATACCACGTAGTTCCATTTTTATTATTATCATAGAAACAATATACATTTTCCATTGTATTTTAAGACTGATATTGCTGGCCTTTAAGAAAGCTACTGATTTCTACATACTTAAATCTGGTCACCTTCCAGAAACCAAGTATGGAACTTCATACAGTTCTGGAAGTGAGGTATGCAAACTTCACCTGATTTGGCTTAGGGTCCCGGGTACCAACAAAAGCCATGTGATAAAATAACATAGCTGAAAAGTGCAATGAAATAAAACCAGGCTGCTCTTCATTCACACTGCATTCAGTTCTGGATAAAGAGAGCTGTGAGTGTGTAAGGCACAGAGCCAGAAAGTGTAGGGGAAATGGGCTGGTGGCAATAGGACCACTCATCTCTGTCAGCCTCTATCATCTATCAGAATGTGTAAAAAGGACAGCAAATGTCACAGTATTACAAAGTATAAAAGAAAGCAATTGGAATCAACGTTAGAAATATACATTACCTCCTCAGGAACTCCAATTCGCTTGGCTGGGATTCTCTTAAAGAACCCTCCAAATAAGTTTTTTGCCAACGGACCATAGTTTTCAACAGCAGTCGGGGAATAAATGACTCCCTATGTTTAAGAATAAAAAAGAACAAAATGAAGCCCATAAAACTAAATTTTAAAATCACAAAGACATCAAGGCAGCCATCAACCAACACCAACAAAACAGTGGCTTAATAGAAAAGGCAACATTTCTAATATGAATTTTTCTCAATATCATCAAGGAAGTACAGTTAACCACGATTACAAGTGGATCATATGAATGTCCATTTTGTGAACTCTTCTCCCTGAATAACCAGCAAAGCCCTGTATTTTTCCTGAAAAGATGTGTTCTCTAAAAATATAATTCGATGAATAGATCAGAGAGGCACTTAAGTGTGAAAAGGCGGGTGATAGAGGAGTCTATTCTGTTTTCCATGAGGCTTCTCTGATTTGTAACAGAAGCCTGGGCTGTGGTTATGTGAGACATGGAAAATACAATGGTTTCATGGGTTTTCATTATGGTAAAACCACAGATAAAATGTTTGACTCCAATATAAATAAATAAAATTTCAATTGTTTGGGAATTCTTTGATTTGGCTCTTACTAGTTTTCAAGTATGTTCCCGAGACATTTTCTCTTCACTTTGAATCAATCTTTAACTTGAATTAGACCTTAGTTTTTTCTCTCTCTCCTAAAGAAGCATTAATGATACACCAAGAAATAACAACATAATCTGGCAAATATTCGTTCTCTAAAGCAGAAGTTCTCAATTTTCATTGTGCATTTGAATGTCCTAGGTGGCTTTTAAAAATACCAACACCTCAACTCCAGAGCAGGGAATCAAGCTTACCTTTCAATATTTTTTAAACGTTTCCTAGATAATTCTAAGATACTGTCAAGACTGAGAACCACTGGCTTCCTTTCACCTGCTTGACACTCTAGTCATAAATCTAAGCCTAAGTCTCTCCAATTTTACCTATTTTAAAAAGCCTGTGTTTCCTAGTATGCAGGCATATGAACAAATACCTCCATCAACAATCAAAGTGAATCAGAAAAGCACAACTTTTCAACAGTGTTTGTATGGAACGTTTACCTACAGGGGCAACACAGTTGATCCTTACTCCACTGCTAGCCCATTCCACAGCCAAGGACTTGGTGAGGTTGTAAACCCCTGCTCTAGCAGCTCCAGAATGCCTTTAAAAGACAAAGCATAACAATCCCAATCAGCTTCCACTGAATGTTTCTCTCGTTAACTCAAGTGACAGGTATGTCAGTGGCCTGTCAGATCCCCACAGATACGTTCTTGTTGAGTCTGTTTTTTGGAGTCTTCATCTCAACAGTGGGAAAGGAGTAGGTCCTTTAACATTAAAGCCAAAACACAGGTATCTGATAGTCAATTGTGTGTGACCGGCCCACCAAAGGTTCTTCAAAACACCATGACCATAAGAGAAATATTTTGAAGATCTTTTATTATGTAGAAAATTTAACAGATTGGTTATTTTGGGAGTTACAGTGCGGTTGTCTTTTAAATCAATTTTAGATGACAAGGCATAAGAAATTCATATTCATACATTGGGCTAAAATAGTATCAGTAGAATTTCTAGACACACCCAAATTTAAGTAAATTTTAATATATTTTCAGATAGAAAGTTCAAAATAGTTAGGTCTGCATCGATATGGGGTCTTATGCACGAGGTACACTGTGGCGTAGAATTTCTAATTATAAGGTCCTTGGCACCAAGTATGTCAGATCTGGGGGCATATCCACATCTCACTAGAGAGGACCTACAGAACCCAACCTCTTTAGAGAAAACCCATCTCTGTCCCAGTGTTGGCCACAGTAACCTTAGTGGGACTCCAGGCAAAAGATAACCACTTTGTCAGAATTATCCAAGCGATCCCATCACCATCAGGTATGGCCACAACTTCTGTTGCTACTGCATCCAGCAGTCTGGGACTATCTATAGGACATGTTCCCTTGCCCTGGCCCAAATGCTGACAGTGCTATGAGAGGCCCAAAAGCAGCACTCAGCTGGAAGGATAATGGAAATTTCCAGGCTTCTCCACAACACCAGAAGTAACAGGCAGGGGCATGAATAAACATGCTAACGTAGAAATGCAATCAAGCCCTGGCCCTTTTCTGTGAGGGGGACCTAAAGGTGTTTGTCCCCTTGCACTCAGTGCCCTGAACACCAGGGCCACCACATGAAGTCCTGCCTCTCAACATAGGAAAAGCCTCAGCAGTTATGTTGACCCCCTGAAGAAGAAGCAAGTGGCAGACGTTCAGAAGCAGGAGTAACGGCCAAAGAGAGACAGCCACTAGAACTGAGAGACAGGTGGAAAACCAGAGACAGAAGTTATTGAATTTCAGTAGATGAACCAGTTTGTTATACATGAGCAAGAGGCAGATGCAGGGCAACAGAATATGCCACTCCAAAATATGACAGTAGGAGCTCAGGACATGCCACCCAAAATACACAGTTTTGATAGATTATTTTGAACTGAAAATAATTTTGGCACTTGAAAAATAGCAAATGCAGGGAGAAGCTTTCTGTAAACTCCCCTTATTGGCCTAAATATAGACTGGGTTCCACCCAAAGGAGCTCGATTACCATAAATCCCCTCCCCAAGGGGTTTATCACCCAGGGAAGACTGCCTGTGGTCACATTTGTAAAAAGACTAGAAGTGGACATCACACCCAGACACACTCTGTCACAAGCTACCATACCTCCCACCTATTTTTCCAAGGGGCCCACACATCTTTCGTAAAAACCATCTGCTCTCCTCTATGAGGCCTCCATCTTTCCTCCCCTGTCTTTACTAAGATAGTGGTTCAGTCTGAGTTCTAAGCCACTCTTGGAAGCTACTCATTTCTCCCTGGGTATCTCCCGCATACACATGATTTATACCTATGAATAAAGTTTTTTTTTTGTCTTGTTAATTTGTCTGTTATTGGAGGGGTCTCTACTAAGAACTCAGAAGGGTAGAGGGAAAATTCTTTTTCCTCCCCTACACAGTTTTCTCAAGCTTCACAGATGAAGAGAAGGACATTCAGTAGAAACTTAACACAAACATAACAACATGTTGAGATTACATTTCCATACTCAACGATCTACCAGAGAAGGTGACAGAAAAGGGTGTGACGTCAGAAGTGAAACTGCTGATGGATGTCAAGGGTGTCGGCAACAGGGGAGCCTGAGACCCAGCTCTCCATCCTTCCCAGTTAAGGAGAGAAGGATGCAGTCTTCCTCCATGGGATTCAGATCTCCTAAAAGTGATACAAGAACTGAAAGAAGTTACTCTGGATCCCCAAACAGCACATCCTAATCTGCTTCTCTCTGAGGATAAACAACAACAACAAACACCAAAACCCAGAAAAAACTTTGACAACTGTGAAGAAAAAAGCAGAGAGTTCATTCAAATCCAGAGAGACTTATAGTTTATCCAGTCCTGTGCTCTGAAAGACTTGATTCTGGTGGACATTCCTCGGAGGTCAAGGTGGATGAGATGCCTGAATGGGCCATGGGGGTTTGTGAAGATTCCCTTTCCAGGAAGAGAAAGTGGTTCCCATTGGAACAGAGTAGATACTGGACAATTCAGCTTCAGAGTGATGACTACGTCACATAAGTGCTGCCTTAGTCACCATTCTTCTAATGGAAAAACCAAGAGGGACAGACATTTATTTGGACTATGAGTTGACTGAGATTATATGTTACCATTTACATGACAGGTCTCACCGCTGTTCTTTCAATGACCAATTTTCTGAAGTATGAAGGCCTCCTTTCTGTATCATATATGATTTAAAATCTCTTACAATCTGTACTGGAACAGATTGTGAGTGATAAACTGTCTTGAAGCTTGTCACAATGCCTCCCTGTCTTCCTCTAATTTATAAATAAGAAGCAGAAGGATGCATGACTCTCCATGAATATAGCACCAACCAATTTTTTCAATGCTTCTACAACTTAAATAGTTATTACCATAGTTACTACACTCTTTTTCATCAGGCCTCTTTCAATCAGAATAATTATTTTGAGGGAGGAGTAAAGATGGTGGAGTAGGGAACCCTATTTCAACCGGTCCCCTGAATTGAGCTGGCTATCTACCACATCATTCTGAACACTCAAGAAATCAGACTAAGATATAAGAAGATATATCTGGATCTCTACAAACAGCATGTCTGCAATGGATGGCCTCGAGGTATGAAGTGGGAAGCCGTGATTCTGCAGGCAGATACCGGAAGATAAATGGATGGGGGAGGAAACCTCCAGAATTTGTACCAGGAAGGCAAAGGCCTCCTACACTGGGGACCGGGCACAGACTCACAGATTGGTAGCCATGAGGAAAGGACTTTAGGGCAGCCTACCAGACTGAAGCCTGGAACTACAGGGGTACATGTGTGAACGGGGGTGCAGCTTGCGGTTTTAGAAGCACAAATGGGAGAGAGTCCGGCCCTGGGAGCGAGGGCTGGGAGTGCTGCTGTGCAGCCAGCAATGCAGGATGCTGCAGTTTTTAGCAGCACAGACAGAAAGAGAGACAGTGTGGCCTGGAGAGCTCAGTGAAGAGCAGACTGCAATCTCATTGTTCTGGAACAAAGGTTTGGATATGGTCACTTCCGTTCAGATTCTCAGAAGAGACGCATAAAGCCACCAGAGAACCAAAGCCCCTCTCTCACCAAACCAGCTTTCACTGAGGCCATCTCCCTCCCCCCCACAGGGGGCAGGACATCTCTCCCCAAACAGGGTTGCCTCAGTAACAGTGTGGCAGGCCCCTCCCCCAGAAGATAGGCTGGAAGAACAAGAAACGGACACCCCTAAGTTCCCTATAAAGCAGGTGCATCTTGCTTGGGTTGTGGTCAATAAATTGTACTCTGTACATTCCCTCAACCACCCCTCAACAGAATGACTAAGAGAAGGAACCCCAACAAAGGAAAGAATCAAAGAATATGGCCTCTGCCACAGAACTAATACATATGGATATAACCAAGATGTCAGAAATAGACTTCAGAGTAACAATTACAAGGGAAAATCTAGACTTGAGAAAAATATTAACAACAATATAGAATCGCTTAGGGCAAAAATGAAATCGAATTAGGCAAAACTTAAAAATGCTATGAATGAAACGCAGTCTAAACTGGATAGTCTGACTGCTGGGGTAAACAAGAAGAATGAATTAGTGAGCTAGAGGATAAGATGATAGAAAAAAAGGAAACTGAGGCAGGATGGGAAAAACAAGTTAAAGCCTAAGGAATCAAACTGAGAGAGATTAGGGACTCAATAAAACATTCCAATATCAGAATTACTGGGATCACTGAGGGGGTGGAGAGCGAGCGAGCGAGCGAGAGAGAGAGATCTAGAAGATATATTTGAGCAAATCGCCTCTGAGAACTTCCCTAATCTGGGGAAGAAAATAAGCATTCACTTCCATGAGGCGGAGAGGACCCAAGATCAATGAGAACAGACCAACGCCCCAGCATACAAAAGTAGGATTTGCAAATCCTAGATCCAAGAAAACAATATTGAAAGTAGCAAGGAGGAAGAGATTTCTTATGTACAGAGAGCAGAACATCAAAATAATGTCAGACCTGTCCGCAGAGACCTGGCAAGCCAAAAAGGCAAGACATATTCAGGGTACTCAATGAGAAGAACACGAATGCAAGGATACTTTATCCAGCAAGGCTGTCATTCAGAATGGATGGAGAGACAAAGAGCTTCCAAGAACGGCAGAAACTGAAAGAATATATGACCACAAAGCCAGCCCTATAAGAAATATTAAGGGGGGTTCTATAAAAGGAGAAAAAACCCAACAGTGATATAGAACAGGATTGACAGAGGCAATCTAGAGAAAAAAGCTTCACAGGCAATGTGACAATAAAATCATAACTTTTTCAATAATCACTCTTAACATGAATGGCCTATACATTCACATGAAGTGGCACAGGGTTGCAGACGGGATAAAAAGACATGACCCATACCTATGCTCTCTAAAAGAGACTCATTTTGAACATAAAGATATATCAAGATTGAAGGTGAAGGGATGGAGAACCATTTTTCATACCAACAGACCTCAAAAGAAAGCTGGGGTAGCAATTCCCATATCAGAAAAATTAGATTTTAAGCTAAAGACTGTAGTTAGAGATACAGAAGGACACTATATCATTCTTAAAGCGTGGGTCCAACAAGAGGATTTAACAATTGTAAATATTTATGCCCCCAACATGGGAGAAGCCACTACATAAAAGACCTCAACACTCCACTCTCGGCAATATATCATCTAAGCAGAAAATCAACAAAGAAGAGCTTTGAATGTCACACTGGACCAGATGGACCTCAGAGATATAGTACAGGACACTTCACCTTAAAATATCAGAATACTTATTCTTCTCAAACACACATGGAGCTTTCTCCAGAATTAATCACATACTGGGACACAAATCAGATATCAACCAATACCAAAGATTGAGATTATTCCCTGCATATTCTCAGACCATAATGCTTTGCAACTGGAAGTCAAACATAAGAAAAAATTTGGAAGAAATTTAAACACTTAGAAGCTAAAGAACATCCTGCTTAAGAATGTTTACATCAACCAGGAAATCAAAGAAGAACATAAACAATTCGTGGAAACCAATGAGAATGAAAACACATCGGTACAAAACCTACAGGATACTGTAAAGGTGATACTAAGTGGGGAATACATAGCCATCCAAGCCTCACTCAAAAAAATAGAAAAGTCCCATATGCACAAATTAACTTTACACCTTCAGGAACTGGAAAAACAACAACAAATAAAGCCTAAGCCATGCACAAGAAGAGAAGTAATTAAGATTAGAGCAAACATCAATGAATCAGAAACCAGAAATATAGTAGAGCAGATCAACGAAACGAGAAGCTGATTCCTTGAAAGAATTAATAAGACTGATAAACCACTGGCCAGACTTATCCAAAAGAAAAGAGAAAGGATCCAAATTAATAAAACCATGAATGAAAGGGGAGAGATCACAACTAACACCAAAGAAACAGAAACAATTATTAGAAATTATTATCAATGACTATATGCCAATAAATTAAGGAACCTGGAGGAAATGGATGTCTTCCTGGAAACCTATAAAATACCAAGACTGTAATAGGGAGAAATTGACAACCTGAATAGACCCAATAACCAGTAATGATATTGAAGCAGTGATCAAAAACCTCCAAAAAAACAAGAGTCCAGGGCCCGATGGAGTCCCTGGAGGATTCTACCACACATTCAAAGAAGAAATAATACCTATTCTCCTGAAGCTCTTTCAAAAAATACAAACAGAAGGAAAACTTCCAAACTCATTCTGTCAGGCCAGCATTACCTTGATCCCAAAACCAGGCGAAGACCCTATTAAAAGGAGAATTACAGAACAATATTCCTGATGAATATAGATGCCAAAATTCTCAACAAGATCCTACCCATTAGGATCCAACAGTGCATTAAAAGGATTATCCATCATAACCAGGTGGGACTTATCCCTGGGATGCAAGGTGGTTCAACGTTCGCAAATCAGTGTGATAGAACACATTAATAAGAGAAAAGATAAGAACGATATAGTCCTCTCAATTGATGTAGAAAAAGTATTTGACAAAGTACAGCAAATCCTTTCCTGAATAAGACTCTTCAGAGTGTAGAGACAGAAGGAAGATTCCTCAATTTCATAAAAACCATCTATGAAAAGCCCACAGCGAAAATCATTCTTGATGGAGAAAAGCTGAGAGCCCTCCCCTTTAAATCAGGAACATGACGAGGATGTCCACTCAGTTTAGCTCAGACTAAACTACCCTGCAAAGATGTAATAGAAAATAGACTAGCCTTAGACAGGATTAAGAAAAATGTTCCAACACAGCAATATGACTCAAACATATATACAAGATTTCCAGATAGCCTTTTTTTTTTTAATTTGATTTATTTCTTTGACAGAAAGAGGTAACAAGTAGGCAGAAAGGCAGGCGGTGGGGTGGGGTGGTAGGCTCCTGGCTGAGCAGAGAGCCCGACACAGGGCTGGATCCTAGGACCCTGAGATCATGACCCAAGCCGAAGACAGAGGCTTAACCCACTGAGCCACCCGGGCACCCCACCAGATAGGCTTTCAACAACTCAAAAGATCCTCCACAGAGAATACCATTCCTTGATCATGAGAACTGTCCAGAAGTTGACAACACACATTTTGGGTCAGGCTCTGGGGAACATGTACTCTCACACTTTGTTGGCTGGAAATACCTAAAAATATGCATTTACCCATCACCTTCACCCAGCAATCCAACTTCCAGGATGTACCCTGAAGATATAACTCCACAACTATGAAACAAATATGTACAGTGTTATTCACTGCAGAATTATTTGTAATGCAAAATGTAGAAACAATACAAATTTCTAAGTTTGAGATAGTACGTGCATTTGAATAAAGGAATTTGAAAAGAAATCTGTAAGTCCCTCATAGTGATCTACCAAAAAATTTAATAAAAATAATAATAAATACAGAGAGAAAGAAGGAATGGCTGTTGCAGAAAAGTCATTTTACAGAAGAATATCAGCTAATAAATACAGAAGCAATTATGAAATCAGAAAAATCGACATCTTCCGAATCCTAATGTCTTAAGTGATTCAGGTAAGAATCAACAATGGTTACAAAAATCACAATGGCAAACAGGATATTCATGCAGTGCCAAAATATCACCCTGCACATTACAGTTTACATATTACTAATAAAGGAAGTCAGGTCATGGTCTTACTTGGTTAACAGGCTATCTCTGGAATGAGAAGGTACAGAGCACTCAACTCTGTACCTTATGCAGTTTTATACATATGTAAAGACTAGCATGCTTTGTTCTTATAACACTAGGATAGATCTATTTCATAAAAAGAAATATTCTATGTTGGAAAATCTTTAAAAATTTTTAATTAAAAAAAAGAAGGAATCAGAATTCATCAAAGATACAAAAGAAATAAAAATGAAATAGATACAAATTAAATACAAAAAGAATTTTTTGTAAACCAGATTTTTTAACTACTAAAAGTATGGTTTTCAAATAGCTTCCTGGCACACTGTTTTCTCTTTGTTCTATGTGGACGCCCTTTTAGATTATTAAGACTCTACTGAGCCAGGAGGCTAAGTTAGTTCACTGATTGACTTTTTTTTTTAAATCTATTTCCAACATCAAAATTTACCAAAATCAGAGTAAGAATCAAACATGTCCAACTCTATTACAGAGTAATAATTTAGCAGTTCTGTCTAAAATTGAAGATATATATTCACAGTATTCAAATCTAAATTAATCTAAATATGTTTCATTTCCACATGTTAACAACAACCAAAAAAATCTCTTCAGACACTGATGACCAGTTAATGACATCTGGATTAGGGTTACTGGATAAAATAGAGGACAACCAGTTAAATTTGAATTTCAGATAAACAAGAAAATATTTTATCATAAATATGCCCCAAGCAATATTTGGGATAGACATAATATAAAACTTAATGGGGCCTCCTGTTTCTATTTTCTTGGTAAATCTGGCAAGTCTAATATGCATAGGAACGTTTTGCAAGTACATTTTTGAAGATCAAATAAAGGGCAATGTTAAGTATTGAGATTGAAACTCATTACAGCATTCAGGATTGTGACCTATGAAATCTTCTCCACCCCACTCCCCCCATTCAGAGGACAAAACCCCAAGACATAGGAAAAAAATATGTATATATATATTAAGTATGCTTACACAAATCCTGGAAATCCGTTTCTAGTAAGGACAATAATATTGACAATAGATCCTCCGTGCTCTTTCATCCAGGACTTGTAAACTGCAGGAAACAGCCAATGACAAGCATATGAAATAGCGTCCTGACTCTCTTCTCACTCACCGTCCCACCATCTTGCTTGCTATTTAAAAATTTTTAATTTCAGGGTACCTGGGTGGTTCAGTGGGTTAAGCCTCTGCCTTTGGCTCAGCCCTGCATCAGGCTCTCTGCTCAGCAGGGAACCTACTACCCCCTCTCTCTCTGCCTGCCTCTCTGCCTACTTGTGATCTCTCTCCCTGCCAAATAAATAAATAAAATCTTAAAAATTTTTTAAATTTACAATTCCTTTTTTAAAAAGCCTGACTGAATATAACATATATATCAAGAAACTCATCCACTTTATGCGTACAATTTAATGATTTTGATAAACATAGAGCCATGCACCACTATCACAATCCAGTTTTAGAACATTCCATCCCCCCCAAAAACATTGCTTTGTGCCCATCTGCAGCCAAGCCATCCCCACGCAAACCCTCATCTACTTTCCATTTATATAAATTCGTCTTTTCTGGACATTTCAAATAAATGAAATCACACCATATGGGGTCATTTGTGTCTGGATTCTTTTACTTAGAATAGTATCTGTAAGGTTCACCCACAGAGTAACGTGTCTCAATAGTTAATTTTTATTGCCGAATAATATTCCAGGGAACAGACAGGCCATATTTCATTTGTCTGCTCACCAGAGGATGAACATTTGAATTGTTTCCACTGGCAGGTGATGAAGAATACAAACTGTTGGGTGGACATAGGTTTTTATTTCTCTTGGGTAGATGCTTGGGAATGGAACTGCTGGGTCATATGGCAACTGTATGTTTAACTTTTTCAGGAACTGCCAAACTGTTTTCTGGTGTCACCACTATTTTACATTTCTACCAGATATGCATGAGGGTTCCAGTTTCTCCAGGCTATTATTGCCCAATTTTTTTTATTATAACCATTCTAGTGGGTATGAAGTGATATTTCACTGAGGTTTTGATCTGATGTCCTGAATGACTAACGGTGCTGATAATCTTCTGATGTACTTACCAGCCATTCAGTTATTTTCTTTGGTAAAATAGCTATTCAAATATTTTGCTCATTTTTAAATTGGTTTGCTTTCTTAATACTGAATGATAAGAGCTCTTTCTTTGTTCTGGATACAAGTCCTTTATCAGATAAGTGATTTCCCCCAGTCTGGCTTATCTTTTCATTTTATTAATGTTGTCTCTTTAAGTGCAAACATATTTACGTTTGATTAAGTCAAGTTTATCAATTTTTTTTACTTCATACATGGTATTCTAGATGGTGTATCTCAGGACTCTACCTAAGTCAAGGTCATAAAGATTTTGTGCTTTATTAGTTCCACAAGTTACACAATGTTACCAACTACATTTAGGTCTACGGTCCATTTTGTACTTTTGGTTAACTTTTACTTATGGTATGAGGGAAGGGTCTTCTTGCATGTGGATATCCAACTGTCCAGGACAATCGCTGAAAAGACGATCATTTCCCCACAGAATTTCCTTGGCCCCCTTGGCAAAAATCGTAAATATAAGGGATTGATCACAACTATAAGGGTTTATTTCTAGACTTTCAAATTTGTCCAAAATATCTATTCTTTTCTCCTTATGCCAGTACCACATTATCTTGAAATCAAGAAGTATAAATCCTCCACCTTTCCAGGTTTGCAAAACTGTTTTGGCTACTCTGAGTCCTTTGCACTTCCACATGTATTTTAGGATCTGCTTGTCATTTTCTGCAAAAGTAATAGGGACTGCATTGAACCTACATACCAATTCAGGAAGAACAACAACATTAACCGTATCAAGTCTCCCAATTCATAAATACTGAATGCTTTTCCATTTATTCTGATCATTCATTTCTCTCAGCCATGTTTTGTCGTTTGTAGATACAAGTCTTATCTTGCTTTTGTTAATTCTTTAAGTATTTTCTTTTCAATTTTGGTGTTTTTTGTAGGGAGAGAGAGTGGGAGTGGGGTTGGGGGGTAAGGTGGAGGGAGAAAAAGAGAGACTCTTAAGCAGGTTCTACAGCCAGCGCAGACCCTACACAGGACTCGACCTCGTGAGAGCTCATGACCTGAGCTGAAATCAAGACTCAGACCCTCAACTGACGAAGCCACCAGGTGTCCCTCATTCTTTAAGTATTTTATCCTTTTTTGAAGCCCCATTTGATATTTAGCCATCAACTCTATTCATACAAATCAAGACAACGTCAGATGTGTACCCTCAAGACTCACTTCAATAAAAATCTAATTTTTAGAATGTAAAGTCCAGAGAACAAGGAAAGACCCATTCCTATTAAGAGCTAAGACAAAAATAAGAATGGTTTCCCATCATTACTTAAAGCTTTCCAGTTGAGTTCTTCCCAATTCATACTAGATGACAGAAAAAGGAGGTAAAGCCCCCAGAAAAGAAGACATAAAATATGGTATTTTTGGACTCTAAGACAATTCTTTCATATTATTTTGAAATTGTGGAAACTGGGATATGTTTTACAGTTGGTGGCTTCTTAAGGTACAAATAACGCTGTTTCTACTTTCTTAGTAGTGTATAAAATGATGGTGCATTTCACCAAAGATACATTGAGTGTATCTTTCACTCAATGAAATACATTATTTATTTTTAGACAACATGATTGTGTAGCTAAACACCTGAAAGACTAATTTCAAACACTGTTAGATAAACTACAAATTGCTAGATAAAGCTACAAGATGAACTTGAAAAAGTAGTTCTTCCATTAACCAACTATTACCCAGCTGAAAATAATTGGGAAAAGAGCCCATTCAAAATAGCAGGCGTCAGAGTGCCCAGGTGGCTCAGTCAGTTAAGCATCTCCCTCCAATTCAGGTTATGATCCCAGGATCCTAGGAATAAGCTCCGCATCAGGCTCCCTACTCAGTGGGGAGCCTGCTTCTCCCTCTGCTTGTGCTCTCTTGCTCTCTGTCAAAAAAATAAAATCTTTAAAAAAAAAGATAATAAATATAAATAAAATAAAAATAAAAGGTAATAAAATGTAATAAATATAATAAAATAATATAAATATATTTTATATATCTATATAAATATAAAAAATATAAATAAAATAAAAATAAAAGATAATGAAATTTTTTAAAAAAAAGCTCCCTCTGCTTGTGTTCTCTTGCTCTCTGTCAAAATAATAAAATCTTTAAAACAAGAAAAGAAAGAAAGAAAGAGGTCATGAATAGCCCAAAAAGCTTGGAAATGTAAATAAAGATCTATGTGCCATATCAAATATCTTAAAAAACACACACAAAAAAACTATGAAAAAATAAAACGGTATAAATTTATTTCAATTACCCTACACAGGCTTTCTGCTTTTGCTTAAAGAATACTCTATGTTAGAACTCTGAATGCAGGAGCACCTGGGTGGCTCGTCATTAAGTGTCTGCCTTTGGCTCAGGTCATGATCCCAGGGTCCTGAGATCCAGCCCCACATCAGGCTCCCTGCTCAGTGGGAAGTGTGCTTCTCCCTCTCCCATTCCCCCTGTTTGTGCTCCCTCTCTCTGTGTGTCTTTCTCTGTCAAACAAATAAATAAATAAATAAAGTCTTAAAAAAAAAAACACAAACAAACTCTGAAATCATCTTTGTGTTTTTCCCCTGACACTTCCAGAGCTGTCATGGGAATATTTCATTAAGAAATGTGAGGTAGTCTCAGATGCCAATCACAAGTCCAGCTTGTTACATTGTGCTTCTGACCAAGGGGCTATAAATCAGAGGTTCCCATGAAACAGCCAGCCACAACGAATGTAAAGCTTTATACTACCAGTTAGATGAAGTTGAAAGCTGGAAATGTCTGCAAGATTTTGACATAGAGATGTTAAGAATATAAAGCCTAATCCATATTAGGGTGAAGACCCTTTGGGTTGGAATTCTACCTGTTCTGTGGTTTTCATCACAAAAACATCTTCGATCGTTTTTAACAAAACCTTTGAATTACTCAATGTCAGGGGTTGAATATCATCACCTATGAAATATAACTTTCAATCCAAAGATCTTCATGCATGCTAATTAGTTGTTAGTCAGAAAGGATGTGGACTCCGGCATTTTCCCTGAAGATTTGACAAGTTACAAGAGATTAAACAGATTCATTTCTTTAAAACTAAGTGTGAGAGTTTTGTTTGTTTGTTTGTTTGTTTTAATTTCAGGAACAACTTCGTAGCTATATCTTTGTACAGATTCTTAATAATTTTCTCATGATAAATTCCTAGAAATAAAATTTTAAGATAAACCATTCCCATATTTTACAAATATTGCCAAATGACTATCCAGAAAAGCAGCAATTTACATTTCTGTGTCCTATGCAAGCAAATCAGGGCCGTCAGTACTGCAGACATGGGGTTTCTGAGTCCCCAACAATTCTCTTGGAAGATTCTCTATGATCTAGGGGCACCTAGGTGGCTCAGTGGGTTAACCCTCTGCCTTCGGCTTAGGTCATGATCTCAGGGTCCCAGGACTGAGTCCGGTATTGGGCTCCCTGCTCAGGGGTAGCCTGCTTCTCCATTTCTACTCCCCCTGCTTATGTGTGCGCTCTCTCTCTGATAAATAAGTAAAATCTTTAAAGAAAAAAAAGATTCTCTACAACTTTAAATAAAGACGCCTTGCTTTTTTGGGTTATTGGTCATACTCACCTGCTTTGCACATGTAGAAGGTGCCCGTCAGGTTGGTCTCAATCACAGCATGCCATCCCTTTGCACTGATGTGTTCTGCAGGAGACGTGAACTGGCCTCCTCCATTGTTTACCAAAAAATTGATCTTACCGTAAACATCTAAGGTGGATCTGACCAAATTCTCCACCTAAAGAAAAATGTTCAAAGTAAACTGGTTAACAACTTCACTTGCTAGCTGGACTGATCGCTTACTCTGGGAGAAGAACTTGCAGTCTGTCGCAGTAAATGGCATCACGACCAGTAGCCGAAATCCAGTTAAAATTAACACTAAGAAATTACTTAAAAGGGGCACCTGTCTGGCTCAGTTGATACACCATGTGACTCTGGATCTTGGGGTTGTGAGTTTGAGCCCCACGGTGGGTGCAGAAATGACTGATCACTTAAAAATAAGATCTTAAAAAAAATAAAGAAATGACTTAAAGGGCAAAAGGCACAAAAAGTAATCTCGCTGAGCCCACATCCTTGCTTAGCTTCCTTAAAGATTGTTTCTTTCCTCTCCTCCCCCAGGGGGTAATACTCAGATTAGCGAAAGAATCTCTTTTACAGCCTCTGCTTCTAGTTAAACTCCTCTAAGACCTCGACCACAGGAACATCTGAAGCACTAGTTTTAGGAACCGCTACTGTAAATAAAATGAATGAATAAAGGCTATAGACATATTTGCATTACCTCCTCTTCATTGCGGATGTTGCATTTTATGGGAGTGACCTGAGCCTGGTTATTGGGGGGCAGACTGGCCTTCAGTTCCATTGCAACAGATTTTAATCTATCCAAGTTACGAGATGCAATGACCACATTACACCCTGAAAAGAAAACAGTCAAGAAATAGTAAATATGCTTTCATTGATAAATATGCTTTCACTGGTTGTCTAAATTAAGAAAAAAACAAAAAAAGTTCAGAAGTTCTTTCATGTGTACCCATTAAAAAAAGGTGAATCAAGGGGTGCCTGGGTGGCTCCGTGGGTTAAAGCCTCTGCCTTCGGCTCAGGTCATGATCCCATGGTCCTGGGATCCAGCCCCGCATGGGGCTCTCTGCTCACTGGGGAGCCTGCTTCCCCCTCTCTCTATCTGCATGCCTCTCTGCCTACTTGTGATCTGTCAAATAAATAAATAAAGTCTTTTTAAAAAAATGGTGAATCAGGACTTCTGCCTCTGGATAAAATCAAGCATCAATAATGGAGTTTACCCTCTGGAGCAATGGAACAAAAAACCTGGTCAAAGTATAATGCAGAACAGCTTTCAGGCACAGGACTTGGGGTAGCATGGCATAGTGATCTATCTCAGAGAGTGGAAACAAACAATGTGAGCCCTATGATCATTCCAGCTTGCTACCTGGAGAGTTTCCCAGGTACAGCCCAGGGAGGAGGAAGAGGAACCATTCAGATTCCAGGATGAGATGAAGTTGGGAGTCAAGGTAGGCCAAGAAGGCACTGGAGATAGTGTTTCTTTCTTTTTTTTTTTTTTTTTTTTTAGATTTTTAAAATTTGACAGACAGATCACAAGTAGGCAGAGAGGCAGGCAGAGAGAGAGGGAGAAGCAGCCTTCCCGCTGAACATAGAGCCATATACAGGGCTCGATCCCAGAACCGTGGGATCATGACCTGAGCCAAAGGCAGAGGCTTCAACCCACTGAACCACCCAGGCGCCCCGCTGAAGTGTTTCAAACAGGCAAAATCTCATTTGAAAAGCAATGGGTAAGATACTCAGAAGGGTATGGCCTGAGTGATTTTGAAGCAAAATTACTCTAGATTAACTAGATTAAAGGCTATTCAGGTCAATACTTAACGTATAACAAGTCTCTCTTAAAGTATCAAACTGTTTCCAAAGAACCTAACAACAGAAATAACAACTTCTGGGCTGCAGTTAACACGGAACAAAAGAATATTTATTTATTTATTTTTAAAGATTTTATTTATTTATTTGACAAACAGAGATCACAAGTAGGCAGAGAGGCAGAAAGAGAGTGGGACACAAACTCCCTGCCCAGCAGAGAGCCTGATGCAGGATTCGATCCCAGGACCCTGAGATCATGACCTGAGCTGAAGGCAGAGGCTTAACCCACTGAGCCATCCAGGCGCCCCAGAGCTCAAGAATATTTAAATGAATATATAAATAACCAGCATCCAACAAGATAAAATTAAAAATGTTCAGCAGTAATTTTTTTAATGCAAAGCAGGTAAGTCCAACGCATCATGAGGAGAAAAGTTAATAAAAACAGAAACAGAAATGGCAATGACGTTATCATTAAATAAACCAGTGATAAAGAGAAAAATATGAAAAGTCTTCCCGCGTTTCCTCATTCGGTTCATAGGACGGGTTCATTTTAAACACATCTATAAAGAATTCCACAGCACGTTTCCACAGGTCTCCTTGTTCCTTACCTCGAGCACGTTATCTGTGATTCTAACTGTTCCCTTTAGTGGAACAAATAGTGGTTTCATCCTTCAAGGCTTCTGCAGCATTTCTTAGAGACTCTTCCCTTCCCCCCGCGGTTTCAATGTCTCCTACAGGTACAGCCTCTTGGCTTGGCCAGTCCAGGTCTCCCAGCCCTGCCGCCTACCTCCTGGCTCCCGAAACCCCGTGAGGCCAGTGTGTGTCTCTGCCGACCTCTTGATCTTAGGTAGCCTGACCCTGAGGGCCCGCTCGCGTACCCAGGTGCAGCAGCTCCGTGGCGATGGCCTTTCCGATACCCGTGGCCCCTCCGGTGACGATGGCCAGTTGGTGCTGCAGCAGGCCCGGCGCCAAGCAGCTCCTGCCCTCGCCCCAAACGGCCATGTCGACGGAGAGTCTAAAACCCGAGAGCGCTAAGGTCACTGTCTGGTCGGTCTAGGAAGGGCGACCATATAGGCACCCTGCCCACGTGACCGCGCGGGCCCCGCCCCGCCCCGTCGCTCCGCCCCCGGCGCCCGCGCAACCCCCCCCCTCCCCTAGCCGCGGCAGGTCCCTATCCTCCCAGCGGACGGCTGCTCCCCCGCGGCGCTGCCCGACGGGGTCTGGGTCCTCTGCCAGACTTTGTCCGCGGCATGTGTAGGTGAGATCCCTTGTTCGTTGGGTTTGGGCTTTTGTTTTTAAATTTCGGTGGAAGGGAAGCAGACAAAAAGCGGGCGCGTGCTTCATTTCCAAAAATCCTCGGTGCTTTAGGTCTCCTGGTTAATTAAGATAGAATTCTCCAGGGCACCTGGGGAAGGAGAGGCTGCAGGCTCCGGCTCCAGTTGCTGTGTGCCTCTGGCTGGGAAGGAAAGGGGCAGGCTTAGCTGCGGGGGAAGAAATCTGGCCTCCAGATCCTTTCCCCCTCTGGAAAGGACCCTGAGCGCTGAGTTGGGGGTGGGGGTGGGGAGTGGGATGCCCTTGTAGTTATCCACAGAACCAAGACAATAAAGGATCTTAAAAATAAACTCGAGCCCACCGCCACCTCATCTCCCTTTCCCCCGCCCAGGAATGAAGGGAAGATGCAACCTTTACCCCATTCGAGATCTAATCCATTTCAGCCAGGCTGCAGAACTGACAAATCCACGGGTGTGTGCTTCCTGCAAGGACGCTGATGTAGATGTGTGAGATCCTATCATCGGGTTCATTCCTCAAGCCGGGAAGCAAGCATTTGGAGGATGGGGGGAGGGGCGTGGGATTTCTCATCCGCAGTTTGATGTCCAGGAGCCCAGGGTTATTATTCAGATTCTCCTCCGCATTGTTCATCTAGCTTCCCCTGTCCCCCCACCAGAGAGAGCTTATGCCTGGACTGTCCTACTGAGACTTGGCCTAAGAATTTGGCAGATCTAGGGAATGTGTGTGGTGCTGTGGTCTTAACAATTCAGGGAACACTCTATTTCCGTGTGCTGTCAGAGTTCTGTATTTTCACCTACAAGGTATTAAAATGATGTAAAAGCAAACAAAGGCCATCCTTTTGTTGGGCCCACCCCCCAGCTAGTTATTCACAAAGCAGATTAGAAATGGGTCTTGTTAAAAGTGGAATCATGGGGGGAGGGGGAAGGGGGAGAGGGGTGGGGTGATGGACATTGGGGAGGGTATGTGCTATGGTGAGTGCTGTGAAGTTTGTAAACCTGGCGATTCACAGACCTGTACCCCTGGGGCTAATAATACATTATATGTTTATTTTAAAAAAGGAAACACTAAAAGAAAAAAAAAGTGGTATCAGACATCACTTCCTCTCTGATCTCCCATCACCTTACTCTCCTTGGACCTCCTTTAAGAAATACTTGCCCTGGCAGACCCCTGGGGGCTCTGTCAGTTAAGTACCTGACTCTTGTTTTCAGCTCAGGTCATGATCTCAGGGTTGTGAGCACAGAGCCTGCCTGAGATTTCTCCCCCTCCCTCTGCCCCATCCCACTCCCCACCCTCTTGCACTTTATTCTCTCTCTAAAAAAAAAAAAAAGAAAGAAAGAAAAAGGAAGAAAACTTGCCCTTCTCATTTGTTGATGACGAATTCCAATCTATACTCATTAAAGGAAGGAAGACACCTCTTCCACATTCTGCTTCCCATTTGCTAGAGAGTGCTTTGATTTCAATGACAAAGTATTTGTTTTTTAGTAGGATGAGAAATAGTGACTCAGGTCTAGGGCTTTATTATTCTAGAAAATTCCTTGCTTTCTTTCTTGAGAGCAAAGAGTACGTTGTTACTTTTAAAGATTCTTTTATCAAAAGTGTAATTTAATGTGATGGGTGATCTGGTTTGGACCTGTGGATTCACATAGCTCTGCCAGGGTGGGTCCCTGTGGGCCTGCATCCACTGCAGCCTTTGTATGGCGACTGAGGAGACTGAGGGATTCCCAAGTCCTCCAGTGAAAAGGCGACTGGGCTGGCTTTAAGCCAATGTCACCTGCTGAGGATGATAAGGAGCTGTTCCAGGGCTGTAAGGAAGTTGCAGTCTGAGCAGTCAGAAAGGCCCTTTTTCACTGTCCAGAGAGTCTGAGATTAAGAGAAATGTTGAGGTCTCTTTAAGAGATCTGTTAAAACGAAAAGGCATGTGCTCTTTGCCCAGTCTCTCACCAAGGACAGGGTTTGAAAGACTGCTAACCCCACAAGGTCCGGAGGTTCAGCAATAGAGCCTCCTTGTTTCTAGATTTTAATTCTGGTTCTGGTTTGAGCCATCTCTTCACAGGGCATCCACGGCATGCTACACTGATGTTCCTTTGGCTGAATCAAAAGCTGTCCTACGCTCTGCATCACTGCCCCCTTTGCTCTCCGGGGGTGCGGGGGGAAGGCATCTCCTGGGCCATGATCCTTCCACAGTCCCACTGTGCCATCCCCTATTAGCACTGACTGCCTTGTCTTCTGGGATGTGCTTGCTGCTCACCCATCTCCCCACCCCTCCCCCACCCCATCTGCCTGGTAACTTCATTCTCTTCATGCCTCCAAGCAGCTGCTGGCTCATAACTGACGGAGGCCTGTGAGATTCTCAGCACTCAGCCTCACAGATTCTTAGTGCAGAAAAGAATGTCAGTGAGGCATCTAGTCACCCCCATCCCACGCCCTCACCTTGAAGTAAGAGTCCAGAACTGAACCAGCTTACATAAACAAGACTCTTAACCAATTCACAGTTCACAGTTCACAGTTCACAGTTCACAGGAAACAAAGTGTCAGTGTTTCCAGTATAGTGGATGGTACAGTTAGCTGTCCCTGCCTTTTTCTTTTTATTTGAAGATGTTATTTATTTAAGAGAGAAAGAGCGTGCATGGGGCTGCATGGGATCATGACCTGGGCTGAAGGCAGGAGCTGAACTGACTGAGTCACCCAGGCACCCCTGTCCTTGCCTTTGTAGAGTTTTCATTCTAGCATGTAGATACGATGGGAGTGAGAATAGGGCCACCCCTGTTTCCCTATAAACGAACAAAAGCTCAGACAAGGAAGATCCAATTTTATAGCTCTTAACAATACGGAGATGCTCAAGCTCCTTGTAACCCACTACCCTCGCTACCGGGAGCTATTTCCTCTGTAGACAAGCCAGATGCTTCTAGATGATGAATCAGCCTTCAGTGTGAGAGTCTTTCAGGTCAGGTAGACTGGGCAGTGACCTGAGAGATGCTGCTCACCGGACCATGAAGGAACAGGATACAGTCTAACAGCCACTGGCCAGATTAGAAGTTTCAAGTTGCTAATCCAACATGGCTCCAGTCATGGACATCAGTCTGAGCCAGATTTCTTTCTACCTTTACTTTGATGAGACTGTCTTCCTGAGAGGAGCTAATGGTGATTTTTGGTGGTAAAATGGTAAGCATTTTATTTCCTAGCTGACATAGTGCATCTCGTGGTGGTAAATCACAGTGCTAGTGGAAGGGTATGGCCACCCCAGACAGGGGATATGTGGCTCTTTGGGTGACAGATACAGAAATGAGAATTGGAAGAGCAGTAAGGCAGGAGCAAGGCACAGTTCACTGTAGTAATAGTAGTAGGTTAACTTGAAAATGATCATACTCTACTCTTCCAAACCCAATTCAGGTTCCGTAGAAAGGGAGATGTGACCATATAGGTCACAACTGGTCACATATGTGACCAAACAACTCTGCGGGAGTATGGAAATAAAAAACAAAACAAACAAACAAAATCCCCGATTGTTCTGAAATCAATGACACAGGGTGACTTGATTTGAAGCTTTGTAAACCAAAGGTAGCAAAATAGCAGACAATTCATATTTTGCTTTGTTTTGGTGGTTTGTCTACATGGAAATTTATTTAAATTTGGACTAATCACAACAATTAAAATCCAGAACTTTAACAGGAAATTTTAAACAACCTATGCCAAATGGGCCTGTGTTTCTCTGTGAAAGCAGTTGGCTTGGTGGGTGGAAGAGAGGGAAACAACTTCCTATTTCTGCAAAGACCTGTGGTCTTATGTTTATCATAGCATCCCTCCCCTGCTGCCCACACACTCCTTATTGTATCCAGAAGGTAAGCCGGGTGTCCTTGCCCTTTATTAGCTTTTTCCAGCCATAATTCATCCATGCAGGTTGTTTTCTTTCCTGCAATGCAGAGGCTTCAAAGCTTCCTGGTTTCTCCACCCACCAAATCCCCCAAGTTATGCTGGGTATCCGGATGGGTTTGGAGAAGGCACTGGATCACGTTTGCTCCCATGACCACCTGGGAGCAGAGAATTGGGAGCAGACTCTGGGGAAATTATCCATATCATGCATGATAGTGAGAGGTCCTTAAAGGAGCCGTGTAATACCACTGTGGAGGTGTGTGTTTTTGGCAGGGGTTGCGGGGGGTGGGGGCAGGAGGGTGGCAGCAGTTAGTGACTGAGTGACTGAAGGGGAACTGGCGGGCAGAAAGCAAGGACTTGAGACTTTTGTGATGACTCAGCCTGAGAAAGGCCCCATAGCTGGACAGTTGTGCTCACTTTGTGGTGTTGTGAATCTTTGGGTTTTTACTGAATGCCTAGGAGCTCTTGATTTTCTTTTAATAAAACTCCTTTTAGGACACTATTGTCTAACTCCTTACACGTAGAGAATACTAGCTGTCTTAGTCTGTGCAGGCTGCTGTAATGAAAAGACCACAAACTGGGTAGCTTAAATAACATACATTTTTTTCCATAGTACTGAATTCTGGAAAGTCCAAGATCAAGGTACCGGCAGATTCAGGGTCTGGTGAGAGCCTGATTCGTAGATGACCATTTTGTTGCTGTTTCTTTATGTGGCAAAAAGAGCAAGAGAGTTCTCTGGGGTCTCTTTTATGAGGACACTAATCTCGTGGGTGAGGATTCCACCCTCATAACCTAATCACCTCCCAAAGACTCTGCCTTCTCATACCCTCACTTGGGGATTAAGATTTCAACATACGAATATTTCAACATACAAATTTAAACATGAATTCATCTGTTGAAATGAAGATTTACATTTCAACATTTCATTTCAAGCACAAAATAAAATCTTCATTTCAACATACAAATTCAATAATTGTGAATTTCAACATATGAAACACGATTGCAACATGTGAATGTAGGCTAACATTTAGCCATGGTAGTACAGACTGTACTGAGCTCTCCATTGGGTTTCATGGGTGAGGGCGCGGGTGCTGAGCGAACATCAGTGTGATGTCCTTTGTACTGGACAGCTGAGTTTTAGAATCCGCCCCCCCCCCCCCCCGCCCAGGAAAATAAAAACTGCTTAAACCACCCATTATCAGGGATGATGTCATTTTATGCTCTAACTTTGAAATGTGTGTCAGGATCTACCTATGCATTAGGGCTGACAAATTAGAACCCACCAACTTTTGGGGCAATTCTAGTATATTAGTTAGGATTTCTATGTGGCTGCCTTAAGAGACCAAAATAATACTGGATTAAAGGAAGATAAATATTGTGGGGCCTGGGTAGTACTGTCAGTTAAGCCACTGACTCTTAGTTTTGGCCCAGGTCATGATCTCAGTGTTGTGAGATCAAGTCCCACATCAGGCTCTGGGCACAGGGTAGAGTCAGCTTGAGATTCTCTCTCCCTCTCCTTCTGCCCCTCCTGCTTGTGCCGTCTCTCTCTCCAAAATAAATAAATCTTTATTTTTTTTAGATTTTTACTTATTCATTTGATAGAGAAAGATTGCAAGTAGGCAGAGAGGCAGGCAGAGAGAGAGGGGGAAGCAGGCTCCCTGCTGAGCAGAGAACCTGGTGTGGGACTTGATCCCAGGACCCTGAGATCATGACCTGAGCCAAAGGAAGAGGCTTAACCCACTGAGCCACCCAGGTGCCCCTAAATAAATCTTTTAAAAACAACAACAACAACAACAACAAAAAAAAAAACCCAAGATAAATATTTTTCTCTCATATTACAATCCAGAGGAAGAGGGTTTATGGCTGTTCTAATGGCTTTTATTCTTTCTGTGTCAGTCCACTGTCATCTCTTTTGGGTTGCTTTTGTCTGCCTGGTGAAAGATGGCTCATCAGGTTCACATTCCAGGTCTCAAGAAGGTGAAAAGAGGTAAGAGAGGGCCAAGCAGAGACGTTGCACACATCACAGCTGCTCACATGCTTTTGGCCAGAGACTAGTCATACGATCACACCTGATGCAAGGAATGCTGGGAAATGTTATCTTTAGGAGGAGAGTCATATGACCAGCAGAACCCTCCATTACTGGAGGTGAAAACAGATAAAATTATGCCATAATTGTTTATTAAGTATAAAGGAACTTTTTAATATTCCTTTCTGTTTTTTAAGATTGAAAAAAAAAAGTTTTAAGTATTCCCTACACCGAATGTGGGGCTCGAAATTATAGCCCTGAGATCAAGAGTCACATGCTTCATCCTGTGAGCCAGCCAGGTGCCCCTTAATGTCTTTTTATTAAACCTTTCTTCAGTCTCAGTCTTTGACAAAAATCAGACTAATCTTTAATTACTACCAGTTCAGACTGCTCCCCCAGCCCAAATCATTAATTCAGTCACTTAAAATTTGTTTATTGAACGAACATGTATGTGTTGGCCTACTTACATGGAACTATTTCCTAGACCTTCTAGTCTAGTAGAGGAGATAGAAAATAAACAAGCAAAATAAGAGAACTTGGGGCACCTGGATGGCTCCATCAGTTAAGCATCTGCTTTCAGCTCGGTCATGGTCTTGAGGTCCCAGAATCAAGCTCCCATGTTGGGCTCCCTGCTCAGCAGGGAGTCTGCTTCTTCCTCTTCTTCTGCTCTTCCCCCTGCTCGTGCTCACTCTCTCAAATAATTAAATTAAATTAAAAGAAAGAAGAAATAGAACTTGATTATGGATGTTGTTAAGTCTTATACAGGAAACAGGCTGCTGTGATAAAAAATCATGAAAAGCAGGGTAGGGAGCCCGTTTTAGGCTTGGTGTCAGGAAAGCTTTGGAGGAGCTGACAAGTAAACAGAGATTTGGGAAATAGCAAGGTGCTCGCCATGTGATAGGGCGAGATTGGAGCAGAAACAAGGCAAGGCAGATAGTATTGAAGGCCTTAAGTGGGAAAACATTGGGTGCTCCTGAGGAATGTGTAGGCAGCCAGTGCAATTGTAGCATAGAAGGTATTTGTGAAGGAGGTGGTATATTACATAGGATGGCAGGATAGAGGGGCCACATCATGTAGGTCCTTAGACCACATGAAAAAGTTTAGATTTTGTTTTGTATCAGTAAGAAGTCACTGGAGGTTTAAAGCAGAAAGTGGCACGAGTTTATTTATGTTTTCAAAAGATCCTTCTGGGGCATCTGGGTGGCTCAGTGGGTTGAACCTCTGCCTTCGGCTCGGGTTATGAACTCAGGGTCCTGGGATTGAGCCCTACATCAGGCTCTCTGCTTGGTGGGGCACCTGCTTCCCCCACTCTCTCTCTGCCTGCTGCTCTGCTTACTTGTGATCTCTCTCTCTCTCTCTGTATGTGTGTCAAATAAATGAATAAAATCTTAAAAAAAAAAAACTTCTTTCTTACTGCTGAGTGGAGAATTGATTGGAGGACAACAGTAGTAGAAGCCAGAAGACAAGGAGCAGTTTTTAGAACCACACGTAAGAAAGGGTGTCCTTGGGGTGTCTGTGTGGCTCAGTTGGTTAAGCATCTACTCTTGGTTTCAGCTGAGGTCATGGTCTCAGGGCCCTGGGATCCAGCCCTGTCTTGAGCCCTGCATCAGGCTCCACACACACAGGCATGAGTGCTCTCTCTCCCCCTCTCTCAAATACACAAATAAAATCTTGAAAGGAAGGAAGGAAGGAAGAAAGAAAAGCAAAGCAAGACCTCTTAGACAAGAACGGTAGCAATGGAGGTGGGAAAAAGTAGTGGATGAAAGAATTAAAAATTATCTGCAGAATTTCCTTCAAGAGTAGCTTAAAACCAGTTATTTAATGCATGAGAATCTAAACTTGTTCTTTAAAATCTATTTTTCCCCTAGGATGACCAAGAATTTAGAGTTAGTGTTTGATTGAAGTTACTGTTCTGCTGTATCACATTTATTAATAATCCTCAGACTGCAGTAGTAGTGAGGGATGGGCGAGGCCTAACTTCCAGAGAAAAGAGCAAAGTCCTGTCTCCTCTCTTAATTCTATTGATCAAAGCCTTGGAAACTGGGGAATTTGTTTTACTCTTTCTTTTATGGACTCTAAAAGGAAGGAGAAATGGTCAGAACCTGCTTCTCAGATCGGATATTAACAGCATAATAAAGTGTACAAAAATGGGGAAGATAATTAAGCCTTCCTTTCTTAACAGTTATATCCTATTTCTTTTTTTTTTTTTAAGATTTTATTTTTTCATTTGAGAGAGAGAGAGAGCATGAGCAGGGGGAGAAGCAGAGGGAGAGGAAGAAACAGACTCCATGCTGAGCCAGGAGACCCAACAGCAGCTCCATCTCATGACCCTGAGATCATGACCTGAGCTGAAATCGAGAGTGAGATCCTAAATGGACTGAACCCTCCAGGCACTACCATTTATATCCTGTGTCTGATTGGCACTTTCCCTTCCCCTCCGCCCTATTGGGTCAACAAGGGCATATTGAGTGTCTGCTATATGTCTAACCATAGGATCTTCCCATTGGAGGTGAAGAAGTATAAGAAAGGTCCTGATTTCTAAAATTGTATAATCTCCTTGGGAAGATGAATGAAAAATAATGAAGCCATTCATACTCAATGCCAGATGATATGAAATGTTGCAGAATTAAGCACTGAGAGAGCATAGCACAGAGGACAAATGCTACTAAAATACAGAGTAGAAGAAGGCAAAAGAAAGGGATTGGAAACTAGCATTTTTGAAGTATCCATCCATCGTAGCCATTTTATACTTGAACACTCATTCCATTCTCCCCACTCTTCTGCAACAGTAGGACTGGGGTGGGGACAGATGGGTGGGCTGGAGTAGGGGGACATGAGTGAGTGAGTCTGTCTTGAGCCAGGCTTGAAACAGCTTGAGAAGAGTGAAGATGGTGATGGAACTAACATAAGTACATGTGTTGACTAGTCATGTTGTGCAGAAGGGGAAAGTTTGCTACTGAAGCCTAGCATGGGCCATGAATGGGGAGAGCCTCAAACTCCAGACAGACCCTTTAGGTATAGTTTAGTTAGTCATGGCAAGATGGTGATGATTACTGGACAACATAAAAATGATGTATTTTTGTTAATCACCATTTAACATGGTTGAGGAAGAATTCTGAAATGAAAGGTGAGAGACCAGCTTGGAAGAAGTAGTATTAGAGGTATATGGAGGTAGTAAACATTCAAGTGAAGACATTATCAAAGAAACTTCATAGGAATGAGTGGCAGAGAGTGATTACTATTGGAGACATAGGAATCCATCTCTAACATGGGAAATGGATTCATCCAAGACAATTCTAAGGGTTTAAGTATAGAATCTTGGGTAAATGCTGGCAGACAGCATGGCCTCCCATGAATAGAACATAGGCTTTGAAATGAGCAAACCTGGCTGTAAGTCCCAGCCCCACTACCACGTAACTTGGAGCAAATTGCTTCTCTAAATGGGAATAAAATAGTGCCTACTTCATTGGTTTGCTGAGGCAATTAAGTAATATGATTATTGTAAAGCACTTAGAACAGCACCTGACACGTAGTAAATATCCAATAAGTTTTAGTTCTTACTAATTTTAAGTCCAAATGTCCTCATTTGTAAAATAGTATTTGTTTCTTAGGATTATTGTGCCTAGGACAATTGTACAATATCTGGCACATAGTATTGTCCAAAAAAATATTAGAATGTAATGAAATGGGAAAACCATATAGAAGCAAGTAACACAGAGACTAACAGATGATACAGTAAGCAAATGTTCTTTTATGAGAATAGGCACAACATAAATGGTGTAGGCTTTTTCCTTCCCCTTCCCATTCTCCTTTCCCTTCCCCCTTTACCTGTCCTCTTCGTAACACTAAGAGGTTAAGTCAGCTAGAAATAAAGAGATGAGTTTGGTTTAAACATGCATAGCTAGAAATGATGAGGGTTGGTTTTTTTTTTTAAGATTTTATTTACTTATTTGACAGACAAAGATCACAAGTAGGCAGAGAAGCAGGCGGGGGGCGGCGGGGTCAAGGCAGGCTCCCTGCTTCGCAGAGAGCCCGATGTGGGGCTCGATCCTACGACCCTGGGATCATGACCTGAGCTGAAGGCAGAGGCTTAACCCACTGAGCCACCCAGGTGCCCCTGATGAGATATTTAAGTAGAGAATATCCACTAGGCTGCTGGAAATCCATCTGGAGGATACATTAATTCTTGACATCCATATTTGGGCATTCTTGGCATAGAGGTGTCCTGCAGAGGTAGGCAGGAAGGCTGCATAGTTCAACAGGAGAAGAATATACTGTTGAGAATAGAGGGCAGTCGGTTGAGAATAGAGTCTCAAAGGGCTGGCTATTGTGGGTGGAGGAGATAGATAAAGGAGTAAAGGAGGCCAAAGAAGAATTTGAGAGGTAGCAAGAGATTGAAGACAGGAAGTCAAAGAAGGTAAAGAAAGGTTCAAGAAAGACCTGGAATTAAGCAGCATTGGGGCTGTGGTATGGGCAGGGAGGACAAGGATGGAAAAATCATCACTGGGGCCACTCTGGTGACTTTGAAGGCTGTATTCAACATAGGAAAGAGTGGGTCTATCACCAAAGGAAAGTGGAATGAGGCCGAGATAGCAAAAACCAACACCAAACAAACAGTAACAACAAAAAAACCCCAAACCGCACACACAAACGCAAAAACCCACACAAAACAAAAACCCATCAACTGTCAACTGCAGCTACCACGAACACTTGACTTCTTAATCTTGGTGGGAAAATTCTGGGCTTTTGAAGTTATACAATTTAGACTTAAAACCAGGTTCTCTCACTTTATGTAACAGTGAGCTTGTTGAGATGTGCAAATTACGTAACATGCATTAAAAATTGAGCTTACAGCCTGGCACATAAGGCTAAATAAATGCTCATTTCCCGACCTATTCCTTATCTTTGCACATGACTTACTTGTGTGCATTTGAGGAGTGTGTGTGTGTGTGTGTGTGTGTGTGTGTGTGTGTTAGAAAGGGGTTTGGGAGAAGGGAGAAAAAGATGGTAAAGAGAACAGGACATTGAGAGGATGAACTGATAATGGCGATGGACTATTTGATAGAGAAGCATAGTTATGAAACAAAGAAACAGGATATTGCATTAAGTAAGTGGCAAGGTAAAGCTGGTTTTTCCACATAGGGACTTCTGGGTTTATTTACAGGCAAAAAGGAATCAGCAAAGGGGAGAAGTTGAGCTATTAGAATGGAAGGAAGTCAAGGATGAGGAAGATAAGAGGATCAAGAGTTGAGGGACACCTGGCTGCTTCAGTCAGAAGAGCATGTGACTCTTGATCTTGGGGTTGTGAGTTTGAGCTCCACATTGGGTGTAGAGATTACTCAAAAAATAAATAAATGAATAAACAAACAAACTTAAAAAAAAAAAAGTTGGAGTGGTCAAGAAGAATATCTGCTCCCAGATCACTCTGAGGGAAACCAGGCACTGTCGTGAGAATTCTCAAACAGCCCATGGAGAGGCCCATATAGTGAGGAACTGAGTCAGCACCATGCAAGTGTGCCATCTTGGAACCAGACCCTCTGATGCCATCCAAGCCTTCAGATGAGGGCTGCCCTGCCATCTTCAGAGACCTTGAGACAGAATCATCCAACTAAGATACTCTCACATTTCTGACCCAGAAAAACTATTCACAAGAGAGCCACAAAGTTTTAAGAGAATTGTATTGACAGAATACCTAAGGAATTCAGAGACTTAGTCTAAAAGCAAAAAAGGCCTTTGGACCCCCAAATTCTGTAGGTGGGAAGGAGACTGAGAAGATGACTCCTTCGCAGCTGAGACACTTGGAGATGACTGGCACAGAGTACTGTATAGGAGAATATGTAGTTCTTTTTTTAGACCTCGAAGCTTGTGGGAATTTGTTACAGGACAATAAATAACGAATATGCCTTGTTCTAAAACATACCTGATCTCGTTTCATCCTCACGGCAAATAGAACAAAAAAGTACTTTCTCTAGCCATAACAGGTAGTGACCAGGAGTAATTTTAAACCTGTTTGACCAACAACTGTCTGTTTGAATAAACTTTTGAAAGTCAATTCATCCATGGAAGCCCCTGGCTTCTGACAGCTAAATTTACTGACCTGATTGACTTCTAGAAATGAGGGATGGACTCTGATGGGCTGGTTTCCAAAAACATCTCCACTGAGGGAAGTTGTTGATCAATGGACGGGTTTAAAACCATTTCTGAGGGCTATCTTTTATCGTAACTACCAAACAAACCATCTTAAAGTTTGTTGGGCCATTTTGTACTCTCAAATCATGGAGTTTGTTGTTGTTGTTGTTATTTGGCTTTTGTTTTGTAAGTAAGCTCTACACCCAACGTGGGGCTCTGAGCCAGCCAGGAGCCCTTCAGATCATGTTTTGAGGTGAGTCAGAGGCAGTTACATGTTTTGCTAGTACACACTGGCTGAGTACCTGTGTAAAATTAGCTGTACCGGAGGCAGGGAACAGACCCTTAAGGTGAATTACCAGGAGCTCACCAGTTCTTTTTATTATTTCCTACTTCCTCTAAAGGATTTGAATGGTGTCTCCAAGGGTCATCGCCCTCCTTGCTTACAGATCAGATTGTTCCTCCCACACCTCATCAGCTCACCAGATAGTCACATTTGTTTTTACAGGAGACACAAATGCTTCTCTTGACTCTTGTTTTATTATTCTGTCCTGGGGATCTAGAAATTCTTCCTTTTACCTAACACCAGTCTGTCCCTGTTTGTTTTGGTTTGTGGCCAACCAAACAGAAGACTTAGAACACCACACATTATTCGGTTTGCACAAGCCCATAAAGAGTGATTATTATTCCATGAATGCGTGACGAACCATAGATAAGTCCAAAGAGACAAAGGGAAGATCAGATTTTATTAAGTTTTGAGAAGAAATTGGAGAGAGTTGTTTTGGACACAAGTTCACTGAAGACCAGAGAGATCAAGGCTGTGGTCGTTTCACTTTGGCTGCAAGTAGTGGTTAGTGCCTTGTTGCTGAGGCAGGGAGGAATCTTCCTTTTCTTGAAAGCAGATAATGGAATGGTGGAACATGAGACTCTTGATCTCAGGGCTGTAAGTTTGAGTCCCACGTTGGATGTAGAGATTACTTAAACACATAAGACTTTAAAAAAAAAAAAAAGCAATTGTCAAGATAATTCTTAACTTTCTCTTTCTGCTGGTTGTGCAGGCTGCAAGGAGTGGTATGTGAATCAGAGTTCCCCTGCCAGGCCTTCCTGAGTCTATTTTAAATGAAATTTCTTTATTTTCACACTCTCAAGCTCTGGTGTTTGTACTCTTACAGTAGATATAAAGTGGTGCGTTCAGAGGTCACCCGCATCATAGAATTACCTTGGTATGACTTACCAAGCATCAGTTTTACTAGAGGATTTATACCAGGGAAAACATTTTTATATTAAATACAGAATCTTAGAAAGTAGAATTTCAAAATTCACGCACATTCTTAACAATAAACCTCTAACCTTAGGGAGATGCACACATAGCCTCTTCTTCCAGTCCGGTCTCACTGGCTGTCCGTTCTGCGCTGGGGATCCTTTGGTAGGGGAGCACTGTTTGCGCTTCTTGACACCAGTAAGGCAAGCATGTGTTAAGTCAAATTCAACATTCTTATCACTGAGTTCCACATTCTGACTTCCCTTAGGTGCTTTAATCTTTTTTTTTTAAGATTTTATTTATTTATTTGAGAGAGAGAGTGAGAGAGATCATGAGAGGGGAGAAGGTCAGAGGGAGAAGCAGACTCCCCGTGGAGCTGGGAGCCCGATGTGGGACTCAATCCCGGGATTCTGGGATCATGACCTGAGCTTTAATCTTTCTAATAGGTGGGTTCATTGTGTTCTGAATCAATTTATCTTGGGAAGACTTTGTGCTCTGGATTTTTGTGTTCTGAAACATGCCATAGGCAAGTTCCTTGCCTAAGATGGTGAAGATGCACCTTCTGTTCAAACAGCCTAGCCCACCCCAGGCAAAGACAGGCTTGAGGACTTCCTATAACCCTCCCATTCTACCTGGGAACATTTCACTTCTGTCAGTCAAAATCTCTCTATTACAGTCTGGGCTATGTGCCCAGGACACAAAGGTGGTGGAATTTAAGTGCCTGCAATCCAGTGGAGAGATATATAAGAAAATAAACTGCAGAAGACAAGAACTTGGACAAAGGGTAATCAGGCAGAGATACTTGCCCAGAAGGTAACTCAGGCTTTGGGGTAAGAAGTCAGTCCATTGGTCTTAAGATGCATTGAGATGAGGGGAAAAGAGTGTGTTTTGGCATTTGAAGAATTACGATATAGAGTTGGCCCTGTCACATGATAATGTCAAAGATGGATAATCTTAAGACATGAGATTTGCTTCGAATTGAGTGGCATTTAGAGCCTAGTTCAATTTGTTGTTTGTTTATTTTTGCTCCCCTGTTTGGGCCAGCCCACTGGACATTAGGACCGCTTCAGACAAATGAGAGAAGAAGCCTCACTGTTGGGGATAAAGAGAAATCAAAGGGTACGCAAGTGGGATTGAAAGGAAGGAAATACTCAGAGACCACTGGGACAAAATGAGGAATTGGAAGTTGAGAATAAGGCAACCTGGAGTTACTGGAGAGTAGCCTGTCTCCAGGATCCTGGGGTGGAAGGATTGTAGTAGAATCTAGCAACTCTTCATTGTAAATACAGTTATTTGTGAATGGGGAATTTATGAGGTAAGTAGTTCAGAAATTTTTCATATTAATAGAAGCTATCACTACAGTCATGACAGAAAGATATTTTCCCAGTATAATTTGTAATAATAATGGATGATAACAGGGCTGCTTGTCTCCTCTACCAAGTTTAAAACTGAGTTTGTTCACAGTGCCTGATATCCAGTGGAATATCACCATTTTGCAACTCATAGTGAATTAGTGGGTCTAGACAATGATTATCAATGGCTACTAATTTCATTTTTAAAAATGGCCAAAATGCCATTAGGTGTCTCCAGATGGAAGTACAAAATGCCCTCTATAACACTGTCTAGCCAAAACAACCAACCCAAAACATTCCAATCTGAATCCGATCGAGCCTAGTTAGCTACCAGTGTACAGGAAGTACGTGTGGTTCAGAACACTGTGTGGGAATGCAGTCGGCAAAACCTAGGCTGGGAGAATCTGCAAGGAAAATAACCTGCTTTTTTTCCACAAAGAAATTGGAAGGAAAGTAATTGGAGGACAAACATATGGACCAGTCTGATAATGTAGTCCCTAGCCACATGTGGCTATTTTTAAATTGGTTAGAATTCATTAAAAAAAAAAAAAAAAAAGCATTTCCTCAGTTGCGCTAGCATCATTCGAGGTGTAATGCAGGAATTCTACTGGATGGCACTACCACACACAAACAGGCATAAGATCTGTGTGCATTGCATAGACCTTATTGGGATCCCAATTCCAGAAAATAGACTTTAAACTGTTAAACAAACAGGGAGATTTGAACTGACTGGATATCGGATGATATTAAAGAATTTTTTTAAAAACAATGAGGTATGATGATATTGTGGGTATCTTTTTTTTTCCCAAAGATTCTTTATATGGGAGAGAAACAAACTGAAATAGATGAAATGGTGTCTGAGGTTTGTCTTTAAATAAGTTGGCTATGAATATTTTGATTATTATTGAAGCTATCATCATAGGGACAATGAGGGGTCCTTAAGGTTGTTCCCTGTCTTTTGTACAGTATGCCTCTTTCCATAATAATAAGGTCCTCCATTTAGTATGTTTGAAACTGTCCATAATAACATGCTTCTGAGTTTTAGTTTTTGTTCTTGTTTGCTGTTGTTGTTTTAAAAAGCATATGAGAGGCACCTGGGTGGCTCAGTGGGTTGAGCCTCTGCCTTCGGCTCGGGTCATGATCTCAGGATCCTGGGATCAAGCCCCACATCGGTCTCTCTGCTCGGCAGGGAACCTGCTTCTCTCTCTCTCTCTCTCTCTCTCTCTCTGCCTGCCTCTCTGCCTACTTGTGATCTGTCTGTCAAATAAATAAATAAAATCTTTTAAAAATAAATAAATAAATAAATGAATAAATAAATAAATAAATAAATAGCAAGCTTATGAGTGGGGCACCTGGCTGACTCAGTTGGTGGAACATGAGACTCTTGATCTCAGGGTTGTGAGTTGTGAGTTTGAGTCCCATGTTGTATGGTAGAGATTACTTAAAAAAAAGACCATCTGAGCAACTAGCTGCCTGAATTTGACTAACTGGGTATTTGCTAATTTCTCCCTGCTTGGTAGCAGCACTGAAAGCATTTCTGTCTTCTCAATGGTTCAATGCACCCAAATCACGGGCCAGTCAGTGTCTTTAAAGGATGTTACATAGACTCTCCTCTCTCCCCACCTCTTTTTACCTGGAGAACAGAAAGGAGAGAGAATCTTAAGAGTGGGCAACTATGCATCCTCTCCACTGGTCTCCCCACATGTGATAGGAGAGAACCCAGGAATTTTCTGGGATCTTGGGCTAACAAGAAGCCAAGAGGCATGTGCTCTTCATAGAATACCATGGTAGACGTGATTGGTGACATTGTGCCATCTTTGGGGAGTTTTCTAAAAGTTCCATTCATCCTTTTGAGTATGGTTGCAGGACTCAACAGCCAGATGACTGGATTACTGGCCCCAGCCATCCAAATTGTCATGTTTGGTGGGAGCGAGAGTAGTTCTTAAATCCCATTTATCTATAAGGCTTTCTCACCCAGCTTTCTCATACTCAACATCTCCCAGCTGAACTGATGGGTTTTGCATAATTTATAAGTTTGCATAAATTACACAAATATTATTACAACACAACTAAAATTTTTTTCACAACAATCCAATCTTGTAAGAGTATTTCTGCAGCATTCCCCAAATACAGTGATATGAGAAGGAAAGTGAGGAGAAGCTTTCGGGCAAGTTGAGAATCATCTCCCAGACCCCTTTCCATCTCATCCTATTTCCTTCCTATTGATGGCTTTGCTTGCCTATCTTTCCTGTGAAACACACTGATGGAACATCTTTGCTTAGCCCCATCCAGGAAGAAGCTCTGTGCTGTGCGGATCGTGAGTTTGCTCAAGGAAGTCAGACTCTTCACAAGGAATAACTAGACGAGAGAAGCAGCATGGACGAGCTGGCACCAGTAGAAGGCGAGGGCCAGCTCCCAAGCCCTCACCACCAGGGCTCTCTGAGGAAGGCTGTGGCTGCTGCCTTGGCCCTGGATGGGGAATCCACAATGGGTCGCAGGAAAAAGAAGAGGAAAGAGTCCCGCCCTGAATCTATCATCATCTACCGGTCAGAAAATGAGAAACTAGATGAGGGGCCTGGGGAATCAGAAAGTGGAGACCGGCCTAAAGAAGAGGAGGGAGATGATTTCCTAGATTATCCTGCAGATGAAGGTGAGTCTCTGGGGCCACTTACCTAAAGCCACAGGAAGGAATGAGGATTCTCCAGAAGACAGGGATTGGTGACTTATTGACACCTTTCTTTTCTTTTTTTTTTTTTAAAGATTTTATTTATTTATTTTACAGACAGAGATCACAAGTAGGCAGAGAGAGAGGAGGAAGCAAGCTCCCCACTGAGCAGAGAGCCCAATGTGGGGCTTGATCCCAGGAGCCCGGGATCATGACCTGAGCCGAAGGCAGAGGCTTTAACCCACTGAGCCACCCAGGCGCCCCTATTGATACCTTTCTTTTGGCGATATCACAGTCTTCATTCTACAGATCAGCAGTATTTATTAAACATTGACTTTGTTCTCTTCGCAGTGATGCAGAGATCATCTCTGTCCTTTCTGAACTCCTAGTGTAAGCGAAGAGACCGATTTATACACAAAAATTAATAATACAAGCAGACTATGCTAATTATTTATTTTTTTAAGACTATGCTAATTACTTAATACATGTAAGATAAAGAAGCAAATAGTTGACTTTTATAATAATCAGGAACTTTCGAATTACAATAGCAGTGAGTGGTAATATTCCTTTACGTGTAGGTTGGCCAAAAATTGGGTACACTAGGATAACATCAATGTGAGAAAATAGTTGTGCTGTCAATGTACCTCCAGTGGAAATGGAATTCTGTTTTACCCACTTCGTAGGGACATTTATCAATAATTATTAAATTCAGATTGCATGTCTTACATTCTAGAAATTCTCAGTATCCCATGAAATTTAGGCCCATGGGCATAAGGATGCATGTGTGAAAATACCTGTTGCTGCTAACAGAGCTGTGGAGTGTCTGGACTAAGCATCACCATGCAGCAATAGACGGGTAAGGTAGATCGATTGTGTAGCAGGATTGTTCTCTAAGACATAAGCCCACTGTAGAAAAGACCAGCAACATCTCTGCTCTTGTGCAGTTTGCCTTCTAGTGAAGGGAAGACCCGACAGTGAACAAGGCAGTCATTCAAAGTTAATTTCAGGGAGTGGTATGAGTTGCAAAGACCGTAAACCACAGTAATGCAAAATGATCAGTGGAGGGCGTGGGGAAGGAGATCGCCTGGCCATGTGAGGATCTCTGGAAAGTGGCCCTTGAGCTGATCTGAACAAAATGAAGGAGCCAACTATGAAATGAGGGCAAGATCCTAAGATGGAAGCACCACTGACCTACTCCCCTGTTCTCAGGGAAGACGAGCAGCCGTGGTGGAGAGGTTCATGCTGGGCCTTGCAAGTCATAGTGAGGAGTTTGGGATTTGATTAAAGTGCAAATGGAAGTCATTGGAGGACTTTTATGCAAAGGAGAGATAGCCTCTATTTCTAAACCATCTTTCTGGCTTTTTATAAAGAGTGGATTCTAAGGGACAAGAGTAGAAGCTGATAAGAGACTGTCCCAACCCTGAGGCCACAATAGCACTAATGTAGAGGCCTGGACCAGGGTGACCTCAGGAAAGCTAGCTAGGGAAAATAGGCTGGATTCTTTTTTTAAAAATATTTTTTGTATTGGCAGAGAGAGAGAGAGAGTACACACAAGCAGGGGGAGCAGCAGACAGAGGGAGAAGCACGCTCCCTGGTGGGGGACTTGATCCCATCTGCTGAAGGCAGATGCTTAACCTGACTGAGCCCTCCCAGGTGCCCTGACAGGCTGGATTCTGGGTCTGATTTGGAACTTGCTGATGGATCAGAGGTAGGGAGTGAGAGAAAGAGAGGAGTCAGCAATGATTCCTAGGGTTTTGACAGGAGCAACAGAGAAGGATGTGGTGGTGTCATTTACTGTTTAGTGAGATGAGGGAGGTTTTGAGATCATTAGGTTTTGGGTGAACAGTACAACCTTCCTACTTCTTCCAGCCAAGGAAGAAAGACTCCAGCCTACTGGAGTCTACTCCAGTAGCCTACTACCCCCCTCCCACCCTGCCCAACCTCCCCTTGTAGACTATATTTCACATACCAAGGGGCCACAGACTTCTGTGTTTCAGTAGCTCTGGTGTCACTCCAGGATGACTAAAGGACGGCAGATTGGTGGTGGTGGTGGTAATGTGTGGGTATGTGTATGAGGACAGTGTACATGTGTGATACGTGTGGTGTGTGTGTCCAGAGCTTGGACGTGAGGGCTGAGATGACCATAGGCATGTGAGGAAGCCTCGTCTCAAGGAAGCATAGAGACAGAGATGAGCAGGGAAGGGGAGTGCACTGCCCATCGGTAGGACACACGTGCAGCACAATCTTCACACACATCAGTGGATACTCACGCACTTATACACTAGAAAAAGGTCGTTATGAACTGGTGTCTATGGCAAAGTTCCTCATACCCCTCCATATTATAGAGATCGTGCCAAGACTGAGGCCCAGCAAAGTGGAGAGAGAACTTGAAAAGCAAGTCAACCTGCTTCACAGTTTCTTCAGAGCCCACGTGTGTGGAATAAGAGTCCCCTGAGGGAGTCATAACATCAGGGAGGGAGGGAGGTCCACCCACTTCATCTTCCCATAATCACTGACTCCAGGACTGTGCCAGGTGCTATAAAAACAGGAACTGTGGTATTCAGCCTCCAGCTCAGATGATGACCCTGTGATTAAATGTCCACTCTTCTGACCTTAACGTCACATCCTTGATGCCCTGCAGGGATGTGGAACATGCCTTTGGACAGCCGCTATGTCACGTTAACTGGCACCATCACACGAGGAAAGAAAAAGGGCCAGATGGTGGACATCCATGTCACACTGACGGAGAAGGAGCTGCAAGAATTGACGAAGCCTAAAGGGTCATCAAGGGAGATAACACCTGAAGACAGAAAGGCCTGCCAAATGGGAGCGGATCGTGGGCCCCATGTGGTCCTCTGGACACTGGTCTGTCTGCCTGTGGTCTTTATCCTCTCTTTTGTTGTCTCTTTCTACTATGGCACGATCACCTGGTACAACATCTTCCTTGTGTACAATGAGGAGAGGACCTTCTGGCACAAGATCTCATGTTGCCCCTGCCTCATTCTCTTCTATCCAGTGCTCATCATGGCCATGGCCTCTTCCCTGGGCCTCTATGCTGCTGTGGTCCAGCTCTCATGGTCCTGGGGAGCATGGTGGCAAGCTGCTCGGGACATGGAGAAAGGCTTCTGTGGCTGGCTGTGCAGCAAGCTAGGTCTGGAGGACTGTTCCCCCTACAGCATTGTAGAGTTGCTTGACTCTGACAATATCTCAGGCAATCTCTCCAACAAGGACCCCACCCAGGAAGTAGAAACTTCCACTGTCTAAACTTCCAATAACTTCCATCCTTCTCTGGTCCTAGTAGCCTATATATTGTCTCCCAATTCCAGGAGATTCTTTCTTTAAATTAAACCCTTTCCCCTCTCAGTCCCGGAAAATTCTAGCACACACCATCTTGGTGGTTCCAGGAGGGCAAGGAACAAAAAAGCAATTTGTGCCAAAGCAGTCTATCCACAGACGAATTCTTTTCATTCCATGTCCTAAAATGACCATTTATCTGGGACAGGGAGTACAGTTGTGTGTTACGCTCAGGAGCTTGAAGATGTTACTGGTGACTGGAACCCAAGGAAGGATGTGACTAAATGTGACAGGGAGAAAAATGAGGCCCAAAGGAGACCAAGCTCACCAAAAAGATAATATGTAGGTAGGAGAGAAACGCTTAGGAAGCTGGGCTACCATAGTGCAGCAGAATGTAAAGATTTGAGTGTATCACTTAGATTTTGGTTTAGTGGCATAGAATTCAAATCCTAAAATACAAGTGGTTTAAACAAAGTAGAAGTTTCTTTCTTTCTTATATAGAAGAAACCTGAAGGTTGATCATCAGGGGACCTGATGAAGTCATCCAAACCCTAGGCTTTCTTCCCCTACCATTAGGATATAGCCCTCATCGGCCTTGTCCTCAAAACCTCAGTGGTGACCACATCTCTAGCCCTCGCATCCATGGTTCTTGCAGAATAGAGGAAGGAGCAAAGACATGCATATTCTCCCTGTTTAAGGAGACTTCCCAGAAGTCTCGCTCAAGCTCAACACTTCCTGTATTTCATTGGCTAGGCCTTAGTCACATGACCTTGCAAGCAAAAGAGGCTGGAAAATATAGTCTTTTGATTAGGCAGCTATAGTTCAGGTTAAATATTTGGGTTCTGCTAATTTAAGCAAAAAGAGAAACATGGCAATTTTGGTAGGCATAAAAGAATCTCTGCCTCACGGTAATTATTTAAATATATTCAGATCCCAAACTGCTATTTTGTTTTATTTATTTATTTATTTATTTATTTAGGGCTGAATGTTACACAGAGATTTTCTACATAGATACTAGTTACATATACTATGTATATGCTATCAGTAGATAATTAGCATCTCATGTACTTTGCAATTAGTCTGTAATGTCATGTGGTTTCAGGGTTTTTGGAAAGGAAGAATGGAGAGTTGAATACAATAGTAGCACAACTTTTTTCCTGGTAGTGAAGGCAGGACTGGGTTATGATGTTTAATTTAATCTATATATTAAAGACTGTGTAGGGAGGATTTGCAAACTTCCCCCAACAAGGATCAGTAGCCCTAAGCATGGAGAAGACAGGGTTAGGTTTCTGTTGTTTGGCAAGACCTCACAGCCTCACTCAGTCAGACCTTATTGGAGTTTAACCAACAGTATCTTCACCGTGCTATGAAAGCATGTCTTCCTGGCCCCTGCGGGGTGAACACCAGACGAATCTAGATGAATAGAATCTGAACTTATTTTTTTTCTGTTTAAAATTATTCCTGAGGGTGTCTTTCTAATGTCAAAAAAATCGAATCCCAAGAGATCAAGCAGATTTTGGAGGTTTGGGTCCTCACAAGAACAGCTGGTGCCCATTTCTTGTTCCTGTCTCAGGAAGAAGCTACATTCAGAATGGCTGTGAATCAAACCAGACAGGTCAGTACTGCTCTCCCACAGAAGGCCACGGACATTGGCCTGAAGTATGGGGAACACCCTTTTCAGAAGAACCCCCTTTAAAAATAGCAACAACAAAAACTATTATTAGTTTCACACAAAACAAAACTCTGCCCAGCTGTTTTGAAAGTAACCTTGGTGCTCTCTGGTGCTTTTGCAGAAATGTAAACAACTGAAATGATAACAAAGAAAATAAAAATAAAATCAAATTAATTTTGTTCAGATGGTCTTTGAATTTCTCCAAAATTGCTTTGAATGCTACTGTTTGCAGAGAAAGGGTGAGCATGATTGCTGTTCTGTGTATGTATAATGATCTTAATATGGATCCTTATGTTATGACTTTTCCCACATACCACTCATTTATGGTGAGTCCATTTAGGTGGACTGTTTTCTGCAGATCACATATTTACCTTAGCCTACATTAGGAAATTGCAACTGCATTTGTCAGATTTTTCTGGGATTAGGGAAACCAATGGCCAAGGCCAAAAATAATCACGATTAGGACTAGGGTATGGTGGCTGTGGTGGAAATGGAGGAGGATGGGTTGAGGGTGGGGCCAAGGGATACTGAGATGAAGTGGACATGGCTCTCAGACTAGTTAGACTCAAAACCTAGTGGAGGAAGCTTAAATCATTTCACAAGGGCTCTGTTAAGGTATATAAAAGCCTAGTCTAGACTTGAGGAAGACTTGACCAAAGAGATCAAAAGGAATCTCATCTTTGCTATCAGCAAATACCTAGAGAATTAATACCATCTATGGACATTCTGTTAGCTCATAGTTGCCTAATCTTTATGGCGAGCATCAAGGAGGACTGTGCGTTCCAATGGCTTTACAGCCATAATATGCCGAGCTGGGTAAACCATATCTGGTCCATGATGATACTGCTACTAAGCCATCTTGTCTATTGACACTGAGCAGCATTTTCATATCAGTTCAAGTCCAAGAGGGAATAAAATCTTTATCCTCCAGGATTTTCAATAAAATGATGCTAAATCTTGAAAGTTTAGATGACCTGAAAGTTGCATTGTGCCCTTCATGGCCACCCTGGACTTACATTTGGCAGTGTTGCAAAAGCATAGTGGCTAACATTATTGCCTACCTCCCCACCTTCCCCTCCAAGGTGCAAACAAGCAAAGGTACTAGAATCTCTTTTATTTGTCCCAGGAAACAAACCTATAGTGGAGGAGGTTTGGGTGAGAGGGAGAGAGAAGAGAGCTAAAGGAGAGAGAGGAAAAAAAAAAAGAGAGAAACTACATACAAGATAAAAGCCCTGATATAGTTGACACCAAATGAACAAATCTTTCAGAATCTCTGAAAGTGAGAAAGAGTTTTATTCGAGCCCAAGTTAGGACAGCTGCCAGGGAAACACACTTCACAGGGAAGAGAGTGCTCTGGGAAATTAACAGTATTTACAGGGTTATGTACTTTTTTCACTGAGATTATAGATTAGCATATGGGCAGGAATCACAAGTTTTATCGTAAAGGGATGCAGGGAATAGGAGTATTGATCAGTAACTCAAGGACAAGATATTTTTTGTCATTCACAAAGCCTATGTACAATGCATGTGTGGCGGCCCATAAATCAGGTTTTGGGTCTGAACGAAGATCATATACAACTAATGAGAGAGCAGAAGGCCAGCTGAGGACAAAGCACAAGCTGACACCCTACAACCTACCCCATCCCTCCCCCACTCACCCCCAGGTGTGTTGTCTTGGGCATTCCTTGGGAACTCCTGGCTGCCCTAAAGCTAAAGGAAGGCAAAACCAAAGGTTAACAATAGAGATCATGCCCAAGAGGACATGATCTCTCCCTTAGTTTATAAATGTCTTAGTGTTTTACGAGAAAAAAGTATTCTTATCCATAGCCTATCTTCCAGAGACCCATAGACTCAATTTCCTGGAGTCCTAACATCACCCACCCATCCATTATGATATAGGAAACAAAGGTAAAAGGGAACATAAATAAAATAAAATTTCCTTATAACCTGCAGCCAAGGACTCGTGATAGGAAGGATATAATGTTTCTCCAGGAAGCTCCCAACTGTCTTACTGTCAATGCTTACTAGAACGAAAAACAACCTTCATTTGACAACGGCAAGGCCTCCAATACCTTGTAGGTCTTTAGCATCTCAAAGTTTTTTTGAAAAACTTTTTCCTTCTGTCCTCCAACTCCCAAGTACATTATCAGTCATCCCTCACAACCTGTCCACGTGCCCAAGGGTCCTGTCCAAGGGTCCTGTCCACATGCCCAAGGGTCCTGTCCACGTGCTTTAATAAAATAACCTTTTTTTGTACCAAAGACATCTCAAGAATTCTTTGTTGGCCATCAGCTCTGGATCTAACCTATACACATTCAAAAACTACATCACAGTCATAGTGACTTAGAAATCTGAAATGGCTTCCCTTGTATATCAGGCTTTTGGAGAGGTGTTTTGTTTTGTTTTGTTTTGTTTTCATCAACATGAAACATACAAATTTCCTTCACCATAGTGAATTTTTACTAATTTGATTTACCTCTTATATAGATAATTTATAAAAAATATTTGAGTTTTAAAAGAACTCCTTGGTTTTGAGTCAAAAGCTTGAAGTGATGTGACATGGGCCAGGAGTGACCAATCAAGAAATAATTCTTGAGACATTTTCCATACAAAGAAGTGTTCTGAGGGGTGCCTGCGTGGCTCAATTGGTTTGCTGTCTGACTCCTGATTTCAGCTCAGGTCCTGATCTTGGGGAGGTGAGATCAAGCTCTGTTAGGCATGGAGCTTGCTTAAGATTCTCTTCCTCTCTCTCTGTTCCTCCTTCCCTCCTCTCTCTTCCTCCCCTCCCCCCCAAAAGATGGTGTTTACTTCTTTAAATTTTTAATTAATTAATTAATTAATTTTTAAGAAAGGCAGACTGCCACATACAGCACCTCATCTGGATATGTCTGGAGTCTTGGAAGCTCCTACGTTCTCCTACAAATAGACCCTGAGAGCTTTTTTGGAGGTTCTAGCAGAGGAGCGCAGCTCCTTCTACACCCTTGACTGAAGAACGGTCCTCTCTTGCATCTGGGAAGGTCATCCTCTTCGACTGAGCAGGCAGCTTTGGGAAGCAGGTACATGGCGTGGTGAGGGAGGAGGGGATACCTGCCTAGCAAGCCAGATCAGCTGAATCAACTCTGTCGATCAATGAGGTGACAGATGTCATAGCCAGATCACCCTCACATCCCTATTTTTAAAAAAGATTTTTATTTATTTGACACACACACACACACACACACACACACAGCACAAGCAGTGGGAGCAGCAGGCAGCAGGCAGAGGGAGAGGGAGAAGCAAACTCCCTGTTGAGCAAGGAGCCCAACACCAGGCTGGATCCCAACACCCTGGGATCACAACTGGAGCCCAAGGCAGACAGACGCTTAATCAATTTAGCTACCCAGGTGCTCCAAGATGGTGTTTTTATTAAACCCTGGGGAAAGTACCTGTGGGTAGAAAGAGCCTCCCAGGCATTGTGAGGAGCTATTCATTATACACTTTTAAGGTGGGAGGAAGGGTAAAGACAAAGGAAGTTTCCAAAAAGGGATTTTTCATATATTAAATGATACATGTTTGCAACCATCCCCCAAGCACCAATATACATCTGTAGGGTTTCAGGACTGAGGGTTTACTAAACAGTAATAAACGACCTTTTCCTAACACTACCTAGCCCTTTCAAGGTCCTGGAAACCTTGCTTCCAAAATTCTTCAGAGACTTAAGCTACTCCTAGTCCCCTCCCAATTTCAAAGTGTATGTAATCAGTCACCTATCACGATCCCAGGCAGCTCTTTCTGGCCATGGGTTCTGGCCCTGTGCTTTAATAAATCAACCCTCTTGCACCAAAGACATCTCAAGAATTCTTTCTTGGACTGGGGTCTGGGTCTCACGTACCCACATTCAAAAACCCCAACCATTTTTAAAAAAATTCATTTATTTATTTATTTGACAGGCAGAGATAACAAGTAGGCAGAGAGAGAGGAGGAAGCAGGCTTCCCCCTGAGCAGAGAGCCCGATGTGGGGCTCGATCCCAAAACCCTGGGATCATGACCTGAGCCGAAGGCAGAGGCTTCAACCCACTGAGCCCGCCCAGGTGGCCCACCCCAACCATTTTTTAAACTAGCGAGCCCTTCAGGCATTATGATTGATCACCGCCGCCTCTAGAACATTCCCTAGATTGGACTTCCAAATTAAATCCTTAAGTATTAATGCTTAATATCCTTCCTTCCAAACTGGTGACGCTTCAAACTATTGGGAGATCCTTCGCAGGTGTTGTTCTGTGCCTCGTCCTGTGCACATTGTCCTGTGCACATTCCATTTCCTCTGCAAAGGAAGGAATCGATCCCACTATTGACAGCCTGGAAAACTGTTCTTTCGGCAGTTGGTTCCAATGCCATCGCGTCTGCGAAGCCTTCCTCTATCTTCCCTTTTCGGAAAAAAACAAACAGGCTTTTAGAGAAGATAAGGGACTTTCTGGATTCATACTCCTACTCATGGAAATCGAACTCCAGAACTCTGACCCTGGAGTTGGTGATCTCAACACCAGGAAACGGAAACGGTTTCCGTGAAGTCAATTGCTCTAATCTAGTTTTACAGACCCGAGCAACTCACTGTGCATAAACCCCTTACCGGGTTGGGGGTGTGTGTGGCTGGGACACGCAGGGACTACGCATGCTCAGGCGTCCAGTTTCCCCGCCCCTTCCAGGTTCCGTGGGAAGCGGCTCTTTTTACGACGCTCGGGCTCCGACGCTGCCGGACCTCAGTAGCGGCGCTCGGGGTTCCCGCCCGGAAGAGGCGGCCGCGGTACCGGCGCACCCAACATGGCGCGGCCCGGGAATAAGGTAGAGAGAGCGTGCGTTTGGGCCTTGCGGATGCAGGGGATCCGGAGAGGGTGGTTCGGGAGCAGGAATCGTGGGATCACGGCGGGCCACCGCTGGGTCCAGAGGGGCGGCCGCGCAGGGACAACCTGAGGATCTGGAGCCCGGATACCTGAATTTGAGCCTCGCCCACTCCCCATTCACTCCGCCTCCTTAGCCCTCCCAACCTCTCACTCCCTCTTCACCTCCTCATCCCCCCACTCTCCCCACTCCCCCTGCCTCCTTCTTACTGTCGTAGTCCACCCTTCTCTTCCATTACTTCCTCCATCTCCTCCGTTTCTTTTGAGCCTGGGTTTTTAGAATATGTAAGAGAATGAAAGTTAGCTTTGGTAGACACCTACCCACAGATTTGTAAAACTTCAGAGAGGGACCGTGAGTAAAATACGTTATCTTTTTTTTTTTTTTTTTTTAAGATTTTGTTTTTATTTATTTGACAGACAGAGATCACAGGTGGTCAGAGTCAGGGAGAGAGAGACGAGGAAGCAGGCTCCCTGCTAAACAGAGAGCCCGATGCTGGATCCTAGGACTCTGGGATCATGGCCTGAGCCTAAGGCAGAGGCTTTAACCCACTGAGCCACCCAGGCGCCCCTAAAATACGTTATCATAAAATGTAAAGTAGCATGTTATTACCCCTATCATAATCTAATATTTCACATTTATCGAAAGCTTACTCTGCGAGGCACTGATCTAAACGCTTTTCCGATTGCATGTAATCTTCACGACAAGCTCATGAGGTGAGAAGTATTATCCTCAATTTACAGTTGAGAAAAATGAGGCATAAAGAAAGTGAAATGATTATCCCAAGGTTATCCGGTCCCTAAGAGATGGAATTCAGGTTTGAACCCAGGCTGTCTCGTTTCAGAGCCCTACTGTGTTGCTAGGAACCTGTGACCCTCAGTGTTCCAGATTAATAATACACATTATGATGAATTTTTAAAATGATTTTTTTCAATATAGACAAAAAGTGATGGTTGTCTCTGAATGATCACTAGAGGGAAGTGTGTTCCAGAGAATTATTTGTTCATCCAAACATCGAAAGGCTACGCCCTTTAGTAGGCATCTGGTATAGTTAAGCAAGATAGATGTTTCAGCAACTGATCCCTAGTCCCCACGACTCCCATTGGGAAATGTTGATTAAAGCAATTATGAACATTTGATGTTACTTATCTTTTTGTTCCTCCTGTCACCTGCTGAAAACATTGCAGCAGCTGTATATGGCTGGTGGACTGGGAGCAAAATTCTAACAGCCTGTATTGTTTCCTTGTGCAAATGAAGAGTTGCTATGCTGCTCAGTTTCCATTTCCTCGTTTTCTTAATGCTGCGGGTTAGGAACTTAAAAGTATCACATAGACCATTCTTCTGCTTCCAGAAAGAAGTTCTGTATGGTAAAACCCTTTGATGGCCATTTTTTGGTTACTTGATTCCTAGTAAAGGACTTTTATTTCTTTAACTTAGAATTTTCTGGTTTGAAAATAGTTTTCTTTTTTAAAAAAAAGTTCTCTGGACTAAAAAGACTTAATCTTCTAACTTAGAGTTTTCTGGTTTACCTTAGAGTTTTCTGGTTAAAACCGTTTTCTGCTATATTAGATAAATGGATGACATATTTTGGGACCCTTACATTTTTTAAGATTCTTACGCTCAGGGCATTGAAACTATGGGGTGTACACCTTATCGTTTGCAAAGGAATTTTGTAGTTTATTATCACCTTTTTTCAAACATACTCTCTTTTCTCCAGAAATCTCTTAGTATTAATGCATTATGTTCTATGCTTTGTAAACTAGGGAAAAACTTGAAGTCTTTCTTTTCCATGTGTTGTCTGAGGTATAACCAAATTTAGAAATCATCTGTAACTTCTCTCATAGGAACACATCCAGATTTTCCACCCCCCCTTTTTTTATTAGATAGGCTCCATACCTAGCGTAGAGCCCAATGTGGGGCATGAACTCATGAGGCTGAGATCAACTAAGAGTTGAACGCTTAACTGACTGAGCCACCCAGGCATCCCAGATTTTTCAAACACTTCTAGAGTCAGGAGATCATTGCTTCAGAAGACCGTGGTTCTTCTATTGATCACTTTTTAAAATATATATATATATATATATTTAAACATTTTATTTATTTATTTGACAGACAGAGATCACAAGTAGGCAGAGAGGCAGGCAGAGAGAGAGGAGGGGGAGCAGGCTCCCCACTGAGCAGAGAGCCCGATGCGGGACTCGATCCCAGGACCCTGGGACCATGACCTGAGCCGAAGGCAGAAGCTTAACCCACTGAGCCACCCAGGTGCCCCTTAAAAAAATATTTTATTTATTTATTTTACAGAGTGAGAGATCACAAGCAGACAGAGAGGCAGAGAGAGAGGAGGAAGCAGGCTCCCCACAGAGCCTGACACGGGGCTGGATCCCAGGACCCTGGGATCATGACCTGAGCGGAAGGCAGAGGCTTTAACCCACTGAGCCACCCAGGTGCCCCTATTGATCACTTCTTAATGTTATTTTTCTCCTTTGTATGGAGTCATAACAGTCTTCCTGTAACTTCCATCTGTTGATCCATTCCATCTCTCTCTCTCTGACAAGTCCTTTTCTAACACAGCTGCCAAGTATTTGGGAGGAACTATCATGTAACCCTAAATCTTCTCACTTGGCTCAAATATCTAGTTTTTTTCAAATTGTTCCTCACATACCCTGTTCTGTAGATCCTTCTCTAACCTGCGTATCTCATGTCTTGTTGTAATTAATCTTCATAAGATGTGCTCAGAATTGCTCATGGTTTGTCACCTGTGGTCTGATTAGTACAAAGCACAGGTGAGACTCCCTGTCAAAGAACATTAACTCTGGAAAAAACCGTGGATCTCATCTCGTCCAACAACTGCTTCCTGCCTGGAATTAACAGCGAGGTTAAGTGACAGTCAGCCAGGGACTCAAGGCTAATTGGTAATAAAGGTGGGACTGGATCTCAGATCTCCAGGTTGCTAATCTACTCTTGGTTTTCCTTCCTTGAATTCAATACACTGTTGATACAACCTAAAAACATGAAATAGGTGTGGGGAATGTAGTGCTGTAGCCGTCATGTTGGTGACTCACGTTATAATCCACACTGAAATCGTGGGTTGCCATTTGTTCAGGTCTCCAACTCATATTCATTTGAATTCTGGATGCCAAATGTAAAATTTTGCATGTAACTATTTTATTTTAGTTTGTTTTCCTATTCCCTTAGTCCCGATGTATGCAATTGCTGTCTATTGATGAGGCGTCTCTGTGGTTCCCTTACCTGTAAGTCCCCATATTCCCATGTTTGAATCCTGTTCTTCTTTAAGGCTTACGCAAAGATCACATACATCCAGAAGGCTTTCCTGCCTCCTTACCCCTCCTTTATCTACTCTACCATCCCCTCCACCAGTCTTGGGTAGATGCCCCTCCTGTTTACTCTCTCAGTGCCCACCGCATGCATCTGTCACGGAATATTCTGCCATTATTATTTGTTTGTGTGTCTTTGTCCTCTACTAGGATAGATTTGGTGTCGTAGTCTTCATTTTAGACCCCAGTTTACGAACTGATTCAAATTGATGGGGTATAGCATTTCAGTATGTATAGGTTGTAGCCGTCACCTTTTGCCTCAAAAATGCTTCTTCATAACAGGCTACCCCCAAATCAGAGGCTTAGGAAAAAAGCATCTATTCTCATGCTTGTGGCTCTGAACGTCAGCTACAGTCTGATGTATTTTGGGGTCCGCTGCACTGGACTTAGCTCTGGTCTGTGGGTTGTTTTTAGGTTTGCTCCCTCTGGGTTTACTCCTGGGCTCAGGCTGAGCAACAGCAGCATCCTGGAGCGTCCTGGCTTTCTATTTTTCAGAAAATATTAGGACTATTTAAAGTTTCACTGTCGTAAACATTTATATGTCTTACATACATTCTTTAAGTAGAACAGTCCCCCTCCCTCTGTCCTGTAGTCCCTAAGTCTCTTAGAGTACAGTATTTGAGTGAAATAAGCAAAGGCCATACCTGTTTTTCTTTTCTTTTTATTTTTAATGACCATTATTAACATTTTCTCACTCTCTGACATTGTTTCTAGGCAGCTGTTGTACTGTGTATGGATGTGGGCTCCGCCATGAGTAACTCCCTTCCTGGCGAAGAGTCCCCATTTGAACTAGCAAGGAAGGTGATGACCATGTTTGTGCAGCGACAGGTAAGTTTTGAGCTTATAACTCTTGTTTTAACTGCTTGTTGTCTTCACTTAGTAACACAAGATACCAGCCTGCTTATGATGTCCAGCCTCAGTATTTTTGGTACTTTATATTTTTTCAATTTTTTTTTTAGAGAAAGGACATGAGCCGGGGAGGGGCAGCGGGAGGAGAGGAAGAATCCCAAGCCGACTCCATGCTGAGCACAGGGCCCAGCACGGGGATCCCGGGATCATGACCTGGAGTGAAATCAAGAGTCTGATGCTTAACTAACTAAGCAACCCAGGCACCCCCGATTTCAGTGTCTTGGGAATCTGAGGAGTTTTTTTTACCATATACTTATGTACAAGTCCAACTACCACTAGAGCCTGACATTTTTTCTTCCTTTGTTTTGGCCCCTCCATTAGATATTATAGTTTTTTATCAGAAACAAGGCAAAATAAAAATGTTTACAAATAGTCTCTAGAGCCAGGCGGCCCAGGTTTGCTCCGTCATGACGTTTACTAACCTCGTGATTTTAATTAAGTACTTCAGGTACTTTGTGCCTATTCCAAGTAACCTTTTGCTGATAACGCATTATCCCAAAACTTAATGTCTTAAATTACTTTATTTTTTTTTTTTTTTAATTATCTCTCCTGGTTTTAAGGGATGGCTGGGTGGCTCAGTTTGGCTTCTTGTGGTTGCTTATGCAAGGGCATTCAGATGTTGGCTGGGCTGAATCACTTGAAGGCTAAACTGAGCTGGACTCCTAAGGTGGCTGGCTCACCCTCATGGCTAGAAGTTAAATCTTCTGTTGGCTCTGAGCTCAGCTGGGGCTGTCCATCAGAACCCTTGCATGTGGTCTTTCCATGTAGTTTGGGATTCCTACAGGGTGGCAGCTGGTTCTAAGAAGGAAGTTTCTCAGAGTGGTTATTCCAAGAGACCTGCCTGTATGGCTTTTTATGACCTAGCTTTAGAAATCCAAGGAGGTCATTTCTGCTGTTAGCAGCCAAGCAAGTCACTTAGACTAGCTCACATTCAGGGGGGTCAGGAATGGGATGAATAAGACTCCCCTGTTGATTTCGGTCCCTTCTTGGTATGACTGCTACTTTTCCTAAAGCCATGAAGTTCTGCCTTATTCAGTGGCAGCTCCTACTCCTCCTGGACACCTCCATTGTTTCTTCTGGGTGCTGCCCTTTTCATTAGGCACTATGACATCCCACCTGTCACCCTTGATTTTAACAAATTTTGATGACCTGGAGTCCTCGATGTGTCAAGAAGAGAATGCCTCTAACCCCATTCCTAGTTTTAGTAATTTGTGTTATTTGCATTTAAGTAATGGTCCTATGTCTCAATGTGTAGATTTTTTTTAATTTGTTTTTTATTTTATTTATTTATTATTACTATTTTTTAAGTAGGCTCCTTGCCCAATGTGGTGTTTGAACTCACAACCTTGGGATGGAGACTTGCATGCTCTACCAACTGAGCCAACCAGATGCCCCTAGATTTTTTTTTTTTTTTTTAAGAGAAGCCGTTCTTGCACTTTTTCTTCTCGGCTCTGCCTCTTCCTTGGGAGTCTGAATCTGGAAGGCTGGGTAACAGCACTTGGTGCCTGTCTCCTGCTGCATTCAAAATTTCCTTTCCTTTCCTGGCTGAGATTTTGTTGTTGAGCAAGATTACCTTGCTTTAGGATGAAGTCTTGTCCAGGACAGAGGTAGAATTCTAGTTGGGCTGCCCCATTGCTGGACATGTTTGAACCTCAGTAACTAGGATTTTTTTTTCTGCTTAATGCAACTAGGAATTGTATCTGGAATTATTAGCATGCTGGGTACTTTAAGAGAACAAACAATAATAAAGAAGGATAGGATTCCATCCTCTTCCCAGGCAGCATTCTTCCCACTGATGGAAAAGTCTTGGGTTAGGTAGGTGGGAACAGGACTGCCTTTTGTGTCAGATATTGTTTTTTATTTTTACATTTTCTTATGAACTGTTTCAGGGCACGTGGGTAGCTCAGTTGGTTAAGGGTCTGCCTGTGTCTCAGGTCATGATCCCGGGATCCTGGGATTTAGTCCCAAGTCAGGCTCCCTGCTTCTCCCTCTCGTCCCCACTCCGTCTCTCTCTTGCTATCTCTTTCACTATCTTTGTTTCTCTTTCTCTCAAATAAATAAATATTAAAAATAAAATAAAAATAATTAAAAAGAAGAAATGATTCATAAAAGAGGCAAATACAGAGAATAATATAAAGAAAGCTATTTTTCCATTAGCTAGCACTATACACTACTTAAGTTCTGCCACATTTGATTGATTTTTTTTTTTTCTTTTTTTCTTGAAAATAGTTACAAATAGGGGCCCCTGGTTGGCTCAGGCATTAAAGCTTCTCGGCTCAGGTCATGATCCTGGGGTGCTAGGATGAAGCTCTGTGTTGGTCTCCCTGCTCAGCAGGGAGTCTGCTTCTTCCTCTGCCCTCTCCCTGCTTGTGTGTGCTCTCTCTCTCAAATAATTAAGTAAAATATTAAACACACACACACACACACACACACACACACAGAATAATTACAGATAAAATTGAAGTGCTCTGTATATCCCTTCCCAGTTCTCTCCTTTCCTCTTTTCCTCAGAATTTGCAGTAATTACTATGCATATTTTATACTTTTGGATGTTAAGCATATTCATAAATAATATTTAGTATCATATGAAACTCTCAAAAATGTGTGTAATGTTTTTATATGGTACATATAATTCGGCAACTTATTTTTTCTCACCCTTATGTTTTTAAGATTTACTCTTCCTGATAAGCATGCACAAATTTATTCATTTTTTCACTGAGGTGTAATATTTTGTTCTATAAGTATTCTATAGTGTGTTTTTGCATTCTGTGGATGGGTAGTTAGTTCGTTTCCACTTCTCTCCTGTTATGAACAGTGTCCAAGTGAACTCTCTTGAAGTGGATGTTCGTGTTCTTCTCTTCTTGAGTACATATGCAAGAATTTCTCTATGGTATATATACCTGTGAGTGAAATTGCTGGGATACAGGACATGAACCAGCAGTTATTTTTCTAATCCTCTGGAAAATTGAAACCTTGAGTCATCATTCCAGAAGGATAGATTAAAATAATTTCAAATTATCCATAATTAATTTTCATTGAGAATTAAAGTCTGATTTGGCTGGACGACACCAAGAGCAGTTACCAGTCTCTACTCCCCTACGTCCAAATTCTGTTGAAATGAATGATAGGATCTATACTCAGTGAAAGTCTTCTTAGAGGTTAGGAATTGTCTATCATCATCCCGTGGACCATCTGGCCTAGTGTTCTGTTGTTGACAGTGACTCCAGGGACATGCCATAGGTAGGGTTTTCTTACTCCCTGAAGGATAGGTATCCAATGGCTTCCAGGTGGTACTCAATGATTCTTAACCTTTTAACGTTCTTCTCTAGGTGTTTGCTGAGAGCAGGGATGAAATTGCTTTAGTCCTTTTTGGTACAGATGGCACCGAGAATGCCCTTGCTGGTAAGGATCAGTATCAGAACATCACAGTGCACAGACACCTGATGCTACCAGATTTTGACTTGCTGGAGGACATTGAAAGAAAAATCCAACCAGGTTCCCAACAAGCTGACTGTATCCTTTTTCAACCAGAGAAGACTCTTACAAAATTTCCTTTAAACTGGGGAATCATAATCTAGTTATGAATCATAATCTAGTTATGGTGAGGCTCCCTAGAGTCTCAGCCCGAGAATATGGATGTTTTTGGCTCTAGGAACATGGAGGTGGTGTATGTTAGGATTTAATGTGAAATTAATCAGTTTGGATTGGGCCCTCCAGTCACTTACCCTTTCGCTCTGTTAGTGATACTGGGGACTTGGGAAGTACCATAAGGGAAAGATACCTGTGGGTATATTTGTCTATTGATATGTGCAGAGGGATTGGTGGTGGAGATGGTTAGAGATGTTAGGATGCAGAGAAGATAATAGTAGAATAAAGCAGTAGTGTTCTCAATGCTTTCCTGGACAGAGGGTATTTTTGTTGCAAAAATCATCTAAATATATATTTAGATAAATGATATCTAAACCGAGATTTGCAATTTCTTCCACAGATGCTATGATTTTAAGGGCTTACTCTTACTTTTGTAAACAGTAATGGTATCCCTGGTTACTGGGAGGTGTTCTTGTGCTGAGTGACTTGCAAATGCTAAATTATACCTCACTTCATCTTTAAGAGTAGACTGTAATCAGCACAAATGAATTTAGAGATAGTAAAATGGCTTCATAATTTTTGTCTCCATAATTGGGAATATGGTAGATTACCTTCCATATAAACTTTGGAAGAAGGGCAATTTGGCAAGTACTTTTAAATCATCACAGAGTCAGCCCAGAGTCCACAGTTTCAAGCCCTGTGGACCTCACTGGAAAGAAGTTGCGTGTTCTGGGGATAAAGGGACTCTTTAGTGGTATCTTCTGCCCTTAACTAGCCAAGTCCTGGATGCACTCATTGTGTGCATGGATGTGATTCAACAAGAAACTGTGTAAGTGTCTCCATTGAAGAGAGGTGGAAATGAGCTTCTCGGCTAAAATTACATGTTGATGTATTCTGTGTGTTGTGTGATTTCATTGTAATTGAGCTGCATGTTTGTGTCGCTAAGGAAACATTTGATAGAATTCAGTGGTCCAGTTCGCCCTTTATTTTTTAAGTTTAAAAAGAGGAAGGGCTATAGTTGATGAGAATGTCTCTGGGAGAAATAAATGTTTGGCTTATTTCAAGTTCCTTTCTTATTTGACTTAAGTTAATTACCAGGAACTTAAAAAAAAAAGTTAGATGGTATTGTTCCTAATCTTGCTGAATTAAATGCATGAAACTAATATAACACCATATGTTAACTAACTGGAATTAAAATAAAAACTTAAAAAAATTTTTAAAAGTTGTAGTATTAAAACAATTAAATTTTTTTAAATTAAAATTTTTTAAATTAAAAAAAAATTTAATTCATTACTTGTTTAATTGCTGTGCCTTTAAAATGTGGGTCTTTGAATATATACACACCCACCCATCCCTTGACTGTAAGGAAGAACATTTGCACAAAATCTGGGGCCTAGATTTGTATTATCATTTCTCAGTCTCTTTACATTTTGTGTAAAGTCCTGCCCCTGGCCCTGTGAGTGGAATCTGACCAGGGTATTTGGAAAGTGAACCCTTGCAAGGCTGATGTAGTTCCTGGGAGAATTCCTTGTTTACATTTTGGCTAAGTGGAGGCTGGAAAAGGGATCCTTTCTAATCACAATGACCACATCATTAACTGAAATTAGAGTTCGAAAATCAGGGATTTAATATTTCCATATTGCTCAAAAATTTTGATTATATGTTTTGTATGTTGTAGTTACTTGATTATATGTTAGTAGGAACTTAATTGAGCATCAATGATACGTGGGATTCTAGAATGTAATCACATTTGTTAACTATTTAGATTAGTTTCTTAGCCTCTTTTTGCTCGTTGACCAAGTATATTTGAGTTTGTGGGTAGAAATTCAAGAGAATGATTTCTTATTGTAATAACCCTCTCTTTTAGAGGAAAGAAGTTTGAGAAGAGGCATATTGAAGTGTTCACTGACCTCAGCAGCCCATTCAGCAAAGATCAGCTGGACGTTATAATCCATAACTTGAAGAAATTTGGCATCTCCCTGCAGTTCTTGTAAGACCATGAGAATAATGTCTGAAGACCAGTCCTGCACTCCCATAACACAGGGAGTGGGGCCCTTTTCTAGAGTGCTTGGTTCCCAGGAGTCTCTCTGTGCTTAGAGTCGAAATATGTCAGATGACTGACTTCAGCAAACGTTCACGAGAGTACCCGCTGTTCCAGGAACCCTTGAGTTTTAGTGATGAAGGGATGAAAGTCACAATGAAATGGGAATTTAGCTCAGTAACAGATTGTTTATTGGCTCTTCTTAGACTCAAAGAACTGAGGAAACTTTGGAGGATAGTCAGTTTATCCCCTGCCTATGTAGAGGACTTTACCCAAACAATTCCCAGATTGGTGGTTTCTTTTGCTCAATAGCTCTAGAGTACTCTATTTTGCAGGCAGGAGCTGTTTTTTGTTTTTTTTTTTTTTAAGATTTTTTATTTATTTGTCAGAGAGAGAGAGAGAGAGCGAGCGCGCAAGCACAGGCAGAGAGAGTGGCAGGCAGAGTCAGAGGGAGAAGCAGGCTCCCTGCGGAGCAAGGAGCCCGATGTGGGACTCGATCCCAGGACGCTGGGATCATGAGCCCAGCTGAAGGCAGCTGCTTAACCAACTGAGCCACCCAGGCGTCCCCAGGCAGGAGCTGTTTTTAGGGTAGAGACAGATTTCAACATGAGAATCATTTTAAACACATAGAATGTTTATCTCTAAGTCATTTTCAAATCTAAAGGATATGCACATGTATGTAAAATGTAATTTGCTTTTGTGTATTTAGAAATAGGGTATGCAGATTCCAGGGAAAAATGTTCAAAGAAGGGGTGCCTGTGTGGCTCAGTCAGTTAAGCCTCTGACTCTTGATTTCGGCTCAGATCACGATCTCAGGGTGGTGAGGTTTAGCCCTGCACTGGACTCTGTGCTGAGCCTGGAGCCTGCTTAAGATTCTCTCCATCCCTCAGCCCCTCCCCCCACCCCCACCCAGCGCTAGCACACACTTTCTCTCTCTCTTAAAAAAAAAAAAAGTTCACAAAATATTTCACCATTTATTGCAAGACAGAAACTCTCCATGCCCAATAACTTGAATGCCCTGCCCCATCCTAGGCATTTACTTTATCTTCTGTCCCTAACAAGAAAGTTGTGTGTTTTTTTTTTTTTACCACACTGATCATTCCTGCTGCATTTGAAACTTATCTTGTCCTATTTTTGGTGAAAGCAGAGTGTTGGTATAGGATGTGGACTTATTAGTCTTCTGGGGACACTCATTTTCCAGATTGAGAGCTATACCGGGAAGCCTCCAGCTTAGAACGGTAAGCCTTTGGCTTCTTTGAAAGGCCTGCCGTGGGGAATTAAGAACCTCTCTTGCATGTATGTACCTCTTAAGACTGCAGAGGGGCATCTTTTTTCTGTAGAACTGTAGAGAAATAGTTCAGAGTAACCCATCAAACTGATACTTGTTAAGATAGTACTTCAGAGAAATTAAGTGCTTTTTAAGTGACACTTCTCTTCGTATTGAGTTGAGGTTTTCACAGTACTTCAAAAGCCCTGCCTGGCTCCTCTTCCCTGTTCATAATTTCAGGATGCCTTTACATGGTTGAAGCCTGCTGCACTTCTGTCAAAGTCATTGGAAAGGGCTTTTTTGCCTGAGTGATACTGTAAAGTGTGTTGAAGAAGGAATATAGCCTTGTCATCTATCTCTGCTTAGTTGACAGGTTGCATTTTTTTCCTTGGGCATTACGCTCTATTCCTATGCTATAAATCTCCAGCATAACAAAGTGAAGTTTCTAGTTTTATTGTTTGATGTATCCCAGATATGACTGCTTGTTCCAGTTGGAACAGGCCCAAGCAGCACTGAGTTCTGAGCAGGCTCATCTCATTCCTTGGACCTTGTTTAGTTTCTTCTGTTGGCTGTTGTGAAAGTGTCAATGTGGTCAAAAGCAGAGTAGAAAGAACTGTTACTGTAACTTCTTTTTATTGGAGAGCTTCCCGACTCTCGATTTTCATCTCACTCCCCAATTTGTTCAGGTTACGGTGGTAGAAACAGCAGTGGCCTGGTACAGGACCTGTGTGCCATACACCGCTTCCTGGAGGCTCTTTATCCAGTAGGTCTCACAGGACATCTGTGCCTGTCATGCGGAGTGCATGTAGAAAACATTTAAACCGGGAGCATTATTTTAATTATAGCAAATCAAATAGTAAAGAAACTACCTTAAAAATAACCATCCACGTGGGTGTGACCAGTAGGTGACGCTGAGTGAGCTGAAAAGTCTGTTCTTTGGGTTTCAGGGGGAGTGAAGTGATACGCTGCTTTGGAAAGAACTTTATCTTTTGATCAGGGGACAGTCTTTGCTGTGTCACTCACTGGCTGTGTGGCTTGGCCAGCTTGGTTTGCCACTGTAGCTTCAGTTGCTTTTTAGGACGTGGAGATAGAAATCTCTGTCCACTTAGAAGGATTAAATGAGGTTGTTTACATGAAAGCATTTAGAAAGTGCCATATACAGTATTACCATAAAATTTGTTTGGTTGGTTGATTTTTCATTTTGTATATTGATTATTGAATCTCCGTGACTGGTAGTCGCAATCTAGTTTTAGTCTCATTTCAAACAACTGGAGTGTGGAACACAAGAACAAAATTGGTTTTCCCTATTTCCAGCAATTAAGTGATGTCTATATGGGAATTCTAGATCTACAGTAATAAGGGTAACATGTATTTAAGTATTTTGTACACATTCTATCATTTAATTCTTCATAATAACATCAAGGGATCATTAAAGGCTATTTTATTTTATTTTTTATTATTCTTTTTGGCTGCCTAGACTAGCACCCACCTTTTTCTAGGAAGCAGTTCTTCCTACACTTTAACCTCATGACTCAGCTGAGAGCCAACATCTTCTTAGTCCCCAGGCTACCACTTCTACCTGGCTTGTCTGAATTTATGACTGATGCTAGAGCATTAGATACTCAGTCCATTCCTCTTTGGTAGTAGAGCTGGACAGTGTGTGCTCAAAGGCGTTCAGAGACAATGTGGAGGAAGCCAGTCAGAAAGTGAAGCCAGCATGAAGGCACATGGAGACAACATGGAGACAGCGAGAGGGTCAGGTAGTCCTTAACGTGGTTGAGACTGGATCCAGTCCTCCTAAGGCATGCGCAACCCTGCACTTCCAATTATTTGGTTATGTAAACCAACGAATTCCCCCCGTCAGCAAACCAAAAAGGCCTCAGTCACTTGAAACTAATAGAATATTGACTAAGTTTGGTAAGTGCCATCTGACAGATGAGAAATTTAAAGCTCTGATGACCGACATGCCTGTTTTGTCATAGCTAGTGATCCACAGTCACAGGATTGGAGCCCAGCTTATTTCTTGACTTCAGAGCTTGTCTTCTTAACTACTGCTGATTTTTTCCTGATAGTTTGCCTTTCCCCGTTGGCAAGGAGGATGGAACTGGGGACAGGGGAGATGGGAACTCACGCTCAGACCACCATGGACCCTCCTTTCCTCTAAAAGGAATTACTGAGCAGCAAAAAGAAGGTATTCGGATGGTGAAAAAGGTGATGATGTCTTTAGAAGGTGAAGATGGGCTAGATGAAATTTATTCCTTCAGGTAAGAAGTGAAAACATTGATTGCATCTTTCAATAGTGACCATGTAAATTTCTCTTTTGATCGGGGCTCCCTAATTAGCTACTCTTGAATTAGCTGCCATTATTCAATAAATGTTCTGTCTTTTATTGAAGAAACAGTGCACCAACCCCCTATCCCCTTTTCTGTTTGTGTGGTCAGAACAAGACTTCTGGTTTATTTCCAGGACAGTGTGTTTGAAGTTTGGAAATTAGTATAGATACCGCAAAAGATTTAACAAATCAAAATGTAAAAGATGAGATAGTAGATTTCTTCTTTATGCCAAGTTTGGGGCACAGTTCGTGGGCCCTTTCTTTTTATTCACCTGAAAAATACATTCCTAATTCTGAAAAGTGGTTTCAGATCTGAAATGGTATCCTCTTAATCTCTGATTTAGGTTTTAAGAGATGGCATACTTAACTGTAATAGACTTTTTTTCTTTAAAAGACTTTAAAAAAATTTTTGGTCAGAAAATAGTTTGTTCAGACAAAACAAAACAAAACATCCAAAATATAATGAATTTATAATCTATATCTTTTATGTGGGTTTTGTAAAGGCAAAACAATTTTAAAAATGTGAAATCCTTGAAGTACTGATTAACAGTAAAGCAAACTGCCTTTGCAACCTTTCAGTTAGAGACAATGGGAGAGACTGTGTTAGTCTCCATGTTAGTATTCTTGGTTGGAATCGGACATGGATTTATTCTGAGCAAAGAACCCAAGGAGGTTTGAGGAGCCTGACTTGGGAAAAGTAGCAGTAGAACACTGTATAGTATGGCTTGTGGAATTTCATGTTCTGCAGGAGAGTACTCCTTAATTCCTGTTCATCAATAAACACACAAAATACAGGCATTTTGAGCAAAGTTCTAAATAGAAATAAAAGTTCAGCAATTGAGATATTTTTGAGTAGTTAGGTGATACATACCCCAATTTTTTTCTCAGCTATAATTTTGAAATTTTTATATTTTTAATATATTACAGGAAATACAAACAGTAATCCTGATTTTCTAAATACATACACCCTTGAAAGACTGTGGGTAATGGGAATTTTAGAAATTGAATTGTAGTTTCCATAGGGGTTGGAAAAGGAATCAGGAAGGAATCCTGTAAAGTGACGTTTCTTATCATAATACGTGTTCTTACTGTACTGTGCGCAGATATGCGCTTCTAACTTCTTTATTTCAAATTTGGACATGGCTTGCTCTGATATCAGACTATAGGTCTTAACCTAAGAAATTCACCATGACGTGATAAATAAAAATTGTAGGCCTAAACAAATTAATGTTTAAAAAGTTCATTTTCCTGTATCATAGCCGGGAGGGAAATTACCATGTATTGTCCTCATGTCCTCACAATTTGAAGATACTTTGATTTGATACAACAGCCATTATCCACTGTGGCTACTTAAATTTGAATACATTAAAATTAAATAAAATTAAAAATTTAGTTGCTTGGTCACTCTAGCCACATTTCATGTACTCAGCAGCCTTTTGGACAGGCATGGTTAGAAATAGAACATTTTTATCATTGCAGAAAGTTGTACTGGACAGCCCTGGGCCAGACTTGTCCTCATCCAGACTTCGCTTGAGGAGATTCAGGTCTACTGCAGAAATGATCCACTTGTTCTCAGATGTTATGTATTAGATGCTAATTTTTAGAAATTCTCTTGGAGCTGAATTCAGAACTTACAGTGGTTTTACATGTGACTCAAACTAAGTAATGTCCTATGGATATGTTAGATCTGTTTCAGACCCCTTCATTCCTCAATAGTCCAAAGCCAAGAAATATCATTAACTTTGTTTATTTGTTTGTTTATTATCATAGACTAGAAGTAGGGTGCCTGGTAGAATATCTACTGTTTGTTATGGATTATTTCTGAAAATTGGAGTCTTTTGAAACCTCTTTGTCCTTAACTCTGAATAATGTCAGATAATTCTCTACCTTTTTGTAGATTTGTTTTGCATTTGCGCCAAGGGAATTGATCTTGGTCTGGATTACCGCCCCCCCCCCCTTTTTAAGGTTTTATTTATTTATTTGTGGAAAGACAGAGGGAGAGAGAGTACAAGCAGGGAGAGTGGCAGGCAGGGGGAGAAGCAGGCTCCCCAGTGAGCAGGGAGCTGGACGTGGGGCTCAATCCTAGGACCCTGGGATGATAACATGAGCTGAAGGCAGATGCTTAACTGACTGGGCCACCCAGGCGTCCCTGGATTATATGCTTTGAATGTGTTTGGTCATTGGTTTCTTTCTTAGTGAATATAGGAAATTCCAAATATTTCCTATAATCTTGTCTATTGTGTTTGATTAGGGACCAGATAAAAATAGAATTGATCCTCATTTATGTTTCAAATAAAGTAACCCTTTACATTGTGTTTGTTACTTCCCAATTCCCCATCCCTTTCAGTAGAAAACTTGGAGTTAACGTGCTTTATCTTAAGACTAAATATGGACTAAATTCCTTTATTCCCTGGAGGGTCTTTATTTAACTCTCTCCATTGTGTGTATATATATACTTTTATTTAAGGTGATTGGAATGAAGTAGTAAGTTAGAGAGTTAAGAGCAGCGATACTTTGGGATGGAACTCACCTTTTAATATCCTGAAGCCAGAGGTTCATGGTTTTCAGGGAGATGGTGATCCCTTTAAATTGTGGGCAAACTCTAAGAAGTGTGCTTTTATCATATCTTCAACATGTCCTTGGTCTTGAAAAAATCGTTAAGAACCAGGGGCTGAATTGAAAGAGAAGATTGAGTAGGGGAAGAGAGAGATGTTCTTTTTCACCTGTCGGTAATGTAATTCAATTTCTTCCTCCTAAGCCAACTCGGTTGTATTCTGGCTCTCTCCCAACTGGTGGTTGTCATTTTCCTGCCATCCCTTGCTGTTCCTCTCATAATGATAAATGACAATTCGCTTCTTGTTCTGGAAAATTAACTGCATCACCCCCAGCAAGGTTAATGTTTTAAAATTGTTTTTGTTACATGTGTATTTTTTCGTTGTATATATAAATACATATTTTATTAAGTGAGAATTACATATATGTTTATTTTCTATTTAAGTGAGAGTCTGAGACAACTGTGTGTCTTTAAGAAAATTGAGAAGCGTTCGATTCCTTGGCACTGCACTCTGACCATCGGCTCCAGTTTGTCTATAAAGATCGTGGCTTATAAATCGGTAGGTGGTACTTACACATTTTTAATTTTCAATTTTTAATTTTTAAATTTTTTTTTATTTTTAAGTAATCTCTACACCTTGCATGGGGCTCAATTTCACAGCTCCAAGATGAAGAGTTGTATGCTCTACTAGCTGAGCCAGCCAGGCACCACCGCCCCCCGCCCCAACTCATATTTTTTAAAGCAATGCATCAGGCAGGCAAATATGCTTATATAAGGAACTGCCAATTCATTTGTGAGTTATTACTACCATAATCATTGCCTCTCTAACTGTTCTCCCTGTTCATCTCATCTCTCTTTAGCTTTTTTATGTAAAATGCATTTAGGACAGAAAATTTTAAAAATTATCTGTAATCCAGATTCCTTCCTTTCTCTTACTTTTTTTTCTTTTTTGAAAGAAAATGGAATGCATGAAATCATGTCACTGTAGTGTCATAGCAGAAATACAGATATACACCAAAGAAGTCCAGAATTTTGAAAACTCAGTCTCACCCAGTTCAGTTATTAATAATCTGACAGTAACAGCATCTGTGAACTATTAAAAACTATTGACTTGTGACTGTGAAATTGCCTTTTGTAATCTCTGTATATGTGTACAAAATAGCACACTTTCAAAAATAAGTTGCTTTTGGTGATTATTGGTGAAATTGCAGTTTGAGTAGGAGTCTGTGATCTGTGCCTCTGTGTGACCTTTCTTGCCTGTTTTCTTTAAATGAACAAATTAAATACATACAAACAAACATCTAAGTGTAGAAAATACACAAAAACTTGTTTATATATTTAAGTAATCTTTTTATAATCAGGGCCTTAATTCTAAAACACATGCTACATCCATGAAAACCTTGGAGGGTGCTGCTTTTTTTCAGCTGCCATCAAGGCCTGGAATAGAATACAGTCTTCTCTTTTTTTTTAAAGGAGATCTAAAAAATTTTTTTAAATATTTTATTTATTTATTTGTCAGAGAGAGAGCAAGCAAAAGCAGGGGGAGCAGCAGGCAGAGGGAGAAACAAATGCCTTGCCGAGCAGGGAGCCCAATACAGGACTTGATCCCAGAACCCTAGGATCATGACCTCAGCTGACGGCAGATTCTTTTTTTTTTTAAGATTTTATTTATTTATTTGACAGACAGAGATCACAAGTAGGCAGAGAGGCGGGGAGAGAGAGAGAGCAGGGGAAGCAGGCTCCTTGCTGAGCAGAGAGCCTGATATGGGGCTTGATCCCAGGACCCTGAGATCATGACCTGAGCTGAAGGCAGAGGCTTTAACCCACTGAGCCACCCAGGCACCCCTGAAAGTTGTTTCTTTCTTTCTTTTTTTTTTTTTTTAAGATTTTATTTATTTATTTGACAAGTAGGCAGAGAGGCAGGCAGAGAAAGAGTGGGAATCAGACTCCCTGCTGAGCAGAGAGCCCCATGTGAGGCTTGATCCCAGGACCCTGAGATCACGACATGAGCTGAAGGCAGAGGCTTAACCCACTGAGCCACCCAGGCACCCCTGAAGGCAGATTCTTAACTGACTGAGCCACCCAGGCATCCCTTCTCTTCTTTTTTTTCTAGTTTTCTTTCTGGATTTCCTTATTGACTTCTGGCTTCTGATAGACAGCTCTCCCTTTTCTCTCTGTTGGAAGACAAGTAACAGTGTGTGGTCCCATTTTATGAGTATGAAGGTTTTGTATAGAAAATGCTTATGTGTATATAAATAATTAATATTTATATGTCATTATCTTGGAGGGAAAAATAAATGCAGGAAGAGTTATGAAATAAGTGAAAATTTCCACAGTTGGCCAGAGCAAACAGAATGGTTTAGCTAGGGTAATTGTTACAGACTTTTTTCTTATAAAGCAGAGAATATATGGGGTTTTCATTTTTTCATTAGAATCCTGGCTTTACTTGTTTTCCCTTTATTTTTCTTTTTGGAATTAAGATTATACAGGAGAGAGTTAAAAAGTCTTGGACCGTTGTGGATGCCAGAACCCTCAAGAAAGAAGATCTACAGAAAGAAACCGTTTATTGCTTAAATGATGACAATGAAACAGAGGTCCTGAAGGAAGACACTATTCAAGGTGCGCCTGTGAGAGAGCTGCTTCAGGGCAGTGGGAGGCCAGCTTGGGTTTGTGCTGGTAGTGTTGGTGGATGTTTTTCTCAGTTCTAAAGACATGACCATGGGAGGGACCATGAGCTCATCTGTTGGGTCCGAGGCAGGATGGTTCCCAGGATGCACTTGGGTACTCCCTCTGGGATCAACATGTACTCCAGTGACAAGACTTAATACTTGGTTTTATTTTAAAGTTTGAAACATACTAGCTAAGAGTACTTCTGTTAATGTGGCCGAAGCGAGTTTCTTTGTTTACTACCGTGGTGATTATTCTTCTGAGTGCCAATTTCAGGTCTTGAAGATCTTGCTAGCTCTGCTCCCTTCAGGTAGTTTAGGGGATCAGAAACATTTGTGTCCATTATATGGCTTTATGTTCACAAGGTTGTTTACAGTTGTATGATACATTCGATCTGTGTAGTATGTCTGGAGGGCACCTCTCTCCAGAGGGCTTACAAGTTAGCTGAGAGTGTCTGAATTTTCAAGAGCTAAAATTACAAGATGCCAAGATGGTTAAGATAGAAGCTAGTCTTTAGGTAAATTCATTGCCAGACTTTGTGTTAATTTGCAAGCCTTGAAGAAAAGCCTTTTGTCTGTGGCACTAACTCTCAGTGTTTGTGTGTAGTGTGGAGGAGAGTGGTTGTGATTCCTTTCTTTCTCCTGATCGATCATCAGTAGAAAATGTAATTAGTATGCTGCAATTCCTACCAATTCTTTAATTCAGTTCCATATGATAGTGTGGTTACAAAATGTGAATTTTGGATTCAGATCTGGGTTAGAATCACACCTCCATCAGTTACTAATTGTATGATCCTCCTATAATGACTGAAAGAAAGAAGAGGATGTTTAAAGGTATAAGACCAGGAAAGTAGAGGGCTTCTCAGGGACAGCAGGTAGTTGGGCTGGTGTGTCCACCTACACAGTTTAGTACTTGGAAGTGATATCCCATAGACCGGCCTCCTGAAACAGGCATCACATTCTTGTTTCCGTTTTACAGATGAGAGAATTGAGGCTGAAAGACGCTCATTCACGTATTCAAAGTCCTGCAGCTAGCAATGGGCAGAACTTGAACCCAGGACTGCCCTACTTCAGAGTCTGTGTTTCTGCAGACTGTTCTGAATTAGGAAGGGCTTTGAATGACAGGCTGAAGAGTTGATGCTTAATCGTGAAAGCAACCTGGAGCTGTTTCTAGTTTGGAGGAATAGAGTGTCATTGAGATTGTGTATTAGGGAGATTAATATGATGGAGATAAGGTGCCAGTTCTTTTGGTTGCAAGCAAAAAAACCAAAACCCAAAAAACAAAAACAAAACCCAAAAAACAAAACCAACCCATCTCTGTTTATTTTAGGCAAAAAGGACATTTATTCACTTATTGCTGGAGCAGTGGAGAGGGAAGAAGTAAACATTGAGTTCAGAGGGTACAGAGGCAGCTTTTGTCTTGTCCCTTGGTGCAGCTACCCACATTCTTCCTTTGCCTCTCCTCCACTCTCTGCCCCCTCTTGGCAGACACAGACCCAGCAGACCTATGTGTGCAAAGGAATACGGTTTTATGTTGCAGTCTATTCTGTGCTTTTTGCCATGTACAAAATTTAGGTACTGACTTTTTTCCTTTCAGTAGATGAACCAGAAAACACAAGACAGGTCTTTTTTTTTTTTTTTTTTTAAATACCTTAAAAATTAGTTGTTGTTTTTTAAAATTAAATTATTTATTTTTTATAAACATATAATGTATTTTTATCCTCAGGGGTACAGGTCTGTGAATCGCCAGGTTTACACACTTCACAGCACGCAGTTTTAATTAGAATTTTCAAGTTAAAAATTTCAAGTAAGATGTCTCGTGACTGGCAAGAGTTAGGAAAAACATTTGGTTTAGTTACCACTATTAGTCACGTGCCGTACATTTCCCTGATAATTTTTTTTTTAAGGTTTATATATCTATTTGAAAGAGAGAGCGGGAGAGAGCACAAGCAGGGGGAGCTGGAGGCAGAAGGAGAAGCAGGCTCCCTGCTGGGCTGGTAGCCTGCTGGGCAGGGAGCCTGATGCAGGACTTGATCCCAGGACTCTGGGATCATGACCTGAGCCAAAGGTAGACGCTTAACCAAATGAGCCGCCCAGGCACCTCTCCCTGATAAATTTTTGTTGGGGTTTTTGTTTTCATCACCAGCTTTTTAAAAAGACATATATGAAAATACAAATGTGTGTTTTTTTTTTTAAATTAAATGCGTGGCATCAACAGATTAACAGGAACAGATAAACTGGATCACAGATTCTACCCCAAACAAAGAAGGTTCTTTGTTTCTCGGAATAAAGGTGCACATGATTTTCCTTTCCATTTACCCATTTATCCATATAAGTTTCTTTGTTTCTTGGAATAAAGGTGCACGTGCTTTTCCTTTTCATTTGCCAAAGGCCAGAATCCTTGAGATTTGATACTCGTTCTCCCCACCAAATACAGAAGACTATATATCGAAAGGGTACAACTTTCCATAGAACAGAGGCCTTGGAACAGGACTGGAGTTATTTTTAAGAAACTAAGAGCCTGTATTTATATGAATTTGTATGAATAACCAAGTAATTAAAAAGGAAAAAAACACAATATAATCCCAGAAATGAAGTAAATTTAAATGCATAAAAATAGCCAACTTATCAATTGAATGTTCCTAAATAGAAGAGTTTTGGCTTCTCCCATTAAGCATTTGTATGTCTTCAGCATGCATTTTGGAGAACATTTTATTCTGAAAATTTCCTTTGGGCATTTTTCTTTGCGGGTCTCCAGGTTTCTGAATAAATGTGTTCTTGTTATTATGTTTACAAATCACACTTGTACTTCAGTCAACCATAGTTTATCTTTGGAGGATAACTAATACATTACATTTGCTACATTCTTTCTTCTAGGCTGGATAATCATTAAGGTAACTAGATTGCAGAAGATGCTACTTAAAAAATGTAATTAGATTTTAATCACCTCTATACTGTATATGTTGTTTCTGTATCTGCCACTACTTTTTCCTCACTGATCACAAGGGGCAGTAATTTGATTCCAGGGAACAGTATATGGAGGCTTGATCTGGAGTATGCATGTATTGTTAATGTATGCGTAGGGCTAATTTCAATTTGTAGAAAATTAGGCCCCATATGCTTAACTGATGCTCTTCTCTTGTTCTCCAGGGTTCCGCTATGGAAGTGATATCGTTCCTTTCTCTAAAGTGGATGAGGAACTCATGAAGTATAAATCAGAGGGGAAGTGCTTCTCTGTTTTAGGATTTTGTAGATCTTCTCAGGTATGGCACTTACTCTTACTCGTTGGCAACAAAAGAAATGAACTTTTCTCTTAGTGTTATTTGAGAGGGTATGCTTTTAGTTGGTCCTTTTATTTATGATGTGTATTTATTTTACTTTTAGATTTGTTTGAGTATAGTTTGGGGATTAGTGTCAACTATCTTCAGTTTTTGAATAGAGAAACCAAGATACAGAAAAGTTGAGCAGTCTTAGCATGAATCAGAATATAGTCTGTTAAGAGTCACTTCTTAGCTTGGCTGTCAGTCTTGGCTTACAGTAGCCTTAAAGAAACATCATTCAGTTCTCTGCTACTGTGCTGCTTTCTCTAAACTGTTATGTGTGATAGAGTGTCTTAGAGGAATGAAGGTCTGCTTGGGTTTTGAATGATCCCAGGCCTCTTAGAATGTCACTGATTTATGCTGGGCACCCTTCTCTACACCCAACAAAGAGGTCTAGGATCTGAAGCCTGTCCTTAAGTCATACATTCTTTAGACACCGATGCAGAGATACACAAAACACATAGCGGGAAATGTGGTAACTCACTGAGGGCTCTGGGCTATCATATACTACTCTAGAAAGGGCTAGTAAAGATTCCTGGAGATCTTAGATTAAATGTTCTTAAGGTAGGCAACCAGAGAAAATGAATAAGCATGTCTTGTAGCGTGTATTTTCTAAGGCTCTGCAGGGATAAAGCAATGTTTGTTGGTTCTAAAGAAATTCAATTGAGAATTGTAATGAAAATAAATATTACCCGGCATACTGAATTTGAGCTTCTTCGTGTTGCTGTGGGATATAGTCTCTGTATGCTTTGGTGTTAGAATAATTCCACAACGGTACAGAGATGTTTTCCCTGATATGCCCGAACTGTTGGGTATGTTTTTAAACTTCTTAAGCTGCAAATTGGGAGTACTTACTGAAAGTTGATATGATTTTAATGGCAAAAATACTTTTTGGAAGTTGAGAGTTTCTAACAGTTCTCTAACAAATTACACTAAATACTTATTTCTTAAAAATGAAAGTATTCACCTTGTAAGTTCTACAGACTTAAAACTTAGGTTGTTAATGGCAGTGCCTCTATGTCTTTCCAGTGAAGCAGAACTTCTCTTCAGGCCTGTGTGTAAAAGCTGGCCTGTTGGAAAGTGGGTCTTCCTAATTCCAGTTAGCTAGAAAAGACCTATCCAAAACAACTGATCTGAAATTCATGACCCGAGTAACTGTGCTCAGTGTCTTGGCTTTAGAGGTGGGAGGGCAGAAGAACACTTGAGGGGCGTTGCCCTGTGCAGCACATGGCATGTTCTTGAGCTAAGCTCCAGGGTCAGGATTACCTGGAGCAGAGAGAAGTTGATCTTGGTCAGTAGATGCAGGGGGTTGGTTATGATGCTAGGAACTCTTCAGTCTTCATTTCTTTCTTTTTTTTTTTAAGATTTTATTTATTTATTTGACAGAGAGAGATCACAAGTAGGCAGAGAGGCAGGCAGAGAGAGAGAGAGAGAGGAGGAAGCAGGCTCCCTGCTGAGCAGAGAGCCCGATGCGGGACTCGATCCCAAGACCCTGAAATCATGACCTGAGCCGAAGGCAGCAGCTTAACCCACTGAGCCACCCAGGCGCCCTCAGTCTTCATTTCTAAGCAGGTATCAGTGGTGCTGCTTTGATTCCTCTGATACCCTGCCAGAGAAGTAACTGAACTAAAAGGGGGACAGGAGGACATGCAGTACTTATTTTTGGTTTCTCTATAGTCTCCCCTCCTCCAGTATGGCCCCTGCCCCTCATAAGTAGTTTTTCACTCTGGTCCCTTTGCAATTTAGCAGTGCTTCGTCTTTGCTCTTGGGATGAAGTCCAAATTGCTTAACTTTGCTCACAGACACTTCACGATATGATCTTTGCTACTCTAATTTTGCACCTCTCCCCTCATGCTAGGGTACTGCACCTACTCTATGTTCTTATGTCATTCCAGACTCGATTCACACTAGTGTCTCTGCCCAGCACACTTGTGCTAGACTTTTTTGTTAGTTCCTGTGCATCCTTGAAGTCTTGACCTGGGTGTCACCATTTGCAGAAGCCTGCCCTCACCCTTCCTGACCAAGCTGGGTGCCCTGTTCATGTGCTCTCAGGGCCCTGAGCTAGAATGCCGTACTCTTGTGCCTTTGCAGTGCGGTTGCCTAAACCTGCAGGGCAGTTGGTTTCATATTTGTCCAGGCTCCTCAGGACCAGACTCTGCCCTGTTCATTATTGTTTACAGTGCTCTCAGAACAATGCTTGGCATGTCCTTGGAATTCAGAGATGTATTGTGTTTAATTGAATTGAACCTCAAATAAAAAGTTGTTTCTAGTCCCCATGAGTTTTTTTACATTTTGAAGAGAATTTCTTAGTAACTGTGGCACAATAACTAAGAGAATAAGAATTTCTTAGTAACTATGGCATAATGGCTATAGGTGTTAACTTATTATGGATCAAAACCCAACTGTTTTAAAAAAAAAAAAAAAAAACCCAACTGTTTTCCTCACTTAACTCTTGTAGGTCCACAGGAGATATTTTATGGGAAATCAAGTCCTAAAGGTTTTTGCAGCAGCAGATGATGAGGTGAGTTGACAGTGGGCCTTTGAGGTAGTGCCACAGAATTGAATGTCATTTTAAGTGAGTTGTTTGGGGCTTTTATGGTTTAAAATGAGGTTAATTCCTGCAACAACAGTGGGAAAGTTCACTGAGCTTAACTCTGAAAATGGAGAAATGATAAATGAAGTTGTCACAGCGTGAGCACAAGGCCTGAGGACATAGTCCTGCCACTGGAGACCAGGTACGTGTTAAAAAGAACATTTGAACAAATGCATTTACATGTGGGAATCTCCTGGTCAGATGTTGAGGAGGCTTGGGGTCAGGGTGACATTTTCATTGTCATTAAGCACTGAACATTTAGTGCTTAGCTTTAGCATCCTGGAGATGAGTGTTAGTGATTCACTGGGCCACTTCCCTCATTAAGAAATTCGTCTTTGTCCTCTTCCCTCTCTCTCTCTCTGTACTTTTTTCCCACCTCCCCAGGAGTTTCTGTTTTCAGGCTGGTTTTAGCCCGGCTAACAACCCATGGCCATCGCATCCTACCTGGTCGTATCTGCCCTCTCTGTAAATGTTTCCTGTTCAGCCTCCAAGCTGGAACTTGTCCTATCGAGATATTGATTTTAACTGGGATATGGCAGTCTCAGGTCTGCTTGAGACCACCTAAGCAGGGATCCAAGTTCTGGATATATTTGCATTTGAAGTTAGTAAACTGGATGTCCGAGGCTTGTTGGGGTGCGGAGAGGGCAGTGGTGGAAGTGGTCTCGTCCTCCTTGTCTCCTTTTCCGCTTTTTCTCCTCACTTCCGAGGGGTACCTGGCTGCCGATCTAATGAGTGGCCATGCCATTACTGGAACAGTTAACTTAGGAGAATTGCTTTGTTTCCTGGCAGTACCGAACGGATTTGTCAGAGCATAGTAAGCATTTGTGAATCTTAGTTTACATGAGAATCCTTGTTCATGGATTTTTTTTCCCAAGTCAAATCCTCTTGGGAATTATACATTTGTAGTATATGTTGTCATCATAGCTTGACAGCATTTTAAACTGAATTTTAACTCCAGCTTACCATTCCTGCACGTAGAAAACTCTGATCACTTCATGTGATTGCCAGTATGTCATAAAGACTCTTGTCAGCATCTTTGTGTTATGACCTATATGGTTATCTAAACTGGCTAGCTAAGGGCAGCCTGTGGCATGCATCATTCCAGCCCAACCTCATACAGATCCTATAGATCATTGGGTTACTTCGAGGTCACTCAAGGAAAAAAAAAATTCATCTGCTAATGGCAAAGGGTCTCACTCTTTGGTGTCATTCTTGATGTCCTACTCAAAGGACAGTACTAATAATGGGATCTACTGAGATAGGCAGGGGGGTTAGGGAAGTTATGTCAGGTGATGACTTCCAAGAAAACTTTGTAGGTTGGAAAGGAAGTTTTAGGGACGTGGGACGTCAGACATAATAGCCCCCTTCTTACATTAGAGGATTATCATGTGGAATAGAAATTTAACTAGTTTTCCTTCCAACAGGTGGCAGTTTTATTCAAGAATTATTTTTATCAAAAGGGTTACTACCTCCAGGTCAATTGGTTTCTTGTGAGACAGTCAGGTCTCTGTTCCTGAATATTTCTCAGCAGGGTCTTTATTTGTGCCAGTCAGATTTGGGGGAGGGAATTTCTTCATCATGTGGGTGGTTAAGCTAAATAAATACTGTTGTTTTTCAACTCAAATATTCTATGACTCTGTCAATAATTCCTTTTAAAAATGTGTTTTCTCTGGTCATTAGCATACAATTTTCTTGTATAGAGAATCTATACTTGCACATAATTTGTACTGTGTGTGGAGGAGGAGAAAAGGAAGAAAAGGAAATAGAGCTGTAGTTGAGTTTCCCACAGAGGTAGCATTGTGTTGACAGTGTCACAATCATTCCTGACCCCTTCTTTCCTTCTTTTTAATATCCCAGTTGGTTCTGTCAAAGACACCCAGATAGAAATTTGCAAATAAATTGGAAGTAATCTTGTCCTCAGACTCCCATTGTGTGTGCTTCTCTGGTCTCTAATGGGACTTCCTAGACCGTACACATTCTGTATTTGGTATGTATCTCACTTGTGCTAGTAAAGAATGTATGAGCTCAGTGAAATCAGGGACTTACCTTTGTTTTCTTATAGGGTCTAAGACTGTGTAGCAAAGAGTAAATATTCCGTGAATTGAACTAAAAAGGTAATGAATCTGCCACAAAACCTTTAGAGGATTTTGATGACAAGGTATTGAGGTCATAGGTTTTTGGTGGAGGAAATGAAAATGTACGTAGCTAACTTGGATAAAGAGTAATTATAATACTGAGAAAAGTTCAGACAGTGTTTGGGGAGTTACGGAAATGGAGAGACTAAAGCAAATCTAAAATGGGGTATCAATTTACTGGGCCTTGAGAATAGGTTAGGAGCTCGAGAGACAGAGATATGGAGAGGGCATTCTAGCTAGGAGGAAATTTTAAGAGTAGAAAGCTACAGAGGAGGGAGAGTATAAGACTTGTTTAGGAATAATGGTCAGCTAATTGAGGCTGGGATAGTAGAACCGCTGGAGATTCTTTTAAAGATTATTTATTTATTTATTTGAAAGACAGAGAGAGAGTTTGCATGTATACTTGAGCAGGGTGTGGGAGAGGGACAAGCAGACTCCATGCTGAGCAAGATCCCAATTGAGCAAGATTCCAGCTTGGAGCTGAATCTCATGATCATGACATGAGCCCAAATCAAGAGTCAGATGCTTAACCAACTGAGACACCCAGCTGCCCTGAACCATTGGAGTTTCTTAGGGAAGGGAATGACATGATCAGCTCTGTGAACTGGAGAGGCACTGATGGAAGAAATAGATTAGAGAGATAGAGAGAGGTAGATTTAGTACAATTTGGTAAACACTTAAAGGGTAAGGATGAGTTGGGTGGCATTACTGAAGACTTTGGGCTTCTCATTTGGTTGTATGGGAGGTAGAGTTCTTGAGGTAGGGAGTACTGGAGGAGAACCGGGGAAAGATAGTAGTTTAGTTTTGGTCATAAACAGTTTCAATTCCTGTGATATACTACCAGCTGGTGGGCAGTGTAAGTCTGGATTTTTTAAAGCTGAATATACAGATTTTTGATTCATCAACTCATGGGACTGGATAAAATAATTCCGAAGTAGAGTTTCAGAGTGAGAGAAGGTGAGAAAGGCCAAGACCAAAATTTCAAGATTAGTGGAAGAAGAGAAGAGTTAGGGGAGGAATGATCCACAAAGTAGAATAATCACAGAAGAGTATTGTTTCTGAAGCCAGAGAGAAAGTGCAGAGAAAGGGGCGTGGTCAGATGCTGCTGAAAGGTCAAATGAATAGAATGGGAACCAAGGATTGGCAGTTAGGAGGTCATAGCTGACTTTGGAGAGTAATTTCAGTAAATAAGATGAGGGCAAGAGCTGTATTAGATTGAAGAATAATTGTGTTCTAAGCTGTGAAAACACCAAGACACCATTTGGTGAAAACACCAAATTTCATGAAATTTAGAGGTAAATGGAAAGATATAGATAGTAATTTCTGGAGAGAGGGGGCCAAAGAAAGATTGTGTTTAGAAAGGCTGAGACTGGATGGAGTTGATTGGGAGGATGAGGGTATGAATTGAGAGACGAAAGACTGAAGTGATGACAGAGAGGAGACATATAATGAAGTAAAGTTCCAGAAGAGCTTACAGTTAGTGTGATCAAATGGAGGTGTGTACGGTGTGGCCTTGAAGTAGACAGAGGGGCACTTAAGAAATCTGAAACAGGAATAAGGTGGATAATGATTTTTTTTTTTAAGGTTCAGTATAGTTATTTTTCTTTACTGTATAATCATGTAGATATCATAGTGTAGTTCAATTAAGAAAAGCTATTCTGTTATATACATCTGAATTTATCTGACCAAAATATGCGGGAAAGCATTAATCAATACATGATCAATATATATTGAAGAGACTCAAAAATCAATGTGAACCAGGCAAGAATGGCTTTTTAGGAACACTGTTCTAAATATTTTCATTCTGGAGACAGCCAGGAAATGAGTTAGCAGAACCTCTTTAATGTCTGGCATGAAAAGGATCCAGAAAAAAGAAGTTAATGGTTTTCTATTTTATTACCAGTTTCAAATTATAATACTAGTAACTCCATCTGAGGCTTTGGAAACACTAAAAGTACTCAGTGTTGTCCTGTTCGGTCTATATATTTGATCTAGTTAACAACAGTAAGGTCCAAGAGTAATTTTTATAAGCACAAAACTTACTCAGATCTCAAATTATTTACGAAAATGTTATAGCACTAGAGCTTAGGAGTTTGCTATACTGATAATCTGTAACTGCCAATGGACACTTTCATTTTCAGTAGCATTGATAAGAAAGCTATAATATAGGTTGTAAGCATAGTAGAAATAACATATAGTTTAACATACAATTTAAAGACAAAAGGACTTTCTTTTTCTTAGGTAAAAATCTTGTAAGTACAGGTGACCCTGGAACAGTGGACAAGGGTAGAGAGTGAGGGGGTCTGACACCCCAAGCAGTCAGAAATCCAGTGTAACTTTTATCTCTCCCAAAACTTAACTACCAATAGCCTACTCTTGACCAGAAGCCTAACCAATAACAGCATTTAATATGTATTTTGGATGTTGTGTGTATTATATACTATGTTACAGTAAAGTAAGCTAGAGAAAAAATGTTAGTAGGAAACTCATAAGGAAGAGAAAATACATTTATAATACTGTGAAAATCTGTGTGCCAGTGGACCTGTGCATTTCATACCCGTGTGTTCAAAGGTCAGCTGTATTTAGGTGTGTTGGGGAAGTTCACACACATTGGCTCTGTGTTCATGCAGTGGCTTTCTTATCAGGCAGCAGCAGTGGCACTTTCCTCCCTGATTCATGCTTTGGATGAATTGGACATGGTGGCCGTAGTTCGATATGTCTATGACAAAAGAGCTAATCCTCAAGTTGGCATGGCGTTTCCTTATATCAAGGACACCTATGAGGTAAAACGCATAGTTCTTTCATGTTAATTTTTTTCCATCAGTTCCTTTATTCCAAACAGTGCTTCTCAGCTCGTAATGTGCCTGGGAATGACTTGGGGTTCAGATTCTGTAGGTCTGGAGCACTGCCCGAAATTGTGCATTTCTCACAAATTCTCAAATAAGGCTGACGCAGATGGTCTGTGAACCACACTTCCAGTTGTAATGAAAGAGCGTAAATGTAAGGAGCTTATTATTAAACCAAATCAGTGAAGGTGACCTGTAACCTTCTGCTTGTCCAATCCAGTGACCTCTCCGTTCTCACCCTTCTTGACTTCGCAGAACCTGCTGGGGATGGAGAGCACCCTTACTTTTACAAATGAAGAGTATGGATAAAGGTCAAGGGTGGTCCTTTCAAGGACCTTTTTTGTGGTCCTTGAAAAATTCAGTTTATTTGGTGTTCTCCTGTTGAAAACACAGGCCTAGATTCTTGACCATCTCCCTGTTTCTCAGGGAACTTTCTGTGGTAGAACTGGAAAAGAGAAGGCAAATACCTTGACTTCCCGATCAGCCTTCCAGTCACCATGACTTTTCCATTTGTTGTATTGGTCACACATTTTGCAGGTGTTCTGGATAATCTTTCTGTTAAGTATTTTTTTATGTTTAATATTCTTGTACCGTTCATGGTTGTATACAGTGAAAACAGAAAGCAAAGCAGTACCAGACTTGACTTGTCTGATTTTTGAGAATACTTTTGTTGCACCACTTGCATGGCATTTGGGACCAGCTTTGTATTTTTTCCATTAATTTGGTTTCTGCTTTTACCTTCTCTCTTTCTCCTTAGTGTTTAATATATGTGCAGCTGCCTTTCATGGAAGACTTGCGACAATACATGTTTTCATCTTTGAAAAATAATAAGAAATACATTCCTACAGGTGAGTTTATTTTCATTTTGCTCATTAGTTGGCTCTAAAGGCAGACTGTCCTTGGGAAATCACCTACCTGTAGTCACTAATTGGGGCCAGGGGCCTCCACAGGGTGGAATTTCTTGGACTCCAGCCATGCTCGTGCTCATACACAGTGGTGATGAAGGGGATGCATCATGTTTTTTCGTAGTTGGGATGGGTTTGCCCTGAGCTCTCCAAACACTGTCTGGTTTCCTGCTCTGACACAGAGCTTGTAGCTAGGGAGCAGCTTGTTGGAAGTGGATGTGCATTCTCTAGTGCCATACCAGTTTGCCCTCTGCTGAAGTGAGCTGACGTGCAGTGTTAAAGCTGTGACTGTAGTGTCCTACGTAAAATATGATGTAACTAACTGAACCGAAAAGTTAAGTTCTGTAAGTTACTTTTTCTCTTTGTTCTTTCTTTGCAGTTTATACTAACCCTCCAGGCTGCTTTGTTCCTTGCTTCTAGGAGTTACTTTGAGCGTGATGAGAAAAGGCCTTTATTATGCATCCGGCAATGAGGGTCAGGGTGCCTCCTGGGATGGTTCACATAGGTATCAAATCCTATCTTAGTCATAGTTTAAGACAGCTGCAATAAAATATCAGAGTGGGCTGAATGTAGAGAATATATATACCAAAAAGAACACAAAATAGTGAGTAGATGTTTTGGTTTGAAAGTTTAAATCTGTGTCATTGTAGGACTAGGGAGTTGTGAGTTGAGTCTCAGAGATGGGTTCTCTGTTTTTTTTTGTTAGATCCTTGAGGAGCAGTGCACTGTAGCAAAGCCGATAATCCAATAGGCCCAAGGGTTTGTGTCTTCACCTTCTAGAAATGAATCCCTCTGCATCATGGTGGGGCCAGGCATGGACTTGAATGTATCGAAGCCTCCACTGTGTTACAATATTATTTCTCTCCGTGTTGATAATTTCAAACATTAAATGAGTAGACATTTGAAAAAGAGAACTTTGTTGAGAAATTATCACATGGACATAAATCATTCGCTTGGGATCTAAAATGTGAAGTATCTTTCAGTCTCTTGATTTGTTTTCTGTGAGTTTGCATATTTTTATTTGCATGTTGCCCATTGGGAAATGGATTGTTGAAACTGTTGGACTGGTGCCCCAGTTGCTGTTTACACAGAGGTGTCCGGATGCTCGTTTGACGTAGCAGGTGAAAGTCACCGAATGTTCACACACGCAGGTGCAGCTTCCAGCCTGTTGCCTGGGGAGCTCTGCGGTAGTCAGTTTAAGATGGTGATGCCATGCCAGTGTCTGAAACCTCCCCTGGAAAGTCCGAAAATGGGATAGAAACGTATCAGGAGAAAAATCTGTAGTATGCTCTTTCATTTTGTAGTACAAGAGATACTTGAAAAGATGAAGAACAGAAGCACAATGGGCTTTTTAGGAACTGCTTACTCTTTTCTACCTTTTGCCTAATAGCTGTGAATGGTCCAAAAACAGCGCTTCAGCTTTTAACAGCTGTATGAATCAGCAGAATGGAAGCTGCACAATGGTGGTTTAGGTAGAAGTGTTCTGGAAAGCGTTGCCTTTTATCCCCATTGCCTTGGACTGTGCCATTTTTGTTGCATTGGTAGATTTTTATAGAGAAGCACTTGCTTTCTGTTAGGTATTAGGAGAGAGGTAACGAAGATGTCCTGTTTCTGCTCTCAAGGATCTTACAGTTTGAATGGAGCGGGGTAAGACATGGATGCAGGTGTGCATACAGGCTGTGAGGCCTGTGAGGGGAGAGAGCTTGTTCTGACTTTGGGAGACTGGGAAGGTGTCTACTCCCTCAGGTCTACTGGTGTCTTCCCATTAGGTTTCTCTGTCTTCCTCTTAGTTACCCTGATACAACTTATAGGAAATCCTTGTGAAGCTTATGTCTCATCACCAAAGGTATTTTCTTTTTCTTCTTCATGTTTTTCTCTTTTACCTAATTACTAATTTTTTGAATATCATAAACTCATTGAATACTGAATATTTTGAGTCTCCATATAGAGATTGGGTTTTGTATGTCTGTGGTGCTTCCTCTGGAACAAACTTTTTGCCTTTCGGGATGATATTACACTGCAGAAGTTCACTGAGTGGACCTAGGAGACCAGCTACTCTAAATAGCTCTTTTACAAAAGAGAACACCACGACTCAGGTTAAGTGACTTGCGTAACTAGAGACTACTTTCTGGCTAAGCCCGGACTGTCTATAACCTGCTGGTAATCCTGGATCTCTGAATGGAAGGCATTTATTTTAGTGAAGAGCAGTGGAGGTAATCATTTTCCTTTGTGTACTCTGTTTATGCTTGTTTTAGAGGCTCAGTTGAGTGCAGTAGATGCCCTGATTGACTCCATGAGCTTGGTAAAGAAAGGTGACAAGGAGGACACCATTGAAGACTTGTTTCCAACCAGCAAAATCCCAAATCCTCAATTTCAGAGATTATTTCAGGTAAGAGAAAAAGATGAACCAGTCTTTTTTTTTTTTTTTTTTTTTTTAATGAGACCTGAGTGAAAAGTTAGTGTAATTGGTCAGTCCCAAACAAGTGTCTTTGTTCTCTGAGAGCTTCAGTTGCATTATTTAATGGAAGTATAATAACCTTCCTCTAAAAAAAATAAAAATACTCTGAACTGTTAGGAAGAAAGGGAAAAAAAAAAGAAAAAAAAAGTTAGGATATTTGAAAAATTATTTTTCAGGGCACCTGGGTGGCTCAGTTGGTTAAGAGTCCTTCAGCTCAGGCTCAGGTCATGATCCCAGGGTCTGGGGATTGAGCCCTGTGGGCTTCCTGCTCAGTAGGGAGTCTGCTTCTCTATCTAACCCTGCCCCCTGCTTGTGCTCTCAGACATTCTCTCTCTCTCAAATAAATAAATTAAAAATGTTTAAAAAAAAAATTCTTTTTCTGGAGGAAGCCTAGTTTTCTTTCTTTTTTTTTAAAAGGGAGTTTTTTAATAAAAAGCAGATTCTTCTTTTATGCCTTTTCTAGGATTTCCTCCTCTGTTTTATACAAATGAGACTTTGCTTTGTTTTTAATATCCAGATAGTTGGAGAATTTTTATGAACTGTATAACAGTATTAGAGAAGAAGTTTTTCAGTACCACATCTGTCAAAATTTCATAACTAAAGTTAGTATGGAGGTCAGATCAAAAGGTTATAGTATGAAATTACTAAAGAGTATCTATAATATAGAAAACTGTAAAATAGGTATTTTTGAGTATTGACCTGAAGGAGTTGGAAGGTGGAGATTGGATTAAGGGAACCAGAAGGCTGACAAGAGAGCTGTCTTGTGCTGAAACAGGGGAGGGATGGCCTGAAGGACTATTCCAGTCCCAGGTGAAGTTGGTGGCAGTAGTATAGGCCTTTCTGAACCCCACGAAGCTGACAGACCTCACACGCAGCTTTTTCAGTCATGCTCCTCCCCACAGGGGCGGGGGCGACCTCCTCTTGCAGGGGTGGGGAAGGTGAGGGAGACACCACTGGTTATCCCTTTCTACTCCTTTCTCAAAGCATCTTTAACTGTCTCAAGTCTATATCAGGGCCTATTGTAATTTTAAGGGATCTCCTACTCAGAAGAAACTGCCTGGTTTTTTTGATGCTTACATTTGCTTTAAGTAGTGAATTAAAATCTTTTCTTCTAAAATTAGAATATAAAGCTTAACATGGAAAAGGCTGACTCAGTGACTTCTCCAGTATTCTAAGTATATACTACTCGTATAAACTTCTTTGGTGTTTTTGTCAGGTGGACTTCAAGACCTGAAGCTCTTTGTCATTTGTGGGAAGGGAGGAGCAGACCACTTGGTGTGGAAAACTTGCAAAAGTATCTGGTCACTGTAGTGAAAAGTGGAAACATCTAATACTTGGCAGATTTATCTTGGGTGGGTTCTGCCTGCCTCAATATGTGTTTATTGGGGTTGGTGGACAGATAACAGGCTGTAAGCACAGGTATTTGATACCTTTCAAAGCTGCAGGCACTGGCAACTTTGATTTTTACAGCTTACCCACCTTTCTTTCTTTTTTCTTTTTTTTAAAGATTTTATTTATTTGACAGAGATCACAAGTAGGCAGAGAAGCAGGCGGAGAGAGAGGAGGAAGCAAGCTCCCCGCTGAGCAGAGAGCTTGATGCAGGGCTCAATCCCAGGATTCTGGGATCATGACCTGAGCCAAAGGCAGAGGCTTTAACCCACTGAGCCACCCAGGCACCCCATAGCGCCTTTTCACTTTTCTTTTTTAAAACAAATATTTGTTGAGGACTAACACTGTCCCATGAGCTAAAGATAGAATAAGTTCACTTCTTAAAAGGAGACTCCTGCCCCCAGAAGAGTGAGAGGAATGGAGATGCAAAGCCAATAGGTACAACAGTGATGGGTATAAAACACTGTGGGGAAAAGATTCTTACAAGTGGGTGACTGAAGGGAGGCTTCACTGAGGAAGAAAGGGGATGTGTGAAGTGACAGCGACATGGCAGGCAGAAGTAGTAGCATGTGCAGAAGCATGGGAGCGGGGAGGAGGTCGCTGGACTTGGGGACTCCCAGATAGTTGCACTTGGCTGCAGCATAGGCTGTGTGGGGCGATGATGGGAAGGGGGTCAGGGAAGGTAAGCGGCAGGTGGATCGTGAGGAGCCGGTCCCCTGGGCGTTACCCTGGAGGCAGTGGGAAGTCCCGGCAGGGTTTTGTCAGCAGGTGGGTGACGGGTTTGTAGAAATGGGATTTGACCGTGACATGGAGACGGAGCAGAGACCCATTAGAAAAGGTGCAGTGGGCCCTGTGAAGGCCTGAATTAAATGGTGACAGGGAGAGCAGAGAGGGAAAATGTTGAAGGCAGAGGAACTCGCAATTGGAGAGAACAGGATCTTAGCTTGGATGAAGAAGTGTGGAAGGATGGCCTCACTGTCAATGACAATGGGGAATACAGAATGAACAGACAGAAAAAGCAGTTTGTGTATGTTTGCAGGGGTTAAATTTGAGCTGTCAGCTATCCCGGTACAGGCACACAGTGGGAAGTTGGAAGTAGAGGTACAGAGCCCAGGAGAGAATTAGGGACTTGAGAGTCCTCTTCGTTCGTGTAGAAATAGAAGTGAATGAGATCCCCTGGGGACAGTATATTGCATGAGAAGAAAAGAGAATGGAGTCCTGAACACCAATGTATGAGTGAATAATTAGGGATAGACAGAAAAAGAAGGGTTGTTAAAAGACAAAACGAAATGTTCCTGTCACCACCACTACCCCCACCCACAAAAAGTCAGAGAGGTTGAAAGAACTAGGGAGAAGCTGGTGCCTTGGAAAGCACAGGGAGCGAAGCATGTCCAGAAGGAAAGAACAAGTCAGATGCTGCACACTGGCAAGTGAGGGTGAGCACATGCTGAGGGCCTTCGCTGACCTTGAGGGCCCCTGCTGACTGAGGGCCTGGGCAGGGGGGGTGGGGGCGCCAGTGGAGTAGGGGGCCGGGGACCAGTAGTGGCACAGTCCAATGCTGGGGGAGAAGGCTCCACTGAGCGGGGGAAAGAGAAAGGGGACATGGGAAGCTAACAAGGATGTGGGGTCCAGGAACGTTCCCTTTATAAATGAAACATTTCATAGCTGAGAGGAAATGAGCTGGGAGTAAGGGGCAGAAGGATGGAGAGGTTAACCGTCAGTTTGTTGACAACAGGTTAATTTAATTCTGAATTTTGAAAAGAAGTGCTGAAAGATACATTTTAGGGGAAGTATACCCTGACACCAGCCTCTTATTAAATCATTGATACAGTGTTGGTAAAATCAACATATTGGTAGCTTATAAGCTAACTATGTGGCCCGTGGATTTTTTTCCTTTTTCAAATTGTAAAAATCACATGAAGTAAAAACAGTTTGTAAAAGAGAAATAAATTCAAGATTGTAATCTCAGCTCCTCTATTAAAAATTGTTACTTCCTCATAACTTCCAATTTTAAATGAATTGAGGTTTTTTGAGTGAATGAATTTGATAAGTATCTTGCTTAATTTCATCTAAAACATATCCTTTGAAAAAACCTGAGTGGTTGATGCTTTAGAACACATCCTGTAGGGTGATGACACTATTTGAAAGAATTGCCTGGAATTCATACTGAAGATCTGGAATATTGTTCGGTGGGGAGGTTGGGTAGGATATTTGTCCATTGTTTGCCCTAGTTCTTTTCCCAGAAATGTCAGTTGAATATCCCAGAATCTTCCAGAACAGTCTGTTATGTTGGGTATTGGATTACTGCTTACATCTTGAGGGCTTTCTAAGCTTTGTAGATAATTTAATGACCTGAGGGAGAGCACTGTGAATTAAGAATCATGCACAAGGGACGCCTGGGTGGCTCAGTTGGTTAAGCAGCTGCCTTCGGCTCAGGTCATGATCCCAGCGTCCTGGGATCGAGTCCCATATCGGGCTCCTTGCTCCGCAGGGAGCCTGCTTCTTTCTCTGACTCTGCCTTCCACTCTGTCTGCCTGTGCTCGCTCTCGCTCGCTCTCTCTGACAAATAAATAAAATCTTTAAAAAAAAAAAAAAGAATCATGCACAAGAAGGTTGGGGGTAGATTCACAGGGTTTGGGATCACTTTGGTTTCTCCTTTTGCTTCACATTAAACGAGCTGATGTTATTGTTGCTCAAGGGAGCATTGAGTAATTAGGAAAGAGGAAAATGGGAATCAGACTCTGAGACAAATGAATCTAATATGGAGAAGGAAGAGTGTGGTTTGGTGTATTGGGATGAGGGGGTGGCACATGAAAGTTCTAGAAGGTGTCAACTTAGACAATATTTACTATTTAAGCTGCAGTTTTTTGTTCTTTAGAATGGATACGTAGGCTTACATTTTCTACAGGGTAGGAAAACCTGTAGTGGGGCAGTATGAATCATATATACCTTGGGATATTAAACAGTATTTTGAATTATAAGAAATTTTCAGCTCTCTAGTTTTGTTTTTGTTTTTGTTTTTTTCTTTAAAATTACCGATGTTAGGCGCCTGGGTGGCTCAGTGGGTTAAGCCGCTGCCTTCGGCTCGGGTCATGATCTCAGGGTCCTGGGATCGAGTCCCGCATCGGGCTCTCTGCTCAGCAGGGAGCCTGCTTCCTTCTCTCTCTGCCTGCCTCTCAGTGTACTTGTAATTTCTCTCTGTCAAATAAATAAATAAAATCTTTAAAAAAGAAAAAATTACCGATGTTTAAGTCTTTGAAGGTGGGAATAATAGGAGTCTTGTTCTTCAACTGAATTTTGGAATGTAGAGCAAAGGAAAGAAAAGGTCAGTGAATTGGTAGTTTCATTTTGCTTACCTCCCTGTACTCCTCCTGTTGCTTACCTTCCTGTGTTCCTTTGATAGTATTTGCTTTTCTGGGCAGATGCTAGCATTCACAGCCAGAAAGCAGTACCAGGGACTGAGTATAAGTGGTTTCTCCAGGTCTCCACTCACTGGAGCAGGGCAGAACCAGCCCTAGACTCTATCCCAGCCTTGTTCTTGGGGCCGCTTCTTGACACTTGTGTCAACAAATAGAATCCTAGGAAAGAATCCTTTATTTCTTCCACCGGTACCTTTTGGCTGCTTATCATTGCCACCCACTGTTTTGGGTACCTGACATTCAGCAGTTAACAAGACAAACAAGATCTCTGCTTTTAAGAAGGGAGGTTAAATAATAAGTGAGAAGACTGATAAGATAACTTTAGATAATGATAAATGCTTTACAAACTAGAAAACAGGGCCACAGGAAATAGCTGGGCGGCAGGATGGGAGTAGAGGGGCTCCTTCACAGAGTGTCAGGTTGAGCCTCTCTGAGCAGGCGATATTTGAGCAGAGAATAGAAGGATGAAAAAGGGCCAACTCCGTGGGGATCTTAGGGAAGCCCTATGAGGCAGAGAGAGCGATAAACAAGGCCCCAAAGGCTGGGCCACACTGGCAAGGGGGTGAAGCAGGAAGAGCCTGGCCTAGTTGGGGTGTGAGAGGGAGGGAGGCACATGAGGGAGGTGCTGTGGTGTGTGTCACTTCTTTAGGTGTGGGAAGGGCTTGGTTTAAGACCGCTTCGGCTTCACAGAATGGTGGAAATTGATTCAGGGAGACCCGTTAGAAGGTGATCGCGGTGGATCCCACGAGAGGAGATGGTCCCCAGACAAGAGTGATGGGAGAGCATGTGGACAGAAGTGGATGGAGAAGAGCCCAAACTCGGCACTCTGGGAGGGTTTGGGACAGACCAGTATTCTGTCTCTCCGGCAGACTTCCTCCTGGGACTCACTGAGCTTGGCAGCTCTGCCTGAGCCCCGTTTCACCCCCCCAACACATCGTCGTCTAAGATTATGCAAGGGAGAAAGCATTCTGCTGAGGGGAGCTAGAAGGATTAGACGCTTCTGGAATGATGGGTCTTAGAGAGACTCGCCTATCGTCCAGGTGGTAGAAACAGCAGCCTCTTTCTGTAAAATGAGCCTTTTCTCTAAGAGGCCTCCAGCTGATGTCGCTTCCAGGCTCAGAGCTGGTGTCCTGCTAACCCCGGTGCTTCCAAGGCCACGTCTTTGTTCCCTTTTACATGTGGTAGGAATCCTGTAGCCCTCACAAACTAAACATGCAGGAGCTCTGATCAAAAATTGCAGTGAAGTCATGTATGATGTCTACATCTGTGTTTCAAAACCTTTCTTCCTTTTCCACAGTGTCTGCTACACAGAGCTTTACATCCCCGGGAGCGTCTGCCCCCAATTCAGCAGCATATTTTGAATATGCTGGACCCCCCCACTGAGGTGACAGCTCAATGTCAAATTCCACTCTCTAAAATAAAGACCGTTTTCCCACTGACTGAAGCCATCAAGAAAAAGGATCAAGTGACTGCTCAGGACATTTTCCAAGACAAGTAAGTACTCGATGTAGTTGCACTTGACACTGGAGCATGTGAGACTGGGCAGGTCTTAGAGGACCTCTAGAATTAAGGGTTGCCTATGGGTCTGTGCTTGAAGGCGGAAACCTTTTGATGTTTGACCCTTGCATTGAAAGTAGTCGCTTCTCCTATCTGTCCATTGTAGATCTATTACCCTTACAAATTCACCTGGAATTTCTTTTTTCTTTCTTTCTTTCTTTTTTTTTCTATCTGGAATTTAGAGCTGTCTTCTGGGTTGTTGATATTTTGATCAGCATCACAGTTTTGGTGATTTATGTTTAATGGGAAGGCTAAACAGTTTTTGAACATCTAAGACTAACCTTTATTGTTTTTTTTTTTTTTTAAAAGATTTTATTTATTTATTTGACAGAGAGAGATTACAAGTAGGCAGAGAGGCAGGCAGAGATAGAGAGGAGGAAGCAGGCTCCCTGCTGAGCAGAGAGCCCGATGCGGGACTCGATCCCAGGACCCTGAGATCATGACCTGAGCCGAAGGCAGCGGCTTAACCCACTGAGCCACCCAGGCGCCCCACCTTTATTGTTTTTAAAGTAGGGTGCTGGGAATGAGAGGACAGGAGTCAAGGTCATAAGGTTTTTCAGTTGGAGGCTGGCATCCGAGAATAGCAGTGAGGCTTTTGGAGGAAAAGTGGAAGGGAGGATGAAAACCTAGCTCTTTAGCTGTGCACATACCGGATCAGTGATGTACCTGGGTATGCCAGGAGGAAGGGATTTGTAGTTTAAGGACTGCAAAATGCTTTTCCTATGGTCAGGCTTTGAAGTAGCTGAATAAAGTTTTTTCTCTCATCAGATTCTGTTTACAGTCTGTGTCAGTTTCCATTCAAAGCAAAACAAAAACTATAAGAAGTTATGGTTGATGATTCAGAATCATTTAGGTATATAACATTGATTTTTGCCAGGTGTGGGTTCAGTTATTGGTGACTTTTCTCCCCAAATCAAAATGATCTATTCATTTCTTTAGGTTACATTCTAAGAGTCCATTATAGACCATAATTTTTTCCCTTTTTTTCTTTGATTTCTTTCCCAAAGAAATCTTTATTGACAAACTAAAGCATATTGTTTGTAAATACCCCATTGGAAGAGTACGGAATAATTTCAGAAACCATCACAGGGTTCTGTAAATTATTAAGTTATTGAAATACTTTCCAAGTTGAATAGAAAGCTGTGCATCATCTGTGACTCTTTATAGAGGTTAATACCCCAGGCCTTGTCGGAACTGAAAATAAAAAATCATGGCATTGGCATATTCTATCATGTGTGTTCCTAACACATCCTGGAGAGGTGTTTCTTTCTCTTTACACAGGAAGACTGTCACTAAAAATCCACTTTTCCTTCTTCTCTCATCTGGATTGGGCTTTTAAAACAGCTCTGTGTACTTCTGAGTCCCTTTCTGCCCGAGACAGGTTTGCTGTGGTTTCGCTGCAGTCGTGTGGCTGTTCTCTCTCTGTGTATTAAAGCTCCAGTTCATGATCTTGATTACCTTCTGGTGTTGTGGGAAAGAAATGGGCCGTTTTTCCCTTCTCTCGTTGATTAAAATGTAAATTAGCTGGTTAAAAAACACACCACAAAGGCCGGGAAGACTGTTGTTCTGTGATTTGATCCCCACAGTGATGACACCTTCAGCTCTGTTCCTCCTGTTCACTGTTTGAGGAAGCCAGAGCACGCGGGCTGCTGGTGCTCTCCTCCCGTAGTGGTTTGCGACAGGGCCAAGTTATGGGCTGGGGGCCTGGGAATTATCTCGCTCACACACACCTACTCACATGCCTGTTCTCAGCCCTTTCTTCTCAGAAATCTTTCAGGTTTTTAAGAACTGCAGAAATGACTCAGTTAACAAATATTTATTGAGTCGTTCCTGTATTTATGAAGAATGACTCAGTCCCTTCTGCAAGGTTCTTAAGCCCCTCAATTTTAATGATGTGGCTTCAGCCAGCTTTAGAGGTGGTCTCCCTACCAGGGAAAAATTGCTAACAACAGCCATGTTTTTGTGTCTACTCAGCACCTCCGTATTCACGGTACATAGTTCCATTGTAGAGGTGAGGGGCTAAGATTGGAGAGTGGGCAAATGTCTGTGAGGAGGTGTCAGGCCAAGACAGGAGTCCTGAGCTGGGAATCACCAGTTTTTATTCCAGCTTTGACACTCTCAATCTGATTTTGGTTAATTTACCTTTACGAGAGTTTCTCTACGTAAAAACAGCCTCCTCTCGAGATATTTTAAACATGAAGTTACAGATACTGAAGCTGTTTGAACTATTTGAAAGGAAGGCAGGAGTCAGAACCCAAAGCAGTAATAGTATCATTATCCAGTAAAACATCAAATATTTGAGATCTACTACTCATGCTGGACCTATTGAAGCCTGAGTATTAGGTGTGATTTCATTCATTTCAAGAAGGTAAGAGCACCACCTGACAATGTAGTCCCAAAATGTACTTTTACCCCTACCATATGAAAGCATTGCCTCTCTCTGTTGCTGCACACCCTTGAAACAATAATGTCTCTTGGACAGGGAACTCGAATGTGAGAATTATGACATTGGAGGTCTAATCCTGTTTGTGCATCTAACTTCTATGTGATCGTGATTTCTTTTTGTCTCTGTGCAGATACAATCTAAACTTTTCTCCTCTTTTCAAGTCCCCTAAGATCCTCCCCACATACCCTCAGTGACCAGCCTCACCTGGTTACTGGTAGAGACCTCAGACTCCAGAGTCCGACAGTGTGAGTTGGTCCTCTCGCTCTGCAGTGTGACCGTTGGTGCAAGCTGCTTGTCCACCCTAAGCCTCAGTTTCCACCTGGGTAAATAGGGTTGCTGGGTATAGTTCTCATGGAGTTGTCGTGAGGGTTAATTGAGTAATATATGCTGTTGACTACTGGAGGGCTAGAACCCAATACAGTGCCTAACACATAGAAAGCATACAGTGTTGGTGAGGAAACGATTTACAAAATCTTTGTCATGTCCCTGGCATGTTTGAGATGACTCCGATGGTGATAACAATGTCATAAGGAAGATAGAGGCCCGTAGGTAGAATGCGTCAATTCTGTGGCCCATTTCCTCTAAAAATATACCTGTGCTGCATCTGTCTTCACTTATTTTTTCCTTGTTTCTTTTTTATTTTTTAAGATTTTATTTATTTGAATGAGACAGTGAGTGTGCGTACAAGTGGGGGAAAGGGACAGACAGAGAGGGAGCGGCAGGGAGCCGAATGGGAGGCTCAACTCCGGGACCCTTGGATCATAACCTGAGCTAAGGCAGACCCTTAACCAACTGAGCCACCCAGGCACCCCTACTTCCTTCTTTCAGGTCTCAGTGGAAGGGTGTGCCTTGTCCTATCCAAAATCTGTCCTTCTCACCTGTGTCCTGGGATGTCATCTTCTGTCTCATCTGATGCCTTAGTCCACTAATGATTTCCTCCCTCTCTCTGTATTTTCATCTTTTCCCTCTGACCAACTCATTTGCCTCTACACATTGGGATTGTATTTGTTTCCTCTAAGCCAAAATACAATCATGCTCTCAGTTTTCTCCCTCTGATTGCTGCCCGTTATCATCTTCTTTTCTTGTATAAGATAGTCATATTGGAAGAAAAGTCTGCACTGCTGCTTTTCCCAGCCATTTCCCTGCAATCTGTCTTCCATAAAACACTGACTGTGAAGTTTCCTTCAGCCTGGCGGTCCTTTCCTTTCCTGACCTCCTAGTAGCACTTGACACTGTCAGTTATTTTCCTCCTTGGGACTCCTATATCTTCCTTAACTTTAGCTTCTCCAGAATTTTCTTTCTAAACCTTTGCAGTTTCCTCTAAGATGCCTCTGGGGTCTGCCACCCCCCCCCCATTCCCCACCCTGCCGCGTCTTAAGTGTTCATGTTCTGTCCTGTAGGGACTCCTCCTCAGAAAGAGCTGACGTGTCTTGGACACAGGTACGTGTGTTGTAAACATGCCTTACCTGTGTGGACCGTCTTGGCCATCTTAGGGAGTAGATTCTTTTGTTAAGTCCCTCTTAAAACTGAGGACACTGAGGCTTCGAGAAGATAAGAAACTTGCCTAAGATCACAGTAGGTTAAATACTGGGAAAAAGGGTTTACATACAGTCTGACTCCAGAGCTTACCTTCCCAGCCATTATGCCATGTTGCCTTAGCAATGCATGTCCCAAGACCTTTTGTTACTTCACGTACAGGTTTTCAAAAACTACTGAGTATCTGTCTATTCTCATATACTTCCATCCTGGGCTCTGGACATCTGAAGTGTCTGTAGATCCCTCGAGTTCAGTGTGTCCAGAAATGACTTTATCATCTTCTGTCTCCTTCCATGCTCCCTTCAAACCCTCTTCATGCTTTATTCTGTGTTTCAGTGAACGACACTTAATTTTCAGGGAGTCAATACCTTTCCTTTACTTTCCATGTCTAATTGGTTTACCAAGTTGTGTTAGCTTTACCTCAAACCTCCTCCTTTGCTTCCGGTTAGTATAGTGGCTAATAGCATTGATTTTGCAGTCATCCAACTCTACGTTGGATCTAAATTGATGCATTTCCCTTCAACGGTGATAAAAATTGACAAGTTGCTCTGCGCTATCTGAGGTAACAAATAGGTACCTTTCAGAGCCCTACGGGAGAGTGGCTTAGAGTACAGGATTCCCTTGTGGGCCCCCTTACTGTGTGCTTTAGACAAGGTCAGGCACTTCTGAACCGTGGTTTGTTCATTTGTAAAAGGTCAGTAATGAGAGCTAACTCTATATAAGGTTGTTGTGAAGTTTAACTGAGGTATTTTAAATATGCCTGGTGTAGTGACTAGCCTGTGGTTAATGTTTAAAAAAAAGTTAGCTCTTAATTAGCTTCCCCTACTGCCAGTGCCCTTCTACAGGCCTCAGTTTAGCCTGCTTTACTGAGATAAAACCTGAACTGATTTCCGTTTCAGGTCTTACCTATTTCCAATCCATCGTGTGACCTGAGTGAATTTTTTTTTTTTTTTAAACAAATCTGATCACATCAACACAGTGATTCTTAAATCTTTGTGTGTATGTGTGTGCATATGATGGACCCTTTCAATTATCTGATAAAAACCATGAACCCTCTGTTGGAGTGGAGGGGGTGGTGGGAGGGATGGGGCAGCTGGGTGGTGGACATTGGGGAGGGTATGTGTTGTGGCGAGTGCTGTATATTATGTAAGACTGATGAATTACAGACCTGTACCCCTGAAACAAATACATTATATGTTAATAAAAACCAAACAACTATGAACCCTTTCTCCCAGGAAAATGACCTAATATACTAAATTTTGCATATAATTTCAGGTGATTCACATATTCCTTGTCACTATCCTTGGACCCCTGATTAAAAACCTTTGCTTTAGTGGCTTTCCATTAGCATTGACTTAAGATCAAACTCCATTACACAAATGAGAAAACCTAGTTAAGTAGCAAGAGAAGTACTTATTCATAGTCTAGCTCCCTAGAGATCCACTTTCTTTCCTTGTAGTTTCTGTGTCCATGATTTAAATACAGCAGTCCCTCCTTATCCACAGGGAGATATGTTACAAGACCCCCAGCAGATGCCTGAAACCATGTATAGTACTGAACCCTATCCTTGCTAAGTTTTCTTCCTATATATGTATTAAATAATTACAATAAAGTTTAAGTTATAACTTAGGCTCAGCAAGAGATCAACAGCAATCATAATCAAAGAAAACAGTTATAATAATATACTGTAATAAAGGTTCTGTGAATGTGGTTCCTCTCGACTCATCTTTCCTGTGATGCTGTGAGATGATAAGATGCCTGCATGAGACGAAGTGAGGTCAGTGATGTAGGCATTGTGATGTAGCGTGAGGCTACTGTTGACCTTTGGACCATAAGTCATAAGGAGGATCATCTGCTTTTAGACTGTAGTTGACCGCAGGTAACCGAAACGGTAGAGCAAGACCATGGATAAGGGAGAACTGCTGTTATTTCCTGTCCTCCTTTCTCACTGCTTCCCAGCCTGCCTTTCATGCCCCAGCCCAGTACAGCAACTGGCTGTCCTCTTAGAGGGACTTGCTGCTTACCACAGTAGTTTGTTCATCACTTGTTTGTATCTTTATCTCTTTTATTTGGCTCAATTTCCTGAAAGTGTTGGTTGGGCATTATGTTTTGCACATTTACAATACAGAGCCTAGTATAGTGGCCAGCACATAGTAACTATTAGGTAAATGTCTGGCCAAATAGATGAATTACAAAATATATACATACTTATAAAAGACAATAATAAAATGAGAAAGAATAGTAAATTGTCCATGGTTCTGACATCCAATTGCAGCAGCTGTTGACTTTTGTATGTCTGCTACGGTCTTGCATGGATAATTTCTATCTTCCTGGAGTTCGGCTTCTTTAGATAATTTTGGGATGAGAGTCATTGCCCTTTCCCACTAGAGACAGTATTCATTTAATATATGTTAAATTCCTAATAATGCTGTTAAATGGTTCAGTCTTGAGAAGATTAACCATATTCAATTTTTCACTACTTTCTGCATATTGCCTTTGCCTGCCCAGTCCTGGAGGATTGGTATATAGGTCTCTTTGTCCTTCCATCGCTAGAACCATATTTTGGAAGGTGTAAGAAATTCTTCATGCGATTCAACCTTGTGTTCTCACAGAACTTAGCGTAGGGCTTTTATATATTTAATTCTTCTTAACAGCACTGTATGAGGTGATTTTTATTTTTGGAGACTGTTGAGTAGTCATATGCTCATGGTACTTTTCATCATAGTGTTTTCCTGAGGAGCAAACTGAAGACCAGCGAGGGGAGTCACTTGCTAGACTAGATATTCTAGATATACAAGAATTAAAATACCAGTCAATACCTTTAGGGCAGCTTAAAGGGTCCAGGGTTAGTGGAAAACGTGAGACTTGAATCCAGGAGTATAGCATTGCTCTTGGGAAGAAATGGGAAAGGTTCACTGAGATGGCCATGACTTTTTTAAAAGGACTCCAGTTCTGACAGAATTTCATGCTTCCTTGCGCTTGGGCATTTTTCCTCCCATTTTTGCCATCCAGGCTTTGTGTGGTTATTTCTTACTCTGAATCACTCACCCCTTTTCATGTTTCTTGGTCTCTGTCTTTCTGTCTTTCCTTTTCAAAGGGAAAAGGCAAGTGGTGAATGGAAAGATGTCAAGTAATAAAAGTTTGAATTCATGTTTATGAGGCTCTAATAATTACTTCAGTTCTTTTTTCTCACACAGAGATTCTTTATTGAAATATCATTGAATAAGCCAGCTTATGCCTCATTTTTCTTTGTTTTTAGGATAACCTCTTCAAGGCTCATTCTCTGAAGGTTGGGCTTTTGAACAGAAGCACACCACGTTTAGAGATACTAGATCTTGGTTGCTAACTTTCCTTCTCATTCAGCCATTTCTTGACAGCTGCTTTCACCCCAGATTGATTATTTGTCTGGGAGAAAAATTCTCGTATCTCTATGTTCAGCAGCTTAAGGGAGCTTATAGGCAGAGTCTTTGGATTTGATTTTCTTCTCCTTTGCAATTAATTTGTCCTCCTCTTGACTTTAAGGCAGGCTGTAGAAGCCAGCATGTTACTTGAGACAAGATGTTTGATACGGTTCCTTGGAATCATCTTTCCCTTACTACACAGATGCTGTTGGACTGTTAACATATTGCCCAAAACAGAATTAGGTTTATAAAAGAACAAATTAAAAGGCTTTCTTTGAAAGTAGTTTTTTATAGTTTAAGGACTCCTCTAAGAACAAGGTCTTGCATATTTAATTAGGGATGGTCTAGTAAGTTTTAACAGCTGTGAGTAGAAGCTTATAAAGCTGTCGCATACATGGTGGAAAAGATGGGGTATTAGATCCAAAGGTCATCCATGTCCATGGAAAGCTAATAGCTATCGATTCTGAGATAGAAGCTAGCAAATGGTATCTGAAGGGCAAATGGGTCTCTTCCTGAAATGCCGGATTTCCTTTACTTTTGCTTGTAGCTTCCTCTTTGTAGGGGGCCCTGTGCTACGGCTACTGATTATGACTTTTCTGGCTCTGTGATGCAGAGCCAGGGCTGCTCCCAGCAGGCCTTCAGAAATTCTGGGCCTGTGGGGGGCAGGCTCCTTGTCAAGAAGAACTAAGCAGGGCTGTTGATTTTTGATCCTTGAAAAATAAATGTATACTTCACAGGTCAACCACGTCTGGTTTTAGTATTATTTAGTCTGTTTTAAGAGAAAAAAATCCATTTATTTTTTTTCCAGCCATGAAGAGGGACCCACTTCTAAAAAACTGAAGACTGAGGAAGGGGTGGCTGACTTTAGCGTCTCCAGCCTTGCTGAAGGCAGCGTCACCAGTGTAAGCAGAACTTCCCCAGGGTGCTTCCGCCTTCCTGGAAGGTTGGGACTTGGGGGTGGGAGGAGGATTGCAGCAATTTTTGTTCGTCCATTAGTAATTTACTTTCTCTGGTGTCTCTAATATATGAACCATGTACCTCCTTCCCACACTGCTTCCTTTATTGTCAGGGAATGAATAAGTAGCTCCGTGACACATGTGCGCAGAGCACATGTAGTGTGCAGCACCTGGAAGAGCTCAGTAGTAGCACTTCCGGGAGAGAATTTTTAGTTGGCTTTACTTTGCAGCTTTCTGTTTAGTTAAAATGATAGGAGAAGTGGAGGTTGATGAGAGGAGTCCTAGTCTCTGAATATGTAAAATTTAAGAGCATGACTCCTCTGTTTCTTTTCTGATGTATAACTTCAGAACAGGCTTCACAAGTTTAGGGTTTTCTCAAACCAGGGATCCTTTGACACTTTATTTAATGTGAGAAGGTTTTGGAACTTGAATATATTGCCTTCTGTTAAGTGGCATTATTTTGAATCAGTGAACCTTAAAAATTGTCCCTTACTAGCCAAATGCACTAGGAAGGATAGTTAGCATTAAGGCATGCCTTTTTTCCACCCTAAAAAGAAAGGCTCCCAGGAAAACTGAACATCTTAAAATGATTTAGATTTATATTTGTGTTTTACAGTAAAGGAAAAAAGATCATGACCTTAGTTGTTCTGAGAGTTTTTCTGACTGCTATGCCAGAGCCAACTGGAAACTTTAGTACATTTTGTATCAAAGTTTACCAGGAATAATAGAAGCCTGTCATCTTTTCTCCTGTGAACTGAGTGATACTTTGGGCCTATTAGGTTGGGACTGGAAGTTTTTGTTTTTGTTTTAAGAATTTATTTATTTATTTTACAGAGAGCACAAGTATAGACAGAGAGGCAGGCAGGGGAGAGAGGAGGAAGCAGGTTCCCTGCCGAGCAGAGAGCCCAATGCGGGACTCGATCCCAGGACCCCGAGATCATAACCTGAGCCGAAGGCAGAGGCTTAACCCACTGAGCCACCCAGGCACCCCTGTTTCTGTTTCTTTTTTTTTTTTTTTTTTTTTTTTTTAAGGAGAGGGTAGGACAGGGAGGGTGTGAGGGAGATAATCTATTTTTTTTTTCCAGATTTTATTTATTTATTTGACAGAGACATGGCAAGAGAAGGAACACAAGCATGGTTAGTGGGAGAGGGAGAAGCAGGCTTCCCACAGAGCAGGGAGCCTCATGTGATCATGACCTGAGATCATGACCTGAGCTGAAGGCAGACATTTAATGACTGAGCCACTCAGGCACCCAGGGAAAGAGAGAATCTTAAGCAGGGGCTCCCCTGGGCGTGGAGCCTCATGCGGGGCCTGATCTCACAACCCAGAGAATATGACCTGAGCCAAAATCAAGAGTCGGTTGCTTAACTGACTGAGCCATCCAGGTGTCTCTAGGTTGGGACTAGAAGTTTAAAGACCAGGATCAGGAAGTGCTATATAGTGTGGCATTTACCCCCTTGCACTATAGTAAATCTTTACACAATATCTGCTTTTATTCTGGGGGGACATGGGCAGCTTGGACATGTTTGCATGTTCTACTAGAACTTCTAATGCCAGAGAGACCTCAGCAGTCCCCACAAAAGGGCATTTCAGCAAACCAAGTATCAGGCAGTTATACCTTGTGTCATCTTCCGTGGGGCGGATATATTCTGGACAGACCCCAAACCATAGAATCCTCCCCTTCCTAGTTGGTTTGGTGTCTGGATGTACCAGCGTTGTGTCCCATAAAGCTTTCCGGCTGAGCTGACTGGTGACTTAGGTTGTAATACTTCTGACCTCTCCAGAAAGAAGTCAGCTTCCAGAAAGAGAGGTAAGTGGAAGGAAGTACAGATACAGATGGCAGCTCTTTGGCCACAGGAATCTGCTTGCTTTGAACACAACCCCAGAAAGGAAAATGAATAGAAAGGACCTTCTCTTTGTCTTTGGTTTTATATTATAAGAGCAAACTTACTACATTAAGCCATCTCATATTGCCTGAGGTGCTGCCAAAAAGAGAAGTGATCTGTGGGTTTATTGTCCGTGCATGTGTTCTAGGTTGGAAGTGTGAATCCTGCTGAAAACTTCCGTGTTCTAGTGAGGCAGAAGAAGGCCAGCTTTGAGGAAGGTGAGTGCTGCGCTGTTGGCTCTGCATTTAAGGGAAGATATGTAATTAGGGCGATAGATTTATAATCTAGATTAAGAAGCGTATGTAGCCTTTTGTTGGTAACCTTATGTAGCGGGTTTCTTTCCTGGTGGGCCTTTGTGATTGTCGCTGGTGAGATCATCAGAGCAACATTCTGAGCACAGGGTGAACTCAGCACAGGTCTGCCCAAGCAGGGAAAGAGCTAATCTGTAGGGCTTTTTATTAAGAAAACCGTAGGCCAGAACCTTAGAGCTTTTGGTTCCACTTCACTGAAGTTCTCTGGGGTCTTGTGAATGAGCTTGGAATAAACCTTTTTTTTTTTTTTTTAAGATTTTTATTTATTTACAGACAGAGATCACAAGTAGGCAGAGAGGCAGGCAGAGAGAGAGGAGAAAGCAGGCTCCCCACTGAGCCGAGAGCCCGATGCAGGGCTTGATCCCCGGACCCTTGGGACCATGACCTGAGCTGAAGGCCGAGGCTTTAACTCACTGTGCCACCCAGGCGCCCTGTATTTATTTATTTATTTGAGAAAGAGAAAGCCAGTGAAAGCAGGGGGGAAGAGCGAAAGGAGAGGGACAGACGGACCGTGAGCTGAGCACAGAGCCCAGTGCGGGGCTTGAACCCACAACCCTGAGGTCATGACCGAAGTCGAAATCCAGAGTCTGATGGTTAAATGACTGGGCCACTCAGGTGTCCCTGGAATAAAACATTTTTGTGTAATATCTTCCTCTTTTCAGTGACCCGTAAATCTTGTTCTAGGCCTAAGGGTTTGAGCCTCTTTACACAAGTCCCAGAACACTCTGCTGCTGCAACTAGATTTGATCTTTCTAAAATTGACTACATCCTCACACTTTCTCTTTATGAATTCTAACCTGGAATTGCATTTAGGCTTGGGCTCATATTAGGAGGACAGAGGATCTGGGACCAACATTCATTCACTTGACTGTTCCAGTTCCTGTGTTTATTTACTCTTTAAGGAGTGGTGGCTGGCAGTTCTAATCCTGCGGGTTTGTGCATACGAGAACATTGTGTTCATTATTGCCACCCGGAGTCAGGCCTGTCTTGAGCTGCCGCCTCTGTGTTTATGTGAACATGTGCACAGAACTTCTCTCCCAGCTTCTTGACATTTTAGCAGGGGAAATGACTCCAAATGTCTAGGAAAATCTCCAGGTTCTAGTCTGACCTCTGCAGTGCATGGCATAGGTGTAGGTTACTTCTTGAGACTCCAAGAATCCTAGCAAGATGCCTCAACTTGCTGTGCTGTTGCCCAAAGGAAGTCGTGACCAGCTGAGCCCCAGAGCATACGGTCTCCTGGACTATCATCTTGGCAGGGACACCGGAAGCCGGCCCCTGAGAATTTCCGAAGACAAGCTTTGTTACTGTGATATTCTGTATGTGTTTTGTGTTTTGTGTTTTGAGGTGGGGACAGAGCTTTTTGTCCTGTTAAGAGCTGCCATATAAGAGAAAATCTCTTGAGTTTAACACAAAACAAAACTACAACTCAGTAGATGAATGGGCTCTAAAATTAAAGTGACAGCTTTCGAGAAGGATTGGTGGAAACAGTACTTCAGAATTTCTCTTTTTCATGTATGGGGGTGATAGAAGGGAGCGTTCACGGCATTTACGCCTGTGTTTTTTCTGCTTGGCTGCATATTGTGACTGTGTTTGGAAGAATGCACAGTCATTACTGTCAGAAGTCAGCCAGCTGTTGACTATCATGATTATCATGTATTTGAAGAAAGATGGAGGCCTTCTTAGCTTTTGGTTGTGTGTTGTCGATTACCTTGGCCAAAGGCAGGGGTCCTCCCTTTGGAAGGGACTAGTCTTTCTGGCTGATAAAGGCGTGGTCTCTTTAGGGACTAAATCTGGCATGATCAAGAATGTAAAGGCAGCCACTAGTGTCTGCTATGTTAAAGTCATTGTGCCAGCATATTCTGTATGTAATAGCATATGCTGAGCTATTATATTCTTTGTCTCCGTTACCCCACATAGCACTCTTGCAGTCATGTGAGCAAATGGAGAAGACGGTAGAGCTTTAATAGTTGGTGCTATAATTTTCTGAGAAAAGTCGGCTTGTTGGGTTTTTTTTAATTGGAAAAATATTTTGGTAACTGCTTAGGGTAGAGGCTAAGTTTCTGTCTCGGCTTGGTGGTTGGCCAGTTAGGGTTCAGAGAAGAGGGAATCTATTAACATCATAGAAGTAGAAAAACTGGAGCTAGTTCAGGAAAGAAAGGGGTGAGTAGAAAATGTAGAGAGGAAGTGGGGCGCCTGGGTGGCTCAGTGGGTTAAAGCCTCTGCCTTCAGCTCAGGTCATGATCCCAGGATCGTGGGATCAAGCTCCGCATCGGGCTCTCTGCTCAACAGGAAGCCTGCTTCCTCCTCTCTCTGCCTGCCTCTCTGCCTACTTGTGATCTCTGTCAAATAAATAAATAAAAATCTTAAAAAGAAAGAAAGAAAGTAAAGGTAGAGAGGAAGTGAATGAATGTATATAAGGACACTGTTCAGCAATGTGTTCCCAACTCATAACTGCCAGTCTTCAGTGTCAATAAGATTCTGGATTCCTTGGTTTGAGAGCTCTGTTTGGGGAAACTGGTAAAGAGACAAGAGTTTTGGGTCTGGAATTACTTCAGGCAGAGCAGAGAAAGGACCTGAGAGCATAGGAGACCAGAGTCTGAAGAGCTCATGAGAGCGTAAATTCTTAAGAATTTGCACACATGTCCAGAAAACAGTGTTACCCCAGGCCGTGGAATTGGGGATTCGAAGCAATCTTATGAAAGTGACAAGGGCAGGTAACCCCTACAGGGCATATAAATTACAATGGGTAGCATTCTCCCCACTTTGGGGGACAAACTGTACGATTAGGAGAAATGAACTTCCCTCCAAAATCACACAGGGATTCAAATCCATGTCTTTTTCAAATACTGGATTTTTCTATTTAACCGACTGTTTCTCCTGATTCCTAATGCCCTCTTTTCCTACACATTTTTGTTGTTTTTCAGACTTAATAAGGTCATGTATTTTCAACCTTGTGTCTGTAGTTAGGACTTCTGAGGAGGAGACCAATCTTTTATGTTGAATATGACTGAGTCCTGGTGCGCTGCTGCTGGTGTGATGATGGTGTCCCTCTGTTCCTCTGTCTAGGACTAGGTCAGAGTTTCATAGTGACCTCACAAAGGTGGACTTTCTGCAGAGCTTGTGGGGAAATGAGACAGCCCACCTGTGAGCAACCGATTCTGTTTTGTGGTCCTAACCTGGCTTCCCTTTTATCCTTCCTTGCCTTGCTTCAAGCTCCAGGAGTTTCATTTGTTCATTACTTCTCCTAGCTTTGTTCTGCTCGGGCATCTCTACTAAGGCCCTTTGTGGTGAAGACTCACTTTCCCCAAAGCCCAAAGTTGTCCTCCAAACTTGAAGCTACCTTTCTGGTATTGTTCTTCTCTGTCCCTGCCAGGAATCTGTGCCTAGGGCAAGGAGGGGGAGCTCTTCTCTCATCTCCAGTAGATCTTTTTAAATTCAGTTGCCAAAAGCATGATCAGTAACAGAGAGTAAGATAGTTTTACCCTTAGAACTTTACCCGTTCATCTATAATTATAAACTGAAACCTGGGTATAATTTCTTTCCATCTGGCTTAAATAGTCATAGCGAGAGTGTTGTGATCCTCCCCTGGACACCAACCGTCTAAACTAGGCATCTACGCAATTTCTTACCTTCTGGTTTTCAGTGTGAGGGATATTTCTTGTCTTAAGCTTATTGGCCTAGAGATGACACTGAACCCCAGGAATGTGTTCTTTCTGGCTACTGATGCTTCTGTAAGCTGTCTTTGGTTCTGAGGTGCTCTTCTTTTTCTGGTGCCTTTCCTTCACCCACCCTGCCCACCCCACCATTCTGTCACTGCAGTTTTACAAGAGAAAAATTCTTGACCACAGCCATATGCATAATAATCATTTCTCAGTGGTGAAAGTAGACTTGTTTCTCTCACACGGTAGTCCTAAGTGCATGAGCGCCCTCATCCGGGATGTCTCTTGTCTGCACTTACGGCTTATTGGAAGAACTGGAGTCCAAAGCGTTCTCAGAGACTCCTTGAATCCAGGATCCCTTTATGTAAACAGTCCAACACCAGCCGCTGGAGGAACACCATGGATTTCAAACTCCTTGTCCCTTCCCTGCTTTCACTTAGGAAGAATGCTATAATGGTTGAAAGACAGCAGGTTAGAGGAGGAGGAAGAGCCACATTATTTCAACTCTCTAAATTCATGTGATCAAGATGGGTCCGAATTGAGATGTTCGCACGAAGTATGAGATACTATGTCAAGTAGCTTGAATGTACCTGGTGTGTCAAAAATAGGTTCTCTGAGGACCTTACAAATCAGAAATCTGGATCTGTGGAGACAGATAAAAGAATGAAATGAGGCTTTGTTCCCTGGACCCTGTTTTTGCCACTTAGATGATAAGTTCTGGGCACCCGGATGGCTCAGTTGATTCAGTGTTTGCCTTGGGCTCAGGCATGATCCCAGGGTCCTGGGATCGAGCCCTCCCCAAAGGGCTCCCTGGTCAGCAGGCGGTCGGCTTCTTCCTTTGTCCCTTCCGTTATTCGTGCTCTCTCTTGTGCGAGCACGCACTCTCAAATAAATAAATAAATAAATAAATAAATAAATAGAAAAAAGTTCACTTAAGAAAATAATTGTAGGTTCTGTATTAGGCTTCTGAATAGTGACAGGGTGGTAGAGCTCCATTCCACCCACCTGAGCTCACAGGAGCATGGTGGTTTAAAAAACAAACCTGTCAAGAAGAGCCATCCTAAGCGGGACCAGTATGGACATTTACCATTAGATTTTAGCACAGGGAGCAGGAGTGTGCACATACCCATTCTGATTAGGTGAGGATCAGTTTATTTTCTGGCTCTGAGGCCTTTCATTGTATTTCTTGTATCTGTTCCGTCTCACTTTCTTTGGACCACTTCTCATCCTGAAGTCTTTTTGCCTTTGTTCTCCCGTGTACCTCTTTCTCATTGATTATCAAACAATATTCCTTAAGTGTTAAAGGGTGTTTCTTTCTTTCTTTATTTAATAATTTTATTTATTTATTTGACAGAGAGAGATCACAAGTAGGCAGAGAGGCAGGCAGAGAGAGGGTGGTAAGCAGGCTCCCTGCTGAGCAAAGAGCCTGATGTGGGGCTCGATCCCAGGACCCTGAGATCATCACCTGAGCCGAAGGCAGAGGTTTAACCCACTGAGCCACCTAGGGTGTTTCTTAAAATTTACCACACTAGGTAGAAAGTGATAACAGTTCATGATAAAATTACATCATTCATCAAAGCCAAATAGACTTTTTTTTTTTCAGTTTTGTTTACTTATGTGCATTATATGACTCTGCCATGAGGCAAACCCAAACTGTGGATCCCCAGGAATTGAGATCTAGGAGAAATTTCCCATTGTGTGTGTGTGTGTGTGTTAATGTAATCTTGGGTATGGTTTATGTAGCTTCTCTTTCCAGATAAATAGAGGAAGATAAGAATATAGCCCTTTTCTGTTGTTTTACACAGAGCTGGTGAATTAAAAAAAATAAGTTCTTTTGGATACCTTGAACGTCTTGAAAGAAGGATACAAAATACAAATAGCAACTGAAATTGTAAACATCTTAAGCCCTATAAAGTTCTGTCTTATTTTTTAGCAGTGTGACATACTTTCTTAGTCCTGTCACAAAACAGCTGTGACACAGCTAGTCAAGAGAGAGAAAATACATGATTATGGGTTCTAGAGGCTTAGTCCATACTTCATCTTTTTTTTTTATTAAATATGCCATTTGTTCTTCCCAGGATTCCCTTTTGACTGATTTGGTTTTAAATTGTTAAACTCCGGAACTTGACTGTTAGTGTTATTTTATGACTCATTTATTGATGACAAGTCATATTTGGAAACAGCGATCCATTTATTTGGAAGTTTAAAGGAGACCCGCTGCAAGGGTGTGTTAGTAATTGAGTAACTGACAGGATGATTATGCCGCCGTGACTCCGAGGGTCTCACTCGCGCATCTTCATGCGGGTGGACTCAGGCCGGGAGCCGTTGACTTTCCACTGATGACTGCATGTGTGGGGAGGACACTGGATCTTGTGGCTTAAACTTCTTCACAGGATGCATGCATTTCATTAAATGGCACAGCACTGCCCTGCAGTTTACATTTTAATATAATAAAACTTGTCAGCCAAATGATTAAAATGAAATTCTTTGAATGAAGGCAAAAAGAAGAAAGAAAAGAGACATGACACAGGAAGCAAAGACCATCATGCACACATAACCACTCTGCAGATCTTTTCGGTTTTCATCAACGCTCCTAAGAGGCTGCTATCCATTCTTACTCAGCTTTTTAAATTCTTTCAAGTTCCTGTCAATCTGTGAATCAGAAGATGTCTAATTACAGGGTATGGTTCTTGTAAAATGTAGCCTGGCTATCCGTTAAGAAAGAGAGCCAACTGGTAGTACAAAAATAAAAGGCTGTTTGCTGTGGGTCTGTTGTCAGTGAGCGCGCGGAGATTCTTCGGAGAGCAGAGCGATCAGGGAGTCCAGATGTGCTCCACGGCAGTGCCCCGCCTCCAGCGGTCCGTTCTTTGCTGTCAGGCCGAAGTTCCTGCCTTCAACCTGCTGGGTGATTTTTTTCCCCCTTTTTTTTTTTTTTTAAGATTTTATTTATTTGTCAGAGAGAGAGCGCGAGCGAAAGTGAGCACAGGCAGACAGAGTGGAAGGCAGAGTCAGAGGGAGAAGCAGGCTCCCTGCGGAGCAAGGAGCCCGATGTGGGACTCGATCCCAGGACGCTGGGATCATGACCTGAGCCGAAGGCAGCTGCTTAACCAACTGAGCCACCCAGGCGTCCCTTTTTCCCCCTTTTTGTGTTAAACATGAGTAAGGGTATTTTTCCCTCTGGCTGAAAATGGGGAACTCACATGAGCATTTTCCCCACGTCAGAGCCCCCAGAAGAGCAGAGTCTAGTCTCAAGGCCCCACTGAATGTGGGACCCGTCGGCTTGCCACGATGACCCGGCCCGCCGGACTGCGAGGAGGCTGCTCACAGGCGGCTCGCTCGGGACTAGGGACTCGGAGCAGTGATGCTTCCCAGAGAGGGTGTGTTCTCCAGCTGGCTGGTGCTTGGGCTCAGGAGCTCAATGTGGGAGGAGGGAGCAGGGGAAGTACTTCCTTAGGGCTCTTCGGCTCTTGCCCTTAACTTCTTACACATTCTGCACCTCTTGCTTGCATGGTGCATGACCGTCCGGCAGGGCGTTGCACTTGGTTCTCCTTGAATTGGGCTGTCCTCAAGATTGCTTCCTACGCCCAGCTGGGTGAAGAAGGAAACTGATTTCAGATTGTGCTGATGTGCAAACTACTTTAATCAATGACTTAAAGGGACTGCTCCTGGCAAACAACAGAAGCTCTTAACCAATTAAGATGTTTAGGAAAGGATGTTAGGCTTTTGTTAAAATAGTCACTAATCAGCTGAAATGTGTTAAGAGGAGCCTAGAAACAGCTTGGAGTCCCACTTCAATGCAATAAAAGTGTTTGGGCCCTCCCCTTTCAAATTGCAAGCCCAAGGCAAAAAATATGCTGACACAGAAAGAAGTGGCAAGTATAATTTGATACAGTTAGTCCTGTCTGTTAGGCACGCCTGCATGAAAAATGGCATGCTTGTTTTTTAGGCTAGAAAAAGGCAGGGAGTTTTGTTCAGATGTGGAGCACAGTTTCAGGAGGGCTTGAGGATATTGTCCTCAATATGGATGCCTTTGGGCAAAAGAGAATAGTTAACTTTTTTTTTTTTTTTTAAACAATCCCCCCCCCTTTTTTTTTTTAAAGATTTTTGCTTGTTTATTTCACAGAGAGTAAGAGCACAAGTACGGGGGTATGCAGGAGAGGGAGAAGCAGGCCCCCGTGCTGAGCAGGGAGCCTGATGCAGGACTCCATCCCAGGACCCTGGAATCACGACCTGAGCCCGAAGGCAGATGCTTAACCGACTAGGCCACCCAGGTGCCCCAACTTTTTTTTTTTTTTTTTTTTAAATCTTTTGTGGTTTGTTATGGACAGTTGGAGAAAAATCTTCAGTGAATAATGATTAAAGGTCCTGTTATAGACTGAACTGTGTCTCCCCAAGGTTCATACATTAAAGCCCTGACCCTTAATGTGATAATATTGGATTTGGGGCCTTTAGAAGAGGTCATGAGGTTCAGATGACATGAGGGTGGATCCCTCCTTATAATGGTATCGAAGACCTTATAAGAAGTGACATCAGGTTTATGCTTTCTTCTTTCTTCTCTTCCTGTCTTTTCTCTCTTCCATCTGAGGATATAGTGAGAAGGTGACTGACTGCAAGGCAGGAAGAGAGCCCTCAATCCAAACCTGGCCGTGTTAGCACTGGCCTCCAGAACTGTGAGGAAATAAATTTCTTACATTGAAGCCTCCTTAGCCCGTGGTGTTGTGTTATGGCAGCCAGAGCTGACTGCTACAGGCCCATTTTCATTTCCTTTGTCAGATTAAACTGCTGAAATTTTGGAATTTATCTCTTCATATCTTTCCGTGGTGATGAGATGCAGCTGAAACACTGAGGCTAGCCTTTGTAGGCCATTGGAGTCAGAAGCCATTTCTCTTGGGAACGATCTTTTTGACAGTTCCCTTGCCCTTAGAATCTAGTAGTGTTTTCCTTGGGGCACTGAGGATAAAATTCACGGTCTGAGCTTCAGCAGTTATTCTGTCATGGAAACGTAGTGGAGGACTCCTTTCCATCTGTGGTAGATCTCCACAAGTCTTTCCACTAATTCTGTGTGCTGCTCAATGATCTTTTGTAAACTTACATGGTTATGGGATCATCACCACAATCCAGTTAAAAATTTTCCCTCACCCCAGAAAGGTCCCCCTGACCATTTGTATTTGTAGTCCATTCTTTTTTCCTATCACCTCCCCAGGTCACCACTTCTGTTTCTACAGGCTTACCTTTTCTGGAAATTTCACATAAATGGCATCACTCAATCTGCAGTCTTTTGCATGTGGCTTCTTTTACTTAGCATGTTTTTGAAGTTTGTTGATGTAGCATGTATCAGTAATTGATTTTTTTTTTTTTTTAAGATTTTATTTATTTGAGAGAAAGAGAGGGAACACAAGCAGGGGCAGTGTCAGAGGGAGAAGCAGGCTCCCCCACGAGCAGGGAGCCTAATGCAGGGCTCGATCTAGGACCCCTGGGATCATGACCTGAGCCAAAGGCAGACCGCTTAACTAACTGAACGACTCAGGCATCCTGAGTAATTGATTTCTTCTTATTGCTGAAGAATACTCTGTTTTATGGATGTGCCATGTTATGTTTATCAGTTCACTAATTGATGGGTATATTTGGATAGTTTCCAGGTTTTAGCTATGATGAGTAATGCTATGAAAATTATAAGTGTTTGTATTTTATTGTTTTTCTTAGGTGAGAGTGGAATTGCTGGGAAGTTTATGTTTAGCTTTTTAAGAAATAGCCAAACTCCTTTCAGACAGCTTTACCACTTAACATCTCAGCAGCAGTGACTGAGAGTTCCACTTTCTCCATATCTTTGGTGACGCTTGTGTTGTTTTTTCAATTATAGCTATTCTGGTGGCGATGTGTTGGCATCCCTGTGTGGGACTTTTTTGCAGTTTCTTAAATACTAATGATGCTGACCTTTTTTTAGATGGTTGTTGGCCATTCATATGTCTTATTTCCTCGGGTGAAATGTCTATCTGAATCTCTTCCCCATTTCTTAATTCAATTTTCTTATCTAGATGTAGAGAATTCTATATATATTCTGGATACAGGTCCTTTGTCAGATATGTAATTTGCAAATATTTTTCGCAGCCTGTGATTTATCTTTTCAGTGGTGTCTTTTGAAGTATAAAGTTCTTAATTTTTATTTTCTTAATTAGCATTTTTTCTTTTATGGCTTATCATCTTGTAGTCTTATGTAAGAAATCTTTGTCTAGCCAAGTCACACAGATTTTCTTCTGAAAGTTTTAGGTCTATAATCCATTTTGAGTTGATTTTTATAAATGATTATGAGGGTGAGTGTCCTAGATTTATTGTTTTTCATAGGGTAACCTTAGTTGTCCCAGCATATCATTTATTGGAAAGACCATCCTTTTTTCTGTACTCTTCAATTCTCTTACACTGATCTATGTCTGTTCTTCATTGATACATTATTTTACTTACTTCAGCTTTATAGTAAGCATTGATAAACTATCATATGTCTTTCAATTTTATTTTTTCCTAAAATTGTTTTGACTAATCCAGGACCTTTGCATTTCCATGTAAATTTTAGATTCAGCTTTTCAGTTTACAGAAAAAAGCCCACTGGGTGTTAATAGGGATTGCATTGAGCATATGGAATAGTTAAAGGAGGATTTCCATCTTAACAATATTGAATTTTTAAACCCATGAACACAGGATATTTTCCCATTTATTTAGGTTTTTATTTACTTTCTCTCCATGGTGTTTTGTGGTTTTTAGTGCACAAGTCCTGCACTTCTTTTGTTAAATTTTTATGAGTATTTTATTCTTTTTAATGCTGTTGTGGTTGGACTTTTTTAAAGTTATTTTTTGGATTATTTGTTGCCAATATATAGGAATTTTGATTTTGTATATTGACCTTGTATCCTGCAATCTTATTAAACTTGTTTAATATTTCTAATTATTTTAATATACTTTGAATTTTCTAAAAGATTTTTTGTATTTATTTGGGGGTGGTGTGTGGAGAGAGAGAAAGCACAAGCAGGAGGAGTGGCACAGGGAGAGGGAGAAGCAGACTCCCTGCCAAGCAGGGAGCTCAACACAGGGCTTGATCCCAGGACTCTGGAATCATGACCTGCGCCTAAGGCAGAAACTTAACTGACTGAGCCAGCCAGGTGCCCTGTACTCTGAATTTTCTACATGCAGACGGTGCTGTCTGCAAATAAAGGCAGCTTTATTTTTTCTTTTCTAATTTGTATGCCTTAACACTCTTTTTCTTGATTGTATTGGCTGTTATATCCAACAATCACAGAATTATAGAAGTGATTATCCTTGTTCCTTGTCTTATGGGGAAAGCTTTTATCTTTACCGTTAATATGATGTTCTGGTTTTTCTCAGTCCCTTTATCATTGAAGATTTTCTTTTCTCATTCCTAGTTGGTTGAGAGTTTTTATTACAAATGCATGTGGAATTTTGTCAGATGCATTTTCTTTTTTTTTTTTTTTTTGGATGCATTTTCTATATAGAGATGATTACGTTGTGTTTGATTCTTCTATTAATAGGCTGTGTTATATTCACTGATTTGCAGTTGTTAAACCAGCCTTGCATGTGGGGATAAATTACAGTCCATCATGGTGTATAATTTTTCTTGTATGTTCCTGAATTCATTTTGCTGATACTTTGTTAGGATTGTTGTATATATGTCCATGAAAGATACTTTTCCATAGTTTTCCTTTCTTGCAACATCTTTGGCCTCAATATCAGAGGAATATAGGCCTTATAGAATGAGTTGAGAAGTATTCTTTCTTCCCCTTTAAGATTAATATTATTTCTTTTTAAAATATTTGATAGAATTTTCCAGTGAAACCTAGGCTAGCGTTCTTTGTGGGACACTTTCTAATACTTGGTTATTTTACACATTATAAGTTTGGTCAGATCTTCCATTCTGTTTAAGTCAGATGTAGTAATTTATGTCCTTACAAATATTTGTCCATTTCATTTTAATTGTTTAATTTGTTGGCCTCACATTACTCATATTATTTTTCTCTTAAGTTCTGTGGGCTGATAGTGATTTCCCTTCTTTTATTCTTGATTTAGTGTCTTGTATCTTTTCTCTTTCATGGTCAATCTGAGTAAAGGTTTATGGTTTTGCCTATTTTTTGTAGAAGATCCTAACTTCTGCTCTTACTTTTTTCCCATTATTTTGTTTTTATTTCATGGATTTCTGTTCTTGTCCTTTTTATTCCCTTCCTTCTGCTCACTTTGGATTTAATTTGATCCTCTTCTTCTAGTTTCTTAAAGTAGAAGCTTAGATTATTGATTTGAAACCTCATTTCTTTTTTAATGTAGGCGTTGAAAGCTATACATATCCCTCTAACCAGTTCTTTAGCTGCGCATCATAAATTGTGATACATCATGTTTTTATCATCATTCAGTTCAAATGCTTTCTTACTTTTGCAATACCTCTTTTACCTTGGATTATTTAGAAGAGTGTTTAATTTGCAGATACTGGAAGGTATTTCTTTCTGTTACCTGATATATCTGAAATATTTCCCACCTTTCTTTCTGTTACCGATTTTTATTTTAATTCTGTTGTAAGACATAGTTTGAATGGTTTCAACCTTTATAAATATATTGGGACTTGTTTCATGGCTTAACCTATACTTTGTTCTGACAAATGTTCCACATGCCCTTTAAAATAATGTATATTCAAAAAAAATGTATATTTTACTGTCGTTATGTCGAGGGTTCTGCAAATGTCAGGTGAGTTTAGATGATAGTTTATTCAAATCTATATTCTTGTTGATTTTCTGTCTAGTTGTTCTCCATGATGTTTTGAGTATTGAAAGTTATTCCCCTTGAGACCTTATGGACTGGTAAGACCTCTATAATTTTTACCTGACCCTAGCTAAACAAAAATCTGGAGACCCAAGTGAATTTCTGCAGAGTACCAGTGAAGAAAATATTATCAATTCAGGTAATAGAGTATATTTTAAATAAAAGTCTTCAGGTATTGGACTTTAAAAAAAAAAAAAAAAAGCTTAGATAATGTATCACAAGATTATGTTTGTGTTTCATAATCCTCTGCTTCATGAGGAATTCATTTACTTTAACAAATGACCACCTTACTCTGTACAGGAAAACTATAGATTCAGGAACTTGTTGGAGCACAGAAGATGATTAGTTGTAAGTATTGAAAAGTCAGTTTACATTTTAGTGATAACAGGTATTTTATTTTTTTAAAAAAGATTTGAGAGAGAGGGAGAGTGAGAGAGAGGAGAAAGCACTAGTCGAGGGAGGGACAGAGAAAGAGACCAAGAGAGAATCTCCAGCAGACTTCCCACTGAGCACAGAGCCCAATATTTAGTCTCATGACCCTGAGATCAGGACCTAAGAGGAAACCAAGAGTCGACTGTGCCACCCAAGTGCCCTGACAGTAGGTATTTAAGTCTCTATTTTCTTAGGTCACTGCTTACAGATTTGGAAAATTTTTACGTTCATTATTCCCTCCTTTCTATTGTTTCTTCTTTTGTGCCATTTTTCTCAAGCATGGGTTTATTTTATTTGATTCATTCTTTGTCTCATACATTGAGAAGAAAATATATGGAATAACTAAGGCTGGATTATCCTGTAATCGTCTCCATTTCTGATTACTCTTAGATGGACTGTAATGAAGCCAACGAGACTTATACATTGAAACTTTAAATGTATAGGCTGGGGGAGGTGAATATATAAACCAGAGATAAGATTTGCCTGTGGCAAATCCATATTCACATTGGTAGTCTTTCCTGAGGACAGTGGGTAAAGTTAAGTAATTTGAAGGTCCTTTTTAATATAGTCCTTTAGGTGTATGAGTAATAAACAGAAAGAATGAGGAAAGTAGATGGTGCAAAAAAATTAAAAAAGAAATAAAAGGATCATGAAATAGAAGTATTCTGATTTTCATCATCAGTAAATGCCAACCCATGAAAAATGTCTATCCGTTTAAGACTCACTAGAAATAGAAACAGTTGATTATTGCTCCTTAGACTTCTCCTCAATAAAAAAATAAATACATGCTCATTGAAAAAAATCAAATAGTAATAGAATAGTGTGTAAAAGTTAAGAAAAGGAAGTCTCCTCCTCCATTGTCCCCTTCTCTTCCAGTCCCTCCAGCAGCTCGTATTCGGTCTTGCTTTCTTACTCTCTGCCGTTAGGAGTAAGCCTGTTAATCCCTGGCAATGCTCTGTGTTGTAGTCAAGATGGTTAATATTTTAGGGTGTGCTAAATTGGGGTTATAGCCATAGACAGTACATTTTGTAAAACACCCCCCCCCAGTACACCCCAAATCCCAGTGATCTCAAGCAACATGATCTAAGAGAAGAAAAAAGAGCTTCCAGCAAAATGGGATGGAGCTGAGTAATAGTAGGTGACGACAACAAAGATGCCTGTGTGCGCGTAGTCAGGGCAGTGCTGGAAATGGTATCTTTAGGGCACCTGAATGGCTCAGTTGGTTAAGCATCTGACTCTTGATCTTGGCTGAGGTTATGATCTTGGGGTTGTGAGCTCGAGCCTTGTGTCGGACTCCACGCTGGGTGTGAAGCCTGCTTAAGATTCTCCTTCTCCCTCTTCCTCTTTCTCCCCCCCTATTTAAAAAAAGTGGTTTCTTCTCCACACAGGCCTGCACACTCTCTTACACAGCCTATTACTCTTTTTCTGTGTACTCCCCTTCCATAGAGCTTTCTTTTCACCATCTCCATCTCTGTAAAATTAAAGTGAAGGGTGGTGATAAAAAAAAAAAAAAAAAAGTTCTAGACTGTCCATTCCCCTTAGTGGTGACCAGTTGTAAAAATGCAGTGTGGGGGTTTAAACTGAAGGCATTCAGAAAGACATCTTCATTTTGTAGAGGTTTTGCAGGAGTAAACCAGTGAGGCTTAGGCAGTTCATTCATCCATTTAGCAAGTGACCAGCATCCTACTATGTGCTAGTCACTGCAGCGAAACACAGACAGTAAATAAATAAGAAAATAAATGTCAAATGGTGGCAAGGACTTGTGTTTGTTTCCAAGGGCTTTGTAACAAAAAACCACTCTGGCTTAAAACTAGAGTTTATTTTCTCACAGTTCTGGAGTTTAGAATTCCAAAGTGGAGATGTCAAGAAGGTTGGTTCCTTCTGAGGACTCTGAGGGGAATCTGTTCCGTGCCCCTCTCCTAGCTCGTGGTGACAGCTGACAGCTCTTTGTGTTCCTTAGTTTGTAGACACGCCACTCCAGTCTCTGGCTCCTCCTCACAGGGAGCTCTCTCACTGTGTGTGTCCAAAATTCCCTCCTTTTTTTTTTTTTTAAGATTTTATTTACTTATTTGAGGGAGAGAGAGTGGTTGAGAGAGAGAGCATGAAGGAGGGAAGTGCAGGAGAGGGAGAAGCAGACTCGCCATGGAGCAGGGAGCCCACTGCAGGGCTCATTCCCAGGACTCCCTCAGGATCATAACCTGAGACAAAGGTAGGTGCTTAATTGACTGAGCCACCCAGGTGCTCTTAAATTTTCCTTCCCCCTTCTTACAAGGACACCAGTCATGATTAGATTGGGGCCCATTCTTATGATCTTGTCTTAATTTGATTACATCTGCAAGAACCCTATTTCCAAATAAGGGCATATTTTGAGGTTTCAGAAAGGACATGAATTTTCAGAGAATGGTATTCAACTTAACAACAGCACTACAGAAGAAATTAAAACAGGATAGTGGGATATTTTTGAGTGCTGCGGTGAGATGGGCTTATGATTTTATAGAGGATCAAGGAAGGCTTCCTTTTGGGGTGTCATTTGAATAGAAAATTAAGGAAGGTGGAGGAGAGAACCTAGTGGGTATCCCTGGGGAGAACTCTTCAGACAGAGGGAGCAGTATGTTCTCCTGAAGCAGTGTGTTTAGCTGCTTTTAGGAGCATCAGGGGGACCAGGGTAGCTGAAGTAAAGTAGATGAGATCAGGGTGGGAGGGGGGAGTGGTATCTTGGTTACATATCACAATAGGGCCTCCTAGACCTCTTGCTTTTACTCTGAGTGAAATGGGAAACCACTGAAGAATTCCAGGTAAAGGTTGGTCTGATTGACTTTATGTTTTAAAAGTGCCCTGGCTGCCATGTTGAGAATGGGCAAGGTGAAAGTAGACAGATGAGTTAGAAGGCTACCATAGTAATACAAGTGAGAAAGTGAGAAGAAGTCAGATTTTTGATACGCTTTAAAAGTAGAATTGGTAGGTTTTGCTATTTGAATGTAGGATGTGAGAGAAAGAAACAAGCCAGGGATGACTTCCAAGTTTTTTGGCCTGAGCAACTGGAAGGAATTGCTTTTTGCTGAGAAGGGGGAGACATGCTAAGTGGGTTATGCAGATCTGGACTTCAGGAAAGAGGTCTGGGTTCTAAATATAAATCTGGAAGAAGTCACCTAGAGGTGTTCTCTGAAGGTACGAGACTGAATGAGATCTTTGAGAAGGGAAGAGGTATGGTGTCTGGGGCACCAGTGGAAGGGGTCACTTCGAGGCACAGATAGTTCATCCACGGCAGTGGGACACAAGGCAGTGTGGGTATAGATGCAGGTGCGTGACCAGTCTGAGGAAGAATTCAGAGACCAGTCTGGCATAACCTGAGCTATGAGAGGCTGGACAGGAGAGAGCCCAAAGAAAAGTATCCCAGGTGATGGCAGCCTAAGGGTGTCCTGGTCCTCAACGTGCTAACAGGATTTTCCCCAGAAGTAAGGGTTTTCTGTTACTGCTGCTGAGGTGACCGTTGAGCATTTCTGGCCACTTTGTAGCCCTGTGTAATTCTTTCCTAATTTCTGTCACATTCTGGGTCTGTCTCTTCCTTTCCATCCTAACTACCTGTATCCTAATTCAAGCTTTCATTACTTCACCATTGGATAGTTATAGCATCCTATATTAATTATCCTCAATGTTGTTCTTGTTCAGCTCATCCCATATGTTGGTACAGATTTAGCTATCCCCCCCTTTTTGTTTTAATTTTATTTTTAAGTAATCTCTACACCCAACGAACTTAAACCCTGAGATCGAGACTTGCATGCTCCACTGACTGAGCCAGCAAGGATCCCCCAGGCTTAGCTTCTTACAGTCCAGAGTTGATTAAGGGTCAGCCCTTTTTAGTCACTCACCATGTCTTTGAAATTAGTCCCTCATTTCAAGGCTTTCCACAACCTGGTTCCTTTCTGCCATTGCAGGCCCCCTTTGTGAACTCTGTACTCAGACCAAACAGTATTCCCGCTCATACCCTTGTGACACTGGCTTTCTTACCTCTTTATATTTGCTCATGATATTCCTTCCACAACGAATGCCCATTCTTTTTTCTCACCCTCAAATCCCAGTCTAAGGAGATGCTTGTGATTTAAGAGCTAGTGTATCCTGGGATACCTGTGCCCAGTAATGGTTTTATTGTAATGTGATACATTATCAGAGATGCTGGTGGTCTGCCATCGGTGGGACTGATAACCTCCATCTGCTTTAATGTTCTCTGTATACTGCTAAGTAATTTTTTTGGTTGTTTCTATTATTGATTTTAACAAAGCAGTGCTTGGGACTGATAGTAATTACAGCGGAATTAATTCTTAGTTTCTTTGGATCAATTCATAAATCTTAGCCCCACTGAAGGAGAAGTGGTAGAAGAATCATATCTCAATATTTTGAGCTCTAAAATATACAACTTACTTCCCAAAAATCGAAAAAGTGGGGGATAAATGAAAGAAAGAAAAAGGATCTGAAGGAAGGATGCCATATAACCACAGGGCATCATTATTTATCAGTTCCTGGGAAGATTTACCACATGACACATAGTTGTTCTAAATTTTCTGGTACTTGATATGTCCTTTTAAGAGTGACTCAGATTCTTATGGCATCATAAGACACTGTGCCACCCATCCCACCATCGTCCACAAAAGCACATTCAAGCAGTGGCCACCAACCTCTCTCTTCCTTTCTGTGGAGTCTGAGTCACCACTCACTGTATCTCTTCAGCTGATACATGAATTTCAGTCCTATTCAATTACCAACTTTTAATTGGATCCCATCGCCAGATTGGTCTCCTGTTCCAGAGTGTTTCCTCTTGGCTGCACTGTTACTATGGCTACTTGGTTCCTTCTACTTACTTCCTGCATTAGGTGGATGACATCCACTCTGGTATGAAGCTAGACAGATACTGTAAAATTGCTATAGTACCAAACACCATCGTCTTGCATTCTGCCTCCCTCCTACTGCCCATCTGGAATAGGATCAAGTCCACATGGTAAGGTTATTAATTCTTCTATATCACTTTTATTTTAGGAAGCTTCACCAAGTTTTAGAGTTAGAAAATTATGGAGACCCTCTTTCTCTACTCCTAGCCCCACACCTAACACATACCTCCAGACATATGGCATATATATTACATAAAGGAGCCAAAGAAGTCACTTCATTAGATGAAAGTCTTCCTTTAGCTTCTTTCTTATGTTAGCATCGTGTCCCAATTTTGGACTTTAAATGCACTCCATTTTGGAATTGGGGAAATTAGTTACACTTAAAGACCAAAATATGTCCTTTTTTTTTCTTTTAAGCAAACTGCTGTATGCCCTGTAAATCTGTAAATATGCATTATAACCTTCAGGTTTTGTGGGACATGTTCAGTGGGTCTTCAGTGGTTAAATTGAATGTTGTTAATAAAAAACAAAAAGACCATAGAATGCCATGGAACCCACCCTTTGACCAGGAAACTTAAAATTTTGTAGACCTGAGTTATCTCATCAAGTTATTTAAGATGAGAGCTGTTATTCATCCAGAATGAAGATTTGTTGTAATGTTCTCTTACATAAAGTGACCTTACTACTAGTGGGTTTTCTGGATGCCATTTTTCTAGTTTCTCATTAGCTTGCACTATCACCTTTTTTCTAGAGTGAGCTAAGACCAAGAGACCTTTCTGTGGCTATAAAGTAGGACTCACAGTTAGCTCAAGTAAAAACAAAAATAAAACCTGAAAGATTTCAGTCTGCAGGAATGGATTCTGACAATAAAGACTTTGCATTTACTCTTCTTCTTGTGCCTGGGGTTTTAATTTAACACATCAATGAAAAGGCAACATTTAAAAGGGGGGGAACACCCAGCAGGACTTACTTTTATTAGTGCAATTTGTAAGAAATTACTGCATTTAATGAGAAAATCGTTAAGCATGAAAAAATGGGCTGTGACTGAAATTGTGGAGCTTAAATGGTGAGATTTTAATTGGTTTTTTTAGTTATTGGTAAGAAAATAATAATAATAATAAAAAGCCAGCCAAGGTTGTATGTATGTTGTTGAGGTGGTCAGCATTTTATATCCTTCATTTGATTTCCTGTGCCACTGGTCACCTGTGATACTGTGGCTGTGGTGGTCTCTGTGTCAGGGCCGTGGACTGTTTCTGCTCTCAGAAGGGAGGCAGGCAGCTCTTTCTGCTCAATGGAGAATTCTGGGGCAAATCATCTTGCACAATAGTTTCTAAAAGGGGGAAGATCAGGGTAGAGGCAAAGAGCAGGACAGAGCTGTGTCCGCTTCACAGTCCAGCTTCTTCAAAGTAATATGTTTGCACATCATTTACGTGAAGCTTATCCTTTTTTCCTAATTCACAGTTTCTTTTGGTGCCACCCGGTGATTTCTTTTTCCCTCAACAAAATATATTTCATTAAAGACCACAAAACTAAAATAAAATGAGGAATACCAGATTCGCCAGACCGAGAACCACAAGCATTGGGGGCAGATTTTGCCTGGGGTCTTATATCCATCCTTTTTTGGAAATAGAAGTAGAAAGGACATTTAAGAAATAAGTCAGCATATATTTTGTCATGGAAAGGAAAATATTTGGGGTAAGTTTTTGTACTTCAGTTTTCAGAAGATGCTTTGACTTCTATGAAAGGAGAGAAGCACCATGGAAAGGGTTCAGTCACTTCCCGCTCCTCTGGTTTGTCATCGCTGTCCACACAGTTGTGTGGCCACTGTGCACTGGGTTTCACAGGGTTAAACCTGAAGGAAAGGGAGGTATCTGTAGCTCTAAAGATGTTTCAAGTAGACATGAAAATCTCTCTCTCTCTCTCTCTCTCTTTTAATGTAATTTTGGTTTTGTGGAAGTATACTTTAAATATATATTTTTAAAAATTTTATTTACTTGAGAGAGAGCATGCGGGAGAAGGGGCATGAGCAAGGGGAGGAGGGTGGAGGGAGAGGGAGAAGCAGACTCCCTGCTGAGTAGGGAGCCCAATGCAGGACTTGATCCCAGGACCCTGGGACCATGACCTGAGCGGAGGCAGATGCTTAACTGACTAAGCCACCACCCAGGTACCTCCTGTGTGTGTGTGTGTGTGTGTGTGTGTGTATACACACACACACATATGTATCAAATTTTATTTATACACACACACATATGTGTGTGTGTATAAATAAAATTTGATATATATTGTGTATATCTATTTATATATATATATTTACAATATATATACAAAATTGGCTGAGAAAAGCTTTAAGTAAATGCTTATGAACCTTTTTGGTAACTTTCTATTGAATTTCATTGTATCCTCTCATTAGAAAGAAGAAAAAACCCTCACATTTTATCTTCCTTTATTATTTAAGGAATTCTTTGTTAATTTTGTATCTCCAGGATCTATCCAGTGCATAAAATGGGGCATCCATCCACCTCTATGGCTTCATCGTAACACTGTGTGGAATGGCCCCTGGATCCATTCCTCACCCTTCCCCTGTGTGCACCAGATCTGGGGGGGGGGGGGGGGTGGGGACGGGCCAGAGCTACCCCTGCAGGTTGTATTTCCCAGCCTCCCATGACTACTGGCTTCCTACAGGGTTCAGCCCCTAGGAGACCTTGGTGGGAAATTGGTAGGAGGGAAGGAGGGAGGGAAAAGCTGGGGTGTTTCTTCCTCCCTGTCTGTGTTAGGCAGCATCTCCAGTCCTCCATGGCTTCGGCTCCCCTTGGACAGACCCATGAGTGAGCTCTAGCTGTTGCACTTCCCTCTGCTCTTTTCTCCCCACACCCTGCACTGCCCAGGGGTGCTAAGGGCTTCTTGCTGTTCTGATCTCTGGATGACAGAACCGTTCTCAGTTGGCTTTTATAGCCCTTCATCACCTGTTTAACAGTTGTGCACATTACACTTCCTTTGTTAAATACTCAGAGTGATTTCTGTTCTTCTCGTTGGACCCTGACTGATAGAAACACAGCCTCTACCAACAATGACCAGTTTATATCCTGTAGTAAAGAGCCATAAGCCTGTTGGCAATCCATTTTTGTTCTGGTTGCCTGTATTAAAACACAGACTCATTTTCTTATCACGCACGTGTTTCTTACACATTACTGGCTTAAAATGGTCATTGTATTTATATGTGCATTTACTACTGGACTACTTGCTTTGAGTTTTGTTTGCCAATAGGTATTATTATTATTTTATTCTCTTAATTACAGACCTGACTGTATACTTATTTAAGTGCTTAATTTATATCATCATTTTTTAAGTTTGTTTTGTGAAGATTCCACTGCCATTGCATAAATCTGTTCTTAACATTTACAAATAATTTAACTGCCGACTTCTGTAAAGTGTGTACCCTTTCAATAAGTACATTTCACAGGAGGCATTGAGATAGTGAGAAGGATTAAATTGGGAAATGTCCTGAATGATGTCTGAGTTGAGCAAAATCATTTGAGATGACTTTATAGCCCTTTATAAATAATGTGTGACAGATGAGCGAACCCACTGCTGTTTTGGCTCTGTCCGATGGAGGGGAAAGAACCCATAATAAATGACTTCCTTTCATTCTGTTAGAAACTTCTTTGCAGAGAACAGTGGTAGTAAGCAAATGTCAAGTTGGAAACTGACAAGCACATGGCCTGGGGTATTTGGGCCCCTGTGACTGTACATTAAGAAGAGAGGTGATTCATTTTGGGGGATTTTCGGTGGTGGTGAATATTGTCTCTAGAGGGGGAGAGCATACATTTCAGATTAAACAAACAAACAAAAAACCTGCCATTTTCCCTTTACATAACAGTTTTGTATCTGGGTTGCATTTTTTAATGTTAACACTAAAGTATTACTGAGACTAATTTTGTGTTATCCACAATCTATACATATGTGAGATGCTGGGCTAATATATAATGCCCATATTTAAAATCTCAAAATTTAGGCCATTTTGATTTTGAAGACTCCTTGAAATAAATGACAGCCCTTGCCTAAGATGGATGGCCGTTTCAATGGCCATCTTTTATATTAGCTACTAATGAGTATTATTGAGCCTCTGACTAATTCTGAAAAGCATTTTGGTGAATTATAATTGGGGCTGTGATTTACTGAGTATGAAGACTGACAGGCCATGCCATACCCTGTAATTGATGTAGGAGCAGAGACAAGCACCGTGATGATCAGCATTTCCCTGTTGTGGGGCAAGCAGGACAGGGGCTTCAAAAGCGTCCTCTAGCCAAAGTAGAATATTATTTTGTCTGCCATTTATGGATTGCTTTTATTAAAAATGGCAGGAAAACATGAAGTGCCACCAAACTTCAGAAGGGAAGTCTCATCCACATATTTTATTCAGGATATTCAGGATATTAAAGCATCTTCCATCACGGATATTTGCTGGTGTTAAATGGTTCATGATAGTCAGTGAACCACAAAATAGCTGGATATACTGACAGAATTCAGAATCATGGGCCAGAGGCACAGGCCATGTAACCGATGATTCCTGGAAGGGCGAAATCTGGTCCTTTGTATTCTTTGGATTTATTGCAATTTGGATATACTTCTCTCTCTGTGTTCCTGAACTTCTGGAGGAAAAGACAGATAGTCTAACATATAAATCAGAAAACTCAATCCAGGTAGGCCCACAAATACATAAGAACTTCATTCTTAAATAGAAAGTAGATCTTCAGACTCCTACTTCCTTTTCCTTATATCCCTTAACTGTGTCATTACTGCATGTGGATTATTAACTTTTGCTTTATTTTAGTCTCCTGAATACTTTTCTCTGTAAGATGGCAAAGTGTGTGTGTGTGTGTGTGTGTGTGTGTGTGTGTGTGTGTTCCATCACATGTCAAGATAAAATGGGCCAAGGAACTGGTTTTTAGTTTTTTTTTTCCCCAAAGCAGCTAAGTCCCTATTTAATTGATACATGGACTTCCTAAGCTTCAGTACCTAATCCCTTGTGCTTTTTATACTCTTTTTCTTACAGTCTTTATGTCATAGTGTTTGGACACAACACATAGCTCTTTCATCTCTTGGCATCCGTGGCACTATACCCTCCTGGTTTTTGCCTGTCTTCCTTACCACGTCTTCTTAGCAACTTTGTCAGCTCCCTTTCCTCTCTACGAGCTCTAAATGTTGCAGTTCCCTAAAAGCTTGGTCTTCAGCCCTTCTCCCCTGCAGTTGCTCTAGAGCCAAGCTCCATCCTGCGTTAGGACCCTCACACAGACTGTTGTCCTCTTGAGCCACCTGCCCTCCAACCTTCCCCTAGCTGATTCTTCCTCCTCCTTCCCCTCCTGTGCTGGACTCCATGTGCTGGACCGTTTGCTTCTCTTCAGACACACCCTGTGCTTTCCCACATCTCTTCTTCATACTTCCGCTCATTCTGTTTTCTGCTCTGTGATGGCCAACTCCATTTTTCATTGCTCAGTGAAAAAGCCATGTTAATTCATGAAAATATCTTATAATTGGTCACCAGAGATTTTAAAAAATTCACATCAGCTGACATATTTCTGTATCAGTCATAGTCCTTTTCACATTTACCTCCTATTATTATTTTTGTATATGTCTTATATCTTCTTGTAGACTATCAGCTCTTCAAAGCAAGGACTTCAACCTCATGTCTTCCACAGAACATACTCCAGGGTCTTCCCTGTAACAGTCACACAGTAAATATGTACTAGGTCGAAGTAATGAAAATGCTCACTGCATAAAGAGAAACATTTACATTGTAGCTCACTAAGGTCCCTCCCTCTCATTTCAAAAGAAATGAGGAGCTGAGTCTCTAGGATTACTACCCATGGCTGATGAGTGCTGTTATTGATGGCGAGTTTGGTAGCTCTGAGTATCTTTATGTCCAGCTCATCAGAGCAAGTGGGCTGCTGTAAGTGGTGGAGAGCACCGTCAAACCCTTCTGTCACCTCACCTCTCCAAGCTGAAAACAGAGAGAGCTTCTCTTGCTTTGAGCTTTTTGTTGGTTTTCCGCTTTGCCTACTAATCAGGGCTTTGTTATTTACCTTTTTTTAAAAGACTCATCCAGACATCCTTTCTCTCCTTGGTACTGTTGGGTATTAATTCACCACTGCAGGATACATTGGTAAAGATTTCAGAAATTGCAGGGAAGTGTTTCTTTAATCCCTCAAATTTGCTAAGTACTTTATTATAATGGAGATCATAATCTCTTAGTTGGTGGCAGAGATGCAATAGTTACTGGGGATATTTTTCTCTCGCTGCAGAATGATTATATTAAGAAATTCTTGGTCCGTTTCCCCCCCACCCCAAGATTTTATTCAGTTAGCATGCAAGTGGGGGGAAGGGCAGAAGGAGAGAGAGAATCCCAAGCAGTCTCCCCGCCGTGGAGCCCGACACAGGGCTCAGTCTCATAACCCTGAGACTCTGGCCTGAGTTGAAATCAAGACTGCGTGCTCAACTGACTGAGCCACCCAGGTGCCCCACTTTGCCCAGTTTTTTAATCCTTTCCATAGACTATAGGATCCTTAGGAAGTAAATTGATGGCACTGAGTTTCCTGTTTTTCATAAGGCATCGAACAGTGCTCAGGTCACTGTGATTCACTTAGTGGCCTCGAGCCTTTATAGGCGAGCCTTGAAAGTAGTTTCATTAGTATTGTGCATGTACCTGTTCACAATTACTATGATGCTCAGATGAGGCTGTGACTGTGGCCTCACCTTGACCATTCAGCATAAATTGCCCGCCCAGCCAGCAAATAAGTGGTTTCAGGGCATAACTGAGAGTGAGCCTTTATGCCCTGAATCTGTACATCTCCTTGGTTTGTTCTATACCAGTCGTCAAGGGTCAGTTTCAATCTGCTCAGTGATTTATATTCCCTAATGACTTTGTTTCTATTTTCCTCTACTTTTTTTTACACTGAAAAATACTTTGTGGGACAGCCTCAAGTTGCAACCTATCTTAGAAACAATAACATTATTAATGTTTTTGTAGAATTTATGACATTGCTTGCTGACAGTTATTGTTTATTAAGTATTCATGGCTTGTAGAGTACTGAGCAACAGAGAGAGTGTTCAGGTTCAAGGGCAGAAGATATGTAGCAATGATTCCTCGTACTAAAGGGATATTACTAAATTAAGATGAGGGCTGGTCTTTTCTAATTTGACCTCTGATTGATAGAAGATGGCATATCCCTGGCTCATTACTCTTCTCTGTCTGGCACTGTTTGACATTTATCATGAGTGGGATTAGGGGAGAGACTAGAGGATCTGTTTTCCGTGACAGTATTAGGAAAGACAGTTTGGAATTATGCAATTGTCCCCTAAATTCTGGGGGAAGGGGAATAAAAACCACAATTAAAAAAAAAAAAACCATTTAGTGTTAGTCCCAAAATGAACATTTAGCTATAATTCTAAGCATTGTAGAAATTACATTTTATTTCTTGACAGATACCAGTAAGTATTACCCAAACTTGTCAAATACATACTTTGGGAATCAGCATTTTGCATCTCACCTGCCCTTCCCATCCACCCCCTCTCAAAGAATAGCTTTTGTGCCTACTGACCATGAAGCTCGTGAACCCTAGTATGTACTTACAGGCACACAAAACATATATTCTCTCTAACCACCATCACTCAAAATGAGGAAAGTAAATTTGTTGTCTTTTCTAGCAAGTCACCAACTAATAAATCGCATTGAGCAGTTTCTGGAAACTAATGAAACACCGTATTTTATGAAGAGCATGGACTGCATTACAGTCTTCCGGGAAGAAGCCATTCAGGTAACGCTAGCTATCCTTGCTTGCCTTCCTCTTCCTAAACGGTTAGCCATCATCTCACGGAAGACATACGGCAGCCCACTAGTAAGCACAGGCTTTGCAGATCATTGTTCTCACCGTGAATAGCCGTGTTGGCCAAGAGATGCCGAAATGACTAAGTCTTTTTACTATCACTGTCATTTCTGAGGGGGTATAAAGATGGGTGGGTTGAGTGGGTTGCTTCATCCCTGGGAGTCCACTTTTTATGACATTAGAGCCAAGGCTGCATGATTCCTACTTGGGGAACCAGGGAGATTTCCATTGTCGTCTCCGATGACCCACGCATTAAAGGACTGGCTAACTACTTTAAAGAAATTGATGGAAAATATATATTGGTATAACTATTGAGAAGGATATTATGAAGATGGGAGTAGGGATCTGGAGTGCCAGGAAAAATCAAGAATGCTGAAAATTAATTACTCAGAACCACACCCTACTTTTGATGTGGGCTTTTTGTTTGTTTTATTAGGGATTTTGAGAAAACACTGTGAAAATCTTCCAAATTATTTATAGGCTTGTATATGTAAGCTCTAGGCAAGAGTGAACAAGTTTAAATTAGAAAGTATATTTTTAAAGTAGGCGCAGTTGTAGTGTGTGTTCTCATGTGGGTGCTTAGTAAGTATTGGCTGGGTGAGTGAACAAATTAATTCTTGAGTTGTTTAGGTTCTTACAAAGAATGATAAGAAAATGAGAAAACTGTTAAAATTAGAAGATACAGAAGTAGATGATCCAGATGCCCTACAGATAAAGAAGAATATGGGCCAAATTAAGTCAGTAAAAGCCTAAGGATCCTGCAGGTGAAGAAGGATCTGGCAAGTTGGGAAAAGGTGGTGAAAATGTATTGCTTTTTCCGCACTGCCCCCATTAGACGGGGCACCCAGTAACACTTTTGTGCCCTGTTGTCGCCAGCTGAAATTACCAGGTCACTGGATTTCTTAAAAAATAAAAATTTTTAAAAAACAAGAGAAGAGCATCAAAAGAGACTCTGGAGACATATCAGCCACTCTTAATGTAGAGAACTTTTTATGCTGCAAACCTGTACAACACACACACACACACACACACAAAACAGAGAAAAGGGTTTTATCATTGGGAAAAGTGAATAGTGACTGGTCATTTACTCCTGTTAAGGAATTTTTAGTAGTTTTTGGTACTTTTTAAAAAGTCCCTCTCTGTATTTTAGAAGCTGCATACCAACATATTTACAGATGACATAATATGCTCCCCATTTGCTTCCAAACAATCCCAAGGTTGTGGGGGAAGGTCGGTGTATGGGAAGGCAAGATTGGCTGATTTGACAGTTGTTGAAGCTGGATGTTGGGTATATTGAGAATTCAGGAAACTCTTCTATTTTTGTTTGACTTTGTCCATATTGAAAGTTAAAAAGCACAGCACTGGGCACCCCCCCACCCCGAAAAAAAAAAACGGTGCAGCTCTGAGCAGCTGTGTGCCTTCCACAGATGGAGGGATTTCTGGTTCGCCGCAAACCTAGCTGAAATTTGGAATGCCAGACCAGATCTCCCATTTACCAAAGAAGGACATGATATATTTTTCTTAGAAATAACGGTGGATTTGGGATACGTAGCACTTTGTCCTGGGAGTGACTTGTTTCTGTATTTGCTCTGACCTGATGCCCTTCTGCCCCCACACGCCACCCCAGTTTTCAGAGGAGCAGCGCTTTAACGATTTCCTGAGAGCACTTCGAGAGAAAGTGGAAATGAAACAGTTAAATCATTTCTGGGAAATTGTCGTTCAGGGTAAGGTGTCTTTTATCATTTTCTCCAAATATTTATGCTGTTTTTTTCTAAATCGAAACATAAATTATATTGTATGGTGTGTTACGTGGCAACCTGGTGACTTTCCCTGTGGATTTGGGAAAATGCTTGGGATCCAGTGAATGAAAATAACAAGGCTTAGAAGCAAGCTTAATGAACATAAATAAAAAGTGATAAATAGTGAACATGTAGATCCTATCTTAAACTTTGTGCAGCATGACCCATTTCCAAGATGGTACCTTTTCTGTTAGTTGGAAGAACCCGCGTGGGCAAACATTGCCCCCTTTCTCAGATTCTTAGACCCTTCCATCCTGCCGGACCCACAGCACTAACACTGACCTCACCCACATTTTGCCCTTCTACCACCTTTCGTGAGCGTATTCTTGGGCTTTCCATATCAGCAGACGAGCATCTTCGTGCACCAAAGCCATTCCCTTACTTATTCACAGAAACCAGTGCAAACTTAACCTAGAAAGAGGGCAACACATACTCTTTCAGTGTTAGGCTTGATGTTGGATTTCCTTCATGCCTTGTGCCCGGTTTTTTTCACCTGACTTGATTTTCTTTCAGAACCAAGTATAAGATACTACCTATTAAAAATACCTCCTATGAAAACAATGATGTTGAAGATTATGAAACTTTTCACTTGAAGTAGGACCCTCAGATTAGTTTGAACCTGTATTTCTGGGCAAACTCTGTAAAAAGGAGTTGCATATCTGTCTATCCAGCTTCTAAGGGGCAGCGTTTCATCACTCAGGCAACTATTTCCCTGACAGTTAATTTTTCAGCCCTTTAACTTCTACACTGGGGAGCAAAAGCAATTAGAATAGGTGGTGAATGGGACTTACTCAAATCACTCTGGTGTCTCTGCTGCCAGCCTAGTAGATGAAGGAGATTGGTTTTGGTATTTATTGATTGCCTCCAGCATATTGTTGGCTGAAAGGAAACTTACAGGACATACACAAGGTACGCATTTTCTGAGAGCTTATATCCTATTGAGAGAATACACATGACCTGTGCCATTTCTAGGTACAAATGGATGTTAAATGTATATGCTTTTCTGAAAGTGTATCATGCATCAGCCATTTGAGGCAGAAGAAAATCTTAGGAAGAAGAGAAAACTAAAGGGTAGATTTTCTATCCTTGATTTGCTCTCACTGAGCTAAAATTGATGTATGTGCTAAATGATAGACATAACCATTGTGAGAGCATGTTTCCTCCCAGCTGGGGCCTCTTGCCATTCCATCAGTAGCTGGTAACATTACTAGAAGTCAAAATGTCTGCAGATTCCTATATTGGGTATCTAATGGGTTTGGGCCTAAGTATATAGTCGTTCACTTATTTATTTACTAAGCTTGTCCATGCCTACATTGATGGGAATTGAAAGATGAATAAAACCCATTCCCTGCCCTTGAGAAAAGTATGGTCCATTAGGAGAGAGAACATGTGTACACGTAGTAATCATATACAAGGTAAGATATGATGACAGCCATTTCAAAGGCATAAACAAAGTGAGCTAAAAACTCTGAAGGAGAGGTTTAATCAGGGAAGACTTCATGCAGCAGGTAGCCCTTGAGATGTGGCCTTCATTTTACAGAGGCTAAGTAGGAAACAGGATACTATAAGATGGAAGTAACAGTGTGAGTTAAGTGCCTTCACAGACTTCATTTCTATAGAGAAGAGCACCTGTAGAGTTATAAAAATCTCTAATGGGAAGATGGGGGGGGGTGATGGAGAGGAAGGTACGATCAGGATTGATTCTTTGCACTGAGATTTCACTCTGAATTACTTTTTAGATGGAATTACTCTGATCACCAAAGATGAAGCCCCTGGAAGTTCCGTCACAGCTGAGGAAGCCAAAAAGGTATTGCAGAATAACACCATCTTTAGATGAAGTATTGTAATGAATATTATTTTCTTGATGCCCGTTCCTCCTTAAAAATTTTAAATTTTAAGAGTAACTGAACTAGTAAACTCCCAGCATTCTTAATTGACCAATTGGCTAGTTCCTTTTCCTTCAACTGCAGTGTTTTTGTAGGAGAAATTGTAAACTCCCTCAGTCTTCCAAAGACTGCAGTCCTCATTCTAGAACTCACCCGGAACCACAGTGTCATTAGCTCTAGAGCTCCTGAGGTCCTTAGTGCATACCAAGCATAGCCGAGACCTTGGTAAAGGCTGTGAAATCCAGGTAGTCCAGTGATTCCCACAAGGCCACACTTCAGTCACCTGGGGAGCTGTCATTTAAGAAGTACTGATGACCAGGCCCCGCCCCCAAAGATTCTGGTAGTCCAAAATGGAGTTCTGGGGGCAGGGTTTGAGTTCTTAAAGCCCCTCAGGTGATTAAAATGTTAAGCAAGATAGAGACCCTCGTATTCCAGAGTAAGGCACGTCCATACCTCAGGAGTGTATGGTTCAGGTGCCTGGGTGGCTCAGTCATGAGGCGTCTGCCTTCAGCTCAGGTCATGATCCCAGGGTCCTGGGATCGAGCCCCACATCAGGCTCCTGCTCAGCAAGAAGTCTGCTTCTCCTTCTCCCACTCCTCCTGCTTGTGTTCCCTCTCTCGCTGTGTCTCTCTTGGTCAAATAAATACATAAAATCTTAAAAAAAAAAAAAAGTATATGGTTCATAACACTGAACTTCAGGTATGGTTTCTAACTGAGCCAGTCCTACTGGGACAGCACCCAGCAGCTCTCAGTCACGGGCTAAAGCCTTAGCCGTCTGCTAGGCATTGTGCTGGGTAATAAGACAACACTCCTGCCCTCTAGAAACTCACTGTAGGCTTGCAGAGGAAGATAACGGAGATTCAAAAACTTAACTACACATGCTCACGGAGAGTTTGGTCTGGGCTGGCGGACAGGAGTCTGTTAAGGGAGTGAGGGAATGGCAGGAACAAGGCTAGAAGTATTCAGCTTAGGGCGAAATTTAGGCCACATTTAAAAATGCCTTATAGTTTCAACTCAAAAAGGCGTTTGGCAGAAACCATAGTATTTTTGGGGAAAGAAGTTAGATTATATGAGAATTTGTATTTACTATACTTTGCCTGGCAGAAGCATTTTGTTAAAGAACATATATGGTCCCTGCTTTCAGGAAGTAAAATCCTAGAATTTTAGAAGCACACACTAACATGCTGATGATTGTCTCAGAAGGGGCTCCACTGTGTCTGTACCCTCTCCCACCAGTCAGGGCTATAAATATATCAGTACTCGAGAGGATGTCATTTAACTGCTTGATTTTATTTGTTTGTCACTTCATACAATGGCATGATAATGTTTCCCCTTGGAACTGGAGTGTATCATTCAGTGCTCTCCAGAGGGAAAGAACCAATAGACTATATATATGGGTGTGTGTGTGTGTGTGTGTGTGTGTGTGTGTGTGAGAGAGAGAGAGTGGGTTGGGAAAAGATTTATCTATTTTAAAGAATTGGCTCGTGAAATTGTAGAGACTGGCAAATCTGAAATTCGTAAGACAGGCCAGCAGGCTAGAAATTCAGGCAAGATTTCCATGGTACCGTCCTGAGGCAGGTTTCCTTCAGCTGATTGAATGAGACCCACCAATATGACCAAGGGTAATCTTCACTTCAGATCAGCTGATTGTAAATGTTAATCATATCTACAGAATACCTTCACAGCAACATCCAGACTAGGGTTTAGCACCACAGCTGGGCACTGTGGTCCAAGCCAGGTGGACACACAAAATTAACCATCGCTTAGCATGAAGGCTTATCAGTTAGCTTTTGCTAAACAAGTAAAATAAGTCAAGACAAATAATTTAATTTATTTTTAATTTTTTAAAAAGATTTTATTTATTTGAGAGAGAAAGAGAGCTCAAGCAGGGGGAGGCGCAGGGGGAGAAGCAGACTCCCCAGTGAGCTGGGAGCCCGATGTGGGGCTCGATCCCAGGACCATGAGATCATGACCTGAGCTGAAGGCAGTCACCTCAACTGATTGAGCCACTCACTTGCCCTCGTCATTATTGCATTTAAAAAATTGTCACCGAGGTGAGAGTTAAGTACATGTTATTGTTATTGAAGGAAGATTAGAGCAGCGATCTAAAAAAGGTTGTATTTTTCCTCTCGGCAGTGTAGTGCATCTTAACCAAAGGTGTCATAGCTAAGTGAGTCCAGAATAGTAGAGAGGCAAGAAATCTAAGAAGGGATGACGTGCTTCTTGCAAATTGTCTGAGGCTTGTTCTGTGCTGCAAAGGCAGTGTCTTCTTTGGAACTTCAGGACACAGAGCCTAACCGTGGGGAATTGTGCTGTCCATTCAGCCGCAGAGAGGACTTTGAGTTAATGACGAGGTTTGGGGTGGTGTCCTTGAGTGGTTCCAGTGTCAGCGGCACTGATTTCAGTTGATCGTAATTGAAGACAGCTCTGAGAACTTGTCATCTTTTTTCTTTCCAAAACATTTATTTTGTTTTTCAGGGGGGAGACATAATCGTTTGTATCAAAAATGTTTTTAACTGGCACCTGTGGTTTTTGGAGTGCAGTGTGGAAGAGAGTATGCGCACGTCGGGGGTGATGGGGAGAATCACTGGGGGCGAGTCTGGCTCAGAGCAGCCCGCTCCATGTGACACACCTCAGCCCGCTCAGGGAGGGGAGTCCCTTCTGACAGTGCACTGCAGTAGATCGCCTTCAAAGGAGGCGTTTGTCAAGTTTGATCAATCCCCATAAAATCAGTTAGGGAAACCTGACTATAATCGAGGTTGAAGAACAGTACTCACAGCCCATTTCAAGTCTTCCAAGACACTTACGTAAGTTATTTAAAGTTAGCAAGCTGTCAAATTATCTGTATTAAATGTTGATGATTTGAAAGGAAATAATTATTCAGAGATGTCCATTTTAAGTGAAAATTAGATCATAACATTACACTTGCACCTCTTAACGAGGGCCATTTGTCTTTGGTGTATTCTAGAAAATAGAATTTATGACTCTGAGAAAATAGATTTTATGACTCTGAGAAATCTAGGTAAGTCAATCCTGCTACAGAAATAGAAATTTCTTCCACGATGTAAGTTTTAAATAGCCACTTTCTTTTAAATTCACTGACCGCTCTCACTTCATTTTGAAGCCTGGACATAACCATGATGCCATTTTCACATTTTTATTGTCGCTGTAACCTGTCCATTCTTTCACTTCACTTTTTCTGTTTCTGTTTGTTCCTGTTAGGCGCACCATTAGCACTTGGTGTTTGGTAATCTCGGTACTGTTCTCAGGGTGTGGCTCTGTGGTGGACTTGTGCCCTGTGGCTAATCCTGGCACGTTCCAGGAGCATCCGGAAGGTTCTTTGCCTCAGGCCACCATCAGTAAAACACCTGAACTGGTGGGAGGTTAGAAGAGGCTGATTCATCATTTGAAGTTTATCTTCTTCATCAAAGAATTTTTTCTTTTCCTTTTTAAAATAAGTTTCTTCTTGCTAACCTGTGTTAGGGTTAGGACAGTGACTCAACCAAGAATGATCACACAGGGGCTGCTACTGACTCCTAGTGACCAGAGGCCAGGGATGTTGGGAAACCGAACAGCTCCCACGTCAAGAATTATCTGGCCCAATATGCTGATAATGATGTTAGGAAGCCCTGGGTTAGAAGAATTAAAACAAGCCAGATCCTTAACTCAGGCAGAGGAAATTGGCTTAAGTTGTATATAATTTTATTCAGCTGGAAAGAATTCTAATGATCTTCTAAAGGAGTTTTTATTTTTAAAACTAAAGCTTACCGGGGGGTGCCTGATCTCTGAAACAGAGAAAGAGGCTGCTCCTCAGTCGGTGGGTGGTGGGCGGCAGGGTGGGATTACCCAGGAACAGAACCTGAAAAACACTGATCTAGTCCAAACTCCTTATATTGCAGATGAAGAAATTGAGGGCCCCGAGAAAGAAAATAACATGGCTGAGATCTCTTAGTAAGTCCCTGGCGAGGAGTCTTGTTCTAGGACTGACCCCGGGTCCTCCATTCTTTTTACTCCATAGTAATAGCACAGAGGGGAGAGAGGACTAGCCTTGTGGCTTTGTCGTATTGTATCGCAGAGGATCCCAAGGGGCCAAGCTGTATCTAAATAATCATTTGATTTGAACTTGGAAGGGGAGCAGGTATCTTTTTAGCACCTGTTTTCCTGGTGGCTGCCCAATCTGGCCTTCTTTATTGTTGTTGACATTGATTTTCCCCCGCAGCCTCATAGGTCATAGGATAGGAGTTTAGCAGTCTGGTCATTTTACAGACTCCATCTAGAGAGGTGACGTTGACTTACAGTGTCTCCTGGCAAGTTGATGGCTGGCAGAATTGACTCGAATCAAGAGCCCTGCCGTTCTAGGACAGTCCTCCTCCTGCCACACCATGATGCCACCTCTCCGTGCCTCCACCTTAGAACGCTACCAGCCACATCCACACACGGGAAAGATGCTCGGGGTCCCTCTCGCAGGAGTGCACCCGGCTTTCAGTGTGTGAGTTTGTAAGAGATCTTCGAAGTCTTGTGAGGGTTACAACATAAAGTTCAAGAGTCATTTCTTGAGATCAGTTTTCTTTAACTACTGTCTTCCGTTGACCCCATATTTTTTCTTTGCTCTTTTCCACTTTCCTTCTCTGCTGTAAATCTCTGGTGGAGTTGTTCTGTATGCTAATTCAAGGAAAAGCAATAAGGAAAGTACCGCAATTTTACCTCATATTTGTTTAGAGCTTGATACTTTTTTAAAATTTAATTTAATTTTTTGTGTGTATATTCCAAAATTCATTGTTTATGTACCTCACCCAGTGCTTTTAATATACAATTTTATAAAAATACTGTTGAGGTAGAACATAACATGCAATAAATGCACAGATCTCAAATGTGTAACCTGGTAAAGCCCACAGCTGTGGGCGTCCGCCACCCAGATCGAAATACAGAATGTTTACGTCTCTCTGGAAGCCTTCACAGTCAGGAACCCCTGGCACCCGATGTTACCACTCTTCTGACACCTGTCACTGGAGAGCAGTTTTGCCTATCCTTAACTTTATTCATCCATGATGTTAGAGTTGTTCTTTCTGTATTATGACTATATACTACTCCCTTTTATGGTTATACCACAATGTATTTATGCATTCTCCTGATAATGGGCATTTGATTGTTTCCACACTTTGGCAATTATGAGTAAAAATGCTGTAGATACTTTTTTAAAGATTTACTTATCTGTTTTAGAGAGAGTGGGAGAAAAGAGAGCAGGGGAAGGGGCAGAAGGAGAGAGGGAGATAGAATCTCAAGCAGATTCCCTGCTGAGGTCAGAGTCTGACATGGGGCTCAGTCCCATGACCCTGAGATCATGACCTGAGCCAAAATCAGGAGTCAGACACTTCACTGACTTAGCCACCCAGGTGCCACTAAAAATGCTATGGATATTCTTGCACCTGTCATTTGGTGGACATGTATTGGGCATTTTCCTAGGAATTGGAACATACAATCTACAATATGACAAAGCAAGTTTGCATACTTTATTTCGTCTGAGACTCGCTATAACCCCATGCGATAGGGTGAGTAGTAGTAGTCTTATTTTGTTAATTATAGAAAGGTCAAGCAGCTTGCCCAGGGTTACTGAGGAACTGACACAGCTAAGGTTAGGGTTTTGTTCTCCTACACTAAGTTGTAGGATTTCTCTCCTGTGCAATGCTGCCTTTATAACACTGAACATTGAACTCAGAAGTATGTCCTTTTAGACAAAATACATGCAAACAGACTTGTCCTTCCTGATGCTTTTATATGTCTGAATTATGGGTGAGTCTTTGGAATCACCTGAGAGTGTCAGAGTCAGCCCAGTGGAAGCCATGTGATTTTAATTTGGGATTGGTAACCATCTGAGCATGAGGTGATTGTTAGTTTTTAGTCTTCTGGAGGGATTAGACGGAAATTTCTATACAGGTGTTATCGACTCCATTTCTCTGCTTGTATCCAGGATCGTACTTTAGTGTGCTTGCAAAGTAATAGTTCATCCATTTCATAAAGCTCTCCAAGTAAGGACACTCTTTCTTGGTAACCCCAAGTAAATCCTGGTGGTTTGAGGAAGGAGGAGTGTGTCACACAAGTGTCCTTTCTGTTTGTTCTCAACTTCTGAGCATTGCAGAGGGAAAGAACACAAGAGAAGATGAGAGCTGGCTCCTGCCCCTTCCTGCTGCATTCAGAGAATCTGCTGCTTCTATTGAGAAAGCAGGCCAGCCACTGAATTCTCTGCTGTATCTCTAGCTTCCCGTCACACTGCACAGCCTGCAAATTACTTGCAGTTAAAAACTGATGAAGAGGAGTGATATGTGTAAGGGATCAGCCTTGCCTGGGGCTTTGAGGAGATAACCGATGGCAGCCCAGCTCTTAGCCATCATTTGCTTACACAGAAGTACGGAGCAGATCTGCCAGGAAAATCACTTGCAGTTGTTTAAAGAACTTGATGGAAGTGAGAGTTTGCCTGCTGCTGCTCCTGCCTTCCTAGGACCTTAGCCTAGTCTCCAATATGTGCCGTTGTGTTTAACTGTATGTAGCGCGGTCACACTGTGCAGACAGCCCTGTCCTCATTTATCTGGCAGCTGGGAAAGGGGCTGTGCGGTGAGGAGGAGATGGAGTTGGGGGCTTGTAGAGGCTGTGTGCCAGGAAACGTTAGGGATTTCCTGGATTGGGACCTACCATGCCGCCTCTTACCAGCGATGATAAAGGATGTGGTGGATGGCAGAACTGCTGAGCCCAGGGAGTGTGTCGGTCTTCAGAAGGTGCTCAGTGGGTTAAAGCCTCCTCCTTCAGCTCAGGTCATAATCTCAGGGTCCTGGGATCGAGCCCCACATCGGGCTCTCTGCTCGGCAGGGAGCCTGCTTCCTCCTCTCTCTCTGCCTGTCTCTCTGCCTTCTTGTGATCTCTGTCAAATAAATACATAAAATCTTTAAAAAAAAAAAAAGAAGAACAAAGTAAAAACCACTTTTAGTAATGATAATTAGGATTACAATCTAGAGTTTCTTAGATATCTTGGAATCTAGGCAAGAACAGAGTTTGATCTTTAGACATACACCACATGCAAATACATGTGTGAATAATTTTTCTGTACTTGGCCCTCAGATATCTTTATTAATCATCAGCCAAAGTACGTAAATAGGATTAGTGATACAGAAGCTCCTTTACAGTTCTGTTGCAGACCAGGGCTCTCCACCCCCCTTGCTCGCCTTTCCTGCCTCTCATACCAGTGATTCCCAGTGTTGGGCATGGTCCAATGTAAGGTCAGCAGGGGCTATGGAGAGACCCATAAATGTCCTTAGAAGGTTAATTCCTTGCTCTCTCAGTCAAAACTGTAGTTAATGAATGGTGAGGTGGTTTTGACTGAGGGAAAACAAAGTCCAGGAGGGAGGTTGAGTCAAAAGCAAACCATCATGGCCATGTCTGCGGTTCCAGTTCTGCCAGTACAGCCTCCACTGTCGCCTCTTGTTCCTGTGTGCGTGAGTTTCTGGACACGAGGGACAGAAGGACCTGCAGCACTGGCTTCCTGAGACTTGCTGCACAGGTCTGCACTTGAGACTTGAGATTTGCACTTGAGACTTGGCGGCACTGGAGCCTAATGTTTAAGAGAGACATGAGTTCACGGTTTGTCAGAGACATATTTTAACCTATTTGTGAGGTTTCAGAGGCCTCAGTGGTGTCCGTTGTATCATAACAGGAATGTACAGGGAAGGCAGTTCTTGCCATGTTTTCATGCTGAGGTAGTGAGAAGAGTAGAACTACACCTTTCCATCCTGGGTGGAGGCAGCTGCGGGGGAGCAGAGGGGGCTCGGGGTCTGGAAAGCTGGCTCACTGTGTGCGCGCTCCGTGCACATGGACCCTGAGGAATGCTGACAGGGAGCGGGATGCCCCCCCTTCCAGCTCACCCCTTTAAAAACACTCCTTCAGGTTTGGCTCTGCTGCCATTTCAGATATGATACCGGAAGGTAGATCACCTTCGGGTGTTAGATAAGTGGCTCACAAAAACCTAGCTCTTATATGCAGTGACTGCATGCCTTGAGGAAAGGAGACCCCACTGCTGTTTCGTGGAGGGACAGGACAGAGAGCAGAAGTGTTCAGATGATTTTCAAGGGCACCCAGTACCCTTTCAAAACCTGAAATTCATCCCTAGATCCTTGCAGACTTCAATTCAAGGCCCTTGCTTTTCTGCACATCTGCTGTTTAGAAGCTCCAGGTCTTGAATACTAATGCTGAGCAGAAGCATGCACTAGAAACTTCCTCATCCACCTTCCTTTTCATTTATTTCCTAACACTGTTTGAAGGATTTCCAGAAAAGGAATTGTCCAGCCTTCTAAAAGCTCCCCCATTTTTGTGTTTCACATCATTTACAGGAAGTCCTTCCTTTTGTCCTCGGTTAGAGTTGAGGAATGAGATTCTAATTGCTGAGTTCAAACACTTGATTCTTAGGCTCCTTTCAGGAGAGACCAAGACATACTGGTTTGGGGAGTCTGGTTCTTTTCCTAACCCTAATGAGCACACATATCCTCTCTGGAAGCAGAAATGGGAATATTGGGTGTCCTCTGCACCTGGTATGGGCCCTCCGTGGGGTCACTGCCTTGGCGAGCCATGTTTCCTCCCTCTTCACAAGAGGGAGTGGGTGACTCACTTGGTGACGAGTGAGTGTGGGCTATTCAACTTCAAAATCATTCTTCTCCAGGGCCAGAGGAAGGCGTGGTTTCTTTGAGGCCATTGCAGTGACACTTTGGGGATGAGTGGGCCTTCTTAGATCTGCCTGTGGCGCTGCTAGGAGACAGTGCCCTCCATCCAAAGAGGCAAAAATGTCACTGTGGTGTCCCTGACTTTCTTTTCACAGTTCCTGGAGCCTAAAGAAAATCCAAAAGAAGACACAGCAGCCGTATTTGCAGAAGGTGGTGACGTGGATGATTTAGTAAGTGCTTTTAATACATACCAGGTGTTCTCTGGATTGACATCGCCCGAGCCGTAAACACAGCCACAGCGCTGCTTACCGTGGACCTGTTTCTTGTTTGGGTTTTAATTGATGACACACCAGAAGCTCCCTCCACTATTATTTATTGCCATTATAAATTTAATCAGATAGGTAATTTCATAATGGAAATTCCTGTGCTCTCTGGTTTCACTTATATTGTTCATTCAGCTTAATCTTCTCCTGTGAAGGACTGGAAAGAGCTGGCGAGGCCATTCCTTTAGTAGCAGAATGTCATAATTTACTGAAATTGCTCTCAACCCAAATAAACAATACAACATGCAGTTTGTGTGGGTTGACGAATAAAAACAGCCTTTCGGAAGCCTAATTCTTGAATGTTCTCAATTAACTTAATGTAAACAAAATTGGCTGATAGGCGTTTGGGGGTTTCTGGACCTTCTCCCGCCACGTCTGGGTGCCTGGGAGGCAGTGTCAGTGTTGGCTTTGTATCCATCTTTCACGGGTGGAGGCTTCCTGCCTATAAGCCTCACGTGACAGCTGATTCCAGTAAACACTCTCAGTCCGTTTGTGGAGAAATCCTTAGCTGGTAATGAGATACTTGGTATTTAATGCCTACAATAGGTAGCAGTGAGTCGGTGTGCAAGCCCAGCTCTGCCACTGGTGAGGACAGCCGTTGTTGTTAAATGGTCTCCCACCGGAGAGGCAGTGGTCCAGAGTTGGCTCCCTTCTAAAAGTATTGTTTTTGTTCACAGCTGGACTTGATCTAGGTCGTGGCTGCGTGGGGAATCTACGAGAGTTGCCATCGCTATCACGCCGGGAGCTCTGTCCAGAGGAGGCCCTTCAAGGGGAACGGGAAGCTCTGGAGATGGTCCCCATAGGTCAAGTGGAAGTGACTCTCCTAATTCTCTGGAATGAATATTTACATATGTAAGGGATAATTTCAGTCCCACGTTTATAAAGAATCCTTGTTATTTTCTCATCGGTGTATTATTTCTTTTGTGGTCTTTATTGATCTCAGTGTATAATGCCCGTACTTTGAAGTTTCTGGAAAATGGATTTCCTCCTGACCTGGTATGTTGGTGAGGATTGCGGCCCCCATGAAGCTGTCTTGTCCACAGCTATGGCATGTCACTGGTGAGTTCCTCAGTTCTCCCCCAGAGGTGGAGTCCTCGGTCGGATCCTCCAGCGGCAGTCACACCGGTGCTGATCCAATGGTGGCATTAGTTTCTTACCAGCAGAAGGGTGGGTTTGGGAAATCATGGCTAAGGGCTGGCTCTCTCTTTTTCTTTAAGCCTTTGAGTCCCCACATTACGTCAGCTGTGTGTATAGGTGGTTTCCTTAAGCAGGGCGGGAGGGGGGAGCACCACTGCCCCACGTATTGAGCTGTGGCAGTGCTCTCATGAAGAAACGACACCCTTTTGGCCCAGCCTCTGACATATCAGCAAACCCTAAAAAAGAAAAGAAAACAAAATGCAGAGGTTCACCCCCCAGTTAGGATTTTATCATTTCATTACTGCCTACTTACCAGTCTCACAGGGAGAAGGTATGGTTGTGTTCTTCTTCCTTTCTTCTTCCTTCTTCCTGTCCCATTCTTTTCCATTTCTACCCGAGTCTCTTTTCCGCTCTGTCTGGGTGATGTTTCCTTTCTTAAAATAAGAAAATAGCAAAACCCCGCTTTGTCCCCCCAGACCTCATTCCTTCCCTGAGTTCTAACTCCTTCCTTGGTATCCCAAACTCCACGGTGCCCAGTCTCCCTTATCCTCTGCACCCCTGCAAACGGTCACTGCTTCCCTTCATTTTGCAAAGGTTATATTAAAGGTATAAATGGCTGGATATAAGTATAAATAAATGGTTGTCACTCATTATGAATCATCTGCGAAAGAATTTTTCAGTGCTGTGCTGGGGAATTAGAGACCCTCTATGCATTGCTTAAAAACAACCCTCCACAACAGAACATTGTTCAGTCAGCTGAGTTGAGAGAGGAGTGGTTCACTTGAGCCTCTAGGACACCCCCTCAATACTGTGCACACCTTAGCCAGTCTTCTTCTTTTTTTTTTTTTAAGATTTTATTTATTTATTTGACAGAGAACACAAGCAAGGGGAGCGACAGAGGGAGAGGGAGAAGCGGGCTCCCCGCTGAGCAAGGAGCCTGATGAGGGGCTTGATCCCAGGACCCTGGATCACAATCTTGAGCCAAAGGCAGTAACCTTTGAGTTAACCAACTGAGCCACCCAGGTGCCCCCACCTTAGTCAGTCTTGATATCCAGGTGCCCATTTGAAGCAACCCCCATGAAGGATGCCATCTGTATCTTACTGTCTAGTTGGGTGGTTGGAGCCCAGGGGATGTTTGTGACTTGGACAGATCTGAACCATTTCGTATGAAGAGGGAAAACTTTGTACTCTAAAGTCTGTATTATGCTCATCGGATCCACCTGGGGGTATGAATGAGGTCAGTGGGTATGGCCTGATAAGATTGAATCACTGGTCTTTGGCAGTTTGCAAAGTTCCCTCTTGGAGACAGCCCTTCTGTCTCCAGCCCTTCAGACCAGGAAGAGTTTGAATCCTGTTAGTCCTTTAGATCTGATACTTGCTGATTTGTATTGTGCATTGTGGGATTATTTGTGCTTCTCTAACCCCACTTTTACCTAAATTATCCAAATACCTGAAGAAAGAGGTGCATTTAACACTCTAGGGAGAGAAAGGATAAAATTAGCTGTGCAGTGTCTGAATCCATGTTCTGTAGGCACAGTGTACGGGCTGTGTGTCTTCGGTCAGAGCACACCCTCGTGAGCAACGGCATGCGTGATGTTCCGGTTGGGCGCCCCGAGGTCCCATTTCCCTGAGACGAGTTTTGCAGATCTGGAGAACTCCCTGGCGTTCTGACCGCTGTGACCTAGAGAGCAGCAAGTGGTAATACAGGATCGTCTGCCAGCCACGGCTAGCCCTCGGAGGCCTGTCTGTCCCACAGATGATAGGTTTGCGTGGTGGTCGGAAGTCACAGGCCATCATTCCTGCCACCTTTGGTCTTCTGTGGCACCAACACATACTGACTTAGAGAGGAGGTGGAGCTAAAGGAGGGGACTCCCCACGGCCCCTCAATCACACCCAAATGCCCCCTCTAGGGTATGTGCTGCCCCCCTGTTAAGAACCACTTCTAAATGTTGGAGTTTGATTGCCACTTAATTTACATAAAATACTAGAATCTTGGAAAATTATTTAGAAAACCATGTTGAGAATAGGCTTTTTTTTTTTTTTTTTTTTTAAAACCTAGTCCCTGATGGCTTTGAAAATAAGTGCACACATACATATTTCTGTTTGGAATATGTTCGGTGGTAATGACTTGTCTTTGCAGCTGATACGATTTAAGCAACAGATTTTCTGTTTGGTCCACTGTCTCCCCTTGGCCCCCTTTGCTCCCAGTATTGTAGGTTCAGAGCCCAAGCTGGTCCTTCGTTTAGAGTCGCTGCCCGGAGAGGATGCAGCATGGGTAGGGAAGACACTAGGCTAGCCCAGATCTGAAATCGGTTCTGCCTCTGGTGCGCGCTGTCTGACCTTTGTCATTGTGCCCGACTGGTTACCGGCCTCAGAGCATGCCGGTGAGCAAACTTTTGTAAACTGCAACATGCTTTATTCAGAAAAAGCCTTATGGTCTTATGAAAACCCAAAATAGAGGGTACGGGCAGAACTTTTGAGTAGGTCCGCCTTCCTGTCTTTATTTCTGTCTTCTTTCTTTTAGAACCTTGAATATACCAGCGCTAAGTTTCATAATTATCTGTTGCTGTTTTACTTAGGCTTTCTTTCTAGTTATTACATGAAAATTACAGTCTCAGTGTGATTAAGGTAGGGGGTTAGAGCCCAGGGTAAGTGTTGGTGGTCTGGTAAGGTAACCATGTGTACCAGTTTACTTGGGCATTACTGTCCGGACGTAATCATCATCATCATCATCTTCATAATGCCCTTTTTCACTCTCCAAAGTGGCCTTCTAATAGGGATTTTAGATTATATTGTCCCCCTAGATTTTGACCATATTAAGTTAGTATCAAAACCAGGGCCCAAGGAATGGCCGTATCCTCCTGCCTTGCCAAATACCCCTTTCCCATTAATGCCCTGCGGGAACTCAGCACATACAGCAGACAGCAAAGTGGAAACCAGCACAGAACAGCTCAGGGCTTCATCTAATAGTCTGCTGCCTACCTCCAGGTCTTGCCCCCAGCCGGCTGCGAGGCCTGGGACAGAGCAGGAACATCGTTCTTGTCTGGCCGGCAGCATGGAGCAGAAGTAGAAATGCCTATGGAGGTTAGTGTCCATATAATGACACCTGATAAACCATCCAGTCATCAGTCACATTTGTAAGTCCTCCTCCCTCTAGTGGGAGAGTATCCAGAGGGTGATGGGGACACGGGGCTTCCTCCAGCCTACACTGGCCCTTCCGTGTAGGTCAGTCCCCCTGCTCAGCAGTTAAATTCCCAGCTTGGTAGTGTTGGCTTCCTGTGGTCACCTTGGAAAGAAAGGAAGCACCTCTTTTCTCCATCTGAACCTAACTCCAGACTCCATTTACTTCTGTTTTTGAGAGAGACATAATGCCATCGTGTTTCCATAGTGCTGCATGCTCGAGACTCCTAATGTCAGTAACACTTAGCTCTGTGGCCCTAGCAAGTCCCTTAACTTCTGTGAGCAACAGAATAACGGAGTTACTTGTGTTTCATCTGTGGGCAGGATGGCCTACAGATGTCCTGTCCTGAAGACCGGACCTTCTCTGTCAAAGGGGGGTTCATATCTATAGCTTTGCAGGGGCTGCTTGAATAATGGGAACGGAGCAGGTGCCGTAGGTAGAGAAGAGGCAACTGAGACACGTGTCTCATTCCCAGCCTTACAGTTTACATTTCCCAGGCCCGCCTGCCTTTTGCTCTGCAGCATCGCAGGTGGGTAAGTGCTCTGCCAAGCCCCAGAGCATGTGTCTTCTATCATGTCTTAGCTCGGGAGAACCTCTGGTTTTCTGTCTGCCCTCTCACCGTTTCAGGATGCTGGGAATGATGGGAGCCCCCGCAGGGCCAGAGTGAGGATCCGTGAGCACACGGTGGGACAGCAGGGTGGGGAGAGACCTATGGAGGAAGGTGACGCCGCAGGGAAGCTTGAGGAAACAGACATGGCAGTGGTCTTGTTCTGGCTCATTTCCACCCTTTCTTTTGATGAACGTTATGTTATAAATGAGGGGGGAGGTGTAGAGGGGTGGTCAAGGCGGGTGCCTGTGGGACCTGGAGAGCCAGGGAGGAAAGCATACAGACCTGGGATTTCAATTTTGTCGTTCAGGGCTTCATGCAGTCTGGGCATTCGGTGATTTCATAAGTCCTTTTCCATCCGTCTTCCCCCTAGAATTTAATTTCTACCAGAAGTCACGAGTAAGAGCCCATCCCCGCATCAGACAGATGACGTTTCAGATCTTGCCACTAACACCACCTGGTCTTAAGACTGTGGCCCTGTTACTCACGGGCTCTTAGCGCTGGTTTCTGAGCCATCAGACAGGGTTTGTGGTCCCGCACGGCCAGGCTGAAGGAGGATGACCCCCACGAATGGTTGGCACCTGGTAAGTGCACAGTACATACTCCCCATTACCAGCCTCTCCGATGTTATATTCCTCCTCTACGCCAGCATCTGTCCAGCTTTAAACTGCCCGGCACTTGCACTACTGGGCACCCCAGTCCTGCGTGGATCAGTGACAATGTTCAGAGAAACGACTCCATCTCTGTCCTCCCCTTGCTCTGTGGTCTAGGGACATCCCCTGGCATGCCGTCTGCTTCCTTTTACAGAATGGACACCTGCCTCTCCAGGAGTGTTGGAGCAGAAGACAAGGAATGGGAAGCTCCCTCAGAGAAAGGGCAACTTGGGTTCTAGATGGGCAGAGACGTGTGTGCACGTGTGTGTGTTATGTGTTTCAAGTCTTGGCACCTCAGCAGGTTGGTCACATCACAATGTGTCACTTGGCTCCTTGATTTAACGACTTTCCTCCCCCATCTCCAGCTCCGTGGGCCCTGGGTCCTCCAACGGCTTCAGGGTTGGATGCCTTTTATAGGCTATTTTGGTTAGTGTCCCGATAGGGATTTAAGCACCACTCTTGAGCTGCTATGGGCCCCCTGGCAAAGGGAGGCAAGGGAGAACACGACTTTTATTAATAGTTTAGACCAAGAAGACATTCAGAGTTTTAGGACTGAAAGGGGTGTGTGTGTGTGTGTGTGTATGAGAGAGAGAGAGAGAGAGAGAGAGGGAAGGAAGAGGGGTGACAACAGTTCCTGACTTAACAGGCACCACGCACACGTGCACTCACACACTACACCTACAGGTATATGCCTGTGCCCGCAGGCACGCGTCCTTGCATACATTCCCTTGCTGGGCCACTGCGTTCATTTCTGAGAGCGTCTTGTTATAAGGGACCAGTCCTTGGGTGAGGAGCCCACTGTTCTTCAGTAGGACTTTATCTTAATTACACCAGCAACAACCCTATTTCCAAATAAGATCACATTTTGAAATACTGGGAATTAGACTTTAACCTCGCTTTCGTGGGAAACCAGAGTCAACCCATAAGAGCCACGGAGGTTGGGTGTGATGTCTGCAGGGGACAGACGTGGAGTCAACAGGAAAGAGCGGCGTGGCGCCGGAGAGAAGGTGGGTGGAGTCAGACACACACAGAGGCATGTGTGAGTGGGGCCTTTGGGGATTGTGTTTTTGTGTCTGTCAGCTATCTAGACAGCACCTGAAGGACCGAAGGCACTCAGTAAGTTTAGTCTGTATGTTTAAAAAAAAAAAAAAAAAAAAGCGTGTGCCTACACTGATGAGTTTGCTGTTCTCGCTCAATGGGGAGGTAATGTTTGTGCGTCTTGTGTGAGTGGAAGGGGTCAGAAGGCTGGATTATGAAGGATCTACCGTTGTGAAGGGTTTATTGAGAACGTGAGTGTGAGCCCAAGTGTTCGATAAATGCTGGCAGTGATTGCTGTGCATGTGAGTTCATGTCCTGATGTTCATGAATTTGCACGTGAGGGAGACAGTCACCTAGTCAGTGTCTAGTCCCAGCCCTGTGGCCCTGTCCCTTCACGATTGCTCTTCTGCGCGTCGTGTGGGATCTTACCCGGGACTGCATCTGGCGAGAGGGGGTGCCTGTCTTGACAGTCCGGCTACCCTGCAAGCAGGTCCCCATGCACGTCTTCTCCCTGACCTGTGTCCTAGGATCTTTGTCTTCGATATTCAGTTTAGTGAACATGCACTGAGCACCCATGGTCTCCAAAACACCCCTGCGCCCCCAGGAGATTAGAACGGGACAGCGTACTGCTCGTCCTGAAGAAGTTCACGGACAGCCAGAATCTGCCCGCTGAGAAGGGCTGCAGAAGGGACCCCAGAGAGCTCTACGGGCGCTGAAGGAGACATGACGTTCAGTCTTGGTAAGCGGGGACACTTTCTGGAGTTGGTGGCATGTCAGCCGGGCCACGAATAGGACAGAATCTAGTAAAGAGGGAAGAGCGGGGCGGGGTTCAGGCCGGTTCGGGAAGGTTTGGTTTGGCCGGGGGATGCGTGATGGACAGTGATGGGCAGTGATGGGCAGTGGTGGGGAAATGCCGTCTTGGAAAAGAGAAGTGCAGCCCAGTGGCGTGCAGCAAGGATGGGAGAGTGCAGGGAGGACTGCTGGGCAGCCACTGGGAAGCCTGCAGGGAGAGAGTGCGGGTCCAGACAGGCCCCCAGGAAGTGGGGAGGAGGGGTGGCCGAGAGCCCATCCCGTGGGCGGCCACCAACAGCCACGTGGCAGTGGAAGTCCATCTCTCCCCTCCCGCTTGGGTCCTGACATGGTGGGGAACCAGGGCCAGTGTCAAGGGCATGTGCCCCTCTGCGCCGTTCTGTGCAGGTGCCAGGTGGAGTTCGCTTGTCCCCCAGCCTCTCTCCTTTCCTCCTCTCCCCGGGCCACCTGGCTGCTCACTACTCCACCTTGACACACCTGTCCCTCCCCCTCCTACCTCAGCCACAACCTTCTCTGACCTTTCCCCCCCTTTCAGGGCCGCGCTTACAATCTGCCACCTCTGCAAAGCTCTTGGCTGTGCGTCACCCTTCTCTACCTTTCCCTGTGGTCTGTGGAGCAGAATAAGCATGAGGTTGCTGGCCGGCCCGCCCCACCTCTGTGTACTCCATCCTGTCTGGGGTCCTGTCCCCTGGGGTCCACGCTTCATGAGAAGCCCCTGGGCTTCGTGAGAAGTGGGGTAAGAATCACAGGGGCTGCTCACTGGGGAAGTTTTGGGCGGGGCTACAGATCCCTGCTCCCCCGGCAGTGGGCCCCAAACTTTGCTCTACATAGAAACCACCCCCGCCCAGGAGCTCTTAGAAACCCCATGGCCCAGGTCATGGACCTGCTGATTGAATCCGAATTCAGGAGTCAGGCGTCCTTGTGCATAAAGATCGCCAGCTGATTCCACATGTGACCGAGTTTGGGCACCATCTCCTGCTGTTTTCCTCCTACTCTTGGCAATATCTGCCTCTAGATATCTGCCCGGAGGACGCTGGCAGCAGGCTGGCTGGTTGCGCCTTAGGTAGCTTGGAGGCCTTTGGTCTTGTGTGTCTCAGAGCGGGAGGGCACAAGGTCGGGATTCTTCCTTGGTCTCCTTCCTTCCTGGCTTCTCCTTTTCTCTTCCCTTTCTCCGACCTAATTAAATCCTGGTCAGGGAGGCAAGAGTATTCTCCTCCCCACACAGAATAAAACAACCCCCCCCCCACACCTAATGAAAGCAGAGGGAGAGTGCTTGTCTAGTCCCCGCCTCGCGCATGTCTGTTCTGACTTCTACACAGTCCTATTACAGGAAAGGGAAACCAACCTCGGTTTCAATACTGTCTCCCCCCAACTTTGGTTCCCCAGCAATGATTTTCTTTTTTAAGCGTTGTAATCCTTCCCCTCAAATGAAAGCCTGTGCAGAAGCTTAACCTCTATGACAGATAGCAGTGGGGCTGTTCCCGTTGAGAAAATCCCTGGTGGCCAGGCAGGGTACCTCTGCCCCCCACCCTCCGGCCCCGCCCCCCGCCCCCGGGCAGTGGGGCAACCTCAGAGTAGTGGGGAAGTCACCAGGGGAGGAGAGGAGCCCCTGGGTCTGGAGCTAGCTCCACAGGTCACGCCGTCTGTTGGCCCCAAGTTTCTTACCTGTAAACTCAGAATGGGATGCGGGAGAGGGAATTCCCTCCTCCCATCCACATTTGAACCAGAGTAGCTCCTTCTCCGCTTTCTTTACTGGGAGGACGGGCAAGATACTGTCTGATCATAGAGCTCCGTGACTTTACAAAGTTCAAAAACACTGGAGTACCTGAAGGCTTGAAAGGTACTTCCAACTGATTTTCATTCATTTCCTCCACAAAGATTTATGGAGTCCCTACTGTGTGCCAGGCACTGTTCTAGACATATCAATAAATAAAACTGACAAATACACCAATATCCAAGACTGAGCACCTTCACCATTCTCAGGGAGCCCCTGAGGCTTTGTAACAAAGGAACAGGTCTCCCCTGTTAAAATTCAGCCCTTGGATCACATGCCGTTTCCCTGATTGTCACCCCATTTCCATACAAGGAGGCAAACAGACACGTAAAAGATACAGATGCAGAGAGCTCGGGACTTTTCCTTACAATCCCACAGTGACCCTGTAGGGAAGGCAAAACTGGACCACTGAAGCCATCTCTCAGTGAGTCCAAGTGTCCCACACGGATGACCACGGCTTCCTGCCCACCTTCCCTCACCACACTCACGGTTCGCTTCAGCCCAGACCCACACCCTGCCCCTCAGCCATGTCCTTTTCACTTCAAAGTAGCAAAAAGCACAAACACCGACCGGAAGCAGCTGAATATATAATTCAAGGTCATTTCTAGGACATCTCCATCTTTGTTCCTGAGAGTAGGTGAGCCTCACATGACAGGCCATCCAGAGGAGGGACCCAGCCAACCCCCTTTCTTCCTGGTAGTACTATGGTGAAATGATGCCCACTCGCGGGAGAACACCGTTGAGGATATAGAGAAATAGAGGGGCTGTTTTAATGCGTTTTCGAAAATGAAAGTTCATTCCTAGGAGGTTCAAAAGAGACCAAGGCTGCCTCCCTCCATTCCCTGGTTCCTTTTCTGAAAGTGCACCTGTCTCATTCCCACAGCTCAAGGTTTTGGTCCTTAAAAATGGAGACGCTCCTAATAGAGATAATGGTTTAAACTGTTACCAGCTGTTTCTATCTTGGCGCGAATGATAGATCCCAAGCAAATTTCGTCTCAGGGGTAGTGGGACAGCACTGGGGCCTCAGACGTGGGGGAAGAAGTGATAGAGAAACAGACACAGAATTTTTGTGGGCCAAAGGCAACAGGTAGCTCTAGGTTGTGAGGGTGCAAATCGGTACGTACTACGGCTTCATTCAAGTGAGAAGCCCAGGTTGGATCTCAGTCCAATATCTCAGGACCTGTGGGCTACACCAAAAAAGAAGTCTGGTGCCTCTGTCCCAGAGGCAGTGGGGTTCATTCTTGGAGTCCGAGACTTAGCTTCTCTGGGTTCTGATGTGGAGGGAAGCAGACCATTATCACAGATAATGGGGGCCCAAAGGGGCAGCGTTATTTCTGAGCAGGAAGACACCAACATCCCCCCAAATGCAGGCTTCTGGTGCCGTGGGCTGAAGAGCTCTGCTTGCGCCTGAGGCCTACCTTGCAGACATGCTTCCCACACAGTCGGCAGGACAGACAGAGACAGGGACGAGAACGTCCCCGAACACACAGGTCAAGAGAAGAGAGGGTGAGACCCTCTTTTCAAAACCCAATACTCTCTACTCCTGGGAGGAGTGCAAAAATCCATTTCTCAGGAAATGGCCTCCCTGCCCCACTTGGAGAATCTGAGATCTGCATCACCACTGTGCCTTCGCTTAATGAGCGGGGGGCTTCTGGAGGAGGAGACTGCGGGGAACACAAAGGAGAGGAAGGCGACAGGACTGACCCACCATGACCCCACTCCCTTTCAGGCATCGGTCAGAAACGACGGGCTCAAAGATGCTCCAGCTAATTACTTGCCGGCCCTGAGATGGCACTTCCTTCGCCAGTCAAAGTTTTAATTAATCACGCGAGCAGATGGGCTGTCATGGGCCCCAGCAGCCGGGGTAATGAACTCATTTATTACCGGCCTCCGTCAGTGGGAGGCCACACAGGCTTCTGGGAAAAGCAGAGAAGGCTCCTGACGCCAGAGCCCACAACAACACGGGCCTCGGAGGGAGAGTCTCTGGAAATGCCCTGGTGACAGACCATCCACCAGCCGCTAAGGAGGGAGGAAGAGTGTGGCACGGACAGGGTCGGTGGCTCCGGCTGGAGGAAGCGAGCGGAGAGCCTGGTGCTTTCGATGGCGCTAGGTTGGCCTGGTTTGTCCGGTCCCCACTGCACTCACCTGCCTCATGAAGGTCGGGCGGCGTGGGGTAGCCATGACGTATATTCGGAAGCAAGGACATGACAGGATGCGTTGACATGCCAGTTCGCAGAGCTCCGGGGTCGTGTCCTGTGGAGAGTTGCTGTATTTTATGTCCCGGGTTGTCTTACACATTCTCCCTAGTGCCCATTCCATGTTACGTGTGACGAGTATGTGCTGTTATTGAGGAAATGAGGGGGGGGGTGGATCAATGAATAAATACAGAAGAGTGGAGTGCCCAGCTGCCACCGTGGGGGGGTGGGGGAGGGGAGCTTCTACTGAGCCCATTTTGGGTCTGCGATTCGAAGGAGCCCCTGACCTTACAGACCTAATTCTTGCTTGGTGAGATGACCCCATGCCTCTGCCAGGACTGAGGCAGACAGAACACACAGCAAACATGGCCACTCGAGTATGGAAGACCAGGGAACGGGCACAGAGTGTCACAGCCAGAGGGACAGTAGAGGAAGCCTACTCCATTCCCTCGTGGCTGAGGAGGCAGAGCAGAGCGGAGGGTTCATCTAACTAAAGTCATTCAGCTAGTTGGCGGCACTGGGACACCTCGGACCCAGACCTCCAGGCTTCCTGAATCCCCTTTGCAACCTGCTCACCTGGGTGCCCCTGACCTTGGTCCCTCACTGTGCTTAGCCTGCCGTTCGTGTTGGCACCTGTGTTCTGTCTGCAGGGAGGAATCCCTCTAGTCTCCCTCTAGAGTGTGCGGGGGAGAGCCCCTTTGCCCAGCTCCCCCTCGCCCGCGGTAGCCTGAACTCGGTGGGTGTCTCCGGGCACCAAGCCGGGCTGCCACCTTATGTGTGTTCGCACGTGGAGGTAGGCCTGGGCCTCTCTTTGCGCAAAGGGTCCGAGTGTCCGTACCCTGCGGTCCACCTCTCCTGCGTTGCTGGGCCCACACAGAGGACATGGGGACTTTTGGTTGAGCCTGTCTCCTTGCTGACTGTCATGAATATTTCCTAGTGTAAGAAAGCAATGAAGTGCCTTTCCTCCCTGCTCTGAGATAAATCTCTCTAAAAGAAGCCTTTCCTGGAGTTGGCATTCAGTGGCGATGGTACTAGGAGAGAAGACAGGAACAATTTGTCTATGCCTCCCATGTGCCAGGCACTTGCAATAGCACAGCAGGTCGCCTGATCTGCATTGTTGTGAGAACGAGGGTGCTGCCTTCCATGGACGGACCGATGCAAGCACCTTCTACCTCAGCAGTCCCCTATGGGAGGTGCGAGGTCCACAAGCGCCCAGTCACTGTCCCAAGTTCACACACGTAGGGAGGGCTGGGAGTCAAGTTCAGGTTTGGGTGGCCTGGCTTCCGAATACGTGCTCTTCGCACGTTCCCTGCGTGGTCTCCTTCGGAGGACAACTCCGTGAGGCACCGTGGTTGCTCCCCCGACTCCCCGCAGAGGAGAGGTGGACCACCGGGGTTTTTCCAGTCAGCCCCCATAGAGACGTGTTCACATACTCATGGTATCATTGGAGAACAGACCAAAGGCTCAGTGTTTTAAAGGCTCTTCAGAACTGGAAGGAAGCTGCGATTTTGCAGGTTCTGCAGGGATGGTTGGCTGAATCCCTGGCACAGCGCCGGGGGAGGAGAGGGGCTGTGTGTGCAGCTGAAGGCCCAGGCCCGGGGACCAGGCAGGTGTAGCAAGGTGCCCGTGTGCCGGGGGCGTGGGGGAAGGGTAGAGCCGCCGGCCTTAGGGGACTCGCAGCTTGCAGAGACCCGGGCACGGACAGCTGGGTCTCCACAGCTAAAGTGATGGCGAACATGTGATGATAAATGAAAACTCTCATCTTCTTTGGTGCCAGGAATCAGTAGGGAGTGGTGAGGACGGTGGCCTGTGGTGACACATGCCCCCTCTGAAAGGGACAGCTGCTACTCAGTGGTAGTCTTGTGGGACTAGGGACTGAGTGTCCTCATTTTTTCTTTTTTTTTTTTTTGAGAGAAACTATAAATCTAAATTTTTACATGGAAAGATTTTTAATGTGATTTTTTAATGTGGGCTCCGAAGTTTGAAATTTTAAGTTCACATGCTGCCCCTGAGCTGTGGCTTGAAAAGCCCACCGTGGAGGGCGGTGTCCTGTGGCGTTAGCTCGGGTCGACTTCAGGGTGACCGAGCTCTGGGGGAAGCCCAGCACTCCACAGCCCCGCAGGACACACGGGAACAGCGGCAGGTGGCCATGGGGCCAGGGTGATGTCCTTTTAGAACTCCATGACCAAGGGGATCAAGAGGCCCCAAAAAGGCTGACACGGAATTTCTGCCTATTAGTGTATGGGTAGTTTTCATGTAAATTGGAGGACCTGAAGGGCTTTGACTATTCTGGCTGTCCCAAGTGAGGGAGATGAAGTGACTCATGCCCCCTTCAACAGTCCTCTTTCATCCCTCACAATGGCCCTGCGGGCTAGAAGCAGCTGCGTGCTGTTAACAGATTCACATGCGCTAACTGGCCCAAAGGGACACACAGTAAATGGGATGGTAAATTCATGCCCAAGTACATGGCGTCAGACGGACCGGGTTCCCTGGCTCAGTGCTCAGGAGCCATATGGTTTGGAGCAACTTCGAGTTTCTGAGCCTCCATTTTTTGTCATTCTCTGGGAAGCAATACCTGTTAGCTGTGTTGTGGGAGGCCATGATTTAATGTATGGGAAGTGCTTAGCCCAATGTCTCTCACCTAATGAGAACTCAATGAATGTTAGCCGTCACCGTGTCCAAGTGCAGGTCTTCAGATGTCAAAGCCTGTGTTGCCATCGCCTGAGACGTGCCGTTAAGAGTAGGACACGTGGGATTTCCAAGTGTCCGGATGAAAATGAGAACATAGGGTACCTTGGTCGGACTCTATGAATTGATTACATGTTGACATGATTCCTTGGGTATCGTGGGTCGACTAAAATAGATCATCAAAATTAATCTCTCCTGTTTCCTTTTACTTTTCTCATGTGGCTACTAGAAAGTTTGAAGCTCGTATGTTGCTCACATGAAATGTCCATTGGGTAGCACTGGTCTGGAACTTGGAGTCAGAACCATAGGACCTGACCCAGAGCAGGCCCTCAAGAAACGTGTGCCCGTTGGGTGAAAGAATAAATGACTTCCATAGATTTCTCAGGCCTTCGTCTTCTCACTTGGGTCATATGCCCTGCCTCAGGCTCCCCTGCTCCCACAGTGAAGGACCAGCCCAGATTCTCAGCTGTCATTCATTATTAGGCCCTCCCATGGCCACACCCCATGGAACAGGGGACAAGGCCCCAAGGCATGGAAGGCCTTGAGAGGAGCACACAGCCAATAAATGGCAGAGCAGAGTGTGGAACCAGAATGTCTGGGCCAGAGACTGGGCACTTAAACACCACCTCATTTTGCCAGGGAGCCCCCAGGTCTCTTTAAGCACATGTTCATAAAGGCAAGAGGAGATTCTCAGGGTGAGGCAGAGCAAGTGGTCACATGGGTTCTAGCCAAGCAGTGAGCTCTCAGAAGATGGTGTCATCCCTCCCTCTGAAACCTTGACCCCAGATTAAGGTCAAGCATGGCCTCCACCACTCACCCCCTAAGAAACGTTGAGGTTGTAGCCCCTACAGACAGAACTCGACAGCACTCTCACTCAGGGCATTTTGTCATGACTTCAAGTAAAAGGGCCTTAGGGTGTCCTTGTAACAGTGATAATGGTATTGAAAAAAGCCAAAAGAGCTGGCAATTGCTCTCTGGAAGTCTCTGAAATCGTTAATATTATTGATCCAGAGAGGCTGCCAGTTGGCATTTGCTGGATTGTTTCTTTCTCTGAGTTCCGCTAACATACGCACACATACCACCGCCACCGCCACCGCCACCGCCACCGCCACCGAAGTGCAGTCTCAGGGCCCAGGGGACCGTGGGTTCTTCAGTAAGAGATTTTGAGCAATACACTTAGAGTCAATTAAAGTCAAGTGTGAGATAGCTACATAATGTCACGAAGACTTGCAGGGAGGAAGGCTGAGAAAGGCAAGTGGCAGAGCCAAGTAAGAAGGACCAGGGTGTACAAGGATGCTGAAAATGGAAAAAAAAATGGAAGACAGGAATTTTTCCAGTGTTGGTCACTTTCTGAAAATGACCATGAGTCTCTCTGTCCTATTTCTTTATTTTTTTTTAACACTTTTTAATTTTATATATTTCTCTGAGAGAGAGAGAGAGAGAGAGAGAGCCCGAGCAGGGAGGAGAGGGAGAAACAGATTCCCTGCTGAGCAGGGAGCCCCGTGCAGGACTCGATCTGGGGACTCTAGGATCATGACCTGAGCTGAAGGCAGTCGCCCAGCCAGCTGAGCCACCCAGGTGTCCAACTGTCCTATTTCTTCTTAAGATCTGAGAATACTTCACAGGTCACACACATTGGAGCCCAGCCCTGAGAAGGCATGTGGGCAAGCAGAAGCTGGTCTTTCCATGGAGGGACAGGGTCAGAGGCTGGCCTGAGAACTCAGAGCAGACCTAGAGGAGAAATAGAAGCCAGGCCTTGCAAGTCGCGTGCCATCGCATACTGGCGATGTGCCATTCCCCAGACACTTGGAGACACAAAAGGAGGAAAGAGCCTCCGTTCCCACTCTTGAGGATCTGAGGTGGTGGAAAAGGTGGAACAGAAACACCTAATAGTCAAGAGAACTCAGACCAAATCAAGGTAACAACGAGGCGCAAGTGGACAGAGGGTAGATGTAACAGGACTGCTGGAAACATGGCTTCTAGCAGAAGGTAGAACATGCCTTGCTTGCGCCTTCCCTTCTCGGTGTTGTTGCTACTGGAGAACTCTTTGTTTGTTGGATGTTTGTTGGTTGTTTGACCAGAAAGAGGATGGAGCCTCTGGATTTCGGGGTAGGCGCTTGAGGCCTGGGGTCCCAGTGAGCCGGTGGATAAGCTGACTGTCCTTGCTGCAGACCAAACGGAGCACCTGGGTGGGGAACATCCTTGACGTTGCTTTTTAGACTTTGTTTTATACAAGACGGTAATAGAGAGCTTGGCCAGAGGAAGGAGATTGGACCAGAAATCATCCTTTTGATCATGGCTGTTACTGGTGGTCTGGCCATCTTACTTCATCAGCGGTGTTTAAGAAAAAGAACAAAAACCATCAACAAACAAAAACAAAAACCTGCATTTACCGGTGTCAGGGCTCCCACCACCGTGTTTTCCAGAGCGGGAAGGTGGGTTCGGGTGGAGTGGGGGCTGGGCGCTGAGCTGCAGAAACTAGATCCGGTCTGCTCCCTGGAGGTGTCTGCCTGCTGGGAGCCCCTCTTGTCTCCTTGTGGTCGTGATGAACGTGACACAGGGAGCCAAAGTGGGGCAAGTGGAAGAATGGATTGCAATAAACGAAACGTAGCAACCTGTGAAAACTCAGCAAACAAGGCGACATCAGCAGTGAAAGTCAATGAGGCAAACACCATCTGGCCCTGAAAATGAATGGAGCGAGAAAGGGGGCCTCGCCTCCTGGGGATTCGTGCTGGGACTGGGAGTGGAGTCGTGTTCATGTCTGCTTAGAGTGGAGGGCGCTGGGGGCCAAGTGTTCCTGCGTTTCTGCAGAGCAAGATGTTGGGGAGAGGTTTTTTTCCTCCTTGGTAATACATCAGGGCATATTTTCACCTAATGGGAACTGTTGGGTGGCAAGGAGTCCGAGGAGCAGCTTCGTCTCCATCTCGCCTCGGAGCCGGGGGCAGGGACTTGAAGACAGCGGAGTCTCCGAGGGACAGGCACCACCGGCTTGCGGTCCACTGGCTTGCACCTGACCGCCTGCATTCGCTCTTCCATCCCGCCACTTATGCATCCCTCTCTCCCTCTCCTTCTCCCCATCTACCTCCTTAGTTCGTCACTCCCAAACGTGTGCCAGCGCCTCCTCTCCAGGCTGCCTCCTCTGAACTCTCTTCCACGTGGTGGCCAGGGCCTCCTTGCAAGCCCTGATCTGCTCCAAGACCCCCGATCTTCAATGACTCCTCACCAGCCCCCTCCAAGCTGGAGCCGCTGCCACCCAGCCTGCCTCGTCTCTCACTTCCTCATCCCTCCCCACGCTCCTAGCCGACACCGCGTTCATGCCCAACTCTTACAGGCCACGAATGAGCCACCCCGTTCCATGCTTTGGGGTCTTTGCTTATGCGGAAGCATCATCCTGGAGCATTTTTTGCCTTCTGTCTTCTCCCACATACCCTCACCTGTAGGCCTGCTGATACTTACATACACAGATGTGTCAGTCATCTCTCCTGTGGCCCTCAGCAGTGGCCGCCACGTGCCAAGGCCGTGAGTCCTGTGGGCTGCTCCCGGCCAACAGCGGGGCACAGTGGGTCATGAAGGCAGCCCCGTCCAACGGGATGTGAAAGTCCTCCAGCAAGGAGCTTTGGCTCAGGAACTCCTCGTTGGTCTGGTCACACCATCCTTGAAACTAACCTGATTTCTGAAGCTCTTTCTACCCCTTCCTCTTTCTCATAGGTGTCAGGCCTGCCCTGTTGTCTGAGGGCTCTTCCTTACACCCTCTGCTCCCCGCACCAGCGAATTCGTGACTCTAATGTTCTCTTTGCACCGACCTGAACTAAAGTACTAAATTAGCAGCCCCTCTGTCTTGCAGACTTACCCTAAGCTCGCTGGGGTAGAACTGAAGCTTCTCTCCTTCACAGCCCCTCCCACCTTGTGCATACTCTGCATGATTGCACCAACTGCCCTTCCCTAGAATGATCCGTTTGTATGGCTGCCTTCTCCTCCCAGGCTGTAGACCCTAAGAGGCCAACGAGTTCACCGTCTTATTTATCTTGTTAATATTACCACCCAGCACAGTGCCCATTATATTCCGATTCCCCATAGAGATTTATAAAAGGAATGAATGATTGAGCTCTTTATTCAGTGATCAGTTCCCGTGGTCCTAGACCACGTGTAAGGTAGAGAGATGAATGAATCTCGGTCCCAACTTCAAAGGCGCTCTCAGGGTGGTTGATGGGATCAGCATGCAGATCACGGTTTTATAAATGAGAACGGAATCGCTGCTATCACAATGATGTGAGCAAAATGAGATAAGAACCCAGGGAAACCCGTGATTGATTCTTCCGGGTCGGGGCAGAAGGAGGAGGCAGCCGGGAAGGCTTCCTAGAGAAAGTAGCATTCCAAGGGGGCCACGTGTCACCTGCGGGGTTTATGCACGAAGAGTATGAGGAGAAGGGCCTTCCAGGCCAGAGAAACGGCACGCACACGGACACACCCGCGTGCTGTGATGGGGGGCTATTTTGTTCGTTTTATCGTGAACATTTCCCAATTTTATTATGAAAATGTTGAAACACCCACTTGTGCCTTCCCTTCTCGGCGTTGTTGCTGCTGGAGAACTCTTCGTTGGATGTTTGTTGGTTTTCTCGGCCTGAGTCCCTAGTTCTCCGTCTGCCTCCAAGCCCGGAAAGCAGCCCTCCCTGGCTTCTCCACATCGTCAGTCTCCTTGAGTGACTTTCCTGTGTCACACCCGGCAGGCTCTGAGGCCAGGACTGGTGCCTGGGAAGCCAGACACGGGGCAGCATTCAGGAGCTGTGCCCAGCTGACCCGTCTCCGGGACAGAGGACTGACTGGCTCCTGCGAACGGAGCCCCACGGCTCCCGAGGGCTGGAGCCTGCTCTGGGCCTGGGGAGGCGGGGTACTGGTATCGTCTGCTCTGTCCACCGTCATCTGTTATTAGAAGGCATAGTCTGGCTGCTTCTTGAAAACTCTTGCCTGGCGAGGATTTGGAAGGCGGGAAGAGAGAAGCATGGGAGAGGGGAAAAGAACCCACTATCAGCCTCCTGGCGGCTGCTGGTCCTGCTGGCCGGCTTTGTCTACAGCTCTGTTGAGGCAGGGCTGGGCCACTCTCACAGCCACCTCGTCAGATGTCTTCTGTGCTCTCAGCCAGGCAGGCTCTTCTCTCAAATGTTTTCTGGCAGCAAAAACTCCCCATCTCCAGTTGCTGCAGAGGCTTCTCCAGAAAACATCTGGTCTGGAGGCCCATCGCCAAAGTGAAGGTAGGGGAGGCCACTCTTGAATCCAACTTGAGATCCTTCTCCCCGTCCTTGCCCTCCACTGGATCAGCAAAGAACTCTCAATGGCAAATTTCCTTGTGCTCAGATTTCCTTATTGGAGAACGACAGAAGCACAGAAACTTGGAAGCCCCTTGGGATCCTTTGCCTTGCGTCTCCCCCCCCCCCCCCCGCAAGGCAGCTCTTCCTCCAAAGCAAGGTTCTCAGGAAGGATGGGCAAGGATTTCCTCCAACGACAAGGCACCTGTTTTCTAGAAGGTTTCTAATCTTTTTTTTCAGTGGTTGCTTGACAAAATTTCGCTCTGTGAAATATGTACCATAATTTTAAAAATGACACAAACAGGGCACCTGGGTGGCTCAGTGGGTTGAGCCTCTGCCTTCGGCTCGGGTCATGATCTCAGGGTCCTGGGATCGAGTCCCGCATCGGGCTCTCTGCTCTGCAGGGAGCCTGCTTCCTCCTCTCTCTCTCTCTCTGCCTGCCTCTCTGTCCACTTGTGATCTCTCTCTGTCAAATAAATAAAATCTTTTAAAAAAAATGACACAAATACTACACGAAGTCATCTCTATTATTAAATGCAAATAACACAAACAGAGGGAAAGTGTGATCTCCACATTCCCAACCTCATCCTCTCCCAGAAATAAATGACTCTGATCAGCTTGGTAGTATCTCTTCCACATTTCTCTGGAACACAGCATTTTAAAAATTGAAACAAGGGTAGGGTTCTTTTTTGGTTCTTCTATACATATGTGATCATTGTGCCTGTCATTTTGCGGATTATATTTTCTGGTTGAGGGCGTGACTTTGAGCTCTGTCCCTGTCAGTCTTTCAAGGTCTATGACATTTTCTCCGATAGTGGATGGCATCCCATGGTTTCAGTATCTCACACTTCATCACTCCCGTGTTGATACACACTTAGATCCCCCCCCCCAATTTGTTTCATGATTACAATGATACCGCTCTGATCCTCATTTCCCAAGCTACTTGAGAAGGCAACATCTGCTACTCTCTCTCCAGGAGAATTCCCAAGAAATAGAATCCCTGGGTTTGAAGGGTATGTGCATTTTAAATTCAATAGAATACTACCAAATGGCCCTCCAAAGCAGCGCACTAATTCATCTGCTTACCCACAGGGTGGGGCAGATGCGCTGGCCAGCCTCCCACCATCCATCCTCCTCCCCTTTTCCCTTGGTGCAACCCACAGCAGGAGCTGAAAAAGACAAGTGATCACTTTCCCAGCTTCTCCTATAGCTAAGAGGAACTCTGCGATACTTTTCTGGCCAGTACACACGCACACACGTGCACACACACACACACACACACACGCACACATGCCTGCATGCACACGCCAACACAAAAGCATCCAGAAGTAGAAGCGTGGTTCTGGGAAAGCTTTTGCTCTCCTGATGGGAAGGAAAGATGTGCCCAGGGCTGCCCTTGTCCTTTCTCTCTTGCATTGAGCTACAGCTGCCCACTTGAGATGGTGAGGTTACACCCACAGGGGACCAAGAAGCATGGTAATGATGTCAGAGCAGAAAGAGCGAGTCTGGGTCACTTGTGTCATCACTGAGCAGTTGGAACAATGCCAGCAACCACCTACTCTAGATACCTTATTACAGAAAAAAAACCCCAAAACCAAAACCAAAACACCTTTAATTGTTTAAGATCCTGCCAGTTGGGTATCTGTTACTTGTAGTTGAATGAAAACTGAAATGAAGACACTGTGTGTTGGTGATGGGTACCCATATTTGCTTGGATTTAGCCGTGCTTTTTATACATTATGGTAATGCTATAACTTTCCTAAAATGCTGTTGAACAATAAAATGATGATAGCAATAACTTATTCACTGCCAATTTTATATGCATTATCTTCAATATTACAAAGATCCTGAGAGACAAATTATCTCTATTTTAGTAAGGAACCAGAGACTGGAAAAAATAAGTTACTTGCCCACAAGGCAAGGGATTATGGTCTCATTCTGGCTGCTTCTGTAGGTCCCCATTCATGAAGTGCAGAACCAGGGTGTTCTTAATCCAGTAAGAACAATAGCACTAACAACACACGTAGAGGCACATACTACATATATAGTCAATGCCAAGGATAATGGAAGCCCCTTTGGCATTGACCAGTGGGTCAAGATTTGCTCTCAGGGTTGCCTCCCAGCTCCTGCTATGTATCCTGGCACCCTGGCTCGGTCCTATAGCCTCATACCTGGGTCTTTCCCATTCCTAAGCCCTTAAGTCAGAGTTCTGATTAAGGCCGGCTTGTTTTTCTCTTTAGGTCCTTTCACTGTGTCCCCCCCAAGCAATCTTAACAAAAATTTTAAAAGATGCTGTTTAAAAGAACCCTCTCTGCATGCATATTATCTTCTTACTTAATCATTGGATACCCCTGAGCAGATTCCTAAAGATTAGGAGAGAATAATTGCAAACACTGTCATAATGCAAATTTAGGGCCCTAATCAATAGGAGAGAGAAGCAACCCACTCTGGTTCCTTTGGCCCCTCAACCAACGTGCCATGGATTTAAGCCAAAGCTTTGTTTTGGGATGTATGGAAATCTTTGTATTCATCTATTTTTTTTAGTTGCAAATTACATAAACATAGCTTAGACTAATATAAACAAAAATTCAATTAATCAGCAAATGTCCCGGGAAATCCAGTGAAGGGACAGGCTCAGTCACAGACTGAAAAGTCTCTCCTGCCCTTGGTGTTGCACATCCCTGCTTGACCTTGCTCTGAAGACAGGTGCTTCCCCTGCAGCAGAAAGTGGGGTCTTTCATTTTCCCAGACTCCCAGGTTCCTAACAACCACCGTGGAGAGAAACAGTGTCTCCTACCAGCTTTGATGGAACAATCCCTTGGAAGACTTGGGTTGGCTTTGGGCACGTGCGCATTTCTGAACCAATTCCTATGGACCAAGAAATAAGATACTTTGGTCATCTAAGCCAGAGTCACAGTCCCGTTGCTATGGCTGGACTGGGTTTAGGGATTCAGCCCTACCAAAACCACACATTATGGGGGAAAGAGGATTTCTGTGCACTGGATGGACAAAAGCAGCATGTGTCCACCAAAATGACTTGAGGACTGATGGATAACATGAGATAATACTTCAGCCCTGAGGCTTTGAAGGGGGCTAGGTCTTACAATAATGTCACCACGATTCACCAGGTGTAGGCTCTCAGCATGTTCAGGGATGTGGCAACTATAGAATTTCTGCATCTCTCTCTTTTTTTTGTTTAAAGATTGTATGTATGTATATATGTATGTACATATTCAGAGAGTTGGGAGAGGGGTAAAGGGAGAGGGGGAGAAAGAATCTCAAACAGGGTCCCCACTGAGCATGGAGCCTGATGCAGGACTCGATCTCATGACCCTGAGATCATGACCTGAGCCTAAATCAAGAGTCGGATGCTTAACTAGCTGAGCCAGCCAGGTGCCCTCTCCATCTATTTTTTGAAAAGATATAATAGCCTGTTTTGGAAGGTATAGAGGGTCCCCCTCTCAACTAGTTACCCCTTGGAATGGCCACTGGCTGGGACAGAGTGGTAATAACCCAAATCCAGCCTCAGCACAAAGGCTGTTCAAACCAAGTGACATTCCAGAGCTCAGGGGGCTTGAGAGAAATCTTCCTCTTCTGCTCGTCTCCCCCTGTTACAGGGGGTCCGTCCATCCTCCTGAGGACATCTGAAGAGCAGCTCCATCAACAGGCCTCGAATTGGGGTCACTTTCAAGAGAATGCCTTTGTCATAGACTTCCTGTGTTTTTTGTCCTTCTGCATGTGTGCCTTTGGTCAAATTCATGTACACGGCTGTGATCGACCTGGCCTAAAGAACACAGCACAACCCTCTACCTGCTCAATGGGGATTGAAATACCACCACTTACAGAGTTTTTCCTTAAAAATGATCTCTTCCTGGGGCACCTGGATGGCTCAGTGGGTTAAGCCTCTGCCTTCTGCTCAGGTCATAATCCCAGGGTCCTGGGATCGAGCCCCTCGTCAGGCTCTCTGCTCAGTGGAAAGCCTGCTTCCCCCTCTCTCTCTGCCTGCCTCTCTGCCTACTTGTGGTCTCTGTCTGTCAAATAAATAAATAAAATCTTAAAAAAAAAAAAAAAAAAGATATCCTCCTAAAAGTGATAATTCCCCAGGAGAGGCAATATTGTTAATTTACTCATTTACAGTTAGTAAGAGTGAGTTCTTCAGGCTCTTTCATGAACAAAGCTTTCTTGATGTGAAATGTGGAGCCTCTTATTAGTGTCTAGTAACTAGGCCGTGAGACCCTTGAAGATAGTCGTATCTGATCGGCATTGGAGATGTCCACCTCAGGGGAACCTTCCACATAACTGTTACTCACTACTGGCTTTTATATGAATACTCTTCAATTACCTTCAAATTCCCAGTAAAGCTATCGTATACAGAACGGTAAGTGGTAGTATTTTGGGTCCAAAGAGGGGAGATCCTGTCCGCCATTAGGGTGGAGTTTAACCTAGAGTTACAGGGAAGGAATCACTGTAAAATGGGACAGAAACCCTGAATTCAGGAGATTCTGGAAATGGGAGTAGGAAGCAACAGAAGAAATATGAAGATCTAAATTACTAAGAATCCTGCTGAGGACTTCATCCTTCCTGTAGGCTGGGGTTAGGGAGGTTCCAGCTGATGTTTGCTGACTTTGAGAGGCAGGTGATGCAGCTGGTATCTGGGTTACACCCAGCTGACATAGGGCTCATTCATTCCCCTCCCATGCCCCTCAAATCAGGATAAACCTTTTACATGCGTTCCCATTTTCCTGAAAGGCAGTATAATGTAGCGTTTAACAGCCCAGCACACGGCACCAGTCCCCTAAGGTATAAATCCCAGCACTGCTGTGTATGGCTACACGACCCCAGCCTGGCACTGAACGTCTCTGGTCCTCAGTTTTCTCATCTGAAAAATGGGCGTAATTGTAGTTCTCAACTTGCTGGCTGGTTTGGGGGAACTCAATGAGTTAACATAAGTAAAAAGTTCATGATAAGTCTTGACATAGGGCAAGCAATACTCATTTTGCTCTTTTTATTACTACCCCTACATGACTAGGGGAAAGGGCAGTATCCTCAGAAGCAGAATCCAAGTCTCCGCTTAATTAACAGTCCCAGAAGCAGAGGACTGCCCCTCGGTCGGAGGACCCCCAGGACTGCGGACGCTCTGGCGGTGCTCTGAGCCGTGCTGCCGACAGTTCAAGGTGCCATGCACTTCCTTGCTAGCCGGGCCTTGCAAGCACGCCGAGGACCAGCCTGGGACCAGCACCGGGGCGTGGAGGCTCCTCTGTTCTCAGGACTCTTCCCTCTCTGACAAAGAGGGCACAGGCACAGGGTAAGCCCACTTCCTTTTCTTCCTGGAATCCCCCTGACCATGGCTCCTCTTCTTCCCTGATTGTTTATTGAGGCTTTGGATCAAAACTGAGTGTGATGGTAAGGTATTTGGTACCTGGTTATGCATTACCTGTTTAAAGAGAAGAGACTCAGCCGGGCAACCAGAGGCCGACAGGGTCATGAGGGCTGTGGTTCTCATCGGGTTGGAGCTTGGGCAGGAGGAAAACCTTCGCCCCATGGGTTCTCATTTCCATGGTGGGCTCGGTGAAGAGTGGAGAGGAGATGCCACTGAGCGGGAAGAGGCAGAAGGAAGAAGGACTTGTGGCTCCGTATGGTGCCACAGGTGGGTTCTTAGCAACGCAGCTGGTCACCAACCCGACACAGCCCAGACCCTGGACTCAGATTGCTTTGAGTTATCTTGGAGGGTCATCCAGTTGTCCATGGCTCCCCAAGAACTTCCCAGTTCCCACTGTCATTCTGCCGATAAAGGTGGGTGGAGACGTGTGAGGGGGAAGGTTCACCATTATATCACCGCTATAGCTTCAGACCCTTACAGGTGAAAATCACTCTTGATTGCTTATTACTAGGGAACAGGGTAATTGAGAAAAGGTGAGGAGGAATAATGCAAGATGTGTTTTTCCCCTGCTTCCTAGCTTCCTCACCTCCACAGTATAATGAATTCTGCTTATAAAAGCACATCATTACTCTTAGGAATTGGTTATTGTTATAGGCAAAGCAAGCCCCTACTCTTTGCTAGGAGTCCTTGGATCCAGTGGGCAGAACAACAAAATTAGCAGCAGATTATCTCGTAGACTAAAAAATTCTATGATGTGTGTGTGTGTGTGTGTGTGTGTGTGTGTGTGTGTGTGTGTGTTGTAAGATGGTGATAGATTTGCCTGGGGTTCTTCAAAATTTTGTGGCTATGCTTAGAGCCCCCAGTCTGTCCACTCTGTACCACTCACCTGGAACCAGGACCAAAAATCTAATTTTCAAATAGGATACTTTTTAACTTTTTTTTTTCCTAGAAGGAGAGTACTCTGTGATTTTTTATGGCTCTTTGTCCATAAAAATGTGGTTGAACTGTGTCCATTGTCTTTTCAGAATTCCCCAGTGCCCAGATAAAGCCAACTCTCCATTACATAGATATCTATTCAACTACGATATGATTGGACAGCATCAAAAATTGATTTTTGATTACACTCAAGTTTGTGGGGTTTTGGTTGCTTGATTTGTTGGTTTTGGGGTTTTTTGGTAGGAGACAGAAATAGTTTATAATTATTTATCCCCAGTTTCCCCAACTTCCAAAATTTTTCAGTAGACCTCCACCATGACGACCTCCCTACATTGGGCCGATCCAGTTTTCCCTTAAATTAGTGTCTGTTGTCCTGCAGGGGTGAGGAGTGGAGTGGAGTGGATTGCCTGGGATTGAATTCTGTCTGATTATGGCCAGTTCCTTCACCTTTTTGCCTCAGCATCCGCATCTATAAAATGAAGGTAATAATGGTATCTGCTTCATCAGTCGCTGGCGTGCAAAGTGTGTCAATACATATATCATAGTTAATTTAATGCCTGGCACATACTGAGAGCATTAGGTATTAGCTAGTATCTTATCCCATGCCTGGGGCCATACTTGCAGATGACACGCAGTGAATTCTCTGAAGTCTAGACATTTGTCTGATGGCATGAAGGGTGATTTGGATATTTGGCAGGGGGCAATGGTCTCTGGTTGTCAGAGGGCTCTTCTACTCGCTCCTCAGGGGTGCATATAAAATATAAAAACCCAGTCCATTCATCTTTGTACCCATAAGTTCCATTTCCCAAGGCACAGGGAATTTACCAGCCTATTGGGTAGAGAAGTCAAAAGCTGACATTTCTTTTCTACTCTGATTGATATGGAGAGCCAGAGTGTGAGTTAACAAAGGAGGCGGTGTATTTCCACCATGCTAAAGGTACGACTGTGTTGTTCCAGGAGATTTACTCATTCAGAATATTAAAAAAATTTTTTTTAAAGATTTATTTATTTGAGAGAGAGTGGTGGGATGGACAAAGGGAGAAGGAGACAGACAGAATCTCAAGCAGAGTCCCTGCTGACTGTGGAGCCCATCGTGGGGCTCAATCTCATGACCCTGAAATCATGCCTGAGATCATGCCTGACTGAGCCACCCAGGTGCCCCTCATTCAGAATATTTGTTAAGCACCTACTGTGTGCCAGGTACTACTGTAGGTGCCGACAGTAAACAAGACCCAACAAATTCCAGAATGCTATTAGTCACCTCTTGTTCAGAATAGCATATTCTGGATGTCCCCAGATGGCCATAAGTTTCTGAGGTGTCCTGTGAATTACCAAAAAAAGATGACGTGATGGTCACTATAGTGACAAGCATATTTTGTTGCATCCTGATATTTTTTAGAAATAGATGGTTTATCCAACACATTGATATTTTCCACAACTATTGAATTAAACTGGATGGCCCATTCCTAGAACACAGGGAGAAGTAGACATACACTACAAAAGTTACTTGTACCATTTTGATGGTTTTCTCTCACTTGTATGTTTTCCTTGCATGTGTTCTTTGGTCTCGCACCAATTATTATTTCTTTTCTGACTGCTGGCTTGTGAGCTTCATTAGAGGAAGAACCTTCCTAGCTCACATCCCACTGAGGACTTGGCTTGACCGACTGCTGGCCTGAGGCGGAGGGCTCAGGCAAGTTGAAGGGAGGAAGGGTCTGCTGCCTGGTGCCTGCCCTGTGTCAGAGCTGTGCACTGGAAGCTTTTTTTCTGATATTCAGTGGAAGACTGTCAGGGGAAATGAGGCCTAACATACCTCTCTCCCGTGGTTCTCTCAGCTTCTCTGAAATGACTCGATGGGGTAAAAAGTCTCTTCAGATTTCCTCAAGCACTAATGGTTTCTGCTTCTAGGACTCCTAGGCAGAAACTTAAAGAGTTTGGGAGTTGGTCCTCTTTTTTGACTTGAAGGAATCCATGTGCTGGGAAGACAGTGAGAGGTCAGAGTCACTGATTCACACACACACCCACACCTGCCCCCTCTGGACCCTCAGAGAGAAATGATTTCTTGCAAGGAAGAAGACACCAGGTGTGGAGCCGATAAAGAAAAGAGGGGAATCAAGAATGAAGGAAAAACTCCCATATGGAAAAGGACACTAATGATAGGGAAAGAAATTTTATTTTCAAGCTCTTAAGAGAATAATACAAACAACAGAGAGTTTTAAAAAACCCTAAAAACTAGTTTAAAAAAGTACTTGACAGTGTCCCTTTTATACCCATGGATGGCCCGGCCATTGTGCATTGACAATGAGAAACTCTGCAGGTGACCACCCCCCATGGCCTTCCTGGCAAGGTCCCAGGAACTGGCAGGTGGGCTCAAGGGCAGTGCTCCTTGCTAGGGTCCCTGCACCCTGCCTAGCTACATGGGAGGGACCAGGGAGTTTGTAGCACTGAGGGATGACCGCCCTCCGGGGAGGGTCCCAAGTTACAAGAAATACTTAGATTGGTCTTCACTCCACTCCTTGGGGCATGTCCAGCCAACTTCCTCCCATCTGTTGTAGCAGCTATCCTGGATGGGAGGTGCCCTGCCCTTGGGGGCCCTGGGTCTCTGCATACGCCAAAGCAGGAGAAGGCATGACATTGAGCGTGTCCTGGCCATGGGCAGGGTTGGGTACTTGGGAAAGTCACTCCTCGATTGACAACTTTGAAGGCGGAAGCCAAAGCAGGACTGTGCTTGAGATACCCACGGGAAACCTGTACTTTTCTCTAGTTGTGTATGTGTTTCTTGTAAACATCTTTGATCCAAACCACCATAAAATAAAGCAACAAGGGCACAAAAAGACACCCATCTCCAAACCTAAGCCCCCTTTGAGCCCCTCTGAAATTGGGAGAAGCCAAAAATCGCCCTCCCTCTGGGGGCTCACTCCAGCACCTCCCTCCCTGCACATGGCCCCAGAGTCCCTAAAGCCATCTGAGTCAGGAATCCTGCCCACCCAGATGAGCTCAGAGGCCACCAGTGCTGCCTGTCATCCTTTCCAGCCCACACCCGTCCCTCTCCCTCCCCACCACGGCCCCAAACACAGCCCCGGGGGGAAACAAAAACAAACTCGAGGGGGAAACAAGGCAGGCCACAGTGCCTTTCCTTCGTGCACCCTTTGCATTGTTCCTCCCCAGCCCTCATGCCCACAAGGGCATGACCACCAACAACTCCCCGGCTTCACCCTCCCCAGCCCCCTCTTCGCCCAGGTGTTGTGTGCACGGGCACGTCCGAAATTGTTGTCCTTGTGTTTCCTTTCGTTTCCAGCTGGATCACACTTCCTTGTTGAGTCTGTCCTGGAGTTCCTTGCTCTTCTGGGAGATTAGGCTCGACTGACTGGCCACCAGCCTCACTCACTCCCACTCTGACCCTGCCATGCAGGCCCTCCTCAAGGCCCACCGCTCTCTGCCTGTCCTCTGTTCCAGCCCCTGGGGTGCCCCCTGGCCTCCCCACACCTGCTCCCCAGACTGCGGCCCCAGCAGGCCCCGGCCCCTTCCCGGCCCAGCCTTCCCATCTCTGTGCATGGTCACGGCCTCGCTTCCAGGTCTCTCGTCTCACACTGTCGTGACCCTCATGACGAGCTCCCGGCTCCCGCCCTGGGGGCTCCGCTGTTCATGAGGTCGTAAGTGACTCAAGATGTGCAGGATGGTATAAGCACAGTGGTGATCGGACAGAGGGCCTGAGGGGTAGCTGGCCACCCTGGCAGGGCCTTCCTCAGGGCCCGGAGTGCCCCCGGCCTCCTCTTCCGAGGAGGGGGCATTGGCCTGGGTGGCTGAGGAGGTCCGGGGATTTGTCCTGCCTCCTGACTTTTGGTCCTCCAGGTCTTTCGTCTTGTCATAGTTCAGCACTTTCCACTGCTGGTTGACAGCCTGCCAGCGTTTAAAGATGCGGTACACAGAGGGTCCCTCATGTACGATGAGACCTGAGGCACCAGGGAGAGAGGAAAGCAAAGGCTGAGTAAGAGACCGGAAGTCACTGCTGGAAAAAGTGTCTCCTTGTGCATATCAACTGAGAGATGTTGGAGCAAACTAGATTTGTACCAGTTTGATTTGTTCTTTTCCAGCCTCTCTTTCAGCTCTGAGCCATAGGGCTACCATCCCTGTATTTCTAGGCTCAGTGAGTCCTCAGAAGGAGAAGGTGGAAGGCTGCCATACCTAGTTCATGAAATGGTGGCGTACCTATGTGCAATGCCTTTGCCTACCTCTCCTCCACCCCTCCCACTTCTTGACTTGACAAAACCCCAAATCGTCATCCATCGACAATTTTCCTACCTCTACCACGTAGCCGCGGCCCCCAGCACTTAGCAGATGTTGAATAAACCATGTACTCTCAAAGGCACCATGAATGGTACCCACGGGCATTCCGTACCTGCCAATTGATGTCTGGAATTCCACCAGTTAACTCTTTGCTGCTTAACAAATAGCCCAGTGGTACTGAACTACATCCCTGAGAAAGACAACTTGGACACAATTATAATGGCCAGAAGCAGCGTAGAGCCAGAAAGAAGCCACAGCAGACAACCAGGCAGATGAAGATTGATTATGTGTCTAGTAGGTGCCAAGCACTAGGGCTGGTGCAGTGAGCAGGACAGAGTCCTGCCCTCCGAGAGCTTATATTCTAGTGGAGAGACATGCAGCAGACTCATAACCAAACCCATGAGACTGTTTCAGGCATTGACAGATGCTACGGGGAAGATAAAATAGGGTTAAAGAGGCACTGGCTGCAGACACTGAGGGTCCTGCTTTATCATCAAGAGGAGAGGGTGGCAAGAAAGGCCTTTTGAGGGGAGGTGATATTTACGTTGATATGTAAATGATGAGAAGGAAGAAACCATGCAAAAATCTGGAGAGGGGCCATGTTAGTGATAGGAACTGCAAGTGTGAAGGCCAGGAAATGGGAATGGAATGCACATGGGTCAGAAGAAAGGTCAGTGTGGCCAAGGTGCAGTGATGAGTGGGAAGTACAAAGAGAGAGAAGGGGGTGCAGAGGCCAATATGATAAGGCCTTATAGGACATGGCAAGGGATTTTTTATTTTATCCTAAGTATAATGGGAAGCCACTGAAGGGTTTTAATGGGGGGCAGGCTGATGTGATCTGGTTTATCCTTCAGAAAGTTCATCCTGGCTCCTATGGAACTGGATGAGGGAAACGAACAGGAGCAGGAAGTGACAGTGATTCAAGCAGGAAGGGATGGTGGCCCAGGCTAGGGTTCTAGCAGAGGGTTCTGTGAGAAATCGTGTGGTCAGGACATATGAGGGGTAGAGCTCACAGGTTTGCCGACAGGTAAGGTAGGAGGCAAGAGAAAAATCTGGACAACTCAGGAGCTTTTGGTGGTGGTGCCATTTGCTAATATGTTGATGGCAGGAGGGTAGGAGGGATGGATTTATATGGCAGTGGTCATGACTGTATTAGTTTCCTGTTGCTGCTGTAACAAGTGACCATATACTTAGTGACTTAGAACAACACACATGTATTCTCTTATAGTGCTGGAGACAGAAGTCTAAAGTGAAGGTGTCAGAGGTAACTGACACTTTCTGGTAACTTTGAGAAGAGGATCCATCTCCTTGCTTTTAAGTTTCTGGAAGTTGCCTGCATTCCCTGTCTCTTACCTATATGGCTCCGCATCTTTGTTACGTCTCCTACTCTTCTGTCAATGTCTCTCTCTGTCTTGCTCTTATAAGAACACTTGGGAGTGCATTCAATCTACCTAAATAATCCAGGATTCTCCCCCTAGTTCACAGTTCTTAAATTAGTCACATCTGCAAGTCCCTTTTGCCATATAAGGTAACATTAACAGTCTGCAGGGGTTAGGACCTGCATGTCTTTGGGGGCCATTATTCAGCCGGCCACAGTGATTAGCAGTTATATTTTGGTTATAGTGATTTAAAATGACTGATAGAAATCTCACTGGAAGGTCCAGGTGGACAGTTGGACATATAAGTCTGAGTTTAGGGAGAAGCCTGGCCTGGAGGTAGAAGTCATCAGTGTAGAGGTAGACTCTGAAGCCTTAGAAATGGCCCAGATCTTCTGGGGAGAGAAGGTAGACAGATAAGAGAAGAGGGCCAATGGCAGAATCCTGGGCCTTCTCGTGTGTAGAGGTTTGGTGGAGGTAGAGACAGCAAAAGAGGCTCTGAAGGAGCAATAAGTGATATAAACACAAGACCAGCAAGTGTGTAGACCCAGAAGTCTAGAGAAGGATACATTTCAAGAAAGAATGTGTGCTAACTCTCAGATTCTGTTGAGCGGGTGGCTCAGGTGGAATCAGGAGTGGCCACTGGCTTAGTTGGCACAGGTGGAGGGAGGATGATAGATGTACAAATCAGGTAGTTCTCATCCAAGTGCCTCTGTCTCTTCTATAATTTCATCAGCTAAGATGGAAGTGTTGAAGATTTATGGAGAGAAGAAAAGTGGGAAATCATTATCTTGGAAAGTGGAAGACTGAATTTACAAAGGAGATATGAAATAATTATCTAACAGTGTTGAGTGCCCCTTTGAGGTTTGTGGCCACAAAATTGAAAAGAGTTGTATGGTTTTTCTCCATACCTTCAACTGCTTGCTAGGTACACCTATGGAGTGAGAAAGCTGAGTTTAATCAGGATAGACTTTTCCCAGGCAAGTGAGACAGGCAAGAGAAGACACAGAATTATGGATGTTTGCAAGGGAGTGGTTGTCACACTGGCCCATGAAGTCTGGGCTGGAGAGGAGGAAAGTGATACACAAAAGGGATAAGGAAAAATGGAACGTGATAGGGTCAATGCCAAGAGGTCTCTTTGAAGTTACAGAATTGCTAGAGTCAATGAACTATGGGAATGGGATTGGGGGGTTGGGGCTCAGAGAGTAGGGTGTTTAAATCCAGACTTTGGAAATGGTGTGGTTCTTGGTGATGATGAGGTCTAGGGAATGTCCACTTGAGCAGGGGCTGAGATGGGCTAGAGGAAAAGACCTGTAGCGTAATGAGGTAACCAAAAAGCTGGACAGATTATCTGCATCAACCATCCTCAATGCTATCAGACCAAATGCCCCCCCTTTTAAAACAAATATAATTTAATATACCCTTTCTTATCCTGAAGTGAAATTCATAAGATAAATAAGCTACCATGATTTTTTTAAAAATAAATTAATGTGATGCCCTAAACAGATAATGTAAAAAACCAAAAACACAGGAGAAGTCATTTATAACCAGACAGTATGAATTTCAACACAAATTCTGGGACACAACTACATTAGAAAACAAACAAAAAAGCCTCAAAGATTTCCAAAATGTCCCCTAGGGGATGGTACCACCTCTCCTGAGAGCTACTGATCACAGAGATGCTACAGACAGGAATGGTGGGAGGGAGTGTATGAACCAGGTGCTCCCAGGAATGTGAGGAACGAGTAGGCACCCAACAGTCAATAGCATCAAGAAGGGGAAAGTGTCATCAAATATGGTTACATGCACTTCAAAGGGACTGAAGCTTCTGAAGGATAAAGGCAGAGAGGCAGTTTGGAAGTGGTAATGGGGAGAAGGAGGATGTGGACTTCACTTCCAGGACCCGTAGAATAGAGTATGTGGGAGAAAAAGCAGTTACCACTTGAGACAGCAAGAAACAGTGTCCTCAGAAGACAGCTGTTTCAATGAAAGAAACACTCACAGAAGCTGCTAGTGATGGACCGTGAGGTCCAGAGGAAGGGCTGGGAAGATGGAGCCAGTTAAGGGAAGCACATAAAAGGAAAGGGGTGATTGTCTATATCATGAGGGTAGTCTGGGAGGCTGGGCCCTGTGCTGGGGAGTGAGAAGACTGGGCATTTACCCCGTAGCAACTGTCAGTGGAGGGGAGGCTGCTGGCCTGGCCTCTGGGGGGAAGAGCTGACTCACAGCAAATAACAATGAGTCACTCCAGCCTCCTCAATGTCAAGCAGAGATGGGATGGAACATCTCAAAGCTTCTCCAACCTTGAACACACTGTGATTCTAGGAGACAAGATAGCCACCCACTGCCACTCTTTCCTCTAATGTGACAACAGTTCCTGAAATTGCACTCTGGCATCAAGTTTTCCAGAGTTTGTTAGAGAGACAATCTCCCTGTGGCCCAGTTGTTCCTAATCTCTTGGGTCATGTGCCCCTTTGAGGATCTGATGAAGGCTAAGGACCATCTCCCTGGAACAAAAGCCACACAGATGAATCTAGGAGTTCATAAATCTGAAGACCACCAATGGGCTCCTTGATATGGCCTGTCTGATACTGGACAAGGAGACATCTTCTCTGCCCCGTTTCATCATCCTACCCCACTTACTTCCTTCAACCTTGTGAATATGTGTCCTGTGTTCATTATTTCCAAAAGCCTATTTGAGCACTTCAATGTTCTTTTCCCAGACTGCAAGACCCTCGAGGACAGAGGCCAGGAATGGTTGAGGGTTGGGCAGTCAGCACAGTAGCAGGAGCTTAACAAAGCCTCAGTGACAATGGAAGAGATGGGGGCCTTGGGGAAAGAGAAGCAGGATCTTTTGAAGCCCCAAACTAACTCTTTCCAATAACAGCCACTACACTTGATTCTTAATTAGCTTCTTGATCAGACAATTTTACCCTGATTGAAGAGGGTGGCTTAAATTTTTGGTCTGAATGCTGCATTCTAATTATCTAACTGTCTAGTGTTCAGGAAGTAATTAAACCACTTTAATGGATAGATGGCTGAAGGGGGGAAGGTGCACCTGTTTTTGTAGATAATGCTTGTTTGGCAAAAATGGGAAAAGCACGAACTACCTCATTCGCACCCACTCCTCTTAGCTCTCTCTGCTTCTTGATCTACAAATTACTTATTGATTCATTGGATGGCAGAATAAAAGCAAAACAAAAATGGAGTAAGGTGGGCGGGGCTCATCTGATTGGGATGGATGAAAATAGGCAAGTTGACAAGATGGGAGAGAAGGAAGATGGGTTGGAAGTGGCAGCGGATGGAGAGAGAGGCTGAAATTAGAATAGGAGGAAAGAAAACTACTGGTGAAGGGAGACAGAGAGGCAATAGAAAAAGATAGATCATTAGAACACATGGCAATATGGGAAATTCGGTGTGTTTTGATTGGTCCTTCTCTGGCATTTTTTGTTTCATTTAACAGTGACTTCATAACCACCTCCAAGGTGCCCAACCCTGGACTGTATTTGTGGGAAATCCAGTTCCAGAAGAATTGCCACCTTCATCTCCCTGACATCTCCCCACCTTTGGGGGCAGCTCTTCCTCACATCTCTGGAGGTTCCATAACTCTCAGAACACTTTGCTTGTCATCATCTCTCTTCCCACTAGCCCCCAGTGGAAGTGGCCCTTTGGTTAGCTCATGAGAAGGGAGGCAAAATGGCCACTGTGAGTGGGTGGTCCTGTCTGCTTGGCTCCCCCTGCCCCTAACTCACTGCTGACCTAGCACTCTCAGGAAGTCCTCAACCCCTGCTTGGCATTACCATCCCAGTCCTGCCATGCTGAATAGTGGCCAATGGCTCTTGCTGTGTCCAAAGTGGTGAGATACCATTTAACTCTATTAAGATATTTCCTGAGTACCTACTATGTGCTTCTCTGAGCACATGTGATGGAACAAAAGAACTGGTTCTTATCACGTATGGAGTTAACAGGCGAAGGCTAACTGAGAAGTCTGCAGAGAAGCCTCTTGTCCCCTCACCAATGCCCAAATCCTCCTTCACGCTCCTTCTGTCCTGCTGGTATCCTGATTTCGGTGGAAAAAAAGTTACAGACAACTGTACAACAGTGCTTCTCAACTTTAGCATGCATCAGAATCTGCCAAGGAGCTTGTTACAACACCGGGTCCTGGGCTCTACTTCCAGAAAGTCTGAATCAGTTGGTCTTAGATGAGGCTTAAGGATTTGCATTTCTAAGCCACTGCTGCCTGTGTGCCCACCGACCACACTTGAGCAGCCCTGCCTAGAACATGGTCCTTACCTGGCCTACTGCCTCATGGAAGGCTCTGAATTTTGGTCAAAGAAAGAGCTATATGTAATTAAAAAAAAAAAAAGATTTTATTTATTTATCTGACAGAGAGATCACAAGTAGGGAGAGAGGCAGGCAGAGAGAAAGGAGGAAGCAGGGTCCCTCCTGGGCAGAGAGCCTGATGTGGGGCTCAATCCCAGGACCCTGGGATCATGACCTGAGCTGAAAGCAGAGGCTTTAACCCACTGAGCCACCCAGGCACCCCTATATGTAATTTTTTTTTTAAGATTTTTTATGTATTTATTTGACAGAGAGAGACACAGGGAGAGAGGGAACACAAGCAGGTGGAGTGGGAGAGAGAGAAGCAGGCTTCCTGCTGAGCAGGGAGCCTGATGTGGGCCTTGATCCCTGGACCCTGGGATCATGACCTGAGCTGAAGGCAGATGGTTAATGACTGAGCCACCCAGGCGCCCGAGCTGTATGTAATTTTTAAAAAAGTTTTATTTATTTTTTGGGGAGAGAGAGCACAAGGGGAGGGGAGGGCCAAAGGGGGAAAGGGAGAGAGAATCCCAAGCAGACTCCACACTGAGCATGGAGCCCAGTGTGGGGCCCGATCTCACCATCCTGGGATCATGACCCAAGCTGAAACCAAGAGTCAAGGTGCTCAACCCACTAAGCCAGTCTGGCGCCCTAAGAGGTATAGGTAATTTTTTAAAAAAATGTTCTAGTTCCAGATGAGACAAACATGGAAACACGAGACAGCTAAAGAAATGGATACTTCCCTTCTAGACCCAGAAGACTTTGGGTCGCACAGTTCAGAGTCACCTCACATAGCGGACATTCAGAGTTTCTGCCACGTACTAGCCATAGGGATTTGGGCAAGTCACTTCCTCTTCCCAAGCCCCACCTCTTCCCAAGCCCCAGGCTCTTCAGTCATGGAACTGATACCTCCTTGCTTACAAGGCTGTTAGGAGATTAAAAAGAGGAAATGAGTCCTGTGTGCTCTTGCTTGGGGCTATGCCCAAACCAGCACAAGCCATGTGATACTGATTGTTGTGGGGGTGGGGTGGAAATTACAAGCCAGAAAAAGCCCACTGGTATCTTTTCCTCCTCTTTTATAGCCAACCCGGTTCCCAAGTGCAAACACCTGTTCTTCCGACTCCTAAACTGCCCTTCCCAATCCTCAGTCTGAGTCATTGTTTATACATGAATAAGATGCTGGAGCTGAGAACAGCGCTTGGGGCCAGCTGATTCTGCAGATGCGGTGACTAGCCTGCACTCCTGGCTCCTCTCCTACCACGAAGAGCCTTCCACAGTGCCAGGGGAGGGGTGCTCCCCGCCTGCAGAGTCCCCCGCTGTCACACGGCTGCGGGGCAAGGCTTCACCCTGAAGCCTCACCACTGCCAAGCTCAACTTCCCGATGCAACCCCTTGAGGGCCTGGCCCTGTCAGAACCTTCACTGAAGAACTTATCAAGCAAGCGTGGAAAAGAAATCAATCTAACTGGCTAGTGCTGGGGGGCCGGGGACTAGGAGGTGCTGTCATGAGATGCCATCTGCCATTCTCCATGGTCACAACTTTGTGCTCCTCACAAGTGTAGCTAGGCTGGGCTCCTGGGAGCCCCTCTGAGGAGGTGGCGAGATGTGGATCCACAGGCCTCCTTTGGGCAGGCTCACCTTTACCCACATGCTTTGGGTGTTAGTTTGAGTTACTCTTTCAGCAATAAAGACCCAATGAAAGATTTCAATGTGGGTGAAGCAAAACTAGCTTCCCTTTGTGTTTCTATCCTGTTGATGCCTCGTCCATGTCCAGGGAGGGGCTGTCCCCTTGGCGGTCCCTTCTATTAGAATTCCCTTCCCAGCAGGGTTCTTGCTGGACTGGTTGACCTTGGTAAAGCTGGACAGGATGCCTCTAAGCACATCAGAGCCAGGACCATCCCGATCCCACTCAAGGCATTGTGGAGACCCTTGAGAAGACCTTAGCAGGAAAATCATAAGAGCGCTGAGACTCCTTGAAATGAATGAACCCAACTCAGTGGGACTGGGTAGGGAAGAAAAATATTCCTGGGGCCCCAAATAACCCTGCATTGGTATAAGTGAGGAATCCATTCCTGGAAGTAAGTGTGTGTGTGTGTGTGTGTGTGTATGTGTGTGTGTGTGTGTGTGAAGCTATGTCCCAAGAAACTATGGATTTTTTTCTGTGGGCGTTATCTAAAAGCTCAGAGCTATCACTATCTGGAAAGATACAGACAGAATTGCATTTCTCAGCCACTCTGGATGATGGTGATGAAGGTCATGGTGATGATGGTGATGGCAATGATAGCACTTATGGAATTCTTACCATGTTTTGTCACGCTAAAAGGGCTTTGCAAATATAGTCTACATCTCACAGAAATCCCCGTAGGTAGGTGGTATTATCTCCACTCGACAGAAGAACAGAAGAGGAAACTGAGCTCAGAGAGGCTTAGGTGTTGTTCAAAGACACACAGCTTGTACATGTAATGGGACATAAACTTAGGTTCATCTTGAAACAGAATGGTGCCATGTGTCTGGACTCCTTCCTCCTCTATGTTCCAGGTCATGGGCTCCCTGAGAGAGAAGCTGTGGAGATAATTTTTTATAGTCTCTATGTATGAGTATACAATTTCTATATCAGTTCACAATAAGATGTCTTTTGTGTTATGCATTTACAAAACGTGTTACCGTGTTAGAGTGGTTAAGGATATTGGCTTTGAAATCAGATGAAACTAGGTTCTAGTTGTATGACCTTGGTTGATTTACCTCTTAACCTTAATTATTTTTATCAGGAAAATGCGCATTTTAATAATACCTACATATAAGTTCGTAGGGAGTAAATAAGATAATGCACATAAAACACTTTTAACATTTGGTACATAATGAATAATAAATTTTAATTATTTTATTATCATATTATGAAATAATATGACTTCATCTTAAAGAATTTATGTTAAAGTTACAAAAGTAGTTTATTTAAGCAAATGTGCCAGAATTCTATAATTAAAAATAGTTCAAAATCCCAGGATTTTAAAAGACTACTCCTGAGAGGTGCCTGGGTGGCTCAGTTGGTTAAGCATCTGCCTTCAGCTCAGATCATGATCTCATGGTCCTGGGATCAAGCCCCACATCGGTCTCCCTACTCAGTGGGGAGCCTGCTTCTCCCTCTCCCTCTCCATGTATTTTCTCTCTCTCTCTCTCTGTGTCAAACAAATAAATAAAATCTAAAAAAAAAAAAGGACTACCCTTGGAACTGGGTATTCTTTCTTAGGCTGTACTAGTGCAGAGCTTCTCTGGAAATTTCTCAAAGACGTAGCCTGTGACAGACATGACTGTCTGTCCACCAAATCCCAACTCTTCTCTTCCTTAGTCCAGAGTTGCCACAGAGAACGAATGACGTTTCAGCACTTTGTACCCATGGGGAGCAGGGTGACCAAGACTACATGTGAGCATGAGTCAGGCCAAGGTTGAAGAATGGGTATTGAGGGAGAAAGTGTGTGAGTGAGTGTGTGTGTGTGTGTGTGTGTGTGTGTGCGCGCGCGCGCGCTTTATCCATTCTTGATTTTAATTTCTATTTACTGGAAATTAAAGATTAAAAAGCCTAGGGGACAGTAGTCACAAAATGAAAGGAGCCTGGGTCCTTGAGTCTCTCTGTGGAGGAAAACTTCCCACTGATCAGGAACTTCTACTGTATTAACCACTGAAATTATATATATATATCTGTTGGGGTGACTCTAAAATACATGTGCTAGGGTAGAGGTCACAGAGAAAAGCAGCTTTGGGTTCAATGGCATGTTTCATGTCATCACTGAACTGTATTACCAGATTAGGCTTTCTTTCCTAGCCATAGACCCACTGTCTACAGACAGACATGCCACTCCTGAAGCTGTTCCCACGACTGTATTATAGGCACTGAAGACAGTTCCCAAGAGGTGTCTCTACACTATTTTGAGCCCCACTGGCACACTGGAGTAAATGAATTGCTTCCCAAGGGGTCTCCTTTGAGAAGGACAGGGCTCATTTGGTGTGTCTGCTTCTAAATCAGTCATCTGCATTTACCGAGCAGTTAGCAGCTCAGCAGTGAAGAGAAGGGGCCTTGCATAGGAAGCCCCGGTCGGGGAAGGCAGGGGGTGGGTGGAATATGAGTTAACAGTTAATCTGGAAAGTTGGAGAAGCCATATGCATTTAATGGAACCAAGACTGAACATCATCTTGCCCATTTACATGGCTGAGGCTTATCAGTTGTTTGGTCTAGCCAAACATGATTGGGAATCCCCCCACCACCATGGTGGTCGACCTCTGAGAATTATGACATCTTCTTATCATGGAAGAGACTTCAAAATCCTCAAATGTCAGACCTAGAAGTACCCTGCAAGTTATCAGGTTCAACTGTCTCATTTTATAGATGACTTAACTGAATTATAATAGGAAGAAGCAACTTGCCCAAGGTCACAGAAGGCAAGGAGAATCTAGTCTTCAGACCTAGATTTTCTACCTTCAAGTCTCTTTGGGGGTACCAGGCTGTCTTCTCTAGATTTTCAGTTTATTAATCAGGGAATTAAAAGGTTTGACAGATGGGGTCATTTCTAACCCAAGGGAAGGAAGAAAAGAAGGAATATTTCTACCACTTGTTTTTCAATTAATGTGAATTAAAATTAAGTTTGGGGGTGCCTGGGTGGCTCAGTGGGTTAAGCCTCTGCCTTTGGCTCAGGTCATGATCTCAGGGTCCTGGGATCAAGCCCCTCCTCAGGCTTTCTGCTCAGCAGGGAGCCTGCTTCCTCCTCTCTCTCTGCCTGCCTCTCTATTTGTGATCTCACTCTCTGTCAAATAAATAAATAAAATCTTTTAAAAAAATTAAGTTTGAAAAATCATGTTTTTGTGGTCCTGCCACCCTCACCCTTTGCCCATTTACTATAAATTAGAATTTGAATTCCTTTATCTCAGAGGGCAGACACCAAGTATCTCTAAATTATAGGAAAGAACTTCAATGAACAGCAGACAGAAGAAGCTTTAACAAAAGATTTTCTATAATTTTGCAAATTACCATATTCCACTGTTTTAAAGATTTGGAACAATCTCAGAAATGCTCTCCTTCTTCTCCCTGACCACATCCCACTCACAAGTGAAAAAATAAACATGATAAGGATGAGGTCCTCATTTTTGCAGATTTGACTTTTTGGTGGCCAATCTCTTGAGTCTGTGGAGTGAAAAAAAAAATGTTTTTGGTGCCAAAGACCTTAATTAATTTGCTCTTGTTAAATCCTAATAACTTGACCCACTGGAGCAGAGACTGTCCCATTTGTTTGCTGGGAGGCTCTGTCAGCTTTTCTGCTGGGGCAGACAACGTCGTTAGAGGTGATGGAAGAGGAGCCAGGTGGCAGGAGGACATTCTATGTAATCAGATCTTCTCATTGAAGGGACATGGGTGAGGAAACTAAAAGCCTTCAAGAAGAGGCACTGCTCCATATAACAGCAGACTCTCAATTATGTGAGGGCAGGGGGTCAGGCTCTCTAGGCTGTGACTGGTTTCTAGTTTTAACAGTTTCCACAAACCTTTAATGAGTGCCTACTCCAAGGGGAATCTATCCAGATCAAGTGCCCCCCAGCCTGGTCGCTGATATTTATGATGCCTGCTCCTTCCCATATGCCATTGTATTCAGTCCTCTCAGCAATGCTCTGAAGATGGTATTATTAGCCTATTGCACAGATGAGAGAAGGGAACCAGAGAGTGGTTACACAAATCACTCAAGGTCCTAAGGTTAGTAAGAAACTGAGCAGCATGGGGTCCAGACCCTTATGTAGCACACTCCTGCTGCTCCAGAGAGCCACCACCTGGCTTTTGTGACTCCTTCCCTCCCTTTTTTCTCATTCTCAGCATCCATCTCTTCAGTGTATAATGTTCTCCAGGTCTCCATCCTTATCCACCTACTCTCTGAATGCTCCTTTTAAGTTGTCTTGTCAAAACCCACAGCTTTACCCACCTCATTGTTGACCCTAAACCCGTGTTTTATTATCTAACTTCCTACAGTTTTATTAGCCAACTGCCTACAGAAACCTTTCCTTACTTTCCTCCCCCCTCTTCCCATTAGTCACCGATCCTCTTCAGAACCAGTCCAGTGCCCTCAAATCTTCCTCTATCAACAGGAAGCCGTAAAATGCCCTTTCCTTCTTTCTACCCCCACAGAGACTCCTTCCTGGCAATGCCTTCCCCTCTTTGCAACCCATAATGTACCCCTAGTCTCTTGCTTCTCTTCTACTGCAAACTCTTTGGTTAGGAACTGCCTCTTACCTCACTGCCTGGATTTTAGGCTTGTGATGGACTTTTCATTTGATGCTTTTGCCAAAGACTTACCTTTGGTTCCCCTTTGCTTCTCCCATCGCCAACCCCATTCTCGTGCTCAGCTGTGGTATCCCCATTCAAGCCAGACCCTAGGGTTCCTACTTACTTCAGAGAAGTTCACACAGTTTTACCTCATCCACATCCTAAGTGCTTCTCAAGGTCATGCCATACACTTCTTCCCACTGTGCTGTTTTGCACTTCTTTCCCTTTTGCTCGGACTTTTACAAGCATTTTCCCACTGGCCCCTCCCTACCTCTAGTCTTTCCAGCTCTGGTCCATCCTCCCCACCATTGCCTGAGTTATCTCTTTAAAGCACACATATATCTGACCACACTTCTTCCAAGGGTAAAATCTTATCAATGCCTCCATATCACCAACAGGGTGAAGTCTGAGCTGCTTAGCCCATGATTCATGGCATTGTGGGATTTGGCTTCTGCCAACCTCCACATCCCTATGGCCCATTACACACCTTCCCACTCTGGCTCTTGATGCTGAACCATACACACCTGCCCAGAGTCTCCCAAGGGTCCCCGGTTCTCTCAAGTCTCTGTGCCTCTATACATGCTAGTCTTTCTGCTTGGAATGTTCTTTTCCTCTCTTCTGGAAAAACTTTGCCCTATCTTTTGAAAAATAGCTGAAGGATAGAGTTCCTTCCTTCAAAAAGCCTTGCTGGACCCCTCCAAAAGGGAGTTAATTGTTCTCTGTTCTGTTCCATATTTCTCTGTATGTTATAGTGGCTTCCACTGTGCTGTACTTTATTTGTAGACTGGGAGCTCCTTGAGGGCAAAGACTGTGTCTCGTTCATTACTTTATTAAAGTTCCCTAGTTTCCGGAACAAAACATTTGGCCAGGAAATGCTACCAAGTGAATGAACATGACCATCCTGAGGATCTTCTGACTCATAAATGATAAATGATTAACTTGTCTGCCTTCGCAGTGAAATATAAGATCCTTGAGAGCAAGTAACTATCTTATTGGGAGTGCCCTTTCAATAAATATTTTTTAGTCATGAATGGGTTCCCTAAGTTCATGTTAACCAAGAGATGTAGCTTCCCTTGCCCTAAGTTCCTTCCACCAGAGTGTCTCACAAGGAGACAAACCACCCAAATTTCACCTCAATTTCTGTTTTTTTAAGAACTTATTTATGTATTAGAGAGAGAAAGAGAAAGCACAGAGGGAGAGGGAGAAGCAGACTCCCTGCTGAGCAGGGAGCCTGACATGGGCTCCATCCCAGGACCCTGATCATGACCTGAGCCGAAGGCAGTTGCTTAACTGACTGAGACACCCAGGTGCTCCTCACCTCAATTTCTTAATCCTCTCACTCAGTTGGTGTCAGAATAGCACTGATCAAAAGAGAAGTGCAACAATGACTAAACTCCAAGACCCTGAATAAACGACAGGAGCAGCTAGGGCTCACTAAATTTCTTATTGCTCAGTCATTACCCTATGGGTCAAGGTATTACCGGAACAATTTCCCTTCAACCTGCCTCCTCATCCAAGCTCTGCATATACAATTTCACAGAGCAGTCAGAGATAAAATATGCAGTAGAAAGTGCCCTGGAATTGGAGTCCAAGATTTTTGGTCTAAGTCTCAGCTCTGTCATTTGTTTAGCTATGTGACCTGGAGCACTTTATGCCTTTCCTCACTTGTTAAATATGGATCATAATACTTACCCTGCTCATCTTTTAGGGAGATTGTGACCTTTCTCAGTTCTTCTCTGCCCTAGCAGGGGTTTGGTGGTTTGTTCTGTCCACAGTAACTTAGCTTTAGTCTTCACAGTGACATGGATTGGTCTAGAAGTTAAGACTTTACTCAAGAGACGTTTAATCTGTAGGGCCAGCTTTGTCTCCCAGAATGGACAACCTTCTGATATAACTAAGTCTAGAGGCCTTGTCCACAACCCTGGACCCAAGCTGTATCCAACAGAGAACCCAGACCTTCCTGGCAAAATTCAGACCATCCTAGGCAAAATTCTTTGGTGAGAACCAAAGGCCCTTCCCTGGAGGTCAGCCAGGTAGACATAGCCATGGATGGAGCCAATGTGGTTTCATGGGCAGCAAGGTGACCATGTCCCACGCTCTGCATTCTCTTGGCATCATGGCAGAGAATATCTGCTCAGCTGGTATTGGCACCCAATGGAGTGTCTCTTTATGTCCTTTCCACTCTTACGAGTCTTCCCTTAGAAGACTGCTCTGATCAAAGCTAAGTCTATTTTTAAGGATTACTTAAAGCTATAGATTTCATGTTTACTCAGATTCTTTACTGTCTGAGACCATTTAACAGTCTTAGGGAATAGACAAACTGTTATTGGTGTCTGAAAAACAGAGAAAGTCCAAAGACTCATTTTAACAGATGGTCCTATTCCTTTCTTACTCAGCCTTTGGAGCTAGCACTCATTTTCCTAGGACTAAACTCATTTTCCTTCTTCGGATGGTAAATTTCTATCCAAGCACTGAATTGCTCCATCCATCCAAGGACCTTGGATCTATGGGTATGGAGTTTTTCATTCAACTTTTTTTTCAACCAACATTTCTTGAGAATACTCACCTCTCCCATTATCACTTCATCTACTTTTTGGCAAGGAATCATCTCTTCCACTGTCCACTCTGTCACATCACCTTCTTCTACTTTTTTAGGAGCTCTGGATGGGAAATGTCACTTTTCCCATAGGAATAAGCTAATTGACTGAATTTTAGAATTAATGACCCCCTTTATAGTAATAGAAGTGCTGCCCTGTGACTCTCTTGTCCATTTTGTTCATTTTTGTGCACTAAGAAGACCACATTTTGCTTCCTTCTGGTTTACCTACCCAGTCTCCTTCCACGTTCCAGCTCCTCTGTCTTGTATTGGTTCAGTGAAACAGGTTTGTGTGTCAAGAAGTCAAGATTCATGGGTAGAGGCAGGAGGTGGTAGGATAGAGATGACGGCATACTTGCTCCTTCTCTCAAAACAAACTAGACCCTGTGTTGCCATTCTGGCTTGTTTCCCTGGAATTCTGAGGAAGGTGGAGCGTCAGCTGTGTTGCAACATTCCCTAGGGTAGAGGTAACCCCTGATTGGTGGCTGCTTTACTATGAATTCCTGGTAGGAGGCTGTAGTTTGGGTGTCCCTGAGTACAGGGACACTGGTAACTGCATATGACTTTTGTGGGGAGATTATGTCAAGGTGGTATTGTGGCTATCATCTCCTTCTTCCTGAGCTATTATCTGAGCACTGAGAGATGAGCTCTGGACTAGGATATGGAGTGCAGCAAGGACTCACCTGCAGAAGTAAGCTGAAACTGCCTTGTGGAGGCTGTGGCTCCTGTCCTAAATTCCCCTAGGTGAATCTAGTGCCAAGTGTACTCTCCAGTAGTTCTGTGAGTCTAAGTGTCTAGTTGAGCCTAAAAATAAATACACTGCTGGTGGACATTCCAGGCTCCACCTGACTATCCCTACCAGGGAGCCCCTAAGGGACTGATACTTTATAACCACTTAAGTAGCACTGAGTATTTTCCCCCAACTGGCCAGAACACTACAGAAGAGAGGTAAGTGACTGATACCTAAACTTTATCCTTGAAACCACCAACATCACTACTGATTATCATCACCAATATCAAAATCATCATCAATGCAACCATCACAAGAATCTGTTTGTGCATTTCAACTACTGTCCACCACCTTTCGCTCACTTCTTTAGATCATATATTATTCTCTTTTTGATTTTGTCTCCTAAAATTTTCTCCTATGGACAACTTCGCCTAGAAAAACACTGAAATGAGAGTCCTGCTCTGCTGCCTGAGTCAGCCTAAGACAAATCCTTCAGTATCAGTTTCCCCATCTAGAAAAACGGGAAGAAAATTATTGCCCCTGGGGAAATGGTCTGACAACTGAATTAGCTCCACTTATAATCAACAAAATGATAGCATAGTCTAAACTCTTTAAAGGTGAGCTAGTCTAAATGTAAATTTATCTGACCACTTTGGGATGGAACTCAAAGCCCTTATGATCCCTCTGCATCCCCCTTTTGTCCAATGGCTATCTCCAGGCAGTCACTGGCTTGTCAGGGCAGAATGGACAGATCATGGTGTGGCTTTGCATCCTGGGAAATTATGTTTTCCTGAAAGCTTGGAAGAAATGAAAACTCTCAATATTTAGCTCACTGCCCTTCCTCCAGAAATTGGGTGATTGAGTGCCATATATATATATGAAGAGAAAGAAGAGAAAGAATTTGAGAGATAGAAATGGTTTGGAGGGAGGGAGACAAACCATAAGAGACTCTTAATTTCACAAAAGAAACTGAGGGTTGCTTGGGGAGGAGAGTGGGGAGAGGGTGGTGGGGTTATGGACATTGGGGAGGGTATGTGCTATCGTGAGTGCTGTGAAGTGTGTAAACCTGGCAATTCGCAGATCTGTACCCCTGGGACTAATAATACATTATATGATTATAAAAAAATAAAACAATTATCTAAAAAATGGAAAAGAAATGGGTTGGAGGGTGGCAGATGGAGAGAAGCCAAGAGGACGAAATGGTTCTGTGGAGCACTACTCAGAGGAGATACTATGAGCAGGAGAGACCAAGGTGCCAGGAAGGCCCAAGCAGGGGTGGTAGGTGGCTCAGACCCACAGGGAGCAGGCTGGTTTGTGAGGGCTCTTCCTGTAAGTGGGCTCAGGTGCACTCAAAGTTGCAGGTAGCATCTGCATATGTTCCATAAGGGACACTGAAGACTCCTGCTGTCTGATGCAAGAAGATAACAGAAAGAACAGTGAACTGGCAATCAGGAGACCTTGCTTCTAGTCCCAGCTGGGCAATCCTGAGAAGATCACTTCATTTCTCTGAGTCCCAGTTCTCTCCTTCAAAACAGGAGTTGTACGGGTTGATCCCATGATCTCTTCTACATTCACTCACCTCAGTCTTCAAATCTATGAAGCCCTGCATGGCAGGTGGCATTTATGCTCCTCTTTCCCTCCCATGTTTCCTTCGGGGGAAGAGGAATATGGCTTCCCTCACCCACCCCCACACTAATGTTGGGCTCTTTGGTGACTTGCTTTGGCCCATGGGCTGTGGAGGGGACAGTAAACCAGTATTGAGCAGAAGCTTCAAGAGGCCCTGCAAGTTTCTACCAGTCCTCTTGTGCTCTTGTACCTAGCTAGAAGGGCATAACCCAGCAGTCCCTGTTCCTTCAGCCTGGACCCCAGCACAAGGAACCACTCAGAGCGGGTTGGAACCCAATACTTAGTCAGAAGCCAAGTCCAGCTGAGCCACAGCAATCATGCAGGCCTAGCCACAGGAAATAAATGCCTATTGTTGTGAGGCACTGCAGTGCTGGAGTTGCCTATGACTGCAGCCAAAGCTGACTAATACACACACGACAGGAAAGCAAGTCTCGTCGAAGCACACATCAGGACCAGTCAAAAGCCCGCCTGAAGGAGAATGAAGGGCAGCTGGAGAGGCTCCTCCAGGCCCTCCGCTGCTGCCCTCCTTCATGCCAGAGCCGTACACTTCCATATGGAGACACACCTGGTTTCTGGCAGCCACCACCCATGCCTCAGTGGGGTAGGAACGGATTTTGGTGGAGGGGGAACTAAATGAGAAATGCTCAAAGTCAAATTCCTCCCCATTCACAGTCCTCTCTTCCACAGTCCTCCAAACCTGGACCGTCTGTCCAGGTGCCATAAAAGGATGCTTTTAAAAAGGTGGTTGAACTCAGGGTGGATATATTGGTTTAGCTAGCAGAGAGAGGGAGCGAGATGCTAAGACAAGTATCCAAGTGCCAGCATCACTGGTCTCTGCCTGCTATAAGCAGCATGCGAGTCTCCAGGCCTCTCTGACTCTGATATTAAAAAACCCCAAAGAAACTCACATAGCATCCTCCCAGCCAGATTCTAGCTAATAGATGTTTTGCTGCCAAACAGAGCAGTGTAGCATATTTGATACAAATTACAAACCAAAGCCCAGAGAACACAACTGTGGAACTTCAATGCTATCAGCACCATGGCCTAGGGGACAACCTGAGACTTCCAGGTTAGGCTGAATGACCAGTGCTTCATGTCCCTGAGAGAAAACCAGGACCTCAGTCACTTGAATGACAGCTCCAGAGTTGAAAACCAAAAGCATTTGTGTGGAAGAACAAAAAGACCCCGGCCTCTACCAATCAACCTAACTTAGTAGAAGAGGAAGGAACACAGATTTGGGACTGGTGTAAGGGAACAGGCAGGAATTAAAGTGGAAGGTTTTCAACTTTTTTTTTCTCAAACACTGAAGAGATATTTAGAACAGAAACGTATGTAAGTGGATAAAAGTACCAAAACTCAAGGTGAAGCAAGGGTGAAGATTCGGAGCCTGTCTGCACTGTGTTCCATTGCCTACTCCCAAACTGGTTCCTGAAGCTGTGTGTAGAACATTGGGACTATATACAGTTTGAAAACCACCAGACTAGAGACATCTGGGGCATTATAATTGGCTCATGGGAAGCTGAAGAAAAGGAGGGAGGGGCAGGTATCATGATGGCTGTTTCTGGGCATTTTGCTGGGACGTGAATGGATTAAATGTATAGTCATCCCTTGTCACGGCTTGGCAGCCGTGGAGAACACAACAGAGAGGAGAGCTTCCACATTCTGTTTGAGGCAGACAGACTGACCAACTGAGCTTTCCCTTCTCCTTAGAGGCAAGCCTCCTTATCCTCATCTTCAACTGGGCAAGAACAGATTTGCTTTGGAAAGATTTAGATCTTCCTCTTTGGTTTGCCTCCTCCCCCACCCCACTGACACCTCAAATCTAAAGGGTTGGCTCCTACCGAGCTTACAGCTCTCAAGCGTTGTGCTTCAACACTTCAGAGGGAGGAATCCTGAGAGATTTGTCTAGCTCACCAGCTTATGGCTCCCCACTTCCCATAGAGACAAGCCCCCAGACCCACCTATGCACACCACATCCATGAATCCATACATCCCATAGCAGATCTGGAAGAGGAGGTCTTGGCGTTGCCATTTTGCTGAGGGACTGAAGGTTGACCAGATAAGCCAAGAGATACTGGCAATGAGGAAGAGGGAACCCAAGATGGCAGCTGCAATCTGAACCTTCTCAATGACCGTCAGAGAGATGGCCTGCCACTGCAAAGAAGACAAAGACAGGTTAGCTGTTGCTGGGATGCCCCTACCCCATTTCCACCCCATTCCCATCCCTCTTCCTTCTGCTGTCATAACCTCTTACCTCAGGTTTTGGATTTAATACAAGGCTTTTTAACTTGGAACACAATGGTTATTGTTCCAACATGCTGGGTTTTATGTTCCCCTTTCAATATGGAGGAAACTGATATCACACCAAACGGTCAGAAGTTATTGTAGGGAGGGGGTTCTGGGCAGCCATGGCTGGGAAGGAAGGCCTTTATGATTGATTATGATGCAGACAAAGTGAAAGTATAGGTCAGTGAGGGTGGTATTCTGGGGCCCAGAATATTCTTTTCAGAGCAACACTGTTTATTTTCACACTAATAGTGCACAGCCCCCCCCTTTTTTTTAACTTATTTTCTACAACAACACCTGGCATGTCATTTAATATAAATGCTAGCGATTACCAATTCAACAGACAAGGAGAGGACACAGGATGTGGGGGAGAGAGAAGAAAAACAGTATACTTTACTATCTGTGAACGCTGAGATTTCATTTTTTAACAGAAAAAGCACTATGCTAACAGCAGTATTGATGGACAGATTGAAGGCTGGGGTGTGGGTGGACTTTAACTCTGAAATTCTGTGATTCTATGGCTGGCCTCAGTAGCACAGGCCTAAATGTGCCTGGAGTTGGATTTTAGTTCGGGATTTATTCATGCTCTCACTCAACAAATATGTACTCTGCTAGGTGCTGGAGATAAAGCAGTAAGCAAAAACATATAAGATTTCTGTCCTCATAGAATTTATAGTCTAGGGAACACAGATGATCAAATAATGTATTTACAGCTATAGTTCATCAGGCATAAGTGATGGAGGTACATAGAACTATGAGAGCCTTTGATAGGCAAATTCGACTTGTCAGAAGAAGCAATGCTTGAGTTGAGGAGGAGTTCAGGCAAAGAGAGGAGAGAAGGGTGCTTTAGGCAGAGGAGAAAGCATGTGCAAAGGCCCAGTGGTGAAAAAATATATATATATAGTGAGTATGAAAATCTGGAAGAAGACCAGAAAGGGTGGAGCAGAGAGAGCAAAAGGGAGTGTGGGGTAAGACAGCTGGAAAAATAAGAAGAGAAGACCATGTAGAATCTTGAAGAATATGCACAGAATTTTGGCTGTGTCCTATGAGTAAATAGAATGCTACGGAATGGTTTTAGGCAGGGAAGTAACAGGATTCCATTTGGGAAGCTGAGTGCAGTACCATCTTGTGATTGTCGGGATTTGTGTAAAGCCCAGAGAATTCCCCCTAGCAGTCATTTCAGCCTGAACTCCCAGAAAAACCAGACAACATTCCATCTATCAACAGCAAGTCCTTCTTCCACACTAAATGGCATGGATGCAAGCACTCATTCTGGCTCCATGAGGACTGACCAGCAGCTCCTAAGGAATGGTAACCATTGGAATACATTTCACTTGCTGTTCTAGTAGGACATCAGCATTTACCTTTAATTGTACAGATAGCATCCCACTACAGGTAATCAGGCCTTTCAATTTTCCACTGCTTCCTCCAGCCTGGGTCTACACAGAGCAAGGGAATTTTCCAGAAGGTAGTCTGAACCTACAGACTCCTCTCAAATACTAGACCACCAATGCTTCCTCCAGAGCCTGCCTCTCTGTCTGTGAAGAGGGTTCCTGATGGAGCTTTTTGGTTTGACCACTGAGTCATCAATAACCTTCACTTTCTCCTGCTCCAGACTTCAAAACCCCCAAATATAGAGGCACAGAAAGTGTCTTAGTCCCTAAAGCCACCCTAATGCCTGGTCCCCCGATGAACTCTAGAACCTCAGTTGCTGACTACGGTCTGAAGCATGTTGAGAAGGGAACAGGGTGGGGTACTGTAGACAGGCTCTCCTCCTGTCTGTCCCAAGGGAACCTCTAGGAAAGGAGTGGGGAACAGAGCTGCAAAGAGCGAGAGAGAACAAGGCAGCTCTGAGACCTCCAAGGGAGGCTGGGAAGGGGAGAAGAGCTCCAGAGACTCTGCTCCCCCCAACACTGGGGCTTCATTCCTAACAAGGTTCTGATCCCAGTATCATGATCCCAGTATTCCTAAGGAGGTTCCAGTCCCAGTATCCCCCCTGCACTGCAGCACCAGGACTGGCTGTTTCCTTCGACCCCAGGAAAGGGCACTGAGCAAGGAAGGGTTCAGGACCCCGTTCTGGCTGAGCTCTATTGCAGCTTACAAAGTGTCACCTAGGAGAAGTCAGTAAGTCATAAGGACTGTCAGTGTTCCCTTTCATAAAAACAGAAATAACTGGCCCTTCTCACTCCCTAGAGTACTGTGAGGCTGAATGAAAGAATTCCTTGAAAGGGACAAGCAGCTGTCATTTCCACTCTTTAGTATGTTTGAGCAAAAAAACAGTGACGCATGTCCAGATGGGGTATTCCTTTTTTTTTTTTTTTTTCTCCAGGTGGGACATTCCCGAATGCACTCAACCAAGCCACGCTTATGCACCGAAGGTCAGAGGAGTGAGACCCTCTGTGCAAGCCCACCCTGCCAGGTAACTGTGAGCAAATTGTTCCTCCACTGTGTCATCTGTGAATTGGGAAGAACAGTGCCCACAGCCCTAGGTTGTTTTCGGTATTCAATGAGATAATACATGTGAAGACTTAGAGTGACTCGCCCCCAGGGAGCACTAACTAAATGCTTGTTAATATAACTATAGCAGCTATTTCTCACAACTTTGGATGGGGCTTGGCCGGCGTGTTGGAGGACCTGAGACGTGGGCGAAGAGCTCCAGCTCTGACAGCAGAGGCTTGTCGCCCTGGTGCCCTCCCCCCGTGACCCCCGACTCCGCCATGGAGCCTCTTGCTTGCAGGAGGGGCCCCCTGTTGCGTCCCTGACGGTAGGTGCTTCCGCTGGCTGTAGGAGCTCCAGCTGCTCCACAGCAGCCATCCTACTCTTGCCTGGGCCTGAGAAGCCCAGGATACACAGCTGGGACAATCTGGACCACAACCACACAACACTGCCACTAGGCCAAACTACTTCCTTCTTCGGGCGCTATCTGGAAAAGTGCAGTGGCAGTTACTGAGCACACATCATGCATTTCCAGGAGCAACAGAATCAGAAGGAGTCCCCAGGGCTTAGAAACTCACAGCGAAAGGCATGTTAGTCACTTAAATTCATGAATCAGTGTTGTCAACATGGCCATTTGCTCACCATACTTAAGCGATCAGAATAGCCTTTTCTTTTTTTCTTTCTTTTTTTTTTACTCCCAGGAATGGGGGGATGATCCCTTTTCATTTTATGAGTCAAGATCTGGTGCCTGTTTATGAGCCAAGGGGTTATTTTGGGGTGGGCCTGTGGATCCAGACTCTGACCCTTTTCCAAGTCTCGAAAGAGCTGCGAAGAGAGTGAATGCAGCCCAGAGGTCATGGAATCAGCAGTCTCACAACCTGCTACTTGAAGACACTTGGAGATTTGAAATGAATGACCGAAGATGGGACCAGCACCTGGAGAGGCCCCTCTCATTCTGACCCTTCCTCTGAGGTGCCTGGGAGTTTTAAGGCCTCCTTCCAGAAGTGATGCCCCCTGCTGGCCCACAGGCATGTTCTAGCGTGGACACACACACACACGCACGAGCGCACTCATTCCTGACTCCAGGCTTCCGGCTGCTCCTGCACAGGAAGCCCCCAGCCCTACAGTCACACCACACCCTCGCCCTCCTGGGCCTGCAGAATCCACTCTTCCCCTCCCCCTAAGAACAGGAGGAACGAAGCGGCTCATTGATTATGGGGCAACCCGATCGGCTGACCCCGCATAGGTGCAGGTATTTTCAGAAGCGAAGTGTTCTCTATATGCGGGTGCACCGCGCAGGGAGAGCCCTTGGGTTTGGAGGATTTACGAGGTGGAGTAGGGCCCACCAGCCGCACGGGGGATGAGGGCTGTGTCAGGGTAGGGCCCGAGGGTGGGGGAGGATGGGGGTGCAGCCCTGTCCCAATCCCTGGAATCCGTGTGACAGACCCCACCCCAGCCTGGCCGTTCTTCCCTTGCCCCTGATGGTAGCCCCTTCTCAGTCCCTCCTTTTCCTTCTTCCTTCCATTCTGTTTCTTGCTGCCTCCCTCTCCTGTCTCTTCTCCATTTTTCTCTGGCCCCCATCACAAGGAGAGTGGTCTGTGGGCCAACAGCATCAGCATCACCCAGAGGTTGTTAGAAACGCAGAATCTAAGGCCCAGCCCTGGACTCCTGAGTCACAGTCTGCATTTTAGCAAGATTCCAGGTGAACTGGATGCACCTTCAAGTCTGGGATGGGTCACTGAGTCTGCTCCTTATTTCTGCTTTTTCCTCTCTTAGCTTTCCTCAGTCTTTCTCCCACACCTCTCACACTTCATCTTTTTCCATCCTACTCTCACCTGCCCTCTTTCTTTTATTTTCCTCCCTGCCTCCCCACGCTTCCTTCCATCCATCCACCCATCCATCCATCCATCCATCATCCATCCACCATCCATCCATCCATCCATCCTTCTTTCCGTCCGTCCATCCATCCACCCATCCATCCACCATCCATCCATCCATCCATCCATTCATCCTTCTTTCCGTCCATCCGTCCATCCATCCACCCATCCATCCATCCATCCATCCATCCATTCATCCATCCATCCTTCTTTCCGTCCATCCATCCATCCATTCACCATCCATCCATCCATCCATCCATCCATCATCCATCCACCATCCATCCGTCCATCCATCCATTCTTCTTTCCGTCCGTCCATCCATCCACCCATCCATCCATCTATCCCTTAGCTCAATGATCCTGTCTACCATCCACTTCTCCACACCTCTTTCCTTCTAAACCTTCCTTCTGTCTCTGCCCTGTCCCTTTCTCTTCTTGTCTAGGCTGAGGAGAAAACACAAGAGCTCTCTCATCCCATCTGCCCGCATGCCACGGCAATCGTGCCCAACTAGCCCATCTTGTTCCTTTTCTCCACGCTAGAGAAACCATTCTCCCGCCCCGGTCCTACCTGCAGAGGATTTTTTGTGCTTATGGCAATGACGTGGTACTTGTAGTAGCACAGCTCGCAGCTCCAGCAGCCCCGCTCGCTGATCCACTTGATGAGGCAGGGCTGGTGCGTGCACTTGACGGAGCCATCACAGCGGCACGGGCTCAGCAGCTCCCCCTGCAGGAGAGAGGCAGAAGGTGGTGAGTTCTGGATCTGAAGTCTGGCAGGTGGGTGGCCGCTGGAGTGGTGGTTTGGGCCACTGAGGTAGGACAGACCACACCACTTAAACTGGTCACTGGCTTTGGTGGGAAGCACCAGAATCCACGGGGAACAGGGGAATCAGGCAGCTTCAGAGCACTCAATTAGCATTTTGGTGCATTGGCTCCCATTGGGTGCTGCCCAAGTCCTAGGGTGCCTGTGAAATGAGTGGGTCGATTTTTATGGAAGCCCTTTGCCATCCAAAGCCCCCTGTCAGCCTGATGGACTTCTCTGTAAAGGTGTCTCAAACTCAGATGCTCTCAGAGCCAGAAAGACCATGCAAGTGACACAAGGCAGCTAGTAGGGGCTGGGGCCAATCTAAGGCCCAGACCCCAAGTTAAAGGGACAGCCACCATTAGCTCCATCCCACTGTACACGTGGGAATCTGGGTGACAATTTTTATGTAAAGTCTCTCAATAGTGAAATGTCAACAACAAAAGCAGGTCTTCTAAATATATTGTGAGCATCATTTGGTCCAAGTTTAGAACATTTGTACTCCCCTGCAGGCCAGCACATGGAGACCCCCATCCCTCTGTGAAGTCTCCTGCCCTGAGTCCCTGGTTGGCAAAAGCTTGGCAGGTGGGGACAGGGCTGAACCCAGGTACCTAAGAGGTGGGATGTGTATCGCTGCAGGTGTGAACTTGGGGCCTGGCTGGGAGTGGATGCGAAGCCTATTCTGGGCAGGTCTGGAAGCAGAGAGGCAGAGGACCTGGCCCAGCTAGATGGCGTGAGTGGATCACAGAGATGGGCTTAGCCTCCTGTATACCCTGTGACAACACGTCCATGACCATGACTGAAGCTGGTGGGCTTTGGCTTCCCGCCAGACCTGACATGGCGGCCTGAAGTGCCTCCGTGAGCCTCCACAACCCCTTTCCTTTCTCTCTCCCCTCCCTTTACTCTCTCTCCGTCTGTGTTGTCATTCCCCCTCCCAGCTCAGAGTCCATAGTTTCTGCTTGCTAAATCCAACCAACTCAACTCCTTCATTTACTTTCCTAGAGATTTAAGCAGCTGGGCCCACCCACTTCCCCCAACCTGGGCTTTCTTCTGACTTACTCCAGGGTTCCCTTTCTCCTTACTTCCTTTACCCACCTGCCCACCGCCACCTCATTTATTCTGGACCCAGCCCTTCCATCTCTCTCCTGCCAAAGGACCCAGAAGATGGTCCTGAGCCCTGCATTGGTGTGTTTGCAATTTGGTCACTTAAACCGTGTCCCTGCTAATCTGGAGGTTCCTTCATTCAAGAAACCACATCTTGCTCCCAGTTTTGGATAAGCAAGCACAGAAGCACTTGACCTATAAAACATATTGAATCATGTTCTTTGCCATAGACTGCAGAACCAGTTGTTTCCTCCAAAGATGCATAGAATCATCTTTCCCCTCCAATTCACCCCCTGTCACTCAAAGACCACACGTTGGCCTGGATGAGGTCTAGAATATTCTTATATTGGTCTGTCTGTCAAACTGCTTCTCATCTTCACCATAGTTCCAATGCCACCTCCTACAGGGAATTGCCCCAGGTTGAGTCTTCTGCAGGTTGAGCTCAGTGCTTTGATCTCTAAGCACCTTTTGTGGAGTGCCTTGGGTATATACCTGTTAGAGCACTGAGCACATCCTTATAAGGACTTGTGAGTATGCCTCTCTAATGTTCAGAGAAGCTCTGGAAGGCAGGGATCAGGGGTGGTTCATCTTTAGACCCTATCCCCTCCATGCCTTACCCGACTCCCTGAGGGCCCTCAACAACAGCTGTGTTTGAATGAGTAAATGAAAAAATTAATCAGGTGTCTGCTCAGGTTTCCTGCACTGCCCTGAAGAATGGGGATGGGATGTCTGCTCCATGAGAATGGGAACCATGTCCCCTTGTGGACTTCGAGACCCCCACACCTTGCTCAGTGCCCAGCACTCAGAGTAGGTACATGCCGTAAATGAACTTGGTAGCAAAAATGCTCAGCGTGCCTCATCTCTGAAAACCCTTCCCAGTTCCCGCTGCACTCCTCCAGTATTGACAGGCCTCCTTCACTGTAGCTCCCGCCCTGCTCAACCCACTGTTGTAGCACTTCTCCCGTTTCTCTCTGGGTTCCTGCACCATGACCGCTTACAGGGACAATAGCTTATCTAACTTTCCATCCTGAGCACCTAGTGCTGTGCCTGAAGCAGATCCTCTTTGCAGTGTTGATGGCAAAATACATTCCTATCTCTTTGATGAACAGGAGGTTTTGCTTCCCGAGGACATGGCCAGTTCTGGCACCTGGTGAACAGCCATGGTGCCTAGGAGAGTAGAAGAGGGAGGAGATGCCCACATTGCTGGGCACCCGCCACAGCCTTCCAGGTCCAAGGGCACTGGGTAGTGAGGAGTTGCGGTGTAACTAGGAGAAAGAACTAGGAGGGAGTGAGCAGAGAGAGGTGCTGGGGGAGGGGCAAAAGCCCTCATTATTCATGGCAGCCTTTCCTGGGCTCATTAATTCTAACAGGATGAGCTGGGTTTGATTAATCGGGTTGTTAAGCAGCCATGTCAAATTGCCAATGAAGTAAGAGACATGACTTCCGGTCCCTGGCAATGCCGCCAAGTGACAGAGAAGGCTGCACTCCTTGCTTCCAAGCAGCAGCGGAGAGACAGGGCAGAAAGGGCTGTTGGCTCTGCACAACTGATGACAAGACCTGGGCTCTCTGACATGACTCAGGAAGGGCGACCACACCACCAGCGCTCACAGGGCCCCTGGACCCCGACACACTAGGTGGGGACAGGGACAGCATGACCCGGCCTGGTCCCAGTGCCTGGCTATGGGGCCCAGAGGCCAAACAGGTGCTGTCTCCCTGGGGGTTCCTCGTCCCCCAGACCCAGACAACGAAGAAGACAGAATAGGAACTCGTTTCAGGTGCTACAAAGATTAGAAAGCAAGGACACCAAAACTGTTGGAAAAGTTTCACTCTGATGAAGGAAGCAATCCAGGATTTGGGCAAAAAAATAGTAAATCTGGAAAGATGTTATTTTAACCTTGGCATTTACATAAGTTTTGTATTTTATGATCTAGTATATTTTTATGTACATTTGGGAGAAGGGCCATAATTTTCTTTATGTTTAAGGCTTGTAGGAGGCCTTAACGTGGACGCTTTTCTGTCTTTGACGGGTCAGGCCTGTGCGCCTTCAAGAGCAGGAGAAGTGGAACTGAGCCAGCGGCCCGACGGATGAGGTTAGACTTCATGAAGATGAGCTCCGCAGTCAATTCCGTTAAAAGCTGGAGTGCTGGAGCCGGGAAACGGAAGTGGTGAACATCTCCGAGGCCGGGAAGAGGATGGTTCAATGACCAGCTGCAGGTCACTCAGCTGGCCGGTGGCGTGGCCAGCACGGGAAGCCTGGTCTTTCTGACACCGGACACCAAGTGTTTTACCACTCCGCTCTGTTCATCCCTCCTGGGCCCTCTGTCCCACCCCCGTCCCTCCCACACCCCTGCCTGCACCCTCCACCACCCCCCCCAACCCCTCCGCCAAGTTTCTCATGCCTGCTAGCCGCACATCTGTCTCTTCTCCCTGCACCGACCCCAGAACTTGGCACTTGTCTTCCAGGATTCGGGCTGCTCCTGTGTGTCCCGCAGAGCCCAGCATGTCACAGGTGCACAGTCTGGAGTGTGTGCTGATGGGAGGGGCCCCAGGGTGGGACAGAGCATGGGCCCCCCACCCCTGGCCCAGCTCCTGAGGCTCCAGCCCTTGGGCTGGGGCAATCATTACCATCTTTTTTGGGGTAATTTTTATTTTATATATTATTTACTTATTTACTTATTTTACCATCTTGTCTGCCGAGCTCCGCAAACGCCACACGTCAAAGAGGGTTGTTAATTGCAAAGGGCACCAGACACTCCTGAATGATCTGCTCGGGGCTCTAGGGCCCAGGGAATGGCTAAGGCAAGAAAACTCGGGTCTTCTCGAAGCCCCCAGCCTCCAAGGGACAGTGTGTGGGGGAGGAATGAGGAGCATGGTTTTTGGAGATGGACTCCTTAGGTTTGAATGCCTCTTCATGCTCACCAGCTGCGCAAACTTGGGCATGTCCCTCACGCTCTCTGAGGCTTCTTTATCTTTCTGCGGCAGGCAACTCTTGCCCCCTCCGAGGGTGGCTGTAAAGCTCGAGTGCGGTCACGCCCACAGAAGTGCTGGAGACAGCGCCTGGCACAAGTAAATCCTTCTGGGCGAGTTTTACAATTGTAACTCACGTTTCCATGAGGACCTCAATTGCATAGTTTTCTTCCTACTACAGTTCTATTTTATTCCCTCCTGGCAAATAGGGGAGAAGGGAGCCATGCCTTTGGTAAAGTTCAACGGCGCATCCGAGAGAGGGGAGTCCACCCCTGTGACATGGGTAAGGGGTCACAACACAGATCTGCCAGCTCACGGCCCAGGACTGTCCTCTGTGTCATGAGGGCGACGCTGAGAGTCCTGGGGGTGGAGGGCGGGACTCTTCCCTTCCCTGGGGATGCTGAGCAGAAGAGCATGGGCCTCTTGGAGGGGTGAAGTGGGGTCATGCTAGAGGCAGGAGGCAGGACAAGCTGATCCGCAGCCCTTGGCGGCGGCTGAGCTGGTGGGTGGGGAAGAGAACAGGATGGATTCTCCTTGCTGCCAATGACACAGAAAGCTGCAGGTGCAAGACTCCAGTGGTTTCTCCATTCACAGATTTCTTTCTGTTTGTTTCTGGCTTGCTTCAATTCTTCCCTGTCTCAATCTGAAAGGGCTCACTTCTGGAGTCCTTAGGTTACCTGGTTGCCATGGTAGTGGCAGGTGAGCCAAGATTTCCCTTGCCACCCACACGGGCACCGGGCATTCCTGCCACGGAGCAGAAGGAAACAAATACAGTCTAGTGATGCAAAGACTCCAGCCCTGCTGTGGTTTGCAGCTTCAGAAGATCCAAACAAAGGAGACAACAGGAACCCTAGCCTGGGGCTGCAGCCTGGGGGCATCTTCCTCTACTGACACTCAGGTGGTGGTTAAGAGCTTGGACTCTAATCTTAGGAAGTCTTGGGTATATCCAGGCTTTTACAATCTGTGTGACCCTGAGAAAGTTGCTTAACCTCTCTGGACCTCATTCAGTCATTCTTTATTCATCAGGTATTCATCTAGTATGTTCCAGGTTCTCTTCTCGGTGACAAGGATACAGAAGTGAATGGAACTGACCAAAATTGTCTAGTAGAGAGAGGCAGACAATAAAAAATATAAAAAGACTGTAAGTACCAAAGATGCTATCATGTGCTATGGAGAAAAATTAGCAGGGGAAAAGAAAATAGAATACCAGGAAAGGGGCAGGGGGGGATTCTAAATAGGGTGGCTATGAAAGGCCTCACCAAATGGGGCCTTTTGTGCAAAGACTAGAAGGTCAGGGTGCAAACCATGCAGATATCTGGGGGCTGAATATTTCAGTGCACAGGTCCTGAGACAGAAGCATGCCAGGCTTGTTGTAGGGACACCAAAGAGGCTTGAGTGTCTGGGGTAAAGTGAATGAGGGAAAGAGGAATAGGAGATGAGTTCAGAGATATAAGGATGAAGAATGAGGGACAAATCAGAAGAGGCTTGTGGGCCATTTTAGGGACTTGGCCCTTACTGTGAATGAGATGGGAAATCGTGAGCATTTTGAGGAGAGTAATGTGACCTGACCATGTTTGACAGGATCCCTTTGGCTGCCGTCTTGAAAACAGACTAGACAGAAGAGCCAAGGAGAAAGACAGGAGGCTGTTGCAGGCATCCGGATGGGTGATGATGGTGTTTTGGACCTGTATGGATGCAGCGAGAGTTCTGCAAAGTGGTCCATTTCTAGATACATTTTGAAGATGCAAATAACAAGATTTGCTGATGGATTAGATGGGTGAATGAGAGCAAGGAAAACAAGGATGACGCTTGTTTTGACCTGAGCCATGAGGAGGATGGCGAATTGCTCTCATTTGAGATGGGAAAGATTGAGGGTAGAACAGGTTTTAGAGGGCAGACTGGAAGCTGGGTTTTGGACATGTCAACTTCGAGATGCCTGTTAAATAGGCATCAGAGACTGCAATAGATCCTAGTCTGGAGCTTAGGGGAGCGGTCCAGGTTCGAGACATCAATCTGAGAGTCGTTGACATACAGACGGTGTTTAAGGCCATGAGCCTGGGTGAAATCACCAAAGGAGCAAGTGTGGGTAGCAGTAGGGCGGGATACCATGGCTGATCCCTGGAGGACGCCAACATGCCAGAACTTGGGAGATGGGAAAGCACTAGGAGAAGGGACTGAGAGGGAAGGTCAGTGAGATGAGAAAGGAACACTCCAGTGGTTTCTCCATTCACAGATTTCCACGATGTGTGGAACATGTGTGTCCCAACAGTGAAACAAGAAGACAACATGCTTCCCAAAAGGGGGCCTTCAGCCTTGTCAAAGGCTGCTGATGGGTCAAGTTGGATGAGAACTGAGAATTAAACATAGATCTGGCAAGTTTTCCTTGATTTATTCATTAAATAATATGAAGCAAAGTCATGGGCTGAGAGTGAAGGCGGGGGAGGTGGTGTTGGAGGTCTGAGATTCGGTATAAAATAGTCCATCTGGGGGAGTTTAAGAGTGAGTAGAATGGAGTAATAAGGTATGATTGCTGGCAGCATGGAGGGCCCTTTCTATTACTACCCTCCTCCCCCATCTGTGAGACTGGGGGAGTAAGGAAATATATTTAGCACCACGCCTGGCACATGGGAAACTCTCAGCAAATGCTGGCTCTCATGTAAGGGGTTATCAGAGGGGTTATAGCAGAGCTCCTTCTCCCTAAGCCCACCTTCACACCTACTTCCGTTTATCAATTTCCTTACTTTTTCTCTTCCCCTTTAAGTAACCTTCTCTATTAATAAGCCTAATGTTATAAACACTTTACAATTCTAACAAAGTGCTTTCATTGACATTCTACCACCTACTACCTCAATAACCAAATGAGGCTAATGATTACTTCTCCTGTTTTACAGATACAGAAACCCACTCAAAGAGGCTGTTACTTGCTCAGGAGAAAGACAGAGGAAAGCTCTGAAACCGGTTCTGTCCATCAGGCTATACCCACCACATCTCTGCCACTCTAGTGTCACTAGCTCGTCTCCTCTTCTCCTGCCCCCAGCAGCCTGTTCATCAGATCCTTACTTATCCAGCTCCCAATAGACAGCTGACCTTGTGGGCTCCCCCCATAAACATAGAAACACAAAAGCAGAAATCCTTGTCCCCCTTTCCCCTTTCCTCAGAAGCCAATTTCAGGCAGTGTTCACTGGGTAGTAATTGATGTGGTAGTGGGGAGGTCAGGCTAACCTCCCCCTCACTTCCTCCTCACACTCCAACCCTTGGCAGATCCTCCCCATCTGATACTGCTTAAGTCAAAATTAAGAGAGAGAGGTTTTTGTAAGCAGAGTAATAGGTTAAAGTTTTCTCTGAGATGCGGTCTAGAATAATAAGGAAAGTTACAATTGCCTTACGATGCTCCACTGGGAAGACACAGAGGACCTAAGGCTTTAAAATCAGAATTTCCCCTCCAGGGTAGACCCAGAAGCCATGTGTCCTTGGTTGGGGGAAGAATGGACATATGAGTAGAAGTAGTTCATTGGGATAGTGGCGAAGAATAAGGAGCAAGTGTGGGTAGGAAAAGGGAGGAATACCAGAGAAAGGAGGGACTCCCCAATGGCCATCCTTGGATGGACATTGGATAGGATGGATAGTTGACTTGGTAGGGAAAGAAATGTTTTGTACCATTCCCCACACTCCACATATTTGGAGGATCAACTAACAGAAAGGCTCATCAATAACACATCCTGCCATCTGTACAGAAGCAACCAAACTGGTCCATGATGTTGGCCAACTATTTATGTAGCCGTGATCTGGGTTGGTGGGGGAGGGCTGGGGAGAACAGCGACAAAGCAGGAGCACAGTGGGGCCAGTGCCTTAAAGGAAAACCTGGAAGATTCCAGGCATCTTCTTTTTGCAGGAGGCCAGGCAACCATCTTTTGATTCCAGAGACCTACTAGAGGCTAATGGATCCTGGTATTAGGATCAAGAGAAATGACCTATCATGAAGACCTTCTTACCAGCAAAGGTTGTGGTCGAGAGATGAATAGGTGAGAGTGTGACTCCTCTGCCCTGAACTGTGATAAAGCAAGCTTCCCCCTTATCTATGGAGGCAGGCAAGAGGACTTCAGAGATCCCCTTGGCCCTAGAATCCATTATTATACACAGATAGGCAATTCTGAATTCTCTGCATATTGTGCCAGGCAGTGTCTAGGCAGATCTTTGTTTTATGCCTGGAGCCCTTTCAGGCCCATCTTCTCACTCTGTCTCTCAACCAGAGCATGTAGCTTGCCCCATTCCCAGCTCACTTCCAAACTCAGTGGCGCCAGAGCCAAACCTCAGCTTCTGGAGACTAACAGTGTGTCAACACATGCACAAGGAAATCCATAATTGTTGCAAGATCATTTGATTTTAAAAAGAAAGAACTCTATTACTAAGTAGAAAAAAAAAAGATTTAAGGCCTTAATGAGCTGTAGTTATCTACACTAAATCCGATTAACCACATAATTATTTCTAGTTCTGCTCTCACATCAGCAGCTTACTTTCACACACACACACACACACACACACACACACACACACGTATAATCTGTCTCCCTCTTCATGAAAAAAATCTCCAGCCTTCCTGTTCATCATTTCCAAAAAAGAATTTCAGAAAGAGACAAGGAAAACACACAGACCCAAACCCAACCCTCCAAACCATGGTTTTTCATTTTCATGATAATTATTTTATTCCTGCAATGCTTTTCCCCTTCTAATTTAACTGGTATAAGACAAATGTACCTATTTCCTCTAACTGCCTCTAAATTTACTCAACTGGTACTAGAAGGAAGAACTTAACCTCACAATAATTGAATTTAAATAACATCCAATTCCATAAAGTCAAACATGGTCTGCATAATAAACAAACCACACTTTACAGGGGCCGGCGGGAAGAAAGAAGGTCATATCTTATGTGTATATTCATAACTGTATCTGTATTTCCAATGACCTAAATGCGCAATATACTGTCCGTTTGTCTTTCTGTGTAACTCATCATGGCCATCACCATCGTTTCCAAAGAGCTTAAATTAAAGGCTCATCTTTCCTCAAACCTCTGCCTGACTCAATAGAAAAATGTAATTTCGATAAACCTCAGCTGGTCAGAATAAGGCTATTTGCATATGGCAGCCGGCTGGGCCCGTTTCCAGGGCGCCAGACCCCCAGGTTGAATCCCCGCCAGTGTGCAGGGATTCCAGGTCACGGTGTCCTCTTTCTTTCCCACAAGTCAGGCCAAGCCAAGGGCACAAGTCAATGGCAAGTTAAAGGGCAAGTACTCAATTACCCTCTGAGGTCAGACCTCATTACTCCCTGCACACCACCAGAGGGATGCCCAGATCCTACTCTGCAAAACCTTTGTGTTATTGGAAGGGGTTGTGGTGAAATTCCACAAAAATTAATTTTCCATCATAGTAATTAATGTATCACTCTGTGCTGAGAGGGTACAGCAGATGTTCCCAGTGCAAACGAACTATGAGGATGGGTTGCACCTCATGGATGTCTTGAATCACAGCCCTAGGCTCTTAGAACTTTCTGTATGGCTGGCTCCTACAAAGTAAAAAGCTGGGTCCTTCCTGGGTGCCAACCCCAGTTCTGCCACCCTCTGGCTGGTGACCTTGCCTCTATGCCACCCAGGCCTTGGTTCCCTCATTTTCAGAAGTCAGCGTACATAAGAACCACCTGGAAGCTTGTTAGGAGGCTACCAGGCTTTGCTCCAGAGATTCTGATTATATGTGAACCCACTCTTCCTGTCTTGAAGCAAGGTTGGCTAAGACTCATTTTGCAAAGCCCTCACCAGATACTTTTTAGCAAGCCTTCTGTCTTCTGCATCACTCTAAGACTCTTATGTATACAAAGATAAAAACAAATACCAATAGCTAACAGATACTGAACACTTACTATGTGCTAAGCCCCATATGCCAGTGTTGACGGCTGAGTTCAAATCTTGGTTCTCCCACTCAGTGGGTGAAGGCCATTGTGCAAGCTCCTTACCCACTCTGAGCCCTGGCCTCATCATCTGCATCTAGATGCATTTCTAGATGTTCCGGCTGCTATGGCTGCCTCTCTTAGTAGTTCACACTCACTGAGCATGTGCTGGGTGTCCCTGTGGTCTTAAGTTGCCATGCAGGAAGCTGGATAGCAAGACTATGGGGCCAGGGGATGCAGACCGGCTGGTTTGAATCCTTGCTCTACCATTTACTACCTGTGTGACTGTGACAAGTCTGCTCACAGGTAAAGCAGGACCAGAGATACTTCCGGCCTTCCTAGGGTCTCATGAAGATTCAGGGAAGTAATGCACAATGAGAAGTACTCAGAATGCTGCCTGACGCATAGTGGGTGCCCGCTGTAGATCACTACTAATTGTCGCTCATGCTCCCACCAAGACTTGCGGAGTCTCCCCATCCTAACAGAAGGAGGCAGGCGGAAGATGCTGCTGTCTCGCACTGTGGACGAGGCATCCCTGCCTTTTGCTACCTTACTAAGCCCCTCACTTTACCACCTTGTAAACGAAGCTCATCAGTCCGAAACTGGTGAGTACTTATGCTGCCTGGGGGTCTTGATAATGGGTTGAAAGTAATAACAGTGGGATGAAAGCCAGGAGCCTCCAGGTACTGCTAACTGCCCTGTTATTTTGAGGGAGGGAAGGACAAAACAGATACCCCTGCTCACATCCACCTGCGGCCTCCGCGTCTCTAAGGAGCCCTCCCCACGCCTCCTTCCTAACATGCCTTTGCTCCTTCCTCTTGTGATAGGGAAAATGACCAGGCATTAAGCCAGGGGGTTTCCAGCCATCACTCCGCTCTGCTCCCTTTCAGGCAAGGCTGTGAAAGTGTGTTCACGGGGCCAGCTGAGGGCTTTGTGATGCCCTTGGAGGCACAAGAAGGAGGGAAAGTGGAAGCGAGGCAGAGAGGCTAGAATGATCTGTGTCGTGAAGAGCTTAGCGAGAGAAGGAAAGTAAGAGAAGGCTTTGTCCCATGGTTTCCTCTGCCTGCGTTGAAAGGAGTAAACACTGACATGCTTTTCAGTTCTTTCTCTGTATGGGACTTACACCTTTTCTTTGTGACAAGCTTCTTTCAGATAATTGTCCATTCAGACTGAAAAGCCCGAAGCCCAGCGAGGGCAGTGGGGCGGTGGGGCAACCCTCCCGCCCTGGGTTCAGAGTCTGCACCCCTGCCGGCCTGAGGCCTCGCGCTGGGCGATACCCGTTTCAGAGTCTGCCGAAAGCTCAGCCCAGTTCTCTTCACACCTCTCAAGGAAGCATACTATTCCTGAAGTCTTGGCTCTGCTTCCCTGTCAGGAATAAGCACGCTAAGGAGAATTTGAATTACTATGGCGTGTGAATAGACTCCGGTCTGTTGACTCCAAGCTTCTGCTAAGCTGCTCCAAGTGGTTGTAGCTTCTGTCATCTTGGCAATTTTACTTTTTGTTTGAAAGAATTCTATATTCCCTACTTCTGGGGCTGGGAAGGGGGTGAACTTCAAAGGCCCTTTGCTTCATCACCCGGCCCCTGTCAGAGGACCTGTCCCCAGTCCTGACATATGAGGTGCTCTGTACTGAGATAATGCCAGGAAAGGGGGCCCCAGAGCCTCCCACGCTTACCCATTGCCCTTTTAGATTCATATGGGAAAACCAGTGCAGGGGCGCCTGCGTGGCTCAGGCCGTGAAGCGTCTGCCTTTGGCTCAGGTCATGATCCCAGAGTCCCTCTCTCTGCTCAGCAGGGAGTCTTCTTCTCCCTCTCTCCCTCCCCCGACTCGTGCTCGCACTCTCTCTCTCTCTCTCAAACACATAAAATCTGGAAGGAAGGAAGGAAAGAAAGAAGGAAGGAAAGCAGGGAGGAAAACCAGTGCAGAGAAGCCCAAAGTTCATAGATGCAGCCCAGGCTTCCACACCCAAAGATTGGGGGGGATATGTATGCACCAGAAGTGTTTCCCACCAAAAGACTGAGGCAATAGCCCATAGTCTCCTTCATTTAGGAGCGGTTCGGTGGCCTTGATTGAGCACCAGCTCTGGGCCTTGGTGCTGAGACCTCAAGATGGCGCCCACCCATGCCCCCCCCACCCCCCACACGGATGTGCTTCCTCAAACCCATCTACATTCTCAGCTTTTGCCATGGTTTTTTGACCTGCATTTCACTTAATTAGTGGCTGGTATGTAAAATATCATTTCCTCTTAATTGCCTTTAGCCTTTTTCAGGTGACGAGGTAGTTAGGCAAACAATCAAGACTTTTATAGGATTTCAGTCATTTTTTGGGATTTGGTGATCCAAATCCATGTTGCCCCTCCCCTTAGATTTTGTGATTGATTTAAACTGTATTTATCTTCCCCTCAGCTGTTGTCTGTCAGTGAAAAGTCCTATTTTTAGATCCCTGTCTCATGTCAGGCATCATTTCAGCCACTTTTTTCCAGACCTTCACCAGTTGCTTATGTTTTTGAGGGAAGTTTTCCTGCTATGTCCCAGATAGCCAAGGATCCTCATGTCCAGAAGCTAGGAGAGAGAAGTTCATATAAAAATATATAGAAATTTATTATATATCAAAATTTTCCCCATAACTATGTCCCCCTCATAAACATAGTTTCCTCCAAATTAAGAACGTGACATACAGCCCATTTTTAACTTGTATCTTTAAAAAATGTCTCATGGTTATCCATGATTTCATAGTTCATATCTGTGATTATTTCCTTAAAAGATAATCCTGGAGGCTCCTAGGTGGCTCAGTTGGTTAAGCATCCAGTTCTTGACTTCAGCTTGGGTTTCCATCTTGGGGTTGTGAGATCCAGCCTTGTGTGGGGCTCCACACTGAGTGGGGAGTCTCTTTCTACCCCTCCTTCTGTCCCTCCCCCCACTCATGAACACTCACGCTCTCGCTCTCTCTTTCAAATAAATCAATAAATAATTCTTTAAAAAAAAAGACAGTCCTGGAACGGAATTACTAATTCAAAGTTCTTGGGCATTTTTAAGGGTGTTGGTAACATGTTACCAAACAGGTCGTTCACAAGATGACCCATTTTCCATCCGTATCATTACGGTCAGTACCTCCTGTTCCTGCCTCAGACTCAAGGCTTCATCACCAGCAATGGTCAGTGGTACCATGGCTTGTGACCCTGAGAAAAAAATGTTCAGAAAACACAGGATGTCTGTTCCTTTCTACTTTTCTTTCTACCAGAGAGGATGAGCAAGAGGTGACTGCAGGACTGGGACAGCGTTAAGTCCAGAATTCACAGCAAGGCAGCTGAGGCAATCTTGGAGGAGAATCCCAACCATGAAGGAGAGCCAGTGGGCTCCTGGTTCTCTTAGCCTGGGTGCTGGGCAGGGGGATCCTTACCCTTCTCCAGAGACCTGATGGATGATGACAAGGACAACTCAGCATAATCTTGTCAAGAGACTCAGTAGAGCTCAGTCTCTGGGGTAGTGGGCCACATGTCTAAGACCACTGGGGCTAACAGGTCCTGAAGTTAAGACCCTCCACCCAGATAACTGCCCTTTGAGATAGCTAGGTGTGAGTACGTACCCTCACCATATGTAGCGATACCCTTGTGTAAGGTGACTTTGCTGTTAAAGGTATCATCCGGCCTTATTTTCCCTGCTACAATTTCAGCCTTTTTCTATCTTTTCACAATGAATGGACACTGCACAGGCTTTAAGATCAAACAACTTCTAGCTCTGCCATTTACTAGCTGTGTCGATTAGTTTCAGCTGCTAACTATGCTCCAGCCAATGCACCCCAAAATTTGTGACTTTTTGTAAAGATTATTTATTTATTTATTTCCTTGGCAGAGATCACAAGTAGGCAGAGAGACAGGCAGAGAGAAAAAGGAGGAAGCAGGCTCCCTGCTGAGCAGAGAGCCTGATGCGGGGCTCGATCCCAGGACCCTGGGATCATGACCTGAGTCGAAGGCAGAGGCTGAACCCACTGAGCCACCCAGGTGCCCCAATTTGTGACATTTTAAAAATAACAACCATATATTATTTTTTACAAGCCTACAAGTTGTCTGAGTCGTTCTGCTGATCTGGTTTGGCTGGGCTTGGCTGGGCTCGCTCTGGCTTATGTGAGCTGGCTAGAGGCTGTCTCATCTAGGACGGCGGCCCTCTGCTCACATGTCTCTTATCATCCAGTAGGACTGCTTGGGCTTGTTCACATAATGCCGGAAGAGTTCCTGCCAGCAAGAGAGGGTCGGCCCAGATGTGCAAGCACTTTTCAAGCCTTACATCAAGTTCGTAATGTCCCATTGGCCAAGTCTTGTGGCCTGCTCCAGACTCAATGTAAGCAAGCATTATCAAAAGGAAGTGACTATAGGGAAGCATAAAAATCTAGGGCCATTAGTAGAATCAATCTATCACATTAGCTCTATGACCTTAGACAATTTCCTTAACCTCTCTGAGGCTTACTTCCATCATCTATAAAAATGCAGAGCTTTTGTAGGATTCCTTGCTATAATATATGTACAATGTCTGGCACATGATAAGCATTCCATATGTGTTAATTTCCTTCTCCTTTTCCATCATTTGGACTCTCTCTTTTTTCCCTTAAATGCATTATTTCTATGCATTACCTTCTATGTTCAAAGCTGCAACATAATAACATTAAACATTATGCCAGGGTCTTCTGTTAAATCTCCAACCCCCTGTGGCTAACACAATCATCTAGAATTTGGATAGTAAGGGAATCTAGGGGTCTCTCCTCCCTGTGTTCTTGGGACAGCCCAGTTGTGAGATGACCTCTTGGCTTTCTGAACCAGCTCCAACATCAAAAGTGAAAAAGAAAGGGTTAACACATTTGCATTAACTGATGACTCAGGATAGAGGCAACAAGATGGGGAACCTCCATTTCCTAATTTATAGATGGCCTTGGGGGTAGGATAAGTATCCTGGCCTCTCCTTAGCTAATCAGGCTCCAGAAGAGACATTAATTGCAGCCAGTCCATCCTGCTGGGGAGACCCAAGGCTGCCAGCTCCCTTGCTGGGAATGGAATAGAATTTTAATTGGCTGTGAAAGCATCATGGCAGTTGGCGCATGAAAGATTTGATCCTCTCCCCTGAAGCAGGTGAGAGAAGCTTTGGGGGAAAAACCCTGAAGAGGTACATGACAGCAAAGACCAGCCACGTCCAGGGCTTATCCCAGCGGCAACACCACTGGTCCCGTTCCAGGGCTGGACTCTCGCCAGGGTCAAAGACTCTCTTGTACACTATCCTCGGTGTGGTGAGCACAGAAGCGTCAGGCCTGGAACCCCATTCACGCCTGTGCCCACCCAAGGACTTTCATAAGAGAAGCACTATGTAGTGACTGTCACTTGCGTAGCCAAGAAAACCAAGACCTCCTACCTCAGAGAACTCTCCATCTGTAATCTCATTCCCCCAGTGTGTGTGTGTGTGACCACGTGTGTATGGGTGTGTGTGTGTGCACATGCATGTGTCCATTTGAACCAATGGCACAGCATTTCTGTGCTGTTGACTCAGAGTCGTGTTTCCATTTTTTTCACTCAAATAAATGAATGTGATAATGTCTGGGGAAAATATGTCTTCTTGGCAATGTGTCTGTTTTCTGCCATGGTGTTTCCCGGAACACACACAGGACATGGGGGGTGACGGGATGCTGACCTGTGGAGGTCAGCGGATGTGTCTATGAAAACAAGACAATGTGAACTTGTTAGCATAAACATACAGTGATGGGTGTTATGGTTTTCAGAGACTCTCGGGCAAGTTCTTTAACCTCTTTGTAGATTAGTTCTCTCATCAATAAAATGAAGGCAATAGCAGCACTTACCTAATAGGACTGTTGGAAAGACTAATAAGATGTAAAGCACTTAAAATTAATACAGAGACTCAATAAATGTGTTTTCGTGATTACTTCTAGGTTAGGGGAGGGAAATGGAGCTGTTCGTTGACCCAATGTGCTCTGTTGACCTAGTGCCATAATGAACCTTCAGGCAAAAAGTAAAGCAGGAACCCAAAAAGCATACATGCAAAATCAATGCTTTCACAAAACTCCTTGAGTGAGGTGAGAGCTTGAAAAAAATTCAGAATTTTTAAGGAAACTACCTTATTAATCTTTAAAACGTCAAGCAATTAAACATCATTTATAACTACTGAACAGTTTTGTTTTCATTGTGTATCTTGATTTTTATTATCAATTTTTTATTAAAAGTTTATCAAAAATTCAGTTAGGATAAAAGTGATGCATTGAAAGAGACCATTAAAAATGGAATTTTATGATTTATAGAGATATGAAGACAAACTTCTAAAACCAAAGCAAACCCAAAACCTCAATTATGTTTCCATTCTCTCTGTGCTCCTCCTGTTCAGACCTCCCATCTCCTTACTGGAGAACAAGACATCTTTCTGGTTTAAGCTCAGAACATAGAAATGAAAATAGCCAGAATAAAAGACATGGCCAATACATAGCATCTTCTTTGAAGTGGTGAGAACTTCCTCTCCTAAAAACAGCAGATGGAAGTCCAGGACCTTAGGGAAAAAGAACCGCAGGAACATCGCATTAATTCCTGCCCTTAGAAGATAGAAGAGGCTTCCCTGTAATGAAAACAGCTCTTTCCCCCTCCAAACCTGGTCCCTAGATCACAGCTGGGTCCACAGACTCCTGGGCCTAACTTCTCCCATTTGGACCATCAATGTTGAGGAAATTAGCAGACAAGTCATTTAAAGAAGTAATTGGTGGCACACATCAGATCACCCCTTCAAAGGATGGTCTTTCTCACATTTCCTGCATCTGTAAGAGAGGCAGTTCTTTCTCTGTCCAAGGGACTGGAAAACATGGCTAGGCCACCTGGCTGGGGGTGATATGACCAGTGGCAAAGCTATTGCCTCAGAAGGTGCAGATGCCCACAGCGGGGTGCATCCCTGATGGTGTAAGGGATGACGGAGATCCTAGAATGAGCTCCTTGGACATGGGCACAGAAGCAATGAAGGTATTAAAGAGCGGTATCTTCCACTGTAAGCATAAATCAGCATTCTGGTCTCCATCTTGGGTTCTTACAAGTTTTCTTGGCCTGAATTGTGTTTTTTCAAAATAGGACCACTCAGGGTAAAATGTCAATAAATCAAGGTTCCAGACTTCTCTCACCCCAACCTTGCAGGGAAGTTCGGGGTAAAATTCCTGCTAAGGTTGTTGCCCCTTCCCTCCTATTCCTACTGCCCCCTGCAGCTCTGTCGGACCAAGGACATGAACTTCTCCTGACAGGTGCAGGACGTAAGGTTAGTACCATCTATTATGTTTTTGTTCTGTTGTTTTGTTTTTGTCCTTTAAATACCCATGAGTCAAGTCTGTCTTAGCCCCTAAAAGAGTGAAAAACACTTGCAGACTCCATGGGAGCCATTCAACTCAGCATGCAAGCATCTCCTGTGTTATTCCTAATGACTCACCAGTCTCTCAGTGACATGGAGCTCACTACCTTAAAGGCTACCCATTGTATTTTTTAATAGTTTCAACCAGTGAAAGTTTGCTAGAGCAATGATAAATATTAGATTGCAAGGTGCAGGAGAACAGGGCTCCGTGAGAGGCATGGTGCAGAGGTAGGCCAAAAGATTGGACAATGATCATGTTGTATGGCATGTGCGTCTGTATTAGTGTGCGGAGAAGAAAAGGAGATAGGCAGATGTCAGTTCAAATTTGTGTACTGTGGCTATTTCTGAATGTTCATGTGTTCATGGTACATGGCCCAAGTGCCCTTTCCCGTCACGTCTGCAACAGTTTCCCCCATCCCATATCCCACCAGCCTCTCTACTCACCATAAGCATCACTTTTCTTGTCCTGACTCTAACCCTCAGACAAAGATGCCAGAGGCAAGAATGGAACAGAGGCAGTGAAGAGGAGCGGAACACGAGTTTAAAAAGCCAGTGTCGGAGGAGGGGCGCGTGGGTGGCTGAGTCGGTTAAGCATCTGACACTTGATTTAGGCTCAGGTCGTGATCTTAGGGCTGTGAGATTGAGCCCTGCATTGGCCTCTATGCTTGGCTTAGAGCCTGCTTGAAGATTCTCTCTTCTTCTCCCTCTCCCTCTGTACCCTCCCCTCCCCACTCCTCTCTCTCCCTCCCTGAAAAGAAAAAAAAAAAGCCAATGTGGGGTGCTTAGGAGTTGGCAAAAGACTCACCAAGAAAAGTAGTGGAACGGATGGGCAGGACCCGTATGACCCCAGCCACGCTGGCAGACATCCGCATATAAATACCCTGACACCATGGCAAAGAGCTCTGACTCCATGAATTTTGGCTTCCCACCTCTTGGCCCAGTCATCATAGGCCCATGTAGGAATAGAGCAAGTTGTACTGGGGGCTGTTCTGGGTGATTTGTTCATGTAGAAGGGAATTAAGGGCTGGTCATTGCCAGCCTTCTCCCTGGACCCATGCTTGTCCCTTTTGCCCCAGCCCTTCAGAGTAATGACACAGAATAAACCCTAAAGAATAAAGAGGCAAGGGACTATGCAAGCCTTATCCTAGCATGTCTTCTATCCAAACACCCCTTTCTCATCAGGACATCCCAACACATCTACCTAACCCCACCCCACCCTCTTTCACCTTAACATTTTTCATGATAGTCACCATCATCATCATCATCACTGGGGTTGAGATTGTTTCAATTTCACCTTTTGGACTCCAAAGACATTTTGATTCCATGTTTATAAGAGCAAAGTTTTAATGGGAATTATATACGCATTGGTACACATGCCCTGAGAATGTATTTTCCAAAAAGAATTCCATTAAGCCAACTTAATTTTTGATCAATCTTTTTTAATATACAGCAGTTAAACTGTTAGCAGTTTTTCTATTTCTCATCTAATGTTATTGAAATGTCTCTTTGGGGGTAATTCATTTTATAAGTAAAATGTGTGTTAACCATTCGATTAGCTGGTTGTGGGTCCATGCTAAAATTCTCTAATTATAGCACATTTCATTGAAAGTTTTATTTTGTGGCCTTTAAAATCCTTCCAAATTTAATTTTTCCTGGATCAAAATTTGCCAATCTGAATTTTCTCAAGAATTTGTGATCTTCTGCCAGATTTTAATAAATTATAAATTTGACGGAGGGCGATTTTGGCCGCTATCAGCTTTCTGGTATCGAATGCTTGTTGATTTTTCACCGGAGTGAAGATGCCCTCCCACATAAGAGAAAAGGCACTTGATTCACTGCCTACTACATGCAGGCATCAAATAAATATGACCTCATTTAAGCTACAACAGTGCTGAGAGGTGAGGGTTATTATCCCTGTTTATACATCAGCGAACTAAATCTGAAAGGAGTGAAGTCGTCTGCCCAGTGTTATACAGCGGCTATACAATGAACCTCGGAATTGAAAACTCAGCTTTTGAGTATTAAAAGCGTTCATTGTTTCTACTGTATCACAGGAGCTCTCTCTTCATTTATAATCATACTGAGTCGGCGGGCTGCATGTATATCTCATAGTACCTTCCATCTTGCTCTGGCCCCTGTCTGTCTTTCTGTCTGTCTCTTGTGCTTTGTTCCAGACTGCCCTGGGACCGCAGGCCCCACGCCCAGGAGCAACATGACTCATTCTCTCCTCCCTCTCTGGTAAGTGGTCCCACAGTCCCCGGAAGCGCCTGGAAAGAGCTTCTGTTGGCAGCACCTTAGTGGGTCCTCACACGTTCACATCCACGAGTGCCCCCTGATTCCAGCTGGAAGCCTGAAGGAGGTGGTGGGGTGTGTGAGGGCGTGTGAGTGTATGGAGGGAAGGGGTCCCACCCGGAGCTGGGGAGCAGGTTGCTCCGCAGGAGGCCAGTGCCCTCAGCCCTGTCACTCACAATGACACACAGGGAGGTGACCACCAGCGGTGGCGGGGGGAGTACGTTGGCATGTTGTTCTGTTTAGTGAGGAAGAGCGTGTCTTTTCAGTGGAGCACATCCAGGCAGTTTCCTTTTTTACAGCAAATTACAGGGGGATGGGAAGGAAAGGAAATGGAGGGAGGGAGAGAGGGAGGGAGAGGGGCTTCTATTTTTAAACCCTTGCCAGGCATTAGTTCTATGGAAGTTTCTGTGAGGGAAAAAGAAGGGAAGAAGAGATGGGAAGGAGCAAGGGACAGCTGACTGGAAGGGCCAGGTCTAGGATAGTGGTTTCCACACATAATTTTTTTTTTTCAAACATACATTTTTTTTTTAAGTAGCCAGAAACTTTCCTTCAAATGTATTCTGTGAGGAATGCCACTATTTAAAATAAGGGAAAGGGGAGCTGTCTTCATTGACATGCCTGGGAGAAGAGATTCCAGATCCCCATCCACTTGAGCACACAGGGCTCCTGTACTAGCTTTACTGGAAACAAGTTTCAACCAACATGGCACAGGAAGAGGTCCACCTTTTCATGTGTTCACTCTCTCATCCATTCATGAAATACTTGTTGATGCCTATTGTGTTCCAAGCCCTATGCAAGGTGGTGGGGGATATTGTGGCAAATGAAACAGACCTGCCCCTGTTTACATTCTAGCATGGGAGATGAACATTCACAAAATAGTCACACAAACAAATGTAAAACTGCTGCTCTGACAAGCCCTGTGAAAAAGAGGACATGGTGTCACCCAATGGGAGGCTGCCCCAAGGGAGCCATATGCAGGCTGAGGGCTGAAGGACAGGCAGTAACTACAGGAAGAGGGGAGGGAAGTGCATTCCAGAGAGAAAGGATAGGAGAGAACATGGCAAGTGTCCCTGTTATTAATTCCTACCTAGCAACCCATCCCCAAATCTGGTGGCTTAAGATAACCACCGTTTTTACCAATTTCACAATTTTTGTAGGTCAGAAATGTGGGCAGTGCTTGGCTGGTCATTTCTTCTGCTCCATGTGGCATTGGCCAAGGCTACTCTGTGTATTCAGTTGGCAAATGGGCTCGTTTGGAGGACCCAGGATAGCTTCTCTCAAAGGTCTGGGGCTTTGGTGATGACTGGAAGCTGGACTCTTTCAGGACCATTGGTCCAAACATGGCCACTCCAACTTGGCAGCCTCAGAGTCATTGGACTTTGTAGGTGGCAGCCCTGAACTCCCAGAAAGGGTATTCCAAGAGGCAGAAAGTGGAAGTTCCTACTTCCTTAAGCCCTTTACCAGAAACCAGCACCATATCACTTCTACTCTATGGTATTAGTCAAAGCAGTTGCAAAGCCATTTCAAGAAGTGGGAACATGGACCCCATCTCTCAATGAGTGACTGCCAAAGAGTCTATGGCCATCTTTAATTCACCATGGCAAACATAGGGATCAAAAGAGAGTTAGCATAGCCAGAACACAGAGTGAAGGAGAACTGTGCACAGGAATGGGGTAGGGAGGGCGGGCCAGACCTCAGACAAGGCTGCAGCACATCTTTGTGTCAGTCGGTCACAGAGCACCTCCAGAAGGCACCATTCCCATTGTAGGCTAGGTGAGTGGAGCCCTTGGAGTCATGTGGTGCACAGCCTATCTGGCCACGCTGACTCTAGGAACTACACTGGCCCTGGGAACCATGTAAGACTATTGAATGGTTTTGCTGGTTGACTCTCAAAGCTTTTCTGTCCCATAGAGATGATTAACCAGGCAGCCTGCAACTCAAACCGTAGTTGGTTTAAAATTTAGAGTTTGGCAGAAGATATGGACAGACACTTCTCCAATGAAGACATACAAATGGCTATCAGACGCATGAAAAAATGTTCATCATCACTAGCCATCAGGGAGATTCAAATTAAAACTACATTGAGATATCACCTTACACCAGTTAGAATGGCCAAAATTAGCAAGACAAGAAACAACAGGTGTTGGAGGGGATGTGGAGAAAGGGGAACCCTCTTACACTGTTGGTGGGAATGCAAGTTGGTGCAGCCTCTTTGGAGAACAGTGTGGAGATTCCTCAAGAAATTAAAAATAGAACTTCCCTATGACCCTGCCATTGCACTCCTGGGTATTTACCCCCAAAATACAGATGTAGTGAAAAGAAGGGCCATCTGTACCCCAATGTTTATAGCAGCAATGGCCATGGTCGCTAAACTGTGGAAAGAACCAAGATGCCCTTCAACGGATGAATGGATAAGGAAGATGTGGTCTATATACACTATGGAGTATTATGCCTCCATCAGAAAGGACGAATACCCAACTTTTGTAGCAACATGGACGGGACTGGAAGAGATTATGCTGAGTGAAATAAGTCAAGCAGAGAGAGTCAGTTATCATATGGTTTCACTTATTTGTGGAGCATAACAAATAGCATGGAGGACATGGGGAGATAGAGAGGAGAAGGGAGTTGGGGGAAATTGGATGGGGAGGTGAACCATGAGAGACTATGGACTCTGAAAAACAATCTGAGGGTTTTGAAGGGGCGGGAGGTGGGAGGTCAGGGTGCCAGGTGGTGAGTATTAAAGAGGGCACGGATTGCATGGAGCACTGGGTGTGGTGCAAAAATAATGAATACTGTTATGCTGAAAATAAAAAATAAATAAATAAAAATTTAGAGTTTGGGTCTTTGCCACTCGGAATCTCCTATAGACAGAATGTTGGTGTCCCACCCCCCAAATGCATATGCTGCAGGCTCACCCCCAGTGTGGTGGTATTTAGGTGGTGGTGCCACTGGTCATGAGAATGGGATTCCTCATGAATGGAATTAGAGCCCTTTTAAGAAAAGATCCCAGGGAGGTCCTTCTTCCCTTCCACCACGTGAGGGCACATCTCTATATACCAGAAGGCAGGTCCTCACCAGACACTGGATCTGCTGACCCTTTGATCATGGACTTCCCAGGCTCTAGAATTTCTATGAGAAATAAATGTTTATTGTTTACAGGCCACCCAGCTGATAGTATTTTCTTAGAGTAGCCTGAAAGGACTAAGACAGAAGACTTATGTCAAAGGTCACATTAGGTCCCTCCTAAAAGCAGGCATGCCCTCCCCCCCAGCTCACCTCCGGCACTGTGGACAAAGAGCTTGTGTTTTCTGAACCACCCTTTCTGGCCAATGGCAAAGGCGTCCTGTCCTGCTTGCCTCGTCCACCTGTCCCTTAGGTGCTGAGTCCTTCCTTGTCTGTCCCAGTTTGTCCAGTGCACAGGCCCTTTCACACTGGCTCTCTGCCCGTAACCAGGTTCTGCCCAGCCAGCCTTCCCTTTTGGGCTCAGCAATTGCATTAGTTCTTCCTGGCACACTGTATTCTTGCCCAAGTCCAGCCTGGCTCAGCTTCGACCTGGTGCACTCTTGACCAAGTCAGTGCTGAATGGGCACTTAGCAGAACATGCTTACCAATGGGTTAAGGCTATTACATACAGCAGTAATTTGAACATTTCATTGCAGTAGAATGTTGTCCCATATGAATGTATCATAATGCAATTTTGGATTGTTTCTAGTTTGGAATTACTATGAATGTTCTTATATGCATCTCGGCAAGAAGGATGGCCCCATGAGGATGGAGAACCAAAGGAAGCAAGGTCACCTTCGCTGGTCTGATGAGAGTGCTAGACCCAGCAGCCATACTGTCAGCCCAGCTGACCCTCCTCCTCCAGAAGCACCCCCACCCCACAGTGTCCCACATGTAGTCCTTCCCATGTGGCTTCTGGCTTGATCAGTCAGAAGATTGACTTCCAACTATGGCCCCAATGGTTAATGGTTAATTGTAATTCTTGTACCTGGCAAGTCTTGGAAATTTTAGACTAACTAAAAGATGGGGTCCCAGGCCCTCAAAAGAGTCCCCACCAGGATTTCACCCCCACTCCCTGCACTAGGAATTTACCTGGAATAAATATCTGGCCCTAGTTACCATGCTTTGTCTTCTTGCCAACTATTCCTAGTCTTTACTTTAAATTTGTCTCTGGACTTCTACCCTCAGGCATACATGGTCTATTTTTGCAGCTTCTGTTTTGCTAGTCTCACCCTGACTCCAGCCAGTGGAAAAGAGTCTACTTTTATTTCATAGACCAAGTTTTGGCCTCTTTTCCATATTATCCTGAGACCCCAGCCTATTGTCCTATAATGAAAGCCATGTGATCCCAGGCAGGTCATCCAAGCCCTGTAAACCTCCTGGCTTCCTTGTCAGCTAGCAATTAACCCTTGTTCAGCTTTAGCGTAATTGTTAAAAGCCCAGCTCTTACAGGTAGGCTGCTCAGGGTTCAGATCTTAGCTCTGCCACTTACTAGTTGTCTTAGTCCCTTCAGTTTGCTCTAGCAGAATGTCCTAGATCGGGTGGCTTATAAACAACAAACATTTATTTCTCATAGTTCTAGGAAGCTGAGAAGCCCAAGATTAAGGCACCAGCAGATTCGGTGTCTGGTGAGAGCCAGACAGATGGCCCTCTTCTCACTGGGTCTTCACATGCTAGAAGGGATGAGCAAACTCCCAGGCTCTGTTTTAAGAGCTCTAATCCCATTCATGAAGACTCCACCCTCACGACCTAATTACCTCTCAAAGGCCCCACCTCCTCAAACCATCACATTGGGGTTAGGACTTCCAACAGAGGGGTTTGGGGGGTACACGGACATCCAGTTGATCACACAGGCAGTGTGACATTGCTTTATGCAAGTCACTGAGACTCTCAGTGTCCTCCCTCAGTGTCCTTACCTGCCAAACGAACAGAACTGAACTCACGGGGTCGTGGGGATGATGACATGAGTTAATATACAGGAAGCACAAGCAGCACTTGACACATAAGTTGCACATAAACATTTCTAATATCATTAATGCTTTGTCTCACATGATGTTGAAAGGCTGGAGGGAGAGGCCGGTTGCCGTGATCCGTCCACACCATGTGGCACAGACTACAGGTCCTGAGAAAATAAGCTGGCCTAGGATGGGTGTGCTTAGTCTTTGGAATCTAAAGGACTTTGGTTTGAATCCCACTCTGCCATGGCCGTGCACCCTTGAACAAGTTCCTTGTGAAATTAATAGAGAAGCAGGTGGCCTGGCTGGCCCCCAGAGGGAACCAAATTCAGGTCGGTTTTCTGTCCCCTCCGTGAGGTGCTACCTTGGCATGAGCGATACCAGAGTACTTTATTCGGTGGAGTCCACCCGCTAAGAGTGAGGCTGGCTGGTTCGCAGACAAGGCAGGACTGGAGGAGCATTCAGCCTCAGGCGCAGGTGGGAAGCACACAGGTGGCCGGTCACACTGAGGCTGGGAGCCACTGCACCCACAGACATCACCGGTGCTCATTATGTGACCTGTCACTGTCTGTCTCCTGAGTGCAAGGCCTTTAGTGCTATTTCCAGGGGAAGGTGTCTATAAGCAACTAATAATGACGAATAATGAACTGAGTGAATTGTCATTGGGGTGGATAGCTAATACCATTCCTGGGAAGAAATGGGCCAGGATGGAGAAGGAGATGACAAAGGATGAAATGACTCTGAGACCACCTGAGAAGGCCCTACTATCATGGTGTCTGGGGTCCCGAGCCTGGAGTTTCTGCAGGGGTGATGTGATGCAAAGCCCCGAGTACCCCATCTCCACCCCAAAATTCACTCAGGGCAGCTTTCTCTTTATCTGCTTTATATATTGGGTTTCCATGAATTTAAAATTTAAAAAGTAAGTTCTGCTGCTAAAAACATTTGAGAACTTGCATTAGTGAAACACAGGAACTAGTTATATTAAAGATGCATATTTCATTTTAGCCCCCACTTTGGGTTTTCCTGCTACAAGAGAGGGTGATTTTAAAGTATGTAAATGAAGAAAATAATAATGCTGCTTCCTTACATGCTGATATCATATGCCGGTTTGCACTGCGCAATCATATTTCTTATTTGACTCTCGCAACAGCTCCATCGGCTATTCAGGGCCAGGCTTCTTCCTCGTTTGCCAATGAGAAGTAGGGGGCTAGGGGCTCTAGAAGTTTCCCAGGGAGATGAAAACCTGTTTGGGAACAAGGTCTATCAAGCTCTGGATGGTGATGTCAATGAGGATGCTAATCATAGAGCCAACAATTTTTAGGTGCTTATTTTTGTCAGTTCCTGTGCTAAGAACTTTAGATATTATCTCCCTTGGTTCTCACAACGACCCTACCAAGTATGTAATATTATCAGTAAATTGAGGCCCTGCGTCACTGAGTAACTTGCTAAAGGTCACACTGCTAAGAATTCATGCATTTAACTTGAATCCAATCATGTGGAAATCATCAAACAAATCCACATTGAGAAACAGTCTATGCAACCATGGGTCTGGACCCTTCACTCGCCAAAAATGTCAATGTTCTGACAATAGACAACGGTAGGGAGCTAAATAGAAAAAAGTCACCTTAAAGGACATTATGGGGACATTGAGGGATCTCTGGATAGAGATTGTATAAGGAGCTCTTAGCACTGTATCAATTCTAAATTCTTGAGGGAAATAACTGTACTGTGCTTTTATAGGAGAGTAGGTTTTTAGGAGATTCATGAAGACATATTTAAGGGTTAAGTATTATGAAGTCTGCAACTTACTCTCAAGTAGTTTAGAGAAAATTTTTTGATAGATGTACATAAATATATGTTTATGTATACAAGTGCTGGCATATATGTATACACATACCTTCTATATGTACTATGTATGTCTTATTTGCATATATGCACATCTATCTATATCTCTCTATAAATTATCTATCTATCTATCTATCTATCTATCATCATCATCTCAATATCGCAATATCTACCTATCTAAATACATGTATCTACCCATCCATCCATGCGGAGAGAGCATACAATATGTCAAAATGATGAATCTGGACAAAGGGTATATGAGTGTCCACTGCACTCTTCTTGCAAATTTTCTATGTGTTTCAGTGTTTTTAAAATTAAAAGTTGGCAGAGACTTTTTTTTTTTTTTTTAAAGAAATAAAGCCAGGCACAGGAGTTCCTGTCCTGGGCTCCAGAACTTGCTGCCCTCAACAGCCAGGGACACAGGTTTCCTGTATCTTCCACCCTGTAGGCTAATGATGCACCCATGTAACCACATAAGTAGACTGGATGGGAGCGCCCTACCATGTGCCTGGGCCTCTCTGAAGTGTGACTAGTGAGCCACGCCTGCTCTTTGCTCCTGGACCCTCTCACTAAGCACTGTCCTGCCCAGCACCTGTCCCTAACAGTCCTCAGAAAGGGATGTTGCTGGTTGACAGTGGAGCCCAGACTATGACGTCTGCATACTGCCCAGACACTTATATATCATTCATAGCTCATTAACCCAAGCTAAAAAAGGAAAGCCATGCAACATAGTCAGCTGCTAATCCTCAGAGAGCTGATTCTGGTTGTCTTTGGATTATACAAACTGCTTAGCCACTCCTGGCCCCCTGTTCCCACCTTCTCCTATTCTTTTCAGAGAAGGGTAGGGACATTCAGATCTGTCATGGTTGTTCTTTGTGTTTACTCCCAATGACTGGCATGGGCATAGTATTTAGAGATGGAAAAGAATAGTTATCATGGCCAAAATGAAATCTCCTACTTACGAAGTGCTGTTTGTAAACTTCTATTTTCTTGCCTTTGGATCCATCCTCACCTCCATACCCCATAAGCATAAAAAATGAAGAGTTGATTCTAATAGCAACATCTTTACAAAGCATCTGGTTCTGAAGATCCCATGGCACTTTACAGATGGTTTCTGGAAAACCTAATTAATCCTCCTGGTGTGTCTGTGAGGAAAGAGGTTTTGATCTAAATCTACCCTGAAGACAGAAGAGAGCAAGATGGGTGGAAATTATAGCAGAAGAAATTCAAGCTAGAAGAGAGGTAGAATTACCAGATGGTATGGACGGGAAATAGATTTCTGTGGCAGCTGGTACATCTCCTTTTCCAAAATATTTTTAAAATAAGAGAGAACTCCCTATAGTGGACATAGGATACTTTCCTTTACATCTCCTGCTCAACCCACATGGTCCACATAAGGCAAACTTGCCTTCACCACATCCTGATTCCAGGCATCTGCTTGTAACCTAGGCTAACCGATCAGGAGAGATCTACTCTGGGACACCATGATTGGTTTAGGAATGGGTCACATGACCAAAACCATCAAAGGAGGTCTTCCTAAGGATTTTGCTTAAGTTTTGGAGGAAGACACTGTCTTAGTCTGAGCTCATGAGTTATGAGTACATCAAAGACTCAAAGATGTCAGAGCCCATCCTGCTTCTACATGAAGAGGCTGATGTCATGACGCAGACAGATTTTTCTACATGGACCAAAGAATGGAAATTGAAATCTGATTCCCCTGCCATTTAAATGATTTGAGTCAGCCTATAAATACCATGGAAATTAGGAAAAAAATAACTGGTATTAAATTACAAAAAACTAATTGAAATTGAAATTGTTAGAGATAAAACCCCTTGGCTCCAGGCACTCTGCAACTCGTTCCATTCACTTCGGCTTCCTGGCTTTTTAGTTAATACACTTTCTATTTTGCTCATTGTAGCTTCAGTTGGCTTTCTGTCACTTATAACCAAGAGTGCTGATATAGCTCTGATTTCCCTGATCTTCAACCCCATTCCATCCCGTCCCCAATCATACACCCCTCATCTCAAATGGCCTTGGTGTCTTTCTGCTTGGACCTGAGGAACCAGCAGAGAGAAAGGAGAATGATGTCTCCAATCCTCTCCTCCCCATTTTATGATGGGCAAAGCACAGAATCATGGGCCTACATGAGACCCTGAAAGGCACCTAACCAGTACCACCACCCAAATGATTCCAGACTCCTCTCAGCTTTACCATCAGGTGGTCACCCAGCCTTGACCCTTGCAGTGAGTATCTCTCCTCACCAAGGCCCCCCTTTGACTTTGGGACAGTCCCAATTATTACAAAGTTCTGTCTTAGAGTGAACTCATCGCTGGCTGTCTGTTATTTCCAGCTATTGGTCTTGTTTTCTGGGGTGACACAGAGGCATTTACTCTCTCTCTTTGCTTCATCATAACCTTCAGGTACATCTAGATAGCCAGTCTGGCTTCTGACACTGTCCCTCTACCTAGCTCTCTTCCGTGGTTTTAAGTCCCTTCATCATATTGCCATTTTATTAGCCCACCTCTATAGGTATATGCTTAAGGTGACAAGAGAGGCATATAGGGGAGCTCGTCTCTTTTCTGGATTCCACAGTTCAATGAATGTAGCCGAAGTCCCCATTATCATCACCAAGGAAGGGGAAAGGAGAAGAGGATTCTTTTAAGTAAAAATGGTAATATAATGGATTATAAAGAATTTGGGAAATAGCAAAAAGAAAACAAAAGATTTCCTTTAATCTTACCACCTAGAGGTCAGTGCTGTTACTACTTTATTATTTCTCTTCTAATCGTTCTCCTATAAAAACATAAATATAATTTAAAAATAAAATCTGGAATCAAACTCTGGGTACTTCTTAGATTTAAGAATATATCCAACGATATATAAGAATATATCGTTAATTAACGTTATTGGTAACGATTCCAGAATAGTCCATATTGTGGCTGAACCATGTCCTTATTGTCAAATACTTTGGTTTTCTCACACTTTTACTTTAATAAATAACCACACGATATGAGCATTTTAGTAGAAGATATCATTGTAGAAGTAAGATCAGAAGGCAACTGAATAGGAACATTTGAAAGGCTCTTGCTCTTTCTGGTGAATTCTGCTTCAGGAATATTGCAACCATTCATTCTCCACCTATAGGTTATGAAGCACTTGTCTTACCTCAATCTGGTCAGCATTACATATAATTTTATAATTTTTTATACTGCAGTGAATTTATTAGGAGCAAATGATATCTAACTGTGGTTCCAAGTTGTATCCTTTGATTATTTGTGGAGTAGAAAAATTTTAGATTTAATAAAACAGTTCTTTTTTTTTTTTTTTTTTTTTTTTTTTTTTTTTTAAAGCTTTTTTTTTTAATTATTTATTTATTTGACAGAGAGAAATCACAAGTAGAGGGAGAGGCAGCCAGAGAGAGAGAGAGAGATAGGGAAGCAGGCTCCCTGCCGAGCAGAGAGCCCGATGCGGGACTCGATCCCAGGACCCTGAGATCATGACCTGAGCCAAAGGCAGCGGCTTAACCCACTGAGCCACCCAGGCGCCCTAATAAAACAGTTCTTAAATGGAGTAAAATTTGTTCCTCTTTTTTGATTTCTTCCATTTTTTCAGAGGTGTTATCTAATTGCTACTTTAAGTTGTATTTCCTTGAATATTAGTAAAGTTGAACATTCTTAGGTTCATTACAGTAGTTTTTAAATAGAGTAAAACCAATTTTTTGTGACTTCCATTATTTTTGCCTGGTGTATTACTTTCATAAGCTGGAAAAAACTTAACTGATCCCAATTTTAAGTACTAAAAGTTATGGGCTCCTTAGGTCTGATCATAAAGCCTCCATAGCTACTCCACAGGTCAGTTTTCCTCTTTTTTTCTTTTCTTTTTTCTTTCTTTCTTTTTTTAATTGCATGCCATTTTCCCCTTAGGAACCACACAGGTCAGGTTTTGTTTTGTTTAATTTTATTTATTTATTTGACAGAGAGAAAGATAGTGAGAGAGGGAGCACAAGCAAGGGGAGTGGGAGAGGGAGAAGCAGGCTTCCCGCCGAGCAGGGAGCCAGATGCAGGGCTTGATCCTAGGGCCCTGGAATCATGACCTGAGCTGAAAGCAAACACTTAACGGCTGAGCAATCCAGGCTCCTCTGCACAGGTCAGTTTTGAAGGAGTGATGACATGTGTCATGAGATAGCACTTGAAAATTTTTAAAAGCACATGTAACTGGGTGGAAGGGTGTCATCTTCCTCTCACTGACTATTTCTGACTACCTATCCATCTCTCTCATCTTCACTCACAGCTGTTCTATGTGATCCCTAGATATGGAAAGGATGTAGAGAAATCCAGTTTCTGAGGGTGTGGAGTGGGGAGAGATTTTTCTGGGCTCCCAAAGGCTGATGTGACTATTATATGAAATACATCAAAGATAACTGATGCCCCTGTCATTTAGATGATTTGAATCAGTCAGTAAATACCATTAATTAAGGGTCCACTCTGAGCTGAGCCCTGAAATAAGTATGATGGGAAGCACTTAGGGCCAAGGCAATAAGGGAGAAATGGAAGTCATTGTAGAGAGAGGAGCCAGTGGGGCTGCAAAGCCATGATAATGAGAGCCATTGATTCTCTCCCCCTCCTGCTTCATAGGTTTTGCTTCTGGTTTCCAAGTGAAATGGGGATTATAAGAGAACCAATCTGCATTATAGTTGTGCGTTGTAATCACAAGATGCTATTTAGGAACACTTAAATTAGATCTCTAGTTCAAACCTTATGCCAAAATAAATTCTAGATGAATTTAACATTCAACAACTTTTAATGAATGTCTTTTGTGTATCTAGGTTAGACACCAGGTTAGGTGCTGGGAATACAAAACAGACATTTCTGCCCTCCAGAGAGTCTACAGTCTAGCTGCAAACATTGAGGAAGTAGACAAGTGAAATATGTAACTGCGATTCTTGATGAAGCTCATGCAAGAAAACAAAAGCGTGCTAAGAGAAAGAGAAACAGGAGCTGGGAGAACCTTCTTCAGATTCCATAACAGAACAAGGAAAACTTCTCTGAGATATTTGCTCTGAGACGTGAGGAATGGGAAGGTGCCACACAGTTGCAGAGTGGACGAAGATTACTCCGGGCAGAAGACAGCTGTCAAAAGACCAGGAGAACTAAAACACACCAGAAGAAAATACAGATAGATATTTTCATAATCGTGGAATAGAGACACCCTTCCTACATGTGGCTGCAAAAAAAAAAAAAAAAAAAGCTAGAAATACAGAAGTTGAACAACATCAGAATGTTTAACTTCTTCATGGCAGAAAGCACATAAAAACCAATGGTCAATGAGGCAAAATGACATAACTTGTATGACAGTTACTATCTTTCCTGTTTAGAAAGTCCTTAAAACCAAGTACCAGAAAGATTCATGCTCCCAAAGAGGGGGGGAAATGTCAAGAGAGTCCACAAAGCCAAGAAACACAAACGGCCAATACACAGAGGAAAAACTGTTACACTCCTCTACTAAATAGAGAAGTGCACATAAAAGCAATAATGGTACGCCATTTTCCACTCATGACATTGGCAAAGATTGGTGAGCAGAACTAAGAGGAATAAAGAGAAGCAGTTACTCTATCCCTTGTACATTGCTATAACCCTTCAAGAGGACAGGGAACAAGTCTTAAAGATATGCATACGCTTCAAGTTAGCAATTCTAGTTCTAAGGAATTTTTCATAAGGAAATATCCTCAGTTCCTTAGGAAGTTTTAACAATGAGGCTGTTCATTATAGTATATTCTACCACGCCCATAAGCCAGAGGCAACCTCCCGAGATTCATTGGTAACGATGGAATACAGTGAAGTAATTATGAATGATCTTATAATGATTTCCAAACTTATATTTTACTGACCTGGAACTGTGTTCAAGATGTTAAGTGAAAGATACAGATTACAAAACAATACTTACGATAGCATTGTATTTTGTTTTAATATATGGTTATGCATAGAAATGTCCTTAAAAAGTTAACAATGGTTATCTCTGACAGATGGGCGTCCGTATAATTTTTACTTTGTTTGTGATACTTTTATATGTTGTATGGTCATTTTAGAACAAATGTGCATTGCTATTTTTTTCATAAGAAAAAAATAAAGCTTTTCTATTGGGGTGGGTAAGAAGTGAGTCATCTCCATCCCCTTGGGGCAGAAAGGGCAGGAAGATGATCCTGTCTATTTGGCTTCTCTGGGGCTGTTTGATCAGCATCACCTGAGCCTCAGGAACAGGGCTAATCCCCAGGGGAGGCAATATCCTTCTCCAATAACGTTCTATCCCTGGTTTCGACACAGTCACCCAATCCACATAAGCCCCCTGCTCAATGTTTTCTCTTTTCCTGGGAAACAAAGCCCTTTGCTGGCTCTGATTCATTGCCCGGTTGGAAGCTAAGTCACCAGAGCCTCAGACGCAGGTGTCTGGGGTGACACAGTGCGACACAACGCCTCTAGAATAAGGGCAGCCCTTCCGCCTTCGAGGCTGTGAAATGTCAGGCGTGATTAGAAAGGTCACTTGTCCTGACAGCTCTCTGTGCTTCCCGGAGAGCAGCCTTCCTGCTGGGAACATTCTTAATTGTACTCCCTGTGGTGGGGTCCCTTCCTGCTAACTCCCTTATAATAAAGGAGGCCCTATTCTCCCACCAAGTACTTCTCGAACATGGAAAAAAAAAAAAAAAAAAGCCAAGGATTACAAAACCTTGCAAAACAGACCAGCCTTCTGATTCAAGATGCAGATAAAAAATGAATTTCTAGGACAAAGCGTTGCAAGGTGGAAGAAGGAAATGGCCATCTTGGAGAAAAGAAATACGTAGCAGGGAGAATGTGTGGGGAGCTGGGGGGCAAAGGGGTCGGGGAACAGAAGAAAAGAATAAACACACCCCAAAACCATATCCTTAGATCAAGGGGGAAAAGCACGTGGCACAAAAACACTGAAGACCCAGGTGGAAGCTCTCTTATAGTGGCGCGGTCCTGGCCCCACCCCCTGCAGGTTAGGGGTGCTGCTCAGAAACCTGCATTTTAGAAAAGCACCAAGGGTGGTTCCAGCGGCATTCTGTGTATCCCCCTTTGAGACTCCTGGCGTGGAGGATAAGGATGGACATGTTTGAGAGACTAGTCCCCTGGTCCCAGGGGGGTAGCAAGTGAAGAATGGGCTGGAGTGGGAAAGGAAGACTGACTAGAAGGAAGGGGTGGGGGTGAGCTCCCGGAGCCCCAGCTAGCCCAGGAGTGTCTTCTGATTCCATTAGCTACACACCCGTTGTGAGTGTTCCCCCAGCAAGCCATCATCTCCAATTGGTGTCTTTATACAGAACCTGCACTCTGGTAAAGCATTGACTAGACACCTGCCCTGTGGCAGAATTTTCAGTGTGTGCACAGCTTGTTCAAGGATCCCATGCAAATGCAGCTTCTTGCTCCAGAGGTCTGGGTCAGAGCCGGAGATTCTGATTTCTAGCAAGTTCCCAGACAGTGGTTCTCAATTCAGACTGCCTAGTGCATTCACCCAAGGAGCTGTGGGAAATGCAATGTCTGAGTCCCACCGTCAGAGATTTGGATGAAATTGGTCTGAGGCATCTGGATATTTAAAGCTCTCCACTAAGGCCATTATCCACTCCTCAGGATACCCCAAGAAGGGTCAGGCAGAGGACTAGAGGGGGCTCTCAGCCCATACTCTCTCCTACACTAAGTACTAATTAGGCAGAGGAGTGTGGAAACTCAGTGTATATCCAGATGTAGACTCAGACCTCTGGGTTTCAATATGGCTTCAACTGCATTTTAAATTTGACCAACTATCATAGTCATTGATGTATTTTTTTATTTTTATATTTTTTAAAGATTTTTAAAAAATTTATTTGATAGAGACACAGCAAGAAAGGGAATACAAGCAGAGGGAGTGGGAGAGGGAGAAGCAGGCTTCCCGCTGAGTGGGTAGCCCAATGCGGGGCTCCATCCCAGGACCCTGGGACCATGACCTAAGCCCAAGGCAGACTCCTAGCCTAAGGAGGGAGCCACCCAGGTGCCCCATAATCGTTGTTGTAAATAGCACTTCCTAACTCGCAGAGTTCTTTCCCATCATAACTCCTCTGTGAGTTATCCTCCTAACTCCTCTGTAAAGTGAGACGTATTATACCCATGTTATAGGAGGTATGAACTAGAACACTGAGCTTGAGGTATTTCATTCCACCTCAGACCCACTGAATCAGAATCTGCATTTTAACAAGATCCATAGGTGATTCGTGTGCGCATTAACATCAGAGAAACACTGCACAGCACGGACTCCAGTCTCTGGCTGGCTCCTGACTGGTTACGTTACAGCAAACGCTCTTAGGTTACCTGAAGGTCTTTTTTTTTTTTTTTTAAATGCAGTCTTTAGCTTTTTAGCACCTCATTGAAATCACCTAGCCTCACCCCAGGCCTCCTGCATCAGCTTCTCAGGGGTAAAATCAGGAATCTTCATTTTCACTGACCCACCCCTAGTGGTTCTTATATTAAGGCTGAGAACTACTACCTAGAAGTGAAGGGGGAAGGTATCACCAGTAGTAAAGTGTTATTTTAGGGGGTGGACAACATTTTTACTCCCTGTGTGATTGGATCTAAATTATCCATGTCGATATAATGGCCTGGAGGGGGTGGGGCGGTATAGGTATGATGTATGGGGGATATTTTCCTTTCATTTCTTGGTGTCTGCCTTCTGACGGCCTCTTCCTTATTGTACTTGCCCCCAGAGCATGGACAGGGCATAGGGCACCATGCCGCCCTTTACTCATTGCTCTGCGGAAAGATGAAAGAGGGGTTCGGATGAGTGGAAACGTGAGAACATCAGCCAGGATGAAGTTTCCGGGATAACCTATGGGTTTTAGAATCTTTACAATTTTTGCCCCATTGGTTGGCCGTGTTATTTTTCTCATCTCAATAGGAGTTTCTAGGGTAATGGGAATGTTTTGTGTGCAGTTAGCTTTCATCATGTCTTGTCAAGGTAGTGCAGCAGGGACATTGGTCTCTAAAACATCAAATTCAGTTCCTGTGGTCACTAAACACCCCTCCCCCAGTTTGGGCTCTGATATATATCAGCTTTCTGTTCTTTTTCAAACAAACTCTTTTTTACACTTCTCCACAGGCAGAGAAAGGAGAGAAAGGATATGACCAGGTCATGTGGTGATGGCATGAAGGATACGAATGGAAGAGGGAACAATGCACATGTTGACTCTCCAGCAAATTCTGCAACTGCAGGGCAGTTGGGAGTGATGGAAGACACAGGAAAAAGCTCAGCCATGGCTCCAGCTGTGTGATAGTGAGTAGGTAAAGGAAGCACATGTTAAAATTGCCAGAAAAAAAAAAAAACAACTAAAAATTACTGATGAAAGAAGTTAAAGAAGGTGTAAACAAGTACAAATATTACTGTTAAGAGATGAGAACTTTGTAGTGTTTCAATGTCCATACTACTCAACACAATCTACAGATTTAGTGCAATCCCTCTCAAAATCCCAAAGTATGTTTTTACAGAAATAGAAAAGACAATCTTAAAATTCATATGGAACCACAAAAGATCCTACAAATCCAAAGTAATCTTGAAAAAGAAGAACTTCTGATGGAGGCATCAACTTCCAGATTTTGAAATACATGGCAAAGCTACAGTAATTAAAACAATATGACACTGGCATAAAAACAGATACACAGACCAACAGAACAGAATAGAGAGCCCAGAAATAATATATGATCATATATGGTCATCTTCTAAAGAGATATCAAGAATACACAATGGAGAAAGGGTAGTGTCTTACCAAGTACTGTTGGGGAAACTGAATATCCAACCATGTAAAAGAATAAAATTAAACCTCATTTTATACCACACACAAAAATCAACTCAAAATGGATTACAGATTTAAATATAAGACCAGAAACTCTAAAACTTCTAGAAGAAAACATAGGGAGAAAACTTCATGATATTGGATTTGGCAATGATTTCTTGGGTAAGATACCAAAAACAAAAGCCAGAGAAGCAAAATTAGACAAGTGGGATTATATGAAACTAAAAAGGTTCTACACAGCAAAGAAATAATCTACAGAGTGCAAAGATAACATACAGAATGGGAGAAAAATTTGCAAACTATATGTCGTAGAAGGGGTTAATATCCAAAATATGGCAGAAACTCTCATAGCTCAATAGAGAAAAAAAAAACAAAAACCTAATAACCTACTGAAAGACTGATGAAGGACTTGAATAGACATTTTTCTGGAGAAGACACTCAAACAGCCAACTGGTATATAAAAAGATGTCCAATATCCCTAATCGTCAGGGAATGCAAATCAAAACCATACTGATATATCACCTCACACCTGTTAGGAGGCTATTATCAAAAAGACAAATGAGAAAAATTGGAATTTTTGTACATCGCTGTTGTTGGGAATGTAAAATGGTGCAGCTCCTATGGAAAACAGTATGGAGTTTCATCAAGAAATTAAAAATAAAACTACCACAGATTCAGTAATCCCACTTTGGGGCATATATCCAAAAGAACTAAAATCAGGAACTCAAAGAGATAACTGTATTTACCTGTTGACTGCAGCATTAGTAACAATAACTGAGACAAGAAAACAATCTAAATGCCTATCAATGGATGGCCCTATCAAGAAAATGTGGTATATACACGTGGTGAAATATTATTCAACCTTAAAAAAAGAAGGAAATCCTGGCACATATGACAATGGGATGAACCTAGAGGACATTAAGCTAGGTGAAATAAGCCACTTACAGAAAGACAAATACTGCATGATTCCACTTATATGAGCTATCTAAAACAGTCAAACTCATAGAAACACAGAGTAGAACAGGGGCAGTCAGGGGCTGGGAGAAGGGGGAAATGGGAGGTTACTGTTCAGTAATGCAAGAGTAAGTCCCAGAATTCCATTGTACAACACAACACATATAGTTAAAATACTGTATCGTGCACTAAAAATTTTAAGGGGGTAGATCTCATGTCTAGTGTTCTTATTACAGTAACAACAATAGCAATAAGAGTAATAATAATAATAATAAGGTTACCAGGAAAAAGAAAGGGTTTTGCCGAACAAATGCAATAGTCCTTGCCATCTAACTTGGGATGCAAGGTGCGGAATGACTGGATGTTGTTCTTCAGAGCATTCTCCCTCCTTGCAGCAAGAAGCTCACTACAACTACCCACAGAAAGCAGAGAAGACTCAATAGATTATTTTTTTTAAGATTTTATTTGTGGGGCACCTGGGTGGCTCAGTGGGTTAAAGCCTCTGCCTTCGGCTCAGGTCATGATCTCAGGGTCCTGGGATCGAGTCCCACATCGGGCTCTCTGCTCAGCAGGGAGCCTGCTTCCTCCTCTCTCTCTGCCTGCCTCTCTGCCTATTTGTGATCTCTGTCAAATAAATAAATAAAATCTTTTAAAAAAAAAGATTTTATTTGTTTATTTGTCAGGGAGAGAAAGAGCACAATCGGGGTGAGCAGTAGACAGAGAGAGAAGCAGTGTCCCCACTGAGCAAGGAGCCTGATGTGGGACTTAATCCCAGAACCCTGAGATCATGGCCTGATACAAAGGCAGACACTTAACTGACTGAGCCCCCCAGATCCCCCATCTATGTTTTTAATCTCTAGGCTCTGCAAGTTAGTGCTTACATTTGAGCAACTCATCCCTTATAGAATGTTACGCCAAGGGAAGCAGGTACCTCACCACCTACACTGTGCAAAATGTAAGGGAAAAGGAGCCAAAGCAGATGCATTGTTCAGGAACCAGATGTGTGTCTGTCAGGCCAGCCATGGCTCTAGGTGCTGGAGACACAGCAGTGGAAAAACCAGGCAGCACCCTTGCTCTCAGGTGATTCAATCCAAAGGGAAGAGATAGACCGCAAATAAGTGTTTTAAAATATGTATGTCAGGGGTCATAAGTGCTGTGAAGATAATTACATCTGCATAAAGGGACAAAGAGTGATAGAAGCTACTAGTGGGAAATCAAGGAAGGTCTTTCTAAAGAGATGACATTTGAACAGTGACGGAATGAAGTAAGGAAATGAACTGTGTGAATATCATGGAGATTCCCGCTCCAGGCAGAGTGCAAGTTCACAGGTTCTGCCTGGAGCAGGAGAATAAGAAACTCCCTAGGCCCTTCCTGAATCAGGTCAATATAATCCTCGCTCCATCCTCAAGCTTTCAAGTTAGCCATGCCTGTAGAAAGTGCTACAGCTAGAGAAGTACTATGGTTTTGAGCAAGGAGGCTACAGACCAGACTGGCCTTTTGGGAAACACAAGTTGGATGCCTGATGCCCCCAACATGATAATCCAACCTGGAAGCCCCTATGAATGGACAAGTTACCAATGCCTTGTTTATGTTCTTCTTCATCTCCCCAGTGCACTGGGCTATGTAAAAGGGAGAATGGAAAATCTGCTTAGAACCTAGGACCATTGTAAAACATAAAGGTAGATTCAGAGAACATAAAGGACTCAACATTAAACAAATCCATAAATTATATCAACTCTTAAGGTATTCTTCCTGTGATGTTTTCTGGGAAATAACTAAGAAAGGCACATGCTACATTTTAGCTTTTTATGGACCACTTCCTATGGGTGCTTAATTCTCTACCTCTCTTATCAGCACCCAATTTAGTTAGTAATAAAAATGTCTACTGATTGAACATTCCCTATGGGTCAGGTTCTCTGATAAGCATATTACATAACTTAACTCATTTAATCCTACAAGGAAGATAACATTACTTTATATTGCAGATCGAAGTTCTGAGGCTGAGAGACATTAACCCATTTGCTCAAAATTGAATAGCCAGCAAGTGGACAACCCAGGTTGAAAATCTAGCTCTACCAGATTCCAAAGCCCATGATTTTAGCCCCCACACTAGATAGTCTCTTAGAGCAGCTAAGGGTGTATAGTGTAGCCTCCTTTCCTTTAAGAGAGATTTTGAAAAATTTCTCTGAAGTTGGGTAATAGTGGAGAGGAATAATGATGTTAAAAGGCCAGAGCTGAGGGCACCTGGGTGGCTCAGTGGGTTAAGCCTCTGCCTTCGGCTCAGGTCATAATCTCAGAGTCCTGGGATCGAGCCCCACATCGGGCTCCCTGCTCAGCGGGGAGCCTGCTTCCCCCTCTCTCTCTCCTTGCCTCTCTGCCTACTTGTAATCTTGATCTCTCTCTCTCTCTGTCAAATAAATAAATAAAATTTAAAAAAAAAAGGTCAGAGCTGTAACAGACAAATGGAAGTTCAAACTAGAAAGCTGGGGTGAGAGTCACTTATGGGGTGAGACAAGAGAGTCATTTAATCTAAGAAATGGACATCCTAGTGTTGGAATGAGGGCCTTAACTCCCCAGTCAGAACTCCAAGGCTTCTCACAACCTGGACTAAGTACTTCCCATTCTCCCATCCAATCAAAAAGTATTTAATTAAACCCCTACCATGTGCCAGGTAACAAATAATAAACACAAACAGAATGATCCCCACTCTCATGAAGCTTATGTCTATCTGCAATAGCATCCAAAATAATATGAAATCATAGTGATGATAAGTCCAAAGCAAGAGAGCCATGTGGTGCTAGAAAAGCATGTAAGAGGGGATGGTCTATCCTTGAAACAGTGATGCCTGAGCCAAGATATGAATGATGGCTAGGAGTTATGTAGGCAGAAAAGGAGGGAAAATGCTAATAGAATTACCCAGCCATTTTCACCCTCTCTTCCTCTTAGCTTGCCATGGCAGAAACCTAAATCCCGTGAAATGGAGATGGAACAATACAGGAAATGGATCCTTCAGGTCTCCTTTTTCCAAGCGAATCTAGCCCTGGGGACACTAAACGTTTTATTCATTGAGGAGAAAGATGAGACAAGGTGACTTGGTGATGCAAGACCAAAATGAGGACATTGGTATTTTATCATTTCGTATATCAGTCTTCTGGACTCCTTGGTGACATTGCTAATCAGGCAGGACTGCCTAATGCACTGCATTTATTTGAGCTAGAAAAACATACCCATTTCTCCAGGAAGACCCAAGTCAGGCCAAGACACCTGGCTTGAGGAGTAAAGCATAGATTAGATTTCTACCTTGGGGACCAGCTGCCCCAACTCAAGCCAGACGCCCTTGTCCAGTGAACAACTGTCACATCTGTACATGGTGGAGCTGTGGACAGATCTCTGCTCTATATGTCTCTGTAACTGAGACAGCTGTAAAACAAGGAGGGACTGGATGATAAAAGTATTGTGCATAATGATGCATGCTCAGGGTGGGGGAGGTGTATGTGTGCTCATGCACACCTGTGTGTGTCCTGGTGAATAAAGGTAAATCACCAAATATGGCTAGAGAAGTCTAAAGGGAGTAACAAGAATGAGAACTAGCAAAACTAGCTTGTCTTTGGAAGGTGCTTACCAGAACCAGTAACAAGGAGAAATGTGTTTACAGTAGACAAGGAGAAAGAAGAGGTGGGCATCAAACCATTAAGAGAGAAGAAAAAAACACCAGGCGATTGGTGATGAGGTGTCTAGACTCAGAGAAGTTGAAGGTTGGTTTGGTTGATGGAACCTGGCTCCATTCTTGTTTAAAGCAAAGGTTTTTAACTTGGGGTCCATTAATGAGCTTCTGGGGACCTCTGAGCTTCCTGAAACTGTAGTCTTCTTTTACACATATGTGTACATGAACACTTTTTCTATGTGGAGTGCTCTTAGCATCAGATGTTCAACTGAAGGAACCCTGATCTTGGGATATACAAATGATCTCCATTGGTAGGTCAGAGTATTCTCCATAAGGATAAAAACATCTTGTCATGAGATGTCCTTTCAGAAAACAAAGCTATTTAAAATTAAGGCCAAAGAAGTCATAATTTTCCTTGGCAAAGAGCTACCAATGCTTCGAAGTGCCCTTTCCCAATGGTAACTCTGAGCAGCTTGGGTTTTCCAAATGAATGTGCCTAAAATTGAATAAGCAAAGTGTGTTCATCAACAGATGTTTTAATGGGTATTTCAGTAAGTTACATTCACATCGTTTCTGCCTCCTCAGGCTTACAGTAATTAATTTTCTCTTTCTTTGCAATCATCCAAAATGACTGGAACATAGAACAGAGCAGACGAGAATCTAGGCACTGGAGTCCTTCAATGTGGAGTTCAAGACTCTTCCAGTTACCAGCTGGAGAAGTTGGTAGGTTATTTCCTCAGCGTGAACTTCAGTGTCAACACTGAATGGGAATCATAACAGGGCCTAACTTAGAAGTCACTGTGAGGATGGAATCATCCAATTAATCCACATAAGTTACTTGGCATAGTGTAAGTGCCTCATACAAGTAAGAATTATAATTTACTCCATGCCTCCCTTTGAAAGTTCTGTTTTTACTGTGCGCTTTTAAAAACTGAATATAATTTACATACAGTGGAAATCAAAGATTTTAAGTATGTTCAATAAGTCTTGACAAACCCATGCATGTTTTTGATTAACAAAAGTGATGTGCTCTTTCTGGTGTCTATTTAGTGAAATGTTTGCTTCCCAAACGTTGACTTATATTACAATATATGATTTATCTATAAAAAAAACTCCACCCTCTCTCCCTCCAACATACAGTTTCTAAAATAGCACCTCCCCACCCCCAGACCAATTTAAAAGCTGGAAGGAACTTAGTGCAGTCATTTTGCCCCTTCCCCTGCATCCAGGAGAGGCTGTGCATAAATCTGTTTCATTTTTAGGTCTCAAAGGAGAGTGTTTCCACAACTGCCCTCAGTCACCTGTTGCAGCACTTGGCAACACTTAACACTAGAAAACTCTGTCCCTTTCCCTCTCTGATTTTAAATGAGTAGTAACTGCTAATATTGATAATGCCTTAGCAAGGGCCATGGAGGGAGACATGGGCAGAGATGTGTAAACTCAGCAACATGAATGCATGTGAGTATGTCCTGAGAATTGGGGACTGGGGGTGGGGTACAGAGAAGGAGCACTGCCCAGCTCCAGCCTGCTGGTCATGGGTCAGTTTATAGTCTCTTCTTCAGAATGTATACAGTGTTTTTACATTTACTATCTCATTTTACCTCGAATATACCTGTAAGACAGGTAAGGTTAGCAGGTATACAGTCTGGTTTTTATGAGATGAAGAAACTGAGGCTCAGAAATAGTAAATAACTAGTTCAGTCTACACAGCTGACAGAACCCAGGTCCGATGGTCCTGTTTCACGTTCCCTTGCTACATCTCAGCTTGATTCCTGGGGCAGTGAGAACCCTTGTGCACATCTCAGCAGTTAGGCCACCACCCACAGTTCATCAGTCATTTATAGAAAATGCAGGAAGAGATGAGAGGCAATTCAAAGAGTAAATATGTGGATAAATAACTGAATAGTGACTGTAAAAGCAATAACGATGATATTTTATGGGGTTTAAAAATATTTGTAGGATTTAAATCTGGGATAAAAATAAAAACAGCCAGAAATGCTTCCAAAGGATGTTTGTGCCCCTCCCAAACTCACATGTTGAAATTCTAACCTCCAATGCAATGGTGTTAGAAGATGCTAATCAGGTGATGTGTGTGCATCCCTTACTTTCCCAAATTTAGTGCTTTAGGAAAAGGACCCCAGAACGCTCTCTTGCCCTCTATCTGCCATGTAAGGTACAACAAGAACACAGCAGTCTGCAAGAGGGTAATCACCAGGAGACCACCAAGCTGGCACCCAATCACAGATTCTCAGCCTCCAGCAATGTGAGAAATAAGTTTCAGTTGCATATAAGCTCTCAGTCTCGATACTTTGTTCTAGCACCCCAAACTGAGTAACATAGGGGGTAAGAGGTTTAAATGTTCTACGATCTGACAATTCTTAGCATTGTCTCAAAATGGAAAATGTACCAATTTGTATTAGACTTTAGTACGTAAAGTTGACCACTAGAAAAATAAAAGGATATATAACTAAAAGGCTGAAAGAGGGAAAATACTGTATTAATACAAATGAAGACAAGAAAGGAGAGGGGGAAATAAACAAATCAGGTAGGACAAACAGAAAACAATGGAAAGATAGTAGATATAAACCCAATGATGTAAGTAATTATATTAAATATAAATAGGCTAAATACTTCAGTTAAAATATAAATATTATTGGGGCACTTGGATGACTCAGTCATAGAGTATGCAGCTCTTGATCTTGGGGTTGTAAGTTTGAGCCCCACGTGGGGTATAGAGATTACTTAAAAACAAAATCTCTAAAAATATACATAAGCATTATCATACTGGATTAAAAATAAAAACCCAATTATATGTTCCTTAAATATAGTGACATGAAAGATTGAAAGTAAAGGATGAAAAGTGATAGAATGTCAACACTAACCAAAAGAAAATTGTAGCTATGCTGATATCAGACAAAGTAGATTTTATAGCATAAAGCACTACTAGAGACATTTTATAACAATAATATGGTCAATCTATCAGGAATATATAATAATTCTTAATTTATAGATAACTTACATATAACTTAAAATCTATAAAGCAAAAATGGACAGAACTGAAAGGAAAAATAAGGTCACCAGGGAAGTCTTCAACACATCTCTCTTAATAGCACATAGAATAAGCAGACCAAAATAAATCAGTAAGGATATGAAAGAGCTGAAAAACCAAATGACAAACAAATTTTAACTTCAGATAGAGGTAAAACACTGCTCATACTAATAACAACATGTATGTTCTTATCAAGTGCACATGAAATTTTCCAAATTTGAACACATATTGTGCTGAAAGGCAAATTCTAAGAAAATTCCAACAACTGAAATCACTCGATTTTCTCTGAGCATGTCCAATTAAGCCCCAAATCAAGAACAAAAAAATGACTAGAATATCAGCAAATGTTTAGAGATTAAGTAATAAATTTCTAACTAATCCACGGGTCAAAGAAGAAATCACATGAAAATTTCCAATCTTACTGAAATCTGACATACCAAAAAGATGTGATACAACCGAAGTTTTACTTAGAGCCTTATACATTTATATTGGAAAACAGAAAGGCTAAAAAAAAAAAAAAACATTAATCTAAGCATTCAACTGAATAATTTAGAAAATAGAACAGCAAATTAAGCCCAAAGTAAGTAGAAGGAAGAGAATCATAAAAATAAGATCAAAGGTTAATGAAGCAGAAAACAAATGCACATTAGAGAAGACCAACAAAGCCAAAATTGGGTCTTTAAGAAGAATAATAAAACAGAGAGACCTCTGGCAAGACCCATCAAAACAAAAAGAGGAAAAGCACAAACTCTATCAGGAATTAAGTTCACCATAGACCTTTAAGACATTACGAAGTTAATAATAGAATATTAAAAATCCCTATACTAAAAGTTTTAGAAAATTCAGGTGAAATAGACAACTTTCCAGAAAAGCACAGCTTAAAAACTAACGTAGAATAGAAAATCTAGTATCTCTAGATCTATTAAATAAATGTTTGACTAAAAATCTTCACACAAAGAAAACTCTAGGCCCATATGGCTTCACTGGTGAATTAGGACAAATATTTAAGAAATAAGCAATATCAATATTACATAAACTACAAGAAAGAAAGAAAGAAAGAAAGAAAGAAAGAAAGAAAGAAAGAAAAGAAAAGAAAAGAGAGTACTACATTCTATGAAGCTAGTATAAGTTTGGAACTAAAATCTGATATTAAAAGGAAAGAAAATTTCTGGCCAATCTCTTTCATGAGCATGACACAAAAATCCCAAACAAAATACATATCAGCAAATTGAACCCAGTGACACTAAAAAGATCAATACACTAGGACCAAGTAGATTTATTCAGAAACACAGGGACTGTTTAATAAATGAAACCCAGTCCATGTAGTTCATTTCGTAAGTATAATCAACATGTTTATTCATTTATAAAGGAGAGAAATCATATGGCCATCTCACTAGATTAAGAAGAAAAGATTTATTAGAACTTAACATCCATTAATGATTAAAGTTCCTCGTGAACTAGGACTAGAAGAGAATTTCCAAATCTTTTCTAGAATATCTACAAAAATTCTAATGCAAAAATAGTACTTAATGGAAAACTATTAAAGGATTTTCCTCTTAAATCAGAAATGAGACAAAAAAGCTCACTACCCTTATTTCTATTCAAACGCTCCTGGAAGTCTTAACCACTTCAATAAATAAATAAAAGATACAAATTTGTATAAGAATCAGAAAAAAACCAAGTGACATTGCCATTATTTGTGTCAATATGATTGTGCACATAAGAAAAAATAATCTATAAATGATTATAATTAAAAATGATCTGGCAAAAGTTCTTGATTTTTAGGGCTAATAGAAATCAATTTATATACCAGTGGTAAACAGAAAATAAAACATTTAAAATGATATTATTTAAAATAACATCAAGAATATTGAATACATAAAGATAAATCTTGTGAAATCTTGGAAGAACTTTATACTGATAACTACGAAACTTTGCTGAGAAAAACTTAATAAAATATAAAGATGTTCATCTCCCTAACCACATCTATGGATTCAATGCAATACCAATCAAAAATCCATCTTTTCTGTGGAAATTGACAAGTGAATTCTAAAATGTATGTGAAAATGCAAAGGGCTAAGAATAACTGATACAATCGTGAAAGACAAAGCTGTTTGCAACACCAGGCATGAAAACTAATGACAGAGCCACAGTCATTAATTCATTGTGGTATTGAACTAATTCAAAGAGACTAGTGGAAAGATGTCCACAAACAGGACACATCCATGATTACTTGATTTATGACAAATGTGAAACTGCAGGGCTACGGGGGAGGAGGGGCAGACTGGACTTCTCAATCAATGGTGCTGTACACGTTGCACACCCATATGGGGAAAAAAGGGCATCTTGAACCCACTTCATCTCAGATTCAAACATTAGGTCTATATGGATTGCAATTCTAAATGTGAAAGTAAAATCTATAAAGGTTCTAGACAAAAACAAAGAAGAATACATTCATGATCTTGGGGATGGGCCAAGTTTTCTTATACAGCACACAAATAGCATTAACCATGGTGGGGGAAGGATGTGATAAAATTAAAAGCTTAAGTTTATCCAGAAACTTAATTTAGAAAGTAAAAAGGCGACTTCCAGAATGGGAGAAGGTATTCGTAAAACACGTATATGAAAAACACAAAACACATTTATGACAGAGGTCTTAAATCCAGAACCTATAAAGAAGTCCAACAAATCAAAAAGAAAGAGACAGATAACTCCGTAGAACAGGTGGCAAAAGGCTTGAACAGGTTTTTCACAAAAGAAGACAGCCAGAGGGCTAATCAACTTATGAAAAAGTTCTCCACTTCAGGGATTGTGAAGAAAATAGTTTAAAGCCAGAATGACACACCCTGTAATCCCACTGGATTGGCTGAATTTAAGACAACATGAAGACCAAACTCAATCACAATCACTCTGAAATAGAGTTTGGTCTTCCTTGCTGGGGGAAGGTTTACATCAGTACAACAAATATGGACACTGTTTGGTAGTCTCTGCTCAAGGGGAGCATGCATACCCTTTTGTCCCAGTCATTGCAAGGGACATGAATCACAAATTCAACCCCTCAGTTCCTCCTGCTTTGTGCTTTTCTCTCTGCTCTAAAAAGATTTCTTTTGACCCCATTTTCTCTAAAATCTTCCAGTTTTCTTCTCTTCTGTTCCCCCTCCATTCTGTATATTTAGCTTAGCTGGCCTCGGGGATACACCTAGGTAGTCCCTAGGCCATCTCTCCTGCCTACTGCAAACAGGGCCCTCGATATGCTTAGCAACAGCCCAAACCTGGAATTCCTTCTGCCCAGGACATGGGTGGGGGACAATGTTTTTGTAGCACAGTGCCAAAGCAACATTTGGTCCCCTAGCCCACTCCCCTAAATCTAGTCCTGAAATAACCCTGGATGAGGTGATTTTCTTTTTTAACAATAATCTCTAATGTTGGCATGGTGGGCAGAATACGGCCCCCCAAAGATATCCATATCCTAAACTAGGGAGCCTGTGAATGTGTTACCTTACCTGACAAAGCTGACATAAAATTAAAGAGGTTATCCTAGATCAGTCAGGGGGACTTGGTATAATCAAGTCGCCTTCAGAGTGGAAGAGGAAGGCCGAGTGTGGATCACAGAAGCTCAACACGTGTACTAACTACTGTGGCTGGCTTGAAGACGAAGAAAGTGGCCCATGCACTCAGGAAGGTGGTGGACTCTTTCTGCTGAGAGGGCCCTCGTTGACAGCCAGAGAGAGAACAGGGCCCCCAGTCCTATAATCACAAGGAATTGACTCCTGCCAACAACCCAAAAGAACAGAAACAAATCGTCTCCCAAGGCCTCCAAGAAAGAACACAATGTGCCAACATCTTCATTCTAGTCTGGTGAGACAGACCCGTCCTGGACTTGGAAACCACAGAACTGGAAGAAAATAAATGTGTGCTATTTATAGCCAAGAGGTTTGTAGCAATTTGTTACAGCCCCAATAGAAAACTAATATAGTTGGCAAGGATGCAAAGAAATAGGACTTTTGCAAGGAAACAGCCTGTTTTATCAGAAAAGAATTTGCTAAAACATGGAATTTCCAAATAGCCAGTGAGCCCAGTAAATCAACCAATAGACCAGATTCATCATAAAGTAGCCCATGGATTCCTGAGTGCTGTGAGGACTGGCACCGGGAAGGAACCTTCACCATTCGAATGGCCAGGTGCTATTTCTAGCCATGATATATGACTTATATGTCAGAAAAAAATAAACAAAAAGATTAGCTTGGTAGCAATTTGCAGAAAATCAATATAGTTCAGAGTTACAGGCAAATTTGGTCAAAATACATTAAAAAAGATACCAATGGGGAAAAAAAAAGATACCAATGCCTGAGCAGAACCACAAAATCTACTATACATAAATCTGAAATTGTTGACAATGGAGCCAAACGGTCATTGGCCCCAAATCTTACAAACACCAGAAGATGGGCTAAACAAGAAAAAGGCAGAAACAACTGCATCCATTAATTACAGAAATTAAAAATCAAAGCTGATATGCCATTTGAGGAGCTGATGAAAGAAGGCTCCCAAATGACTAAAGATTGGAAAAGCAGAACATGTGTGACATGCGCAAGCGTCCAAATGATCTCATCACAGGGGAAATGCTGGAATGTAAAAATGTAACTGCTAGGAATGTAGTAAAGCTGATGTGTCATTTGGGGAATTAGTAAATGAATGCTAAAAGTGCATACAATTGAAAAAGTTGAAAAGATAGTTCGCAGCAAGAAATCAGAGGATACAGTCCCATCTGACAAGACAGCTTGAGGTGTGGGTTTCTAACATGGAGCAACAGGAATGTGATGACTTCGTGCAAGTTTGTGGAAGGCTAGACACGAAAGGACAAAGAGCAGAGAAACAGAAGAATCCAGAAGAGAATGAACAGTATGACAAGTGCCTCCAATATGATGGATATATGATTATTGAAGAAAGGTAAGAAGTAAATTTAGGTTAAAGTCCTAAAAATTCTAGGCAATTTTAAGCTAGCAGGGGAACTAAGAAGTGACAGCGGTACCCAGATCCCACATTAAATTTTGTTTACTAATTGCTAGAAATCAATCAGACCATTGAGAAATGAGCTGAAGTCTCATGAAAATGTTAAAAGTGTAGCAATAGAGAGTGATATAAAAAGGATTTCGGAAGAAATCAGCAAAAACTGGAAGATTCCTAGTTGCAATGCCCACAAACTAGTTTATAATGAGAAAATATACTTTTTTGATTATTAGATACTCTCAGGGCACCTGGCTGGCTCAATTAGTAAAGCATGTGACACTTGATCTCAGGGTTGTGAGTTCGAGCCCCACATTGGGTGTAGAGATTACTTAAAAATAAATAAAAATTTAAAGATACTCTCACACATAAAACCTGCTGTTTCAACAAACTGGGCAATTCTTAAACTACTGCTGTTTTAAGGACAAAATGAGACCAGTGCACTCACACGTGACAGCCATCTCTATAGGCACAGGAACATCTTCTCATCCGATAGAAATTGCTTTACAACAATGTTAATCAGTACACTTGCTAAATTACTTATTCTTTTAATGGGACAATTAATGAATTGGCTTTGGCTTGCCCTATCTGTCTGTCTATCTACCTACCTATCTATCTACTAATCTACCTATCTATCATCTTCCTAACTGGCCATTTGTGAACGAGTCATTTGATTAATTGATTTTTAGCAAAATATTAGATCAATTCAGTGTCGGTAAGTTTACCAGAGCCATTTCCTCTATAGTAAATGGTAATACAAATAATTAAAAAAAAACAAAAAACAACCTTCTAGAAAGCAATTTGACAATACTTGTTAAAAGCTGTAAAAATGTGCATGTGCTTTGACCAGTAATTCCACTTCTAGGAAATTATCCTAAAGAAATAATGACAATGTGCAAAAAGATTAGGCTATACAAATTTCTTCATATGATTTTCCAGTACAGTAAAATATTAAAGACAAGAAAAAATTTCAGTAGGAGGGCATGGGTTAGATAAATCAAGTGCATATCTACAGTGAACTGTTATGATGCTTTATAATTTGTGCTGTGAAAGAGTATTGAAGGTCTTGTAAACTTATTCAAGCATTACTATTAAGTTTTTTTTTTTTTTTTAAATAGCTTGTAAAACAGGGGTGCCCTGGTGACTCAGTCAGTTAAGCCTCTGACTCTGGATTTCAGCTCAGGTCATGATTTCAAGATCCTGGAATGGAATCCCACTTGAGTCAGGCTCCAAGCTCAGTGCATCTGCTTTAAGATTCTCTCTCCCTCTCCCTCTGCCCCTCCCTCTACGAGTGGGCACACACGTGCTCCCTCTCCAAAATAAATAAATAAAATCGTTAAAAAAAAAATAGGTTGCAAAACAGATTGATACCACTCTTAGTACGAAAAAATTGCCATATGTGTATGACTGAGTGGATAAAGTCTAAACTATTTAATACGGTTATTTTGGGGCTTGGCATCAGGCATAATTTTTATTTTCTTTGTTCTGCTTACCTGGCTTCTCTAAATTTTCCACAGTTAATATGTTACTTTTTTTGTAAAGAGAAAAAAGCTAAAGTTTTTAATCACCTTAGAAGCTGGGAGACCTGGCAATCCTCACTCTGTGTGTGACCTTGAATAAACCCTAATGTCTCCAAAATGTCATATTTCCCATCTTCCTTGAACTCATGCCTCTCTTCTTGTCTTTTCTTTCCCTCCACTAAAATTCTGTAAGTGACTCACTACTTCTAGAAATCCATATCCCACGAACTCCAACCTACCTGGAGAAGATTTGCTTGGAGAAAGTTTTGAACATTTATATGTTGAATGTCCACATACAAAGCTTTCATCCAATAACTACTGAATGACAGGCCCTTTAGGAGCAAGGGATGCTAAGAGGAGGAAGTCACTCCTAGCTGCTCACCCTCTAGTGGAAGAAACAGAGAGCTGATCCCAAACAGCATTGCACTGTGTAATAAATGCTCAACGTTCAAGTTTGAGCAAGATGGTGTAAGGTCATAGAGGTCAACCATGCCTTCCAGAAGACATATGAGTGGGTACCAGAAAGGAGAAACAGCCCAAACCTGCACTCAGTGAGTACTTGCTGCTACCACAGGGCTTTGTCAGACTTAGCCCACAGGAAGCTCACAACAGTTGCACCAGGTCAACCATCAGTGTCCTCTCCCTTTCCCGACTTTTTCCTTAAGCCATTTAAAACACTGTTTTAGGATAAGTCATGTGCCCCATGTCCCTGTGCAGGTCACTCTTTGCCTTGCCCTGTTCTGCTCTATGTCCCAGGGCACTGACCCCTGGAAACCACACTTCTGAGACTCCATGGCCAACTGGTTCAGCCAAGTGGGAGGTTGGAGGGTGGGAGTTAAGGAGAAGGTAGGGCCAGTCCTCATTCCCTCCTAGCTTCAAAGAGCAATTTCAATGGTAGCTGTGCAGACTTCTTGGTTCCAGCACCCTCTACCCCATGCAACTTCCTCCAGATCCCACAAGGACGAGTCCAGGAACCAGCCCCCTTCCTCTGTTCCTCCAGCTGAGGGATGGTACCATTTACTACATTGCTTCTCTGCTCTGCCTCAACATCTCCTGCTGGACTTAGGGCTCCACAAACACCACCAGAAAGAGTTCCCTCCTGAACTAACCAGCATGGGCTCTCTTTTCCCAAACAAACCCTGATCCATACATCACACAGCTACTCTTTGACTGGGCTAAGACATTCATGGCCTTCGGATTCTCAAGTCTTCAAAAATGTGAGCCCACATCCATTGCCATTGATGGCACATCAATGTCTTTAAATGGATCATCTGTTTAAAGCTCATAAGAACCCTATGAAGTGGGTGCTATTATCTCTTATTTACAAGACAAGAAGCTGGGGCCCAGAAGACAAAGTAAATTTCTGAAAGACACAGCCAGCAAGTCTGGGAAGGAGGTGTTTGAAGATACAGGCAGTTAGTTTGAGTCCAAGGTCTGTGTCTCCAACCACTCTACCGTCCCTGGGTTGGACAGCAGGGAGCCCAGCAGTGGGAGGGGATCTCCAGAAAGGGGAGAGTGAAGCACAAAGAACACAAGCGTGACCTTGAACCAGCCCTTTGACCTTCAGTACATCAGTTCCTGAGCCATAGCTGAAAGGATAGACCTGGTCACCAAGACCCCCTCTCTGATGTTCCCCAGGAGCAGACCCACTGTGCTGGCATCTGTGAGAGAAGAGAGTGGTTGGCCTGTCACAAAAGATGCCAACATATGAAGTGACCTGCCTTCTGGGCACCTTCTCAGTTCCTCATCTCCACCTTCCCACTGCCTACAATCCTCCATCCGCAAAGGGGAAAAGCCCGTGATACCCCTTGGAAAATCCATCCCATGCTCCTGGCTCTCCTCCTTTGGCATCTGCATGTCACTGGAATTCAGGTTGCTCTGATTCTAATTAGCAGGTGCCGAGCAGCTTCCATATTTCTTAGTAAATATGTCAAAATACAAGATCCATTCATTCTTTCAACACCCACCCCCCTTAAGACATACTTTACTCTCTTGGCTGTTCGACTAAGAAGTGCTTTTGCTTCAAAGAGCAGAAGTGGCATTAACACCGCGAGTCTGGCAGTCTTGCAGTCCTTTTCAAACCCTGGTCTGCCCTCCCGGCCATTCCTCCATCAGCTCACTCGTGCCTTCCCTTGCCCACTCTGGGGCAGGAACAGACTTGGGGTCTTGGGTTTTATCGGGGTCTGTCAAGTAGAAAGCTGGCATCACGAGGGATCCCATGGAGACCCTCTGGGAGACCCCATGATCACCCAGGGCTCTGCTGGGCCACTGGGTACCAGGGAGCCTGATTTGGGGCGCGGTGCACTTAATTTCCACCCTCACCCTAGACCTCCTGCTGGGATGTACTGAAAACAACAGCTCAAATCCAGCGCAGCCTCCCCGCCCGTGGCTCCGCCCCCAGCACCGCCCCCTTCCCCTCGGAGTCTGGGGTGAGGGAGCCCGACTTTCCAGTCCTCCGGCGCAGCGCTCCCAGCCCCCTTCTCCCAGACCCCGCGCCCCAGACAAAGGAAACAGGAAGTGGAGAGGGTGGGGCGGGCTGCTCAGACCACCCCTCCTGGATGTCGGATTGGTTTTACAGCCCGGGTTCTGGGGACCATCCTTCGTTTTCATGGCCAAAATGAGGGACCTTTGGGCGGGCTGAGGGGGAACCTTTCCCACCTGCGTGTCGCTGTTGTATTAATATAGGGTAGCACGTGAATCTAATACCCGAAATGATTTTAAAGGGCTGGCGGTGCAGTTTCGGCCAGGAGCTCACACAGGATGCCCTCCAGAGTTCTTTCCCCGGCAGCCTTCACCACCCCACCCCCCCACCCCCCCACCCCCGACAGTATCTGTGGGGGAGGAAAAAGAAGAGGCAGAGGGAGGCTTCCAGGTCGGAGCCTCATTGTGAATATAATGAACCCCGCCAGGAGCCAAAGCCAGTGATTTCCTAATCTGACCCCAACCCTTCCTTTGTAAGTAGTCGCGCAGCTACTGTCTGCAGCAGTCTTAGCCATCCTGTCCCTCTGTCCATCATTCCAGCACAGACCCAGCATTTTCCATGCTCATAGGACCTCATGATCAAGAAGAGAAAAGAAATGATCCTTGCCTTTAAGGACACAGCGCCCAGCTGAAGGACAGAAATACATAAGCCAAAGCATGTCAACAAAGGGAATGAGGGCTGGGCTGGGCATGAAAAAGTATTGGGGGGCGCCCCACAGAATACTGGGGATTGCAGGGACTCTCAAACTCCACTAGCCAGTCTGTGCAGTGGTATGAGAACCAAGGCCCCAGGAGGTGAGCAACTTGCCCAAGATCACCCAGCAGCCAGGAGCAGAACAGGATGCACCCAGGAGCCTCTTGGCTTCTCAGATTGGCTATCTACACCTTGCTGTCCAGGCTGTAAGCAGCGCCGTGGCTGTCAATCCCTCTGCCTCCCCCCCATCCTATTGACAGTTCTGCTGGCAAATCCTCAAGTTTGTGCCCTCCCAGAGTGCCTGGCCCCCAGGTTCTTGCGCCCCAGGAAAGCGGTTGCTAGCACCATTCCGAGGAGGCAGGCAGCCAGTGAGAGGTGCCAGCAGAATCATTTTCATTAATTTATGCCATTTTGCAGTTCCTCCAGTCTGTGTGCTCCCTGCTGGTCCTTCTGTGTCCTGACTGAGATTGCTGTTCTGTTTGTTTCCATTGTCTGAGAAATGAAATGGTTTTGATTACACCCACGGTCTCTCGTGCATGACTACATTTTGGCTGCCCACAAGGCAGAAGGCACCATCTGTATTCTTCTGCCACTGGCTTCTGGAAGAGGGCTGCCTGCTGCTGAGAGCTGTGGGTCCAGGGACACCACCAGACCCAACCCAGCACCACCCCCCCACCCCCCCGGAAGCAGGGTATGGACTGAGAGGTTGGGAGGCAGAGCCGAGTAAAAGGGCAGGGCCCAGGACCCAGGATGACCCAGTTTCCTGTTAGCCCCCAAAGAAGGGAAGAGGAAGGCAAAAGAGTGTGTTAAAAAGAAAATGGCAGTCCCCAAGCAACGTCCCTTAGGACAAATCACCAAGCTGGGGTGATACCTAACCTAATTGCAGTTTCAACCTCCCCCAGGAATGTAGGTCTTAACCCATCAGGCAGGAGTTTTCTGATCCGCACCAATGAGGTAATCTGTCACCTAGGCCACCCACCTCCTGCAGGAAGAGGAGATAATCCACCTAATTAGACACCCCCCTGCCCTCCCACCCCCCAAGGGAAAGTGACCTTTTCTTTTCTTCTGCTAACTTTCTTGCCCCACCCCCCTCCTATATAAACCTTCCATTTTGGGGTGCCTGGGTGGCTCAGTGGGTTAAGGCCTCTGCTTTCAGCTCAGGTCATGATCCCAGGATCCTGGGATCGAGCCCCACCATCGGGCTTTCTGCTCAGCAGGGAGCCTGCTTGCCTTCCTCTCTCTGCCTGCCGCTCTGTCTACTTGTGATCTCTGTCTGTCAAATAAATAAATAAAATCTAAAAAAAAAAACTTTCATCATAATTATAAAAAAAAAACCCTTCCATTTTGTACTACTCCTTGGAGCTCCCCTCCACCTGCTAGAAGGGGGTGCGGCCCGATTCTTTGTTAGATCTGCCAGTTAGATCTTCAGATTGACTCAGTTGACTTTTTATTCTTTAATAAGAGGAAACTAACATTTCTGAGAGGATAAGGCAGAGTCCATCAGTTAGCCAGTCAACAAACAATACCAACTGCTCAATGCTGGGGACTTAGGGGTGAACACGGGGCCCAGGCTCTAGTACATCTGGGCAGTGATGTTCAAAATAGTAACTGGACCTGCACAAACATCAACCAATGAGCAAGGGTCCCAGGTACTCGGTTGTGTTGGGCATTAACCTTTTAGTTGCTGGGTCCTGGTGAAATCAGGGAGCATTAATCCCAGAGGGAAAGCTGGAGCAGTAGGGATGGTAGAGCCCCAGAATGCAGCTGCTCACGAGCCGGCAGTCAAAACTGCAACAGTGCAGCAATATTAAATATCAGCCATATACACAGAGGTCAGATCAGGGGGCTATGGAGGGATTATAGTCCGCCCCTTAGCAATGGCCCATAACTGGGAAGAAAAAAAACAATGATTCTGGGCCTTCCAATCTAGAGGAATCATTTCTAGAGCATGTGTGTATGATTTTTATAAAAAATAAATTATACAGGGGTACCTGGGTGGCTCAGTCGGTTAAGCATCTGCCTTCGGTTCAGATCATGATCCCCGAGTCTTGGGATGGAGCCCTGCATTGGCCTCCCTGCTCAGCAGAGAGCCTGCTTCTCGTTCTCCGTCTGCCTGCTGCTCTCCCTGCTTATGCTCTTTCTCTCTCTGTGACAAATAAATAAAATTTTTTAAAAAGATTTTATTTATTTATTTATTTATTTGACAGAGATCACAAGTAGGCAGAGAGGCAGGCAGAGAGAGTGGGAAGCAGGCTCCCTGCTGAGCAGAGAACCCAACACGGGCCTTGATCCCAGGACCCTGAGAGCATGACCTGAGCTGAAGGCAGAGGCTTAACCCACTGAGCTACCCAGGCACCCTAAATAAAATATTTTAAAAAATAGAACATGAATTATATTCCCAGGCTTCGTCAAAAAAAAAAAAAAAAAAAAGTACCTTTTCCCACACACCCTCAGAGAGCCTTCCGTTTAAGCCCTGTGGCCTTAGGACACCAGGAACTGGGCTGGGCTTTAACAGGTTCTGACTACAGTTAATCCTCATAAACACCCACAAGGTTCGTGCTATTCCCTCCAGCTGACAGATGAGAAAGAGCAAAGATCAGTTGTCTATGGGGCAGGAGTCACCAGGGCACCTGTCTAGCACAAGAGAGAGCAGCTGGTTGAACCTAGGGCTGCCTCAGTCTCAGAGGAAAAAGGCCCCGTTCGGGTGCACAGGAGCTCTGGCCCTCCAGTCCGCACCTGTCTTGTCAAAGAGACGATCTGGGCTGAGGGGCAGACCTGCAGAAGGACCAGCAAGGAGGCTGAGGGGGTGTGACTGGCCTACAATGTTCCGCTATGGGGGCAGCAGGGAGGGGGCGCCAGCTGCTCCTTAGAAGTGGGAATTGGAATGTAGAAGTTAGACTCTGGTGCTTCTTCCACTCAGAGGATGAGTGAATCTGGGACGTGCAAAGAGAGTTGAGGAGTGGGCTGAGGTCTTGTTTTCCATATGTCTGTGGCAAGATCCACATGCCGCCTTCTTCTCTATCCTGGGTCTTAGGGGCTGGTTCCCAGGGCGCAGCAGGCCCCTGCCCTCTGAGACACCCACAGCACCTGGGCTCGAACCCAGTCAGCTCCCACAATCTGCAGTCGGGCCACCAGCGGGTGGAAAGGCTCTTGTATTCCCCTGCTGCAAGACTGTACTGGAATGCCAGAGAGGAGAGAGGTGGACCTTAGGGGAGGGACTGGGCAAGCGGAAGGAACTGTCCAGGAAAAGAGCATGAAGACAGGAATGTGCATGTCTGTGCAAGGAAGGGTCCTATGATCCACTGTCCAGAAGAACAGCGATAGTAGAAAGTGAAGATTTAAATGTAAGGTTTTGGCCAAGTTGAAGGACTCGTAGGGGACTAGGACCTTAGTTGAGGTATTTTATTCAGTGGGCAATAGGTTTGGTAGATAGAAGGTTTGATAGTAGGGTGTCTGACGAATTAGGAGACTGACAGCTAATCTCTGAGCTCCTAATATTTGTCAGACTGTTTATAATCATTCATCCAGCTTTATATATACTCTTCCTCTATCTTTCAACGACTCCCGAGAACAGGCTGTGAGAAAAATATTAAATATTACCCCTTTGCAGGTAACAACACCACAACTCAGAAATGTGAAATGACATCTCTGAGGTCACACAGCTCACGAATGACAGTTCAGGATGGTAACTGAATTGGGGAGCTTCCTAAAACTGGAGGTGGGGAAGGCAGGGAGACATCTATTGAAGCATTCTGGGTCTGAATAGAAAGATCTCTAAATGCAGTGGAAGCCAGGGGAAAGGCGGGGGGGGGGGGTGGATGCTGAAGTCTTCCGAGTGGGCCCTAGTGACTGATTCAGTGCACATGGAGGTGTGCACGGAGGGAGGAAGAGAGGGAGAAGTCGTGGGATGCAGGATGGGGCATGGGAACCCTGGAGAAATCGTCAGCCGTATAGGGAATTTGGCAGGAGGGCTCCGTTCGCAGAAGATGGTCTTGCTGTGATTTCAGAAATGTTGCAGAGGTGTGGGAATGTCGTTTTCACTTCCCGGTTTGGCAGTACAGAAAGACAAAGTAGAACAGAAGCTTCTCAACTTTTTTTTTTTTTTTTTAACTAATCTGCAGCAAAAATATACATTTAACAATACTTGCCCTTCCTATGTGGAATGTACTTGGAATTTCATCCTATCCTATTCCGGTGTATTTCATGGGAGGGTGGGGGGCGGGGGGAAGTGGAAGAGAACTCTGGCTACAATGCCTTCATGCAGTTGACTTCATGACCCACACCTGCCGGGGATGGCCCGCAGTTTGGACAAGTCTTCCCGGGAAGCAGGGTGGGAGGGGTGGCGAGGGGCCAGTGTTCACGTGCACCACACACAAACATTAACAAAGACAGACCCAGGAGAGAAAAGCCCCAAGGCAAGGAGGGAAAAACTGAGGGTGTCTAACGGGCAGAGGAACCATGGAAGGAGAGCTTCTAAGAGGCCATCTGGGTTTTAGAATTAGGTCATCAGGAACCTTCCAAGGAACATTTTCAGTCAGTGGTGAAGAGGAAACCAGACTGCACAACAGAGGGGCGCGTGAGGGGATGAGAGAGCACTACACCTTCCAGGGATATTAAAGACCTTAGCACGCCTGTGTGCCCACGAGCGTGGCCAGTGAAGGGGACGCGATTAGAATGCCCGAGAGCATGTGTGCACATGCTCCTGGCAGTGGACGGTCGGGAGTCCCGGTGCTGATGGAAGACGCTGGGGTGAGCTGGGACGAAGGGCATTGGGGTCATCGTCTTGGAAGGGAGGCACATTGGAGAGGGGAGGAGACACGAGGTAAAGACAGACATCTGCAAAAGCGAAGGGGAAATGATGGCAGGTGGAAATAGAGAGAGGATGGAATATGAAGGGCTGACCCCACATTTCTCCGGAAAGTAGGAGGCAAGTTCATCGGCTCAGAATGAAGTGGGCAATTTGATGAGAATGGGCAGTGTTTGGAACAGCTGCTAGGGCACATCAGCAAGCAAGGAAAGAAGAGACATTCTGAATAGTTGGAAGACCAGTGTAGATGACTTGTCTGTGAAACCCATTGGTGTGGGTTTCAGAAGACCTCTGCCCTCTCCTATCAGCTGCTCTCAGAGCAGAGCCCCTTCCCCCCACGGTTGTGCTCTGGGCTCCATCACCTTGGGAGTTCAGGGAATGTTGATTGCCAGCTAAACGGCCACAGAACACAAACCTTCATGCCCTGATTTTTTAAAGAATCTTGCCTCTAGGCATTCCAAAATAAGCTCCCTCTTTTAGATTTCTGACTCCACTTCCAATAAATCACTTGACAGCACAGCCTAGCCCATCTGGAGCAATCAATCAGCTCTTATCATCAGCAGTATTCTTCTCGCTTTCCTGCCCCCCACCCCGGGATTTGCAACCCTGTCTGCGTCTTGGAATCACCTGAGGAAGAGGTAAAAATACTGATGCCTCTTCCCACCCTACGGACTGACTTAATTAGTCTGGGTTTGTGAATGGGCATCTGTAGAGTCCCCTCCCCCCAGATAATTCTAATAAGCCAGTTAACACTGAGAACCACAGAGCCCCTTGCACTCAAAGTGTGCTCTGTGGACCAGAATTATCAGCATTGACCTGGGAACCTCTAGAAATGCAGAATGTCAGGCTCTAGCTCAGACATGGGGAATCAGATGCTATAGCTCAGCAGGGACTCCCTGCAGTTCATACGTATTTTAAAGTCTGAGAAGCTCTGTGCTAGAGATCTAATGTAAGCTCTGTGTAAATCTCATAAGAGGGTCTCAGAGATCACACCCCCTTGGCTCTAGGCAGTCTGGCAAACAGCGGATGGCTGCTTTCCCCTAGAGTGTGAAAATAGGCATCTATCAGTCAGTCAACAAGAGCTTCTCCACATTTGGCAAGCAGACACTGAGTATGAGAGGTGTTGTCTCTGGATGTAGCAGTCTACAGTGCCATTTGTTGGAGGATTGTTGTAGTCTGACCAACAGTCCAGGTCCAACTGGCACTATTCCAGGTTCAGCAATAAGGTCCCACACTGTGGAAAAATCATTAGTCCTCTGGGAAGCTGGAATGGTTGGCCACCCTATGTCAAGTAACATTCAGAACTGATTTTACCTGGCACACTCTAGACACACACACAGGGTTGAGAAATGTGATCAAAAAGACATGACCGGGGCGTCTTGGTGTCTCAGTGGGTTAAGCCTCTGCCTTTGGCTCAGTTCATGATCTCAGGGTCCTGGGATTGAGCCCACATCGGGCTCTCTGCTTCCCTCTCTTTCTGCTTGCCTCTCTGTCTACTTGTGATCTCTCTCTGTCAAATAAATAAATAAAGTCTTTAAAAAAAAAGACTTGACCACCCATTGACCTGCAAGCTGGACCCAGGCACTCTCTCCCTCCCCTGTCCTTGAAATGTGAGTTCCACTTGCTTTCCCTGCTCCCAGAGGCTGCTGCAAAGACAGAACATTGAGACGGTGAGGCGGTGTTGAAAACACCTGCACAATATACCCGGCTGAGCCCAGTGAAGGCCTCTTGATAAGCTTTTAAGGCTTGGAAGGCAGGTGCAGGGATTCATTCACCTTCCTGCTGCTCAAGACAAGCCTTGTATGTAAGTTCCCTTTGCTAGTATTAAAATTGCCACCTACCACCTGGCGTGGCATGCCTCTTTCCTCAGTCTCTCCCTGCCCTCTGCATTTGGGCTTGGTTTCAGATTACACCAGTAAAGCTCAAAAGACAGTTAAAGGTCTACACATGCACTCGCGCACACACACACACACACACCATCAAAGGTATGATCTGTTTCTTTGGTTCCCACCACCACCTCATGAACACACATAGCTTAAAAGTAGGGTTTCGATGCTTCAAGTTAATGCAATGTTAGTTCATCCATTCAACAAAAATCCATTGAGTATTCTCAGTGTGTCAACCTCTGTACAAGATGCTGGGGAGCAGTAGGACCCAAGTAGACACAACACCTGCCCTCATCGGGATTACAGTCTACAGAGGAATGCAGGAGCAATGATAGTGCAGTGGGGTGGATGCTGTGATCACAGTGCAGGGAGCCACAAAATTTATAGGAGAAGTGCCATACAGGAACTAGGGACTTCCGAAGGATGGGAGATTCTAATCAGGTGGGGGGAGAAGGGCATATGTAAGGGGGCATAGAGTTTCCTAAGCAGAAGGAATGGGGGGTTGCAGGGAATAGAAAGAGCATGAGAGCTCCTTTGAACCTGAGAGAAGGTCGGTATCTCTAGGAAAGACAAGGAAGGCAGGACATGAGGGTAGGCCACAAAGCAATCTGGAGAGGCAGGCAGAGATGGGCTGGTTTCTAAAGCAGGTCAAAGCACTGGGACGTGGTCCCGAGTGTGAACCACGGAGTGGAGAATCACTGAAATTCTGTAGAGAACAGGCATGGAGTGAACAGCAGGGAAAGCAAAGGGTTAGGAATCAGGGAGAGAGAAGAGGACAGCTCAGACTGAGGTGATGGTAGTCCAGGCCTAGAGAATCAGATGGATTGGAAAGATGTTTAGAAGTAAAAGGGGATGCCTGGGTGGCTCAGTTGGTTAAGCGTCTGCCCTTGGCTAAGGTCATGATCCCAGTGTTCTGAGATCAAGTCCCATGTCGGGCTCCCTGCTCAGCCAGAGCATGCTTCTCCCTTTGCCTGCTGCACCCCCAGCTTATGCTCTCTCTTTTTCTGGCAAATAAAGAAATAAAATCTTTTTTAAAAGAGGAAAAAAAAAAAGAATACGAGTAAAAGCAATGGAAGAATATGTTGGTTGAAAAATGCCCATGAAGGGATGCCTGGGTCCATTAAGCAGCCGACTCTTGATTTCAGCTCAATCTTGAGCCCAGGGTCATGAGTTTAAGCCCCATGTTGGCTTCCATGCCCAGCATGGAGCCTACTTAAAAAGAGAAGAAAAGAAAATGCCCATGATGGACAAAGGGTAGAAGAAAAGAGAGGAATTGAGGTTTCTTTTTTTTCTTTAACTTTTTATTTTCAAGTACTTTTAGACTTACAGAAAAGTGGTAAAAATGGTAGTTTCTATAAATCCCTCCTCAAGTGTCTCCCAATGCTGACATCATATGCATTAACATACAACCATGAGAATCAGAAATTATGCTAAATACTGCCACCAAATGAAAGACCCCACTCAAACTTCACCAGTTTTCCCCAGAGCCATGTTTGGTTTGGGTTCCAGGCTCCCACACTTGATTTAATGTTACGTATTTCCGGTCTCCTGCCATCGGCAATAGTCCCTCAATCTCTCTCCTCTTCCAGGGTCTTGAAATCCCTGAAGACTATACCTCAGTGTTTGCTGAATGTCCCTCAAGTCCACCTGTGTGGCGTCCTCGAGTTTCTGCCTCTGACAGCAAGAAGGTAGGCTCCTCATGGGCAGACGCATATCTGCCTGCTCACTAAGGGATTCTCTGTCCCAGAAGCAGTACTGACTGTGTTAAAGGAATGACAGGGAGGGCGAAGTGCCAAGCATTGAGATATGGTCAAAAACACGCTTCGTGGATCTCCCCCGGCTGCCATAAAGTATCACAGACTGGTGGATTAAACAACAGACATCTGTTTCTCCCAGTTCTGGAACCTAGAAGGCCAAGACCCGGGTGCCTGCATGGTTGGGTTCTGGTGAGAGAACCCTGGCTGACAGCCCCCTTCTTGCCAGGTCCGCACATACTAGAGACAGAGCTGGCAATTCTCTGGTGGGTCTTCCTGTAAGGGCACTAATCCTATCATGACAGTCTCACCCTCATGATCTCCCCTAAGCCTCCTACCCACCCAACCACCCTTCAGCCCCATCTCCACTTATCATCACATAGAGGGTTGGGGCTTCAACATGTGAACTGGGGGGATGGGCGACAATTCAGTCTATAGCACCCACATTAGCAGAAAGCAGAAAATGTTGGTTAGGAAAAAAAGAATGCTTTTCTTGGGTGGATCCATGAAAGTATTCAAATACCTAATTGACTTGGATTCTGTTAATCCCACTATGCTAGGCACAGTGAGTGATACAACGGTGAGCTATACACCTGGCACTAGCTCTCTTGAGCTCACCTTCCACTGCGGAAAGGAAATGAAGTTCAGTGGTGATAACCAGGCAGGCAGCCTGTGGTGAGTGTGTGCTGTGTGAGCACAGCCAGGATGAAATGCCATGTAGGAGGGAGTCCTCACGGAGGAGGTGACAGGTGAGGGTGACAGGTGAGGAGGTGGTTAGGGTTAGGGCTGTTGGTAAAGAAAGAAGGGAAAGAGGTTACAAGTGAAACAAAGCCTTTGAATGGAAACCAAAAGCAGAGAGCCAAGAGGTGTGTTTGGAGAATGGAAAATGGCAGGCAGTGGGGATTGGCTGGAGTGGATGATGGGACATCGGGGTGCTGGGCTGGAGGCTGGAGGTCCAAATCCCAACAGTCTTTGGTTGTCACCAAACCAAAGGCATTTAGCTTTTTTCCATGTCAGTAAGAAGCCAGAGAGCGAACTGCTCAGAATTCGTTTTGTGGAGTCAGAGTATGGTCTGCATGTTACTTTTCCTCCTTACTGAAAAGAGAAGCTTTAGTGGAGGCAACACACTGGACATGCTCAAGGATCCCTGGTCCTCACTGTCCTGTCTCCTGACACTCCTCACTTTCACATGCCACACCACCTTAACTTTGCAAGTGTCAGGGAGTCCCTTCCACCACCGGGCTCTGCTGAACTCTTGCCCATTCTCCTAGCACCAGCTGGAGGTTCTTGTCTATGAGGCTGTCCATCTATGATTCACTTGAGCAAAGTTGACCCCGCCCTCCTTTCTGCCCATGCTATAACTAGAACATCTCTCCACCATTAATTTGATGACAGTTCCCTCACATACTTAACCCTCTTGTCAGACTGAAAGGTCACTGAAAGGAGCCATGTTTATTTCTCTGCCTCCCTAGGGTGGGCACCATGATTGGCACATCATTGGTGCTTAGCAAAAAACTACAGAATTTAAATTTTTAAAAAGATTTTATTTATTTATTTTGACACAGAGAGAGAGAGAGAGATCACAAGTAGGCAGAGAAGCAGGCAGAGAGAGAGGAGGAAGCAGGCTCCCTGCTGAGCAGAGAGCCTGATGCGGAGCTCGATTCCAGGACCCTGAGATCATGACCTGAGACAAAGGCAGAGGTTTAACCCCCTGAGCCACCCAGGCGCCCCTGAATTTAATTATTTTTAATTAAATAGAAGAAAGAGCACTAGAGGAGTGCCTGGGTAGCTCAGACAGTTCAACATCTGACTCTTGATTTCGGCTCAAGTCATGATCTCAGGGTCCTGAGATCGAGCCCCACATCAAGCTCTGTGTTCAGTGGGGAGTCTGCTTGAGATTCTCCCTCTCTCTCTGCACTTTCCCCACTTGCATGCTTGCTCTCTCTCTCTCTTTCTCTCAATAAATACATAAATCTTAAAAAAAACAAACAAAAATAAGAGCACTGAACTAGGAGCCAGGAGCCCAGAATCTAAACTCTAGCCCTGCAAACCAACAGAGTTACCTGACCTTTCTGATTCTGCCTCCTTATCCATAAGGAGAAGAACGGATGGTAATCTCTATTCCACAGTTTTGTCCTGAGAGGCTTGATTGCATTCCCGGAGCATAAATGGAGCTGAAGTTCTTTCCTACCCCTTAATGATTTGCTTAGAGTTTGGAGCATTTATAGAGCAACAACAGGCATCCCACAGATCTCGCTGCTACCACTGGGAGTTCTGCTTCATGCCAGACATCACTGAGGGCAGAAAAAAGACCTCTTGTGCATATTTGAAGGAGAAATGAAGTGGGAAAGGGACTAGAAATTTGATCAAGAAATTAACATCATCTGGGAGGGGGAAAGCAAGAGCTACAAACTGAACTGTGCCAAGAAGCTAGAGTAGTTGGACCAGGATGTCCAAGGCCCTCCAGGACCACTAGCATGACTCGGGGCCTGCCATAGGACTTGACTTCACCTCTAGACTGTAAGCTCCATGACAGTTGAGGCCTTGTCTGTTTGGTTCATGGCTATACTGTCTACGCCTAGTCCAGTTTGTGTGTGTAACAGTAGCACAGAATCATCATGTAACCTCTTTGGACCTCGATTCGCTCAATCTCAAAAAACAGTGGGACATCCCATTCTCCCAACATACTCTTCTATAAGCAACAAAACCTGCTAACACTTTCTAGCATGAGGGGAGGTTGCAATAATGCTGATGGCAACCTAGGAATGATAGTTTAACAAGGAAAGGCAAACTTAGTACCATGTTTGTGTCTCCACACAACACATGGTTGTGTTTTCCAGCTCTCTTATCTCTCTGTGCTTGCTCCCATTTGTGGAGATGATGAAGGTCTAGAAACACAATGGGGCCAGTGCTGTATTGATGACATTTTTTTTTTTTTTTTTTACTCTCTGGCCAGGAAATGACCTTTAGGTTAGAGAGAGCTGAGATAAAAGTATGCCTGCTCCTTGAATGAAACACTGTTTACCAACCGCAGTGAAACACAGACCTCCACATACTTGCAGGCTGGGAACTTCTACACCCCTTTTGTCAACTGGCTGCCCTCCCCAAGAACCTGAAATGGTGGTTATTATGGTGACCACCCACAATGGGGGGGAACCCCTGTGTCCCCTTCCTCAAGGGGGGCTAAGTGAGGCAGCTTCCTCGTGTAAGCCAGGGTGGACTAGGCCAGGGTGGGCACAGATGGAACCCTGAGCCGAGCAAGACTCACAGCTTTCACAGTTGACACCCTAGGGAAGCGACCAACTTGATTCCCCAGAGGACACAAAGAAAGGAGGACAAGTGAAAGCTTGTGTCTTGAAGCAGAGTGGGCTTTTCCATTCCTCCTGGGGCTGAGGCTCCTTTCCTCCCTCCAGGTTTTTTGGAAAAGCTTCTACTTCTGCCCACTCTCTTATCTTGGCCAACCTCAGTCCAGCACAGGTATCTCCTCTTGTGAGAATACCTCCCTGATTCTCAAGCCTACACACCATTGCACTCAGCACAACTATCAGTCCTTACCATCCTGCCTTGTTATCACCCCATCGGCAGTTACCAGACAGCAAAATTCCTGGAGGACAGAAGCCATGTTCCAGTTCACTAGCATAACTAGAACTCTCAGCAGAGCTCTGGCCTAAAGCAGCTGCTCAATAAATGTTTGCTAAATGAAGGAATTAGAAATATCACTCCCCTCTTGTGGGAGGAAGATGAAACAAGTTGATATCACAGTTTAAATAAAATCCACTCATCAACTTCGACAAGGTGTCTATGGTGTCTGTGGTGTCTAAGGAGTCTGTGAAGCTAGAACTCTATTCCCTTTGCCTTCTATAACCACAGAGCCTAGTGTTAAACAACAATCCTTCAGCATAAAAGAAATCTGGGCAATGTCCAAACACACTGCAAGGTGGACTTAACTTTTGTAAAGATTCTCAACAATAAAAGTTATAATATAAATTATAGGGTTATCCCTGAATGCACTAGAAAATGAAATTAACCATGGGTTGACCCTATTCCTGCCATTTTCCCTCCCTAGTCTCTTCTATTCTCCAAATGTTCTGGTAGATTAACACTTCACTACAATATAGGAGTGTTTTAGGAAGCGAATGAATGAGTATTTTTATGGCTGAAAGAGGAGTAGGGGAAGGATGAATGACTTTCTCCTATAAAGTATTTACTGGTACTTTCCAGTCTGAAAATAGGAGCACAACATCTCTCCTCTCCAGATCCTGTTTTCTCACTTCTAAAAAACTAGGAAAATAATGTCTGCTCTTCCTTCTTTACCACAGGGGTATGAGCTAGTGTCTCTGTATGTATTGGAGGATAAGGAAGCTCCTGGACCCCAAGGGTCCTTCCAGACTCTCCTGAAGCTTCCAGATAAAAACCTCAGTTCAATTAACCATGTGAGTTTCTGTGGCATTACTATTCCCAGGCAGGTGGCTCCCAAGCACAGCCAGACCATGAGGCTCTTATTACAGAAAGGCCATTAGAACTCAGCCCAGAGAAGCTAGCATTGAGAGTAATTGCTGAAGAGGAGTAAACCTACCCCTCGCCTCTCTGCAGCCTGCCCACACTTTAATCCACCCAGCTCTCTGAGGAAAGCTATACTGGGTCTTAAAACATAGCAGGGCAATTTGAAAAGCAATGAGAAGGAGAGAGGATTAGGCAAGTGGAAAGGAGTATGTTTCTAATGAGGAGAATGAGGTAGAACTTGTATTGGTATACTTTGGCATACACTTTCCCTGGGAGAATTCCTCTTTCCCAGCCCTACTTGTCCACTCAAAGGTTAGCTTCTCTGGCAATCCTTGTCCTGTTGTCTAGGCATCATTAGTCACCCCTCCCGTGTAGTCCTCCAGCACCATGGATGCAATCCTGTTTCAAGGAACCCATCATGTTGTTTTGTGGTTGCTTCTCACCATAGACTGAGCTCCCCAGCTTGCCTCCACATTCCCAGGGCCTGGCACCCAGCTATGCTGAATCAATGGTCACACCGATCCTTTTGCTGCCATCAGACCAGGTAGACCAGAAAGAAAAGGGACAACAGGACATTTTCATCTTTAAATCATGACCATTGGGGATGGAAGATCCCTTAAAAGGTCATCAAATGTATTCCCCTCGTTGAGTAAGACTAATAAAGTGCCTGATGAGACATACTCACATTCTGTCTTTCACATAGGTCCCCAGCAATATTGTGCCCAAAGCTGTCTTGCCCACCCTCAACTAGCTCTACCTCCCCTTCTGTAAAACCTATTTAATACGTGTCTTTTTGTAGCAAATAATATGTCATACCTTTTTATTATAAAATTCAACCACATATAAAAATATGAAAATGTTTAAAAATATATAAAACATATGACTGTAAAACATATAAGTATACATAAAATATAGTGTAATAAAACATTTAAGTAGATGAAATAGTACAGTAAACTCGTCACCCAATCATAGCACTTTTAAACACATGACCAGTCTTGTTTCATCAATGGTCACTGGATTGTTTGGAAGTAAATTCTAACTATCATGTCAAATAAACACTTTTGTACTTCTTTTACATTCATAGGAAAGACAGAAATTAATTTAAATCATGAAGAACCTCTATGTGTCTTTGGGGAAGAGGAAGAACCTTTGAAATCATATCATATACTTCTCCAAAGCCCCAAACTGACTTTTTTTCCCCCACTAAACACTTAATGGGTGTCCAAAGCAAGAAACAAAGCAGTGAGTATTATGTAAAATGTCAGCAGATTTTGCAAAGACTAGACCCTCTGGGCTCTCTCTGGAACAAGGATACACAAAAGGCTGGAGGAGCAGTGAAAGGACCAACAACCTCAAATGCCTTTTTCTTCTGAATTAAATAGTCGTATTCCCTGTGCAAACACACACCCACTCCCTTACATCCTCAGTGTTCTCTCTCACTCCCACAACATGCGCCCAACAGGAGGGGACACCTTTGCACTCTGACGGGACACCAGCTCTCATTCAAGGGCAGCTGCGTGGTTTGGGCGGCTGTTTCTAAACGTGTTGGAGAATGCAGAGCCCTAGTACTAGAAAGCTTTTCTTTCTCAAGCGGCACATTGCTCCATGGAGGCTTAATTCTGTGGCTCCTGGAGGGATTGCTACAGGATGTATCAAAATAGACAACCCACACTCACTCAATGTGCCAAAGCCCTCCTTTTGGGGTGTTAGGTTAAAAATTGTTAAAGTACCACTGCATAATGGCCAATGCTGTTTCTGCTGATGATGATTAACTCTGTTTATATGCCTAAGATCTCCATATTGGGAAAATATCATTGCCCACTCAACACTTTCACTCCTCAGGTGTCACCCTGTCAATCTCAAAGCACTTAGCACACAGTACTTATACCCAGGGAAATGTGTGAAGCATGTTTATCATCCTCCCTGGATAGAGGTGGAAGGAGCACCCAGATAGTTCATGTTTATGGGGAGCCCCTTCATGCATTGCAGTAGGTGTTGTCTACTCAAATTCTTGTGACAATGCTATGACATATTTTTTACTTGTTCCTCAGTACCACAAAAGACACTAAGTTCAAAGGATTTAAATGATTTGCCCGAAGCCCACAGCTAAGAAGTTCTAGAGCCCAAATTCTAAACGAGGTTGTTATAACCACCAAAACCATGGTTTTTTTTTCCTGTATTAGTAATTGCCAATTTTTCCAAATATAAGTAACTACCCCCATTGAAATTATTTTTATTTTTTTAACTTTTAATTCTGCATTGATCTCAGATTCATTTAAAAACTTATAAAAATAGCACAAAGAGTTCCCACTGACCCTTCAACCAACTTCCCCAAAGGTTAACATCTTACAGACTAGTGACCAAAACCAGGAGCTTAACATTGACACAATACTGTTAACTAGTTTACACACCTTATTCAAGTGTCACCAACTGTCCCACTAATGTCTTTACCTGGTGCACAATATCCAATTCAGATCACTCATTGTATTTAGTTGTCATATCTTCTTAGTCTCCTCTAACCTGGGACATTTCCCTCATTGTTCTTCATGACCTTGGAGTCATGACACGTTTGGAAAGTACTAGATAGTTGTTCTGTAAAATGTCCCTCGACTTAGCTCCCTTTTAATGCATCACTTTCACAAACGCTCAAGGGACTTGATCTGTATTTTGAGTATTTATTGATTGAGAATAGACTTACTGACAAGACGCTACACTAAAGTGAAGGATACTTTTGATTTCATTCATTACAATGGCTTTCATACACACTTTTTTTTAAAAAAAAAAAGTATGTATATCTGTGTGATCATTTTCACTTAGTCTACCAGCAGTGGTTGGGTATTTTTAGTTTCCTCCACCCTGATGATGTCTTGGCAGCACCTCCTGAGATCAGCAGCCACAGTCACACACACACCAAGGCAGAAATTCTCAAAGAAAATTTGAAGAAGTGAGTAAGGTCAGATAACAACATCAAGAGCTAATGTTTATTGAATATTTTCAAATTTATCATATGTTTGCATTCCACACTATGCCAAGAGTTTTGCATGTGTCATATCATTTGAACTTCACAGCAACCTCTGAGACAGATACTATTATTACCATTCCCATTCTATAGTGAAGAAAAATGAAGATTCTGGGTTTGTAAGTGATTTGCCTGATATTTTAACACTACTACACAGCAGCGTTGGGATTTGAAAGAAGTTCTGCTTCGCTACATAGGCCCCATGTTCTTATTTAGTCTTAACTTCCTGCAAAAGCATCTTTGATTCTTTGCTTCCATTGTTCCTATGCCTGGAACAGTCTTCCTTGTCCTATTTTCCAAATTCTTTCCCTGATTCGGTATTTAGTGTCCAGTTCTAAATTCATTCTTCTAAGGAGACTGCTGTTGGTGGAGGGGGGACTTGGTATGCCAGCCCCAGGTACTGCTCCTCCATATAATATGGCATGAAGAGGACAACACAACTAGAAGGGGCTTGGATATTTCTGAGGACAACCTCTTTCTTTTCTAACTGAGGAGATAGTAACAAAACAACTGGTATTTATTGAGTGCTCATTGTAGGTCAAGAGTTTCTACATGCTCAATATGTACTCTCTCATTTACATTTCTCACAATCCTAAGAGAGAGGTACTAATATTGTTGAGGGAGGGACATCTAGAATTCACCATACCTGAGTTTTCTCTTTTTCCAGGTACCCAGGAGGATGAAACTCCCCATCCCTACTGCTATTAGGTACAGCCATTCTAGATCCAACCAATGAGCTGCAGGTGAAAGCGTTGTGTCATTTGTAATGCATTTTATCATGGGTACTCAGTGAGCTATGCGGTGGCAAGCTGCGTACTTTCTGTTGCCTTACTTTGGGACTCTGGGACTTCCCGCATGAGGCCCCTGATTTGCCTTTGTTCAAGAATACTCTCTGAACGTAATTCAGGAGTGCAAATTAATGGTTGTATTAGTCAGGGAAATTAACATTAGGTGGGCAACAGACAACCCTCCAAGTCTCAGCATCTTAATATAATCAAAGTTTGCATCTCCCTCATGTTACAGACCTGTGTGGGTTAGCTTTTCCATCTTACAGCTATCCTGATTGAAACTGATAGCTCTCAGATCACTGAGGCAAGGAAAGAAAGAGATGCAAGAGGTATCCCTTCTTGTCTCTGCCCTGAGTGACACATGTCATTTCCTTCTTCATCATATGGTCCTGTGTCCTCTCTCCACTTCCAGTGCCCACCTGCCTCTTCCTTGTATGTCTGATAATTTCAGGTCCAGGGGAGGCATCTTCCCCCTCCCCTTCGGCTGCCTCTCCAAACTCCTGCCTAATCCACAGTCTTCCTGAATCATCTGCCTTAGAATTGTCAAAGCCAGTGGTTGAAAATGGAGATTCCAGGGCAGCACTACCTTGGGGCCATGGCCTGGGATTCAGCATTCTCCCCCCTACCCCCAATTTGGGGCAGTTCTTGGTATCCACAAATGTTTCAGAATTATTATAAAGTATACAGCCCAGGTCAATGTCACCCAAACTTCAGTCACGTACACTTTCAAGGTGTACCATCTATACTATTACTTACTCGATACTTAACATTTTTCTTGAAATGTCTTACATTTTTACTTCAATAAATTTATTTCTAAAGGAGGCTTTTGTCACTACCATAAATAAAAAACCAATGTCATTTATCAAAGTAGGAATAGACAAGCTGTGTTTATATGATGGAATATTATTCAGTGCTTAAAGGAAATGTGCTGTCGGGGTACAAAAAGACATGGAGGAATTGTAAGCGCATATTACCAGGTGAAAGAAGCCAGTCAGAAAAGGCCACACACTGTATGATACCAACTATATGACCTTCTGGCAGAGGCCAGGCTGTGTTGCCAGGAGTTTGGGGGTAGGAGCAAAAGGATAAATGGTGGAACACAGGGGATTTTTAAGCCGTGAAACTGTAATAATATCATATATGGTAGATACATGCTGTTAGCCATTTGTCAAAACCCTTCAAACATATAACACCAAAAGTGAACTCCAATGGAGACTCTGGACTTTGAGTGATAATGATGTGTCAGCGTTGGTTCACCCATTGTAACAAATCACTACTCTGGTGGGGGATGAGGTTGGGGTGGAGGGTTGGTGAGGAGTGAGTATATGAGAACTCTGGTACTTTCAGCCCAGTTTTGCTTTGAACCTAAACCTGCTTAAAAAAAATAATCTATTAATAAAAGAATAGACACACACAACTGCAAACAAAACAAGACTAACCAATTATAGCTAGATATTACTGTATGTCCGAAGACTCTGAGCCCGATGCCTTCTCTTTGTTTATAAAGGAGACTGACAAGAGTTAAAAAGGTGTTAAAGACATATTATCACTCCAATGAGCTTTTTCCATTAGACATAATCATAAGGCATGAGAACAACTGAAAAGAGAACAGTATTCTCACTTGATGACCAACATTATTTAACGTGGTGTCTCCCCAGGGTGTCCATGTCATCCCAGGCTTTCAGAAATCCTTGTCTAGGGATGACCCTGAATGCAAATACCTTGCTGTCACATGTTGGGGAATCATTTCTTCTGCCACCTCCTTTATGTGCTCCTCTGCGTGCCTAGCCTGTTTCTGGCCTCTAGGGACTCAGAGCCCAGGAAAGTGTCTTTCTGCATAGCTCCTGCCAAGAAGGGAGTGCTGCTTAATAAAGATCTGTCAGGAACATAGCGGTGATGGAGATAGATAAAGACTACTATGTTGGGGGTGAGAGACCTGGGCAGGAGAGCAGGGAGTTGAACTGAATCAGGCAATACAAAGGCAGGAAGTCAGCTAAACAGAAACACTGGATCTGAACGTGCATCCCTGAGATCAGGCACAAAAACAGCCGGGCGTTTACGGTGGTCAAAGCTCAGCTTTACTTAGAGCATCTGCTTTTTTAAGGCTGTAGTACAAGAGAGTCATAGGAAAGGCAGCAGCGTGGTCTGGGAACCCTACTCCAGGTCTCTGAGCCACGTTGACAGAATGAGGGTAAATATCACTCCCATTTAATGAACAGCTGCTATGTGCCTAGAACTTTAATACAGCATGTTCACCACTTATGATAAGTGCTCAAGCTGAATATTTTATTCCTGCTTTGTAGACAATGAAATCAAGGTCTAGGGAGATTAAGTCACTTGCCCAAGGTCACCCAGCTGGGAAGGGCCCAGACTGGGATTTAAATTCATGTCTTTCTGACTTCAATGCCTGTATTCCTCTCATTGTTCAGCAAAAGAACAAGAACAGGTCTATTCCTGGCCAAGTGGACTCAAGCCAGGACAACAATCACTATGATTACTAGGATAGGAATCATCACTATTTGTTATTATAGAATCTGAAAAGGAGGTTGGATGGGGTGAAGATGGATGTCGAGGGAGCTTCCGTATCCTTCTTGCCTGGCATTTTAATTTCTATACAGACATATACACATATGTACACACACACACACAAATATACCTTCTTCCATGTGTACACTAGGGACCCAAAATAACACTATTAGTCTGGAATGAACATGTACCAAGAAGGATACCAAGGGATCAACAAATTTTGAGCCCCTACTGTATGCAGAGTCATGCTAGCCAACTAGGATGGCTTCGAGAGGCTTCTTTTGGAGAAGTTGATGTTGATTGACTTCAGCCACATCCAAAGGGAACTTTCCATAAAGAAGGACAAGAATTTGATCTGTCCACCTCAGCATCTCTGAGCAGTTTCCCTGAAGAAAGTCTCATGAGGGCAACAAACTAGGCCCAAGACTGGGGCTTGAACCATGGAGTTCCACAGAGCCTCTGTTTTGCTGACAGTTTGCATCTACCTGGAACTCAAATTGTAACTAAATCAATTTTGCCTATTTTGTTATGAGACTGCCAATCCCATGCGTACCCCATTTTTGCTTTTAACATATACAGAGGGAGGTATCAAATATGTACTCCATGCAATATGCACACATAAACTCTATCTTACATATGATACATCTTGGTAGGGGGATGGTGTGCAGCTCAGGCCACACAGTATTCACTTGCCAGCTCCTTTACATCCGGGCTCACTTCCAACTTGGCTTCCTTCCCAGCAAACAAGAAGCAGCTCCCTCATTCCCACACTCCTTCGAGTAGCCCTTCTCCCCCCTCCCCCCTCAACCTGCTCCCCCTCCCCCAACTCACAGGCCACAGCTGGGCCTCTCTAACACACCAGCTGGAAAAAGTGGAGAGCATCGGTGGAGGGGAGGGGTGGAGGAGAGGAGAGAGACGGAATCCCAGGATCTGGCCTTTCTCCTCCCAGGCTCTTTAGAAATCCATATTTTACTCCACCCTACCAGCTTTATTAAGTACTTTTCTTTATGGGAGGTTCAACTTGAAGCCACACCCAATAAGTTAGCCAACATACCACATCCAGATGCAGGCTACCAAGTGAGGAAGGATGGTTCCAAAGTGAACACTGTGTAGAGGATCAACAGACAATCTCTAGGTGAGATTCACTCTACAACTGTTAAGACAGCAAGTGCCTCTCTTCCTCCGAACCTTCATTCTGTCTGTGAAAGTGAGACAGGTGCACTCGATGCTTTATTCCTGTGCATGCGTGTGCATGTATGTGTGTGTAAAAAATAGATAGCTAAATCTGGAAAGCAGCCAAGGACTTGATGGTGAAAGCTGAACTTCCTTACATCACTTCCCAGTAAAATATGAGAGCACTGGTGAGAACCCTGGAGGAGGAAAGGGTCCTCAGAGATTTCGATTAAACAGGCTCAGTTGGTTGGGCGGCTGCTTTCGTCTCAGGTCATGATCCCAGGGTCCTGGGATCGAGTCCCACATCGGGCTCCTTGCTCAGCAGGGAACCTGCTTCTCTCACTGCCTCTGCTTGCCTCTCTGCCTGCTTGTGTGTACTCTCTCTCTCTGGCAAATAAATAAAATCTTAAAAAAATAAAAAACAAAAATAAATAGGATCAGGACTGACCAAAGTAGAAGTGGAAAAACCACAGCGGACAATCCAAAGAGGGGAACATGACGTGCTGCTCATGACTCTGGGTGAGGGGTAACTGGGCTTCCTCTTTTTGGGGATGTTCTACAACCTTAGGTCCATGATGGTATCTGTTGCCTATTATTCATGACATGTGCCTAGTATAAATTCATGATTACCAACAACTTAGGATTTCTATGAACACAGGACAGAGACTATTCTTTGTGATCTCTGTGGAAGACACATTTGTACATGCCATCTATTGCATACACTGGGATTAGATACTGGGACAAGACGAACCCTTGGATTGACAAGGGATGCAAGTTCATCTCTTTACACTTAGATTAAAAATGTCTCTGGACCCTCAAGCAATCTCGTAATGAAACCCAACTTTCGAGCTCAGCAAGGATCTTGAAGATCACTAGTTCCAATCACCAATTTGAGCTCCCTTTCTAAAGCAGCCTATATTATCTTGGGACAGCTTTGATGAAAGTTCTTTCTGATATCAAAACCAAAGTTGGGTTCCTTGAAGATTTCATCCCTGGTCAAGGCACTGACCATTGTGATTCCACAAAACAGGTCTGCCCCTTCTGCACAGCACATTTTTCAGCAGTTGATGCCAGCAAGTGTTTTTCTTCCTTATAGTCTCTTCTCCCCAGCCCCCCTATGTGTGGAAATGCTCACTGGATGAGCTCTAGAGGATGATTCATTCAACAAAAACTTACAGAGTATGAAACAGGTGCCAGGCACCAGAGTGGGAGCTGATGACCCAATGATAAGCAAACACAAGTTGCTGCTTCGAGGGATTCTTATAGTCCCTTTGCAGTGCCTCCCTTAGACCCAGGCAAGTCTCTTGCTTAGTCCCTTGCTGTAGAAGGCCCCACTCTGGCCCTTTTTCAGCTGCACTCTTCCCATAGGAAATCTGTGAGGTCAAGGAGCTATGCCTCTCTTCTAGAACTTGCTCCAATTACCTGGGACCCCAGATTTCCTGTGTATTCAGACATGAGCCTGCTCTCAGAACATTCTCTTCCTTGGGTTCAAAGGAAGAGGGGCAAGGGACAGCTCTTTCGGGATAGTATGGACAGAGCCTGAGCAAGCCAACAGGAGTGTCCATGCGTGTGTGACAAAGGCTCATCCTGCTGCCAGATGTAGCCAACAGTGGAAAGAGAGTCAAAGTGGCTTGTAGGCCAAGGGCTGGGTACCCCCATATGGCTAGCACAGAATTCTAAGGAATCTAATAATTCTAATTTCAAACCTGTCTTCCAGGTTGTTTTGACCTTTTATTTGCCAGGATGGTAGGATAAAACTCTTTTTATTTAATAATTATCTGGTTATCTGGATTTATTACTTTTAAGTATTTTGGCTTGTGGTATGTGAGGTATTGTTCTAGGGCCCATAAACGTTAGGAATGGGCCTATTCTTTGTGGAGACTGATATTAATTAAATGATCATACACACACACACACACACACACACACACACACACACACACAAATGTAAAATCGAACCATAGCTAAGTGCTAAGAAAAATAAAACTCTGTTTGGGTCTCTCCTAAAATGCTCTACTTGATCTCCATTCCCAGGGTTCTCATCGCATCTTGGGGTCTCCAGTTTCCCCTGCGCACTGCGAAGCTCTTCTCTTACTCTCCTGGGACCCAAACCACGGACGAAAATATTTCACACTATTCTTGCTCCTTCTGAACACAGAGCTCTGTGGAAGCAAACCCCAGGAAGAATAAAGGAGGCAAGCCAAGGCTGTTAATCTCTTCTAGACTCATTTCCTCTTTTCCATCTGGTCCAAAACAGCACCCCCCAAGACTGCCATGTTGGATTTCATCCTCACACTCACCTCTAGGTGCTCCACAGCTGACCCTGCCTAGGAAATGCTTTCACCTCTTTGCCAAGATATCCATGTGTCTCACAGCTCTTCTGCTTCCAGCTGCCTAAACTCAGCCAACAACCATTGCTTCTCACTTGGTCTTCCACAGCAACAGAGAAGCCTTCTCTGACTAATTGGGGAAAAGGTAGCACATTCCCCCCTCTTGTGTCGCTGAAAAGGCACCCCATACACTAGTCGCTGTTAAGCACACATCTCTTTCTTGTATCCAATATTACTATAATTCACCTGTGACCCATTGTCTGTGTGTTCTTGATCTCTATCAGTCTCTCTGATGTCTGGGTTAGATTGTGAAACTCCCAGAGGGCAGGGCCACATCCGCCCTGTGTCTCCAGACCCTGCTCAGCAGAGTGGCAGGCATAGGTAGGCGCTTGCTTAATAAAGACTTTTGATGATGGAAACAGGAGCAGCACTCTATGCCTAGAGGATTGTGAGTGCACAGGAAGCAATCTACTACCACCACCAGCCCACAGTCACAGCAGTCCTGCCAGGGACTAGCCTGGGAGCTGAGGCACACTGTTCCTTTTAAATGAGGCAGAGGGAGCACAGTCTTGCCTCTGAGATAGTAACAGCAAAACCCTGTGACAGCATGGCTCTAGCTGTGTTGACCAATCTGACGCTCAGAATGACCATCAGTTGGGGGTCGATCATTATTATCCTTGTCTTACAAAGGGAAAACCTGAAGCACAGAGGGGCTGTGCTACTTATCCAGGCCTCAGACTGGGGCCATCTGGTTTCAGAGACCTTAGCTTACCCACCATGGTCCATCAAAGTGAACCAATGCAGCTTCAACCGGAAACAGGGTGAAGAGATGCCAGCTGGGCTCTTTCCCCACACTTCCATGGATCCTTGACCCCTGTCCAACCAGGATGAATGGCTGAGAGGAGGGGAGTGGCTACTCAGTCAGCTTTCCAGCATGGAGCCAACTTGGCTCTCCAAGCATTTATCCACACACCATCCGTCTGCCTCCTCCTGTCCTCTCCTCTGTTTCTCACACATGCTAAGCTTGTTCACAGTTAGGACTTTGAACCTGCTATTTCCACCACCTGGAATGCTTTTCCCCCAGGCCTACTTATCAGGGGGGTCTTCTTATCATGTAGGGGCAGATCAGATGGCACATTCTTGGGAAGGCTGTCTCTGATCACTCTATCTAATATAGTTGCATATTTCTCAAACCCACTCTTTCCTTCTTGTCTACTCATTATCCTATTTGACTTTCAACATGGTGCTCAACACCATCTGAAATCGCTTTATTTATCTACGAGTTGACTGGTCTGTTTCTGCATCTCTACTAGAATGTCAGCTTCTGGAGAGCAGAGATCTCACCTGTTTTGTCCCCTCCTGGATACTCAGTGCCTAGAACAGCATCTGGCACCCAAAAATGCACAACAAACATTTTTAAAGTAAATGCATGCATGCATGAATGCATGTAAAGACCACAATGGACACGTGCAAACCTGGAACCAGTTGGACCCTCCAGGTGTCCCTTACCACATACAAGCCCTTGTCTGGAAGAGATCAGATCTTCATTTGGGACAGTCTTTTAGCCCCTGGAGCAGCAGGCAAATGACTAGGAGCTGTTTGGTTTCTTTGTTTGGGCAAAGAAAAGACCATGACATTCAGTGCTGAGACTGCCGACTGCTCTCCCTTCTGAGCCACATGTGCACGACTGCCGGACAGCTGGCTCCCTGAACAGAAAATCAGATCCTGACATCTCAGCTCTTCACTTTTGTCTTTCTGTCTGTCTCTCTCTTCCTACTCTAGAGGGTTTTCCCCATCTCCTTTGTTGCCCTTCCTCACTAAGTCCTGTGAAGAAAATTGAGTAAAAAGAGGGAAAATATGTTCATATCTAACACGTGCTTCTCTTATTACTACGATAGCACAATCTCATTAAAATCTCCTGGCTCCTGCACAAATAATAAAACCCCCCAAATATAATCATCATATGCAGGAAGTGCTTGACTTGATCCAGTCTTATGCCAACACGATGCCCCTATTCCTTCCACATAATAATAGAGCCCATTCCTTTATTGGTGTTAGCTCTTTTATTCAGTCCTTTATTTATGACACACCATAAAAATAATGAACAAGAAAGGAAAGCTCCTAACCTCTGCCCAGATACTCTATCACATGCAGATATTTCACAGTATTCCTAAAGATCCTTTTCTTCTTCCTTTTTTCAATAAAATACTGCTTTTCCATGATCAAAATACCTGCCATTGTATTTTAATCCCTTTCAAGATGTTTTCAGGCTCATTATCTTTTGACTCCTCCTAACACACTTACAAGGGAAAAAAAGGAGGACAGTAAAAGATGCCTCTAAATCACAGAAGTTGGAAAAGGGGCCCAGAGGCATAGAATAATTTGAAGAGGTTCACACCGTGAAATACCATCCAGATTGGCCTCCAAGTCCTGCTGTTTTCTAGAGACAAGGGTGTTTTTGCCAGAAGCCACACTCCCAGCAGCCCCTGTGACACACAGACCTAAGCCAACACATATGGGAGAAAACAGCTTAAGAAGTTTGGAAGCTAAGTAATTCTTTCTTATGGGAAAGATGAGGCTCCTGATTGGGGCAAAAGGCTGACCAGGAGCATCCTAAAGTGAGGCCTCACTCTTGCTCTCAGCCAAGCCACTCCACCTTGTGCCCACCAGTGGAAGTGGAGAGAAGAGCTGGATGAAGGGCCCCAAGCAGGTGCCCTGGAACTCCTCACCTAACAAGAGTCCTCAACTCTGGACAGGACTTAATTTGGGACTTCAGTAAGCCTAGTCTCAAGAAGGAGGAACCCAACCCTTAGCTCCTCAGAAACATTTATTCACACTGAGATCTATGTAACCTCCTCTCATGATGCCCAGGCTTCTTGGACCTAGTCATCTTCTGTCCCTGAACTATGTTGCCCATTCAGAGCAAAGATAAAATGAATGAAAGTATCAGCTAAGCCTGTCTCTCACAAAGCAAGCCTTCAGCAAGAGCCAGAGCCCCCTCAAGATCACTGGCATGGCATTCTGCTCTGCCCCTTGTTCAGGAAGCACCCAGACATCTTCCCTCTACATCTAGGAAGCTACTGAAAAAGTGGCTGAAGTGACCACGGAACTCCCTTGACCAAGGTGCAATTTAATATTCCTTCTCCAGGATCACTAACTTGATCAGATTTTTTTAGATGAGACTTTTCTATCTGGGATTCGTGGAAAGTGTTGCTATAATTCATGACTCTAGGATAATGTCCACATACTATCTCCAGCCTCTAGCAGACACTAGATTGGAAGTGGAGCTGGAAGGACTGGGGTGAGTCTATCTGTGAAAATCTGAATGAACAGGGAAGGGAAGGCCTTCAGACTAGTGCATGATTATACTTGGCATCCCTGCCCTGGATGGGGAGGGTTTAAGGGATATTCTAAGTTGAGGTGCTTCAGGCCTGAGAAGGAGAGAAGATATGACAAGATTCCTTACTTTCTTCTCCATATCCCTTAAACTCACCCCCAACCTGCTTACCTATTTGCTTTCAACCTAGGAAAAAAAAAAAAAAAAACTTGAATCAGCCAAGAAGTGTCTCAGCAAACTAGAGTGTCTTCTTGGTACTAGAATCTCTCCCCATTTCCTCCTCACTGACTAAAATATACTGCTGAGGATGTCAGTGTCATTTGGGAGGGGGTAGTTCAAAGTGAAAGAATAGGGTCAGGCTTGTGTGTCAGTCTATGAGAATAGGGAAAAAGGAGACAATCTCTGCATAGTTCCCTCCAAAGAGGGAAGAAGTTTGAATCTAGGACTGAAGATGGGCTGGGGTAAATGCCAGTAACAACAAATCATATGAAAAATTATCTTGGCCTCAAGCATGAATGTACCACCAAGTTCCTTCATTTTATCACTTCTGACTTCTGAATCTTCTATTCTGAAGATGCTTATAGAGTTTTTGGATGGAATTGAAGACACTAGCATTGGAGGAAAATGCAAAAACTAGGGTACAACTGAGTAACCAAACAGGCTCTACCAGGTACCAGACACCTTTTGGGCAAACTTAACCACAAGACATCACTGAGGAGCCCTTAAAACATATATTTCTTAAACTAAAGACAGCACAATGGCTCCCCAGAGCAAGCAGGTGAGTAGTAATCTGCAAGATCTGGAGACACCATCAGGCAGCAGGAAAAGGGAAAAAGGGTCTCACCTGTTCTGGCCCCTGGAAGCAGATGCGGCAGAGCGGGGTCCTCATGCCACTGTCCAGGCTGCTTCCCAGTGAGTAGCAATCCTCAGCCTTCCCCTTACAGAAGTCATCTGAGGAGGCACTGCTGAGCAGCGACGTGGGTGGCTCTGTGGCTGGGCCACCCCAGTCATCTTCCACAGAAGAAGGTGGCAAAGGTGGTGGAGGTGGCAGAGGAGTGGTCTCCCTGCCCACCCCTTCTCGAGGACCCCTCCAGCCTGCCCACCCCCCGGCACCCAGAGCCGGAAGGGTGTTGTTGTTGGCCGCCAAACTGGGGGGCTGGGGGTCGCCGTGCATGGGCAGGGGCGCTGGAGGGGGGCGCCGCAGCAGGAAAACCTTCAGGTCATTGAAGAGCATGCGGCAGCGGCACTTGAGGAGACCCTGGTGGCGCAACATCTGGGGAGCCGGGGCCCACGATCCACAGCGGTACCAGGCACAGCAGCAGCAGCTCCACCACCACCACCAGAGCAGCCCACTCAAGGGTATCAGCATGTGCCCAGTGGAAGCAGAAAGCCCAGGAGGGGCAGCCAGAGTCTTTGCAGAGGAAGATAGTAGAATGGTTTTTTTTTTTTGGGGGGGGGGTTCCACAGCAGAGCTGTGTTATGAAGGGGGGGATCTGCTTTCTCACTGGCTCTTCTTACACCCCCTCAAAGTAGCAAATCAATTGTTCCCAGGACGAAGAACTGTGAGTCACTGGTTTTGAACTCTCCCTGGAAAGCCCAACAACAACAAAAAAGGTTTTCTTGCCTCCCCCCACCCCCTCACCAACCTTAGCTTTGCTCAGGTAGTTTCCTCCTTTTTGCCTTTGACTTGGGGGTACTGGCATGGGAAGGGGGGGTAAAAAAATGTTGAAGAAGGGCTCTTTGGGCCTTGAGATCAAGGTCTCTAGTTGTCAGAAAGTTTCCCAGGAGAAGATATTTTCAGTTCTTCTCAGATTCCTAGGCAATGGGAAATCTCTTTTCTTTTGTATAAAAGGGTGAAGATTATAAATCAAATTTGAAGTGGACTGAGCTGGGCTTAGGGCAAAACGGCTCAGTGAAAAATTGAGCACTGCATGTGCAGAGTGAAAAGATAGTTTTCCTCAGGTAGCAGGAGATTGGTTTGGGGGGGGGGGGGGTGTTCGGTGGGAAGGAGAGGAGGTTGGGAGAAGTTTTAATTCTCCTGGGCAGAAAACTGGGGCAATTAATCCCCAGAAGCACCAGAGTTGCTTTTAAGAGAGCAGTTGTGGGGGGAGAGGGGGGGTTGCCGGTGAAATTGGGCAAGGGGCTTGTGCTTTGCCTCTGCAGCCAAAAAAGCTGCACGGAAGAGGGAAAAGCCAGTTAGGAGAATAGAAACGGGAAAATAATGGACTGAGGAAGGGGAAAGAAGCGGGGGTGGGGGGTGGGGGGGGGTGGAGATCCTTTAACCCTTGCAGAGCAGCTTCCTTCCTGAGCATTAAGATCCTGGCCAGAGGAAGGGTGTGTGTATGAGAGACAGGAGGCTGTGGAGCAGAGAGAAGGGGTAGAGAAAAGGGGCGTGTGGGAAGAGACAGGGGGAAGGAGTAGTTACATGATCTCAGCCCCCAGCCCACACCTGCGGCAGTCCGTAAATCCGTGGCCCCTTCCCTTTGGCTCCATCAAAGGTCCCTTTGGGCGAGGGGCAAAGGCCAGGAGAAGGGCAGATCCGGGCGGGTGAGTGGCCTTGCCTTCTCTTCCTCTTCCTCTTCTGGGCCGTTGTCGCCCTCCTCCTCTTGCTCCGAGTCTGCCCGCGGCCGCCGGTGCTGCTGTGGCGGCGGCAGTGAATGCTGGTCGGCGTCCCGGTGTCTCCGGGGCGGGGGCTGCTCCGGCTCGTCCTCTGGCTGCTGCTCGCCGTCCGGCGCGGCCGCGACTCCCGGCTTCATGATCCTCCTCCTCCTCCTCCTTCCCTGGGGGCCGGCTCTGAGCCCCCGCGCCCGGGCAGCGCTGCCATGCAACCAGAGGCGAGGCAGGCGTAGGGGTGGGGGCGGCTGGGGAGTGAGGAAGGAAGGGCAATAAAAAATGAAATAAAACTAGTGGAAGAATAATAATTCGGTTCTCAAATAATCAGGAATGGGTGCTTCTGGAGGGGTGGGGGTGGAGGAGGGCGGCTGCCGGGTCTTCACGGCAGTTCTGCCCTCACTACCCCCACCAAGGGCGGCCTCGGCCGGCTCTCTGCCACCCCCCACGCCCCTCCCTCCTCTCCGCTGCCTCCGGCTGGTTGGGCTCGCTGTTGCTACCTCCTCGCAGATGCAACGAGGTAAGGCTTGTTTGCGGTGCCAGTTGCAGGTGGGGAGGGGGAAACGAAGCAGTGTGGCCGAGGTGGGAGATAGCCAGCACTTGGCTGGGGCTTGGTCCTCGCGACTCCTCAAAGCCGTATATAAATATATCTCTTATAAAAGGCGAGAGGAAGCAAATCAGATTCCAGGCTGCTGCCAGGTGTTGTCTCGTCTTCCGCCGTTGCTCAGCACCCGCCGCCGCGACTGCTGCCCCCCTGGCTCAGTTCCCAGAGGGGTGGTGCTGGAAGGAAGGTGGCGGGGCGGTGAGCTGACCGTCCGAGAAATGGAAACAAGGTTCTTGCCGCGGAGAAGGCTCTCAGCTATCTCCGCCTCTGCCGCTGCCGCGGCCGCTGCTGCTGCATTCAGCACCCCAGGCGAGTGGACAGCTCCCACCCAGACCCCGCGCGTCACGCAAGTAGGGGCCTGACGCAGACGCCGCGGAGGGATGGAGGAGGGAAAGGGGCCAAGAGGAAAAGAGGCTAGGGAGAGAAAGAGAGAGAGAGGAGAAGAGGAGAACTGTTAGAGGGAAGGGGATGGGGAGGGACCAAGGGAAAGGAAAGGAAGGAGGCTAGGGAGGGATTTAGGAAGGAAGGGAGGAGGGAACAAGAAAGGGGGAAAGGCAAGTGGGGTGGAAAGGAGCAATTCAGGGTACATTTTCCCCCACCTGGAACGTATCAGTGTGGATAGTAAGGTTGTAGGATTTCCTCCCAATGTACACTATCACCAGCCCTCTGAACGCGCATACACAGAGCCTTCTACATCTCAACCAGAGTCCATTTCCAAGCTCACAAACATTGTAAGCAGATAGAAATCTGCAGGCTTTGGGGGGGAAAAGTAAGTTTTGTGACTCTCTAACGAACTCCAGGATTCGGTGGAGACTAAGTCCCTCATGACTAAAAACTCAAGAGAAAAAAAATGCTTCAGAGACGGAGGGGGATGCCAGCACCATTTTTGCCAGTTTCTTCTAGAAATTCAATTCCAAGGGGCATGATTTGTTTGTTGCTGTTGTTTGGGTCCATTTTAATCCTCTGTGCCTAGGTCAGTAATGACATGTAGTATGTGCTCAATATGTATTTGTTGAATGGAATATGACCACCATCGCCATCATCAAAGTCATCATTACTCCAAGGTATAGACCTCTCCCAACTGTGAATCATAAGAACCCAGAGCGATATTAACCCTCCCCCTAACCACTATCTCCAGCTTCCCTCCATCCAAGCATTTAACTGAGCCACTGACAAGAGGTCATTTGAAATGGATTTTAATTTCCTCTTTTATTTATGTTTCTGACTCATGTCACCCTATCTCATCCTTGTCAAGGAGTTTCTAGTAAATAGTAAGGAGTCCCCAAATGTGAAGAGCAAGAAAAAGAAAACTTAAAGAGATCTATACAAATAACTCAGTACTTACAGCTGTAGACCTGGGTCATTTAAAACTTAGGTTTGCTTTCTTGCCTTTCTTCATAACCCCTTTCCCCCTCAATGCACACAGACCACGAGGGTCATAGACATGGACAAGCTATCCCAATGAGTCATCTACAAAGCTGTGGTTAATGCCTTTGGAAATATTGGAGCCATAGACAGAGAAGCATGTAAAATCTCCACACCAAAATATCACTGGTGTGAAGATGAGCCCTATGAGTCATAAGAAAACTACCCCTTTGTTGCCATCTCCTTGAATGATTTATTCCTACAAGCTCTAAGGAGCAAGGACCTAAGTCTGGGTCTTGATTAAGCCAGGGTGCCTGCTTGTATGAATCATTCCTCAACACCCACCATGGAGGCTGACCCCTGGTCCAAGGTGAGTGGTTGGAAGAGAATACTACAAAAATAACTACAAAAACAACTACAAAATAATATGTATATTACGGATATCAGCACACCCACTCTGCCACAAAAGAGAATTTCTTTGTTATAAAAATCCATCTGCTCTCAAGGAAAATTCTCTGTACACCACATTACCCTGTGCCTGATTCTGACATTGCACAAATAATGATCACATCATGTATTCATCTCCCTCTATAAGACACAGAGCTCCTTGAAGGCAGGGACCAGTATTTATGTTTGGAATTTCAACATATAAACATAGTGCCTAAAGCCTACTGGGTGATCAAGAAAATGAGTGCTAAATGAAAGAAGGGCCTTTTTGCTTCAATGAAGTGACCCTATTTCTCCCCTTCAACTAAAGCAGATTCATGTGAGTGCTCTCAGACATGACTGAATATCTACTTTACCTAAAATTGAACTTCAGGGTCTTGTAAAATGCTAATCCTCATAAAATACTAGTTTCAAGTATGCCGTGCAAGTAAATTGGGGTAGGAGATAGAAGAGGCAGACAAAACCTGTATTCAGAGTTATAGAAAAGGGTGATATCCACAAGACTGTCTTTCCCAACCTTTCCACTGAAAGGAAGAAGATTCCTAGAAACAGGAGGCTGCTATGCACAGAGAGCAAGAACAGGGCTGTCTTCAGAAAGACTGGAAGGCTTGAGGGCTCTATTTTGAATATAATGTAAATCCTGAAAAGCACCTCAGTGAGTGTGTCCTAATGCTGTTGCTAAAACAAAAGTTGTAAGCCCCAAGAGTAAAAGCCACAGTAAAGGAAATGTAAAAATCAATGGGTCTCCATTCAAATATTCAAAAAATACTTACTGAACACCAACACCAACGTAGGCAAGGCATTGTGTTGGAAGATGGCAACACAAGAATGGATTGGTTGGAATCTCATCCTCAAGAGTCTAGTAGTGTAAATATGTACATAATCATAATATAAAGTACAAAATAATAAATGCTACAAATGTGTAAGAAGTTTGGGGAGTGTTTAAAATAAGGAGGTAACTATGTTTATGGCTTAGCGAAGGTGGGGAGAAGTGAAGATGCCACATCTCCAAGAAAGCCCTTTTCAAAAAGTGACATTTGAACTGAATTAAGATGTAAGTTAAGATATAAGGGGAGGGGATGCTGAGTACTTTAGTTCTTCTATTTGACTAGAGCATAGGTCCTTGAAATTAAGCAGCTAGAAGATAAGTCTGAAAGGTAGGCTGGAGCAGGATCATAGAAAGCCCTGAATGCCAATCTGGGAGAAGATTTACTCATTGACCAGTTATTTGTTTTAATGGTTTTAAAGATTTGGAGCTGAAGGTGAAGGGCGGTAATAAACTTTATCACTGAGCAGGTTAATTAACTGAATGCGATTTCATTGCTAACAGGTGAGAAGCAATCAATATTTTTCATTTCATGCCAGAAAGTTCTCAGCTCCTTAATAGATTTAGTCTTTTAAATGAGGTTGTTTTTCAAATATATTTCATTACATACAGAGATGCTGGGGTCATATGAATTAGAAGAGTAGAAGAATGAGAGGCTCCAAGGAATAGCCTTTAGGAATAAATACCAGGAAATGAAGATTTCAGAAAAGACTTATGGAGGTCATTGCACTTGCTTCTTTAAACAGGGGAGTCCTAAAGTGATCTCAAGAAGAAACAATAGCAGTTTCTTCTTTATCTAGACAGATAGTACTAAAGCTAGAAGACATTTTACAGAGACTGAAAAGAAAACAAACAAACAAACAAAAAAAATAAAAAAGAGGTCCAGAAAGATTAGATGGCTCTGTGCCCAAGATCCCACAGCAAAGTAAGTGTCAGAAAAGAGCTCAAACTTCTACATCTTCTGATCTTCAGTGCAGTTTTCTTTCTACTATATCAGTTGGGTCTCTTCAAACATATAGTTCATCAAGAATAATTGCAGAATTAAAGTTATGCAAATTATCAATAGCTACCATGTACTGAGCCACATGCCTTTCTCATATATACTTGGAAATATCTGTGCATTTATTAAAAATAGAAATTATTAGGTGCCACCTAGTTCTACTGAATAAGAATTTCTTGAGGAGAACCTGGGAAAATGCATTTTAATTAATGCCTTATCCAAGTGATTATTTTATTTTAAGATTTTATTTATTTATTTGACAGAGAGAGAGATCACAAATAGGCAGAGAGGCATGCAGAGAGAGGGGGAAGCAGGCTCCCTGCTGAGCAGAGAGCCCTATGCAGGACTCGATCTCAGGACCCAGAGATCATGACCTGAGCTGAAGGCAGAGGCTTTAACCCACTGAGCCACCCAGGCACTCTGTGATTCTTTTGTTTTAAAAACTTGTTAGGTAGTGGGTATTTTCCTTATTTGTGGGGTGAGAAAACCGAGGCTCAGAATAACTAAGTCTAAGATTATACAGCTGGTGAATACCAAAGCTGAGATTGTAACACTGTCTCTCAACCTAAAGTCTATGTCTTCTTATGATGCCACAGAGCCATTTAAATTAAATTTCTGTTCCACAAAGAATCCCCACACCGTTATTATCTGTCTGCCATATTGTGTCCCATGTTTAAAACTCAGGCTAGGGTAGTGGTAGGCAGCCTCTAAAAGGGTTCCCAATGATCCCCATCTCCTGATAGTCAAGCCCTTATGTAAACCCCCCCTTTTGAGTGTGACTTGCTTCTAGTAAATAGAATACAGCAAAAGTGACGGCATATCACTTCAGAGATCAGATTACAAAAGGCAAAAGGCAGACTTTCATCTTGCTCTCATTCTCTCCTCGCTCTTTTCACTTGTCCATTCTGATGGACATGTTGTGAGATGCACTATGGAGAGGCAGAGAACGGAGGATAGCCTCCAGCCAAAAGCTAGCAAGTAACCAAGGCCCTTAGTCCAACAGCTCATGAGGAAGCAAATCTAGCCAACAGCCATATGACTGAGCTTGGGAATGGACCCTTCCCCAATTGAGCCTTGAGATGACTATAGCCCTGGCCAACAGTTCAACTCTAGCCTCATGAAAGAAGCTAAGCCAGAGGACACAGCTTAGCTCTGCCTGAATTCCTGACCTACAGAAGGCATGAGATAAATGTGGTTGTTTTAAACCCTCTGTACTCTATCACAGCCCCTACCCCAACACACACATACAGAGACATCTACCTCTCAGCCAGCGTCCATCTCCTAGGATGTAAGGAAATACATGAGTATTTGAGTAGATATCCAACTGCAGGCCTTGGAAGAAATAGTTTTGGGAATCCCTCACTGGACCTGAAGACTTGGTAGAGACTAAGTCCCTCATTACTGAGAATTCATAAGAAGGAAATGCTTCAGACAGGAAGGGAGATGCTAGCTAGCATCATTTCCTCTTCTAGAATTTAAGCTCACGGGACAGGGATTTGTTGTTGTTGTTGTTGTTGTTGTTCATTTCAATCCCATGTGCCTAGGTCAGTGATGGCATGTAGTGGGTGTTCAATATTCACTTGTTAAATGGATTGTGACCATCATCACCATCACCAAAGTCATTACTCCAGGCCCTAGACCTCTTTCACTTGTGGATCACAAGAATCCAGAGCAATTATGACAGCCTTGCCTTAACCAAAAGCCCAGGTTCCTCATTATCTAAGCTTTTTACTGTGCCACTGGTAAGGGGTCATCTGAAATGGTTTTAATTTTCTCTTCTACTTCTGCCCCTGACTCATTGTCATGGCACTCCATCCTTCTCAAGGAATTTCTAAGGAGCAAAAAAGTGCCCCAAATGTAAGAAACACACAAAGTTTGGGGGGTAATTTCTTACACAGCAATTGGTAACTCTTACATAAGGGCACTGAGAACTTTAGTCATTGTGCCTATGCTTTCTATGCCCCAAGCCACTCTACTCTGACCTCAGACAGTTTGATAAAGATGCAATGCAAGTATAAATGTGAGTATTCACCAGGAAAAAGCACAAATATTTTGTATGCTTAGCTGGTGGACTGAACTTAAGACCTAAGAGCTCCTCTGAAGCCGAAGTATGCCTCTAAGATGACCTCTGGTGCTTGTTAAAAGTGCAGATTTCTCAGTAGACTCTCACCTCCAAAGATTTTTACTTCCTCATCTATTATAGACTTGGGATATGTATTTCCTACTAGTTCCTTGGGCAATTCTGAAACCGGTGGTACTTGAGTTCCACTGTGGAGAAACTGACTTAGAAGATAAAGCTCAAAGTCAGGCCTCCACCCTCCAGTTACCAGCCATTACATGGGCAGGGTGGCCACTTCCCTGCTAGAAGTTGATATTCTTCTCCAGACATCAGTGAGGAAAGAGCACATTCCAAATCAATATCAAAAGAGGCAACATAATGATATGGACAAGTGCTAAGCAGAGATTTGTGTGTTCACCACTGGAGTCCTAGACCATTCTCAGTGATGAGGATACAATACAGAGCAAGATAGATGAAGGTGTTGCTCTCACAAAGTTCACATCCCAGTGTGGAAAACAGAAGCAGGCAAATAAATAAGTTAATTTCATACTGTGATAAGTGCTAGAAAGAAACTAAACAAGTTATGGGGCTCCTGGGTAGGTCAATCCGTTAAGCAACCAATGGGATCTTAGCTCTGGTCTTGATCTCAAGGTCATGAGTTCAAGCCCCACGTTGGACTCCACACGGGCATGGGGCCTACTTAAGATAGCAATAACAAAAACAGCAGCAGCAATAACAACAATAATAATAAAGAAACTAAACAGGGTAATGTGTGATAGGGGATGACCCACTAGCCAGTGTGTAGACTGGAGGGTAATAGATGGTGAGGACAGGGAGGGCTTCTTGAATTTAGACCTAAGATGTGAAGAGGAACTAATGATGTGGAGATCTGAGGCAGCATTCCAGTTAGAAAAGCAGCAAGCACAGAGCTCAAGGCAGGAATGATGTAACTTGTTAAGGGAACAGCAAAAAGGCCAAATTAATGGGAGACTAAGGAATGAGAAGAGGTGATGGGAGATGAAACTGGAGAGGAGAGCAAGAATTATATCATGTAGAGACTGTAAAAATGTTGAGAGATTACATTTAATTCTAAGTGAACTGGGAAGCCACCAAGGAATTTTAGGTAATAGCTTTCTATTTTTAAAAGGTCACTCTGGTTGCTTAGTAGGGAAAGAATGAGAGGTCCAACCATTTCTTGAACACTTACAAGATGCCAGACACTGTGTCAAGAACTTTATATGCTCTTTCTCATTTAGTCTGGGTTAGATATTATCATTTCCCCCATTTAATAGAAGAGGAAACTGAGCTCAGAGTATTAAGCAACTTGCCTGAGATCAAACAGCTGATAAATGACTATGGTCATTAATTTCAGTGGTCACCAATATTTCTGGTTCTCTTCCCTTTCCTGGATACATGGAGAACTGTACTTCTCATCTCTCTTTGCAAGTGGGAGGGTTTTGTGACTAGTGTTGTCAATGGGTTGTGACTTCAAGGGGAAAAGTTCTCCCAGGCTGACACATTTCAGAGCCAGCATGTGATCTAAATCCTGATTCCTCTGCCTGTGCAGCCATGGTAGCATGTGTTGAGATGGGATGCCATTAGATTAAAGCAGCCTGCCCTGCTGAGCACTATATGAAGGGAGCTGCCCTGCAGTTACTCAGACCTGCACTGACTTGGTGGAAAGACAAAATAAACTTTTATTGTGTTAAGAAACTGGAAATGTGGTGCTGTTTGTTACTGCAGCACAACTTAACCATTTCAAGAATAGAAATAGACTCTTGTGTTATATCAACAGTTCGCCCTCTAATCAGCTGTGTGACTTCAGAGTTCAGTTGTCCTCTGGGTCCCAGTTTTCCAATCTGTAAAATGTTAGCTTGGGGTCAGAAGAGTGATGTGGTTCCTTCCAGCTGTGTCACTGAGTGAAATACACCACATTAGCCTGAATTTGAGCCGAGCTCTTATATGTTAGTGGAAAATAAGTCTCTGGTTTCCCTCTCTCCACATGCTATGGTCACTTGATACCAGCTCAGCACTTCCTTTTCCTCTGTAAGCCTCCTGACTTGTGCCTGAAACCACCTGCATGGCCTCCTTTCCATGCCACATTCTTAGCTCAGAGCCATCTGTTGGGGTTTTCAGTTTGGGGATACTCCTGGAGGGGAATGACTTGCCAGCCTGCTCCATGTCATCACAGCCCTCCTGCACACCTACTGTACCAGTGTCTGCTCAAGCTTCTCCAAGTTCTGTTCCTGGGAAGGCAAATCATATTATTAAATATTCAAAAAGCCTGCAATGACACAGTGGACATGAAAGACAGAATCTGGTTCTCAGTTGTGCTGAAAGGGCAGTTGCCTGCTCAGAGTCATCCTTAGACAAAGAAAGAAGTGGTCTCAGCTGAAGAGTCCCCAGGCTCCACTGGATGTGCCTTTGATGGTCTATCCCACACCTGGTTCCAGAACATGAGGGTTTCTGTCCTTTGTGGGGACCAAACCCTTCACCAACCAGCTCTCCTTGGGAACAGTGACATGTGACTATGCATGGAATTATAGGCACCTGAGATGTACATATACATATGTAATCCTAAACAGAAATATAATCTGTATTTATACCATGAACTCCCCCTGGTTCACACGTGTACAATGATACCCACACCTGACAAACTTCAGCCATGTGCTATATATAACCCATTTTAACAGAAAACTCACTTAATGCAATGTGGCTTTAAAAAGAGCCTATTTTAAATGGCTGTCTGATGTGCACATGTAGATCGATAGCCAGACAGATAGAAATATTGATTTTTAGATACATACATAGCAATAATAAAACCTTGAATTTATATAACCTCCTTGTCCTGGGGAATTCGCAGGACATGTTGTCTCTCCTATGTGGAGAGCACAAAAGTTTATTTGTGCATGAGATGTGAAAAGAGTTAATAAAAACCAAAGAAAGCCCCTTAGTATCCTGATTTATGCTAACTTGCACCTCATACATCCTAAGTGTCTAGATTCCCTCCAAAATAAGGAAGACCTGAGCTCTATAACCAATACCAAGAAGGTATATGTGATACTATCCCTTTGCAGGCTATATCTATATTCTAAACAATATTAACTGGAAATTTTTAAACTGCACCTTCACTTCCTGCGATATGTATCATCTCTAACTTTTCAGATTGGATATAGCTATGAATATAGGGAGTGCTACATGACTATTTAATTGTGCAAAAATCCATTAAGCTATCCACTAAATATTTGCGCACTTGACTGTGTGTGAGTAAATAACTCTTTATAAGAAAGTAAGAAAATACAAATTTGCCTCGAGAAGTCCAGGATGCATTCTCATAAACTGGAGTCAAGTTAATAAAGGGTATAGTATATGGGCATGTCTCAGAATTCAGTTAGTGCAGATAAAGTGGGACAGAGTCTTCAATCTGATAGTTCCTGGTTATGTGACCTTGGCCACCTCATTTAACCCTTCCATGCCTATTTCCTTATCTGTACACAAAATAGAAACAATCTTGCAGCATGATATAAAGATTAAATGAGAAGATTAATGTAAAACACTTAACATGGTTTCTGGCACATAGCAAACTCTCAATAACAGTTGGCTATTTCCCTTATGATGCAGGGACCCCTAACTCCTTGTGCTGACACAGCCAGAGACCACTCAATGCATGGCACTCTTCACATGCTGCAACTTTTGCCCCCCACCTCCACCACCACCACCACCATCACCACCAAAAGCATCTGCAAAACCAAAAAGGTTTAAATATGATCAGAAACCTAATGAATGACTTTTTAAGGTCCTGATTGTCCAAAGCCATCCATAACAGCCAAATGAATAAATTTTGGTCTTCCAAATTTCCAGCTGAGCATCATGTTTCTTCTAACATCTTCAGCAAACAACACAACATCCCCCCACCACCAACTCCCCTACACTAACGTGCTGTCACACCTCAGCTCTGGTTTTCTAATCTTGAGACTCTACCTCACGGTCCTGTCACCCAGCAATTCCCTTTTATATACACCCCTACAGTTCTGATGCCCCAGAAAAATTAGCTCGGCCAAAACATTCTCTTCCAATTTACTTAAGAGGGGAACATGTGTGAGCAATGTGTGTGTATAGAATGAACAAAGACATGGGCTTTGTAGTAAGAAAGGCCTGGATGCTCCTCCTAGGCAAGTCTCTCAGGGCATGTCATGTGACCTCTATGAGCCTTAGTTTCCTTATCTAGAAAATGGCAACATGGATCCACTTCTTAGAGGGTGTGGTGAGAATGGATAAGAACACACATATCAAGTAAGTGCCAAGCACAATGCCTAGCATTAACACCACTGACCAGAAACATAGCTTACTGCTAAGTAGGACAGAGCATAATGCAAATTCCTTGCTTAGGAGTTTGCAGTTCTGTTGGACAGGATAACTTTTTATTAGGTGAAATAAAATTGTGTGCCTCCTTGAGAATTATCTTCTCTGAGCATTTTCATTGAGAGTTGGTCCTAGTTAAGACTGGCAAGATTTGTGCAATTCATACATACTTGTGAAAGTATCTCTTACTGACAAACCATAATGACTGTAATAAACAGGGAAGCCTCTGTTCTAATAAACAAGTAATTATAGTTGACAATAAATGTGTAAACATGATGCTAATTAACAAATCCTTCCATAGCTGTTTCCCAGTTCGGAGACCCATATACATATGCTTGGGAACATGGGTAAGACTGGATGGTCCATGTTCTCATCCATCGGTATATGAATATATAGGCAATTGGTGCCACCTTCCTTGTCAATCCTTTTTCACCCACAATAGAATTATCTTCTTCAGTGGAGAAAATAAAGTCATCTTAGCATCTTGGTTTCCAAAGTAATCCCTTTAAACTCAGAATTTCTAGTAACTTATGGAGGAGCTGTGATTTATTACACAAAGTGCCTTTAGATATGGGGACACGGCCTCATTACCTGGGTTCTTTCCAAAACAAAGACGTGGCTTGTCAATCCTGGAATTTGGGAATGGCAGGTAAAAGAAGGCTGAAAAGAGAAAATGGTTGAGGTTAATAAACTTTCTTAAACCAACAAATTGTCTTTATTGAACTAAGAAGGAGAAAAACCACACAGGGAGATAGTGCCCAGAATGGAGGTTCTATCCTGCTTGCAAGCAGAAGCATTATAGCTTGGAACTTCTCTTCCAAAGTAGAGAGCATTCCCATCTATGCTTCCCTAAAGACGAGCTGCAAAACTATTTCCAATGAGGAGCAGCTGCAATTAATTCCCTGGCCATATGCAAAAATGCCAGAGGCCCCAATTATAAAAATTTTCCCAAGGAATTCTTTTTTTTTTTCTTTACTATTTTTTGTTGATATAATGACCAAAAGAAAGACAGGCATCATGTTCTCCTGATCTCTTTCCTCACTCTTTTATTCCTCTAGGAGAGGGTTTATAAGTATCACATTCTTTTCGCATGCTCCCTTTCTCTCATCTTTCCATGTTGACAACTTCTAAGTCTTCTTGGAGAAAGAGGCAGAGAGAAGTAATATTGCTCATGGGTTAAGGACACTGCCTTTTGGCTCAGAAAGACTTGTATTTGATCCCAGCTTCTCCACTCTTTCAGTCAGCACAGGTTAGGTTATGGTGCAGTAACAAATAGCACCACATTTCCAGTTTCTTAATACGAGAGTTTATTTTGCCTTTCCACCAAGTCAGTGCAGGTCTAAGTAACTCTGAAGAGCAGCTCCCTTCATGTAGTGCTCAGCAGGGCAGGCTGCTTTAATCTAATGGCATCCCATCTCAACACATGCTACATGACTGCAGAGGCAGAGGAATCAGAATTGCAGGTGACATGCTGGCTCTGAAATATGTCAGCCCAAAAGCACCTTCTTACTTGAAGTCATAAACCACTGAGAATGCTAGCCACAAAACCTTCCCCAATTGCAAAGAAAGATGGGAAATATAGCTTTCTCTGTGTGTGTGTGTATGTGTGTGTGTGTATTTCTATATATTTCATTATTTAGGAAGGGGAAGAGAATCAGAAATATTGGTGACCACTAGCATTAATAACCATAGTTACCAGCTGTTTCATCTTGTTATTTAACTGTCTGAATCTCAGTTCTCTCAGCTACGAAACAGGAAAAAGAATAGTTTTTAACCCATAAGTTTGTTGTGCAAATTAAATGATATGAAGCATATAAGGTGTTTGGCACAGTATCTGGCATCTTATAAGTGTTCAAGAAATGGTAGGTAGCATTATCAAATACAACGTCATCAGCACACTTTCTACTTACTTAGACAATAGGGTACAAGTGTTGGCAGTGACTGGAAGTGGAGAGGGATAATAACCCTCAAATCCATAATTTTATCTAGTAGGCTTCCCAAGAAGACTAGATACTAGAGAACAAATGTGAATGACTATCCTTTAGACTTATAGAACACTGGGTGTGATCAAGGCATGTAACACCGGGTATGACAGTGTGGCTCAGTGGATCCTGGACCTGTCACCTGCCTATTTTTTTATTAGTTTCAGAGGTAGAATGTAGTGATTCATCAGTTGCATATAAGACACAGTTTCTCATTACATCAAGAGCCCTCCTTAATGCCCAACCCCCAATTATTCCTGCCCTCCCAGCCACCTCCCCTCTAGTGACCTTCAGTTTGTTTTTTAGATTCAGCATCTCTTATGGTTTGCCTCCCTCTCAGTTTTTATCTTATTTGATTTGTCCTTCCCTTCTCCTATGTTCATCTGTTTTGTTTCTTAAATTCTACCTATGAGTGAAGTCATATGGTATTTGTCTTTCTCTGACTGACTTATTTTGCTTCGCATAATACCCTCTAGTTCCATCCGTGTCATTGCAAATGTCAAGATTTCATTCTTTGTGATGGCTAAGTAATAGTCCATTGCATATATGTATATACCACATCTCCTTTTCCATTCATCCATATTTTCTGCCACCTGCCTATTGCATGAGTCAGCATTCTTAGAGGAACCAGACAACACACTCTGAGACTTTCTACTGAAGCTATGATATACAAATGCGTAGTTAAGAATAAGGGAAGCAATAGGGAGTATTAAGCCACTCAAGAAGGTGACTTCCAGGGGTTAATGGCCCCTTTAGTTCTGAAGGATCAAAGGGAAGGAGTGGTATGATGGAGTCTAAATGAAAGAAACATCATGAAAGAAGAATGACTCAACAGAAGCACTGGTCATAATAGAATGTAGCCACTGTAAGAACAGTGACAGCAATAAAGAATTGGGAGAAATAAATATTCACCTCCTGGTGATGTCAACTGTAGCCCAGCCATAAACCAGAGGACAAAGGGGCCTGGGTGATGCAGTGCATAGAGCTCAGTTCCAGGGTGGAGTAGTCATCTGAGGTTGGGGACGCACAGCACACTTGTGCCTCAGCTCTCCCTCTCTCTGAACACTTCTTAGCCACCACCTCTTTCACTCCTTCCCTCTTCTCTGCCTCTCCTGCTTTCACTGTGCCAGGCTGACTGAGCATCTCTTTAGGTGAAAGGAGCTGCCTGGATGGAGGTAATTAAAGCCACAGGACGTCTACCTACCGTGTGCAATGAAGAATTCACTGGCACCAGTCCAGAGTCTTCCTAGACAGTCCCATTGACCTCCCACTGCTGCTGCTGCTATTTTGAGTCCAAGTGCAAACACAGTTCTTGCCTCTGTAGCCTCTTGATGAGAGGAGGGTGGGTGGTGGGCATCTGTTTTTTTGCTGCCCAGCATCTATTCACCTTGTCTTGATTACCATCCCCAGCTCTCTCTGCAGTATCATGCTTTCTTCCCTCCACTCTCACCTACAGGTAGGGTTGACTCATCCTGGCTCAGAGGTAGAACATGTGACCTAGCCTTAAGCCAATCATTGTACTTCATCCTCCCAAACACAACAATGGGGTCAGGGATGGACATTATAGTGAGATTTTCTTAGAAATGCTGGAACAAAAACTGTTGTTTTCTGGATAGAACACCGTGGAAGATATTGTGGTTGACTCTTAACTAACCACTCCATTCTGGGTAGTTATCTAAGCCAAGGTTTTTCAGTCTCAGCACTACTGACATGTTGAACCAGATAATTTTTGTTCTGAGGGCTGTTTCCTGTGCTCTGTGGGATGCTTAGTATCATCCCTGACCTCTACCTACTAGATGCCCAGTACATGCCCAAAAGTGTCTTTTGTGACATGTTGTGAGACAACATCTTCCCTGGTTAAAAATCATTGGTCTAAGCTAGCATGATAATTGCATTCCACTTGTCAGTTGTTGGTTGAAAAATGGGCAAGTGGAACCATTCTGTCCCCTGAGACATGAAAAGTCTTCTAGAAGATTCTAGGAACATTTCCTTTTTCTGAAGAAAAAGCGGGAGGAAGAGGAAGTTTTACTTCTTTTGCTGCGTATTGCAATGTCTCACATGACAGCTGGAATTCCAACAGCCATGTGTGACCATGTGGGGAGGGACCATTCTGAGAGAAAAATTGATACTGAAAATAAAGGAGTAGGAAAACTTGTCTCCTCGATGACATTATTGAGGCACTTAATTAACCAATCTGGATTGTGTTACATCTTTGGATTTTTTGTTGAGTAAGGGGAAGATTTTCCTCATTGATTAAGCTAACTTGAATCAGATTTTCTGTTGTCTGCTGCTCAAATTATCCCAGCCAATGAAGACTTTAATGTGGATGGATGTGACCCTGAGAGTTTCTAGATGTTCTTTTGGGATCAAAAGGAAGATCTTACCTAAGAGTTGAGAAAATAGAGATAATGAAGAGCTGAGAGGAGAGAAGAAATGTATTTTAGTAACGATGGTTCATACATATGAGAATACATTTTCCTCGCTTGGATTTAGTCCATTAGAGTTGGATCTTCTGTCCCTTGCAATAAAAAAATGATCTAACTGATACAGATGGAAGAAGAATAGAGCCTCTAACATCAGAAAGTCACCTCAGAGTAAGCAAGAGATGTGAGTACTTAAGATACTAGTTCACCCAAATTAATCTGAACCTTTCAGATGTGTATATACCAGCAAGTAAAGTAGAATAAGGCACTTCGCAACCTCCCCAGGCTACCTCCCCAAGTATACAAAATATTCCTGCCCAAAATATTAATAACATTAAGCAAAACATGGCCCTCAAATATGGACAACTTCTCCCAGTTTCGAATTCCACTGACTTATGCTAGATTTTGTCTAGATGTTCCCTGTAGCTGTTTGATCGAATCGAAGGCTGTTGGATCCCTAAAAGGAAAGAGTAAAACGTAAACTTAGATACATCCTATCTGACTTTTTCATTTTTGCACAGGAGGAAACCGAGGATCAGGGAGAGGGAATGATGACCAAGATCACACAGTTCCCGAGTGGCAGAGCCCAGACCAGAAGCCACGTGTCCTGACTCCTACCACTTCTATTCATCCTCCCTCGCTTCAGCTACCAGATATTGCGTCTCGTTTTCTGGAACAATCTCTGCAGAGACTGGGGACTTGGCCAGGTTTTCCTGAAGTGCTAGAAACCACTGTCCCAGCATCCAAATATTCTCAGTCGGTGGCGCCCATGAAAACACATGCTTCGGTATCTTGGAGCAGCTGTGTCCGCAGTCCTGGGAAGCTCTGGGACAGCCGGGACCATCCTCCTCAGCTGGGATGGAAGGCCCTTCTGTTGAAGCTAGTTCAGCTCCCTGCCCTCCCGTAGGCTGAGCCAGAGCCAGCTGGATGTTGGAGGGGGGTTAGCTGGAGACAGCAGAGTGGGAGAACGGGCCCTCCCAGTGGCAGGAGGCACAGCATCTTTTGTGCCACTGAAAATTCCATCCAAGTTTCAGCTGACACAGGTGGAGTGGGCGGGCCTCTGTGATTTGATGGGTTCTCTGAGGTTCTGGCTGCCTAAAAATATCTTCTCTACCCACCTGCCTATAACACCCTCCCTTCTTATCGGGCCTATGATTCCTGCCATTAGAGTCTCGAAGGTTTTAGACGACAAAGGATGGAGCATGTTTCCCAGCAGGTCACGGTGAAAGCAGGTTTCCTGGGAGTGGAAGGGAGGCCCTTGTGTCTGCTCCTTTTAGCACAAAGAGCTAATACTGCCAGGAGCTCAGAGAAGACGAGACTGGCCTACTTTAGAGTTTTGGCTCCTACTGAGACGCCAGTCACTCAATTCATTCATGCCATATGACCAGGGCTTTGAAGAAATTAGGCAGCAGGCTTTCACAAAACTAAGGTGAAGGTGCTGCCTCTCCCTTGCATTCCTATCTAGGTTTCTTCCCCCGTGGGAACCGGGGTCCAAGTTGGGGAACTTTCCCATGCGCCTGCTGCAGCCGACCAGAAGCCTTCCGGAGCTCTGCAGGCTGCTCCAAGGGCGTAGGGGATGGCTTGCTCTGGAAGCAGATTGTTGATTGTTGATGGTCCTGGCGAGACTTTAATCAGTTGTTGGCTGTAAGAATATAAGGAGGAGAGACTTCCATTGGGAAGAAAAAAAGCGTATTTATTCTCTTCAGAGTACACCTTCAACAATGGTTGCTCCCCTTTTCTCCTAAATCCTTTCCCATTTCCTTTCGTTGTCACTTCCCTTGGACCAATCCCAGAAAGAAATTGAAAATCCTGGCATGCTCCTGAGAAGTAGAGGGATGAAATGGTGAAGGGTAGGGAGGGGCAGGGGGAGAGGTTCAGAACCCCGTTGATTGATTTTGTCCATCCCATTCGGACAGGTGTGAGCCTCCACTCTGCTCTGTGAGAGGCTGGGGCGAGGGAGAAAGATGGACAGCGAGGGTCAGAGGGAACGGTTGCTGACAGAAAGGGCCTGGCAGGCCGCAGAGTGATTAATGGTCTTGGGCTTGGGGGAACAGACAAGGGCCACAGGAAGGGAGGGTAGTGTTGATGGGGTTGGGAGTTGTGCTAAGAATTTATAAGCTCTGGTGTGAAGGGGAAGCTCTCTGAATACTTAAGAAGACGCTTGGTGTAGGGCTGATTGGTTGGGATCCGTGTGGATGCCTTGGGTTTGGTCAGATGATGCATGCATACATTTACTAGGTGCCCGTGGATAAGGCAGGAGAACCCAGTTGAATAAATGGATTAATGTCAGACCAATTGGCAAGATGATCTTATCTGGGCCAGACACACGCTGGTGGCAGTGGGTGGGGGAGATGGGGCGTAGGGGATGGCTTGCTCTGGAAGCAGATTGTTGATTGTTGATGGTCCTGGCGAGACTTTAATCAGTTGTTGGCTGTAAGAATATAAGGAGGAGAGACTTCCATTGGGAAGAAAAAAAAGTGTATTTATTCTCTTCACAGTACACCTTCAGCTGGTGGGTCAAGGCCAAGAACAGCCCCAGGATATTTCTGGTGTGAGCACATGTTCCGGCAGGGGGAGAGCTGCCCTTTGTCCATGGAGGTCAGCCAGGGGCCAAGCAAGGAAACAGATTTAAAGGATGAGCTTGATATGGGGCAGGAGTTTTTGACCATTCTCAGTTTTCACAATTTCCTTTCATTAATCCCAGACTTAGAGCAAGTTCTTCTTAAGATATGTAACCTGGTTTCAGTGATGCTGTCGTGGCTGACACAAGCAGCTGGCACCTGTCGGGGACCCAGACGCAGAGCAGTGAGCAGCGTCCCCACTTCCTTGAGGCTGGAGAAGTAGAAATAGTGGCAGTCACAGGGCCCTTGTACCCAGTAGGAATGCCATGGAAGTCAGGGGCTGAGGCAGTGGCTTGCAGATAAGGCAGAATGAAATAACCTCATAAAAAAATGAAACCAGAGAGGGAGACAGACCATAAGAGACTCAATCTCAGGAAACAAACTGAGGGTTGCTGAGGTGGAGGAGGTAGGAGGGGTGGGGTGGCTGGGGGATGGGCACTGGGGAGGGTACGTGTTGTGGAGAGCACTGGGTGTTGTGTAAGACGGATGAATCTCAGACCTGTACCCCTGAAACAAATAATATATTATATGTTAATTTTTTTAATGTGCAAAAGTGAAAAAAAAAAAAAAAGTCGAAGAAGAAGGAGAAAGGAGAGAAATAGGCCAGAGGATTGTTCATGACTTTACTGAAATTCTTCTTTTTGGGATACTCTTTCTCACCAATTGATAATATTACTAGTAATAGCTATCATATTAAATCTTACTATTTTATTTGCAAATGAATAAATAAATAAATAACCTCATAGACTTGTTCCTGAACAATGGGTAAGGCAGCATTCTGGAAAGCCCTCAGACTGGTCAGAGAGAATTAGGATCTCAGCTCAGGCCACTGTAATCTGAAGCACTTTCTTTTATAATATCAAACACATCCTGAGGGGCCCCGGCGTTGTGTCAGGCTCTAAGGGTATAGGGATGAAATGGACATGATCCCTTCCCTGAGGGCCCTTCCTGACTAGGAGACTTTACCACGTCCCTCCAGGTGTCTGGAAACTGAGGGCCACGGTAGGAAAAGGCACTCAGAATCCCAGGCTCAGATGGAGGACTTCACTCCATTCCCTTTGCCTTGTTCACGTTGCCGGGCCTGTGGCTTAATTTTAGGAACCACCAGTTTGTAGGACCTGGGGACAAGGCTGGAGAGTATCCTATTCAGCCCTCTGATTTTGCAGACTTAGGAACATCTATATAGTAGGATCCGGTGGGTGGGGTGGGGGGAAGGATCTGATAGGGCGCGGTGTCCAGACCTGCCCTTACCAAAAGGGCTTTTTCTGGAAGCTGATAGCAGAGCCTTACCCCAGAAGTGAGGGTACATTACCGTTTGTGGCGAAGTGTGCAGGCTCACACGCAAGGATTCAAATCCTACTTCCAGCTCTGTGACCACAGACACATTGCTGAAACCCTTGAAGCCTCATTTCCTTGTCTATGAAATGGGGACAATAACAGCAGCGATTCACGGGCGTCCACTGGGGATCCAATGAAAAAAAAAATCTGTGTCAAGAACTTAGCACTCTGTACAGTACATTAAAAATGCTCCATGAGTTTTAATTATTTAAGAAAAGCTGTTTCTCAAAATATGCTCCAGTTGGGATTGATTGGCCTTTCTTTCTGCCTCCAAGTACGTGTCAGCTATAAACCTTGCTACTTTTGATATCATCAGTCATTACCAATGGATGAAAAGACCCTTGCTGAAGCTCTTGACTCTCATTTCCCTGAAACTCTAGTGCTTTTTCCTGCATCTCACAGCTTCTGTATCACTACTGCAGGTAAGATGTAATGTTCCAGTTAGCTACTCTTGTGTAACAACAGCTTAAAATGCAACTGTCTATGTTCTGTCTCATGGGTTTATGGGTCCAGAACTTGAGCAGGGCTTGGCTGGGTGGTTCTTTTGCTCCATTTAGTGTTGACAGAGGTTATTTGGTGATGCTGAGTTTTCCCTGGTGCAAATGGCTAGAATTCTGGGCTCAGTTGGGATGGCCAAGTGCTTACACTTAATCTCTTGATGAAGGTGACTTTTAAGGTAGCCAGACTTCTTTTTTTTTTTTTTAAGATTTTATTTATTTATTTGACAGACAGAGATCACAAGTAGGCAGAGAGGCAGGCAGAGAGAGAGACAGAGGAGGAAACAGACTCCCTGCTGAGGAGAGAGCCCGATGCGGGGCTCGATCCCAGGACCCTGGGATCACAACCCGAGCCGAAGGCAGAGGCTTTAACCCACTGAACCACCCAGGCACCCCAAGATAGTCAGACTTCTTACCTGGAGACCAGGGACTGTATGAGCCAGTGGAACAAGGGTATAACTTTGCTTCAGAATTCCCAGGACATCAGTTCTACTATATTCAGCAGGTCAGTCTAATCACTAAAGCCAGATTCAAGAGAAGAAGAATTAGACTCCACTTCTCAGAGATAAGAGTAACAAAGCATTTGCAGCCATATTCAATCTGCCAGAGGTAATGAGAGCCTACAGATCAACACTTTTAATGTAAAAATAGAAACCACTGGGGGAAAAATAAAAGGAAATATCTATGATTGTCTGCCCCCCCCCCCCCGTGGATAGGGAAACTCTAAGCATAAGAGAATTGAAAGAAACCAGTGATGCCAATTTTGATAGAGTTCAAACTTTTGTATTTCAAAAGCATTATAAACAAGACAGAAAATAAAACTCAAGCTATTAAAAGAAAACCTGCTACAACATAGATTAATGTTTCTAAGGTAGAAAATTAATAGAAATAAACAAGAACAAATAAAGCCAATAGAAAATCAGGCAAAGTAAATGAATAGACAATTTCCCCAAACAAGAAATTCACATGACCAAGAAACTCGCGGAAACACATCCACCTCAGTCCAAAAATAGAAATTAAAACCATCATAATATATTTTACAATCTTTTTGACTTTGGATGACCAAAAATACTCTTCTGGATCCTGGCAGAGATGGTGGGGAGACAGATATTTTTCCTGGAAATCAACTTGATAAAATATATCAAAAGCTTTTAAAATGTCATATCCTTTGAACAACTAATTCTGTTTCCAGCAATTTATCCCAAGGAAATAATTATCAGTGTGCACAAAGACTTAGAGACAAAAATATTCACTGCAATATTGTACAAACTAAGAAAAAATGGGAAGAAATCTAACATGAGATTGCTTAAATAAATTATGGTATGTTTGCATAGTGTAATACAATGCTCTCATTGAAAACAATGTAAAATATTCTAGTGACACAAGGACATTTTCAAAATACATTGTTGAAGGAAAAATTTACAGTATGATTCTATTTTTGCTAGAAAAAATATATATTTACATAGAAAACAACTTTGGTACCAGACAAATGTCATTGCTTCTACTATGGCCACTTAAAGGTATAAATCTACTCTTTCAGTATGATGGTCATGGATTGAACTGTGTTTTCATAAGGATATTCAGGTCCTAGCCTCCAGTATCTGTGAATGTGACCTTATTTGGAAATAGAATCTTTGTAGATTGCCAAGTTAAGTTGAGGTCATTAAGGTGGACTGCAATCCAGCATGACTGTGCCCTTATGGGAAGGGGAAACTTGGATACAACCATATACCCACAAGGGGAGTGCCATGAGAAAACCCAGCAGAGATGCTGGTGCTAACAGCAGAAACCAAGGAACGCCAAAGATCCCAGCAAATCATGAGAAGTTAGGGAAGAAGCATGGTATAAATCCTCCACCCAAGCCCTCAGAAGGAACCAATCCCACTGTCATCTTGATCTTGGACTTCAGGCTTGCAGAACTATGAGACAAGGGATTTGATTTCTGTTGGTCACACCCCTGGTTTATGGTACCATAAACCCTGGTTTATGGTACTGCCTTCACAAACGAATAGATTTGTGACCCTCACTACCAGATGAAGCTTCCTGGCCTAAGCTGGTGGTCTTCCTGGACTTGGAATTAGAACAATGAAAGATGGAGCCAGTGAGACTGAAAAATCATACAGACCTCAGAGCAGACATGAGGATCACATGAGAACGAGTGAGTGAGCAAAAGAAAGTGGCCTTTGGAGACAGAAGATTGAAGCAGGTGGACCAATAAAGCAGAGAAGCCCTGGGAGGGAGGTCTTGAGGCCCCCTTGGAGCCAGAGAGGGCAGCTTTGGTGTCTGTTGGAGTTTAGTGCCCTTGAGGCCCCGAGACTGTGTGTCCTGTAGGTTTTTCTGGAGTTCATGGCAGCCTTTGATCAATATTCTTGTGTTGGGGCCAGCTGAAGTGGATTTCCATTGCTTACAACTCGGAGGGCATTGAAATGAACAGTCAGGACAGATCCATAGTAAATGTCAGCACTGGGTATTTCCAGATGATGGTTCTTATTTCATTCTTATTTATTTATTTGTCATAGAGAGAGAAGCGAGAGCAAGCACAGGCAGACAGAGTGGCAGGCAGAGGCAGAGGGAGAAGCAGGCGCCCTGCCAAGCAAGGAGCCCGATGTGGGACTCGATCCCAGGATGCTGGGACCATGACCTGAACCGAAGGCAGCCGCTCAACCAACTGAGCCACCCAGGCGTCCCTTCATTCTTAAGTCTTATTATAGTTTCTTATTTTTCTACAAGGAACCCATATCATGTGTTTCAATTTTAAATTAACCAGATTAATTCATTTATTCATTCACTTGATGTAGTTATTGAAAAACTTCTAGACCTTAAGGATGCAATGAACAAACCCACAAAAATCCGTATCCTTGTGGAGCTAAAGATAAGGAAGATGAGTCAATAAAATATAACTGGTGATAAGGGTTATGGAACAAACAAGGCAGGGGAGGGAGAGGAAATTGCCAGGTTAGGGAAAGACTTTTAATTTTAAATACAGTGATCAGGGAAGGTCTCTCTGAGAAGGGGAGTCTTGAACCAAACCTTGAAAGAGGTGAGAGAGCAGGTCACTGTGTATCTGGAAGAAGAGTGATTTCAGGGGTGAAACCCACAAATACAAAATGTCTGGGGCAGCAACATGCCAGGAGGCTGCAGAGCACAGACCTCCGCAACCCCAGTGAGTGACCCAAGACAGACAAGGTGAAAGTCTCAATGTCTTTTCTGACCTGGCCTAAGAAGCCACATTCCACACCCAGTATTTGCCATATTGTATGGGCCACACAGATCAGCCCTATTCAACAAGGGAGGAAACTAAAACAAGAATGTGAATACCAAGCAGCCATTTTGGAGGCTGGCTACCACAGCTATTCTATTTAAATGATAATTTTGAACATATGCAAAGACTGATGATTTGCCAAGTTCAACCCAACACACTTTACAGGGTTTTTCGAAATATAACTAATTTGAAGTAGCTGGTAATTCTCCAGTTGTGACTTCCAAGGGACCTAATCTATGGTAGTCAATCTTCAATCTGCTAATCTCCTCCTGATTGTCATTTGTTCCCAGAATGAAAGAATCTTTAACAGACATCAAGGTAGCCAGCTTGAGCACAAAGAAATGGAATTTTGGGAAAGGATATGACTTTTCACTTGGAGTTACTTTTAATGTAATTCATCTCCCACATCCAAGACTTCCCATCTCTCAGTTCAAAATGCCAAATTCCTGTGAAAGGGCTTGAACTGGGTGTGGGTCCCACCCCAACCTAGACCAATCACACAGGGGTTGGCGTGGGGGGAGCTGTGGGTACGTGATACAAACTCCACAAGTGAGGACTTACCTTTGTGTAAAATGGAGGCAATTCCCAGAGAAGCACGACACCCCAAAAATATTTTCTATAAAGCTCACAGACATACTGTACTCTGATGGTCACTACTGAGGTTGTAACGTGAGACTGATTTGCTTTTTTGTATTATTGTATGCATGTTTGTTGGTATTCTGACACGAAATTATTTCATTTTTTAATATTTCAATATTCAATTTCATTATTGCATTATTCAATAATGAGTAATTGTTTCATTGTTACACTGAACAAAATCAATAGTCAATCTTTCATATCATTCTAGTATCCAGCTCGAAATTTCTCGACTGTTTCAAGGTGGGTTTGGTTTTTTTTTTAACATTTAAAACATCTTCGTTTTCATTTCTTTTTTTTTAACCTTTTATTTACCTTGACTCACATTTTGCATTTAATTAATTTGACTCATACTCTAATTTTTAGCCTAGCACAGGATGACCCCTCCAGGGGTCACTTTGGAAGGGTGTGGCTTATTTGGGGCTGGCTCAGGATTGGATAGGGGGTGGGTGCTCAGGTATAGCTTGATCTTTTGTAATCTGTGGGACAGTCCTGCACATGCCAGACCCCACGCTTCACACAACTTTCCAATGTCCCGCCACACTTTTATAGAGCTGGAAACTTAAAATCATCCGATCTTTTTTTTTTTAAATTTTTAATTTTTAAGAGATTTTATTTACTTATTTGACAGAGCACAGCAAAGGGAGCAGCAGGCAGAGGGAGAGGGGGAAGTAAACTCCCCACTGAGTAAGAAGCCCAGTGTAGGGCTCCATTCCAGGACCCTGGGATCATGACCTGAGCTGAAGGCAGATGCTTAACCCACTGAGCCACCCAGGCTCAGCCCCTCCTCTGATCTTTAAAATATAATGTTGTACACACAAAACAGATAATCATGTCAAAAAATGGGCAGAAGACATGAACAGACACTTCTCCAATGAAGACATATGAATGGTTATCAGACACATGGAAAAATGTTCATCATCACTAGCCATCAGGGAGAGTCAAATCAAAGCCACATTGAGATATCACCTTATACCAGTTAGAATGGCCAAAATTAACAAGACAGTAAACAACGTGTGTTGGAGAGAATGTGGAGAAAGGGGAACCCTCTTACGCTGTTGGTGGGAATGCAAGTTGGTACAGCCACTTTGGAAAACAGTGTGGAGATTCCTCAGGAAATTAAAAATAGAGCTTCCCTATGACCATGCAATTACAACACTGGGTATTTACCCCAAAGATACAGATGTCGTGAAAAGAAGGGCCATCTGTACCCCAATGTTTATAGCAGCAATGGCCATGGTTGCCAAACTGTGGAAAGAACCAAGATGCCCTTCAACAGATGAATGGATAAGGAAGATGTGGTCCATATACACTGTGGAGTATTATGCCTCCATCAGAAAGGATGAATACCCAACTTTTGTAGCAACATGGACGGGACTGGAAGAGATTATGCTGAGTGAAATAAGTCAAGCAGAGAGAGTCAATTATCATATGGTTTCACTTATTTGTGGAGCATAAGAAATAACACGGAGGACATGGGGAGATGGAGAGGAGAAGGGAGTTGAGGGAAATTGGAAGGGGAGGTGAACCATGAAAGACTATGGAATCTGAAAAACAATCTGAGGGTTTTGAAGGGGCAGAGGGTGGGAGGTTGGGGGAACCAGGTGGTAGGTATGAGGACACGTATTGCATAGAGCACTGGTCATGGTACATAAACAATGAATTCTGGAACCATGGAAAGAAATTTTTAAAATTAAAAATAAATAAATAAAATGTAAAGTTTTACATGTAAACAGAAGGGCTTTTTAAAATGGATTTTTGTATACATTCAGTGTACACTAAGAATGGAACTGCTAGACAGATTACAGGAAGATTGAACTTCACCGGGCTCAGTGCTTTTCCAGGGGTTGTCCAGTGTTTTGCTAAGTCACATTCCTGACAGCCATGTGCTTGTGGTAACTGAGTCTCTGACAGCCTGTACTAGCCTCCATCCGTAGCAGTCCTGATGCGGTGATTTTACTTGTAGGGTCCGTTTCATTGTCTTCCGGTGCTGGCCTCTATGTAAGTGTCCGCCAGCCCCTCATTATGGCCAAACTGGACACCGATGTCTCCAGCTGCATTTCCCTTAGGGTAACGTCCCGACATCCAGGTTTGGAGGGGGTCAGGACAAGAGGTGAGCATGCATTTCCCAAGCTCCCTGACATTCATTCAGGGGGCAAGGAATGTCCCTGTGGGTCACAACAGAAGCAGAACCAGCTGGGGCTTACCTAGGAAGAAACATTTAGTTGCCTCCCTCCCACCCTCCCTGCCACCCACTGCCACCTGCCACCACCACAGCTGCCCCAACCCCCCCCCCCATCATCACCACCTACCTTCAGAACAAAACTGCACTGCACTGGCTCCAGGGTCAACTTCTGTCTCTCCAGGCACTTCCACTCTGCCTGTCATTGGGCCTGGCATCTCAACGAGCATTGACGCAGGCATTAATGTCCCCATTTCACAGGTAAGGAAACTGAGACCCGGTTTCCACAATGTGGAAAAGACCCAGAAAAATTCTCCAAGAACCCTCACCTCCTTTCAGGAAGGGCTGGGTGGTCCTTTTCAAGTTCAGGCAGAAACAGGCCTTCTCTCTGTTCATTGCCTTTGTCCCTTTTTATGCCTGGGCAGGCTTGGAGGAAAAGAGGGGCTGGGAGGAGTTCTGGCCAGATGGCAGGGTAATAAATGACTCTGATTTAATAATCTGCTGCTCTCCTCTTAATTAAAAGGCTTTTCCCTAAATGACTTGCTGATCACCCAAGAGCATGCGCTGCTTGGGTGAGGTCTGGGGGCGCCAAGGGAAATCTAAACTGAGAGAAGGAGCTGGTGGGCCAGCTTCGGGGGCTCCCTTCCTCATCAGGTCTCAAACATATTCCATCTAATCACAGAGCAGTGAGGAACGAATTCTTCTTTGGGGTCTGGACTGGCCTGGAAGCTGACTTAGCCATAGGGTTTTTTAATTTCTAGAGCCAGATATTTTATCTAACATATACCTTGGCACTCAGGTTCCCCAAAGCCCTTTCTGGCCTTGGGGGTTGGTCAGATGACCTATGGCCAATTTTGCATAGTAATGTTACTTACACCCTTGCTCTACGGGGTAGTGCCGGGAGGAGTTGGGGTGCCCATCGTTCCAAGCACTGTCTACATCTTCAGCTGCAATCAGATGACATTGTTTAATAAGCCCCCTATTTCGTCTGTACAATTATAACCTATAAGTCCCGGTGACTAAAATCTGCTTTACAGCAATTATCGTTCAGCAGCATGCTTTCAAAGCCTTGTATGTAATTAGAACATGGTATTGATAAACTGTTAGCTAAAGATTTAGACTTTGAGATTGCTCATGAGGGATTGGTATAGTTAACATTGATACTGCCCTCCCCTCAACTTAAACTGTAGTTGAGAAACTGAGATGTCAGATTAAATCGAAGCCCACATAACACCCATGACCAAGAGACTCTGGCCATCACTTACTGCTTTAGATTTGTTCAAAGGACCCCAAAGATCATGCTATTCCAGAAACTAGCCTGTCACACTGGAACTCTTTTAAAACATATTTAATTTAGGGGCACCTGGGTGGTTCAGTCTGTTAAGCATCTGCTTTCGGCTCGGTTTATAATCTCAGGGTCCTGGGATCGAGCCCCACGTCGGGCTTCTCCTCTCCCTCTGTCCCCCACCCCAGTTCATATTTTAAAAAACAAAACACATTTAATTAACCACATTTTCTTTTTAAAAAAATATTTACTTATTTATTTAACAGAGAGAGACAGCAAGAGAGGGAACACAAGCAGAGAGAGTGGGAGAGGGAGAAGCAGACTCCCTGCTGAGCAAGGAGCCCAAGGCAGGGCTCGATCCCAAGACCCTAGAATCATGACCGGAGCTGAAGGCAGACACTTAATGACTGAGTCACCCAGGTGCCCCTAGTTAACCACATTTTCCTCAGCATTTGTGATTTTGTCATATTGGATCATGCTTGTAACTAGCACCCCCCCCCCTTTATTCTTGGAGGTCAAAGCCCTACTTATTCTTCAAAGGCCAGTTCAGACAGCACTGCATCCATTTTGCCTTCTTGGTCCTGCCCTGGCTCTGCCGCCCCCAGGGTTCTAGGGGAGAAGCTCTTTCCTTATCATGTCTCTGACATGCCTCTTCTTTCTTCCCCTAGACTTTAAGCTCCTTGAGACAACCTTTTTCTTTTCAATGTTTGCATTCCACCTACAGACACAAATAAAACAGAGTTACAGGTTTCATTTCATTCACCAGCTTCTATGTTATCAGTACCACACTATTTCCATTACTGTAGCTTCATTGTGTATTGTAATTAATAACAATGGAATAGTAATTTACTTCCATTGATCATTTACTATGTTCTCTGCAATGGGCTTAAAGGCTTTATATTATCTCATTTAATGGTGATAGGCAGTCTCTCAGATAGGTACAATGATCTCCATTTCACAGAGGAGGAAACTGAACTACAAAGAAATTAACTTGCTTCAAAACAAATGCAACAAGCAAAGCACAGAACTGTGTAGAGCCTATTACCACTTAAATATAAAAGGAAGGAGGGATAATTATGTTTTTCCTCAAGGGTGCACAAAATATACCCAGAAAAATAGGCAAGATATGGCCAATGTTTTTTGTTGGTTGGGAAGGGAATGGGGTGGTTGAGACAGGGATGCGGGCAGAAGCAGAGTCAAATTTTGGAGGCACCGAAGTGCATACAATTTGGGCAAGGGAAGCTTTTAAAGAAAAAATAATGCAGGGTGATGAATACAGAAAAATTGGTGTAGGTCTCAGAAGGGGCCTATGCAAACAGGGGTCCCTGAAGCCAAAGCTTCTATAGTTTCACGTTCAATCCACCTCCAGCCAGAAGAGATACCTTTCCCTGTATGGCCTTTTGCATGTTGGACTTTGAATCATGTGACTGTACTGCCTATCCCAAACGTATATAGTTATTTTAGTATATGTGCTGCCGAAGCGAGCACAGTTCTCTACTATATAGTTATTTTAATTAATATTTTAAAATGCCATCTCTCCAACTGACAGTGTGAAACGGGCCCTTTAAATTTTTCAAAAAGCAAATAACTGTTTCATTTATTTACAAGCAGAGAAGGATGTGTTTGCAGCAAGCTGGAGGGCGTGCTGAGAAGGACTTCTGGAGCTGTTGAATGCAAGTAGGGTAGCGGAAGACAGGGATTTGCTCTCATCGTTTAAGAAGTAGAGGCTTGTCCGGAAGCCTAAAATCCTTGAGTGTGTAACACACACAACACTGGACGACACATAATTTGCTGTACAAGTAGGGCCCAGAAGAGAGTCCTGATCTTTCAGAAGCTGACAAAGGAAAAATAAAATAAAAACTAAAATAATATTGAACTGATGGCTAAGAGCTGATTTTCCGAAAACAAGTGCTGGAGGACCAAGGAAGTGAGTGGCTGGATGCTAAAGCTCTTTCCCAAATGGATCTGATAGGCCGTGGTTTTCTAGGGCTGCATCTAGGAGTAGGAGGTCCTTAAAGTACACCAGGTAGAAAACACTCATTCTCTTAGCCACTCAATTAGGATAATTCACCTTCATGATGAATGGCGCCGCTCGTTCTCTCTGATTTAGTCTGTGCAGGCCCCCATCGAGTGCAAATACAGATGGTTCTGTTTGCAGCAGAGAGGACCCTGTGTCCTCCCCATCCCGATGCCTGAACCCGCAGTTGCGCGCATGCTCCGCGGAAGGAAAGGGTAGGAAGCCCCTCGGGTCAACAGAACATAAGGTAGCTAGCAGTTCTTTTCCATTTACCTTTCTCCTGTGGGCAGAACAGACCTGAACTTGCAGAGAATTCGGAGTGGATGCCCAGGAGAGTCTTCTGACAGTAAGAACTGAAATACTGGGATAAGGAAAGGAAGGCTTTCCCCCCAACCCATAGGCACGCCGCACGCCGGGTAGTTATTTAGATGTCCTCTTGGTTACTGTGGAGACAGGATACAGCCGCCAAGGCCTGTTAAATTTCCCCCTACTCTTGAACTTCCTCAACAGTCGAATGACGTTTTGTATGATGTTTTGTTTGGGTCAGGAGTGGGTCACCCTTTCTTTTCTATTGAAGCAGAGGAGGCAATAGATATGACCCTGGAAGTAAAACAAACAAATGAGAGTGGAGACTAGGGGAAAGGACCATGAAGTGTTTCGCTTATACTCCCTGAGAACTGAAAACCGGGAAGCAATTCAACACATACACGGAAATACGGAAAATAAGCTTTGGTTCATGCTGTGGGCAGACTGGACACGGGGTGAGAGGAGCAGGAAGAATAAGAAGTAAATAAATGGGACATAAAACGAAAAAGAAAGAATTAGGAAGAGAGGAACATATACAAGGAGACACACGATGTAAAAAGAGACCCAGATAGAGGGACAGGTGTGCCCAGGGGGACAGGTTAACATGATAGGGCTGGCCAGTTTTCATGGACTCTTCCTCGCCCCCTTGTGGCCTTCAGGGATAGTGCGCCACGCCAATGACAATCCAATGTTCAACTTACACTCCCCGTAGAAGCAAATGGGGTGGCATCACATGAGCAATTTCCGATGGAGAGCTCAGACTATACCCAGAGTAGAATACTGAGCAGGTGCTGGTGGATGACCCCTTCGTTGTAGGATCCAAGAAGGAGGAGCATAGCGAACGAACGGTAGTAAGTAGGGCATCTGAGACAGTTGTCACCTCAGTGTTACTGGTGTCCTTGAAGAAGCTGCTTTGCTTGTCTTTGACCCCATTTTCCATGAATAATCATGGAAAAAAAGGAAAGGTTCCAATTCGTACTTTGGCAATGAAGCTTCAGAAAAAAAAAAACAGCAGTCCCTAAGAGAGTTCCATATAGTACTCTGATTTTCTAAGCCACTTTCATATGTCTTGCTGCCAGTGGGAGGTGAGCAATGGAGCCCTGAGTGTGGGTGTGTTCTGGCCTCAGACATTCAGGCTCCTGGAGGAGAGACGGTGCTGGAGCCTCCCTCCGGCAGCTTTCCAAAATGAGCATCCAGCCAGGCCAGCATCATCCCTTCCCTGGACCCCTGCCATGGCTTCTGAAAAGGCCTTCCTGTTGGCACTCTTGCCTTCCTCCAGGGCACGCTCCACTCAGAGGCAGGAGCGATCGTCTCAAGACACACATTGGATCACACCATTGCAGCATGGAGCCTTCTGGGTCTCCTTACTGTTACCCCAGCAAAATCCAAACTTCTCAGTGTGGGCCTGCAGGACCCTGAAGTTCTCTGGCCTACTTGCCTCTCAAGCCCACTTCTCTCACACTGTCCGCAGCCACACTGGCCTTCATTTAGCTCTGCAAACGTACGCAGCTCTCTTGTCTGGGTGGACTGGTACTGGCCATTGCCTCTGGTTCAGAATCCTCCTTGCTCCAATATCTACAAAGCTGCTCCTCTCCTTCAGTCTCAAGGTTAATGCCTGCCGCCCCCGCCCCCCCCATCCCCAGGAGGCCTTTTCTAACCAAATGGTTCACTCTTTAGTCTCTGCTCGAATCCTCTGTTTAGGTCCTTCAGGCCCCCTTTTTTTCTTTCTTTCTTGTCCGCATAGGTTTTATGGAGAAAGGGTGACATATTCAGGTTCTTCTTCACTGTTGCAACCCCAGTGCCTTTGCACTGTATGTGGCCCCTAGAAGGTCCTTGAATTGTTGTTAAATGAATATATGAATGGATGGATAAATAAAGCAGAGTTTGGGATTTTGGAGAAGCGGAAAAAGTGAAATTTTACAGGTCTAAAAAAACTGGATGAGGGTGTTGAGGGGGATGATTTTGGCAAAGGATATACAAAGCCATCCTAGGCAGAAAATGTGCCAGATTTGAGAGAGAAGCTTGTGAAGTAATCACAGCCACCAAGACCAAACAGTTAGAGAAATTAAGATGCTTGGAGAATACTCACACCAAAATATGGAATGCACAGCATAGAAATAATCCTGGAGTTTCTGTCTTCATCATACATTTCAAGTTTTGGGGGAGAGGAGATCTAGGGAAAGGCAGACCCACGAGAGAGAAAAACTGAACTGTCAGACTCAGAGCAATTAAGTCCATCAGAACGGAACAACCGCTAAGGAAGGTGAATTTCTTGGCTTATAAACCTTCACATTGCTCCTCTGTGCTTTGGATATGTAAATGCCTTTGCCAACTGGCAGCACTGGAGGAGGGAACAGCCTCCTTATCCACCCAAAGTCTTGCATCTGCTCCAGAATCTTATCTGGTGTAATTAACTTGAGCGATGACATGCCCTTGAGGAGGCTGTCAAAGGTCTCTCCCCAAAGAGCTGTCAGGCTCTCTGAGGGGGGGTGGGGTCAGAAACAGAGGGAAGTGGGAAGCCCACCACCTATGTCACTAGCATGTAAGCTCCAGGGAGAAGGACCTTAACCTGTTGTAGGTTCCCACACATACTATCAGGCAAGAGCAAGTATGCAACAGCTGTGTAATTAGTGTCTAGAAAGAGCCCCACACTGGGACCGAGGTTTCCTTTCTATGCTGGCCTCTGCCTGGTCTGTGACATGCAAGCTAACTTCTCTCGTGCATTTTTACAACACACAAATGCGGATCTGACCTCTATTTCCTCCCCTAGGAAACTATATAGGCTCTCTAGTCCCTTCTAGCTTTAAAATTTGATGTATCAATATTGCTGTAAATCATCTGTGTATCAATGTGTATCTGTCCGTAGCTCAACTAAACCTGACTGATAACATGAGTGGACTGCTCGTATGGTTGTCAGATAAAATACAAGACACCCAGTCAAATTTCAATTTCAGATAAACAACCAAAAAATTTTTTCAAGATTTTTATTTATTTATTTGACACAGAGAGAGAGAGATCACAAGTAGGCGGAGAGGCAGACAGAGGCAGAGAGAGAGGAGGAGGAGGAAGCAGGCTACCCATTGAGCAGAGAGCCTGATGCAGGGCTCGATCCCAGGACCCTGGGATCATGACCCGAGCCAAAGGCAGAGGCTTTAACCCACTGAGCCACCCAGGTGCCCCAACAAATACTTTTTTAGTATAAGTAGGCCCATGCAATATTTAAGACAAACATTTAGGACCTTGGCTAAATCTGACAATTTTAACTATTTGTCTTCTATCCTCCAGATGTTGTAAACTTTTGGAGAGATGGTAATAGACCTTACTCATCTTTGGAATCTCTTACAATGGTGTCTGCCAGATTTTTGGATTTCACAGACGAAACATGATAGGATTTTCTTTCAGGGGAAAACAATTTTTTATTTTGGTAAGTAAAAGTATTTATAACCATCATGACTTTACTAAAGAAAACCAGGTAAACATGAAAAAGTGACACAAACTTTCAAATCATTTTAAAAAATTACGTATAATTATGTAATTATATAAATCATTTAAAAAACTTAACTTTACAAAATACTCATTACATTGTCCTTTTGTGTGTGTTTGTGCGTGTGTGCGTGCATTTCTAAGGCAACCAGGCGATGCTTCCAGTTTGCGCTGCCCAGCTGCCCCGTGTTTGGGAACTTCAGCTGTGTAGTGTTTGCCTGAAGGCCTGGCATCACTTTTTGACTTTTCTACTTCAGCTGCCCAGGAGAGTGAGTTCAGTTATAGTTCAGCTGTCTCAGCTATCCTCTCTTCTCCCTCCGTCCCCTGACTCGTGTGCTGTCCTCCAGGCCTTCAAACTTCTAGGAGGGAATTTTCAATCTAAGTTGGCTTAAAAACCTGAACTATGGGGGAGGGGGACCTTGCCTATAGTAAGGCCTCAACAAATAATGCTGTTGGCAAAGCAGATGTAAATATTAAGTGGTACCTGATCATACCACTTTCTGAAGATGATTTTTCTTTTTCTTTCTTTCTTTTTTTTTACTGAATTCTTTTCTTTTTTTTTTAAGATTTTATTTATTTATTGGACAGACAGAGATCACAAGTAGGCAGAGAGGCAGGCAGAGAGAGAGGGGGGAAAGCAGGCTCCCCGCAGAGCAGAAAGCCTGATGCGGGGCTTGATCCCAGGACCTTGGGATCATGACCTGAGCCGAAGGCAGAGGCTTCAACCCACTGAGCCAGGCAGGCGCCCCTTTTTTACTGAATTCTTATTTTAATTTCCCATTCTTAGGATTTTAGAAAGTTAGGAGTTAGAAATGTAATCGGAACTCCCAATGCTAGACCTACTGAACTGGGGACTTAGAGGGATAAGATCCATAAAATCTGGGATCTGAGTTCCCCTGGTCCACATGCCCTCTTAGTAGGTATCAAAGGGCAATCTGTGGGGCGCCTGGGTGGCTCAGTGGATTAAGCCGCTGCCTTTGGCTCAGGTCATGATCTCAGTGTCCTGGGATCGAGCCCCGCATCGGGCTCTTTGCTCAGCGGGAGCCTGCTTTTCTCTCTCTCTGCCTGACTCTCTGCCTACTTGTGATTTCTCTCTCTGTCAAATAAATAAATAAAATCTTTAAAAAAAAAAAAAAAGGGCAATCTGTCGTTTTCCAGGAGAGAAGACTGAGCATAAGAGAGTGAAGTCACTGTTATATAAACGGGGGCAGACATGGGTGAAAAGCATAGCACCCAACCTTCTTAGCAAATTAATGGACTCTGTTGGGGGGACTGGAAGGGCAGGGAAAAGTGTTCATTAGTTTCTGTTCATCTGTATAATAGAAAGTTCATGCTGGGTGTAGAGAAATGAAAGACCAAGAAGATTTACCTCGAATAAGAGCAACATCCATCTGGCATCTGTTTTGGGATTTTTGCGGTTCACTAAGCATTTCTCTTGTCTTGTTTTGATCCCCAGCACAAGATTCGGCAAGGAGGTGGTGTTTTCTACCTTAACTTTGCAGAGGAGAAAATGAAGGCACAGTCACCGTGCTTATGTGGCCATAGAAGAGGTAGAGTGAGACTGGCCCACTTTCTAGGACTTAGAGCCACTCAAGTGGGCGAAGACAGGCCAATGTCTTTATAAGTTCAAAAAAAAAATTTTTATATGTTCCAAAAATGATGTTGTGTTTCAAAAGTCAGACAAGTTCTATATGAGTATTATAAGAAAATCCAAATCATTCAGGAAAATATAGGTTAAAAAGAAGAGTGAGTTTTGATGTTTCCTTTCCAGACATTTTTCTATGAGTTTACATGCTTTTATAGTTAAAACAGCCTCCTTTCCTCCCTCCCTTCCTTCCCTCCTTTTTTTTTTTTTAAGATTTTATTTATTTATTTGACAGACATGGATCACAAATAGGCGGGGGGTGGGGGGGGTAGGCTCCCCGCTGAGCAGAGAGCCCAATGCGGGACTCCATCCCAGGACCCTGAGATCATGACCTGAGCGGAAGGCAGTGGCTTAACCCACTGAGCCACCCAGGTGCTCCCCTTACCTCCTTTTTTTGAATAGCTCAATATATACACATTGTTGTACTTTGTCTTTCTTAAAATTATGTCTTGGCCATTTTTCCAAATCCTTAAACAGAGATCTACCTTTTTGTTTTTAAGTGAGCCATGTTTGAAAACTGAATAGCAACATTCATGTACACTGACAATAAAGAAATATTATATTTACCACCAATACGTAATAACTGAGTTGATTGTGAGAAAAGGGGTATTGATGTTCAGAAATGGGGTAAACTGACTCTTAACAATGTCAGTTTAGTAATTTCCCCTGAAGAGTGGGGACTTCAGAATCACAATCACAGCTAGCCTAGCAGAGCCTTGAAAAAAGTTAGCAAAGAGTTGTCTTAGTTTTCCCACCTATAAAATGGGAATACTAAGAACACACGTTCCATAAGGTCATCGTGAGGATTAAAAAAGAAAATTTACATTAAATGGTCAGCACAACAACCGACGAAAACAAATGGTGATTGACGCCGCCAAAGCTCCTCGTCCGGGAAGGTCAGGTAGGAGTTGGACAACGGGTGGGGCTTAAACGGCGAGGTGATCAATACCTAGAACTGATGCTCCAGGAGATTTTTTTTTTTTTTTTTTAAGAGCTACCAAATCAACCGGCGCCTGGGTGGCTCAGTGGGTTAAGAGCTACCAAATCAATGTCTGGGATGCCCCTTGGGACAGCTGTGACCCCGAGACTCCAGCTTTGGAAACCTCAACTTTCCAGGCTTTCAAGATGTGGTGTTTGGCTAAACCTTTGTGGAAACAAAGACTACAATTCCCAGGCTGCATCACTAGAGCCCCGCTCCGCCCCGCTCACGTGGTTGCGTATCGCCTAATCATCTTCAGGCTCTTGCCCGAAACTACAGCTCCCAGAAGACCTTGCAGCATCGGTCCCGCTCTCCCGGCTCGTCACTCCCACTTTGCGAAGCGTAATTGCGGCCGCGTTGCTCATTGGGAAGCGTAGTTCTGCGGTGACCGGGCCCCTCCCCCTCCGGGCCCAGGCGCCGCAGTAAGGCGGACGAGCTGGCGGCGCTGGAATACCTGCCGTTAACCGCGCACCCGGAAGGGTAACCTGGCTGGGGAGGGGTCTGGAGACGCTCCTGGGGTCGGGGTGGCCGGCAACGTGATTCGAGTTCCACGCCTGTATGGGTGAGAAGGCGGACGAGACCAAATGCCAGCCAGGAAGAGGGAGTGGGCCAAGGGGACGGGTGAATCCAAGTGGAGATAATGGGGGTGGGAGTGGGGCGTGGCGCTCCCTTATGGCCTCGCCTGTCCGAGGCGCGCGCGCGCGCCCAATCCGGTGGAGCAGGGCTGCGGGCAAAGGGAGGCGGTGGGCAGTCTGGGTGGTGGGCTGTCTTTAGGGTTTGGGGCCGACTAGTGAGATTTCTTCATCCTCAGGGCCTCACCTCCCCTAGCTCCTGGAGGCGGTGCATCCGGCCTTGGGTCTGGGGAGTTTGGGGGTGTAGGGGAGCCCTGGTTGGAAAGTTAGGAGTGTGTTACCCAGGGAGCCTAAGTGCTTCAGCTCTGCCCCAGGAACAAAGCCTTTCCCAGATCCTTCCTTATGGGTGGTTGGAGGAAGTGAGAGGTCTCTGGAGGTACCCCAGAGAGGTACCATGGACACTCCATATGGTTTGGAGCTCTTCCCAAAGGGAGTCTTCAGCAGCAAGAATAGCTTTGAACCCTCTCGGTCTCAACAGTGCTGCTGGAGTCATCCCCATGTCATCATTGTAAGCATTACATGGCAGTAGGTTGGATGGAGGCTCAGTCTGAACCAAGCCAGAGAAATTGGGGTCCAGCTCCTTGGTTCTAGAATATTGTAAAAGATTGTATGGTTCATAGAGAAATATCCGGAGTAAATTAATTGAAAAAAAAAATCAGGATACAAAACAATGTGTGTGTATATGTATGTGTGTATATATATATATATGTATGTGTATATATACACACATACATATACAATGTACATTTATATTTATACATATACACATATATAATATACATATAATGTACATAATGATCCTTTTTTGTGATAAATACTCATATCTCCTAAATATGGGGCATGTATCTTTGGATATTAATAGGAAAAACAGAATAAATTAAACCACCAACAGTGCTTCTTGATGGGTGGTGAGATTACAGATTAATTTAACTCTTTTTTGTACATCTTTTTGTGGCATCTGAGTTTCCACAATGAGCATGCACTACTTTTTTTTCCCCTCATTTTTCCAAAAAGTCACGGTTGCTTCACAATGGTGCATTTTGAAGGGGAGGCAGTAAGGCTCACTGCTTTGTGGCTTGCACCTGCCACCTGCAGCTTGGTTTCCCAGAAATGATAACAGGATTGAATTAAAAGGGTGAATTTAGTGTGCAGTTTACATGAAGCTAATGTTTCTTTCCTTCTTCCAGCTTGGCAGGAGTCTGTTAGCAAGTGTCTCACCATGGTATGTGGTTGTTTCGGTCTATGTCAGTCTAATCCATTACTGCTTCTGGTTTCAGATGTCATCCTTCTCATCTGATAGATGAGGTTGCACTGCCTAACTTCCTTGGGGTCTGCTCACTCACATTGGCTGGGGGATGAGGGGGAGAATAATACTACAGCTAAAATACCTGCTTAGTTTTGCATTCCATCTCACCTTGCTCTTTGCTTTTTGTCAGGGTCTTTGTTTTAATATATGCTACTTACTGTCCCTGTGTGTTGGGGGGGGCGGTATGTGTGTGTCTGTGTTCAGTTATAAAAGAAACCTTTCACATATCCCTTGATTGTGCAAATTGTGCATTTCCTAGAGGAAAGCTTTTTAAAATCAAGGTAGGAGCATGAAAAATAAATATATTTAATGTTTATTTCAATATTGTTTTTCCTTTCTCAGCTTCTGCCAAGTTTCTGATTAAAGACTGACGTCCCCGCATAAGCATTTCCCTGTTAAAATGTCCCTGCCTCTTACAGAGGAGCAGAGGAAAAAAATTGAAGAGAACCGGCAAAAGGCTCTGGCCCGGAGAGCTGAGAAACTATTAGCAGAAAAGCATCAGAGCGCAGGCTCTGGCTCCTCCATTGCCACCAACTCTCCCCAGTCCAAGCAGGGCCCTCTCTCAAACTTCCCCAGGGATCCTTCTAAGCCAGAGAACCATGGTGTCATTTTCAGGCAACAGAATCTCAGCAGTTCATCTGATGGTGACCAAAGACCTCCTAATTCCCATAGTTTTCATCTAAGCACTCCAGAGCAGGCAAAGGGGATCTGGAAGAGGCAAGATGTGCCCACAGCCTGCCCGAGCCGCAGTCCATCAGGTCAAATGACTCACACTGCTATCTCTCCTCCCTCCGCACAAGGTCCTCCAGAGGGCCCCAGCCAACAAATGTTGGGTGGTCCATTAGGTAAAGGTCATCCTCCAGCTTCACAGGAGATCAAATCCACACCCGTTGCTCACACAACTCAGGAGCCTTTGTCCAAAGCCAAGAGTTTCCAGAAGACACTAGCTTCTTTCTTTGGACAGCCACCCAGGGATTCACCCAAGGCAGTGAGGCCCTCCACCTCGGGGCAGAACAGTTCTGACACCAACTGCGGTTCAGGGAGTGTGACACCTGGGATAGAAGGAAGGCACCCGCAGAAACTGGGGGCCTCACACCACAAAGCAGGAAGCTCCCAGGAGGGAAGGTGCATAAGAAGCGGCGATCGCTTCCAGGTGAAGATCGGGTACAATGCCGAGCTCATCACAGTTTTTAAGCGTCTCCCCAGCAGAAGTTACGGTAATGAGGCTTCCGTCTTGTTCTTCACATGGTTTTTGGTTTTTTTTTTTCTTTTTTCTATTTTTAGAGTCTCTTTTAATCTAACAGTTTCTCATAAATATGAAGAGAGTGCATTGGCACATTCTGTCCGTCCAGTTGTTGAAATTTTTGTTTTAGCTCATGTTTCCTTTTGTAATAGACGTTCCTTCCAACAGCTGCCAAACTTGGGGGCTGCCGCTTGGCCATATGGAGAAGGGATGAATATTTACTGGGAGGCCAGTTCCCCCCGGGTGCTTTGTTTGTGTTGTAGCACTTAAGCATAACAACAGTTTTTTGAGATAAGTAAATGTTAATTCCATTTTCAAGGCAATAGGGCTGGCTCAGTAAGGTGAAATAAGACGCTTGAGTTGGTTCCTATTGGAAGGGCAGAGCCAGGCTGTGCTATCTCTACAACAGCCCAGAGGGCCTGCTCTTTGTTCGGTGTGCCTGGCTACACTGGGTCCCAGAGAACTTGGATTCTGGTCCCACCTCTGTCTTCTGCCCCCTTAGGCGAGGCCATAAGGTTCCAGGGCCTGATGCGTTGCACTATGTGGAGTTAATAGCCCCGTCCTTATTTGTATTTGCTCTTTGTCCCCCACAGGGAATCTGTACAACCGTAGTGGCTCTCCATTGACTGTTTTTCGAACCGAGCACTCATTCATTCATTAAACCAGCTTTTACTGAATGTCTCAGTACAACTCAGAATGACAGTCATCAACCCCATTATGGGCAACTAAGTACTTCTGTTTCATTTCAGATCCTGCCACCAAGACGTGGAACTTCAGCATGACCGACTATGGTGCCCTAAGTAAGTAGGCACGTCCTTGCCCTGCATGCAGGGAAATCCTGGTATTGGGCGGCCCCTAGAGCAGCAGATGTAGTCTGGCTTATGGTTTAGATGGCGTTTAGGGCACTACCCCAGTGCCCTTCTCACTCACGGCCAGCCTACTGAGGCAACTCCCTGGGTGAAGGTCACTGTATTAACCAAAGCCAGCACTTACTGGAGCCACTCTGCCGGGTTGTTCTAAGCCCCTCATACAGGCATACCTCGGAGACATGGTGGGTTTGTTTATAGACCCCCACAACAAAGCAGGTAGCACAGCAGAGTGACTCAGATGACTTTTGGTTTCCCAGTGCATATAAAAGTTACGTTTACATTATACCGTAGTCTGTGAAGTGTGCAGTAGCATTATGTCTGAAAAAACAGTGTACAAACCTTAATTTAGAAATTGGTTGCTCAAATGTTACAACCATCACCTGAGCCTTTGGCAAGTTGTAATCACTCATCCCAGATCACCATAGCAAATGGAATAATAATGCAAGAGTTTGAAAGACCACAAGAATTACTAAAATGTGACATAAAGACAGGAAGGGAGCAAATGCTTTCGGGCAGGTGGTGCCAATAGCCCTGCTCCGTGCAGGGTCGCCACGGACCTTCAGCGGGTAAAGATCTGCGACACGTGACACGGCACAGAGCAGTAAAATGAGGCATGGCCTTATACACTAACCCTTCTACCTCTCACAACACCCGTTTTACAGATGGGGAAACGGAGGCCCGGAAAGGGTAGGTAGCTAAAATGGGGTCACACAGCTAGTGAGGCATACACCTGGGATACAGACCCAGGCAGCCTGACCTCCGAGCGCACATTCCCACGGGGCTCCTGGCTCCAGCCATGACCACCCTGACAGGACTGCTCAGCGGACAACCACGTCCTCACAGCCCTCTGCACAGTAGGGACAAGGGGTTGCCCGGGCAGGCGCCAGTGGGCCCCTTTAACCCAATGCAGTCAGCCGTCGGAGCTCTCGAGGGGCACCCCTCCATCTTCCCAGATTTTGTTGACTCTTAAACGAAGGTTTCCGTCAGCCCTTGGAGCCTGGAGCCTCTTCCTCTGCCAACACATCAGCCCTGCGTGTTCGGGCCTCCCGTTTTCTGCCTCTCCTCCCGCAGCCATTTCACTCCTCTCTCTTTCCCCACCCAGTTCAGACAGGGGAGAGGTGAAGATGCAGGACCGGGAGGTCACTTCTTTGCAGGTGTGGGGCCTTGGGTGGGAGTCTCTGGAGTCGCCAGCACAGCTTCTGGGGGCAGGGGAGGGGCAGCCCCCTGCACAATTCCCTGTGTCTCTCCGTGGCATCCACTGCTTTAAATGTGTGGCATCGGGTGGTGTCCCTTGCTTGGTAGTTGCTAGTGACCTTTTGCGGGGGAGGGGGGTGACACTCCCTTACTGTTATTTTAATCCCTGTGTTAGGTGCTGGGAGGGGGAGGGCCTGTACTCCCGATTAAGACTGCAGGTTTCAACACCTGCGTTTCTATTTTTGCTCATTTTAAGCCAGTGATTTCCACGACCGTGGTTTTTGTTTGTATTATCGTCTTTCTACTCCTGTACTCACATTGCATGGGGACTTGGATAACTTCTGGTTTTACAGGTTGATTTTGGTTTTCCTTGTGGCATGGCTGCTTTTCATAATGCCCTACATCTTTTTTAAAAACCGGTTATTGGGCACAGAATTCTCTGTATAGCTTTCAGATGAATGTTACTGATTATGAATTAGTTAGCTCATTTGTGTCCTTATCAGCATTTCGCACACTTGACTTGCTGTCTACCGAGATGTCCCTTAAACACTGGTGCAATGGTTGTGGGTTCTGCATATATCCCTGTTCTTTTTTCCCCTCTGTTGAAGTATAGCTGACACACGGTGTTACATTTGCTGCAGGTGTACAACATGGGGATTCCACAACACTGTGTTGGTCTGTGATCAGCACAAAGGTAGCTCCCCTCTGTCCTTGTTTAATTTTCAGATAGGTTTATTGTGTGCCTTCCTAGTAGGTTATCCTTTTTATCCGTGTAATCAGTGTAATGTGTAAAGACTGTCAGTCTTTCTGTCATTTTGCTTTCGGCATACCTGTGGATTTTGCCTTTTTAACCCTCCTGTACATACATTGTAGAACATGTGGAAAGTATATCGTCTTGCAAAGAACAACAACAACTACTCCCCCATAATTTCCTTACTTAGTTAACCACTATTATTATTTGATTTTCTCCTTCCAGCCTTTGTTCTGTGTGTTATAATATACACACTTTATCTACATGATATGATTTTTATCTTGCTGTTTTTTACTTTTTATCTTACTGTTTTTACTAGTGTTCCAGCAGAAGCATTTTTAATGGCTAATTCCAAGTAATGGCAATACAGGTATCCTCTATCAGATACTTTGAGCCCCAAGAAAATGATTTCATACTGTTGAACTAATATTGGTTTTTGTATTTTTGTAACTTTTTGCTAAAAAAATTAATGGTTGTATAACATTCCATGGTATAAATATGTCATAAATGGCTTCAGTCATTTCCTTTTTGCTTCACTTACCTTTGCTCCCGGTTTGCGTAGGATTAAAGTTTCAAGGAGTAACTTTCTCCATAGATCTCTGTATTTTCAGTTGTTAGTTTGGGCAGATTCCTGGAAATGGAATCATTAGGATCACTGTTTAAGACTCTTGTTCCAGATTACTAAATTGTCTTTAAAGGTTTTATTCCCAGGTAGCAATGCAGAGAACTGGTGGTGGTGGTTGTTGTTTTTTAATCTTGCACATTTGATGAATAAAAATGACTTTTTATTTCTCTGATTATTTGTGAAGCTGAACATTTTTCCAGGTGTTTGTTGCTCATGTGCCCCTCTCTTCTGAGTTCATGACATCTCGGTCTTCTTGCATTTTGTGGTCTTAGTATTTTCTCAAGTGCTGGCTCTCCTCAGATTTCTTGCAGAAGTCTCGATTCGGTAGTTTTGCATTTCAATTCCCATTTCTTTGTTGGTTTAGACAGTTTAGTTTTACCTCATCAAATTGACTAATCTGACAGTGCAACCCATAACAGATAGAATCGGGCTCAAACTGCATTTATGGGCTGATGGTTCTGTGTCTCTTTCCCTGGCTCTCCAAGCAAGAGCAGCGGTGACCTGGGGGTTGGGTTCCGGGACTGATTCCCGGGCCGTTGGCTTCAGTAGCTTCTCTGACCCAGCAGCATCAATTACCCATTGAGTTTGCACATCTTGGAGCCCCTCCTTCTCCTGTCATTTCTGAGTTGCAGGTTTTGTAACTTGAACACTTGGGGAGCAAACATTACATTCAGTAAAGACTGGACGTCCTGATGCCCCAGCGAAAGCTCACTTGCAGGCCTTCCTGATCGAACTGTGTTTCTTCCCTCCCTGTGTGGAAGTCAGCCACCTTGTCACATCTCTCCTTTTCTTCTGCAGTGAAAGCAGCCCAGAGTCTCCCCACGGTCACCCTGCAGCCTTTGGAAGGGGCCGAGGACAACAGGGAGTCACCCTCCACTTCTGGGGTAGCCCAGACCTGCCTGCCTTTAGCTCCCTCGCTGGCCTTTGTCAAAGGGCAATGCGTGCTCATCTCCCGGGTCCGCTTCGAGGCAGACATCGGCTACTCCGAAGACCTAATCGCACTGTTTAAGCAGATGGAGTCCAGAAATTACGGCAAGTAATTGGCTCTTGCCTTATTCCTAGGCTACATGATGGTCTGTGATCTCTGGGCAGGTTATTTCTCTCTCTGTTTGAATGTTCGGAAATGACTGTTGTCCCTTAAGAGAGCTTGAAACACAGGCATATGCCATAAAAATAAATGCCCTTGAGTAGACTGAGTCCATGGTTGTCAGATTTGAGCATGCATTCAAACTGCTTGGGGGGCTTGCTAAAGCAGATTGCCGAGACCCGATGAGACCCACTCCCAGCGCGATCGCTGGTGCCTGGTACCCACCCAGAGATGCTGACTGAATTCATTTGCGTGGCCAGAATCGAACACCACTGGCCCAAGCAGAGCAGTTCTGCTTTATTTTTTGTGTGGCTCTTTAGAAAGTGCCCGGTCAGAATCAGGATCTGAAGTTGTTTTGAGATTTGGAGCTGCTGGGTCTCCGCATCTTGGGCCGCGTCACTACAAAACCACATGGCTTGTATGGCTCACTGATCTTCCATCCTTGAGGTGGTTTTAGTCTTTTCCTTAGGTAAGTAGGAATCAGACCCTTAACACCTCCTGTTTCGGAGACCTGTGTTCAGGCAGTGTCGGGGGGGCAGCTCTCTAGAATTACTTGCTCTGTGAGCTGTCCTCCGGGTTTGGGGCTCTTTCAGGAGGAGGGCGATGCCTGCTATTACATTTGTGTTAACTCCCAAGGGCAGCCTGCTGATAGGATTTAAGGGAGAGAGGCCGGGGCCTGGCCTGAGTCATGAGACAGGCCTCAGGCACGAGAGCCAGCGTTCTCTGCCTCCCCTGCTCCCTTGGGATTTTGGCTTCAGTGTGGGGTCGGTCACCCTTACAGGCCAGTGCAGATGGCCTGTGTGCATTCTCCAAGTGGGACCTTTGAAGTCACACTCCTGATGTGGCCTGCTCTGCTGGGAATGTGAATGACTAAAATATCTACCCCTAGTCCCTCCCAACTCAGATATGCAGAAACTGTGACTGGATTTTTTTTTTTTTTTGGCCATAGCTACTCTTTAAAGACTTTCCCGTTTGTTCTTCTGCCCCTGGTCAGGATCAGGCTGTTGTCAGGAGGAGCCTCCCATGCAGTTCCCACGTCAGGAGTCATCTGTGTGCCTTCGATCTGTCAGATTATATCCCAGCTACCTTGCTTTTTTCCCTGACACCAACTTGCTGTATTTGTGCTGCTTGGTCCTTTACCACCTTGTCCTCTCAGTGGTCATGCAGAGAAGACTCAATGTCTTCGGTCCAGAAGGCCTTTATCTGGTGGAAGCTGTCATGATTTTCTCAGGAGGTAGATCAATAAGAAAACTCTAGAGGAACTTAGCCGGTGCTGGGGACTGAGATGCTTGCCTGTCTTGGTCAGTATCGGATGTAGTGTGTGCTACATGATATGCATCAGCAGAGGGTTTCCTACTAATAACAACAATAATAATTTATAATGGCCAGCTTGCTTCTGAGGGCTCACTGTTTACCAGATACATGTTCATAAGTGTGTTAATTGTTTATTTTTTTGAAGGGGAGGTGTAGAGGGAGAAAGAGAATCTTAACCTACTGAGCCACCCAGGTGCCCCATCATAAACATTTTTTTTTTTAAGATTTTACTTATTTGACACAGAGAGAGAGAGATCACAAGCAGGCAGAGAAGCTGACAGAGAGAGAGGAGGAAGCAGGCTCCCTGCTGAGCAGAGAGCCCAATTTGGGGCTTGATCCCAGGACCCTGAGATCATGACCTGAACCGAAGGCAGAGGCTTAACCCACTGAGCCACCCAGGCGCCCCCATCATAAACATTTTGAGGCAGGGGCTCTAATGTCCTGATTTTTGAGGTGTGGGCACTGAGGCCCAGAGAAGGTACATAATTTGCCCAAGGTCACACAGCTAGGAAATGGCAGAGCTGAGATTTGAATGTTGGCTATTTGTCCTCTCTGACAATGTGCTGCTTGTTTCTGTGTAAAATAAAGCTAATAATGGTGCCCAGCTCTTGGGGTCATGAGGAGCAGAGGAATGGCACCTGTGAGTCTCTTGACACTATGCCTAGCTTAAAGTAAGCACTGAATAAGTGTAAGCTACTATTATTACCCCCATCTTGGAAATGGAGGGCATTTCTGACTTTCCGGGCCATCCCTGGTCACGGATCCCTGTAGGTCCCCGTAGGACCCTCTGTCACTCCCTTAACAGCACAGTATTGTTGGGGTGTCTGCTTGTCTTTTCTCCCCGAATTCTGTGGCAGCCTTGAGGGCAGGTACTCTCCGTTTCTATATCCCCAGTGCCAGGCCCAGGACTAGCCACAGAGGCCTAAATTACTGGAGATTTCTAGAACCGGGGAATGAATGACGCATCAGGAGGGTACAGGGTGTCACACTTGCTTTTTTCCTGTCATTGCAGATGTCAAGACCAGGAAGTGGAACTTTCTCTTGGAAGAGCACAACAAACTAAGTGAGTTGCCTGCCTTGCTTTTTTTATATCATGCTGCGTTAAGCTTTCATCATCGGCCTTAAGTTTAACGTATTTTAGAGGAAGACCGCCCCCCCCCGGCCCTGACTTCCCGCCTTTGGTAATTTCACATGCTCGTGTGCAGGACAAGTGAGGGGGAAGATGTTTCCAGGCAGCCGAGAGGGTGGCTTTCCAGCTGCGCACAGACGCAGAACCCCCTCTTCCATCAAGAGTGTGGCTGTACGCATCAAATTCCTAAGGCCCGTGAGACAAGTATTAGTTGGGTACTTGGGCATCAGACATGAACTCAGTTTGCTAGTGTAGGTAGGAGCCACTGTAGATTCCCCCTAAGAACAGGCTCTCGGTTTACTTTAGAACCAGATGACCAGGGAGGGTCAGAGAGTCTGCGTGGTTATGGGCTTTGGAATAGGCCTGGGCGCACACGCATTTAATGAGCACTTTGGAGACTGACCAAGGAAGGGGTGTGTGTACGGGTGTCAGTACAGGAAGCAGAAGCCAGTTGGGGCACACCGTTCGTCTCTGTGCTCTGCACGGGCGGGGCCGTAAATTCTAGTGTGCCTGAGAGAGGGGAACGTGGGCACAGCTCTGCCTGTCCCGGAACACCCATCTGTCACCCATCTACCAAGCTGTCACATGCCCACAATGGGTCCGCAACTGGCACAACTTATGTTCCTCTTGCTTGGACCCCTGAGGACTCGTTGGGCCTCCCAGGCAGTTCTGGTCCCAGTCAGGTCCAGAGACACAAGCTTCAGCCGAGGAGCTCCAGGTCGTTGCCCATCTTGCCCAGCAGGCCAGGGCTGTCGGCAAGAGGGAAGAGCTGGGTTTCTTCCCTCGGTCTCCTCGTGTGATTTACAAGGTGAAACCGGGCAGATGATTAAACATTCTGGGTTCCCTCGTCCTTCCCGTGAAAGAAGGGGTCTCCAATCCGTATCTGCCCTACGGACAGAAATTCAGTATAAGGGAAGTGCCTTTGAGTCCTTGCAGAGAGACTTGGTGCAGACTCAGGGTTCAGTTTGAATGCAATGAGATCCTTATTTAGTATCAGCAAAGGCTAGCGGCGGCAGAGACGATGCCTGACGCGCCGAGAACCCGTGGCCCTGCTGTTTGGAACTTGTGATTTGCAGCGAACTCGTTGGCCAGACCTGAATTATTGATGAGCAATGGGCCTGAGTGTTTTCTTCTTGACCCCTTGTTTTTCAACCACAGAAAGACATATAAATATGTGAGCCATAAAGACTGACTTTTGTGGACCAACATGTGAAGCAGGATATGGACAGTGTTAGCAGAGGATTGTAACGAAAAACCATGGCTTACGACTCACATGACGTTATATAATGATGGGTCCACATCTTGTGTGGGCCATAGACTTTGGAAGGTCTGAGGGAAATGATGGATTCTTCACCCAGAAATATGCACATAATGGCCACACACAAAATTTTGCCTTTTATATTAAGGACTCTATGGGTCTGGAGTTAGGAGTTCTAGAATTAGGGCTCAGATTGCTGTTTTACGTGTTGGCCTGTCAATATAGTGTTTTATAGAAAAGAAGATGGATTCTTTCCACTTCGTAGAGTGTGAAAAGCTTGAACTCAGAGAGAGAAGCCTGTAGTTTTCCCTTCCAGGAGCATTGCAGGGTCACAATAAAGTCCGTGATGGAAATCAGGCCACACGGGTGATCTTGACTTTGTAATGTGACCCATTTGGAAACATAGAAGCCAGACCTGGGAACAAAAGGCTGAGGATATGAGGCACTGCCCAGTGACCCAGCCTAGTCCCGATACCACTGCTCACAGACCGTAAACCTCGGGGGCCCCACGACCCTCCCCTCACCCTGGGTCTTGTTCCTGACCCTGAGCTAGTGAGTGTGTGCCTCTGAAACTCATTAAGAAATGACAATAAGACCCCCTGAGCATATGAATGATGTGGTGATGATTATTTCCTCCAGACATAATCATCTAAGTGAGCTGCCTAGCTGGCTTATTTTATATCAGCAAGGTATATCTAAGGCAAATCTAAGAGTTTCCCTCCTCCCTCTTTTCTCACCGACTTGAGGCCATTTGCCCACAGTGAGATTGGCAAACGGCCTTTTGTTTTCCCCGGGCTGTCACAGTCCAGAAGGGCTCTGCATCCCCCTCACTGGTCTGGTCTTGTCAGCTGCTATTTGAAAACATGAGCATCTCTCTGCTGTGTGGCTCCCTAGCATTCTGCCAAAGAGCTGTTTCACAGAAACGATTTCTAGATGACTCATGAAGCCAGACAGCACACTCCTGTCATCTTCCAGCACCTGGAAAGGACATCCGTGAGCTGGGGGGCGGTCTCAGAAACACAGCCGCGCGGCTGAACTGGCGGCACAGGGTTCGGGAGGCAGGAGCTGGCGGGAGACAGAGCGGAGGTTGCTTTTTCCTCCTGAACGGCTGGAAGAACATAATGCTCGCCGAGCTCCACATTTCGCACCAGCCGGATCGTCAGGCCTTTTCTAAGCTTCCATCAGGTGTGTGAGTGCTGGCGATCAGCAGGATTAAAATGAAAATGGTTTCTGAAAGCACATGCGGTGCTCGGTCTCCCGAAGTGTGCAGAAGTCAGCATGTTCAAATTGAATTCAGAGGCATAAAATGTATTTCTCCATCAGTATGGGAAGTCTTTTTTATATGAAAGCCACCAGCCTCACCTAATTTCTTACCGTGATGATTTTGTTCACCCAAAGCATTTCCAGAAATAGCTGGTATATACATTTAGCAAAAAATGGAAGTGGATTTAAATATATTGAGAATACAGAGAGACTTAAGGTAGTGGTAGATGGCCCGGCCCTCCATGTTCAGATCAGTATTTGCTATGGTAGCCAGCTGATGGTATGGCAGAGAACTTGAATATGTTGTGAGCATATTACATATTTATGTATATTACATATATATATACATATAGCACATTACAACATAATTAGGAAAACACATAGCTATATGGAGTACAAAACCAACAACCGTAGAGTTTTGAATAATATTGGAGAAGAGTGAAATATACCCAGTTTCTTATTTGGTTCCTTTTACCAAGTTCCTGGAAACAGCCCCTTGGAGGATGACAGTGACTCCCAGGGTTCCCACTTAAAGGTAAAGGATGAAGAGAGTCGAAGATCTGCAGACAGTAGTTACTCTCCCAGGTAGATTTTCCAAAGGACAGTGGTAAAAGGGAAGGATATCTCGAAAGCCACCACCCATAAGACAGTGGGCTGTAGTCGATAGGTAGTAATTCTACCACTAGGGATGTCTAGGCCTGTCATCTTTAATTTTTAACTTACCTCTTTCCTCCCCCCAGAATTATCTGTTTTATTTGTATCTCTGGTTTATTCTTTCTCTGTTTCTCTATTAAATAAAGGGGCTTTTTTTTTTTCCTTTCTTAATTTTAAAATCAGATGAGGCTAAATTCCTTCAAAAAGCAAAATCATTGAAATTAATTTGCTTTCATTTCATGAGGATCCCAAGTAATTTTTCCCTTGAGGTAATGGGTCCAACTGGAAGGAGAGAGTTCCCCCCTCTCCAGAGGAACCACTGGAACCACTCTGGAACCACTCACTTGGAAGGGAGGTAAAAACCCCTAAATACAAGCTTTAATTAAAGAGTGAGAGTAATGATCACTCCCAGTAATAGTTGAGACTCTGAGCTTAGCAGAGCTTGGTGAGTTATTTCTGTGAAGATAATAAAGACTTGAGGCTTTGTAGGCTCTGTGTTCTCCCATGTGCTCAAGTCAGCCACTGCGGCAAGCCTGCAGCCATAGATGCTCCATAAGCAAATCGTCATGGCCGTGTTCCCGTCACACTTTGTTTACAAAAGCAGGCAGTGGGCTGGTTTGGCCCACAGGTCTTAGCTTGCCAACACCTGCTTTCGAGGGCGGGTGGGGTGCTGTCAGGTTACCTCCAGACCAAGGGACTTGCCAGCTGCTTCACCGCTGACGTCACTGCTCAAACTCCCCTCTCTCAAGGGGAGATCTGCGTTCTCTTAGGGAAAGGGTCACCAGGGTGCAAGGCCACTTGTATTTTTATCACTCGGTGGGCTTTGGCATTGCTATAGTTGTCTGTAAATAGCCCTCCTATCCTCCTGATCTTTGTTGGAAACACCTAACAGCTGCTCTGAACAGGGCACAGCGCACTTCCTTGCCTGTTGGCAGCAGGTAACGTCGAGTTCTCATGTTCTGAAACATCAAGACCCAAAGAAAACATGAAGAGAATGGAAGCAAGACAAGATTTATTCATTCTATACCTTGCCCTTTTTGTATGGGTCTTTCGGGACTGATTTTTAAGAATGTGGGACCTTACTTATTTGAATGGGAATACTAAAATAATTTCTTTTAAGTTACTTTAGGTCAAAGAAGAATCAGTCACAGAAACATTTTGCAATTCTTCCCAGCATCCGTGTAGTGTAAGGCAGGCGAGAATTCTACCACTGAACCACCCATGCCCGTGTAGTGTAAGGAATCAGTCTGGCGGGAGACAGAGCGGAGGTTGATTGCCCTCTTATTTGCAGGAACTAGGAGTAGAGAGGGAGCTTTAGGTCTCTAGGCGTATGTACTTGCTCAGGATATGACTGTCAGCCCTCGGTGTTCTCTCCAGTTACAGTTTTGAGAAGGTGACACACGGCAGAATTCCAGTCACTGAGCTCTATCTCAGAGCCCCTTCACGGTCCTTCGCTCTCATGGTCCTTAACCTCCAAGTCACACACCTCTGTCCTCCTTCCTAGTCCAGAGCGTGCGCTGCCTTCCGCAAGTTCAGCTGGACCCTCTGCCCAAGACACTCACCCTGGCATTCGCATCGCAGCTAGAGAAGACGTCTCCCTGCCTCACAGAACCCATCCCTGAGGCAGACCTTTCTGGAGTGGACCCCAAGCTCGTGTCCAATCTGCTGCCCTTCCAGAGAGCGGGAGTCAAGTAGGTTCTTGGGTCTTCCTCTCTCCTGGACTTCGTGACTCACACAAACTGGGTTCAGATGCTCCTCCCTCTTTTAAGAACACTCACCTTGCGTGCACATCTGGAAGCATCTAGGCACTGCGCAACCAGGTGTGCTGTAAGCAAAGCCTGATTACAACCATTTATTTCAAATTCCATGAGTTAATCAGGACTCTAGATCGCAGGTGTGCAGAAACCCAACTCAGCCGCCACCAGACCGGTGCCTAATCTGAAAGGGAGCGACCCCAGCTAGGCTTCCAAGAGGGCGAATTCAAAAGACTTCAGCCGCCACCAGACCGGTGCCTAATCTGAAAGGGAGCGACCCCAGCTAGGCTTCTAGAATTCAAAAGACTAGAAACCCAACTCAAAACGGGTTCAAGAAAAGAGATTTTTCAGTGTGCGTAGTAGAAAACCAAGGGTCTCCAGAGATCTCATCAAAACTCTCTGTCCCACTCTCAGTTTGGCTCTCTCCTGTTTGCTTTGTTCTTAGCCAGGTGCTCCTCAGGTGTGGCGGCTAGGGCACAGCAACCCAGTGGAAGCTCTCTTTCCTGATGGCCCGACACTGAAGGGCCTGGAATCCGGTGCCCATGCCAGGACCAGTCACTGGGGACTGGGGAGTCTTACTGGTGAGATTGGATGACAGGCCCATCCCTGGAGCCAGCTGGTAGGGCCCCAGTCCCCAAGTTACTTGGACTGAGAGTGGAAGGTGTTGGTTTTCCAAAAGAAAGTCAGGGTGTTCTTATTATAGACAGAAAAGAAGATAAGCCCACATCGTGACCTGTCCTGTTTTCCAGAGCTTCTTGGGAGAAGCCAAATGACAGGTTTGAACTTGCCTTCTAGTAAAAACACTGAAGGCCAAGGAGAGGAAAGAGATGGTAAGAGCTTCATCTGTCATTCAGCAGTGTGGCTGGGGATGTAAGCCAGGATAAGGAAAGTAAGTCCTTGTGGACCTGGTGAACAAAGACAGCCTGCCCACAGGCAGCCTGCTCATGAGGTTTTGGTAAAAGCTTGACCACTGTCTTAGAGTTTTGTTCTGAGGTTTGGGCAGTCACACCTGCATTCCCGTGGTCCCAGCTCTGTTCACACCCTTTCCCTGGGTTTCCCTCCCAATTCCATCTATCTCAGATAACTCGCTTTGCACAACTTCATCTTGCTTGAGAGGTTGCCCACCCCCAGCCATGGGCAGCCTCTGTCTCTGGTGCCCAAGCTCCTCTGGGCCCCATTAGAGATCCTGGGCCCATGTGGTACATGCTGCCTTGCCAGTTAAGCCGTAACCACCGCCAAGAGGCTCTGTGTGGAGCCCCCAGGCCTGATGTGAGCTTGAACCAGAGCCCGGCCAGCACTTCCGTCTTTTCCCTTGTGGTACTTACAGCCTTTCTTCGAAACTTCCAGTTAAATCCAGATATTAACTGTCATCCTTTAAAGACGAAGATTTGGGTGTTAAAGAACAAGGTCTGGCAGTTCCAAATTGGTCTTGTAAGAGCTACAAGGAAAACACCCTTAAATTTATGTAGTAAAGTCTCTAAGATCTAGATCAGGTTCCTGTAACGTCTAAAACGTCCCTTTGAGCAAATGAGTGAGGTGAGACCCAGCATGACAGTCATGTGCCCAGAGTCACTGAGCTTCCAAGAGTGGAACTGGAGCTGAAAACCACGTTAAGTAATGATGAGCACAGCCCCTGTGGTCCTCCAACTGCCCTGTCAGAAATGTTCAGCTTGTTTCTCTGTTAGGCAGGCATTTCCTTTGTTCTTTTTTGTCCACTTTGTTCCTTAGTTGGGCTACTTCAAAGCAGGAAAAAAGGAAAGACCACAAAATTCAAGGGTCTGTTCTGCTTTGAGAATGCCTGGATGGACAAACCACAGGGACGAAGCCAGTGGCCGAAGCAGAGGGCACTCAGGTGTGTTGCCTAGGTGCCCCCCCTCCGCCCTGGCGGTCAGTTCTGTAAACTAAAAAGTGAGGTAAAAAATGAATCCCCCATCTGTGTGGCAAATCAATCCTGGAGATAGCCGAGAAGATTTAACCAAAGCACATGTGCCGAGAAGAGGCTGGGCCTGTCTGAGAGGTGAGGTGGCCCCACTCTGAGCTCACTTCCTTGCCACTGAAGTCATGTGGTGGTCACAGCCGGCGGTGCAGAGGGGCTGCTACCTGCCCTGGTGGGCCGTCGTGGTCGCTGGGGGTCAGAGCAGTGCTGTGACGTGATGGATGTCATCCGCCGAGCCTAGGAGACGGCTCCCGTCCCCCGCAGACACGCTGCTCATTTTGCTGCCTCTGCTGAGCGGGCGCTGGCTTTCGGAGGGCGGACAGCTCAGAGAGGCCCCTGCAGCTCCTGTCAGCCCTGCTTCTGCTGATCAGAAGGGGCAACACTTGCTGCCTTGGTGGTGTGAGGAGGAAAGAAAAAGGCCTCATCAACTGGCTTATTCTTGGGTTTCTGGGCGAATGATCAGTTTTTGAGAAATTGAGATGGAAGAGGTGCTGGTGTTTGGAGCAGGAGACCAGACATCTGGCACTTGGGATCTTTTCCCTTTTCACTGATTCATCCATGAGTCAAGCAAGTCCTTTTTAGCCTTCATCTTGATTGTTTTTCTTTCTGTGGGGTAGTAGTTAGAAGAGAAACACTTCCCAGCATGTACGATGGTGCCAGGCCCTGTAGTCGGTGTCCTAAACATGAACTCCGTTAAACCCTGACCACGGTCTCTGGGGCAGGCCCTTTTATTCCCATCGCATGGCTGAGGCACTGAGGCACCAGGAGCTGAGGTAACCTGCGGGAAGGCACCCAGCTGTGAAGCGGTGGAGCTGGGATGCCCCCCCAGGCCACTCAGGCTCCCAGAGAGTGGAAGAAGGTGCCCTTCTTCACAAAGCGTCAGCAAGAGTTGTCATGCTGGAGGGCTGAGGGGCCCCAGCAGCTGCTGGCGGAGGAGAAGCTGCTGAGGCTGGTGCTCTCTGGTAGGCGGACACCCTGGTGCTGTCCTTCCCTCCGCCTCTCTTCGGCAGCGCCCTCTGTCTTTGCCAGCTCCTTCCCTTTGCCTCTGTGCATAAATGCCCTCTCTGACCTTGAGAAAGTCTGCTTTTGATGCCACTTTCCTTTCTAGGCATACCTCTCATGCGAACAAGGCCATCCCTCCTGGCCCCTGTTTAGGGGCTGCTTCCGAATCTCCTCTCTCACTCCCCCAGGTCTTGCCTGCACTGGGCTGAGGGGCCCACCTCTCAGAAGCTCCCTCCCTTGGCTTGCTTGACCCATTTGCCTCTAGAGCCTCTCTCTACCTTTTGACTGCTATTCCACGTTGTTCCTATTTGGACTCTTGAATATTTTTTTACTGTCATGCTGGCCCCTGCTGGCTCCTGTCTGCCCTTTCCCGGGGAGCAGGGCCCGTGCTGCGGACTGCAGTGGCCCACACCAAGTGGTATTGCTTTACGTGGTGGCATGATGGCGGGTTAACCCCTGACGGATGCGCCATGCCCCTGTCCTTCCCTCGTCTGCTTTCAGTTTTGCCATAGCGAAGAGAGGCCGCCTGCTGCTGGCTGATGACATGGGCCTGGGGAAGACCATCCAAGCCATCTGTATCGCAGCCTTTTACCGGAAGGAGTGGCCGCTCCTGGTGGTGGTCCCGTCCTCTGTGCGCTTCACCTGGGAGCAGGTCAGCCCCCCTTGTGTTGTGATTTTAACCAGAAAGTGTCCTCAGTGTTGAAGCAGTCAACTAACACTTTGGGGACAGGGCCTGGGGGGGGCTTTAGAAGATCCTGTGTCAGCTGAAGGAGGAAGGGAGAGGAGGTGGCCTTCAGAGGCCAGACTCTTGGTTTTCTGAACTAGAATCAGGTTATGCCCTTAGGGAAGAAAGCAGAGGGGTTAGGAGCTCAGACTTGCCTCTGCCTGGCAGCAGGTGCTTCCTGAGCACCTCTCTTGTCCCTGCTGCTCCCCCTGCTTGCCAGTACCACACAGAAGTTTCATAATGGCTGCCTCCTTTACGTCCCTCGATCCCATAGCAGCTGTGTGAACTTGGATGCAGTCGGTATCAACCCCGTTTGTAGATGACAAAACTGAGTCTCACGAGGTGAAGCAGCAGGCTCACTGATAGTCGGACCTTGAAGGGGCATCTCCTGAGTTGTTGGCTCAGGTTTTGTGCACCTGGAGAAGGTGGCGTGGGCAGGATGGTCACGGTCAGCCGGTGCCGTTAGAGCTGGAGAACCCGATGTGGACACCGCGTGAGCACTCGGCCGTGAGCTTTGTCTTCCATGAATCCAGGGATCAGAGGGCATCTGTGAAATGAACACCCAGAGAAGCAAACCTAGTGGAGAAAGGAGACCTAATTCATCGTCCGTAGCTTTTCCCAGCTCTCTGCTCTTTATGACAGCCGTCCACTTCCTCACACGTTGGCTTCTTACTAAGCTCCCCCATGAGCCACTCGTGGAGAAGGGGCAAATGTCAGACGTGCCCTTCCAGCTGAAGAGAAAGCAAAACTTTAAAAATGTGCATCACAGCAATACCTCTTTTTTTTTCTGTCCTTGTAACCTGAATTCCAACACTGCCTCTAGAAATGAGTAGTTCAACACATATTTATTTGATGTGGTTAGGTTCCCACAGCACCCTCAAAAATTCTCAAAAAAAAAGAAAAAGAATCAGTCAGTTACTTAGAGCAGGATCAAAACTGGAGGAAGAACTAGCCCTTAACATCACCATAGTGTCAGCCCAGGGACCTAGCCACTGACATGCAGGTACCTGGTGGCCTTCCATTGTCTCCAGGCACTGGCTTGGGCGAGGGATGGCAAGATTGCAGGAGAGCAGGTGATAAATATTTTATTTTAATTTTTTTTTAATTTTTTCAATTTATTTATTTTCAGAAAAACTGTGTTCATTATTTTTTCATCACACCCAGTGCTCCATGCAATCCATGCCCTCTATAATACCCACCACCTGGTACCCCAACCTCCCACCCCCCCCTCCACTTCAAACCCCTCAGGTTGTTTTTCAGAGTCCATAGTCTCTCATGATTCACCTCCCCTTCCAATTTACCCCAACTCCCTTATCCTCTCTAACACCCCTTGTCCTCCATGAAATTTTTATGCTCCACAAATAAGTGAAACCATATGATAATTGACTCTCTCTGCTTGACTTATTTGTCATTATCAGTGTCTTTGGTATATACCAGCATCTGCTAAAAATTCCTTTATAAAATTCCTCCTAAAGCTGGTGCAGCCACTCAGCCACTCTGGAAGATAGTATGGAGGTTCTCAGAAAGTTCAAAACAGAGTTACCCTACAACCCAGTAATCACACTACGGGGTATTTACCCTAAAGATACAAACGTAGTGATCTGAAGGGGCACATGCACCCAAATGTTTATAGCAGCAATGTCCACAACAGCCAAACTATGGAAAGAATCTAGATATCCATCAACAGATGAGTGGTTAAAGAAGATATGGTATATATACACAATGGAATATTATGCAGCCATCAAAAAATCTTGCCATTTGCAGCAATGTGGATGGAACTAGAGGGTATTATGCTGAGTGAAATAAGTCAGTCAGAGAAAGACAGTTATCATGTGATCTCTGTGATAGGAATTTGAGAGGCAAGGTGGGGGAGTCATGGGGGGGTTAAGGAGGGAACAAATGAAACAAGATGGGATCAGGAGGGAGACAAACCATAAGAGACACTTAATCGCATGAAATAAACTGAGGGTTGCTGGGGGCGGGGGGATAGGGATATGGTGGCTGGGTTATGGACATTGGGGAGTGTATAAGCTATGGTGAGTGCTGTGAAATGTGTAAGCCTGATGATTCACAGACCTCTATCCCTGGGGCTAATAATACATTATATGTTAATTAAAAAATAATTAAAATAAAATTTCTTCTAGAAAGAGTCCATTCTTGCGCTGCAGAAACTTGCCATCTAGTTGGATATTCGAGGTCTGAAATCCACAGACAGCACAGTGACTGCTAACAAGTGCTTCCTTACCAAAGGCAGGCCGTGTGGTGTTAGTGGAACGTGAAGGAGTGGATGAGTGGGAGGGCAGTGGAGGTGATTGTTAAATTTATGGGCCTAAGGGTGCCAGCAAATACAAGGGCCTGTGGAGAGAAAGGCGCCGAGTTCGTTTTTCGGGAAGCGTTAGCATTGTCTACTGAGAGGGCTGCTCATGGGTGGGCTGGGGTCCCAGCTGGCAGCTGCCGGCCAGATCCCCGAGGGTTCCTTCTCCCCTGTCGTCCCCAGGCCTTCCTTCAGTGGCTGCCGTCTCTGAGCCCGGACTGCATCAACGTCGTGGTGACTGGCAAGGATCGCCTGACGGCTGGCTTGGTCAACATTGTCAGTTTCGACCTTCTGAGCAAGTTAGAAAAACAGCTAAAAACCCCCTTTAAAGTTGTCATCATTGTAAGTGACTTGGCAGAGTCTTTAAGCACTTTATCTCTGGGGAAACTTTCTTCTTAAAAGCTCCGAGAACTTTCATGTCTGTGCTCTCCTGGAGCTTCTCGCTGTTTCTAGGAGAATAGAAATCACTGTCTTTATCTTGTGGGAAACTGGCATTTTACTCTTCTCAAATAGCAGTTCTCAACCCTGGCTACATATTAGGATCTCCTGGGGAGCACTTTAAAAGTGTCATATATTTACTAGGCCTGAGCTGGGGGGTTGCAGCCCATCTCCCTGCCAGGAGGTCATGGATAGAGGCCAGCTTGGGGCCCTGGGCCCTCGGCCTGCATACTAGGGGCGACTGCCTTCATCTGGTGGCCTCTCTTGTCCCAGTGTCTCAGATCAAATAGTAAGTTTTTTTCAAGCCAAAAAAGATACTCCCTCCATCCCCCGTTAAAAAAAGTACAGCTGACCCTTGAACAACATAGGTTTGAACTGCGTGGGTCTGCTCATAGGCAAATTTTTTTCAATAAATACAGCACAGTACGGTAAATGTATTTTCTATGTTTTTTTATTTTTTTATTTTTTATTTATTTATTTACTTTTTTTAGATTTTATGTATTTGACACAGAGAGATCACAAGTAGGCAGAGAGGCAGGCAGAGATAGAGAGAGAGGGAAGCAGGCTCCCTGCTGAGCAGAGAGCCCGATGCGGGACTCGATCCCAGGACCCTGAGATCATGACCTGAGCTGAAGGCAGCAGCTTAACCCACTGAGCCACCCAGGCGCCCCTCTTATGTTTTTTTAAAATCTTTTTTTCTCTAGCTTTATTGGAAAAATACAGTAAGTAATCATATAACATACAAAATATGTGCTAATTGTGCATGTTATCAGTAAGGCTTCTGGATGAGAAGTTAAGTTTTGGGGGAGTCCGAAATACATGCTGACTTTCTACTGCAGGAGGCAGGGGTTAGCAGCCCTAACCCCTGCGCTGTCCAAGGGCCAGCTGAAATTTCCACAGGTTTTTGGTCTGTTTTTTTCTTAAGTAGGCTTTACTCAAGTTCTGCTCTCAGATGAGATTGTGTCTCTTTCAGTCAGCTGGTTTTCCTGCTTTTCATTCCTCAAGTCCTCTCTGAGGAAAGTCTAGAAAGGCCTGGAGCCAGCCATTTGGCAGAACTCTGTGTATTCACGGGGCTCAAAAATAAAGATGAGGAAAAGGCGTGCAGCTCCCACCTCGAGAGCAGCTCACCGTTGACGGACGTTCTGGGCCCCAGAGCACAGTGGAGGATTTTCAGAAGTTTACCTTTGTTTTTCCTCTCGGCAAAATGGGAATCCACTGCCTCCAGATGATATGTAATGTTCTTCTTTATTCAAACCTGTGAATTTTAAAAACCCCTGGTACTTTCTTTCTCTTAAAAATAGAATTCTCTGCTGACAGTGGCTTCCCAAATCCTGAGGCTCAGAATGTGTAGTGCATGTCTTATCTAGAAGGAGGGGAAGGAATGCGTTTTTAGGAGGCCCAGAAAAGTCAACAAGGTTGCGGTAGAGCCTGTGGGTTTCTCAGCACGGGGCTGGCTGTCGGGGAGGCTCGTTCATCCGTGGGTTCGGCCAACACTGAGCACCAGCTTCGCACTGAGGATGTGGAGGGAGGAAAGTCGGCCCCGTTCTCCAAGATACCACAGTCCAGTAGACAGACTGACTCGCGCGCAGAGCATTAGTATACATTTTAGTGCCCAAGTCTTGTGGGAGCTCAGAAGAGGGACGAAGGCACAGTTACTGTCCTCGGGGATCTGCTGTCATTTGGACATAAGAGCCACACTATGTTCCTAGCCTAAGCAAACTTAAATGTCTGTGTGTTTTCACAGCTGTAAGGTAATGAGTCTTTGGGGAAGTTGTTTCTGGTTTGGCATAAATTCAGCTGTGGCTCTGAGAGTATGTCCACATACACATGAAATGCAGACCTTTAAAGCAGTATTCTGGGATGGCAGTGATGGTTCTCGAGTGTGTAGGAAGAATCATGCCCTCATTTCTTTTTTTTTTTTTTTTTTTTAAGATTTTATGTATTTATTTGACAGAAAGAGATCACAAGTAGGCAGAGAGGCAGGGAGAGAGAGAGAGGAAGAAGCAGGCTTTCGGCTAAGCAGAGACCCCTACCCCCCCGATGTGGAGCTCGATCCCAGGACCCTGAGATCATGACCTGAGCCGAAGGCAGGGGCCTTTACCCACTGAGCCACCCAGGCGCCCCAGTGCCTTCATTTCTTACGTGTTCTTCTGTGTCAGGTACTTTACGCATAATTGCCCCTCTTCCCTGAGGCCCCTGAGGCAGACACTGTGTCCTTTTCACCACCGATGGAACTGACCGTGAGAGTGCTCACGTGATTTGCCCACAGGCATGAGGCCAGCAAGATGGGTCATCACTGATCAGAGCCGGACTGCATGGTGTGTCTGGCTCAACACTTCAGTCTGCCAGATGATTTTGGGCAGGCCGCTTATCACCCATGTTAGTTTGTCTTCAGTTATTTAAGAGCCCTGTCCTCTTCTGATTTCAGAGAAATGTTACAGGAAGGAATAAAGTGTCAGCTCTAAGATGTCATACTTCTTAGAAGAGAATTCAGATGGAAGCCACTCTTGGTGGTTAGTTATAATAGTGGAACATTTTAGCCCGTTGGTTAAAAGGGTTCATTCCCTTCCCCATCCTCTGTCTTTCCTGCTGTTTCTCACTATAAACTGTTTCCTTCTTGGCTGTCTTGCGGGCTCATCGTACAGGAGTACGAATGTTACACCCTAGGTTTCTAGGAACAGATGTTCTGACATTTGCGGGTTCATCTTGCACTCCTCTCTGTTGTGCTTTTGAGAACCATATTGGTTCATCATAGCTGAAATGGAACAGCAGGTTTCTTGCAGATCACCTCTTGAGATAGAGCCAGGATCCCCTCTATGTCCCCATCAAAGGGTGGCCCATACCACTGAGTGCTTACTGGGCTCGGTGGTAGGACTGTTCTAAGGGCTTTATGTGTATTAGCCCTTAAGACTTACGGCAGCCTGGTTAGTCAGGTAGCGGTGTCTTACCGTTTTATCCATGGAGAAACTGGCACCGTAGAGAGGTCCATATGTATCTGTATGTATACTGTGTGTGCTCAGGTCCATAGCAGGTAATTTGAATGAGTACCAAAATAGAAATTTCTTCACCAAATACTAAGAACGTGTTACTCATTTGGCTTTGGAAAATACGACAGGGGTGGCTGACTGGCTTTGTCGGTAGAGCACATGAGTCTTACCTCAGGATTGTGGGTTTGCATCCCATGTTGGGTATAGAGATTACTAAGAAGTAAAATATCTGGGTGACACAGGTAAAGCACCTGACTCTTGGTTTTGGCTCAGGTCTGCTCTTAGGGTCCCAAGATTGAACCCCACATCAGGCTCCACGCTCAGTGTGGAGTCTCCTTCAGTTTCAATCTCCCTCTCCTGTGGCTCCTCCCCTCCGCTTGTGCACTTTCTTTCTCTTTCCCAAATGAATAAGCAAATCTTAAAAAAAAAATTTTTTTTTAAAAATAAAGAGAAAATGCTGTATTCTAGTTTGCCTATAATCAAGCTCTGTGTGATAAACCTGACAGTGCCTTGAGGACGGGCATTGTGTCTCCTTCCCTTCCTCGAGTTCCCACAGTAATTTGTCACACTTCCTCAGTGACAGCACTTAGAACGCTGTCTGCTTGGTTGTGGTGTCTGGTGAGCCCCGGGGGACAGTAGCTGGGCGCCAGTGCTGCGCACCAGGGCAAGGCACGCAGTGGGCCCGCTCTGGCGTCGTGTTGTGCAGACGTGAGGCGTTTCTTTTTTTTTTTTTTTTTTTTTTTAGAAATCACAAGTAGATGGAGAGGCAGGCAGAGAGAGAGAGAGGGAAGCAGGCTCCCTGCTGAGCAGAGAGCCCGATGCGGGACTCGATCCCAGGACCCTGAGATCATGACCCGAGCCGAAGGCAGCGGCTTAACCCACTGAGCCACCCAGGCGCCCCGTGAGGCGTTTCTTACTAAGCAGCAAACCACCTTGCGGCAGTTCGTTGAGCGCTGCCTGCAAGGTGGGCTGGGCGGAGTCACTAACCCCGCTTCCCAGTTGGCCAGTGGTCCCAGAGATGGAGCGACTTGCCCGGAATAAAGTGGGGAAGCGGCACCAGAACCTGGGTCCTTAACTGAGGCCCACAGCCCTCTCCTTGAATGAGAAAACAAGGGAGGTGTCCCCAGTGTGGCGCCGTGTCAGGGTCAAGGTTAATGTGGGCTCCAGCTCCATCATCCACTCAGGATTTGGCCTTGTTCACCTGTGTGACCCTTTCTTTCCAGGATGAGTCTCACTTCCTCAAGAACATTAAGACCGCCCGCTGTCGTGCAGCTATGCCCCTCCTCAAGGTGAGTCCTGCGGAGAACAGGCGTGGAGCTTGAGGCCACTCAGCACTGAGGGCTCACTGTATCTTGCTCAGGCTGGCAAGAGGGCCAAGGAGAGCAAGGGCTTCCATCGGGGGGAGGGGCTGGACGTGACTTAGCGTGGACTCCGGCCATCACTTGTTGGGCTTCAGCGCCAGACTTGTTTTTCTTCCTAACTTCTTGCTAAGGAACTGGCGGTCGGTGCAGCGGTTCTTGTCTCTCAAAGATGCTGGCCTGTTGCAGGTGGCAGGCTGGATGGGCACCGCACTATAGGTCCTTCTTAGGCTCTTGGACAAGGGAGAGGGAGCCGCCAGTGCGTGCTGTCTAAACAGCCCGGGAGAAACTGTCTTCTCAGTCTCCGTGAGGGAAGAGCTCTCATGGTGCTAAGAACCAAGGGAGATGAGTCCTACAGACTCGGAACCAGGCCGTCGGGAAGCAGGAAGAAGCCCCACAAAGCTGAGGTGTACCTTGTAAGCTGATGCTTTTTCCTAAGCCTGTTTGGTCATTGAGAGGCTCAGCCATTCAGAGCCCTTCCTCTGGTGGGCTCAGTTGGAGCCCGAGTGCTTCGATGGGTCGAGCCTTCAGAGCAGGCAGCGGTGTGGACCTCGCGTAGCTTCTCATCTGTATCTGAGTGTTCTTTTCCCACATCCCACCCCCGACAGTGCGAAGGCCCCCAGACTGCCTTCCGTCTTTTTATGGTGAGCTTTTTCTTAATATCGGGGAAACTAGTACAATTAGGAAAGTTGCTTTTTCTCAGAACCAGATAGAAACCTCTCACAGATGCCTTCGGGAGAATCTACTTTGGTTTATGTAGACTGAGCAAACAAAAGTCCGTGTTTATCATGTGCTTTCTTAAAGCAGCCTTTGTGTTGTGCTACACTTTCAAACTGCACCTTTTGTTGCTTGAAAGAAGCTTTGCGTTGTATGTCAACTAGGGAAAACAAATATGCTAAGTGTTGGTGAAGCTTATTAACATTTGAAAATTAATTTTTCCAACTCCCCTGTAAAGCATAACTGTCTACTCGATTCAGGTTTTGTTTTCTTCGGGTTTTAGGAATAACAAGTAACATGATACGTCTTCCAAAGCAGGATTAGGTCCTGTGCTCCAGATTTAAAAGTCCTTTACTTAAAATCTTTGATTCTCTGCTCACATTACCTGTAAATATTTATGGACACACTGAAATGAAATGTTTTTCTCAGAGTGGCGGTCCTTCTTTTAGGAGGCTTCAGTATGTTTCCTTTTAAACAATGTTAATGATCGGGGCACCTGGGTGGCTCAGTTAGTTGGGTATCTGCCTTTGGCTGGGATCAAGTCCCACATCGGGCTCTTTGCTCAGTAGAGGGTCTGCTTCTCTCTCTCCCTCTCCCCCTGCTTGTGCTCTCTCTCTCTCTCTAATAAATTTTAAAAATCTTTAAAAAAATGAAAAAGGGGGAGCCTGGGTGGTTCAGTCATTGGGCATCTGTCTTTGGCTCAGGTTGTGATCCTGGAGTCTTGGGATCGAGCCCGATGTCAGGCTCCCTGCTTGGTAAGCCTGCTTCTTCCTCTCCCACCCCTACTCCCCCTGCTTGGGTTCCCTTTCTCTCTGGGTCTCTCTCTGTCACATAAATAATAAAATCTTCAAAAAAAAAAAAAAAGAAAAGAAAGAAAGTAAAGAAACATTAACAGATCTTCTTACTGTGGTTCTAGTATTACAGCCATACCTAGAATTAAATCTGTGCCCCTGATTGCTTAGAAGCAGCTGTGCAGTAAGTAGGTTGTATCACTACAGGTGCAGAGGAAAGCTTTTCTTTAAAAGATTTTATCTATTTGAGACAGAGAGATCAAGGGAGCACAGGTAGGGGGAGGGGCAGAGGGAAAGAGAGAAGCAGGCTGTCCACTGAGCAGAGAGCCGGATGTGGGGCCCGACATGGGGCTCGATCCCAGGATCCTGGGATCATGACCTAAGCCGAAGGCAGACGCTTAACCGACTGAGCCAGCCAGTCGCCTGGCTAGGCAAGCTGGACTACATACTTGTTTCTGAAACATAACACTTCTAGGCCAGACCTTTTAAAGCCATATTTACATCTTTAATATCATGGGTGTATTTCAAATGGATACATTTAAGACCAATCTTTTAGCTCTTACCTAGTATAGATGATTCTGCACTTGCTACAGAACTTGGATGAGTTAACACGCTGAAGGATAGGACCATGAACATAGCCTGCTGATTATGGAGGTGTCTCAAAGCCCCTCTCGTCTGAGATGTTGACTTCACAGGATTCCAGGCTGCTGGTGGGATTGAGTGGAGGCAGAGCTGAGGCATTATGAGCCATTCTGCTAACCAGACCTTTCATTTCTCTGCTGCATTTTCATCTGGATCAGTTTCTCCGGCTTGGCACAGTGGACACTTTGGGCTGGATCATTCTTTGCTGTGCAGAGGTGTCCTGTGCCCCGTAGGGTGTTTCGCAGGATGCCAGGCCTCCATGCACTAATCTCCAGTGGCACCCTCCCACCCCCACACCAGTGGTGACAATCAGAATTGTCTTCCGATACTGCCAGACATGCGCTGGGGAGGGGCAGATAACTCCTCTCCCTCTCTGTTGAGAACCACTGATCTGGATACTCTAAAGACATGGACCTAAATGGTTTTGAACAAGAGGAGACTTGGGAGAAGTAAAATATGCCTTTGAAAAGCCACATAAGGGCTTAATTTAGTACCTCTTGATCCTCTGACTTGTGCATGTCCTAGAACTGTTCTCTCAGAGTTAATGTTTCAAGCCATGTTCAGCAAATGTGCATGATGAGGTAACTTGGTGATATCCTACAGTGTGTGAGCTAGCCAGGCCAGATTGTGTCCTGCAAGTGGGGGTCTCTTAAAGGTGCATGTGGGGCACATGTGGCTTAGGTTGTAGGAAACTGGTGTTGTGGTTCCCTGGGGAATGTGACGTCTTTCTTCCCCTACAGCACTATTCGTTTGGGCTACCAAGCAAGATAGTTCTGTTTTTTATGTACACATGTGTGGAAGTAGGCAACAGGAAGCTATGAGGAACAAAATTCAAATCACCTTAATTCCCTTCGACAGAGGAATCCACCATTACCATGTCCATTGCAGGGCAAGGTCATCATTGTTAATGGCTCCAGAGCCTTCTGCTCGATGGATGTATCCCATAATTTAACCCTTAGTGTTGGACATCTCGTTGCTATTTTATAAATAATTCTGCAAGTGAACATCATCTGCATATTCGTAGCTTGCACACTTTGACCTAGTGGGACAGATTCTTATGTATAGAATTGCTGGGCCAAGAGTTCACTTTTTGATCGATGCCTCTGAAGTCCAGTGTGACCAGGCATAACCATCTTCACTCCCACTCAACCCGAATCACCCAGTCTTCTCCATAAGACTGCAACCTGAAGGTTGTCAGTCTCTTATTTTAGAGCAGTGAGGTATGTGTTTGAGTTTTTCTTTGATTTATAGCGCTTTTTCTTGCCAGACTAGTGTTCGATTATTTCTCCAGAGGGAAAAAGCCCTCAGATTCCCACCGTCCTTTCCTACTAAATAGCTGTTTCTCTTTTTGTGGGAAGAGTCCTTTTTACATCCCTATTGATTGGTGAAGTGAAACAAGAGGAGCGGCCTGAAATGTACGAGCTTTTTCTTTTCTCCTTTCTCATTAGAGGAGTTTAAGGAGATGCTATATTCAAAAGGGTGTCCTGTGAAAAATAACTCTTTCTCCCACCTCTGGGCCCCTCATTGCTTGATTTCTGTCCCAGAAGGCGGTCAGCGTTACCAGATTCTCACTTTCACTTCTAAAATTTCGTCTGTGCCCAGCTAAGCCTGTGCGTGCGTGTTTCCTTCCTCTCTCCTTACAGTATTCCTCAACCACTGCTTTGCTCCAGCCTTTTTTCTGTGAATAGTGTATCTTGGAAATCATCCCACCTCATTTTGGATGACTCAACCTCATGCTTGCAGATAGTATTGTATTGTGTAAATCTATCCTAATATGTATCACCTGCTCCCTTTTTATGGGTTTGTAACCAGTCTTCAGCCATTACATACAGTACTGTGATGACCATCTTTTCACATCATATGCAAGCACGTGGTAGAAAACCCAGTGTCCCTGCATCTAGAAGAGATGCTCTTGGCTCCTCTCAGCCCAAAGGGAAAGTGGGGTCATTGGGAGGGTCGGCTCTCCCAGTGTGACGAGGCTGCAGGAGGAGTCCCTTGTGGTCCTGCTGTTCTGGTGAATTTCCTCCATTTTATCACAGAATCAGGAAGGAAATTACTGGAGTCTCACACTTAAGGGAGAAAAACTGTTTTTTTCCAGAGGAAGAAAATGTATTTAATATTTAATTTGAGCCTCTTTGTTAGATTAATAACAGCTATGCCCATGCATGCCTTGAAACAACGTAACTTTCATTAGCTGTAATTATGCCATTGGATGTGTTCTCATACATTTTGGTATTTTTGAACCAGAACACTTAGAGTCACATCCTTCTTTCTGTTCTTCCCTCAGAACTCGTCAACTTTTACGTAGCGTCAGTATTTCGCTAATGTCAAAGCAATGACGCTTGCTTGCCTTGAAAGCACTCCAGTTCCTGTGCAAATCAGTTTGGTGCTGGCAGTAGCACTCAGACTTGTGACTGGAGCTTTGTTTCCTTTTGGGAGAAGCCTGGATCCTAGAAGGAACCGTTTTATGTGAAATATGCTGACCCAACCAGAGTCAGAAAGGCCATTTATGAGGTATCATTGGGCCATAGGCGGCCCTCTACAGATCCCTGGAGTGGCTTCTGGTTAACAGGGGCCGTAATGATGCCATTCGTCTTGGTTTGGCCTTGGGTGTCCTGGAGAGAGGGAAGAATTTCGATCTTCTCCCAGATTCCAGTCACTGGATGGCTCTTGAAGAGTGAGTTTTCCCTCTTGTTCTCAGGGTTTAGATTTAACCGCAGGTGTTGACTCTTCTGTTGCTTTTTGGCTTGTGCCTGTGATCCTGCCTTTCTTCTTGATCTGTGTACTTTTGGTCCCAGGCCCCCAACCTGTGTTTGCCATTCTCCTTGTTTTTGAAGATTTTATGATGACTTCTGAACTCGTGACAGCGTAGCTCCAGCGTCCCTGTGACACAGGGCTTGTGTGTATCAGGATACTTGGGTGGCATGGGCGTGACCTTCTCTTTGATGTCCCCAGCCTTCTCAAGCGGTACTTCTGAATCACAAGGGACTCCACCTATAGACCAGACTTCATTTAGAGTACCATTAGAAATAACATGGGGCAAGAACAGGGTGCGACTTTGGGGAGCATGACTTTCCCCAGTCTTGAGTCTTGCTGAGGTGTGTTATACCCAATCAGAATGATTTGGTAAAGCAAGTTATCGGCTACGTTGGAAAAAGATAGAACAACAGAAAGTGATGAAGAATTCCCAGGCTACTTCTCGTATGAACTTAAAACAATTTCAACTCTTCTTTGCAACAGAACATTCTCTTGGCTGATCCAAGATCTGTGTGTAGTTTATTTATTCTGAGTTGGATTAGATTCTCCTTGGCAAATTACATCCACTAACTTGTCCTGCTAGCAACTTGTTCCTGAGGGCTGAACTGATGACCTTAATCTCTGAGGAGACTGAACCTGTCTTTGAGGGTCATCTGCCCCCAGTGGCGTCTGCTCCTGTGAATCACACCATTTCTCTCAGACATCACACAGAAATTATTGTTTGCATCGCTCCCTGATGGGTTTCCTGAGTGCTGCTCTTTTGTTAGCCAGAGGAATTGACTGTAAAGTGTTCCATTCCGTGTTGACTTACGTAGTTTTATGCATTTCTGTTTTCCGAAATTGGAGGTTCTCCAGGTGGAGGGTGCCCACAAATCACGGGCAGCTGGGCAGGATTAAAGACCGTTTGACGACAGTGATGACAGTACCAACTTGTTGGGGCTGCGTGGGGAGCAGGCTAAATCATTCCAGAATAAAAAAGACGCTGTTCTGGTTTCTTTTCAAGGCTTGGCTTTTTCTTTTTCCATAATGATGCCTCTGCTTTTTAAGCATCCGCAAATGTCCGTCTTCAGTGGTCACAAACCCCCCTAGTCTGGTCAGTGTATGGGAGAATGGGCTCAGAATGAACTCTGTCCTGTACCAGCCGAGAATCTGGGAGTTATTTTCCATCACCTGATCGGTGAGCTGTCTCCGCCCAGGCTCCATCCCCAGACAACAGCAGCGGTTTGGGATGATAGGCCGATTTTCTCTTATTGATAAGACTTCTCATTTTCCCCGTTTCATTGAAGCGGTCTTGAGCCAAGGCAAGGGATGCTACAGACGTCATTCGAGAAGCTCATTGTTATTTTAATGAGTCTGCATTAAACCGTGCAGGAAATTAGAAGCCTCAGTAATTGAACTGTGGAAAATTATAGCTGGAGAAATTCAGAGCTCTCCTGTCATAATGGAATCAGGTATTGCCAGTCACTGTGAGGGCAAAAGTGCGTCTTGGGAGTTGTATATGTTGTATATTTATAAAGAAACATTTTCCTTCCCTCTGTTGCACCTTTATTTATTTATTTTATGAGGCAACATATCTATTTGAAAACCTCATTTCCTCCCCTAGGTGATTTACTGCTCGCCATTGCCTTATACTCTCTTCATTAACTCAAGGTTACAGTGGTTAACAAGGTGTTTGTAGACAACAGGGCTGAAATGGATTTTACTTCCAAGAATTTTTGGCCGTTCTGTGTCCTCATACAGTGGGGGGGTGTCTCCTTTATTCTCGTCCTCCTTCCCATTTTAGGAAGAGGTGCGGTATTTAGGTCTGATCTCCTTGGGTCAGGTTGGGGTCTAGCTAGTGAGGAACCTGGAGTTCATCATTAGAATCGACCATTTATTTCCATCCTACCCACTGCTGAGCAGGCTGCTGCACACACAGGCTGAGTTTAGGGTAAATGGACCTGTGTCCCCCTTTTGAAAGTCCTTCTTACCTGCAAAATGAGTGAAATCAGGGAGCTCTGGGGTCAAAGCATTGTGCAGCCGAGTTAGTGACAGCCTTTTTTCCCTCCGAAGAAAATCAGGGAGAGGCTGGTGCACAGGCCACCCCGACTCTGCCTCCTAGCGGTGAGAAAGGCTGGCTCCTCCGTGTCAGGATCTGACTGGAAGTTCAACTCCGGTATCAGAGATCCGCTCTGGAGGCTGGTCAGACCTGCTTTCCCTGCCACTTCCACTTCCTCTTCCAATGCTGGATTCTTGGAGTTTATCCTGTCTTCCCCAGGGACATTGGGTAGCGGAATATTTCTCAGCATACAGCAGACATTTTTAAGTGCTTCAGAAGATAGAGGTGACCACAGCCCTGATCTCAAGACGCTCACAGTGAGGGAGATGGAGAGTTTGGAATTCAATATCACATGCTCAGTCCTGATGTAGGGACTTATGACAAAGCCAGCCTGAAGTGCGGCATCCTGCTGCTTACATGGGTCACACCATGAGGGTCTCAGAACACGTGTGCTTCTCTTCTCTGGCCACAGTACCTTTGCTTAGAGTCTCCAGGTTTGGGCCACACTAGGATCTGGAGTGAGGCCAGCCTGTGGAGTCGTTGGGATGTAGATCTGCCTGGTTTCCAAGAGGAGCAAACAGCAGAACTGCCAGCAGTCAGGGTGTCCGGGAAGGGAGGAGTACTCTTACTGCATTCCAGGGGATTTTGTTCTTCCCTGGACATCCAGCTCCAATCCTAGTGGGGCATTTGGGATAGTCCCTAGGTGCTCCTCTGTGCATTCTCAGCACCTTTGGCTCTTTGTCTTGCAGCTTGCGAAGAGAGTGATTCTGCTGTCTGGCACACCAGCTATGTCCCGGCCCGCAGAGCTCTACACCCAGATCATCGGGGTCAGGCCAACTTTCTTCCCTCAGTTTCACGCTTTTGGACTTCGCTACTGTGATGCCAAGCGGGTATTTATTCTCTCTTCTCCCTCTCTACCCCTCTCCCCCACCACCCTGTCCCTCTCCCTGATTTTGATACTTACCTTTTGTTCCTTCTCTTTGGCCATGGTTGATCAGAAGCACACTGGCCAGGGAGCCAGACCCACATTTCGTTCTGCTTTGCGCCTAACTCTGACCTTCCTGTGTCCTTGAGAATAAGAACAGTCCCTCCTAGCTTTAACGCTTATGATTCTAGGGGAGTGTTTCCCAATAAGGGGACCGGTGGCTTTTTTATAGGTGCCCGGAGCTCTGAGAAGTGCCCAGAGGTGAGCTTGGGGTGTGGCAGGGGCCTGTACCCTCTGCACAGAAGACACAGCAGAGGCCTTGAAACAGGCAGAGGGGGAGTGATCTGGAGCTGCCTCGTGGGCTCTCATCAGCCAAAACATGGACTCATCACAGTGAATTGTGCCTGCTCGACAGGCCAGAAGCCCTGGACCTACAGATTACCTGTGGGAACATAGTGCCAGTGGGGCAGGTGCCTCTGACCTACAGATTACCTGTAGGAACACAGTGCCAATGGGGCAGGTGCCTCTGGGGCTCTGGTCTTCACAGCTTCAGTCTTCAAGAATGGCAGAGGGAACTTGTAACCGTGAATGCCGTTGCAATCACACCCTTGATTTCTAAAACCTCAATTTCTTTTAATTGAAAAAAAGTACTTAATGACTGGGGGAAATACAAGAGTGGGGAAAAAAGTAGGATGTGAGATTTTTCCCATCATTCGTTCATTCATTCATTCCTTCTTTCTCCCTCTCCTTCCCAAACCCTCCTCCTCCCCCCACCCCACCTCTCTTTCATATATGATTGGAAAATAATGTACACCAAAGTGGATTACTTTTGTAAGCCTGAAAATGAACATTTTAATGTTTAAATGACATTGTTCACCGATTCTCCGTTCCTCCTGATGGCCCATTGAGTCGGTCAGCGTTCATCAGTCTGATCAAGCCAGCTGAGCATGGGACACTGTCCTTCTCAGCAGAGAGGCTCCTCACCAGAGTCCCCGCGATTTCCTCTCTCCTTGTCTGTGGCCGTGCCTCCCTCTGTGTCAGCAGCATGTTCATGGTGGCCCCAGCCTGTCTCCTGAGCTGTGTCAGGCAGCCATAACTGGCTTGGCCAGAGCCTGTGCATGTTTCCAGTGTTCTTCCCCAAAAACAGCTCGAGAAAGGATGACATGGAGAATCAGCTCCTTATTTGCCGAGGTGTTCCTTTTTTCTTCCTTACTCAGCTGAGCTGTTTTCTTCTGGGACTGGGCCACTTTCTCTTCGGGAGGGGGCTCCTCCTTCTTGGCTGCTAGTGCCTTCTGCTCTCTCTCCAGACCTGCCAGTGGGATACAGCCTATCTCTTTGCTGAGCTGCCAGAGTCTGGTGTGGCTGTGGGAGGTGGAAGCCCAACTCCTGGCTGATGACCTCGCAGATGCAGACGGTTGGGGTGTGGGCCGGGCTGGCTGGCATTTGCTTCCTGGGACCCTGGTAGCTCTCTCTGACCCAGGCTCTGGAACTTCCACAATCCAAAAACCCAAGGGAAGATTCACTACTTTTTCTTTCTCATCTCTGTTTTTGAAAGTGGCCGGGGCAGTGAATTTATCCTTCAGCGGCTGACCTTCATCTCGCAAGGTCCAGCTTTTCGCACTCCCAAACTCTGTTCCCACGGGGGTCCATATGGCCATGAGTTAGAACGGCAGACTCCAGCCCCTCTCTCAAGTGTGGATTCCTTCTCCTTTTCCTCAGTTGTCCTGCTGTAACTTCGTAAACCTCGACACTACAGCCCAAGCTATGCCTGCCTTCTTTCTAGTAGCCCCTGCTGCAGAGGCTCCGACCCGACTTGAAGACCCCTATTAGTTTAGGCCTTCAGGATTCCTGTTTTGTGATCAAATGACAAACATACTGAGCCACTATTTGCATCGAAGATGCTGACTCTTGGGAGAAGTGGCTGTTGCTTTCCCATGACGCATGCCATCTTGAGGAAAAAGCCTTGCTATGCAAGTTTGTGATGTAAATAAGATTGTCTGCCTTATTTTTTAAGAACTTTTTTCAAAAAACTTTTCAAGTACTTTAAAAATACCCACTTACATTCAAACAAAGTACTTATAATGTAAATTGTAGTGCTCTGCAAAGTTAATTGCAAACCATTTTTAGCCGCTTATTGAGGCAGGAAATTTCTGTTATTAAATGTATTTAAAGCCATACACTTCTTTAACAAAATCCGTAATGCACTTTCCCCGTGAATCAGTCCAGATTAGATTCCACATGGTTGTCATGGTCCCTCAAAACTCGTCATGAGTGATTCGTACCTCCATCCTATTTGCAAGTGACCCACTTTCTGGAAACGATCTTTTCTTCCTTGGCTGTCCAGGCTCATGGTATAATGATCAGCTAGTGATGGTAGGGGCCAGAGACAGAATTTGTTGCCTTTACCCCCAGACTGTCCCTTCCCATGTCCCCAGTCTCTGCCCACCATCCCTGCAGTCTTCGTGCCATCCTTATTAAGCTCATCCTTTCTCTCCGTCTCACTGTGTCCCCTCCCCGCCACTAACAACCAAGAAAACAAGCACAGACCGTGCCTTCCTCTCCTTCCACGTAGCCCAGTGCCTGCTACAGGGTAAATTTTCAGTAAAAGCTTGTTGGATTATGACTATTCTAAAATTTAAGTCTTGGGTAATATGGGGTTTTAACCTACAAGATTAAAAGCTGACATAGGAGCAAGCTATCCAAATTAATTATGGTATCTGCTTGTTCCCAGTAAGATTTTTATTTAATGCAGCCCATAGCGCAGGGCCGCCTTTTTTTTTTTTTTTTTTTTTTTTTTTTTTACTGTGACTAGCTTTTTGCATTGAGAGAAGCCGCTGAAGAGAATGCCCCCTGCTGAGCTCATTTTCGACCCCATTGCGTGAAGACAGTTGCTGAAAACTTCTAGTTGATTTCAGAGTGTTTTCTTAAAGAAGAAGCAGTTTTTGGTCATTTCACTTCTCCGCCTTTGACCATCTCTTTCTGTTCTCTGTTTAGCAAAGGACACCTTCCATGTCCTCACCATTGGAGACTAGGTCTACTCACCATTGAACTTGAACAAGACTAGCTTCTACCTGAGGCGGTTTATGGTCACGGGAGGTGGAGACAGGAAGGGAGGCAACAGATGGAAACATAAAGCAGCAGAATACACATCACCTCATTTTCTGCAGGACTGTAGATGTCAGTTCTGTTTCGAATAAGATTGTTAGTGCACGACACGGTTTTCATTTTAACATCTTCTCTAGCTGTGTGACAGGCAATAGATATTCTTGCTCATAGCCTCCCATGAGCTACTAAGTGAAGAAACCATTTTTATGAAGGACTACCTTGGTACCCTCAAACCCACCTCTGGTCTCAGGCAGACTGGCCAAAGCCCGTGCTCGCGGTTCCTCCCCTTCAATCCCCACCACCAGCAGCAACACACTGTGTTCATCTCACTGCGCTTGGTTGTGCTGGGCTAGCTTGTGCTGAGGAACAACAGCTTCTTAAATCTCAATACATCTCCTCAAAGAAAGCTATTACTGAAAAAACGTGATTTATTACCACGTGCAGTGGACTTCAGGATAAGCCCTGGGGAAGACGATTTCCTTATTTAGAATACAGGAGTAGTCTGACAAGCAGAGCGTCTTGTTTTTAAATGTAATGGACACCGGAGCTCTTAGCGTCCTGAATTTGCTGCTGGAAAATTCAGCGTGTAGAACACCAAGATGGATGTTTTTAGTTCGCTTTATTCCATACTCTCTCTTTTCCTTTTTCATTCCCATCTGTATTATATAAGGTTTCATTCATCCTTTAGAGCCACCTGAAATTCTCTGAGCAAAGCCACAGGGAGAGGTCCTCATGAGCCCGCCGCGGTTGCAGCCCTGTTAGCTTGGCCCTAGGAGAACCTAACTGGCTGTGGGTCTTGGTTCTCCCTTCACAGCATCCCTGGGGATGGGATTACTCAGGCTCCTCCAACCTCGGCGAGCTGAAGCTCTTGCTGGAGGAGGCAGTCATGCTACGACGCCTCAAGAGCGACGTCCTTGCCCAGCTCCCGCCCAAGCAGCGCAAGATGGTGGTCGTTGCCCCCGGTCGGATCAGCACCAAGGCCAGGGCTGCCTTGGATGCCGCGGCCAAGGAGATGACCACCACAGACAAAACTGTGAGTCTGGGGCTTCAGGTGGGGATTTGGAAGTCTATGTGTCCATAGTTGTTCCTTCCTTGGAGGGGGTCTGTGGGGGTTACCCAGAGTTCTCTGAACTTGCCGTTCCTGGACCTCTCCCCATGCTCCTGGGCAAGGACAGTGAGCCCATGTCATCTCTCAGCCGACCACTCTGCTTCCAAAATCTTTTCCTCGTTTGTGGTTTTGTATGTGTGTAGATCACTATTGATAGATGGTCATAAAAATAAACCCCATGGCAACTGTAGAATGGTGATGTATATTCAGAATGCCCCAAAGAGAACTGGAATTTATGTGTGGTGTTTTGGGGGAATGCCTTAAAGCCTAGTAACTGTTACTCAGTCTAGTAACAGCTAGAAATTAGTTCTAGGAATATTTGTTACATATGTTAACCTTCTTTTAACATTTTTTAAAAAGATTTTATTTATTTATTTGACAGACAGAGATCACAAGTAGGCAGAGAGGCAGGCAGCGAGAGAGGGGGGAAGCAGGCTTCCCACTGAGCAGAGAGCCCGATATGGTGCTCTATCCCTGGACTCTGGGATCATGACCTGAGCCGAAGGCAGAGGCTTTAACCCTCTGAGCCACCCAGGCAACACTAACCTTCTTTAAATCAAAATAACAAATTGACACTTATATAACAAAAGTAGGGTTTTCAAACCCTCTTAGCCCTTAATCCTTATTATAGTCGTTTATGGTTGGCAAGGAGCTAGTGTTTTCATTTCATGGAAGAGGGACGCTAGGGCCCACAGAGAATGTGATTTCCTCAGTCGTACAGCTGCTCCATGGCAGAACTGAGGCTGTAACCAAGCCTGTTACCCTCCATTTTAAGGTCTTAACACTATGGGGGTTTTATCTTTTCAAAACACTTTCGTATCTGTCTTTAGTGTCACACTGTGCTAAGTGCGGTAAAGTAATTTATACCAGCTCCATTTCTGTCCTTTTGGGATGAAACCTTGCCGTTTTCATTGCCAAGAAAATAACAGTCATTGACATTTTTTGACATTATCATAAAGCATTATCTGGGATTGTTATTACCCTGTATAAAGACAGTTACATCAAGATGAGATTCCAGCCTTCTGGGAGAGCACAAAATAAATAAGAATGACAAGAGACAGAACGCGTGGGGTTTTTTTTATGTTATTTTACCATGTTATGAGCAAGACCACTGGGTAACTTTTAAGAAACAAGAGCGTAGGGTAGAAGATGCACTTACAAGTTGTCAAGCTGTACGTAGTTTATGGTGTATTACATATAATAATCTGGGTAGTCTGGAGGAAGTGAGCAGGTATCATCTCTTTGCTGTGGGGTTTTCTAACAGTATTCCCCAGTACTGGTATGGAGACACGGACCAATGGTTCTCAAACTGTATTTCAGGAGAACACGAGCAGAAGCAGGTCTTCTGTTGGTAAAATCACTGTTGGTGTACCATCTTTTTCTAATTTCTAGAGATAAAAATTCAATTAATGGAAATTCTTTTTTTTTTCTTAGATTTATTTATTATTAGAGAGTGAGGGCTGGGGAGAGGGACAGGAGGAGGGAGAATGAGAATCCCAAGCAGACTCTCTGCTGAGGACAGAGCCCAACATGGGGCTTGATCTCACAACTCTGAGATCAGGACCTGAGCTGAAATCAAGGGTCAGCCACTCAACCGACTAAGCCACCCCTACCCCTGAATGGAAATCCTTTTTCTCAGTTTTAAGCTTTTCCTTATAATTCTCTTAAATCTGTTATGTCTACTAACTGTTCCCACAAGTGAACTCTGCCATCAGGAAAACCAGTGAACAAGTATAGCAAATACAATATTAATGGGAAAAATTCAGATGTGGGATATTTTTAGGTGCAAAGATCTGAATGTTTATAATTATTTTACACTTTAATTGCTTGTGTGTGTGGTGGAAGTAAGCCTATCGGTATTTCGTGGAATTCCCCAGAGGATCCCCTCACCTCTCCCTGGTCTCCCTCCCAAACTAGGCAGAGGCCAGCCAGTGTAGACCACAGAAAAAGGGGTCAGTGGGCATTGAAACTGAAGAGGAACAGTGTATTGAGTGGCCAGGGGGCAGCTGCAAATTGTGCAATGTAGCGCAAAAGGTGTGGGAATTTTTAACTCAGTGCAGCAAGGTTTGAAAGCATTTTTAAAATTTTTTTGCCAATTTATATAGTTCCTTCCCTTAGGTTAGGGAGCTCTTTTTAAAGATGATTTCAGATGCAACCTGGAGTTTGATTGCTGAGTTTATAGGCAATAATGTGAAATTTACTAGGCTAAACCATGGAAATCAGAAATGTTGGGTATTTTTATAGCTTCCAGTAGCTACGTAAATCCCCTAAATTCTTTGGGATATTTTGATATTTTCCTAACCTAGAAAGGGGAGCCATAATGTGCCTCGTAGGCGTGGCGCTGGAGAAGTCCCCAAGGGCAGCATAAGTCGCTCTGAGTCCCTCCTGCTGGGTGATTGTTCTCTCTGCTTCTTCATCCCGGAGTCATACACTGTTGTGCAGATTATGAAAAACCTCGATTGCAGTGGAATTCAAGACTCCAGCAGAGAAAAAGAGTCTTGAGCTCTTCTCAGCCCAGTTCTTGGAAGTTGCCGTTTTCTTGGCATCTTGGGAAAATTAGGAGTTGGTTTCTAAAAGAGAGAAACTGAGTCAGTACGGATGACCTGTGGTATAACGCTGAAGCCAGATACTAGATTCTTTCCGATAAGTCCTTAATAAATTGGTTCCCTTTTGTGTTCTTTAATGTCAGTTCATTTTTATGATCCAACATCCAAGTAGAAAATGAATTTCGGAGCTTTGCCCTTTGGACCGCCAGAACCTTTCTTCCTCCAAAGCCGCTGATGTAGTACATCTGTCTGCTGTGGATCTGATCGGAGGCAACACCCTTCCTGAATTCAGGATGGGGAGCCAGTGTCAGCTGGGAGTTCAGCCAGGTGGCCCTTGACACCCCTTCCAGTGCGGTGTCACCCCTTCCACTGGGGACTGGCTGTGAAGTCCCGAGTTGAAAAAGCGAAAATGGGGGTTGGTGGTTTTATGGTTTTAGGCAAGTCAGGAAAGCCTGTGAATCTACAGAAAGTAGATTAAAAGTGAAGTGAAGACACTTTTAAGTTACTTTGTAGCCCCAAGTTTCCCTGCCGAGTTGCCGGTGGTGGTGGTCCCAGTGCAGCACTGCTGAAATGGGCGATTCTTCCTTCCTTCATACCTTCCCATCTGGAGGAAGACATTTTTTCAAAAGCTTTTAATCACAGAAGCCAAGGTGAAGGGGCCCATTTATAAAATATAATGTACAAAGAAAGCTCTTTCATATTTTCAGCCGAAATAATAGCTATCTCTTCACAGGCTAAGAAAAGCTGACTCTAATCCTCTTTTGTCTATAGTAATTTTTTGATCAGCAAGACCAGGAACAGAAAAATAGAACAAGTCCGTGCAGACTTCTGGTGACAGTATCAGTTCACCCTTCTGCTGTTCGACAATGCATTCAAATTCCAGCAGAAAAAATAAATTCAAAACCCCAGTGAATCTAATTTAGTAAAAGCCTGGGAACAAAGAACACAGGTTATTTGAAATTTCCTGGCCCGTGGCTGGCCAAAGAAGTGAGATCATTAATGCAGTAGTATTGTGTCTACTCAGTTTTGGGTTATTTTTTTTTTTTAAGATAAAACTATTGATCTCTCCTACATTAAAATAGCTGTCTATTGCAACTAAGTGTTTCTTATTGCTATTCTGTGAACAAGAGTCACCTGTCTTTTATATCATATAATTTTGGCATCTGTCATTTGGGTAGTTTTTCTATAAAATGTATGTATATTTTGCTTTAAACTGTGCATTATGTATATACTTATACATAGATACAGGTATAATTTACGTATATAATAGTAACATTTATAGAAGCAGAATTGAGGGCGCCTGGGTGGCTCAGTGGGTTGAGCCTCTGCCTTCAGCTCAGGTCATGATCTCAGGGTCCTGGGATCGAGCCCCGCATTGGGCTCTCTGCTAAGCAGGGAGCCCGCTTCCTCCTCTCTCTCTCTCTCTCTGCCTGCCTCTCTGCCTACATGTGATCTCTGTCAAATAAATAAATAAAATCTTTAAAAAATAAATAAATAAAAGCAGAATTGATACCCTATAAACATCTATCAGGCGGGGAGGAAAACAGTTTACAAAACTACATCCTGAACACTTCTCTGTGTTGTTAAATATTCCTTTTAAGCACAATATGTGTTTTTCTCCCATGGCCATATTAGAATTATGCCAGTAATTTTGAGTTGGACATCTGGGTTATCAGCTCCCAATTCGAAGTAACCAGACACTGAGAAAGCAGCTTCCATAGGAATTTATGAAGACAGACTGTATGGTGAGGGTAGACGTGAAGGAGTGAGTTGCTGTGCCCCAGGGCTGGGCACACTTGGAAGCATCCCCACAGGTGCCCACCAGACCGACCCCGCAGCTGAGTGTGATCGCGGGTTTGCACCCCAGACCTGATCCGCGCTCAGTGGCTAATCTCAAACAGGGAGGTTTCTCAGCATTCTTTCTGCCGATCGCCCATCTGTTTGTTCTGCCCTCTCCTTCTCTGCTTAGCAGGTGTGGAGGGAGCGGGTGAGGGTGAGAGGGAAAGACCTCACGGGAGCAGGGGCCGTCTCCGAAGGGCACAGGAGTCCGTGTGAAGACAGGACAGCTCTCCTTGAGGCATGCCCAGTGCGGGTGAGGTCAGCGCCGGGGAGCCTGGCTCTGTCCCTTTGGTGTATCTTACCAGGGAGCACATTATGTTAGAGGGCCTGGCCTGCTGTGAGGGACCCTTAAAGGAGACGTGAATGCACCCAGGATGTCTGTGAGCCCTTCGTGCAGAAAGGAAGAGTCATGTGTGTCCAGAGCTTCATCAGAGTCTACACTGGTCTGTAGCCGAGAAAGAGTTTAAGACACACTGTCATGGGGTCGCATCTCCAACAAGCGTTCTCAGGAGAGTTCAGCTGGACCTCTGTCACAAGGCAGCCACCACCGCTACACAACAATGACATGGCCCCACTAGCCTGGCAGTGGCCCCCCAGCTTCCTGTGGTTGCAGGTTATCTTCCTTGTTTCTCGTCAGGTCCTCGAGGAAAGACACTGGTGGGAGGCGGGAAGCCATTTGGACCAAGCAGCCTGTCCCACCACCTGTGGTGTCTGTTGTTGAAGGTGCAGCCTGGCTTCAGAGCCACGGATCTTATAACCGTGGGCTCCCTTCTATGTTACATGAAGGAGCTATCGTGTCAGTCAGTGGCCTCACCGGGCCCCAGGGGCATCTGTAATCCACACTTGCTAGTGGAAGGAGAGAGCCACGCTACCAGTGATGGTAAGGGTGTCTGTCATCTCTGGGGGCGCAGAGTGATAGTAAATGTTTTCTCATAATATTGTGAAACTGTCTGCATGTCTCCTGTGCCTGTGTCCTTGACTAGTATTTATTTAGATGCCAACTGTAAGGAAAACGTGGTTTCTTCTCCTGGAAGGTCAATGACCTAACGTGGGAGCCAGGCCTAAAGACACGTGAATAATGGGTTTGAGATGTTACTAGAAGAGACTAGTTGGGGTCAGTTGGAAATGATTCAGTAAGTCTTGGACAGAAGGAAGCTTCGTCAGTGGGTATGGACACAACGTGGTAGAAGAAAAAGGGGAGGCAGAAAGCAGGTTGGGCCAGTGTCATGTGCAAGCTGTCAGCCGGCTGTAGGAAGTGGTTCACAGCATTTCAGCTGATCCTCTGGGCCTGTGTGGGTGGCTGAGATGCTTTTCCTGAGGGTTCTCATGTTGCTGGTCTCACTGGCTGTTCTCAGCAGTTCCTGGGAGATGATAGAGTACCTGCACCGCCGTGTCTCCAGTGACACTAAAGTTTCTACAGCTCCCGTAGCTTGACTCAACTGAGTGGATAAGTCAGAGTCTCCCAGCTCCGATAACTGGCATTGGGATTTGTAAAGCTCCAGGCGGTGATAGTTACAATAGCTCATCCCAAGGCTCACAGACTGGGAGACTTTCAACCCGAGACTTCTCTTTCTACAGAAACGGCAGCAGAAAGAAGCCCTCCTTCTCTTCTTCAACAGAACAGCTGAAGCTAAAATCCCATCTGTCATGTAAGTGGCCACCAAGTGTCGACTTTTCCCTCCCACACTCTGTCTCTCTCTCGTCTTTAAAAAGAAATACCTATTACCTTAATCTGCCAGAATGGTTTTGCTGCTCTGCAAGAAAGGATCAGAGCCTAGAATTCTAGCTGCCTTTGGTATAAAGTTCAGGACAGCATAGCCTCCTCAGCCACAGAGCAAGGCCTGTCACGGGAGCACTGCCAGTCAAGTTTGGGGTCCCCAAGAGCTCCTGTCTTAACCAGTAGTCTAGAGCTGCCACCACTTACAAGGAGGGTAGTGCTGGCCTAACACTAAAGTGAGCTTTTCCCCTTAGTAGGAAACCTGTGGTCATTTGCCTAGAGACACAAGTGTGGAGTTTCATGGAAGACCAAGAAGGCTGCCTTATGGGGAGTCCCTGGTATTCTCCAAAGACTTCATGTCTCAGCCATTATTTACCTACATAAAAAGGCAACTGTCAAAGTTTGTTCAAAAGATACGGGCAAGGGGCCATAGTCACACTGAAGTTTTCCTTCCGCCTTCTAAACTAAGGCTGAAGTCATAATTCCTCTTCTTAAATGTATTCACTGATTTGAAAAATTGTCTGCCTTTCTCAAAGAAAGGAAAAACCCACTCATGTTCAAATATTCACTGTGGTAGAAACTTGAGGCAATTCTCATGACGTGCATTTGCCTGATTTTTTATTGTTTAACATTCATGTGAGACTCTGGCAGGATAATGGTCCAAGTGATTTAATTACAATGAAAATGAATTTAGCGTGGGTTGAGCGGTGCCAGCTTGGCTGTGGGGACCAAGATATGTGGATAAATTGAGACACACGCAGCCTATCCCACCCTCTCACTCAGCCTCCAGATCCCCCAGCCTCTCCGGCCTCTCCCTCTGCACCCCTAAATACAGTAAGAGAGTGCGCTCACCACATGATTCAAATCTAAGAAAAGTCTGCTGAATGTTGGCCAGCTCTCCTTCACCCTCGGGGCACTGCCCTTTTCATTTATGAGACAGTTAGGAGACTAATGAACTCCAGATGTGGTTTTACAACCTGGAAACTTCTCTCTCCAGAACTCATCAGAATTGCCCCCACCAACCCATTTCTCATGAGCTGCTGAAAAACAGATGGCAAGGGTGTGATCCTTTTCCCTCGCCCTCTCTGCTCATGACCTACAAAATTCATGGTCTACTGAGTGCTGGGCCCAGAACCACCCATTTCTCTTAGAAATTTTAAATCTGGCCATTCCGTCACCTCATAAATAAACTTGGGTGCTACCTTGTTTTAGTGTGTATAGGCTGCTGTAACAAAAATACCATACACTGAGTGGCTTGAGCAACAGAATTTTTTTCTCACACCTAGAAGTGTTCTAGAGGCTGAAAAATCCAAGGTCAAGGCAGTAGCAGATGTGGTATCTGGTGGGGACCCTCTTCCTGGCTTGCAGACAGCCATCTTTGCCCTGTCCTCCTTGACAGAAGGGGCGAGGGTGCTCTTTGGGCTGTGGAGGGGTCTCTGATAAGGACATTGATTTCATTCATGAGGGCTCTGCCTGTGTGACCTTACCCCTTCCCAAAGGTCTCATCTTATAATAACCTCACCTTGGGGTTATTATTTCAACAAGATATTGGGGGGGGTGTAAAATTCCATCTATAACATACTTTTTCAAAATTCCGTGATAAATAGTATAATGCTTTCTAATTTCCAACCAGTTGTGACATCTGCTAACTCATTTCACACTTATAGCCTCTTTATGAGATCAGTCAAGTAAGTCGAACTGGCCCCATTTTTAAAAAATGCAGAGACCGAGTAAATTTCATGTATATCTCTGGGCCTCAGAGTCACATAACTCTTAAGTGGAAATTAGATTATAAATCTTAAAACCCCAGTTTCTTCTGCTAATTGTTTTTCTTCCTCTTTTTGCTGTCTTCATTTGTTTTCATTTTAATGGGCGTCTTTTGATATAAAAGCCAGTGGTTTTGTAATAGGCAGATATTTCCAGCCTGGTAACTTAGGGACTCAGGAAGGATAGGAATAAAAAGCCACATCTGAGATGCAGAAGGGAGAGAGGAACTAGGAAGACTGGGACCTGTAGTTGTTAATGAGCTGTCCAACTTGATTTTATGGCCTCGTGACTTTTTGATGCTGTAGCAATAAACTTTCTTGCTTATATCATGGCAAATTTTATGTCTCTCAAACTAATTAAAGTAGATTCTATTAGTACCAACTATTCAAAGATTGAACTCAAATCCATTCCCTGGTTGGCCATACTGTTGCTTGAAAATAACTCTTAGATGCTTAGAGGACGGGTCAGCACCTGCCTGACAGGAAACCTTTGAGATTTGTCCTTCTCCAAGGAGGGTAGTGTCTGTTCTGTGCCCAGACACACCCAAGTGTGAGGATCACCTCGGGCCAAGTGAGTCCTTCTTGTCAAATGCAGTGACTATATCCTGGACCTACCGTTTGTGTCCAAGGAGGCTTACCTGCCCATTACCTGTGTGGGAACAGTGACCTGTCCTGGGATTGTGAACCTCCTGCAGGGCCTTAATCCCAGGGAAGCCATCAGAGTCTGACTGGGTGATCCCCACCCCTTCCAGGGCCTGGCATAGCTGCCCTGCTTCAAGGCCATGGCTAAAGATGGGGGTTGGAAGTCAAGAAAAAACAGTAAATCAAGGGGAGTATGAAGAGCAAGCAAATAAGGTTCTTCACTCCATCTTCTTTGCCACAAAAAAAAAAATTCCCTTACCACCGATTTAGCAGGTGGCCCTGTAGCTTGCCATGCACTGTGTAAGGGAGCTGGGGAGATTTCCCCGAGTATCTCCTCAGTACTATTACTTATGCTTCAATATTACACTTCCAGAAATTTGATTACTGTCTAAAGTCCCGTAATTGCCTGCCTAGACATTTTCAATTCTTAGACGACATTTCAATTTGTATTGAAAACACATTACATTGATAGTAGCAGCGAAAGTGAAAACTGGTACGTATCTTCTGTGATCCCAGATGGTAAGAAACTTTCAGTAACATATCAGAGACACATAAAAAGGAACGATACTTTGATTTATCTGCATATGGGAGATGACTTAAAAGCAGGGAAGAACTCTTTCTGCACAGAGCAGCTCCTAATTTGGCTGCTGCTACTCAGGTGACTTGGCCTGAGGGGAAGGGGGTCAGAGGTCAGCTCTCAGAGAAAGAGGGAAAGGGCAGGGGAGAGCAGCTACCTCGAAGGAGTCTGGTAAAGATGCAGTAGAATAATTTCAGCTGGACGAGTATATGTTAAATTTATTGTGCTCTCATTGTCCGACGCAGTGAATATATCCTGGACCTCCTGGAAAGTGGGAGAGAGAAGTTTCTAGTGTTCGCACACCACAGAATAGTCCTGAGTGCAATTACAACAGAGCTTGAGAGAAAGGTAAGCTCCCTTTGAAATTCAACACAGGATGCTTCTGTTGTTTGTGTGTCGGATGCTGAGTGGTCCTGAGCAGGTTGAGGGCAGGTCTGAACCAAAGAAGTGAGGTGATGTTTCCAGAAACATTGCTGAGGACTTCCCAAAGAATTCTCGCTTGTAGAACCACACTAGGGTCAGAATACTTCCCAGCAGTGTCCTTGAACGTCTTCCTTGCCCTCTACAGATAGGGCTGGAGCCTTGCTTTAAAAACAAGGATCCACTGCAGGGCACCTGGGTGGCTCAGTAGGTTAAAGCCTCTGCCTTCGGCTCAGGTCATGATTCCAGAACACATTCTAGGATGGAGCCCCACATCTGGCTCTCTGCTCAGCAGGGAGCCTACTTCCTCCTCTCTCTCTGCCTGCCTCTCTGCCTATTTGTGATCTCTGTCAAATAAATAAGTAAAATCTTTAAAAAAAAACAAAAAAACACAAGGATCCGCTGGGACCAGGGGCTCTTTCATGACTCTGTAAATAAGTACAAGATTGTCAAAAAAGGAGGTAGCAGAAATTCTCTTGTGTGGAAACAAGTATTTGCGTGAATCCTCTTCTCTTCCTCTTGTTCTTCCTTAGCACCATCAAAGTGGCTTTATTAGTTCTACATGGGCTACATGCAGACTTCAGTACAGAGCTTGTGTTCCTTACTACATTGAATGAAAAATATCCAGAAAGATTTCCAAGGATGTTCATTAAAACGAAACACATCAAATAAACAAAACTTGTGAAGTTGTAACAGTTATGGAAATGTTGCCCAATCTTCACCAGTTTCTCCATGTAGAATTAAATCAGGACAGTTTAAACACATTGTATTTTTACCTCCCTTTTCATTTTTGGTTAAATTTAGGACCATAAATTGCTTTTTTTTTTTAAAGGTTTTTTATTTATTTATTCGACAGAGAGAGAGGTCATAAATAGGCAGAGAGAGAGGAGGAAGCAGGCTCCCTGCTGAGCAGAGAGCCCGATGCGGGGCTCCATCCCAGGACCCTGAGAGCATGACCTGAGCTGAAGGCAGAGGCTTAAACCCACTGAGTCACCCAGGTGCCCCATAAATTGCTTTTCAACTTCCTTCATCTTTTACTACATTTTATGCAATCAATCTTTCTTTCTTAACTTCTTTCTTTCAGAGAGAGCGTGTGTGAAAATGCGTGCAGTAGGGGAGGGGCAGAGGGAGAGGAAGAGAGAGAATCTGAATGCAGAGCCTGAGATGGGGGGCTCGATCCCATGACCCTGAGGTCATGACCCAAGCCAAAATCAAGAACTGGTAGCTTGGGGCGCCTGGGATCGAGTCCCACATCTGGCTCTCTGCTCAGCAGGGAGCCTGCTTCCTCCTCTCTCTCTGCCTGCCTCTCTGCCTACTTGTGATCTCTCTCTCTGTCAGATAAATAAATAAAATCTTGAAAAAAAAAAAAGAACTGGTAGCTTTACCGACTGAGCCACCTGGGCACCCCTGTAATGTTTCAAACATAGAGAGGAGTATAGAGAAACATACAGCAGGCACTTACATGTTCTCCACCCAGATTTAATAAATTAAGTGTTTTGCTATATTTATTTCAAAGTGTGTATGTTAAGTAATAACATACTTGGGCCCCTCTGCAGCCCTCTAACTCATTCTCTGTCCTCCCCACCAGATGTAACCACTGTCCCCAGTCCTTTTCTCCATGTTGTCATATTTTATTCCAAAAGTATGTATTCTTAATATATAGTCTCCTCTATGTATTTAACATACATAAATGGCAGCGTAGTTTGAGTATCCTGAAATTTGCCTTTTTGCTCAATGTTATTTTTGAGATTTTTCCGTGTAGTATTATAGCTATAGATCATCCGCCATAACTGCAGAATAGGATCTCATTGGGTAACTGTAGCACAGTTTATCCATTCTCCTGGGGAGAGACATGGAATTTTACTTACAGTTTTTGCTGTTATATGAATACTGTCACATACGTGTGTGTACGTGCACACATACACACGTGTGTATGTATGTGGGCATGTCCAGGCATGATGTTGCATAACCATTGGATAGGCTTGTCTTCAGCTCTATCGGGTATTGTCAGATTTCTCTGCAAGGTGTGGTAATTCACATTTGTAATCGCACCAGCAGCATTTGGAAATTCCTGCTGTCCTGAGCACTCACTAACAGTATTATCAGACTTTTTACTTTTGCCAAGCCAGTGAAATGAAATCTCAGCTCATTCTTATTTTCCTTTGCATTTCCCTGACTACCACTCACAGTTGTGTCTTTTTGTATGTTTAGTAGTGATTTCAGGGTGTCTTCTATAAATATTCTGCCTGTTTTCCTGTTAGATGATCTTTCTCTTACTGATTTAGAAATATTCTTTATAAGTTTTGGGTATCTATCAGTTAACAATATTTTCTTTTCGTTTCGTTGAAGTTTTATTGAGCAAAGTTTAATTTTTGCTTTAGTTGTTATAAATGAATTGCATTTCAAGTTTATTAGTTTTTCCTATATGGTTTTTAATTTTTATGAATGAGTTAAGAAATCTTTCCTTACGTAAGGTCATAAAGATTTTCTCCTGTGATTTTTTTTTTTTCCTGAGAATTTTAGAGGTGGTTCATTAATACACCTGGGTTTGAATTTTGTATATGCTGTGATCCAGGAAGCCAGCCAATGGAATTAAAAGCTATAATCCCTGGAAAGGAAAAATCAGAGCTGTCACTGTATTCAAGCAACTCAAGACAGTTAATTAGAAAACTATCAAAATGCATAAGAGTTTAATACAGTGCCTAGATTCCAAATGAATATACTAAAATAAATAGCTTTTTTAATGTACCAGTTATAACTAATTAGTAAATACAGTGGAAAACAAGATCAAATTCAGAGCAGCAAAAACATATAAAGCACCTAATAGTAACCTCACCAAAAAGAGTGTAGAGACTGATGAGTTGGAGGGACTTGGGCCATGCTCCAGTGCAAACACTGTAAAATACTGGTCCTTCCCAAATGAATTTGTAGGTCTAACTCAATTCAAATAAAAATGCCAATTGTGTATTTTAAGGGAAGGAATCTTATATTATTATGCTAAAGGAGTCTCAAAAATTGAGGAGAGCTATCTAAGACAACTTTGAAAAACAAGAAAAATGTTGATAGACTTGTGCCTCCAGATATTAAAATCTGTTATAAAATTCAGCCATGCTAGGCCAAGAAATGGTGGTCAGAAGGATGGAATAGAATGGATAGCCCTCTTTAGTATTAATAACTCTTTAGTTGAATAGCCCTGTAGTATTTTTAAAAAGTATAATCAAGGAGTCATCAAAAATTAGGCTTAATTTATTCAACAAATAAAGTTTGGGTAATTGACTAAGTTATTGAGTGGAATACTTAAATGAAACTCAGCTTCACTATTTATTAAATTTCAGACAAACCAAAGCTCATTAAGACCATAAAGTGTTAGAAGAAACTATAGATGAATGTATAGCTGATCACTGGGTGGGGAATGACTTTCTACACATAAAAACAGTGAGAGAAATCACAAAGGGAAAAATTGACTTAAATTACCTAGAACTATGGATCTGTTCTTTCACACATACACACAGTGGCTAGACCATGGGGGGTTTTCATACATGTGGTACCTTTTCTCGGCAATTTGGCATAACTTAAGGCACTCAAATTTTTCCAAGCTCCTCTTCTAGGAACTTATCCTAAGGAAATAATGAGACCAAAGATTTATTTATAAGATTAGTGATGTTATTATTTATAATATCAAATAATTAGAAACCTAAATGTTTGTCAGTAGGTATTCTGTTAAATAAGAGCCTGTTCAGCCATAAAACATAATAATGTAGGTCCATCATTCTTAACTTCGAGGAGATGACAGGAGCCTTTAAGAACCTTAGATGAAAAACTTCAACTCCACTGAAAATCAAATAAATGAAAATTAGCCTATCACATCAGCAGAGGTTTATAAATGTGCAGCGCTTAGCATAATCCCCTCTGGTTCCATCCATGTTGATGCAAATGGTGGGTATTCATCTTTTCTGACAGCTGAGTAATATTCCATTGTGTATATGGACCACATCTTCTTTATCCATTCACCTGTTGAAGGGCATCCCGGCTCTTTCCACAGTTTGGCTATTGTGGACATTGCTGCTATGAATATTGGGGTACAGATGGCCCTTCTTTTCACTACATCTGTATCTTTGGGGTAAATACCCATTAGTGCAATCGCTGGGTCATAGAGTAGCTCTATTTTTAACTTTTTGAGGAACCTCAACACTGTTTTCAAAATGCAACCAACTTGCATTTCTACCAACAGTGTAAGGGGTTCCCCTTTCTCCACATCCTCCCCAACATTTATTTCTTGCCTTGTCAGTCTTTGCCATTCTAACTGGTGTAAGATGGTATCTCAATGTGGTTTTGATTTGAATTTCCCTTATGGATAGTGATGTTGAGCATTTTTCATGTGTCTGTTAGCCATTCGTATGTCTTCTTTGGAGAAGTATCTGTCCATGTCTTCTGCCCATTTTTTGACTTAATTATCTATTTTTTGGGTGTTGAGTGAAATAAGTCAAGCAGAGAAAGACAATTATTGTATGGTTTCACTTACATGTGGAACATAAGGAATAGCATGGAGAACATTAGGAGAAGGAAGGGAAAAATGAAGGGGGAATAATCAGAGGGAGAGATGAACCATGAGAGACTATGGACTCCAGGAAATGAACTGAGGGTTTCAGAGGGGAGGTGAGTGGGGGGATGGGTTAGCCTGGTGATAGATATTAAGGAGGGCACGTATTGCATGGAGCACTGGGTGTTATAAACAAACAATGAATTGTGGAATTATGTATCAAAAACTAATGACGTACTATATGGTGATTAACATAATGTAATAAAAAATAAATAAAAATAAATCTTTCTAGAAGATTTGGAAAAAAATGTACAGCCCTTACCATTGATAACAGTGCAGCAAGCTGGACATGCTCAGACATTACTTATTGGAAAGCAATTCGGCGATAATATCAGGATCCTTAAATTAAGTCTCTCCCTTTGTCATAGTACTTTGATTTTTAGTAGTGTAGTCTAAGGAAATAACCAAATATGGGCAAAGAACCATGAGCACGTTTATTTTAATCCATCCTTTAAAAACGTTTTAATTCTAATAGCTTTATAGAGATATACTTGGCAGGCAATGAGCTGCATTTAGAGTATAGTTTGGTAAGAAGACAGTGAAGGGGCATCTGGGTGGCTCAAGATCTGACTCTTGATCTTAGCTCAGATCTTGATCTCAGACTTGTGAGTTCAAGCCCATAGTGAATGTGTCTGTTGACCTCGGGAGTTTCCTTGGGCCCTTTGAAATCCCTCCCGTTTCTCCATGCCCTCCCATCTCCAGGCCATCACAGATCTGCTCTGTCACTCTAAACTAATTTGCATTTTTAGTGCTCTATATAAATGTGGAATGATTCAGTGTGTACTTTTTTTTTAAATTGGATTTCTCTTAACATACTCTGAGATTCATATCTGTTATTGCACATGTCATCATTTCATTCCTTCTTATTGCTGAGTAATATTCTGTTGTATGCGTATACCATGATTTTTATCCATTCACCTGTTGATGGGTGTTCGCCAGCTCATCTTTTTTTAGTGAACATGAAGCACCTGGATGGCTCAGTTGGTTAAGCTTCTGACTCTTGGTTTCAGCTTAGGTCATGATCTCAGGTTTGTGAGATCGAGCCCCCAGTCTCTGTGATCAGCAGGACATTCGCTTCAGATTCTCTCCTTCTGCCCTTCTCCCCACTCATACTCTTTCTCTCTCTCTCTCACTCTCAAATAAATCTTTAAAAAACAAAAAAGAAACTCCAAAATATGAAGAAATACACAAATGGATAAATTACTTTGTTGCCACATAATGAAATATAAGGATGTTAATAAATATGTTTTAGAAAACCTTAATAATTTCGTTTATTTACAACATAGTGTTTATTGGAGAAAACCAGGATATAAAACTTTGTGTTTAAAAGATTATCACACACATTGAGAAGAGAGCACCTGGCAGAAATAGATCGGTGATAGGGGCGCCTGCATGGCTCAGTGGGTTAAGCATCTGCCTTCAGCTCAGGTTGTAAAAGGGCCACAGAAGAATCCTTTTGGTGTTAGAACTGGTCAGTGTCTCTCTTTTTTTTTTTTTTTCTTTCTTTTTTCTTTTTTCTTTTTTTTTAAAGATTTTAGTTATTTGCTTGACAGAGAGAATGAGCACAAGCAGAGCAAGGAGAGAGGCAGAGGGAGAAGGAGAAGCAGGCTGAGCAGGGAGCCCAATGCGATTCAGTGCTCGATCTTAGGGCCCTGGGATCATGACCTGAGCTGAAGGTAGACACTTAACTGACTGAGCCACCTAGGCACCCCTTTTCTTTTCTTTTTAAGATTTTATTTATTTATTTGACAGGCAGAGATCACAAGTAGGCAGAGAGACAGGCAGAGAGGGAGGGGGAAGCAGGCTCCCTGCTTGAGCAGAGAGCTCGATGCAGGGCTCAATCCCAGGACCCTGGGATCATGACCTGAGCGGAAGGCAGAGGCTTTAACCGACTGAGCCACCCAGGCACCCCTTTTCTTTTTTTAAGTGAGCTCTGTGCCCAACACAGGTCTTGAGCTCACAGCCCTAAGATCGGGAGTCACATTCTCTCCTGACTGAGCCAGCCAGGTGCCCCTTAACTTTTCAATGTCTTGTCTGTGACAGAAATTCCTAGGACATGAGTGATAACACTGGTAGGATACACACATATGAGTTGAAGTAAAACAGGACATCTGAATAAGACTGGTACATCATATCAAAGTTCATTTCCTGGTTGTGATACACTGTAGTTTCACAATATGGTACCACTGGGGGAAAGTGGGTCCAACGTGCAAGGAATCTCTGCATGTTTGCTTAAACAAATGGGAATCTGCAAGTCTCTCAACAGAAATTTCCATTGGAAATGAGAAGACAAACAGCTCCGAAAGCAGGGTCAAGGGAGGGATCGTTGCTGTGGCAGGTCGGAGCCAGAACGGCAGCGTGGCTGTGTCCACAGAGCCGCAGCTGCCGAGCCCCCCCCCCCCCCCCCCCGCCGCCTTGGTGCTGCCCACCTCCGTTCCCTCCTTGTCCCCGCAGCACGTGCCGCACATCCGCATTGACGGCTCGACTTCCTCCGCTGACCGCGAGGACCTGTGCCAGCAGTTCCAGCTGTTCGAGAAGCACGCCGTGGCCGTGCTGTCCATCACCGCAGCCAACATGGGCCTCACCTTCACCTCAGCTGACCTGGTGGTGTTTGCGGAGCTGTTCTGGAATCCAGGGGTAAGGGACGCTGGGGACTTGAATACCCCAGGTGCGCGGGCGCGTGGTTGTGGGGCGGAAGGCCCGGGTGTCAGTCGGGGTTGACAGGGTTTCCAGCACCAGCACCAGTTTTGTCTTCTGGCCTTTTCTGCTTGGCTTCAGAAACGTGTTTCTACTTCCCATGGGTCAGTCTTTAAAGAAGTAAGGACTCGCACATGTGTTGTCTGGCTATTAGATGTTCATGGCAGTCTCCTAGGTAGTAGGATTATCGACTCCATCTTATGAAGGGAATACTGAGGCTTTTGAAGGTCAGGAGGAATCTCAGGAGGCATCCTTCTGTGAGGAAATGGGGGCATAACAGCTCGCATGCACAGCTGTCCCCGAAGGGGAGCCCGTGGCCACAGCAGCCGCAGCCCAGGCCTCTGGCCTTCCAGCCTGTGGGTTTGTATTAACCGTCACTGTGAGCTGCTTAGCCAGTGTGGCCAGTGGGCAACTGCCCACCGTGGGGGTTCCACTGGCCTTATCTCCTGAGCGGAGAGCTGTGACAGCAGATATATCATTGGCCACACAGGGTGCTGTTTTGTGATGGGTGGACTTCGAGGCTGAAGGCATATATAGTAGAAACAATGCTTTGGGGCCTTGTTATTTATTACAGGGCTTACCATGTTAAAGAGCCACCCAACCCCTAATCATCCATGACGTCTCCCTCAGTTCTTTAGAAGGTCATGGTTTCTGTTCCAGTGAGAAGAGCGGAGGCGTGCCGGGCTTCTGTCATTTGCCATCAGCACGGCCTCCTAGCAGAGTCAGCGCTGGCTGTTCGTTCCTCCCGGCACTTAGTACTGTGCCCACCGCTGGCTGGCTGCAGGTTCTAGTTCCCCCAGAACTTGGGTTTGGTTTGGTTTGGTTTTCTCTTGTGTTCAGTGGCAGCTTGTTCGGAGGTAGAGGCTCTCAACCTGCTGACTTGGGGCATGAAGTGAAGTCCTCTGAGGAGGGATGGTGTGCTGGGCTCAGGGGCAGGGGGCTGTGTGCTGTGCTAGCTGGAGACCTTTCAGGCCTTGGCCCGTACACATCGTGATTCCCGGACCCCACAGGTACTGCTCCAGGCAGAGGACCGGGTACACCGAATCGGACAGTCGAGCTCCGTGAGCATCCACTACCTCGTGGCAAGAGGCACAGCTGACGACTACCTCTGGTATGGCTGGCCACGGGGGTGGTGCGGGGGTTGACACCAGTGATCTATTTCCTTCACTCCCTAACGTCTTCCGCTCTTGCTGATGTCTTCAGGGCCCTGTGCGGAGGAGCCAGGAGTCATGCCCTTCCCCTTGCAGCCGTGAGCATGCCGCGCCCCCTTCCCAGCATTTACTCATGGCTTGCTGGGTGCATGAGGATGAAGGCGATGTGACTCCTTTCCCACTGGCCTGAGACAAGGGGGCGGGGGGGAGCCGATGGTGAGGAAACATAGGTGCAGGTTTGCTTATAAGACACTCTCCTGCCCATGAAGGCATTGCTGAGACACGGTGATGTTCCCCTCTGCCCCTTTATGCCATGTATTGGTACATAAGGCCATCCTACAGGGTTGCTGCTGACGTTTGGGAGAAAGTGGCTCCCTGTGGGCCATGTAGTGCTTCCAGATTCATGTCTGGTACCTAAGCAAAAAGATCTGCTTCCAGATTCATGTCTGGTACCTAAGCAAAAAGATCTCCAAATGCTCCTTCCCAATCCCATTTACCCCTTCCTGATTCTAAGTTTCTTGACTATCTCATTAGTTTCCACTACTCACCTGTCTCCAGCTTTATGACTAAGGGGTCTTACCTTTGCCACATGTGTTCGTTTTTCCTACTCCCGCATCTTTGAATTTGTGGATTTGTTCACTGGGCCCTGGTTGAGAATTTTGTTGTATTGAGACATTTGTTTTCTCTACATCTTCCAGTAGAAAGAATTTTGAACCTGATTGACTCAAACCCTAAATTGGTTTATAGCCGAGAGGAGGCAAATATTTGAGGTTGGGCATTGGCGCCTGGAGAGCTGCAAAGAAGTGGAACAGCATGCCTCCGCCCCATAAACACAGGGAGGGGGATTTCCTTTTAATCAGCCCCCTGGCTCTGTGCAGCTTATATTCATTGCGGCGCCTTTGTCCTCAACAGGCCCCTAATTCAAGAGAAGATTAAAGTTCTGGGTGAGGCCGGACTTTCTGAGACCAATTTTTCAGAAACGACAGAAGCTACTAATTACTTCTACAAGGTAACACCAGCAAATGGCTTCTTGCCCCTGGCTGGGGGGTGGGGGAGGTGGAGCATTAAGTTGTCCACTCAGCCCTTGGGTCCCTGGAGAGAAGGTGTGGGTCATTCCTGTGGATCTCACTCAGCCTTATACAGAAAAGCAGCTTTACTGCAGCTCGTCTGGAAACCAAGATGTCTTCTCATGGAATTGCCCAGAATCAGAGTCTGATTGAAATCAGCAAAATCTTCGAGTGACAGGAAGACTAGAGTCTGAGGATTTGATCTTTCATTTACAGTGAGGAAGCAACTAAATGCTTCCTTCCAGAAGTAATTATTGAGATAAAAAAGACTCAGAAGTCATATTTTTATTTATTTATTTATTTTTAGTTCTTATTTAAGTAACCTTTACAGCCAATGTGGGGCTTGAGCTCATGACCCTCAGATCAAAAGTTGCAGGTTCCTCCAGCTGAGCCAGGCACCCCCAGAGATCATATTTTTTAATGTAGAATATAAATTATCATCCTAGATGTAAAGAGTTAATAAGCTAATTGTGAAACAACCTTATTTTTAAGCTTTTTAAAGAACTCTCTAATTCAGTTGAATGATAAATATTTTCACAGAGCCTAGGTTATTATGTGCCCTTTTGAAAGCAAGGAACCTTATTTTTAAAGGATTCTCAACCTTCTCAAACTCAATAATGAGTTTATTTAGAACTCATTTATTTACCCTTACCCTCACTCTGAATTAGTTAAGAATTTCTGCCTGAAATACAAGTACAAGATAATATAAATGCCATTATCAATACTTATTTTGATTAATAATTATATCTATCTTTTTATTCAAGTGGAGCTGGAAATTTCATCAACTACTAGAAAAAGAAAATGTTACCTCTTTGGAGGAGATTAAAGCAAAAGCGGTTATGTCTCGCTGAGACAGCCTGCTTTCCCAGAGGGGAAGTGAAATACTGATCAGATCTTGGACTTTGCTTCCATTAATCAGGCATGCTCTGAAAGCACAGTATTGCCACCACCATAATCAAATGCCCTACTCAAGTGCAGGTTAACACTTATTTTACTTGGGGCAGTGTTTCCTTAACCTTGTAGTTGTTCAGACAGAGGCTGATGAGGTTAGTTCTTAGAGGAGGATGTGCAGATCACAGGAGGCTGACCTTAATGACCCTTAATACCACTCCTCGTTGGGAAGGCTGGGATCCTGACAGGTGAGGGAGTGTTGGGTGCGGGTATATCGGGTAATCTGAAGTTCTCACAGGACAGCTCCCACAGTCAGATTTCAGGGCCCCCCATCACCAATGCAGGAGGGATTGGGGGGCCTTCTGTTAAGGAACAGTGAAGAAGTAGAGACCAGCTGGAATGAGACCTGACTGTAAAGGGGCTGAAAAGCCAGAGAAGCTGCTTCCGCATTGATGAGGTCAACACGGGGGGGGGCTCCAAGACATGATGAGAAAATCCTGTGAGAGGACAGGGAAGGGCAGAAACCAGCCCGGCAGAGACCGGCCAGGGATTGAAATGGGGATGCACCACTGCAAATCTGTGCAAGTGCCAGTGTTGAAGCCTGGGGAAACAGTGTGCCTGTGGAACATCACGGAGGAAACAAGACAGGAGAGGCAAACTTGCTGCCCCTTCGACATGTGGGATAGGCTGTCGGGACGCCCTGGTGATGGCAAGCCAGGGGGAGGAGAACAATGTTAGTAGACCCTCTGTGAAATGCATTCCTTTCCTCTGAGGTCCCAGACCCCTACCTCCGTCTGCTTAGTTCAGATTGACATGTATGAGCTCATTTTGCCTGACCATCTTTGGCATTTCCACATCTGTGTGGGTTCCCTGTATGTATGCCTATTGATTTTCTCCTGTTTAAAAAAAAAAAAAAGTTGGCAGACCATCAAAACTAGGCTTTGTCCAAGAGAGCTGCTGGTTTGAGGATGTAGGAATGAGAGGAGAGATGACATTGGTTTTTAAACTCCCATTTGTTTAAGGGAACCGCGATGTCATTTGAAACACTGAAAGCACACCTGGCATGAAAGACGGTCAGGGTTGGGAATTCACACTTGGGAGAGATGAGCAAAGGGGTGATAGTGAGCCCATCGCGTGCTCTGGTTGCAGCCGCTGAGCATGATTTTAGCACTGCGCCATGGCCGACAACGCAGAGGCGGCTGATGGGTCTTTTGATCATTGGCAGATTTTAGATAGAAACAAAAAAAAACGGGAATCTACTTCTCTGTATGTCTAGTATGGGTATGTTTTGCCAACCACTCCAAAAATTAGGTGTAAGCCGTGGCTGAGCACACGGGTTTGGCAGTTGAATTCCAACCTAAGCCCTCGCTGGAGAACGGCTTTGCAGGAAATGAGAGCTTGGGAGCTACTTCAATACCCGTTTGGAAAGCTAGAAGGAAGAAGGCATTTCCAACATGAATTCTAGTTTGAGAGCAGGTTCTTTATTGCTCTCACACCATTTCTCCACCACCACCCCCCTTTTCCTTTACTCCACGAGCAGCAGAGAAGAAACAGTGTCGGGCGGGAAGGCCGCTCTGGTCTGCGCTGGCCGTCGTGCGGGACCTGATGCCATAAAACGGGCAGCCCCCACCTCGGGGTCTCCTCCCCAGCCTCAGTGGCACAGGGAGAGTTGGTGCTGGAGCCTGCGCTCTAACTTTGTTGTTTTCTCTCTCTGATGAAGGACCCAAAGCAGCAGACGATCTATGACCTCTTCCAGCAGTCCTTTGAGGAAGATGGAAGTGACTTGGAGCTCCTGGAGGCGGTGGAATCCTTTGACCCCGGAAGTGCGTGTGGTGCACCTGGAAGTGATTCTCAGGACCCGGGAGGCACACTGGATGAAATCGCGTTGACGGGCAGCCCTGTGAAGAAAAGGAGATTTGAATTTTTTGATAACTTTGACAGCTTTACCTTTCCCCTATAGGTGGGCAAAAAAAAAAAAAAAAAAAAAGAGGCATTTAAAAATCATGGAAATAAGATCAGGTGTTTTGTTTTTAAAGCTTGCACTCCCCTTGACGTTACAGCAGTGCTGGCGTCTGTCTCGAGCCCCGCGAGTTACCAGGCCTTCCTTCCTGATAAGGAAAGGAAATGGGCATTTCCTTTCTGGCCTTTCTGTACGGGACTGCTGGGGTCTTAATCTTAGCTTTTCTGGCTGAGAAACAGAGACAGCCATTGCAGTAGTGGAATTCGTGTTCTTGAAGTAACGTGGGGCTTCCTGTGAAACCCCTAAAATCTGGATTTTTTAAAAAATGTACTGTTTGGACAAATATTTGTAGAGCACCTGATATGTGCCAGCAGCGTTCTAGGTGCGGCAGTAATTCCCCAAAAGAGAGCAAGCTCCTACCTTTGCAGAAGTTATATCGCAGGAGAGGTAATAGTTACACATCCTTCAAAGAAAAGCAAAGTGAAGGAGGTAAGGGTTTGGAGCAAGAGGTGAAATGTTTTTCTGTCAGTCAACAGACAGTAGATGTATTTGACTGCATGAGCAAGGTTGTCTCTGTTGGAATGACAACTCTGCTGCTGTAGGGCAGAAACAACCATAGGTAATACAGAAACAAATGATTATGGCTCTTTTCCAATAAAACTCTAATGGACACTGAGATTCGAATTCATACACTTTTCATGTGTTGTGAATTTTATTTTTTTAATTTATTTCCAACCATTAAAAAATGTAAAAACTGTGCTTTGTCCATGGGCCATACAGAAGCCTGCAGTGGGCAGGACTTGGCCTGCAAAGCATGATTTGATAACTTCTAGTTTAGAGCGGCACCATCTAGCAGAAATATACCACAAGCCACAGATGTGATTTTAATTTTCTAAGAGTATTTTAAAAAATAAAAAATTAGTATTTTCTTTAACTCATCTTTAAAACATTGTCTGTTCAACATATAATCACTATTAAAAACTTAGAAACTTTCTGTTACATTCTCACCTTTTTTTTCATGCTAAATCTTCAAGACCCAGTGTGTAATTGATGCTAACAGCACCTTCCAGTGTGGACTAGCTCATGTCGAGTGCTTGTTTCAAGTGCACTTGTGGCTGGTGGCTCTTGTGTTGGCCAGCACAGGTTTAGAGAGCAGTGAGGGGTGTGGGGTATCATGTGAGATTATAGGTCATGTAAAGAATCAGATTTAATTTTGAACATGAAGCCACTGACTGGTTTTTGAACAGTGATTGGAGACAATCTGATTATATTTTAAAAGATCCCTCCAGGGGCGCCTGGGTGGCTCAGTCTGTTAAGCGGCTGACTCTTGATTTCATCTCAGGCCATGATGTCAGGGTTGTGAGATCACGCCCATCATCGGGCTCCACTCTGGACATGGAGTCTGCTTGAGATTCTCCCTCTTCCTCTGCCCCTCCCCTCAGTCACGTGCACTTTCTAAAATTTAAAAAAAAAGTCTTAAATCAATTAAGGAATGAAAGGAATGATAGATCCCTTCTATTTGTGTGCATACAATAGATCGGGAAGGATGGTCAGGGAAACAGTTTTGAGAGGAGGCTAGTGAACTACTACAGCTGACCACAGGGCAACACTGGGGTGGGGCTCAGCTGAGCAACAGTGGGAAGGAGGTGAGAAGTGCTTGGATTGGATACATCGTGATTGTGGAGCTGAACGAGTTTGAGATGAACTGACTGAGAGGCATTTGAGAGGGAGGAGTCTCTAGACCTAGGATTTGGCCTGAGCAAAGCTGTAGTGCCATTGACTGAGATTTTTTAAAAAAGAAAAGAAAAAAGATGAGGAAGGACAGCTAGGTTGGGCAGCAAGGCAAAATCAAGGGTTTGGTTATGGACTTGTTGAATTAGATGGAGACACCCCACCCATCGTCCCCTTCGAGAAGCTTCCTGCCCAGCTTCAGGGAGCACAAATAGCATATAGCTTCCACCTGGCCACAACCAGCAGTCCAGGGAAAGCCACTTTGTCCAGGGTTGCACCCTTCCAGGAGCAGCCCGCGTCAGTGACTGAACAAGGCGGGCACAAAGGCCGGGCCACTTGAACCCTGATGCGAGAAACCTCTCTGGGACCGTATTCACTGACAGAGCTGCCCACTGCCCTCTGGGCTGTCTAAGGCTCCAGTTTGCCTCCCTCTGCCTCCCCTCCTTCCTCTTCCTTCGCAGACATTGATCTCTGATGAGCACCTTGTACCCCACACTCTGTGTTTCTCTGGCAAGATGCAAGGGGCTAGGTTATATAGACTGTAGGATTTGGGTCTCCAGCAGGAGAAGGTCACCCCTCAAGCTGTGAATTCTACCCTCACTGGCTAGAAATGGTGTTAATAGTCTGGGACTGGATGAGATTGAGCAGGTAAAGTGGCTTTCAGGGAAAAAGTGGATCTAACTTATCCCAGAGCATGCCAACAGTTAGGCTTGGGAAGAGAAAAAAGAGGGCAAACAGCAAAGAAAAAGGAAGAAAACCAAAATGGGTGTCCGGGAGCAGGATATTTAAAAAGTGTGTCAGGGGTGCCTGGGTGGCTCGGGCTGTTAAGTGTCTGCCTTCAGCTAGGTCATGATCCCAGGGTCCTGAGATCGCGCCCCACATCAGGCTTCTTGTTCAGCAGGGAGCCTGCCTGTCGCTCTACCTGCCTCTCCCCCTGCTTGTGCGTGTGCGCTCTCTCTGACAAATAAATAAAATCTTTTTAAAAATGTGTTTCAGGAAGAAAGGAGTTGGCTGCTTTACTTGGTATCATCAAAAGACGGTGGGCCAGGGTTAAGTGAACGTTCCGAGTTAGCCCCGTTTTCTTGGCAGCAATGCAAGATGTCTAAGTTGTTCCAGCATGACTGTGTATGCATTTGTTTGTTAGCCTTGGATGGTTTTCACTCTCGTACTGTTTGCTATGTGCCAGGCACCAGGCCAGACACTTTACCCGTGTTGACACTGTGAGCCCTGCCTTGGAGGAAAGTAGTTCGATTTTCATGGTGCAGATGCAGAAACCAAGCCAAGGGGGTCTCAGCCAGGAAGTGGCAGAGCAGGACCTCCAGCCAGGCCACTCCCTGCAGAACCCACCGGAGGGAGGGTGCACACTTCCTACACCAGGAGGCTCGGGAGTGCTTTGCTGGGTCTGTGAGCAGTTGACTGCACCGCTGCCTTCCCAGGGGCCTCAGCCTCCCTGCAGGCTCCCAGCTAACTCTGTTCTCACTAGAATGAGACCCTAGAGCGCACCATTTTCTTGTGCCTTTCAGTCCCCTTTCCAGGGCTTCTAGACAGCTCCAGTGGAGAGAGAGATCTTTGAGAGCCACCCAGCCCCCTTTACTTGCTGCTCAGGGATGGTCAGGCACACCGACATGTCAGCACTGTCCAGTCCGGACTTCCGGGCCATGTCCTGTGGGAGGCTTTGGTCTTGACAAATAACCGGCTGGCTTCTTGCCTTCCTCAGTCGGACCAGGCATTTGATTATAGAACTTCCTTTTAATCACTGTATTGATCTACTGCTGGGAGCTTCTCTGCAGGGTCAGAGCTCCTCAGGAAATCCAGCCTGAACACCTACGTCTGAGGACCATGAGTTACTGCTCGTATCTTTTTGCAAAGGACTGTGGAGATTATTAGCAGCTGAGCCTGCTTCCTTGCCAGCTTATCCTGCTCTGAGAAGCTCTGCCATGGTACCAGATCTCCACAGATAATTAGGCCTTCCATTTCCTCTATCACCTCCTGAAACAAGAATGACCCAGTGTTACCTAGAAAAAAAAATCCAGAGTCACGGGCCTGAGAGAGAATGCTTGTCTGGGCCCTCCCCCTCGGCCACCCGAAGTGGTCTTACACTATCTTACCACCTCCAGCTCTCTGTTTTGTTTTTAAATTTTGTTAGCTGTACCAGTTTGTTTATATTAGTGACTATGACTTTGGAAGCTTCCAAAGGACAAGTAATGGGTCTTTCTAAAGTTTACTCTAACATTGTTCCAAATGGCCCCTTAAAATAAATATTTGTCTAAGAGTAATTAAGAGCAATGGCTGCTGTGTCATCAAATAGATTGTCCTAAGTTCCCTTAGGAGCAGGTGTTCTGGAAAGCCAACTTCATCACTTCATGGTTGCTGCTGTTGGATTCCATAATCAATTTGCCACAGACACAGCCGTCAGTGTAGATCTGGAGAAGGATACAGATGATCTTGCCCTGGGTGGCCTGCTGGGCAGTGGCCCAATGGGGACAGAATCTGCAAAGAAGAAATGCTAACATCCTACCTCAACATTGCTCACGGGGTTTTTGCAGTGAATTTTTTGCAGTCTTGGTGACTCATTGATGGAAACAACATGGTCCCCTCATTAGGGAGAAGTCTGTGGAATGAGTTAAGGCCCAGGAAGCAGAAAGATTCTGGATCACAGTTAGATGCTGAGTTATAGGAAGGAGCATTTCTTCCTCGCCTGCCCCAGAGCCTAGCCATAGCCTCTGCTCTCTGTCCTGACATCACATGGCTTGAGGAGCATTACGAAGCCCTCTTCTGTGAGTCTGTGGATGTCTCCAGAGACTTGTCTGCTGCTCGCTCAAAGAAGATTGGGTGCAGCTTTCTCATGAGCTCTGCTGGAGTTTGGTCAAGTTCTTTAATGTCTTGGAGAATGAGATCATAACATCTCATTCCTTATTTTTATTAGGAGTTCCTCTCTACTTTAGAGCTGTGGTTAGTCTGCAATGGGTGTGCTTCAGAAATACAGTGAAAGGTACAGGTGATTTTGAGACATATTTATCTAGTGTTGCTTGGGAGCATCGGTGATCATCGTTAAATGAATAAATCTCTGCTTTATTCACTTTGGGCCCTGCCACAAGGTGTTGGATCAATGCCTGCCCTTGGGAGGGTTTGCCCTTGGTCCTTGCAACTTGGTGTCCATGTGCGAAACCACTATTCCACTATAAATACATTTATAAATAAATAAATGTTGAGCCTCCGTCCGAAGCCTCTAGCTAGACCTCAGTCTCAGCTGCTCTAGAAGAGAAAGACTCGCCATCTCTGAGATGTCCTTGAGGTCCCCCAAAGCATATTTATTTATACCAGGAAGCCTGTATATTCTGTTATGCCATGCTGAGTGTAGCTCTAGAATTTATTGAGAACCATCCAGCCATTTCTGTGTGATTCAGAAAAGTCACTTGGACTTATTTATAGAGAGTGAATGCCTTTGGGTTTAAGTTAGGATTTCCGCAGTCATTCTTTTTCCCCCTTTACTTCACAGCTCAGTCCAGACACATACCTGCCACCATCCGCTGTGTTTCCTGGAAATGTCAGTTCTAATTAAGAAAATCTGGGCCTATCTCATCCCACTTCCTGTCCCTGCGATTAGGTGGCCTCTTAAAGGGTTTTAGGAAAGGTCCCCCAGGCCTACCAGAGCTGGCTCTGCCTACCCTCACCAAGGTCATTATTCCCTGAACGACCCTGGTTAATTTCTGCCTCTGGGGTTGTCATCAGGTAGACTGCTAGAGGGAGCAAGTGATCCTGGAAGCCTTGATCCATTTGTACTCGAATTAATAGTGTGTCTTTTCCTTCTTGGCTTCCCACAAGCCTTTTTCTAGGTTGGAAAGAAACAGAGCTGGAGGCACCGTCCCCTCACTGCTGACTCCTGCCTGGGTTTTGCCTTGTCTTTGCATTCTTGTCTATTGAAATCTTGATGCTTTTCTTTTTCTTCTTTTTTTTTTTTTTTAAGATTTTATTTATTAGAGAGAGAGAAAGAGAGCAAGAGTGCATGAGCACGAGCAAGGGGGAGGCATAGAGGGAGAAGCAGACTCCCCTCTGATCACGGAAACCCTGGGGTCCTGAGCCTCAGAAGGCAGACACTTAACCAGCTGAGCCACCCCGGCACTTTGATGCTTTCTGAAGCTCTTTGTAAGTGAAATTTAAGCTGCAAAAGGGATGAAAATAATTCCAACCTTATTTCCTGCCCTATCTTCTCACTTCTTACCACGTGTAGGATTACAAGGTTTTAAAAAAAAAAAAAATGGCACGGAAGCTTAAAGAGATTTTGTTGGAGCCCTCTCTCATACCTGCAGTTTTGGTTTTGTCTTTCCCTGTGAGGTCCCAGGGAAGGAAATGGATTCCTAAACATAGCAGAAAACATCGAGAAGCCTGTGAGTCACAGTGTTCAGGATATTATAACAGCCAACAGTTATTTGATTTTGCAACACCCTCTGCCCACAACCCCCCTACCTCAACCCGTTTATCTGACTTATGGAGTGCCAGGCTCTCCTCCTCTTTGTTTTTAACTTCCCTTTTCTAGGATGAAATATCATACAAAAATGAATTCATAAAACAAATTTATAGCTTAACAAAATATTACAGAATAAACAGTCATGTAAATCATAACCCCCAAAGTTGTGAATATATATTCTAGAAGCTTTATTGTTTTGCTCTTCATGTTTAGAACTACAATCCAATTGCAGCTTATTTTTGTACATGGAGGTAAGGTCAAGGTTAGTTTTTCCCCATGTGAATATGCCATTTCTCAGCATCACTTATTGAAAAGACTGTCCCTTCATCTAGGGCTCCGCAGTGCTTTCTTTTCACTATTATGAATTTGATGTAAAATTTAACCAATTGGAACATCTGGGTGGCAGAGTCCATTAAGCGTTTAAGTGTCCGACTCTTGATTTTGGCTCAGGTTATGATCTCAGTGTTGTGGGATGGAGCCCTGAATCAGGCTCTGTGCTCAGGGTGGAGTCCCTTGTCCCGCTCCCTCTCCCTTTGCCCCTCCTCCCACTCATGCTCTCTCTTAAATATATAAATAAATAAAATCTTAAAACAATAATAAAAATGAAATAATAAAATAAAATAATAAAAATTAAAATGTATAAGTAAAAAAATGAAAGCCCTGCATTCTCATCCCTTGTACTTCTAGCCCTGCTTCTTACAGGTAATAACTAATATAAATAATTTAGGACGGAGCCATAGGTAATTTATTCCCAATGCATGTAAATACATACATATACATAGAATTATTTCTTCGAAAATGGAATGAAACTCTTCATATTAGAACTGTCTCATTTCACATAATATATTTGGTCATTGTTTCATATTGATTTATCTTATCTCTTTTAAGAGTTACCAAGTAACACCCATGCTGATGGGTACATTACCTGTGAAATGTCCATTAAAACAAAAGGCAAACAATGAACACGATGAATTTAAAGTAAATTTGTGGAGAGAAGAGAAGAAGGAATGAATCCACATACTGAATTCTTTTCAGATACCTGATAATTTCTAGGTGTTTAGGAGTTGGCCTCAGGGCTCCCCTTCCCCTAGCTGAGTCTACTGCCCCTTGTGGAGGCAACCTACAGTGCTCTTAACATTGTGTGCAGACTTCACTCTTGCCCTTGGCCACCAGGCCCTTCCGTGAAGGACTTTGGGCACAAGAGCTCTTTGGGCACAAAGCGAAGGAACAGCATGGAACCTGGGGCTCCCAGATAAACCCTTTGGTCTCCAGCATGAGATCAATTGTGGATGACGTTTGCCCCTCAGATTTCCTTCAAGAATCAAATGTTCCATATACCCCAAAGACAACTGGTTGGCTCAACAGCTAAAAGAACTCACCTCTAGAGACAACTTTTAACTTATCTTTTTAAGGGCAAAAGTGAATTTTGTGACTCAGCAGAGATTTTTACTAAGATTTTATGGGTACATATTACAGTTCATCTGTACACTTGATGGTCTTCTAATGGGGTTGGGGATTTATTAGCCCACAGATAAGACAAATTGAGACTTTGTCCACAGTTTTCTGAAGCCACTTAGAACTGATTTCATGAGAGTGCTATTTGCACATCCTCAAGCTCGCTATTTAAAGAAAATTGTTCAGTTTTGAGAAAATTGCTCTGAGCATGAACAATTTCCTCCTATTATGGAGTGTCTCATTTTCAGGCACTCTACTGCATTCTTACTCAGGCATTCTACCTTCTCTTGCTCTCTCTCAGACCCTCTGAAGGGAAGAGATGTAGGAGGCTACCCAGGAGATGGGAGGGGGAGGAGGTGGTCAATTTCCTAAATGATGATCTGAACTGGGCTCCCAGCCAGCCCAGGAGGGCTCACCTTAGAGATTGCAAGCTGGCCATGCTTACGCACTCACCCAGGGCAGGGGAACCCCACTTCTGCTCAAACTGCACGTGCAGACCAGAACAGGAGGACCATTGGAATGCTTGTTTCTCAACTCTTCTTCCACTAATCCCATTTGTTTGCACTGGTAGGAATATATTTTGCTTTTATTTGTAGTTTTCTAGAAGCAGGACATAATTTGGGTGGCGAAGCGTCCAGAAATCATCCCCAATATGCAGTGTATTTCTCTCCTAAGGGAGGAGAGACTTACTCCCTCCACCCCTTGCCATTCTTCACCCTGTAGAAGCAAAGGGTACTTGGAGGCTCTGGTGGAACTGGGAGATTTTGAGCACATCTTGTTTTCCCAGTGGGTAGATGTGTTTGCACAGTTGCAGTGGTGTGTAAAACAAGGTGCTTGCTGTGTCTCCAGGCATCATTCTTCTTGATGTAGTTTTTACCGAAAGGTTAATGTTTTCAGTATGTACAGGCAAGAATGTTAATGCCAAGGAATACAATATATAATTTAATAGGTGAAAATGTGTATTTATTTAATTAGAACATAAAAATAATGTCCCTAAGTCAGTGCATGAAGCACTTTTTAAAGAAGGGTTGTAGTTATTATATTTTGAAAGATGTGCCTTTGTTTATTATACTTTTTCTGCTTTTGTCTGTATTTGAAATTTTCTGTAATGTTTTTAAAATGTGCTGTGGGGATTAATATCAATAGCTTCATCACTGGACGTTTTTCGTTTGAGTATTTATGTGTCAATTTTAATGTGTACTCGGAAAAACACTCACATAAGACATACGCCCTGGATTCCATAGATAGTTCTGGCTTGGGACGAAGCTTCATTTCGTTAAATTTTCTAAAAGTGACTCAGTTTTTATTTTTTTTTTTTAAAGATTTTATTTATTTATTTGACAGACAGAGATCACAAGTAGGCAGAGAGGCAGGCAGAGAGAGAGGAGGAAACAGGCTCCCCGCTGAGCAGAGAGCCCGATGCGGGGCTCGATCCCAGGACCCTGAGATCATGACCTGAGCTGAAGGCAGAGGCTTTAACCCACTGAGCCACCTAGGCGCCCCTGAAAGTGACTCCGTTTTTAAATAAATGATAAAACAGTTAATCCCGGTATGGCAAAAACTGAAAATGCAATGTTCGGGGGACTGGACTTTGAGAAATACCGGTCTAATATTACCAGAAGCCAGTTAATTAAGTAACAAACTGATCTCCTTCCATACCTAGCAATAAGCCTGTGATAAATAATTTTATTTCTATTTAGCCTGCTTAAACAATAAACATCTTCAATACAGAAAACAAAAAAAAAAACCTCCTTCCCCACGGAAGGCGGCCGGGAGGAAGAGACCTCCCGAGCATAGAGTTCAGTTCCTAGCTGGGCCTCCCACTCGCCACTTCCGCCCGTTCGCCTAAAACTGCGCTTGCGCACTGAGTCTCTTCCTCTCGGGGCTCAGACCTAACTTGAGTCGACATGGTGAGTGTTGGTAGCGGTGAGGCCTACAGGTCTATCCGCCTGCATCTGACCTTTTCTTGCTGTCTTTGCCCCCACCCGGCGTCTGCTGTCCTGTGCCGTCCTCGGCCTTCGTGCCGTGACCGCCACTCTCGGGCACAGACCGGGGCGGAAGGACGGGGGCAGCTTGGTAGCGCTTGGTAGCGCTTGGTAGCGCCTGGCCGATCCGAGCGGGTGAAACAGGGTGCTGTCGGAGCCCGGGGCCCGCTCTGGCCTCAGATTTTGCCAGGATGGAATGAGGGGGACCTAGGACCCGGCAGCGGCTGGGGGTGATTGGAGGAATGGCGTTTGGGGCGGGGAGTGGCTGGCAGAGGCTCTGTCAGCGGGTCCCAGTAATCGCTGGTTTCTTTCTTGGCTCTGAACAGGCTAAACGCACCAAGAAGGTCGGAATCGTGGGCAAATACGGGACCCGTTATGGTGCCTCCCTCAGGAAGATGGTGAAGAAGATTGAGATAAGCCAGCACGCCAAGTACACTTGCTCCTTCTGTGGCAAAGTAAGATGGGGGCGGGGGGCAGAGGGAGGGGAGGCTTTCCGGCACGTGAGCCGGCTCCTGAGGGAAGTTTGTGGATCGTGTGCTGGGTTGTTGGTAGCTGGATTTGGTGGACTGCTTCCCGTTTACACTTGGGGACTGAGGGGTCACACGTTGGACAAGGAGCCCCGGCCTAAGCCAAGCCCCGCTTTGTGGGAGAGGACTCTTGTCAGTTTTGTCTCCTGGTGTTGCTAGAGAGTCTGTATGTCTGTGGTGTGCTGGAATCCTGTTGGTGGGGGTGTCTTTGCCATCCTGGCACTGTAGCATCGTGGTGAGTGCCGGTCTTGCAGGAGAAAATGTAGGGCACTAGGAACACAAAGAACCTCATAAAACACACCCATTTTCTTTCTTTCTTTTTTTAAAGTTTTTTTTTTTTCTTTTTTTAAATCAGAGCAGGAGCAGGGGGAGAGGGAGACGCAGCCCCCCTGCCGAGCCGGGATCCTGAGCCTCCATCCCAGGACCCCGAGGGTCATGACCTGAGCCACCCAAGTGCCCCCCAAACACACCCATTTTCTAGTGCAATTTAGACTACTGGATGTTGCTTTTATTGATTCATAGGGAAAATTGATTGTCTTTTGCAGACCAAGATGAAAAGACGAGCTGTGGGGATCTGGCATTGTGGCTCCTGCATGAAAACCGTCGCTGGTGGTGCCTGGACCTACAAGTGAGTCCCTTTTCTTTGTGACCTTTGAAGTGTGTGGATCACCTCAGAATTCCAGGTTTGACGCTGGACTGGCTAGTTTTAACCCTTCACAAGACTGGGACAACAAGAATGCGTTTGTTTTTTTCATGACTCCTTGAGAGTATGGTTTGTGTTCAGTGTTCAAAGAAAAGAAAACCACTGAAATAGAAAAGTGTGACAGGACTTGAGAATTGCATAGAATTGAAAGGGTCCCACTGAGCACAATGATACCGTACAGGTCCTTTAGTGGGACTGAATCTGTACTGAACTTCGATTTGTATTGCAAGCTGATTTTATAAAAATGAAGTCAATGAGCTTGTTGCTCTATATGGAAACTTGAGGCCACCTAGACCATTACACTTTTGCTGTTCTCAACAGTACTGGCTGGACCTCAGCAGCTTTGTGACCCTGACAAGTGGGTGATGGTGCTGAGATAAATGTACCTGTGCTGGTTATTGATTGAGTGGACTCTTGAGTTAATCCATTTCTGGAATTGAAAGCCACCTTGAAGATCTCTAATTTTGGAATTCGTCGCTGATCTTAAAGGCTGAAGTGTTCTTCCTTTAGCCAGTATCTAGACGTGTGCGGTGTAGTACACTAGCCTCCCATGTATAAAATGATAAGGCTAGTGTGGTTGAAGAGTTGAAATTTTTAATTTTAGTTAATTTATTAACTGCAGCAGTGTAAAATATTGGGAGGTGTTGAAATGATCATTTTCATATATGTGTGTCTTGTGTGAGTTTATGAGGTCAAAAAGGCAAATGAAACCTAGCTTTCTTTTGGTTATGATGATAAAATGAACTAGCATTCCTGTACCCACCCTATGTGATGGTTATGGGTTTTCCAGGTATAGTTCCAGAATCTTCTGGTATAACTTTATGTAGTCACTTTCATAGCTTTCTTCCCACATTATACTCGAGTCTGTTCTTTAGATACTGTTTTCTTGATATCTCTCATTTATGATACCAACTTAGTTTCTTCTGACGTTCTGTCCATTCTTTTCTATGAGTTTAGGTCAGCCTCCTGGAACCATTCATTCCTCCCTGTTCCTCCCTGTTGGTTTTTTTTTTTTTCTTTTTTTTTTTTTAATGCTGCATGATTAAATAAATGCACGAGATTGCCTAATTCTGCAAAACCCTGAAGACACAACTCTTAACTTGCTAAAAGATATCATCATTAAGATTGTAATGGAAAAAAAAGAGGCAGGATTTACTCATTTGCCATTTCACATGTTAGTGTAGCTAATTATGTTGGATCCAACTTTGTTTTTCTTTCCAGCACCACTTCTGCTGTCACAGTAAAGTCTGCCATCAGAAGACTGAAGGAGTTGAAAGACCAGTAGAAGCACCGCCGTTTGAAACATTGCTAGCCTATAATAAATGGGTTAATTTATGTAACAAAATTAATTTGGCTTGTTAAATTTATTGATTAGATCTTTCAATTTATGTTGCATTAATTTTGTGTTCTCAGAGAACTTGGAAATTAAAAATCCTTCTAATTTTTGTTGGAAAAGCGTACTGAGATTGGGTTATCCTAATGTAGCTTCCCCCCCCCCCTTTAGTCAAATATTAGATGACATAAGAATATAAGTCTTAGAGGTTGAGTATGTGTCTTCACTTTCTGTAGGTGTATCCTTGCCATTTCAACTTCTTTGGGATATAGTAGTTCAAATTTTGAGGACTTAGGTCATGGTTCATTTTTTTGTTTCTAAAGGTAGGATGACATATACTGCTTCTTAACTTAATGGGTGTTTTGTCTGACCACATGTTTTATTAGCTCTTGAGAAAACAGTATGAAACAATTAGAATTTTAGGACAAATTTTGCAAATATCTATGCCATTCTCCCATTTTTTAGTTTGCAAAGAATGATGGACAGGACTGAATTACTCAGCCTGATACAGGTGGTCAGGTATACTAATAAACATGAAGATCGAGGGAGGAATTTGAGTTGTGAATAGATAATGATGATGATTAACTTTTTTTCACCTTTATGCAGTCTGTCACTTAATTCTCTGCCTGTTTCCTGGTTCGCCTTTTCTCAACCTTGTCTAAGTTACCCTCTATGGTAAGGAGTCCTTAGGAACCTCCTAACAGGTATGTCTGTCAGTACTCCAAAAACAGTAATTCCTTAGGAATGTAAATCTGATCGGATGAAAACATGGATTTCCTTTGCCCTTAGGATAGAGTAAAAACCTTTGTGGCTCTTCATGGGCTGCGCTTCTCTTTCATAACTCTTTGGCCCATTATTAGCTCTCTTAAGTTCTCTATAACATCCATTTACAGATTTTTTTTACCTTTACTTCCATATTGGCTCTGGCACAAACATTGCCTCAGGGTAATGCTCTGTGTCAAGCTCTTATTAGACCCATAGCTATAATTCTAGGTTTGTATTAATTGTTACCCTCAATAGTTTTGTTCATTAATGCATCCCCAGTACGTAATACAATTCTTTGCACATAGTAGCCTTAAGTATTTGATAAGTAAATGTGTGTGTCTCATTTTTGTGGCAAAATGGTACCTGTAAACAGTGTGATTTTGTACTGTGAAACCAGTGAGTTCTGTGAGTCATTAGGAATAAGTCAGGATTGACAAATCAGGATTTTCAGACTTCCTAGAAATGTTTGACACAGGTCTTCAGAATCCTCAGATTTTGCATTAGCATAGGGAGTTAAATAAACATTAGGAACCTGGGGTTAGCAGGTACCAGCTTAGCCAAACTGACTCCGCAGTTAAGTGGTCCAGGTTATTTAGCCTGTGCTTCAGTTTCTGGAACAATGCCTGGTAGTAGAATGGAGTATATGATGGGAGCTAGGGCTTACTAATTGAGAATCTTGTTTGAAAGCCTTTTGTGTTACTTTGTTTAGGAATTTGGGTGTGATTGTGTGGGTAATAGAGAACCCTTAGAATTTTGTAAGCAGTGAGGTAGTATTTAACATTTTTGAGCCTGAGTAGTCTAAGCGCAGAGTATCATTTAATCCCAAAACAACTTCATGAAATGCAGTTTATATCCCCATTTACACAAATGGGGACAAAGTAACACAAAAGGCTTTCAAACAAGATTCTCAATTAGTAAACCCTAGCTCCCATCATATACTCCATTCTACTACCAGTCATTGTTCCAGAGATTTGAACCTGTACGTTGTTGGCTACAGGATTGAAAATACTGGAAATTTTTTTTTACTTTTAACAAGTTTTTTATGATAGTTAAAGAACAGATGGGGAACATAGAGGCTGTTTTGAAGGCTTTTGAAAGAGTAAATATTTTGTGGATAGGGAATGACTTTCTCAAGGGTATGGTAGGTGGTGAGGGTAGGGCTGAATATTAGGTTCCTGACTCCTTATTTCATGATTTCCCCACTTTGCTAGGCTGCCTTATGAGCTCAAGAGTATGTTTCTTAATTTGCCTCTTTATAGACTAAAGATCCCCACCTTTTACGAAGCAACCCCTGGCTTGTTTTCAGAGCCTTTGGTTATTAAGCCATTTAACTGACTGTGTCAGGATACAAAGGTGAATAAGGCACATGTTCCTCATTAGACAGGCTATCTCATTGTATCTTAAGTATTTTTGTCTATGCTATAATAAATGCACAAGTGGCCAGAAAGCCAAAACATACCTAACTGTAAGTTTGTTTCGGGCTTGGAGATGAGGGGTGGGGACTACTTAGAGATTCAAGAGTTCAAATCCTGGAACCAAAGATCTGGGGCTGAGAAGGGATTTTACAAGGGCCTACCTAAGATTGGAAATAATATATCTGCAGCAACAGTTTTGAAATGTAGCACCCAGAACCAAGCAGTCTGTATGAAGTTAAACATTTTTTTTACTTTCATTGTCTTCCTTAGGAAAACCAAAAGCCATTTTATTGTTGCTAGCACTTTGGGCCAAAATGGAACAACAGGGCAAGGAAATGAATTATGTGTTTTGGGATAAGTTAGCAAAATGAGGCAAGGGTCAAGTATATGTCATGCTATGGTCAACCTATAGGCCAGAGCCTTTGGAGTAATTTTAGGACAGTGAGTGGCATGGCTGATAGCAAAGACCCACAGGTAGGTATTTTTGTGGTTTAGCTATGAAAGGGGTTAGAGGGTAGAGACCTCATTTGATCAGCGTACATTGACTACTCCCTGAAATAGGGACAAGATACGATTGACAATCTTTGCTCAGTAGTGGGGCAAAACAACATGCTTCATTACTCTTAACAAATTCCTGGTTTGGAAAACTGTATGGGAAGTGTTTCAAAGGAACATGATGTGGGGTGCCTGGGTAGCTCTGTTAAGTGTCTGCCTGTGGCTCAGGTCACAGTCCCAGGCGCTCTGCTCAGCACGAGGCTTGTGTCTTTCTGTCTCTCTTTCCCTGTTTCTCTGTCAAAATCTTAAAAAAAAGTAATCTATAATTTATACATGTGGGTGCCTGCTTACATGTGTGGCAATTCTAGTCAGTATGTTAATTTTCAGAGCCCATCAGAATGTTTCTAAAATTTATTTGGAAACAAGTAGAAAGGATCAGAAGAAAGTCAATGTAGCTTAATGATTTAAGAACATGGACTAGGGTCAGAAGTAGTTTAGATTTCTAGTAAGAGACCATGGACAACTTTACCTGATTTTTTTGTTTGTTTGTTTCTTAAAGATTTTATTTATTTGACAGAGAGCGAGATCACAAGTAGGCAGAGAGTCAGAGAGGAGAAAGCAGGCTCCCTGCTGAGCAGAGAGCCCAATGTGGGGCTCCATCCCAGGACACTGAGATCGTGACCTGAGCCGAAGGCAGTGGCTTAATCCACTGATCCACCCAGGCGCCCCAGTTTACCTGTTTTTTGATGTTAAGTTTCCTCCTCTGTAAAATGGATATAATGGTGTTTCTTTCAAGCAACAGATTAGATAATTTTGGTTCCAGAACTCTCATTAATGGTATGGTACCGAAACCCAGGATAAGTGGAACCCTGGATCATGGAGGGGAGAAGTAATAAAGATTCTGTTACTGTTTCAGTGAGGGTGTTAGGTCTCAGGGGATAGGAGGGAGACTGCCTGTGGTAGAAGGAGAAGTAATGTTGAGGAAGGAAGAAAAGACTTGAGGTTCAGGCTGAAGAATCGCATAAAGTACAATTTTGAGGGATGCCTCGGTGGCTTGTTTGGTTGAGCATCTTCCTTTGTCTGGGGTCTTGATCCTGTGGTCCTGGGATGGAGTCCCTCATCAGGCTCCTGCAGGAAGTCTGCTTCTCCTGCCTGCCACTCCCCCTGCTTGTGCTTTCTGGCAAATAAAAATCTTTTTAAAAAATAACTAAAAAAGTACAGTTTTTGTCAAAAAGAAAGGGTTAAGCAAGACCTTTGAAAATAGGAAGCCAGTGTCACACTGTGTGTGTGTGTGTGCATGCACGCATGTGTGCCCATGTGTGTATATGGTCACGTGATGTGCTAACGATGTGGAGCACTGTCAGGATTTCATTTTTGAAGGCTCTTGTGATCCTCTGTAGGGCTATTCTGCTCTCTTGTCTTCAGTCTACTTGTGCTGTTGATGTCTGCAAACTTGTCACATAGACCTGTACATCATGGGTCAGGTTGAAGCACATATGTGCTGTTTCAAGCAATAACTTTTCCAGGTACTTTACATAGGTATTTTAGTCTAATTAATCTCTCTTCATTTTAATCCAGGCTGTAGGGAAAGTAAGTAAAGGTTTGACTACATTTGTACAGGAACCCTAAAAGGATTGCCCCAAGCAATGGGATGGACGTCTGTTAAAGAGTAAATGGAACCAGTCAACTCTCTTCAGAGAATTTCAGTCAAATGATAAAAGAGCGGAGTTACACAAAGGCGGGGTGCTAGGCTTCAGGAAAAGCTCATGGGTTTCTCCTGGTTGGGTCACAGGACTGCCCCAATTCTTAGCTTATTTCAGCTAGAGTTCTTCGGTTGTGTGCAATACAGGCCAACTCAGGCTAATTAAAGCAGAAGAGATCTCACTGGAAGGTAATAGAGTGCTTCACAGGATGGAAGAAAAAGACCCAAGGTTGTAAGGAGGATAAACCAGGGAGGGCTTCTTTTCTAGTTATAACTGGTAGATGCTGAGAGTCAACCCCCCTCCACCAGTCCCCACTGGGGGAAGGGAGATCAGATCAATGTTTTGTCTTTGACACTATTTAGGTGACAGTATTTAGTGAAAAAACTGAAGAAAGTATCTCACTGGCCTAATGAGGGCTACCTTTCCATCCCCTGGCACCTATGTAGACAGTCTCACCAAGACTACACACAGGAAACATCTCCAGAAGGAAATCAGATTGGCAGTAATTTGAGGAAAGAAAATGTCTTTAACATAAAACTTGAATTATCATTTGCATTGTGTTCTTACTAAACCATCTAATTTATTTTATTTATTTATTTATTTTTAAAGAGTTTGGCAGAGATCACAGTAGGCAGAGAGAGAGAGGAGGAAGCAGGTTCTCTGCCAAGCAGAGAGCCCAATGCGGGACTCAATCTCCATACCCTGAGATCATGACCTGAGCGGAAGGCAGAGGCCTAACCTACTCAGCCACCCAGGCGCCCTAAACCATCTAATTTAAAAGTAATATTGGAGTCTTGTCTCTCACCATCTGGCAAATTGTAGCTCATGGAAGAACACTACAACATGGCCACAGTATGCCCTGTAAGTTATTCTCCAGTTCTCCCCCATGGAAACCCGAGGCCACTGACCATGGTCAGAGTAGGAATATATGGAAGTCAGGTGATAATGTGATGTATCAGGTCTCTCTGGGGTACAGAATGACAGCTCCCATCCTGTGGTTTTCAGCCCCCTTCTTCAGGAAACTGTGGGATAGATAGACTTAGTAACTTGTGGGGTACCTTCAGTTGTCCTTTGGCCATTGGCGGGGGGAGCTGTTAGACTGGAATTATCAAATGCTGCAGACCTCTAGAAATGATGCTCTCTCTCTCTGCCCCCCAACACATACAGCAAGATAGAAGGAATCCTTGGAGAATCACAGATTAATGGTACGACCTGAATTGTCAAGAGCAATGGTCTCATGATCGTAACCAATCTCAGTTACGATTTTTTTTAAAAAGATTTTATTGACTTATTTGAAAGAGTGAGAACTCAAGTGGGGTGAGGGGCAGAGGGAGAAGCAGACCCCTTGTGGAGCAGGGAGCCTGATCTAGGGCTCAATTCCCTGGACTCTGGGATCATGACCTGATCATAAGGCAGATGCTTAGCCAACTGAGCCATCCAGGTGCCCCAGTTATGGTTCTGAATATAGTTCTTTATTAGAGGAAATCAACACCTCTGGCCCTGACATACTGCTGTTCACCTAGCTAATGTTTTCCCATAATCCCTATTTGCAATGTAATCAAAATTCGCTTGCCTTCACATTACAGGGATAGCAGTATATTTTTAAAAAAAATTGGGCGGGGGGGGGGTGGCACCTGGGTGGCTCAGTGGGTTAATAAGCCTCTGCCTTCGGCTCAGGTCATGATCTCAGGGTCCTGGGATTGAGCCCGGCATTGGGCTGTCTGCTTGTCAGGGAGCCTGCTTCTCCCTCTCCCTCTGCCTTTCCTCTCTGTCTACTTGTGATCTCTCTCAAATAAATAAAGTCTTTGAAAAAGCTGTATTTCTAAAAAGATTTTATTTGAGAGAGAATGCACAAGCAGGGGGAGGGGCAGAGGCAAAAGGAGGAGGCTCCCCACTGAGCAGAGAGCCCAATGGGGCTTGTTCCCAGGACCCTGGTATTGTGACCGGAACCCAAGGTAGATGCTTAATTGACTGAGCCATGCAGGCGCCCTGGGACAGCAGTATACTTTAATTGTTTCGCTTCAGGGCTGTCAAGTCACATATTCTCTGTCATTACCCTAAGGACATAATTGGACTGAGAGGTTAGGATGTCTTGTGAACCTTATATATGCCTTAATAGACATGTATACCATAGTTTAGGTCTTCTTTGGGATATCCTTTATGAAGTGATAGACAAGTTCATCACCTTAGACACCCCTCAGTTAAGAAAGAGACCTAAAATTGGATCAGTTTGGATTTTGGAAGCAAAACAACACATTTGGATGTGCTGTCTCCCCTTTACTGGGTCAGGCTATCAATTGTGAGGGGAGACTGAAGAAAGCAAGGACTTTGGAGTGGTCCAAGTTACTTCGTTATTTAGTCTGTGACTTAACCAAATTCGAACATACTGGAAAAGTTAATGGCAGACAGATGTTCTCTGATGCTCCAAAAGAGGAATCAGTAGACTAGAGGTTCAGGGATAATGACTTCTGTTAACATCTGTTAACCTTTTGAAAAGTATCCCTTGTTTTCTACTGGACCCTGGTGAAATGCATGAACATAGATCATAGATCTGTGCAACTGAAGTTACCCATTATAAACTTGATGTCACCTGATTTATAAAGGAACACAATCAGATGCATGCAGAAGCATTGTATTCTAAAATGGAATTTTCAGATTTGCTAGATCATAGAGACTAAGTAGCAGAACAACTTGGACCACAACTTAACCAGAGCCTTTTCTTTCTCTAGGCTGTGGGCTTGGACAATGGTCAGCTAGTTAGAAAGTTGAGAAGAACAAGAATCAAGGATTGGTGACAAGATGTTAAGGTGGATAGAATTCTTAGAATAAATAGAGTTGATAGTATTTGCACCCCATGTCAATGCCACTGGAAAATAACCACTATGGATGTTGTTCCCACTAGGCCAGATAAGTAAGAGAACCCATTCTTTGGAGGTCTGTCATTTATTTGCCCCAGCCACTACCTTGGTGCTTGTCCATGAGGCACAGAAACAAAATAGTACTAGCAGAGATCGATCCTGTGTCGGAGCTCAGAAAGCTGGACCTCCCCTTACCAAGGGTGACTTGGCTATTGCCTCAGCTGGAGTGGCAGACTGCAACGAGGAAGGCGAGTGGGGAGCCCTCATAGGCCCCATTCCTCAGGGGCACCATTTAGCCAAGTGATTACGTTAGATACCTTTCATTATGCAAAAGTCAGCAGTTTGTCTTCTTGGGGATAGATGTGTATTATGGGTGTGGATTTGTCTTTCTTGCCTCGAGTATGTCTGCCAGCATCACCGTTCATGGACTTGGCAGAATGCCTTCTCTATCACTGTATCCCATATAATGTAGTCTCTTGACAGTGAAGGAAGTGAAGAAAATACATTACCTGGCTCACACTTACGGAAATAATTTTTACCATGTGCCCCATTATCCAGAAAGGGCTTGCTTAATAGACTTACGTTTGCCAAAATCTTAGCTGTAGAACAGTCTGTGAGTTAATTCATTATGAAGCTAGATACTGTCCTAAAGGACACAGTATATGGTGCTTTCCCGCCTTACCAGGATGCGTGGATCAAGAAATGAAGGGATGGGAGTGGGACTCCCACCATTGAGAATTATGCCAGTTGACCCACTGAAGGCATTTTTGTTTCCCTTGCTTGTGACCTTGCATTTGGAGGGCTTAGTGCCTAAGGAGGTAATATTTCTTACAGGGAACACAACCTTAATTCTATTTAAGTTGAAATCTTGTGACCGATTTCTGATCATCTTGGGCTCTTTATGCCACTGAACCAATAAGCTAGAAAGGAATCTCTCCTGATATATCATCTTTACCACCCAGCTCTGTGCTCCAGGAGATTCTGTGCTCTGTGTGGGCTGGAGCAATGGTTCCCTTGTCTTCTGGCTTCTGGTTAGGTTCAGTAAACAGGAGGTACTAGCAGAAGCCTTGGCAGATAAGAAGTGGTCATGATATTATTTCCCCTGCTCCTTGCAGAGTTGCTTCAAACGTAGTGGTCTAAAATTTACAGCTTGGGGTGCCTGGGTGGTTCCATCCATTAAGAATCTACCTTCAGCTCAGATCATGATTCCAGGGTGCTGGGATTGAGCCCTGTGTCAGGCTCCCTGTTCAGTGGGGAATCTGCCGTTCCCTCTCCTGCGTACCCCACCCCGGCTTGTGCTCTCTGTCTCTCTCTCAATCTTAATAGAATAAAGAATACACCTCTGTTAGGTGGCTCTTTCCTCTCTATAGCTACTCTTTCTGAGATTTAGTACCCACTTTTTTCCCCTTACTTCTGCAGACCTAAGGTGGTAATGGGTCCCCATTGTTATTGGTCCTGGAGGGCTTCGTCCATTCTTGATTTCCCTTAACCCTGCCCACATTGTTTACCTTAGTCCCATTATTCAGCCCCCCTCAGTTGCCCCATTTGAGTGTCCCATCTGTTTTATGCCAGGACCCTGACCAAATCAGATGTTTCACAATAACCTGTTTGGACATTTCTGGAGCTGAGATCATACTCTCCCCCAAATTTGTTCCCTATCCTGTGTCATCTATTATTTCTTCCCCTTACGTTCTTGTTCCCCCAAATCTCTTTTTTTGAGCAACTACCTCCTCCATTCCAGTTGGTTAGAGTGGAATTACCAATAACAGGATCCTTTCCTTTGGCCACAAAGGGTTGGTCACATGATACAAACTGGTATAACTGATCAGATTATTTCTTCTGAGAATTTATAGATTGTGCAGCATAACACAGAGGTGGCTAGTTGGAATTGCGTCTTCTAGTGGAAGTATCCAAAGAAACAGACCATGAATTGCTACCTCTAAGATTTCCTAAAGTTCTGGTTCTTGCCTTGGTATTGGCTCTTCCTTTGATTTGATAAGATCCCACTGTGGAGTAAGACTCCCAGCAGCCTACACTCTGAGGCAAGTAAACAAGAAATACACAAGCCCTCACTTTTTGGGGATTGAAGATGAGTTCCAAATCATCTTAATGATTGGATTTAGTTAATTAGAATTAACTAGTGCCCTAGCTGCCTACAAGAAGCAAATGCAAATCCTCTCTGGGAGAAGAAAGATACCGTAAACTTCAAGTTATCTCTGTACGTTTTTGTATATGATGTCTGGCACCCAAGTAAAAATAACCAAGGAGACAAGACAGTTTCCTTTAAAAAACCAAAAGAGGCGCCTGGCTTGGCTGAGTCGGGAAGGCATGTGGCTCTTGATCTCAGTTGGGAGTTCAAGCCCCACGCTGGGTATAGAGATTACTTAAAATACTTAAAAAAAAAAAAAGAAAGAAAGAAAGAAAGAAAAGAAAGAAAAAGAAAATAAACCAAGAGACACAGTAGAAAACTGAGAAAGATACACAGGGTATCCAAATAATGGAGCTGTTAGACACTGACTTAAAAATAAATGCTTAATAATAGACAAGGAAGTGAAAGACAAGACTAAGAATTTCATCACAAAAAAAAGACTATTCTTATACGTAAAGATTTAATAACTAAAATTAGAACTCCATAGAGGGATTTAACAGCAGATGAGATGAAGGTTAAGAGATAATCAGTGACTAGAAAGATAAATCAAAAGAAAATATCCAGGAAGGAGCACAAAAAACATAGGAAAGGGACAAGTAAGTATAAGAGACAGGAGACACAATGAAGAGTTGTAATACATGTGTAACTGGAGTCCCAGAAGGAGAAAGGAGGGATGATAATGGTTAAGAATTTTCCAGAACCCTCCCCCCAAAATTAGAAAGTCACAGATGTAAGAATTCCTAGAAGCTTTAAGCAAGATAAATACAAAGAAAACCATACCTAAGGATATCACAGTATTAAGTATCACAGTATTAAGAATACCAAGGACAAAAGGAATACCTTAAGCTAGGAGAGAAAAAGCACTAATGCTGTCAACTTTTTTTTAAAGGAAATCTCTGCACTCAACATAGGACTTGAACCCACAACCCAGAGATCAAGAGTTGGGTGCCTCACCAACTGAGCCAGCCAGGTGCCCCTAAGACAGTTGACTTCTTAACAATAGACTCTACAAGACAATTTATATCTTCAAAGTTCGTCAAATTCTGTATCCAGCATCCACATCCTTAAAATATGAAGATAAAATGTCAAACAAACAAAAAAACCAGAGTTTTTATTACTGCAGACCCACCCACTGGACAGAAAATAAATATGGAGGAGACTTGAAGATGTGGGAAGGAATGAAAGTGAACAAAAAGGAACACCTTAAATACAAGTGACTGTAAGGTGTATATATAATAACAATTAGGGAATAATAGTATTAAAATATAACAGTATTAAAGCAACAGCGTATAAGCCAAGACAGAGGGTAAATGGCGTTAAAACATAAGGCTCTTGTATTGTTTGGGAAGGGGTCAACTATAAATCAAATACATGTTGTAATCTCTGGTAATCATTAAAAGAATAGAAAATAATGTATAACAGCACTGTGGACACAATTAAAAAGCATTCAGGATAAGAAAGAAAAGAACTAGTAGGAGAAATAGTGCACAGTAAGGGAATAGCTTTAAGTGTTTACACATATACAACATATATTTGTTTACATTGTATATATATATCATTAATAGCATTACTTACAAATAGACTAAATGCTCCACTTGAAAGATAAAGTTAGTCAAGTTGGATTACATACACAAAGTATCAAGATTAAGAAAAGACATCTAAAGAATAAGAAATCATAATACAAGGTTGCAGACACAACCAAAAGATAAAGAAGGGTTTAAAGTAAAAGGATGAGAAAAGATATACCCCACAAACACTAATCCATGAGCTGAAAGCTGTATTAATATTTGACAAAGTGGATCTTAAGACAGAAAAGCATTGTTAGGGACAAAGAGGAACATGAATACAGTGGTCCTCCTTTACCCATGGGGATACTTTACAAGACCCCCAGTGGGTACCTGAAACCGTGGATAGTCCTCGACCCTATGTAAGCTTCCCATACACACAATTTAATTTCTAAATTGTACACAGTAAGAGATTAACAACAATAATAGAAAAATTACAACAGTATACTGTAATAAAAATGAGATGAATGCGGTGACTGTACTCCCGCTTCTTGTGAGATGCTACAATGTCAACCTGACGAGAGGAAGTGAGGGGAAGGATGGAGGCATTGTGATGTAGCATTAGGCTCCTACTGACCTTCTGACCCCATGGCAGTAGGAGACTCATCTTTTTCCTGACCGCCGCGGACTGTGGGTAACTAGGAAGCCAAACTTCCGGTAAGGGGAGACTACTGTATGGTTACACATGTAGAAACATATGTGTGCATTTTTCAGCATTTCCATTGAGGAAGACAAAAAAAAAAACACTACATAATTAGGTGATGATGCTCTGAATTTCTTGAGGAGCAAATTGAAGAATTAATGGAAGAACTTAGAGAAACACCGAATACAGAAAATTAAGGAGAACTGACAAATTCTACAAAGTCAATGCCAATTGACCAAGGAGACCCCTCAAGTGGGAATCAATATAAGCTAGAAAGCATATGAATTAGTTAACTTCTAAATAATAGATATTTCTATGAAGTGAAAACTTAAAAAATGTTTCAGCAGCTCTAAGTATAATAGATGGTAATCATCAGAAAAAATATCAGTCTGAACTAGAGCCACCCCCGCCCCGGTCTGTGGTTTGTTCTCTGTTACTAAAAGCCTAGCCGCTCTATTTGTTTTCTGGTTTGGTATTAAACACTGATACATCCCTACAAATGTCAACAGAGGGAAACCAGTAATCATTTGGTGTCTGTATCACAGTATTCACTATGTGTTTTGTGTCTTGACTAGAAAACAAACTTCATAAGGTGTCAGGTATAGTTCTTTAGGTATTTTTGAAAGTTTACATAGTGGACTTGGGCATTAGAAGCCAGTGGATTTACATATATTCTTTGGGAACCTAATCTGTAAATCAGGAAAGTACTCATCTACAGGTAATATATTTTCCCTCAAAGAAGCAGAGCATTTGGTCAACTCGTGTGGGTTGCAAACTATCAAATATAACACTAGGGGGCGATGCAGTGTAGAGAAGAAAGGAACATACCCTGACAAGTAAGCAAAGTTTGGAAGATTGAACTTAGGGCATGTATAAAATGGTTAAGAGCTTGTGTAAAATTTCAGTTTAGTAAGTACCAAGTACCTTTTCAATGTCCAGAATGTCATAATGTGACCAAACCAGCTAAAGTTAAAAAGAAAAGTAAGAAAAAAGAGAGACCAAAAGAAGTTAATAATTAGTGGTTGTTTGTCCCAAACAACCCACTAATACATAATTAAGATGGACTTGGGAATATTTTCTAGGGCCTGTTAGTTTGAAGAGAAAATTTTAGTATTTTCATTTTGCTAATAATACTAAAAATTATTTTTTTGTAAGTTGTAAAAATAAGATTTCTTCATTAGTAATGCATCGTTGAAATATGTTTAATTGAATAGGATTTTATTTATCAAGCACCTCTCAATCTGGGGTGTACAGGTTTCTAACTACATTTTCAGAGTCTTCAAGAATTTTTTTTCCTTTAAAAGTTTCAGTACTTTTTAAAGGATGAAAGTATGAAATACACTGTCACAAAACACTGGGCTTTGTAATTGAGTAACCAGAGCAATGAAGACATGAACCAATAGGGAAAGCTAAGTGAGAGCGCGGCCTCCCAAGAAGTGGGTCAGAAGGTTGCACTGATACAGGGAGACACCCTAATGGTGCCACCACTGGGCAGAGCCAATGGGATGCTCGGTAGAAGTATGACTTGGAAGGGAGCCAGTAGGAGAGGGACTTCCTCTGGAGGGGGAGCTGTGTGTGTTTGTGTATGTGCATGCACATGTGCATGTGTGCATGCATACACAAGAGATGGTGTAATTTGCCAAGATGCAAAGGCCAGTATTATATGGGTGTCCTGAAGATTTTCTCTCTCCTGATGTTCCTTTTCCACAAGCACCTGTTTTTTAACTCATCAACTCAAGGCTGTTGTGCACATAAATTTCCCTGCTTTAGTTTCTAAGTCATGATTAACAGTGGTTTTATTCATTTAGGTTTCATTAGGAATACCTAATCATAGACCTTGCTGGGAGCCTGGCTGTGTTCTAAGGGCTTGACCCAGGTAAGCTCAGCCCTCTCAGTAGCCCTGCACTGGAGAACTGTAGGACCATCTTTTACGAGGCTCCTCATGACTTGACTCCTCATTACCTTGCCAGCTATCTAGATAGTGAGGTCCTTTTCCTCTCTCAGCACCAGCCATGCTGAACTTCTTCCAGTTACTTGAATACACTGCACTTTAAGACCCTAGCTCGTGTTGACCATGCTCTTTCTCTTCTCCTTTCCTCTTGCCTGGTCTCCCCTTCTCACACCAAACTCATGGGATCAATAACGATTGTTTCTCCCCTCCTACAGATGGGGGGGTGGGATGGGGAAAGAAGCTTAGGGAAGTTAAGTATTATGTCTAAGTTCACACACTTCAGAGAGGGATGATAATATGGAAGAAGGATGAGCTTTGGACCCAGAAGTTAGGTTATCCAATTTTCCCTTTGTTTTTTACGGGCTTGAACTTCAGAGAATGTTTATTCTTTTTTTTCAGATAAAGAGACAGGTTTTCTTGAGAGTGGATTTTGGTGATGGGAGGGCCAACCTAGGCATGAGACAAAGGCATACAATTTGGGGAAGTAAAACAGAAAGGAGAGGAAAGAATGTTTTCGAGAGACGATGTTGTTGATGAAGTCAGGGCACATGCACATTCTATACCCCGGGCCGAGAGACGTCTGGACACGTCCTGTTTTCTATAGGATGGCGAGTGTAGAGAACAGACAGCAGAGGGAGCCCTCGAAGGGTTTTGCTCCTGTCTGGGGACAGAAGAATGAGAAAGTGTCTGCAGGAACTTGTTTCTTCCCTTTCTAGTCTCCACTCAATGGCCGCATAGCATGTCCCTAATGGAAGTACCTGTCAAGTGCTAGCAAGGCCTGGGGAGGGGCCTCCTTATCCCTCCCGGCTAGAGGAGGAGACCAGCCCCAGAGGGATTGAATCACTGCTCCCAGTTCCGTTACACAACTGGAAAGTTGTTGAGGCAGGATTCCAGGTCATAGGGCTCTGGGACTCAAAAGTGCAACCTCCTCCTCCACGGTTGTTCTTCCGTGTCCCTCATTCCCTCATGGGCCTGTGTCCCCACTCTGTAAATGCCATCCGGGGCACAAATGGAGTTCGAGAGTCCCTCTCAGAGTAGCAGAGTCGGTTCAGTTTAGCAGGGACAGTTAAAACAATGTTTTAACTCGAGTTGCCCCACACCCAGCAGGAGAGAAATGTGGGCTGGTGGCGACAGCCGTTCCAAGGGTGTGGGTTTTGGGGCTTTAAAATCCCCCCATTATTTCCATTTACTTCCTCTCTCTCTCTCAACAACTGACGTTATCTTAAGCTTACATCCAAAGCTTTGCAAGCACAGCTTCAAAGCCCTACCCCGGCTGCTCTCTTCCAGGCTGCCGCAGCCTCTGTTGGCTGTCCTCAAACCCTGCTCCTGGGAGCGATGATGGGTTGTCTACTTGGGTACCCCCAAAAGGAAAGAGCTCCAACTTCGCATCTTCAGTTGCAACAGAATAAAGACTCCTGTCTTCTCCCCTTCCTCTTCTGGGACCCCACCTGCAGGTCGGCATGGGACCAAGTCCTGGGGTGGGTGGGGGGCTCAGCAAAGACTTGGTGACAGGCTGATGGATAGGTTTCCCGCCTCAGCTTGCCCTCCCGCCCACTCCTGCAGGCTCTGGCCCAGGGCCACCATCCGGCTGCCTGAGGGGTCTGCTTTTCTTTGTTGAGTCAGCACCAATGAGTCAGGGCCAAGATCAGCTGGGGGTCCTAGGGAGCACTGCAGGACACTGGGAAGGGAATACGAATTTAGTGGCCCAAAGGAAGGCATCACAAGGAGCATGCGAATGGAGGGCACTGGGGTTGTGGTCAGAGGAGCCTGGGCAGGGAGCTGACCTGTGGATGTCACTGACCATCAGCTGTCGGCAGATCGCTTTCTCGTAGAAAAACACAGGTCACCGAAATCATAGTGCTTAGGCCCCTAAAAATCCCAGGCTTGTCACTCTTGCCTTTTTACTCTTTTAGAGATTCTAGATGGAACCAAACTCTCAGCCAATGGAAGATGAGGAAAAAGCAGACAAGTGAAATTCTCAGATACACTGCAGTGGCAGTTCAGCCATTTCTTCTTGTCAGGGCTGCTGAGGGTCAACACAGAGTGGCTGATGACATTTGGTGGCATCCTTGCATATTGCCTCATGCATAGATAGGTTCCATGCACTGGTAGTGGGGGCGGGAGGATAGTTGGATGTGGCTAAGTAGAGGGACAGAAATTAAAGAGACATCAGCCTTCCAATAACACTTAGGGAGGAGCAAGTGGAGGGGAAGAGGTGAACCAATGATGCTATTCTTGCTAGTTCAGGCATGACAGTTACACCAATGTCCCCAGAACCACAGATTCCAGGGTAGCCTGGAATCACATTACTGGGCGCAAACTTAGAGGCCATCTCCTCCAACTCCATCGCTTTAAAGAGTAGGAGATGCAGATCCAGAGAAGGGAAGTGACCTGTTACAGTCATATAGCTAGATGACAATGACAATGCTAAAAGCCTAATTCCAAGCTCTTTCCATGACAAGAACCCAGGATCAGATCTGTAATAGGCCTTGGCGGAGTTCAGCATTGCCTTGGACACAGATTTGTGGATGAGAGATTGATTACTGCTCAGGGGCTGAGAGACTCTAGAGGCCCTTCGTTTGACATTTCTGTTCCTCTGAAGGAACTAGTGTCTTAAATAGACCAATCTGAATGATTGCTTGGACTCTTGAAATTTTTTCATTCTCAAAAGCCAGGTCATCAGGAGAAGGGGCCATGAAGAGTAAAAATGTCTTCTCAAAAGAGTCTCTTTTTTTCCTAACACCAGAAGGGAGATCATACAGGAAGAGGGTCTGGGCACAAGATATGGGAAGTCCGTATGTGTTCTACCAATGCCATTCTATGAAAATAGTAGGGTTTCTTTCTTTTTTTTTTTTTTTTTTTTAAAGATTTTATTTATTTATTTGACAGAGAGAGCTCACAAGTAGGCAGAGAGGCAGGCGGGGAAGGGGGGTGAGCAGGCTCCCCACTGAGCAGAGAGCCCAACGCGGGGCTCCATCCCAGGACCCTGAGAGTATGACACCTGAGCCGAAGGCTGAGGCTTTAACCCACTGAGCCACCCAGGCACCCTGAAAATAGTAGGGCTTCTATTCTTTGGAAAATTATTATCCCTTGCACCCTTGCAAGGGGGCTGAGCAGTGCCTGTTGTGAGGATTAGTAGGGTAGAACGAACAAAATTCCCTAGGATGAAAGGCTGCAAACCCAAGTCCAGAGTCACATGATGAGGCCGGCCCACCCCACACCAGCCTCCCCAAGAGAGACCCCGCCCACAGCCACCCCTTCTCTGATTTTCCTCTCTCTACTTTGTGCTTTGGTGGAACTTTTCTCCCACAGCAAGGCAGCAGCTCAGACAGGAGGGTGTCTGAAATGGACCTTCTGCTTCTAGGGGGAGGTTTATCTTCCTCTATTGATGGGGGCACCCCGCTCCATTTTTCCAGTGCCTCAAAGATGTTCAGAGCACAGCATAGATGATTTTCTTAACCCTACAAGATTTGGGCAGTAGTGAAAATGGGTCTTGGTTTCAAAATCAAAGACCTGGGTGGGGGGCAGTTGTTCCCATAAGGCGATGTCACAGACTCTTAGCAGGTCCAGATGGACAGGATCTTAGAAATGACCCCACAGATGTGGCACAGAGGTCAAGAGACTGGGCTGTTGTGTTCGACCATCTGCATGACATCACTAATTATTCTTAGTATCCTTACTCCCCTGGGCAGCTACCTAACCTCCTCAGAGCTCTGTTTCCTTGCCCATAAATGAGGACAATAATCATTCCAATACCTTCATCTTAGGTTTGTTGTAAGGATAAAATGAGATACTTTTCCTTAAGTGCTCAGCCTGACACATGATAAACATACAATTAACCTTTTACATTGTTATTATTATGTCATTACATTTACAGAAACTGAGGTCCACAGAAGCATATTTTAAGAAATAGATTTTCGGGGCGCCTGGGTGGCTCAGTGGGTTAAAGCCGCTGCCTTCGGCTCAGGTCATGATCTCGGGGTCCTGGGATCGAGTCCCGCATTGGGCTCTCTGCTCAGTGGGGAGCCTGCTTCCCTCTCTCTCTCTCTCTGCCTGCCTCTCCGACTACTTGTGATTTCTCTCTGTCAAATAAATAAGTAAAATCTTAAAAAAAAAAAAAAAAGAAATAGATTTTCTTATCTTAAAAATCACAAAACCAGCTTAATGGTCAGTGTATATTTTCATTGATTTAAAAAAGGGGGACATGTGGGCATCTGGACTTGAGCCAAGCAAGGCCAGGTTATATGCAGTAACAAATCCCAAATTCTGGCTTTACAGCAGAAATGTTCACTTCCTGCTCAGACATTTTGTCCACTGTGGGTTGGCTGGGGGCTCTGCTCTTATCATCATCCTTGTTCTGGACCTGGGCATTTGGAGCACAAGCCTACTCTTATGGCATCCACCTGGAAGTGACTCTGATAATTTCTGCCCATAGTTTTTTTCTGGCCAAAGCAAGCCATATGGCAGTTCAGCAATGTGGGGAAGCATGATCCTCTTATAGGAGGTAACTAGATATGGGGTGGAATAATACAATTTATGATGATCTGCTACATAAACAAATATAATCTTAGTGTAAGTGATCATCTGACATGAGCCCATTGAAACACCTGCCCTAAGATGTCAAAATTGTTATGAAAAATGAGAAGACCCTTTACATAGCAGTAAAAGAAACATCTGTTGATGCCTAATCCTTGAAATAATTTCTCAAAACCCCCAAACCATGGCCAAGATAAAAATCTCCATTCCTTGCAATGCCTGGGTGGCTCAGTCAGTTAAGCATCCAACTCTTGGTTTTGGCTCAGGTCATGATCTCAGGGTCTTGAGATGGAGGCCCGTGTGGGACTCTGTGCTCGGGAGGGAGTCTACTTGAGATTCTCTCTCGCCCTCTGCCCCTTCTCCCTATCTAAAATAAATAAATAAATAAATAAGCAAGCTCTATAAATAAATAAATGTCTTTTTAAAAAGTCTCCATTCCTTGGAAAACCAACCACACATGGTGATGTAGCTCATCCTAGAATGAGAGGGAGCTTGTAATAGGATATCACAGAGGGTTCACATCCTCTCCTGCCACAGATTGTTTGCCACCCACCCATCCCACTGCATACCCTTGGTGGTTCATTCATTAGCCACCACTGATTTAGTGATGATCACTGATCCAGATGATGGAAACAAAAATGAGGGGGGACACAGCCCTTGTCCTCAAGGAAAGGGGCCAACTTCCTACAAATCGGTAAAGACTAGCCGTAAAGCCAACAAATAGAATATAAAATAAGGGCTAGTATGGTCTGTGAGCTGTCGAACCAAAAAGAGAGGTCACTTACCTTAGCCTGGGGTTGTCAGAAAAACTCAACATGGGAAGGTTGATTTTGCGGGAATTTTATTCTTAAGCAAGGGCAGAGAGGTATTGCAACAGGTTGAAGTTGTGCAATGATATTGGGGACAACGTATTCTGTCCTTCAAGATGTAATTGTTCAGCCTTACCAGTATTTCTCACTTATCAGCAACTATCTTCTGCGTGTTGGCCATTGGTGGGCATACAGAGGGCAGTTAAGTGACACAGGCTGTGCTCTTGAGACTCAATGAACCCAAAGGTGGGGTTCTGAAGGAATGGGTCAGGGTCACCCACAGGTGCAGAGTTGTGGGGCCCATGCCAGAGTCTCTAGGCATAGATCCCAGAAACTGGCATTTTAAACAAATTCCTACGATATTTTTAATCACACCCCAACTTTGAAGGCTGCTGCTGAAAAGGCAGCCATAATATTGATAAATGTGGAGAGGACCCAGGGGAAATGGGACGAGGGTACTGAACTAAGAAATACATTGAAGTAAAAAATATTTGTGTTACCCTTGGTTCAGGGGCCAATGCCCTTTGAAGTGGGGTGCAAAGGTTAGGGATTTTGGCATTTCTTTGTGGGCATACAGCTGTCTTTGTCAAGACAGCTCCTGGCTTCAGCGCACCCACTGGCTCTCCAAGGCAGCTCTCCTATGCTAATGTTTGGTTTTGTTTTTTAAGTTTGCATTGCCTTTTTCTCTCTTCCATTAAAACAATTTAATGGCAGAATCATTTTGTGCATAACAGCCGATCATGCAGGTGATAAATGACTGAAAAACAATGACATCTCTCTGTTGGCTTGGAGTTCACAAAGAACTTAGATCATCTCATTGGATCTCCACCCATTGGATGTAGGTCTCTCATCGTTGAAGATACTGAATTTGAAGAGGACAGATAACTTGCCTGAGGTCACATTAGGTAGCTGGTAAGCTTAGCTGTGTCGAAAATTGATGGACTTCTTTTGAGATTTTAGCCTTGGGGATTATTCCTTTGACTTTAAGGATCTGGGTGAAGAGTTTGCCTCATTTGCCGCCAGACTGCCGCTAACAGAGAACTCGCTCCATCAAGAAAGCCCCATGTAGCCCATCCTGACCATGTGATTCCCCCTCTTGAGTCCTGGTGTCCTCTCACACTGCTAGATCAATAAGAATGAGGTGGCCCAGGTTAGTGTGAGGGACAGAAAGCAGAAGAGAAGATCAAAGAAAATGTCAGAAGATGGAGGCCCCCTTCTCCCACTGCCTGAATTCAGGACCCTGCCTATAGCATGCTGGACCAAACTTGGCAAAACTATAAAGAAGTTTTATGTGGCCTGTAGACCCCTCCTCTCCCCTCAGCTGTCTCCCTAACCCCTGTCAGTGGTCCACTTTCTGTCCCAAAGAGACTGTGAACTTTCTCCAATTGGAAGAATTAGGGGGCTGAGATGTGACTCTCCCTAGGGACATGTTTGTGCTTTGAGCCTCAGGCCAACAGTGGGAACTGCAAGACCGGAAGGAGCAGATGATTAACGAGAGTCTCAGCTGGGAAGGCATGGCTGCCCTCGGTCATTATGGAGAATCCCAGAGAACTGTTTTTCTGACCTCTGGTAAGAGAAGGACCAGCCATAGAACCCAGGACCCTGGAGGGTCTCCTTCCCCACCTCGTTACAACCTTGACATAGCAGAAAGAGCTGATAGCTTTGGCTTTAGAAAACTGGGCTAGAATTCCAAAGCCACAAATGCTCGAAGTGACCTTTGGCAAGTCTCTTACCCCCTGTTATGCTCAACTCCCCTGTGTGTTGAGTGAGGATGGAAAGGCCTGCCCTGCTGTCCTTACAGGGTGGCCACGAGACTCGAAGGAGAGGATGTACAAAGTAAGTTAATGCCAGCTGCACGGGGGAATGGAGTCGAGTGAGAATGGAGATGGGCCATCCCTGAGAACAAGCATTTATGAATGACCACTCTGAGATCCCTGGAGGATTCTTCTCTTATCCTATAAAGGGCAGGAACACAGGTCACCAGCCAACCTGTGAAAACAATGAGAAGTCTGTTAAAAGGCAGTAGATAGGACTGGTTCAGAGGATGGGCTTCACCCCCACTACCTGGGTTTTTAATGGTTCTGGCTCTCCCAGCTGTGTGATGCTGGGGAGATAGTTAACTTCTCTGGCCTCAGTTTCACCCTCACCCATGGGTGAAATGGATAGAATAATGATCCCCATCTCAGTGAGTTGCTCAGAAATTTAAATGAGACAAGAGTGGAATGCTTAGCAAAGTACCCAGCACAAGAGAGAAAACACAAGTGTTAGCTGGTAACATTTCTGTTACATTTGACCAGGGGGTGAGCTAAGACCAGCGCTCTCTGAGAGCTGTGGTCTAAGCAAGCAAGGAGAAAGTGCAGGAATTAACTAAGTGGACACTCGATGCAGTAAATGAATAATACATCGGCACTTGTCCGTACCAAGGACCGGGTCAGTGTCTATCTGCTTGGGTGCTCTGTCTCCTGTGTGCTCTCGGAGGAAAAGTGGTCACACAGCAGTCCCTGCACTGCCCCACCCTGTGTAACACACAGAATCCGACCCTTTGTCTTGCCTTGCAGTCTTCCAGCGTGTCCCTAAAGGGAAAAAGAAGTTGTGACACTGTGTCTGGGAGCCTTTTCATCTTGGCCATCTGGCTGCTTCCAACCACGCCCGCACCTTCCTCTGCAAGTATACTGCAGCACTGAACCCCCCTCCAAAGCGCTCCCCCTTCCCCAACCCCCACCTCAAGTGGAAATGAGAATGAGGCTGCAGGAGAGCTGGTGGTGCTGTTACTGAAAACAAAGGCCTGGCTGGCAGCTGCCCTCGTCCCAAGCTCACAGTCTCAATTTCCTTTTACTTGTGCCTGGATCAGCCCCTCGGGAACACCACCCTTGCCCATTGGTTTCACTTAACAGTGATTCTTTCTGGGAAACCTTGGAAGGGGGATTTGTGGGGTCTTGGTGATTTACAGAGTCAATGGGAGGCTTGATGGGAGGCACTGAAAGAGGCAGATTATTTCAGGGATTTCAGGGATGCTGGGGTGGGGCTGGGTGGAGGGGGGGCTGGACTCTCTGGGCTCCCATCACCTCCACCAATGAGCAGCATCTGTGTTGGGTGGAAGTGGGCAGGAGACCACCCCTCTGTCTGACAGCAGCACTGCTTGGGAGGGTGGGGGGGTGTTGGAGTAGGGGAGACCCGTGGTCATGGGGTGCATTGGTTTGGGAGGAGGAGAGTGTTGGTTTCAACCTCCTGTGCACTAGTTCGCCATGCCTGTTGCTTATGAGCTTTGCAGGAGTTAGGAAACTTCTAAGTCTTAGGAAAGAAAAGATAGCAAAATGAAACTGCAAGATCAAAATTAATACATGTTCAATGAAAACTTCCCTTATGGCACCTTCATTAGCTATTAAATAAACATTTACAAATTTCCCGTGAAAACATTTTTTTAGTTGAGGTTTTTGGACTTTGCAGGAATCTCAGGGAACACAAGTATCAAGATACCCTGGGATCACAAGCAACCATAAATTTAGTAAGTTCCGAGTAGTCAAACCACCTCAAAAGCAAAATTAGAAATATGCTTTAGAGATTGTGTGACAAAGTTTCTGCAGTGCGGGTGCATTTGGACCTGCCGGATATGATGGAGAGCCCCCCAAAGCCCAGATGCCCAGGGCCTACGAGCTCTCAGGCCACTCTGCCAACAAGCCTGGACCGGTCACTTTTTGTCCCTGACTCTTTCTTTTTGCTTGGTGAGGTCCCCCAGTGAGAAGCTCCCTCAGTGTCTTCTTGATGTAAAAAATCTGTGAATAGTTCTGCTGTTTTTTCCTCTCTTGTTAGTTTATTTTTCAGCCCATAAGATTTAAAGGGTGATGAACAATGAATCAACAATAGGAACCCGACTAGGGCTCCACTGCGGGGAGGCAGTTGGATGAGGCTGGCGATGTTTTCCTACACTAATTATTTGCCCAGGACCTTTATGACTTTTATCATAGTCACATAGCACCTTGCTATTATTCAAGTCAATAATTTCCCACAAACCATCCCATTCTGGTTTTTTCTCCAATTTATTTTTTGAATAAGTACAACATTCACATGTTTCACCAGTAAAGCAACAGAAGCAGAAGACAGAATTCCTCCCCCTGCCCTGCTCCCATCACCCCGTTCCCACTCACTTCTTGTTGCCCACAACCGGTTGGTTTCTTGTATAACCTTCCCAAGATATTTTGTGCGCATATGACAACATGCAAATATACTTACTCCCCCCATGTTTTTTAAACAAAAGTTTTGCAAGTTAAGTAGATACATACCTACTCGTTTTACTTAGCCATATTCCATGGCAGTATTTCCCCAGCAATACACAGAGAGCGTCCTCATTCCTGCTTGGTAACAGCTGCAAAGAATTTTCACTGTAGGCATTTACCAGAATTTATTTAAACCAAACTTCCTATTGATGAATCTTCGGTTTTATTCCAGTCCTTTGCTATCACAATAGTGTCCTCATGAATATATCTCTAACTAAAAATTTGTGAGTATCTTGCTGTTTTTTTCTTCCCGTATCACTTTACTTTCAGCCCACAAGGTTGAACATATGTTGTTGGGTTTGTACGGAAGTGTCACGGACTGGATGCGTGTGTGGGAATTCAAATGTTGGAGACAGGGCCTGTGAGGAGGTGACAGAGGTGAACTGAGATGGTACCTTGATCCCGCAGGGCAAGTGCCCTTAGAAGAAGAGGAAGAGACGTGGGAGGACATGGGGATGAGGCAGCCGTCTTTGTCAGCTTCTCCACTATCAAGTTACTCTTTTTTTTTTTTTTTTTTTGATGTAGTCTTTTTTTTTTTTTTTTTTTTTTAAGATTTTATTTATTTATTTGACAGACAAGTAGGCAAAGAGGCAGGCAGAGTCAGGGAGAGGAGGAAACAGGCTCCCCACTGAGCAGAGAGCCCGATGTGGGGCTCTATCCCAGGACCCTGAGATTACGACCTGAGCTGAAGGCATAGGCTTTAACCCACTGAGCCACGCAGGCGCCTCTGTCAAGTTACTCTTTTCCCCCATTTGGGTTGCTGCGCTCTCTGGAAGGAAGTCACTATGCATAGCCCATACTTAGAAAGTGGCGGGGGGGGGGTTATGTTCCCCTCTTCTTGAGAGAGAATTGTCTGTATAAATCACTTGGAATTCTTCTTTAAGAGAGATTTTTCTCTTTTTCCCCATTTATGTATTTATTCATGTATTTATATCATATATATTTATGTCTGTGTGGATTCATGGCGATTTTACATTTTGGAGTAGAAAGCATTACTGCTTTACTTCATGGCTCAAATTTTTCCAGCTTTGTCCATTGGGAGCTCTTTTGGTTGGTTCCTGTGTCCCTTTGACATACCCCTATTAATGCGGGTTTAAAAAAATATTTTAGAAATATATTTTTAATACTTCCTTATTTTTTGGCCTTATAAGATGTTCCAGGTTCATAATATGTGTGTGTGTGTGTGTGTGTGTGTGTGTGTGTGTGTGTGTGTGTGGTGTGTGTGGTGTGTGTGTGTATTGCTGCAGTCCTAGAATTAGCAAGTTATCCAAGGAGCCCAGCTTCCTTGTGTTGGAGAATGATACTAGAAATCAAGATCTGGGTGTTAGGTGTGTTTGTGGCCACTAGTGTGTCAAGAAGGACTTTTAATTCACTGAAAGCATTCAAGATGCCTATATTTTCATTCTCTTCCTCTTAACCCTGATAATGCCTGTCAAAGACAACTGGTGACCTCACAGTTTCCTCAAAAGATCTTGGGGACTCCTCCTCGCTCTTCCTTCCCTCCTCCCTCCCTCTTTTCCTCCCTTTCTTTCTTCATTTATTTATTTATTTTTAAAGAATTTTTTTTCTTTAAAGATTTTATTTATTTGACAGAGAGAGATCACAAGTAGGCAGAGAGAGAGAGAGGAGGGAGCAGGCTCCCTGCCGAGCAGAGAGCCCGATGTGGAACTTGATCCCAGGACCCTGAGATCATGACCTGAGCTGAAGACAGAGGCTTAACCCACTGAGCCACCCAGGCACCCCAAGCATTTATTTTTGAGTAATCTTTACACCCAATACGTGGCTCAATCTCACCAGCCCAAGATCGAGAATCACACTCTCTACTAACTGAGCCAGCCAGGAGGACCTCTTTCTTCATTTGAATTGTGACCCACGCTTTGCCTAAATCCTTCCCATCCTTCATGCCTTAGTCCTCCCTTGGCCACCCCAGCTTCCTTTCCGACATGCCTGTCTTGTTTCCTGTTGCAGGAGGCTTGGAAAACTCAAATTCAACAGAAGCCCAAATTACTCTTGGAAAGCAAATGCCACGGAACCCAGGCAGGTTTAACTTAGTTTTGTGGTTTGTACCCATATAGCTCAGCTGTCTGTGCTTTATTTGGGTTTCTCTGCCTTTCTGAGGTTCTGATACAGGCATCAGGGTTGAGTTTTGTGATTCAGAGGCAGAGCTGCCTAGTGCAGCACTGGTGCCAAAGCAGTGAAGGTAAGCGGGGCTTCGAGATCACTTCTTCCAGCTTCTCCAGGGGAGACAGGGAAACTGAGACTCAGGGAGGAAAAAAATCTCACCCAGGGCTATAAAACTCATTAAAAGGCAGAGCTGCGTCTAGAAGAAGTTTTGATCACTGGCCCAATGACCTTCCTGTTGTTGCGTATGGGCTCAGTTAAGATTTTTCTTCATGGAGTGGCTGGGTGGCTCAGTTGGTAAAGCTGCTGACTCTTGATTTTGGCTCAGGTCATGATCACAGGGTCGTGAGATCGAGTCCTGTGTCAAGCTCTGTGCTGGGCATGGAACCTGTCTCTGGTTCTGTCTCCCTTCCCCACCCCCCACCCCCCGCTTTCCCTTTCCCCCTAGAGAAGATTTTTGTTCTCTAAGAATTATGTCCTAACATCCTAACATCCCCATCCTGCATCCATTGAGACTGCCAACTGCCCTCTGTTGGAGGGGGGCAGCCCTGTTCTTTGAAGCTACTCAGGTTTTGGAACCAGTAAGACTTGCGCTGAAAGCCTGACCTCACCTCTTAACAGCTGCTTAATCTCAGGCCTCCTCTCAGACTATCGGTTTCCTTAACTGGAAAATGCGTCTAAGGATGCTTGGTCCACAGGAGTGTGTAAGTAAAAGCATGGGTACCAAAGCACCTGGAACATGCCAGAGAGATAATGGGCTCTCAGCATTTGCCCAAGGTGTCTGAATTTGCTGGACTGTTCTATACCTTCCCAACTAATACATTTTGTATCCTGAAACAAATGGAAAGCTTCTCTGTTACTTTTACTTCTTCTATGCCCTACAGAACTGGACACATGATGCTCAAAAATTCTTGCTGAATGAAGGAATGTCATAGAGAGCAAAATCTGCTCTTTGGAACTCATCCCTCAGGGGAAAACGGAAGGACAAATGGTGTCGCAGAATTTTCTGGAGTGTTTATGCATTCTGAAGGGGAGGGCCTGCTTCCTGCAGGTGTGTGGGGCAGGTGGGAAAGAGAGCAGCCCAGATACCCTGTCATCTTACAGGTGTGGAGACTGAGGTCCAGGGCAGGAGGGAATTGCCTGAGGTCCCCCCGGGAGGGCTCTACGGATGGGCATTTGCCGGCTGGCCAGGCGGGAGGCCTGATGAAGCATCGTGGGGAATGGGGCCCTTGTGCTTTCATGCGTTCTAGCCTGCCTGTCCCTGCTTGGGGCCCGGGCATGTTCATCGCCAAACAAGATGTGGCAGGAAACCATGAATCAAGGGGAGGGGGTGTGTGTGAAGGCATTAATGACGTCGAGCTGACTTCTGGGTCTAAATCCCTTTCCCTCTCCTTCAAGCTTGCTCTGACCTGTCCTTGCCTGGTGGAGTCTGGAGGCTGTCCTCAGCGCTGCCTTGCAAATCGCACCCCAAGCCAGGCGATGGCTGTGAGACCCCACAGCTGGCTTAGGATGCACAGGGGAAGTCAGAATCCGAGACCAAGCTGGACTGTTGCAAGCTGGACTCTTACGAAAGGGGCATTTCCTTTGCAGGAAGTTTATCTGTAAGAGGCAGCATGGCATTGAGCAGGGCTCGGCAAACTTCTTCTGTAAAGAGCCGGGTAGTAAATATGTTAGGCTTTGAGGGCCACACAATCCCTCCTGCAAATATTGCAACTCTTCTGTTACAGTGCAAACGTGGCCGGACAAGACACACATGAACAGACGTAGCTGCCTTCCAGTAAAGCTTTATTTATAGATGCTGAAATTTGAGTTTCGTCTAATTTTTGCACGTCACAAACTCTTAGTTTCCCTTTGATGTTTTTCCCCCAACTATTTAAGAGTGTAAAAACCCTTCTTAGCTTGATGGTCCATACAGAAACAGGCACCTGGGCAAATTGATGAGGGAGTTTTCGGAGTCTGTGGACTTGGGAGTCAGACAGCACGAGGTCTGAACCCCAGCTCAGTGGCACACTTGACATCTGCTGTCTTGCCGGGTGACAGGCTTTCTGAGCCTCAGTGCCCCCATTCGTAAATAGGGATAACAGTGTCTACCTCATAGGGTTTTCGTAGGCATCAAAAGAGACTGCGAGAGAAAGAACCTGACATGCGCGATGTGAAGTCCTTGAGAGATGGAGGTGGCTCGTGCTGCTTTGGTCAGCGGTGGGAGAACTTGTAATGGGGCCGACAGTGATTCCCTGCGCTCTATTTCTACTCCGAGCCTCTGAGATCTACTGGGAAAGGCAGTCACCACACGCCTTTTACAAAGGCTGTAACCCTCTTCTCCTGCTTGCATCAAAATCCCGTTTGTGTGCAACTGAACACACGCTCACGAGGCACTTGCTTCGTGTGGGGCTTAGGGTGCAGGGATGTGGAAAGACGAACATGGCCCAGTTCCTGCCAACAAGATAGGTACCTCCTTTGGAGGGGCGGTAAGATGCAAACCCAAATAACCATAAATCGAAACAGCATGCAGAAGAAGCCCTCCCAGGGAATCGATCAGGCCTCCCATTTATGGAGTGCCAGGCGCTGTGCTAAATTCTTAATGTCCATATGTTAATCTCATTTATATAACCCCGAAAGGAGAGGGTGATGATGAACCTCATTTGGTAAGTGGGAAAATGGTGACAGGGAGACCATGAAGGTACTCGTGTGGAGATTTATAGCCAGGCTGACTGGTGTGGGAGCCAGGGCTTATCCGTGGGAGCCCGGACAGCCATTCTGGCTGCGATGGTCCTGTCGCGTCACAGAGAGGAGCTGGGAAGGTTTCTCCAGGTGTTGATTGGGGAGCAAGGGCGGGGATGGGGAAGGATTCAGGCAGAGAGAACAGCAGCGCAAATGTCCATTGCCGGGACTATGGAATGCTCTAGGCATGTTTGGGGAACGGCAAGTGGCCTGTTGAGCCTGGGGAGAGCATTCCGTACAGGGGTCCTGTCCCTCATGGATCTCTGTGCCTTCAAGCGCTGCTGGGGAAGGAGCAAGGCCACTCGGACTGCCCTGGGTTCAGAGAAATGGGAACTTCCTTGCAACAAAGGAAGACCTTCTCACGGTAAAACACCTGCCATGCAATGTTGCTTTTTCACCCATCGTTCCCCTGCCCCCGTCCAGACATAACTATCCTAGGGTGACGAAGAGGCGAATAGGGACTCCAGCGCTGGCCTGGACTCAGGTGTCTCAGCGGATGCCACATGATCCTGGGATTGGTCACAAGCCTGCTCCTGTCTCAATTCCCTCAAACATGACATTAAGGGTTAGGTGATCTCTAGGTCCTTTCCAGTTCTAACCTTCCACATTACAGCACAGTATCCCTGCACCAGTAAGGGAAGTAAGTAGCTTTGGGGGCTGGGGTGGTGTAGGTGGGGTTTTGGGGGGCAACGTGAGGTGACTGACAGCAGCTACTCCCTGGGCAACAGGGGGTACTCCCAGCCTTCGTGTTGTCCCTGTGCCGCTTAGTTAACCCACCCCTACTGAATTCATGTCACTCCTTCTGGACTTCTGGAGGTTTCCATATCCCTGTCCTTCATCCATCTGTCCACCAGTACATCAGCTTTTTAATTTATTTAATTTATTCATTTATTCACAACTAGCCTCTGGAGCCGGAGTTGCAATCCAGATCTGCCAGCTCCCGGACCCGGGGTGCGTTACAAAACCTCCCTGTGCCTTAGTGTCCTCCTCTGTGAAGATAATGGTGGAATTTGCCTTACGGGGTGGTGAAGGATTAAATTAGTCATCCACACGAGGTGCTGAAAATCATCCTGGCAACCTTTACCTGCTCACGATCATCATCATTATTATTTTAACTAAGCGCTACGCCCAATATGGGGCTTGAACTCACAACCCTGAGACGGAACGTTGCGTGCTCCACCGACGGAGCCGGCCAGGTGACACTACTCTTTGTATTATTATTTAAACCATCTCTCGAGTGGATATTGTGTGCCAGGAAGGGTGTTAGGAGCTTTTCCTCTGTGACATGTTCACCTCCCCTACAGCCCTACAAGGGAGGCATTACTGAGCCTTCTTTCCCCAGGAAGGAACCAGGGTCTAAAGAGGACGTGACTTGCCCACGATGGGCTTCTGCCCCGCAGGGCAGCAGAGGACACGTCAGTGGGGCTGAGAAAGAGACGGCAGGGAAGGGCGGGCAGGTCACCTCCTGCCCCTTTCCCTGAACACCCATCTCAGGGTGCCTCCCCCTACACGGTGTGGTTCTTTGCTCAGACCTGGACTCCTGCTGCTGTCTTGTCTTCAACTGTACAACCTGTCAACACCTGAGAATCATTTGCAGTGGGGGTAAATGTGATTTAGGAGCCAGAGGGGGCCGGGGGTGGGGGAGAGCGGGAGACAGGGAGAGGCTCCAGGAGATTGGCTCACACTGGAGCTGCCTCCCGGCCAGAGCAAACGGGAAACCTCCAGCCTGGGACCAGTCAGGATGTTAATACTTAGGTGAGTGAAGACACACGTCTCAGCTCTTATCCCAGGCATATCAGACTGATCCTGCTGCGCCACAGAGCACTTTCCTCTCAGGTCTTCTTTCTCTGGCCCGATGCTGGGCAGATGGTGTGCTCTGCTTACTGGAACTAAGTGTGGAAATGATAAAATAGAAACACGAGACATGTGAATGTCGCTGGAACTGAAACTCGACACTATAGGTCTGATTGAAAATCCAGCAGGCCTCTCTCCTGACCCTTTGTCCCTGCTCCCCCTTCCCATGGCCGGGGCTTGCAGGGGACACCCCCAGCCCCAGCTCTCCCCAAATCCCACTGTTGTTAGCTCTGGCTTCATTAGCCCTACTCCTCACAGATATCTGGTGAGGTAACCCCCTCATGCAAGTCCATGACCCCCGCAGGTGTGCACACGAACACACACCCCACTCCTGTGCCACTGGGGCTCCCCTCCCAGCTTTAAAATTTCATTGAAGACTTCCTGCCTGCTGTCCACCGAACCTTCTGGAGTTTCTCTCTTACACTTTTCATGGGGAAAAGCAGCTTTCTCGCTGCTTTGGGGTCCATCTCCTTCCCCCTTCGGGGCCCAGCTTATGTAGCACCTGCTTCAGAGAGTCTCAGACCCCTGTCTTTAGCCTTTGGCTAGCCTTCTCTTTGTTCCTGTAGCCTGAACCTATTTCAGAGTCTGCTCTCCACACAGAAGTCCAGCTGTCTTAAAGTTTTAGGATGCCCCCTCTGCGTGCCCCCGTTTCCAGACCCCACTGTTGGCAACCTGGAGCCCACACTCATCTGTACTTCTGGTGATTTCCATGTGGACTTCAGATTCTAGGGGTGACTTGGGTCTCCACAGGACCCACATCAGGGGCTGACCGGAACTCTCGAAACTCTCTTTCCCCTCCAATCTCTGACTAGATCAGTTTTGATTGCCCATGACTTCAGACTCCATTTTTGCCTTTTCCTTTAAAGTCTTTTTTAAAGATTTTATTTATTTATTTGACACAAAGAGAGAGGTCACCAGTAGGCAAAGAGGCAGGCAGAGAAAGAAGGGGAAGCAGATTCCCTGCTGAGCAGAGAGCCTGATGTGGGACTCGATCCCAGGACCCTGAGATCATGATCTGAGCTGAAGACAGAGGCTTAACCCACTGAGCCACCCAGGCATCCTAAAGATTGTTTTTTTTAAGATTTTTTTAATTCATTTGTCAGAGAAAGAGAGAGAGTGAAAGCAAGCACAGGCAGACAGAGTGGCAGGCTGAGGCAGAGGGAGAAGCAGGCTCCCTGCTGAGCAAGGAGCCCGATGTGGGACTTGATCCCAGGACGCTGGGACCATGACCTGAGCCGAAGGCAGCTGCTTAACAACTGAGGCACCCAGGCGTCCCTAAAGATTTTTTTTAAAGGAATTTCTACCCTCAACATGAAGCTCAAACCCACAACCCCAAGATCAAGGGTCACATGCTCCACTGGCTGAGCCTGGCAGGTGCCCCATTGCCTTTTCCTTTAATGATGAACTTGCTTTGAGGAATCCAGAAGCCTGGATGTATTGACGACAGACCCAGTTACTGACTCATCCTAAAGATGTCTCTCATGAGGTCCATCCTTCAGGCTCCAACACACTTCATGTTTTGGGCACCAGTTTTCCTTCTCAACCCCAGCCGAAGTACTGATCTGCCTCCTTGACCCCACATCTCACAGAGGTTTGCTGTATAAAGGCCTCTAGAGTGGAAAGATTATGATGGCTTTGCTTTGTTACAGGTTTCATGTTTTATTTTAATCTCTTCAGACCCCCGTTTTGGGTCCTATTGATGCCAAGCCCTCATCCTGGGAAGGGAGAAGCCATCAATTGCCCTACTCTGCACAGCTCCAAACCATCTGGGCCGTGTCACGCCCAGAGCCGGGGAGGCTGAAGGGTCCTCAGGTTCCCCACAGCCAAGGATGAGGCAACAGTGGTGAGTTCCTCTGTGTGAGCACGCCACATGCCTGTCTCCGACTTGCTTCTCCCAGCTTCTCCGAGGCGCTTCTGGGCCACTGCTCCCCGAGTCAGTCCCTCCGGGCCATCATAATAGGGCCATAGCTCTGGGACTCAAGCAACAGAAATCCCTGGCTTTCAGTTGCAGAAGCTGGAACCCCAAGTTTAAAGTGTTGGCTTCTTTTGAAGATTCTTGCCTGGGCTTCTCCCTGAGTCTTCCTATGGTTCTCCTCTGCACCTGTCTGCAACCAATTTTTCTCTTATTAGGACCCAGGAATGTTGGATTAAGCCCACCCGAATGACCTCATTGTAACTTAATACCCTCTTTACACTCTGTCTCCAAATACGGCCACATTCTGAGCTACCCGGAGTTAGAACTTCAGCTTACGAATTTTTTCAGGAGCCTAAATGAAGGTCCAAGAGGTCCTAAAACCAGGCAGTGGGTATTTAAAAATGGAAAGCGTTAGGGGCTGATAATTCAGCCCCTAGCACTTTATTATTTATTTGTTTGAGAGAGAGAGAGAACACTCCAGCAGGAGGAGAGCCAGAGGGAGAGGGAAAGAAGCGAACTCCTCTCGAGCATGGAGCCCTACCTGGGGCTCAATCTCATGACCTTGAGATCCCAACCTGAGCCGAAACCACGAGTCTGTTGATTAGCCAACCGAGCCACCCAGGGGCCCCCATTTTGCTCATTTCTTTCCAAAAGAGGCTGCCCGGTGGCTGCTCAGCTCCCCAAGTTCAGGCCCAAGGCACTCTGCACTCCTACTCTGAGGACCTTGAAGTGTTCCAGCAGGAGGAGACACCAGGCCTGCCCCAGCTCTCCCATCTCCTGGGTAACCTGGAGGCCCTGGGGCTCCCTTCACCACAGCTCACTCCGGTGTCTGTTTTTGACCTTGGCACCTTCCCCTGAGCTGTGCCAGGTGCCTGGGTGCCTGCCAGCTCTCCCAGCCTGACAAGCTGACTCTCTTCTATCACTCAAGTTACCTGGGAAATCCCAGCTCCCCTCCAGCAATCCGGCAAGAGCAATCCCAGGGAAGGGGCTCCCGTGTGAGGACTCGGGCCTACCACCCTCCCCTACACACGCGAGGCTTGGCTTGCACTCCCAGTCCCTGCTCAGAAAGGCTTTCTGCTCAAGACTTTCTGTTTACATGCCTTCTAGCGTCCATCTCTCTCAATGTTTTTTTTTTTTTTTTTTAAATCTTGAATTGGAGCGCTGGGTCTCATTTCGTTCTCTGTCCGAGGTATCAGGCATTCATGGACATGCTGGTTAGGGAGGCAAGGTCTCCCCAGTTTACAGAGCAGTCACACGTGAGCTCTTGTTCCTCTCTCCACCCTGCTTCTGGCTCCTGTGCTTTAGTCTCTGCTAGTTCCCCTCTGCCTGGAAGCATGTCCTCTGCCTCGTACCCTGGTGGCTGCCTGTCTTCAGTCAGGCCCGGGGCAAGGCTTTGGAGATGCATCGCTGACCTTCCCCAGCAGAGCCGAGGCCCCATCCCAGGTGGCTCCAAGGGACCTCTGGTGGCTTCTTGGCCATACTTGCCATCCTGTACTGGGATGGGCTCTTTGTGCAGCCTCCCCAGCTGGACCGGTGGCTCCACGAGGGCAGGCATGACAATTTACTGGACTCGGCAGCCCCAGTGCCCAGCACGGTGCCTGGATGCAGATGAATGGAGCCTGCGAGGAGGGTTCTAAGCCCTGGCAGTGCTGGGCAGGGCCTTTCATGGCATTTTCCGTTTGGCCTCACCTCTTCCTTTGTCCTGTTTTTAGCCTAATTCCTTTCAAGGAGCTGGCATGGGACTCTGAGCTCATTTTCATGATTGCTTTAAATATTTGGGGCTGTTGGCATGCCAACACGAGGACCCACGCTAAGGAGGGAGAGGAATTCTCCAGCTCTCTGGGTCCTGCCCAAACACAAGGAATGTGCCAGAGACAGGGGAGGATCTAAGAAAGTGCCAGATAGGCTCGAACTAAACCGATTTTCTACCTGACTGAAGGAGCCAGGAATTTTGGCAGGAGATAAAAAGTAAGAGGACACAGAGATCGGGGGAGGGGGGCGGCAAGGGAGGGACAGCATTCCCGGAAGCCCAGAGAGAGCCCTAGATGGCAGTGAAGGAAGGGGTGGCAGCAGCACCCATCTGGAGATGGAGTGTTCATGCCCCGAAACAGGGAGGACCCCCCCGGAGCAAATGCGTGGACGCCCGAACTGTCCCAGGAGCCTGTTTTGAAAATCAGAAGATAGGAGGAGACGTAAGGAAAGTCTTCTCGTGGAAGAACTTGAGAGCCCCCCAAAAGAAGCTCACGAACATCAGCATGAGAAGGGGCCTCCGAGCACAGCCCTAATGCCATATGGATCAGCTCAGAGAGGAATGGGATGATGGAGAGTACACGGTTTAGGGTAGAAGCGCTAGGACTGGGACCCAGATCTCCTCCTTCTCTTTCCAAGACTCCCACCTGCTCAAGGGCTGGTGGGGAGTTGGAATTAGGTTCTTCAGGTTTTCCCTAATAATTGTTACATATAGGCTAGAAAGCCTCGATTCTGCCTGGCGAGCTCTTGTTACCTGCCAGGCATCGTCCTAATTGGGTCCCATGTTTGATCAGAGCAACCTGACAGACATTCATAACTCCATTTTAAAGATGGGGAAACCAGGTGTAGAGGCTAAGGGATTTGCATAGATTAACCAGCTACTGAGCATCGAAGTCCAGGTTTTAACCTAGAGACTGCCTGATTCTGGAAGGTGTGCTTTTAATAGCTACTCTCTAACACCTTCCCCGCCCAACTCTGACAGATGCCAAGAGACTGGGTCAAAGGAAAGCTAGCCTAGAGCTTCTGGATGAAAATGCGACATCACAGCCCTCCTGAAAGTGAGATTTGAGGTGGATAGATGTGGGCATCTGAAGGAGTCTTTCCTAAGGACACCTCAGTCCAAGTGGAATATTATGCAGCCACGAAGAGGACGAGACCTTGCCATTTGAAACAACATGGATGGATCTAGAGGGTATCATGCAAAGTGATATAAGTCAGAAAAGACAGATTTCATATGAGTTCACTTACATGTGGAGTTTAAAAAACAAAACAAATGAATAAACAAATCAGCAGATAAAAAGCTACATCAGACCTATAATACAGAAGGAAAATGGATGGTTGCTAGAGGGGGAAGGGAGTGGGGGAGACCCAGGCCTCCAGTTATGGAATGAGCGAGTCATGGGAATACAAGGTTGAGCATGGGGAGCACAGTCAATGGTCTAAGAGTGCTGTGTGAGGTGCCTGGGTGGCTCAGTGGGTTAAAGCCTCTGCCTTCAGTTCAGGTCATGATCCCAGGGTCCTGGGATGGAGCCCCGCATCGGGCTCTCTGCTCAACAGGGAGCCTGCTTCCTCCTCTCTCTCTCTCTCTGCCTGCCTCTCTGCCTACTTGTGATTTCTGTCTGTCAAATAAATAAATAAAATCTTTAAAAAAAATTTAAAAATTAAAAATTATGAGTGCTGTGTGGTGACACATGAGCGCAGCATAACATACAGGCTTGCTGAATCACATTGTTGTACCCCAAAACTAATGTGTCACCATGTGTCCACGATACTCAAACATGTCTTTCAAAAAGAAAGAGAACTAAAACAAAGACTCCTCAAAGAGCCCTGCCACCACAAAGGTAGAGATGGACAGAGGGCCCCCAGTGGGGCTACTGATCCAGGAGCAAGCGTGGGGAATGAGACAAGAGAGCCCAACACAGCAGCTGTGTGGATGGAGACCGATTCCTGACTCATTTCCCAAGTTGGCTGCTGAATCCATGCCTCAGAGCGTGGATTTGTCAAAGAGGACAACAGCCCTCTGGAATTCACTCACTTCCCATTGCCAGAGCAACTTCAAGCTCACGAAGTGCTCTCTCTCACAGATTCTCATTGGATTCTTACAACAAGGCAGAGTAATTATTTCCACTTTAAAGAGGAACACACTGGCCCAGAGAAGTTCAGTGACTTTCTCAGAATCACCAGCTAGCTAACAGCAGTGCACAGACCAGAACCCGGGTCTTCTGAACTCTACGTGGAAATCCTTTATTTTGGGACCACTTCTGGAGGACTAAGGAGCCAGTAGAGATACCGCTGAAAGCTGCGCTGTTGTCTCAGGGGACGATGACTCCATTCCCATCTCTACGCTTGCCCTGATCAGGCTACAGAAAATCCTCTTTCTTTTGCCGTTAGTGGCTTCAAGGATGGTCACGTGACATGACTCTAGCTCATGAGGCAGGAATGGGGGTCTGCCAGGAGCCTATGGGAAAACTTCTCTTGCTCCTACAGGCCATGGGAAGGGGCAGCTTCTTTATTCCTCTGGTTGCTGTTATGCCTTGTAACATGATGGCTGGGACCAACTTGCTGCTTGGAAGCAGCCAGCACATGGAAGAGGAATGAGAAAGAGAGGAGAGAGCCTGGTCCTTGATGACATCATTCAGTCAACACTGAAGCCCACTGGCCTCGGGCTGCACATCCCAGATATCAGACTTTGGATATGGCACACTGGAGAAAATCAGAGTCCAGAAACTTTTTGTTTCCTTCTGAAGGGTTAGCATAATCTCCCAGAAGGTCCCTAGCAGCCTGCCCTCATGACTTTTTGACAAGTGCCCTGGGAATGGCATGACTGTCTTATGAGTTGGGGTAAAAATAGCAAGCTCTCTACAATATAACTTTTATCGTGTACCAGGCACGCTCCTAAGTGCTGTATCAAAATGCCTGAGAAGAGATACTATTATTATTCTCATTTTAGATAGGAAGAAATGAAATAAAGAGTTCAGATAATTTCCCCAGGGACCACATAGCTAGGAAGTAGCAGAGCTAAGTTTTGAACTCAGGGAGCAGCACTTGTGTCCCTAACCATTAACTCAAGTTGCGAATGTGGGCAGCCTCCCTGGAGCACGCGGTTGTGTGAAGCAGAGGTGAGATTTGAAAAAATTTAAGTTCTGTTGGGAAAGAGGGACAGACAGACAGATAGATGTTGGTTAGCAAGAGTGTTTGCTACCGTTGACCCTGTTGGCTACTCTTCCTATAGGTTTCCTTTGAAAGGAGCCTGCAAATATCCTTGTGGTTGAAACTAGTTTGAGTGTTTCTCAAACCATTACCTGTAGCTCAGCTGTCCTGACTAAGATGAGTTATCATTGTAGGCTCGAACGGAAAAGCTGAGAATGATTTAAGGATGGACAGGATTTAAAGCAAATGGACATTCCAGGCAAAGAGAATTGCAAAAGAAAATGTGTAGAGGACACAGCTGTAAGTATACAGTACGGTGAGGTCTTTGAAGTCCTTGAATGCCAAGTGGAGGAGCGTGGGCTTTATTCAGGCCGTGAGGACTGCAGGGGATGTTTGAGCAGGGGTGCAGCTGGGCATCTAGAGATCCATTCCAAGGCTGGCAAAGGAAGGAGTGTGGAGAGGAGAGAGTTGGTTGACAAGAGGACCTGCCTTATAACAAAAGTTTGAATGAGAGAGAAAGTGTTGGAAATGGCAAGGGAGAGACACTCTAGGAGCACTAAACAATGGTTTGATCTGATGGCTGGTTAGGTGTTTGAGGAGGAGGAATCCACGGTATCTTTGAAGCTTCAAGCTTTGGAGGCAGGAAGAAGGAAATCAAGAACTTGCCTGGCAGAGGGGGATGACAGGCAGCAGGATGGGGCAGATTTGGTGTTGGGCTTGGAGATTTTGAGACGATGGACACCCCCATGGCAATGTGGGATTGGGACATTCATGATGAGTGAGAACAAGACATGTCAGTGAGCACGCTGAGGGCGTGGGTGGAGGGAACGAGAGCTCCAAGGAAGAGCGTGTGGAGAGTGAAGTGAGGGCCCGGACCTGAGGAAATCCCCAGCACTGCCTGGTCCCAGGGGAGTGCACACAACGACAAACATGGAGGCAGATCAGAGGCCTTGAAGGAAGACCCAGCAAGCCTAGAGAGAGAACTGGGCATTAGAGGGCTTTGGGAAAGAGTGGTCAGTAGTGCTCAATCCTAGAGCTACAGAGAAGTCCAGGTTGGTGAGAGCAAACATCTTAGGTAAATCAAAAGAAGAGATTCGGAAGACCGTGGACAATCCAACTTCTTTACAAGCTGCCGGTGGGGATATAAATTGGTAGAATCCTTCAGAAGGCCCATTAGGCAAGATGTTTTAAAAATCACAAAAGGGCTTTAAAAATGTATAAAATTGCTGATCCAGAAATTCTTCTTCAAGGAACATAACCCCAACGGCATTAACGATTAAAGCTTGAGTACCTTTTCAACCCATGACACTGTCAAGGAGGGCATTGTTTTCAGGCCTTTATATTTAATAACTAACTTAATGATCAGGACAACCCCGTAAAGTAAGTAGTATTTATACTTTTCGTGGGCGAATCGTCATTTTACAAACAAAGGAGGCCAAGAGAGGTTATGTGATTTGAGCTAAGGGGTAGAGATCCGGGGTGAACAGCTGCAAGGCCCTTGGTCTTCACCACCAGGTCATCCTACTTCTTGAGAAGAAGAGGAATGAGCACCGCACTGCACCCCAAGCGTGTTCCGCTTAGTATTATAACAGGAAACACTGACTGCTTAACAGCTTGAGGTTGGCTAAATAAAGTCTGACTTCCAAACGAGAGCACGACGCTATATAGATGTGAAAAATCATGTTGTAAAAGAACACTCAGTGACATGGGAAAAAGGTTGATGATACATTTTTAAGTGAGAAAAGCTGTTTTCAAAACAGTATGATCTCAAAGTTGAAGAAAGGAAGATGTTTGTTATCACTCACAGGTGTGTACGTGGCAGACGGATCTGGCCTGTGCCCCCACCAGGTGCCTTCCTTCACACACCCTGCCCGGCCCAAGAGCCCGGACCCACGCTCCAGTCACTGGGCGGGGTCATCCTCATGCCTCTGGATTGGAGCGCTGTGTATTTTAACAAAGGTAAGAGGGATGCGTGGCAGAGTTTGATGCCCCCCAATGTCATTGTTTCCCCTCGGGTCACTCCTGGAATACTTTTTCGATGAGGCAGGATCCCGGGGAGTGTTGACCATTGGAGATGGTTGAGTGGAGCTCACAGGAAGAATATTTCAGATCTATGGGACCTCTTTGAAGTGGTGTAGAGGAGAAGATAGGTCCCTCCAACGTAAGAGATGCTGGAAAGTACCTGAGAATAGGGTGTCCTGATTCTTGGACTAGGGAAGGTGGGCCCGTCCCCTACCCCTGGAGTCACCAGCTTTCTGTTGTGGGCAACTGAGCTCCAAGATGATTCAGAAACCCCACTCAGAGTCCTCTTGGCTTTCTGTCCTCTGCTTCACCCCAGCCCCACAGCCATGTTCAAGCAAAGCCCAGAACTGACGGCTTAGAAAAATATTTAATTGAGATTCCTCCTACAGTGCTTATTTCTGTCTCAATAAGGCCTTGGCATGTCATGGGTAGCTAAATATATTGGCTGTTTCCTCTCCAATGCCAGCCTAGTTTTTTAAAATGTTCCCAAGTACATCTGCCCAGTTTTCTCTTAGAGAGAATTTACAGCATTAGCCCTCTGTAACCCAGAATGAGGGTGGGGGGGGAAAAACAAACTATGGAGGAGGTTAACTTAGAGAAGAGAAGCCAGGGCAGTTATGTCTGTGCAGGATAAGCATCCATTCGTTCCTTCATTTGTTCATTCGGGAACCATCTGTTGAGCTTCTCCTGAGTTACTGGCACTGTGCTTAATATGGAGACCGAACAGATGTATGGAATTAGACCTGGTTCCTGCCCTCAAGGTGTTCACGGTCCAGATCATCCAGTGACACAGAGTGTTAATGATGGAGGATGAACACAACAGAGCTGAAGGCAGGCTTTATGGTGCCCCAGAGTGAGGATACACAGAGGACATTTCTAAATAGCACCTCTACCTGTCCTAGCAGGGCTTAGGAATTGGAAGGGGGAAGAGCTCAGCAAGTATATAAGGATACACAGGATTTAGGTGCACATCACATTAGTTTGGGGTCAACAGCATTAGGCTCTTTTCTCAACAGAATTCCTCCACTGGGCTTGGCATTTGATACTAAAGAAGACTTGAGTACAGTTCATTTTTCCTCTCTAAACTTTGGTTTCTTTATCTATAAATATATTATTGCCAGGCAGATGTTTTAGAAACATTTGGAGAAGCCCAGGATTCCTTTTGTAAACAAAAGCATATATGGAACCCTAGGAGATAAGACAGGTAATATCAGAACTGCTGTGTTTGAGGCAAGGGTAGGGGACCCAAAACTAATCCTGACCTACCCCTGTTCTCCATCAAAATACCTTATCAGGACTCCAGAGTTCCCTAGGCTGCAGTGCAAACTAACACACGAGTTAAGATGATGTTCCAGGTTTTCTGGCTCTAAGACAGCCCTCCATGTTCTTTCTTCACCTCCATTTGAGCATGGGGCTGGTCCTGCCTCCTGGGGAGTCTGCACCTGCTACCTGGGAGCTCTGATGGAAGGTGGTGGGAAGTGGTCTTGGAGGACTTGGGATCACCCAGTTCTGGGAATGGTCAAGTCATGGTTCCTTTGGTGAAGGAAATAAGCTATCATCTGAAAGCAGGAATGGAAGGATAAGGACAGTCTGTGAGTGTTATAGATGGTGCTGGCCCCATTTATTCACCTAAGGCTTCTGGAAGATGACCTAGGGGTGAAGGGTCCTTTTGATATGTCAAGGTCTTTAGTATCTAAACTGGGTTTTACTCTCTGTGATAGCAATGATGCAAGGTGGAGAATGTTTTCCCCCATATTACAGATGGGGAGGAGGCTAGTGTGATTGTCTTTTCAAAGAAAGAACATCAAGATTCCCTTTGGAGGGTGGGGTCTATACGTCACACCTTGTTAGACTTCTGAGAAGCGCTTTCTATTCTCTAATCTTTACTCATTTCATCAATGTGCATTACTTCCCCTGCATTTATCTGTTTCCTTCTATTTCAGAAAAGCCTGAAGTTTGGTTTTTTGGGGTTTTTCTTGATATCGCCTAGAAAGTCATAGAAATATGAGGGTGTCTTGAATGAATGACCTGGAAGAGTTGTGGCAGATTTCCATCTCTGATCGTGGGACACTGCTTTGGTGATCTTGGCAGGAGGCTGGAGTATGGACATGAGAATTTTAGGGTGAGGGTGATTTCCATCCTGGGGAGCCTGTAATTCCTCAGATCTTATTAATATAAGGACTAAATACCAGACGTTCCTTTGGGTCTGTGTGCCGATGCTCTCAGCCGTTCCTAGCAGACTTTCTCCACTGGTCTGGAACCTTTTAGGGCATTCCAAGCCGTGGCTCCTCTCCCCCCGCCCCGGGGCTGGCCTGCAGTCAAGCATCTTCACACTCTGCTGCTTCCATCTGGAACTCTCTTCCTTGATTCTCGATGCTAGCTGCATCTAGGCCTGTTCGCTGTTCCAGTGCCCAGAATCCCACAGAGCAACGCTAGTCGAGCAGCAGATACGGGTGGGTTTCCCCGGGGGGAGAAGGCCTGGGCAAGAGGATGCCTCCCAGGGACCTCTGACTACTCATCAAAGGGTATCTTACAGAAAGAGAAACAACACAGTCCCCGCTGGGTGGAGAGATCAGGAGTACACATAACTGATGAAGGATATTATCGAGAACATGGAAAAGAACATCTCCAAGTTACCTTTGGATTCTAAGATTCTCTATAGCATTTGACTCTCCATAAGACATGAGACTTGCCCTGATGTGGCGTCTCCAGAAACTCTTATGTTTCTGCTGCAAAAGGGAGGGAGTCTGAGCCCTTCAGGGCCCACTAGCGGACTATTTCAGGGACTCAACTAAGACTCGGGAAACACAGGTGTGAAACACGCTCTGGCTTCCTCTGGACACTTGCATAATATCCTTTGTCCAGGTAGACCCAGTTAGGAAGTCTGTTGAGGTTTTAGGGAACAAAATGCTGGAATAAAGTGCGAGGAGGGGTAGAGTAAAGTAGATGCTGGAAGGAAGCAGGCCCCCCACCCCCCCGCCTCCAGCGGTTGTGCAGTCCCTGGGACCAGACCACCTGCCTCACCGCAAACCTGCCCCACGCTGACCACGTAGCTTTCTTCTTCAGTCAATCCCCTTATCCGAGGACATCTCCATCTCTAGATTGACAGCAAACTTCCCTTTCTATCCTGACCCAAACCAGGGCTCCCCCGCGATTCCTCTCCCCTTGTGTCCCTCACTTCCGAGGCCCTGGAGAACCTCACCCTTCCCTCCCTTGTTTGTGATCCTCTGCTCGCTCTCTCCTCCTTCGGGGCCTCATGTCTGGGGAGGGAGGAGGCCTTCAGCATTCCATGCCATAAAACTCTGATCTCATGATAGCAGACTCTGCAATTAAGCTCATTTCTGATGAACTCATGACCACCTGCCTCGCCTGGCTTCTCAATGTCTCCACCCCTCGCCCTGCACCTTCCCTGCGGGAGGATTTTGTGTGGCTCCCCTCCGTGGCTTCTCCTCCCTGGTCAGTCTCGTCCTGTCTTCCTGCTCTCTTCCTCCCTCCACAGCTGGGCCTGATCACCAGCCTTAGCTCTGCTCCCAACCCCCAATTCTTGGAAGCCCATCTTCTCTGGCAGGCGGTCCTAAGGGGGGCCAGCCCCTTTATGACCTGACATTTTACGTGTTGATTATCTCCAGTCTCCCACCAATTTGGCCGTTTACTATACATTACTAAGTGTGCTCTTCTCAACAGGGTTGTAATCTTGATTGTAAAGATGTGGGGATACCTGTTTGAATGATCTCTCTGCTGCACCCAAAGCAAGGATGTGGGAGTGAGGGAAATTAGCATTTAGCAAAGGCTTTAAGACATTATCTCATTGAATCCTTTCAACCCTAAGAGCTAGATATTTTTTGTCTGTGTTTTGTAGATAAACCCAAAGCTCTACAGTATTTTGACATCTACAGCTGGTGAGTGGCTGAGTCAGGATTTGAAACCGGGGTTGCTTGATAACAAAGCATTTTTCATGACTCCCTGTGTTTATCCTAAGGTGGGGCAGAGGGCTCCCATAAATGTACTGAATCAGAAAAACAGTGGGACACCGGAAGCTGAGGCATGTTTAAAATCATCGCTAGTGCTGAACATTCTACCTGTGTTTCTTTTCTTCCCCACCTGAAAACTTGAGCCCCGATCAATCTACCCCAGTGCTTATTTTTTCCAAAGATGCTAAGAGCGTGTTTTATGATCGATGTCTTTAAAAGTGTCCTCTTTATTTTTCCAGAATATGGTTCTTCTAAAATTTTTGCTTGGTCAGAAATGGGCCTGGGGATGTGTGATGTGGCCTCTAACTGAACACCCAGGCAGGAAGCTCTGATAGCTGCTAGTTGTCTCTCTCAAGGCTAGTGTCCCAGCAGAAGGTGCTCCTGCACTTGCATGGGATTAGGGTATCAGTGGAAGAACAGGGTGAAGGTGAAATATTCTTGAGATAGAGCTCAGACAAAGGTGAAACATTCTTGAGATAGAGCTCAGACAAAGACATACACCTTGGCCACGCTGCCAGATGTCAGAAATTCCCCACGGAGCCCCAAAGAAAAGTATTGAATTGAATGAATTAGATTGTGAAGAAATGAGAGAGGGAGAGGGATGGGGGGAGGTGGAAAAGGAGAGAGGGAGAGGAGGAGGGAGAGAGAGAAAGGTGAGGGGGAGCGGGAGAGAGAGGCAGAGATCATACAAGCACTCAAACACTGATAAGGATGACGAAAACAAGCAAAGGAAGAACAGGAGGGATGAAGGAGGTTGGATGGAAGCTTGGTGAAAGGTTTTTCCCTATGAAGTGAACAGGAAAAAATACCTTGACTCTTTAGAATGGAAGGGAAAACAATTTTTGTATTACGTGACAACCCTCTTCAAATCCTTTTTCACATCCCAGTGGGATGAAGAGAAGGCCTGGTGCTTTGGGATTTTGGCTGAATTAAAGCAACTTGACTTCAGCCTGTGCTGCTCTCTGCCCACGATGCTGGAACTTTCTGACTGAATAGGTCAAGGCCTGGGCTCTGCTTGACCATCCTCTGGACTTCCCTGGGGACACAAGGAAGGATGAGGTTGACTAATCCCATCTCAGGTACTCTGTGGTTCCCTGACCTTGATTCTCCAGGATCTACAGTACAGAAAACAAACGTTTCCGGAGCATTACCACAGAACAGACGCAGAGCTCTCTGCGCTTCTAAACATGGCAGCATGCTCTCTGTTTCTCTGACGCTACCCCTGTGATGCTCTTCGTTTGCCTCCTCAGCCCTCCTTTGGCTCCAAAAGACGGGATTCGAAGGCCCAGAAATCTGGAGGAGGGGAGGTTCAGGCCTGTCGAGGAGTCCTATTTCTCTCTGTTCCAGCCTCTGGGTACCTCATGGTTACTCACACCACAGCCCTTCTGGAGCCTAGGGGAGAAGGCAGAGGCAAGGGATCAGCGCACAGGTAAGAGCGAGTCTCTGTTGTCTGCACTGGTCAGGGCTGATCCCAAAGGGCAAACATTTGCCATGGTTTGTCCAATGCCCAGACCTTAGGCCATTGGGTCCCATTCAGTCACTGCTTAGATGAAAGTGCTTCCATTCTAGAAAAGGAAAAAACCTGTTATACAAAAGGCAACAAACCATAGGGGAGACAGAATGGGGTGTGGAATCATATGGCCCTGGGTTCAAATCCCAGTTTCACCATTAACAATCTGTGATCTGGTGACTTCTGTGTGTGCACAGAGGGTGGTTCTTCTTCTTCTTTTTTTAAAAGATTTTATTTATTTGACAGAAATCACAAGTAGGCAGAGAGGCAGGCAGAGAGAGAGAGGAGGAAGCAAGCTCCCTGCTGAGCAGAGAGCCCGATGTGGGACTCGATCCCAGGACCCTGAGATCATGACCTGAGCTGAAGACAGAGGCTTAACCCACTGAGCCACCCAGGCGCCCTAGAGGGTGGTTCTGAGGACAGAGTCGGACAGACACCGGACTCACAGTCAGTCTTCCTAAGCTTTCTGCCAGCATGGGGAGAGCAGGAGCCCTTTGAGGTCTCTCCAGGTTCATTTCCTACTCCCCCTCCCTATCCCAGCACCAGTCCAGCCTCCAGCCATGCCCTCCCCACCAGGGGGGAGGGTGGTGATGCTCCACGCCTCGTCGTCTTGGGTCTTGCTGTCACCAGCTCTCCCTGTGGCTCCTTTACTCAGGTCTCTCCTTCCCAGAACATCACCTCTGCAAGGTCTCCCCAGATTCCGTGGTTGCAAGCAGTCTGTCCAGCCGTCTCCAGCCCTTCCTTACTCTCCTGTCCTCGAGAGCTCACCGCCCCCGACTCGATGTTGTCTCCTCCCTGAGATCACTAGCTTCACAGGGGCAGGCATTTGGTTTGCCTGGTTTTTCACTCCCTTCCCAGGGTCTGTAATAGTTCCAGGCACATACCTGATAGCCAATAAGTATTTGTTAAGTGATCCTCCACCAGAACTGTCCAGAGGACAGGCTCTCAGTGCGGGTGGGGAAAGGCGAGGGGCATGGGATCCCCGTGGCCCACAGGGCAGGTCCAGGCAAGTCAGCCCCATGCAGAATGTCAGCCTTCCCTTGCTCCTTCCTCTGGGGCCCCAAGGCAGGTTCCGACTTGCACAGCCATGTGGGTGACCTGGCGGGGTGTGCTGAATAGCCGTGAGAGAACTCTAACCCTCCCAGCTCACGGGCCCAGAACCCTGCACTCAGGGGCCTCTTCTCCCCGGGGCCCCTGTGGCTTGATCCTGAAGTGAGAATGCACTGACCTGGGATTCTGGGGCGCGGCTTCTTCCCCTCTCCCCACAACCCTGGAGAGGGGCGTGGGGGCTGCTGTGGGTGACAGAGAGGGGCACTGGAAGCCGCCTGTAAGCCCACAGCTTCCCATGGCACGCTTTCCACCCAGCGGGAATTTATGCAAAACGTTATTGTAATCGGTTGTCAGGTGGTATTGTAGAACGTACCTGTCCCTGCCTTTACAGACAATGGCACTGGGGACTTCAGGGCAGCTTTGCTTTGGGTGGGGCTGAGTTGGCTGCTAATCATGGGATGCGGGCCAGGGAACCCAGGCTCTGCAGGTTGCTCAGCTGCTGGCTTCTTTAGAGGAAATGGGTAGGTGCCCTGGCAGGGGGTTCTGGGCTAGAAACATGTTCTCATCAGAGATGAGCTCCTCCTCACAGTGCGAGCTCCAGAGGAAGGAGGGAACAGATATGCCCTGGGCTGGTACGGGGTACCCTGGGTTTGGGGGTAGGAGAACTGAGTACTAGGCCCTCTCTTTCCAGGCCAGCTTCTTTCTTGCTCTGAGCTTCAGTGTCTTGTTCTGAGAAGGAAGGGCTGCCCTCCAACCGTGAGGTCATTTCTCAGTGGCTTAGGGAATCACTGTCCCACAAGAAGGGCAGTCCAACAGGGCCGTGTCCCACAGGGCTGCACCAAGCACAGCTAGCTTCCTCGTCCCCTTCATTATTTGCTTGGAGACAAGTGGCCTGATTCTCCCGCCACCTGGCTTCTAGCATATTCTGAGGAGTCACAGCACACTCCCTTGGTTCACACAGGCCCTGAGGACCATCAGGGACCGGAGATGGGTCAGCGCTGTTAGGGACAGAGGGGACAGGAGGAGAAGAGCCTAGAGGCTGGAGGGATCCATTCTGTGGGTCCCCTGGGAGGGGGGCAAAAGAGAGATACCAGGCTTCCTGTTCCCTCCCTGAGCAGGCAGCTTCTCTATGGATGTGTTGTAATGTGGCTCATTCCACAAACTTCTCACCCCATCCATCCTGCATGAGTGCCATGATGCTGGAAACAGCTTGGCCTGAAGGAACCACCCCCTTGCCAAGAAAAGATCTTGTCTGTGCCCCTGTGGTAGTTTCAAAACATGGCCTCCAAATTTTTTGATCCAACTTCCCCTTGACAAGGGGGATGTCTCCCCCTCCCTTAAATCTGGCCTTGTGACTGTCTGACAAATGAACAGAGTACACGAGGTGCTGGGCCAATATCTGGGTCCCGGCCTTTCAGACGCTGGCAGCTTCCACTTCCTGTCTCTTGGGATGCTTGCTCTTGAAACCCAGCCCATGCTGCGAGAAGCCAAAGTCGCCTGTGGGGGGAAGGAGCCCATGTGGAGAGGGACTGATGCTCCCAGGCCTCGGCCCTGGCCGAGCGCCCAGTGCCAACATGCCAGCCGTGTGAGGGAACCATCCTGGGGCTCCCGGTCCAGAGGCCCCGCTGACAGCACGTGGACCAGAAGCACGCTGTCCCCAGCACGCCCTGCCTGACCGGCAGGTGCGTCATCACAACAGACACGTGGGGCTCTTGGGCGACACTAAGTCACCAGCTGTTACTGGACTAGAGAGGACCGGTCTAGCAGGTGCTGGGGACCAAGAACCCTTGTGTCCTCCCACGCCTGTAAGTCACTTATATATTTTTCTTTCCTTTTTTAAATAAGATTTTATTTATTTATTTGACACACACAGAGAGCACAAGCCGGGGGAATGGCTGGCAGAGGGACAGGGAGAAGCAGACTCCCCATGGAGCAGGGACCTGACTCGGGGCTCGATCCCAGGACCCTGGGATCATGACCTGAGTCGAAGACAGACGCTAAACTTACTGATCCCCCCAGATGCCTCTCCTTCTATTTTTCTTAAAACAGCAACCCCCCTGCCATCCCATAGACTAATTTCTCTGGCAAAGACTTCCAGCTCTTCTCTCTGAATGAAGATGATGATTAGCAGGAATTGAATTCCCAGAAGTCTGTTCCTCTCCCTCCAGCAGATTCCTTCTTCCCAGCCTCGGGCTCCTGCACGGCCCCCAGGGGATGTCATTGCATGCCTTGGTAAAATCTCAGGGTGTGCCCAGGTGCATGCGTGTGAACATCTGTGTACACGAGTGTGGGAGGTGTACGCAGAGGCTAGTGTTCAAACACTAGAGGTGGGCAGCAGCTAGCAGAGGAGCTGACCGTTTCCATGTTCTTGCTGAGGCCACTGGAAACCAAACTTTTTTTTCTTTTTTCTTTTTTTTAAAGATTTTATTTATTTATTTGAAAGACAGAGATCACAAGTAGGCAGAGAGGCAGGCAGAGAGAGAGAGAGGGAAGCAGGCTCCCCGCTGAGCAGAGAGCCAGATGCGGGGCTCAATCCCAGGACCCTGGGATCATGACCTGAGCCGAAGGCAGAGATTTTAACCCACTGAGCCACCCAGGCGCCCCCCAAACATTTTTCTACTAAAATATTTTAAAAATGAAGACAATCTTTTCTGGTTATACCATTTTGCATATTTCAAATTTTCTGCAATGGACATGGATTACTTTTGTAATGAAGGAAACAAAACCCACTTCCAATTCCAACTCTCAGAATTGAGCAGCATTCCCATTCTGGTGAATTTCCTTCCAGCCTTCCCTCTGTACTCAAACATCCGTCGGATATTTGAGATCATGCCATAAATACAGTTCTGTGCCTTCATTATTCACTGTATTCAATATTTTAAGACTCTCTCTCTAAATTGTTTCCCAAGCCTAATTTTTAAATGGCCTGATAGTATACTAGAATGAATAGATATTTGTTTAACTTGTCCGGCATTATTTATTTGACATTTGGTGTCAATGTATTACACATTATTACTATAGTATTTATATGATTATAATATTATATATCATATATAAAATATATAACATGCATTGTATATTATTATATTATAATCTATATATACTATATATGTTGTACTCAATTATTATATATTATATATGTAATACCACACCTGGAATGTCAAATAAATATGTGCGTCAAATGTGTGTGTGTATCTCAAGTCCTTGTACCTTTAATCTTCCTAGAAATGGAAGCTTCAGGCGAAACACTGAACGTTGGGGGCTCCTAATATGAACAAAGTTCAAAATGGCAGACCCCACCCCATCTGAGATGTCTGCTTGGCTTCAGGAACCATCTCCTGACTGGGCATCTCTTGCTGCTCTGGTCCCGGGGAGGGGGTGACCAGAGATGGGGAGCCCAAGGGGAGAAAAGACCAGGTGAAGTCGTGTGAGGAAGTCTGCCGCAGCCAGGAGGAACCCCTGAAGTGACTTTACGCAGACCCGGACTGCTGGGGAAGTAGTTTTTGTTCCCTTGTGTGACTTGCTATGATGAAGGAAGAGAAGAGCTCTGACACTCGTCACAGGGGGACATGCCTTGCCTCCGCTACCTCATCTGATGCGTCTAGGGCCTCAGTGTGACGGTGATTTCTCTCTTACAGACGAGGAGGCTGGACTCTGAGAGGTTAGGTAAGCTGTCCGGAGTCACACAGCTGGTGAAAGGGAAGAACCGGGTTGCGCACCAGGGCTGTCCAGCTCCAGAGCTGGCGGGATGAGCTGCCGTCCACATTCCCACAGCAATGCAGGAGAAGGGCCATGGGCTTCGTCCCCTCGCTCCCCTGCCTCCCTCTCTCCCTGTCCTACTTTGCTCTTTCTCTCTTCGAACTTGAGGGCCTGAGGTGAAGACCAGGAACCCTTCCCCCGGTCATAAGCCACAGGACACCCTGGGAAGGTATCAAGCCTCCTTTCCTGCAAATTGCCCGTTGCTGAAAGCCTCCTGCCTTGGACCCTGATGGGGTGGCCTCTGGAGGACCCTGCAGGGCAGAGGGTTGGGTGGGTTGCTGGGGAGCGCTCTGTGGCAGCTCTGGCCTGCATGCTCCCAGCATGTGTTGTCTGGGAGCATAAGCCCTTGGCGTGTGCAACAAGGGGACGGAGGACACCGCCAGGATGGAGGACGGAAGGTCAAGGAGTATTAATAACGTGACCGCTGGCTACCGGATACTGGGCTGGCCCTCCAAGTCTGTCACAGGAGAGGGGCTCAGGGCGGCAGCGGAGGGCAAAGAGATGTGGGAGGCGCCTGAACCCTGTGTTTAAACCCCAGGACGCCGCGGGAGGACCCTTAATCAGAGCTTTGGTCCAAACCCTCACTCTCCGAGCCACTAAATTGCATCTCTTACCCCTCTGGAGTTCCTCTGCAGGATCTGTCCTCTGGGGAGCCACCCAAATGGACCCCATGTGGTTCTGTTTAGACACTTTATTCCACGTGGGGAGCTTCAGCTAGAGGTGACTTCCAAACGTTAAAAACAGTGAGAGTGAGGGGCGCCTGGGCAGCTCAGTCGGTTAATCCTCAGACTCTTGACTTCAGCTCAGGTCATGAGCTCAGGGTCCTGAGAGGGAGCCCTGCGGATCCCGTGCTCAGCGTGGCTGCGCTCGCTCTGGGCCCCGCCCGCAGCTCCCGCTCTCCGTCTTGTGTGCTCTCTCTCTAAAATAAATAAATAAATCTTAGAAAAAGAAAAAACAAAACAGGACAAAACCAAAAACCAGCCTGTAAGAATGGATTCAGTCCTAGACCATTGGTAACAGCCAACTCTGAAGGCAGGAACAAGCTACTAGAGGCCTCTTCCAGGGCAAGTGTTAACTGTTTAATTGCTGGACTCGGGGGAGAGACCGGGGCGGCCAGGGGCACTCCCAGGGTTCAGGGCAGTGGCTATTTACCAAGTGGTACCGATGTTTTCAGTATTTTGAGAACTGGTTGGCTGTATCTGTGCACGGGTGTAGCTGGGCTCTGGGGAGGTGGCGAAGAAACGGAGGCCTGCCCCTGGTTTCTTAGGATTATTATAACTGAGTCTTTCCTGACCCCTCTGGACAAAGAGCACGGGTCCCCCTCCTCTAGCTCTCCACACAGAGCCTCACGCTGGTTTCTCGCTCCGTGTTCCTACAGCTGCCTCCTTCTAGCTCATCAGAGATGAGCTTCCTGCGGCCAGAAGCCCATTCCCAGGTCCACACAGAAGTGGTCCTCCCTCTTTAGTACCACCCCCCCCCATAGTGAACACACTCCCTGATGTCTCCCTCATGGTCCACACCCCATAAAAGCTTTGGTTTGTGGGCTACCTTTGAGGATTTGCGTGAAGACCCCCAGTTCTCCGGGCAGGTGACCAACCAGCAGAGCAGCCTCTCTCCCCAGCAGCTCGGACCGGCCCTCTTCTGGCAAGCACAAGACTGCCTGCGAGTCCGGGTGAGGCTGGGAGAGAATTTTCCTTCCCTGGGCCTAAGCTTCCTCCTCTACAAAACAAATCTGGAAAAGCTCATGTCTCAGGGCCACTCAGTTTCTAGAGTGCTTTTATTCCATTGTTCCTTTTCATTGCCACAGGGATGGAGCATTCATCATGGATCACAAAGGAGACTGGGGAGCCAGATGGTCTGGGTTCCAATGCAGATTCCGCCGCTCTCCAACTATTTTTTTTTTAATTTTTAATTAATTTTTTATTTTTTATAAACATATATTTTTATCCCCCGGGGTACAGGTCTGTGTATCACCAGGTTTACACACTTCACAGCACTCACCAAAGCACATACCCTCCTCAATGTCCATAATCCCACCCCCTTCTCCCAAACCCCCTCCCCCCAGCAACCCTCAGTTTGTTTTGTGAGATTAAGAGTCACTTATGGTTTGTCTCCCTCCCAATCCCATCTTGTTTCATTTATTCTTCTCCTACCCACTTAAGCCCCCATGTTGCATCACCACTTCCTCATATCAGGGAGATCATATGATAGTTGTCTTTCTCTGCTTGACTTACTTCGCTAAGCATGATACGCTCTAGTTCCATCCATGTTGTCGCAAATGGCAAGATTGCAGCCATCAAAAGAAATGAAATCTTGCCATTCGCTCTCCAACTATTAACTTGGAATAATGGTAGGACAGTAGTACGCATTCGATCATGCTGATAAAGCGTTTAGAACACTTGGTCCTTAGCGAACCCTTGATAGACATCATCTGTTTTTGCTGCCTCTGGTAGGTTTCCTATTAACTGATAACCCCAGTTGCCACATTCTGATTCTTAGTTGAGTGACTGGGCAGGTTAGCACAGGCCCTCTGTCCTCTATCAGAAGCAGCAGAGCTACCATCCCGACTCACTACCAGACACTTTCTCATTTCAGGTAAGGCTCACACCCTATCCTTTCACTCCTAAGGAAATGGAGGCCCCAAAAGATGGAAGCCACACCGTTCATAAATGGTGGGTTGTGGATTCAGGGCCAGGTCTGTGGGGCCTCAAGCCCACACCAATGTGAATGGAAGGGATTTCTCTGGAAAGACAATTCCGTACCAGTCCAGTCTGTTCCTGGGGCAGAAGGCGGACACCTGCGTGGAGAGAAGGAAGCCATCCTGTGGGCGGAGGGCTGAGCATTTCCCCCAATGCCTGCTCCCTCTTCTTTCAAGCCAGGCTCGAAGATCCAAACCACAAAAAAGATGAAGGAACCTTGTTGATGAAGTCCTCCACCCTGGGAAAAAGAAGATAAAAAAAGAGAGAAAGGAAGAAAAGAACAGAGAGAGAGTGAAGGAACAATCCTTGACAAATATTTTCTGTTAATAAATTCCATTTTGCCTCTACAATGTTTGCCAACTATCTAAGCAGGAAAAATTTTTCACATACCAGGGCAAACCGTCGCCGAAACGCCTCTCCAGTTGGCCTGCCCACAGCCTCTGTTTCCATAACCTCCCGGGAGGCAGCCTGTCATGGACCTCTGTGGTCTTCCTCTGGGAAGACCTGCCTTTTCCATGAAGAAGATCCAGAAAGATTCAGGCGCGCTCTCCTCCGAGCTTGGGGGAGAAGCGGCCTAGTAACCTTGTAGGTCTTCCTGCCTCCCCAGCTCTCCCCTCCTCTCCCTCCCTCTTCTCTCCTCCCTCCCCTCCACTTCCCTCCTTTCCCAGCCCTGCCCCCCCCCCAAAACTTCCTGCCTCTCCACTCTCCTCCTGCCTTTCCAGGGTCAGTCCCCTGTCTCCAGTCAGAAGCAGGTCTCTCCTAACCCCATTGCTCTTCGTCCTTCTTCTCCATCCTCCTCTCAAACTTGGTTGGTTTTATTGGCTTGGGAAAGGAAGAAGCTCCCAAATTCTTGCTGTAGTCTTCCCACACTTGTCACACTCTGTCTTCAGGCACTCATACACTCAAAAAGCACTGAGGGCCTACGGGTGGATTCCACTCTTGGAATATGCATCGGGTCTTGATATTGGGTTTGGAGAACCTTCTAGCTAGTGCCAAGGACTTGTTCACTTTGTTTTATTGAATTTGCTTAGGGGTAAGACCTCTTCATGATCCCATGGATATATTTGTGCCCAAACATACCATTCAGGGACTCCTGAAGCCAACTGGGAAATACTTGGATGAAAAGGAAAGGTATCCATCAGCATCATTCTGTCAAGCTGGAGAGCAAATGTGGATCTAGTTAAAACTGAAATAAGCCCAGAGGGTTGATTATCTTCTCCCCTGACAGACCATCTTTCTAACTCCGGTTCAACTTTTCCCTTCCTGGAATGGAGAGAGATTGGCTTCCATGATACTGTTCTCATTCAGGCCAAGTGGAAGATTGGCACCTAGTACAGCTCCTTATCTCAGAAGGAAGCCTGTTCTCTCTCCTGCGGCCTGACCTTGGGATTCGAGTTATGCTCGTTTTTCCCTCTGGTGTCCTTTAGAGACTTGTTAGAGGGCCTGATCTTTCTTATTCCATTAGGTCATAGAATCAGGGCCTTTGGGGGAGCACAGCTCCCATGGAGTCACTGTTGTACCCAAGGCCCAGTCTCTAGTCAACTCTTTCTTTCTCTCTCCCTCCCTTTCACAGCTGTCGTGGACGCTACGGTCTAGGCATGGGGCTGGATGCCAAGGATGCCAGGATGAATAAGACGGGCAGCTTCTTGCCTTGTTGGAACTTACTGTCTGTTGAAAGAGACAGATTTGAAACATCAGCGTGGGTTGGTTACCGTGGGGGAGCACACGTAGCAAGAGCCATCTTCAATCTTTTAGCTACCATGTACGTCCCCTGCAGTTAAAACCTTCATTTTAGCATATGCTCTTTGACCCTGCAAGTCTACTTCTAGAAGTTATTCTTATTTACATGCGAAATGGCACCTGTCTGTGCTTATTTCTTCCAGGAATGTTTAGAATGGCAAATGAAAATCCCAAAAAATCCCAGAAAAATCCCCAAATCCATCAATACATACATGATCGATTAAATACATGATGGTATATCCATAGAATGGAATTCTATCCGAGGTTAAAAACCCGGAAAACAAGGAAGCTCTTTTTTATATAGACATGAAATAATCTCCAAGACACCTTATTAAGAGAAAACAGCAAGGTGACTAGCCAGGAGTTTGGTCTGTTGCTGTTTTTGTAAAGATAAGGGAGAAAGTGTGGTGTGTGTGTGTGTGTGTGTGTGTGTGCGCACTTGATTGTTTACAGAATATCCCTGGAAGCCTACAAGGGAGGGATAAGAGCTGAAATCTTGTTCACTGTCACCCATCTTGTCCCTTCTAACTTTTAAAGCAGTGGATAAGCACTTTTTCAAATATTTTAATTTCTCTGTAGAAAAGAACAACAGCAGGGCTGTGGACCCACTAGCGACCCAAAGCACAGATGCCCTTTTCAAGGCAAGAAGCAGGTAGGAAGTTTTAACCATTATTGGTGTTGGGGGATGTCGGTTTAATATTGCCAGAGCTTCTGATTTTTCAAAATAAGCTGGAAAAAATAACGTGCCTAAGGGGTATTCTGATTTCAAATGCTTGGCTCAAATATTTAAAAAATCCAGCTGAAATAAGACAGGCCCGTTGAGTTATGTCCAGCATAAGCCCATTGCTGCGGGATCCTGTGGGAGGGACTCCAGGGTCCCTCAGGAAGCTACCATCTTTGTTTGGGAGAGATGTCACAAGGCCACCTAGGTCAGGGGCAAAGGACAGATGGAATGGAGTCTTGGGGGAGTGAGGGGTGAGTAAAACAGCAGGATCTGGTGACCCTTATTTGTGGGGAATGAAGGAGAAGAGAAGGGAAAAAAGACTGAATTATCAAGCTCAAGTGGTTTGTCAGGTGGAGGCATTTCTGCAAATAGGGAATGAGAATGGCTCTGAAATCGGGGGGACCTGCGATCTCACCCCTTCTCTACCATTTGAGGTCATCGTTGGGTGTTCTTACAGTTAGATGTAGATAATAGGGTCTACAACTTGCAAGGTTGGTGCTAAATAAAAGAAGGCACTTAGAAGTGTCTACAGTGCTCAAAATCTGAGTTGTCACGGACACGTGCTATTTTGGGTCGCTATCATTCCTTCTCTCTAGTTCCTGTGTAATAGCTCATTTTCCTTCCAGCCCACATGGTTCCGGGGAGCTGACTCCACCCCCAAGAGGGAGCATCGGGGGAAACGCAGGTCTAGCCAGTGGGTGAATCATGTCTTCCTGGCGTGGGGAATAGGTTGGGGCATAGTCATCTGCCCCAGTGCAGGCCAGTTAGAGCCCACGAGGCCAGTCGGTCACTTCGGTTGGAACCGGGCTGGGTGGGAGCCTAGACTGCTGTGACTGTCCTGCTGCCCAGCGGAGAGCAAGTGTGGATATGCCACCCGCAGTTAGCATAGCCGAGAGATGCGGGGCGAGGAACCAAGGCGCCGGGGAGAGAATTAGTGTCACTCCATTGTGCCTCAGCTCCACGCCCAGTCTCTGTTTACACCTGGGCCTGCCCATTCTTTTGTCTAAAATATAGATACCCGAACAAACAAACAGATGTCAGTGTCCACAGACCGACCTTGGGGAACAGCCAAGCAGGCCCCTTGCTCTGTGGCATCCTTGTGTCCTGGGCCTCAACGGTTAACTTGATCCCCTGGAGACTTTGTGGAGGGTGGGGGGTGGGGGAGGAGGTAAGGCGATTGGTAACTGCTAACGGTCCACCATTCCTTCTAACCACAGCCTGGTAACCGCGTCATGGAGGCTTCCAGATCAGTGAGAACTTAGACCTAGAGGGAGGGGTGAGACCCTGGGGACAGGGCAGAGACAAAGCAGGAATGATGGTGTGTGTTGGGGGGGGAGGGAGTTGTTGAAGCTGCTTCTAGACTCCTATGTAGGGGACCTTCTTGGGGAGGCATGGGATTTCTTGGCAATGGATGGGGCAGGCCATGTGGTCCTGAGGACATTAAAGCGACACTGCCCCCGCCCCCCAACCTCAGGATGTGGCACCTGCAGAGCAACAGCATAGGGCTGAAGAGTTCAGGCCAGAGAAGGCGAGGCCTTCCTGCAAGCTTGAAACTGTTGCACCCCACTCCCCAACCGAAGGACCTGGTGTGTCAGCCTTAGAACTGTGTGAATGTCTGTCTCCCGTCCAAACCGTCCAAGTAGAGGACAGGGCCTTTTCTTCTCAGTAACCTGTAGAAGACCCCACACAGTGCCTGGCACATAGAAAGACCTAGAAGAAAATGTTTTACCCAGAAACGAACTAGAAGACTTCAGCGACTACTACTCTTTCCAGAAAAGCGACCCCAAGCCAGTGGGGTAACCTTGGCATGGAGCTGTCAGGCGAACCCGGTGTGAGGAAGGGAGTGCGGGCTGAGCGTCTGCTGGAATATTCTGTCTGCCGGGAATGTTGATGGGGAATTAGGGTTAGTTCCCTTCACACAGGGTCTCTCCTTGCCAGGCTTCATTGGAATGGCAGGGCCAAGGGGGCAAGCCTGCAAGTTCCAAGGTCAGGTTTGGAGGAGGAAGGTAGCTGGGAGCATATTGGCATCTCAGCCCGGCTTCCCTGCCTTTAAGGACCAGCAGTTAGGAACTTCTCGCCTGGAGGTTGCTGGGCCCTTTCGGTCCCTGCCAAATGAGAGCACTTCCAAATGATCTCCCACATCAGTGCTTCTAAATGATCTGCCCTGGTCTGCTTTGTCTCTCTCCCAGTAAGGCAGCTGGAGAGCAATCCTCGTGTCACAGTGGAATGGATGCAGGGGTGAGAAGGAACGAGTTGTTTTTCCATGCCTCAGACGTCCTTTTGGCAAAGAAGGAAATGCTCTCTGCCTCTAGACGAGTGTGGGAAAAGTGACTGCTGGATTGGCAGGGTTGGAGTTCTTATGGCTCCTTGGAGGAATTCAAACCCGCTCGGGCCCTCACAGCATCCCTGATTGGCAGCAGCTCTCAAGCAATCAAATCGATGTATCCATTCATTCAACAAACATTGAGAGATTACAATAGGAGGAAATAAACAAGCAGCCAAGACAATTACGTACATCCCAGGGTAGTACCTGGGATGCCTGGAGGGACCCCGTGCGATGGGACCCCAGCAGAGGGCCCCCTCCTGCAGGCGTGCTTCCTCAGCGGGGCATTAGGTATGTGGTACCAGATCAAAAAAGGAAGTGAAGGGGATTTGGATGTGCCTGCCCTGGCCACACATTGAGGAGGAACTTGGGCCCAGGTTGGACTTAAAGCAAATGCTGAGGGGTCGTTTTCAAACTCCAGTGTGCATCCGCATTAGAACCCGATGGAGAGCTTCTTTTAATAAGTCGTTTCCTGGGCCCAAACTAAGGAATCCTGGTTCAGTAGGATTGGGGGAGGGCCTCCTCATCTTCATTTTTAAGAAGGACCTTGGGTTGATTCTGATGCAGATGACCCATAGGCCACTCCCTAAAAGACTTTATTTAGAGTCCCTGATGGGGGACCAAACTTTCCCCAGACTGTCAGGTATGTAACCCAAGCAAGTACGAGTGTCTGTGATGCAGCCTGTGATTTGGGCTTCTCTGAGGCACAGGCTTGACCTTTTCTCCATGAGACCCGCTAGTCACAATTGCCAAGTTGTATGTTTGATAGGCATGTCTAATCACATAGTTATTCTTTTTCTTTTTTTTAATAAACATATAATGTATTTTTATCTCCAGGGGTACAGGTCTGTGAATCGCCAGGTTTACACACTCACCATAGCACATACCCTCCCCAATGTCCATAACTCCACCCCCCTCTCCCGACCCCCCTCCCCCCAGCAACCCTCAGTTTGTTTTGTGAGATTAAGAGGCACTTATGGTTTGTCTCCCTCCCGATCCCATCTTGTTTCATTTATTCTTTTCCTACCCCCCTAACCCTCCACGTTGCATCTCCACTTCCTTGTATCAAGGAGATCATATGATAGTTGTCTTTCTCCAATTGAGTTATTTCACTAAGTATCACATAGTCATTCTTGATTTAGATGTTTTGGGAGAAACGGTGTGAAAATACAGTATGGAGTCTAATCAGTTCCCTCCATAAAACCACCTAGATATGCTAAGTATGAGAACAGCATAGGGGCACCTGGGGGGTGCTCAGCTGGTTAGGCACTGACTCTCGATTTGGGTTCAGGGTCTGACCTCAGGACCCTGGGTTTCAGGCCCTGCGTCAGGGCCCTGTGTTGGCTCCATGTTGGGCTCCATGGTCCGTGCTTAGCGGGGAGTCTGCTTGGGATTCTCTCTCTCCCTCTGCGCCACCCCCCCCCCCAAAATGAAGGAGTAAATCTTTAAGAAAATTTTTAAAAAAGCACCATAGAGTATTAAGAGCACAGGCCAGTTTGCCAACCCTCAAATCGAAGCTTCTTTCCTTACCAGCCACTAGACCTTGGGCAAATGACTTTATCTACCTGCACCTCCATTTCCTTATCTGACATGAGACTGGCAGTAATACCTCAGCATTTCAAGGTTGTGACAGGAGTAAAATGAGATAATTGGGAGAAGAACCTAGCATAGCGCCGGGTGTTTATGAACAAGAAATGCTACTTGTTACTGACAAAGCTGAGTTTGCAAAAAATTCTCCAGGAGTCAGAAACCCCACAGGGAACTAAAAACTGGAAAAGTAATTTCAGGGACTGCCCTCTGCAGTTACCGCGGGGGTGCACAAGGGGTAACGATGTTAGAGCTGCCCTGATTTATACAGGCTTTGGGTTTTTAATACTCTTTGGGGATAAGAAATAAGAGGTTCAGTCCCTGGGAGGTGGAGTGTTGGTACTAAGGAATTCTGCGGCGACCCTGGAAGGACAACATCCTTTAAAAAATTGTGGCCCAGAAATAGTCAATCTCTAGCACAAGAAATGGGAAGAAATCTTGTTTATCTTGAACTGAGCTCTAGGTCAGGAGGGGAAAATGTCTCCCTTGAGAATTCAAAACCACTGGCATGAGCCTTTAGTGGCTTTGGGGTTTGAATAAATAGTTCCTGAACAACCTAGAAACCCCTAGGCTGAGAAATAGCATAAAATTTGGTTTGGGCCAGTGATCATCTGTTAGAAGGAAACACTTTGACTGTACTGGCTTCACCAGGTTAAAGGCTGTTGCAGATGAGCTTACAATCTGAAATCACACAACACACACACACACACACACACACACACACATGAGCAAGGGTCCACAGATCCAAAAAACCACACGACTAGATTTCCCAGAACCTTAGATTATAGAACCATACCAGGAGACCAAAAACAGTGTGTTAAAATGACTACTAGCTTCAAAAACAATAAAGCTTCAAAAACACGGTAAGTAGAAAGTAAACATAATCAGGCAAATTAAAAAAAAAAAAAAAAAAAGAGGGTCACCTGGTGGCTCAGTTGGTTAAGTGTCTGCCTTTGGCTCAGGTCATGAGCCTGCGGTCCTGGGATTGAGTCTTGCATCGGGCTCATTGACTAGCAGGGAGTCTGCTTCTCTCTCTCCTTCTGTCCTTTCCCCCACTTGTGTGTTCTCTCTCTCTCAAATAAATAAATACTATCTTTTAAAAAAAATTCCTCAATTTACGATTACAATAAACCCATTTTAAGTGGAAAATAGAACTCAAAAGTACATTTAATACACCTAACCTACCGAACATCTCAGCTTAGCCTAGCCCACCTTAAACATGCTCAGAACACTTACATTAGCCAACAGTACAGGGAAGAAACTCAACATAGAGCCTGTTTTATAATAAAGTGTTGACTATCTCATGTAATTTATTGAATGCTGACAGTGAAAACCAGAATGGTTGTAAACGTGTGGGCTGTTCGCTCTTGTGATTGTATGGCTGAGTGGGAGCTGCACGTTCTGCTGCTGCCCAGCACCAGGAGAAACTGTGGCACCACATATTGCTAGGAAATAGATCCAAAATCAAAATTAGAAATGTGGTTTTGACTGAATGCGTACTGCTTTTGTAAAGTCAAAAAAGCATAAGCCGAACCATTGTAAGTCAGGGACCATCTGTTGTACTTTTTCTTAGAAATTAAAAAAAAAAAAAGTACTCATTAAAATTTAAAACTCAATGAACAGACTGTGTAGTTGATGAGACACAGCTGAAAAAAGAATTCTTGAACTTGGAGGTAAATTGAAGAAATTATCTGAAGAGAGTCCAGGGATGGAAACTGTGAAAAGAGATAGCAGGAGACAAGGAAGTTAAGATGAAACAGTCTAACATGGATCCAACAGAAGTTCCAGAAAAGGAAAGAGAATGGGTTGAAGGCAAGGTCCCTGAGAATCAATGAGAGATGAGAATGTTTAGATTTAGCAATTACAATGAACCCCAAACCAGAGAAGTAAAACCCAGTATTCTCTTAGATACACCACAGCGAAACTGCAGAACACCAAAGACAGAGAGACTCTGTGAAAGAAACCAGAGAGTCAAGACCAAGACCCATTCAAGTTGAGAATTCCATGGGAGAAGCTGTGCAGACCATGTGAGTGTCAGTGTTCCTGGGACCCGTGTCCTAGGAGCAGAGACCCCATCATGTGGGAACTCTGAATGTGGAAAAAGGGGTGGGGGGCCAAGGCAAGGTCTGGGATCAAGGATGACTTCAAAAGCAGGAAAAGGACTTGCATTTGCTATCAAAAGATGTGAGGAGCTGATGAGACATGTAAATATCTTGTTAACTAAAAAACATTTTCCAGAGGATTGTTTTGCAGTGACTGTGTGTGGAACTGAAACTATTCTGGGACTCTTTGTTCCCAAATCCAAACTGTTGTTTTTTTGTTTTGTTTTGTTTCTTTCTTTCTTTTTTTCCTCCTCCTCCTCCTCTTCCTCCTCCTCCTCCTCCTTCTTCTTTTTTAATAGCACAGAGAGGTGCCTAGAGAAAACCTTGTTGTTTCACTCAGGATTAACCATTCTGGGTTCAGTTTTGACATTCTCTTTTCTTTCTTTCTTTAAGATTTTATTTATTTATTTATTTGAGAGAGAGAGCGAGAGAGAGCATGAGTGGTAGTGGGGGCAGAAGGAGAGGGAGAAACAGGCTCTCTGCTGAATGTGGAGCCTGAAGCAGGGGTTATGGTCTAAAGAGAAAGTGGATGCTTAACTGAGTGAGCCACACAGGTATCCTGACAATTTCTGATGGAAATGACGTACATTACCCTCTTTCCTTTCCCCTCTTTATAGCTTGATTAAATTGGATGGACCCTGCTTGAAAAAACTCTGGCTTGGCCAAAAAAGGGTGTATGCTCTGGGCAGAGGGGATGTCCTTGAAAACCCTAATTTTACATCCAAATTGATAATTCTCTGTAGCCTCCAGCATTCTGGGTTGTTGTTGATACATGCAAAATTGCTAGGCATTTGCCCAGGAAACCACCTTAAAGAATTGTGCACAACGAGCCAAGGAGTGTGAACGGATTAGAGAAGGCTGAGCCCAGGGGAATGAGGAGAGGGTCTGGGTACCATTCAACTCACCCCATCACCCACTCAGGAGCATTCATCATGCTGGCCTGTGACGTGAAGACACAGCTGTCCCCAGGAAAATTTGCTCTTTTGACACATTTTTATGGAGTGATGATTATGTGACAGTCACTGCACACAGTGATTGGGGACACCACAGTGATCCAGACAAAAACCTTTCTCTCTCAGAGCTTAGAGTCTAGTGAGAGATGCAGGTAAGTAACTCTGATGTGCTTTAAGAATGTTGTATGAGCTAGGTGGGAGACATGGCAGCGGGGACACTTAGAACTGAAGCTTGAGAGGAACAGGAGTAGCTGAGGGAAGGAAAGAGCCACAGACATGTAAAGAAGGTCACATTGTTCCACTTTTCTGGAGCATCAGAAATGAGAGGTGAGGGGTGCCTGGCCGGCTCAGTCGGTTAAGCGTCCAACCTTGATCTCAGCTCAGGTCTTGATCTCAGGGTCATGAGTTCAAGCCCTGTGTTAGGCTCCATGCTGGGTGAGGAGTCTACTTGAAAGAAAAAATGGAAGTGAACAGTGAGAAATATTCCTAGAAAGGCAGGCAGGCGTCCCCAGAAGGAGTCTGTCAGCCAGAGTCAGAATAAGCCTTGATCCTGAGGACCCTGGAGGCCATCAGAGGATTTAATGCAGGAAAGTAACCCGATTAGATTTTCATCTTAGAAAGAAAGAAAGAAGGAAAGAAAGGAAAAAATAAAGAAAAAGAAAAGAAAAGAAAAAACAAAACTGTTGTCTGGGGATTCCAGTAGAAGGAAGAGAGGGGTTCAGGGAATCTCAGGCAGCTGAACCAGATGGCACAGTGGAGATGGGAAGGGTGAGGATTCAAGTTGCTCTGAAGGAGAATTAACAGGGATTGGTACTAAATGTGGATTTTGAGGAACAGAAAAGATGTAGAATGATGTGCAGTGTCCTGGTTTGAACATCACGTAGATGATAGAAGGGGAGAGCTGTTAAGATACCAGAGGGTGGAGAATGTGACCACTCTAGGGAGGCCTCAGAATGACCAGTGGGCCTCTTTGCCTTGGCTTGGGTCCCCTTTGTTAACAGGGAGTGGAGTCTTCAAGGACCTATTCTCTTGACAGCTTCTCCGTTAACTCCTGCTTGGACCTCTCAGGTGGACTTTGTCAGAGCTGGTGCTCAAATGTGATTTGCTCATGGATGCTCAGCCCCTCCTCTTTGCTCTGCCTTCAGCTTGCCCCTTTTTAGCATTTAGGAGCCACATCAGTCCCAAATCTCCAGGAGATGGAGAGTGACATTTCCCCCTGAACAACCACATAATTGTCATCAATAGAAATGAGGCTTTAACACCATTTCTGTCACTCACTGGATGACCTTGACCAAGTTGTTTCACCTTTCTGGGACTCAGCTGACCTGTGTGTAAAAGGAACATGATGGAGGGCAACAAGTTAGGTGATTTTCCAAGAAAGCCACCATAGAAACCCAGTATGTAAAAAGATGTAAATGGAGCAGCTGTGGTTAAATGTAGGGAAAGATGGGAGAGGGATAACCTAGAGTCTCAAACTACTACTCACCTGTCCCCTTGCCCCACCAGCGCCCTTGAAACTGCAGAGTTTCTAGAAACATCAGGGTACTATGGAACACAATTCAAAAGTCTTTATCAGGTATGCCTTCTTCATTTTATAAACAGAAGGGCAAGGGGCTTGTTCAAGGTCATTCAAGAAGTCAGCGGTCATGATGGAATTAGGACCCAGGTCCCCTGACCTCTAGTTCAGTGCTCTTTCCCCTCATCGTTTTGCCCCAATCCTGTTGTGACCATTTTTTGTTTATTGAGTAGGAAACACCCTACCAGCCCAAACATGAGCTCTGCCCTTTGGAAATGGGAACAGCAGCCCACACACAAATCATTGCCACTGCCCGTGCAAGGGCACCCATACAGAGTGCCAGCAATATGATCCTGACTCTTGCAGGTTCTTTGGGTTTATAATGGAGTATGAGGTTTCTGAAGTCCCTAAAGCCTCTGAAAGAGATCTGTCAGGGATTTGGACGAGCCATCAGCTGAGTCTTGACCAATTTTAGCGTTTGATCTCTGCACCAGCAAAGCACTGAGTTATGCACAGTCCTGTATTCTTAAAGTCCAGTTCTTTCATGAGTATTGATCATCTCTCTCCAACTAGAGGCTCTATCCCATTAGAAGACAGTTCCTCCATGCCTCGGTTGGTGTTTGGTATGCCGCTGGTGTGGATAATAGTGCTGAGTCAATCAGGTGTCTTCTCAAGGCTGTTGGACCTATTTCTTCTTCTTCTTCTTCTTTTTGTTTTTTTTAAGTAATCTCTCCACCCAACATGAGGCTTGAACTCACAACCCTGAGATCAGAGGTCATGTGTTCCATGAACTGAGCCAGCCAGGTGCCCCATTGGACCTATTTCTGTTCACAAAATGGGAAGAGGAGCAGCATCAGAAGTGAGTTCTGGAGGCAGGCAACCCCTGAACCTATCAGAAAGGACATGGCGCTACTTTACTCAGCAGGGTGTAAGCGAGAAGGAACTAAGCTGGCGGCCAGTGAGAGCATAGTACAAATGATAGCTACTAGTTTGGAGGGTTTATTGTGTGATGGGTACCATGCTGAAAACTGGGGATGTATGACCTCCAGCAGTGCTAACGACAACCTTGAATGGACTCCTTCTTCATTAGGGAGTTGAGGCTCAGAGAGAGAAAGTCTACTTAGAGGAGGCTTTGGAACTACCAATAGAAACCAGCTCTAGCTGACTCCAAAGCCCAAGGTCATAATCTCCAGATCAAGATGACCAAGGGCAGTAGAATGAACTTTGAAAGATCCCATGGGTAGCGTGAAGAGCCTTTGTATCACATACTTTGATATCCCTCTGCTTGGTCTTTGCCCTTCTGCCCACCTTGCTGTCTTCCTGCCGCCTGCCAAAGAATTTAGACAGGACACCGGATGAAAACAGCTAGAGAATGTGGAGCCAGCAAGTTTGTAAACCAGACATATTAACATGGTTCTCTGGGGACAGAGGAGGAGGGGCCCTGGCTGAGACATCAACATGGTCAGAGATGGGGTAATGAATACAGAAAATCTGCAAAGTTTATCCCAAAGGTCTTTAAATCGGGAACATTGTGATCCTACCAAGCAGTCCCTCAGAGGCAGACATAAGAACTAAAGCTTTTCCAAAGTCCACTGGAGCCCTGAGAGGGTAACGGGTAGTTACTCAGTGATCTCAGAGTCAGACAGCCCTGGGTTTCAATCCCAGATCCAATCCAGATCCTTCACTTAATAGCTGAGGGATTTGGGGCAAGTTTCTTATGCCTTTAAACTTCAGCTTTCCTGCTGTATCTTGGGAATAATAATACATACTTCAGAGGGTTGCAAAAATTAAATGAGATTCCTGTTGAGTGCTTGGCATAGCATCTGACATATTGTAAGCATTCAAAAAAGAGTTATCACTATTGTGATTACTTATTAATATTCTCCATGTTCAGCTTCTCATCAAGTTCAATATAATTCTTTTGATAGCTGAAGTGACTAAACCTTCAAGTTCAGTCACACCCTTTGGTGTCACACACCCAAGCCCAGTGCTTGGCTCAGGCTCCAAGGCACGGATCAGTTCTTGCCCTCTGATTCACACCCCCTCTGCATTGTTTGAACATCTGGAGGCCAACTTGAAGCCCCCTGGTAGAAAAAGATCCTGATGAGGCTCTTTTCAATAGTCTGGGGGTCTGGGGGTGGGAGCCTGGGTGGCTCATTTGGTAAAGCATCTGCATTCAGCTCATGTTGTGATCCCAGGGTCCTGGGATTGAGCTGGGATGGAGTGCATTGGTGAGCCATGAGCAGGGAGCCTGCTTCTCCCTCTCCCTCTGCCCTTTTCCCCTACTCATGCTCATGCTTGCTTGCACGTTCTCTCTCTCTCTCAAACAAATAAATAAAATCTTTTAAAATAAAATAATAATAATAAGAAGAAGAATAGACTAGGTGGCAACTCAGAAGGAAACTTGTCCAGATCCCAGAATCCTTAACCTTCTTGAAAATTATTGATGTTGCCTGGATATCCAAAACCATGAAATCGAATAGCCTTCCCATTCATTGACTATATGGACTCGAAATAGGAGAGCTAGACTCTTCTCTGGGAACTTAGAAGGCAAAGCCTCCCATTTCTTTATGTTCTAGATCAGAACACTGAGTCTTAGAGAGGAGATGAAACTTTGGCTGGAACCACAGATTATTGGAACTGCGAGGTGACAAGCAGCACATGCAGGGCTGAGAATGAGACAAAGGCCAGAGTTTCTCTGGGTGGGGTGATCTCTGGACACCTCCAGGCCCTCAAGCCCGTGGCATTCTCATGACAGTTCAGGAAGTCTCTGGGCTCTCTCAGGGTCTTTCCATCTCTGTCAAGCCTCTTGGTGGACCCATCTCTCTGGCATGCCTGATTGTGTAACTGGTTCTGGCAGGGATTCATGGGCAGAATAAAGCCAGCCACTTTTCTGTCTTCTTGTGCTTGTTGGGCTCAGTGTCCCTGGAAAAGCTAAGCAGCTTCCTCAGGTAAAAAAACAAGGGTGCTTTCTTCCTACGGCAGTTCTCATGATTCTGGCAGAAGTATGCAGTAGGGAGAGGCTAAAGAAATAAAATTAATGAGAACAAGAAATGAGAAAACAGAGACCCAAACCAAGGAGCTGGTCCTTGGTTTGGGTCTGTGAGGAAAGGAGGAATAGAGGCAAGGACCCTATCTGCTTTGCCCACTCTGGTGTCTGCAGTGATCACATCTGACGCTCAGTGAATATACTGAATAAATGAATGGATGAATGAATTGAGGTGGAGAAGGAGACAGAGATATGCAGCTTATCAGTTCACTTGGAGAACCAGGCCAGGAAAGGTAATCTGGTAAATGGGCCATTTAGGCACGTGCAAGAAACTGATGTCCACGGAGCCTCCGAAGAGTACCAGACCCTGATCTTGGCCCTTCCATGTGGCATACCCTAGAATCTTCATCACCACCTCATGACACAGGCACTGCCCTTTCAGAGTCAGGAGTACCGAGACTCAGAGCAACTTCTGGGTTTGGGCTGTGGGAAAGCCTTCTTGGCTAGAGTCCACACTGATGAACTCCTCTCTAAATATCTTGTGTGACTGATTAACCTCCATTTGCCCTCACCACTCGACAGAGGCATCATTGCCCTTCCTGTTCTGCTCCACGCCATGGGAGGCTGACCTCGATGCACGACGTCATCCAGACTCCTCTGCTCTGGCCTTCTCTTTGGGTTTAACCCATAGAGGCACTGACTAGAGATTAGACAGCAGGAAAAGAGAGAGAGAAATGGGAATGTTTACTGCCTTGCGCTCTCTCTGCCTTGCAATCCTCTCTGGCTATAGCTCTTGCCAGACAGTCTCCCTCTGGTCTTCCAGGCTCTGCCTGGGCTCTGGCAACAGCATTCCCTCCCTGAGCCCTCATGGTGTATCACCACTTCCCCATCGTCACTAAGCCCTGGGTCCTTCACTACTGGTGGTTTTTTTGTTTTGTTTTGTTTTCTGGTTTTTTGCTTCTCTTTTCTTCTTCTCTGTTTCATCTCTAATTTCTGTTCAAAAAATCTTAGAATATAATTGTTCTAACACATCTTACTGCCTAAGGACCAACACAAGGAAAGCGATAAAGACCAAGAAGACTTTCTGAGTTGTTCATCAACTGGTGGCCCGTCTTTAGTCCAACAGACAGAAGGACAGAGTGCCGACATTTACGACTGTGGCATGACTCCTGGTCAATTACTATTTTTTCATAGTGCATACTGCATTTTGTATATTCAAGGTATATAGTAATATACATTTTCTTCCCTGTTCACCCCCACCTTTACATTTAATTCATTAGTATTGTCAAAAGCATTTTTGTTAAGTACTTAAATACAGAGTCTCCCAGACCGGGTCTCTTTCTCTCGGACAGTGGTTCTCCACTGGGGATGATTTTGTTCCCCGCCCCTGCCTGGGGACATTTGTCAATGTCTATAGCATTTTGTGTTGTCATGATGGAGGAGAGATCTATCAGCATCTACTGGGCAGTAGCCAGGGATGCTGTTAAATGCGCCACGAAACACAGGGCAGTCCCCACAACAAAGAATTATCTGATCCAAATGTCAATAGAGCTGCTGTTGAGAAACCCTGCTCGGGGAGTTTACCATGATGACATCAGGGCTGGCCTGTTCTACATCCAATGAAAACAGTATTGCAGATTTCTATTTAAGGCATTATAGTTGTTTTTTTTTTTTTTTCATTCAAATGTGTTTTAAAATATTTAGAAGAAAAGAGACAGGGGAACACACTTCTGGTATGGGTTATGTTATGAAATACATAGTTTAGAAGAGATTATTTTCCATAGTGATCAAGCTTTCATCACAAAGGAGGGACAACTGAAGAAGTTAGAACATCATTGCCAGGTAAATATTTTCCTGACTCCAAAGAGATGTTATGAGCTTACTCATGAATGGGATCGTTTAGGTGAGCAGCTATTTTTCCTTCATTTTTCTGATTCTGATCTGGAGGTGGATGCAGCAACCACTGATGCAGAATCAAGGGTTTTGAGTCCCTTCCCCGTTATTAATAGGACACTAGCCTATTCCCCAGAGGGGCCTGGACTGTGGGGTGAGACAGATCAAGGCCTGGACTGGCCAGTGACTGAAGTGTGTAGCTCTGGAGTCAAGGGCGCCCTGCCACGGTCCGTCCGAGGTCTAGGCCCAGGAGAGCCTGGCTAGGTATTTCTGTGGCCAGCAGCACGAACTATAATGGCGGCAAGTGAATATCTTGTCTCCATTGTGTGGACCAAGGGAATGAGGCTCAGGGAATTTACATAATGTACCTAACAGTGCACAGTTGTTAAGGATTGAAACCAGACTCTGAGCCCCATCTTCTCCCTTCTAGACTGGGGCACTTTTGGACAGACTCCATAGGTTGGAAAGAGGACCGAGGAGAAGTCAAAAATGTTACCCAGTTTTCTGTGGCTTTGGGCAAGTGTTTAATACCTCCAGACCTCGGTTTTCTCTTCTGTAAGTTGGGAGAGCAATAATGTCTGGTGTGTCCACAGCCCCTTGCAATTTCCGTAATCTTGTTGCATCTAGACCTCTCTCACCAGGCTTTTGAGAATTCCAGTTTCTCCTGTCCACTCAGGCGAGGAGTGGCCGTGGGAGGAGAAAAGGCCACTGAAAGTTCCAGGGATTGGGATGACGACCTGATCTGGGGCCCATTTTCAGCCTACCATAACACTCCATTCTACACACGGGAAAACGGAGGCTCTGCAAGGTGAAGCGGCTTGCCTGACATTATGGAGAGAACCAAGGCAGAGGCATGTTTCCAAACACCGGGGTCTGAACTCCATCCACGGCTCCTCCCAGTCCAGCAAGCTGTGCCCCAGACAAAAGCAGGATGACAGAAGAGACCTGCTGAGGAGAGTTCCCTCTGCGAGACGCTCCCCTTCGAGGAAGATGAGCACAGCAACTCTGCGAGGACCGTGTGGTGGGAGAGCCCCGCTGTCCTCAATCCGGAGGAGACCGGAGATGCGTGCTTGTGGGCAGGCAGATTCCTGGAAGCAAGGAATCTGATAGGAGCCTCAGATCCAGAGAAACTACATTGACTGGAAAACGTCTCGAATGCAAAGCGCCGTGGCTGCTGGAGGAACTCTGTGGTGATTCCGTTCGGCAGGTCGAGGCTGGACATGATGTTTATTCTCTTCAGGAATGAAGCAGGGGTCACGGAAGAACTTGCCGTGTCTTGTTCAGAGAGGTGCTGGGAGGCAGTCAGACTCCCTGAGCTTGGCAGCCTCGGCTGCGGTTTGGCCCCGGATGTGGGAAGAGAGGATGGGGTCCGGCCTCTGGCAGGTGCTTTTCTGTCTGAAGAAGCAGATGCTTGCTGCACACCCAAGAAGGGAGGGGACCGGCTCACGCTGCTTTGCCGGGGACTCTCCCCATTCTACCTCCACGAAACCCCTTAGTCCTGGGCGGAGAGGGACAGCTGGTCCCCCGTGCTGTAGCATTTGTTGGAGTCTCACGGGTGCCCGTCCAGGCGGCAAGACGCAGGCCACAGCTCTGTCTCCTCCGGGAAGGGAGAGGGCCTGTCTCTGCAGATCGCCCCCAAACAGGCCATATAAAAAGAGGCATTTGCTAGATCTGAGCTGGGATGCTCTAACAGAGACTCCAAGCAACAATGGCTTTAACATAATGGAACGTTATTGTCTTCTACTTCCTAGCTTGGGCTCACACAGCGCAGAGCCCGTGGGCAGCTCCATAGAGTGGCGGGATCCAGTTCCTTCCGTCTTGCGCCTCCATCCTCACTCCGGTGTTGCCCTTGTTCCCAGGAGCCACCAGGTTCATGTCCCTCACTGTGCCCTGCCCAGCTTCTCAGCTGTCCCATCTGTCGTGTAAACAATTCCTTAGAATATACTGCCACGATGGCTCAGTGTCGAAAGAGGTTCCCTTTCTCTTGATTGGATGCGGACTGATGCAGTCTGTGATCTGAAAATTTTAAGAACCACAGGGAGAATGGACATGGGGATCCCATAGACACCTCCTCCCCCCCCCCCCCATTGCATCTTGAGAAGGGAGACGAGATAGACGAGCAGAGACATTTAGTGCCTAGATCCGCAATGGGAGAAATGTCTGGCATGTGTTGTCAGTGAGTAGGGAGTTTGGCCTCATGAAGCTGCAGAGCTCCAACTTGGGCGGAGGCTGTGTCCCTGGGCTCCTGAGTGGAGGATCCAAAGACGGGAGTGGACTCCACCAGAGTGGGCAGGACTACACGGGGGTAAGGAGGACAGGTGGAACTCAGTAGGCTGGCTGGAGGAAGCAGGAGTTGATGCGAGGGCCGGGCGGTGGGGCACTCGGGAAAACTGGCCTGGATGTCTAGGACATGTGACAGAAGAGGGAGGGCAGTAGAGTCAGCAAAGAGAGATGACAAGAAACTCCTGGATAATGAGGTAGATCAGCAGGAGTCATCAGTTATGGTCCTTGTTACAGGCTGAACTGTGTCCCTCAAATTCATTATGTTGAAGCCCTATTACTTCAGAATATGATTGTATTTGGGGATAGGGTCTTTAAAAGAGGTAGTTAGGGTATGAGGTCATTTGGGTGGGCCCTGGTCCAATCTGACCCATGTCCTTGTAAGAAGAAGAAATTAAGAATCAGGCACACACAGAGGAAGACCACGTGCAGACACGGGGAGGTGGCAGCCATCTGCAAGCCTCAGAGGAATCCAAGTCTGCTGGCACCTTGATCTTGGACTTTCAGCCTCTGAAACCATGAGACAATGCATTTCTGTTGGTTAAGCTACCCAGTTGGTGATTTTTGTTATAGGAGCCCAAGCAGACTAATACAGTCCCTTAGTTACCAAAGCATTTTGATCTTTCCCTGCAACCTTCTCTGGGAGCATTTTACCTGATTAAACATTTTTTTTACTTCCTTTCCTTTTTTTTTCTTTTAAATTTTAAGAAAATTAAAAAACACGTAAAAGTCTGGATAACGCCAAATAATCACACCCTATTATACAGAATTAGCAACTATAACGTGGTTCTCTATTTCAAACATTTTTTTTTAAAGATTTTATTTATTTATTTGTGAGAGAGAGAGAGTGAGAGCGAGCACAGGCAGACAGAGTGGAAGGCAGAGTCAGAGGGAGAAGCAGGCTCCCTGCGGAGCAAGGAGCCGGATGTGGGACTCGATCCCAGGACGCTGGGATCATTACCTGAGCCGAAGGCAGCTGCTTAACCAACTGAGCCACCCAGGCATCCCTATTTCAAACATTTTTGATAAGATAATTAAAATGTTCTGATGTGGTTAAAGTCCCTTTACCAACAACCCTTTCCTCTTCTCTTGCTCCTCAGAGGAGATCACAGTTAGGTGCCTGATTTGAATTCTTTCAGTCCACGTGTCCATGAAAAACATTTGGAATTGCTTTGTGCAGGTTTTTAGTTTTTCGCATTCAGACTGCATTTCTTGGGAATCTTAGCTCCACTACTTCCTAACCTCGTGTTTAAGATTTCTCAACATGTAGCAGGCAAAGCAATGCAAAAGAGTTCTTGATAACTTGTACAAGGATCAGCCAAACACAGCATGATATGGAATGGAATAGTAACAAAATTATTCCTTGTAAGTTAAGTCCAAGAGAAATCTCAGGGTAGGGCTGAGTCTCTAATACTTCCTAATTTCCCTCTTTCGCAAGTTAGGGTACAGGCTCTAAGTGTTCAGTAAGCAAAGGTATCTGGCTAGATTTTCATACTGTTGTCATTTTCCATGAATTTATTTTTCTGACTGCCTTCTATTTAAGATGAGCAATATTGGTCTGCCATGTATGACAGTAAAATGAAGTAACCCTATAAAATGAAATTGGAAGTGTAAGAAAGTAGAGAGATTTAAATTTTTTAAAAATTGGGCCAATAACGGTACTGATAGAATGTGACAACTGAAAATTGGTGTAACTGTTCATGAATAGAATTTTGGGAGAAGCTGGCTACCCCTGTCGGGCACACGAACAGTTCTATGTATGGGACACTCTGACTGCCCCCGGCATGATGGAATGTGTTCTATCCATTCTTTGCTGTGATCCCACAAGAACCCTGCAGAATAACCTTCACCCCTCTGAGGCCTGGCCCATATTTGAGCTTTCTAACTCCAGAACTCACGTATTTAAGCTGTGCCTTGTGGTCTTGCCTTTGCCTGTAAAATAAGTCTTAAGATGGTCAACCCGATTGTTTTAAAGGGCCATCTGTGGTCAGGTAAGGATGTGAATGTGCTTTGCAAGCAGTGAAAGGCTGGCAGGGCCCTTCATGGGTGTGTGACTGGTGCAGAAGGACCCACACCTAGTTTGATGCCCTTGTGTCCACCATCTTGAGATTCTTAATACTGGCATCTTCGATTGTGTGTGCGGATTGAGGAGGAAGTCCAATGGGACAATGGAGCAGAGGTCTGGAACCTCTGGGGTCCACCTCCCAGGCCCCCACTGGCCTTCTCTCTCCAGCCCCACACCGTAACAGCCGCTGCCCTCTGCCCGGCCTGATGGTGGGCCATGTTCCACTGTTCATCCATCCCTGGCCTGGGCTTGGGCACACGGACTGTAAGAGTCAGTGTGTCACGTGCCTTCCCAGGCTCTCGGTAGCACGGTCTGTTCACTGTCCACTTGCACATGGACCTCTCACCCAACCTCCAGTGGGGCCCCAGGGTACCCTGGCACCAAGCCCACGATCCCTGGGGGGCTGACCCGAAGAAGGGGAGATCACCTTTCCCACCCCCTGCTGGGCCCCACATTTTGTAAAAAAATCTTGCTCTGGGCACCACAAATTATGCAGCTAGCCCTGAGTATTGTGTAAACATAAGGGAGTACTTAATGTGTGTGTGCCCATGCAGGAAAGCCAGAATCCAAAGGGAAAACCCAGGAGGGGGGGAAAGTGTTGAGGGAAGACTCAAGAGGTAGAAAATGCACATAGATAAGGCAGAGAGCAAATGAGACAGACCCCCCAACCCCATCCCAGTGGAACTCCTTAGGACCTGCGTAGGTATCTGTGACATGAGGAGGCTGGGCCCCAGGAGGGTCCAGGGAACAAAATGGGAATCTATGGAGTGTCTCCCCTGGTGGATGCCCAGGCCCTCAGCATTTTGCATGAAATTTAAGAGCATCACAGCTTCCCCGGAAGCCCACGGATGGACCACAAGGAAAACCAACCAGGGATTACAATTCCTGGACCGGAAGTTCTCTTAAACTCCTCCAGCACCCAAACCCAGCAGTAAAGGGCAGCTGTGAAGCAGGCCAAGGGCGTGGGAGGCTGGCTGAAATGTTCAGGCCTCAAATGGGACTGAAAGGGAAAACTTGAAAAATGCCCGTGAGACAGCCGAGGATAGGGGCAGAATGTGTGAGGCTCCTGGGTCGGTTAAAAAAAAAAAAAGGTGGGGAGAAGAGAAACAAAGAGAGTCGCCACTCCTAGAGCAGAGACTTGATGGCTGAGGAGATAATGCCATGGACCAGGCTTCGGGAGACTTCAGGAAATGGGAGAATTCTGTGAGTTAGAGCTGACTCATGACATGTTTGTGCTAACGGGCCCCCGGGGAACTTACCTAAATTCCACGGCGGGAGTGACAGCAGCTCCCCGGTCTCTGATGGGCCACTGATTGATTTCAGGGGCCAGCTGGCCCCGGCTCTGGAAAGAAAGAGTGGGTAGACACTGTTTCCAAAGAAAGCAACTCGGGGGCCTTGGGGAAAAGTAAAGAGAGAGGAGGAGAGCAGGCATTTGCAGTGAGGACAGCAGTAAAACAATGCTTTCAGTTCTGAAATGAAGACCAGGGTCTGGGGAAGAGCCAAGAAATGGCCGTGGCAGGGTGGTGGGGAAGGGGGCGACCTGGAAAAGGACCCACCCGAAAATGGTGCTTTTTGATGTCCGTGATATGTGAGAGATGGCTGGGTTTGTTGGCCTGAGAGGACGTGCCTATTTGAGTCACACATTTCATAATTTCATTGCATGATTTGTTAAAAAAAAAAAATTATTTTGGTAAAATTTGTAAAAAAAAAAAAAAAAATTAACAACATGCACAGAACCCAACCCAGTGTTATTCCTGGACACCTGGGTGAAAAAAAAAAAAAAAGAAGGTTCTGCTTTGACCAGGCCGGCCGAACACATGGGTGGGATTTTTTTTGTCCCAGAGCATAGGCCCCCTGAGAGCCAGAACCACAACTCAAAAATCTGTACTCTGCCACGTTTAACTCTGTGATTGCTGTTATTTCGGTCTTTCAAATTGCAGTTTGATTATTCATGAAAGGACAAGGTAATATTTGTCATGCCTCTGCACTGGGTGGTTTACAAGCTCTATGGAAAAAATGTGTGCATAATAGCTTTGTAAACAGTAAATTGCTTCAAATGTAAGACACTGTTTCTCTGCTCACTTATTTGTTCATTACCAATTCAAGGACTCCCATTATCCCAGCTAAACAAAAAGCGTTTGCCCAAAGTTAAACAGTCAAAATGCTATAATAACTCAGCCCGCTTTGTCCTGCGTTTTATTCCCGTTGTCAGTGAAATCGGGGCTGGAAGGGGCTTTATCCCCTCATTCGTTCACTTCTTTCTCCCTTTGTTGGGTCCATCCATCATTCATTCTGTTGGAGGGCAAGACATCCCGCAAGCCACCAAGGGATCAAATGCGACACTTTCTGTCTCGGGGAGCTCTTAGCCTCATGGGGGTTTTATGTCCCAACCATAGATGGAGAAGGAACTTTCCCCACTTCCCTTTACCTCCATTCATAGGAACTCCTCTATGTTTAGTACTTGACAAGCCAAAGCAGGTTCTAGAGATGAATTTAGCGTCTACCCTAGGCCACTGTTGGCTTTCCTCATTTTCATTTTCCTGAGACCTGGCTCAGTTTTCTGCTAACTGTGTAAATTAACCCCATCCTTGGAAAGGCCACTACCCCCCACCCCCGTCAATTTGTCACAGCTATAGAATATGACACCCTCTCCTTGAGCTTCAGACTCCTTAAGGACAAAAGCTCCTTTCTCCCAAATTAACTTAGACTGTAAATCCCGGCTCAAAATATGTCGTAGTGTTGGCCATCATCTCTGGGAGAACACAGTCCACAGGAAGGATGCATTCACATTGCTGCTTAATCCTGCTCCTTCCTCTGGTGCCTTCCAAAGCCAGAGCTGGGAACATGGAGAACCGAGCGAGAACCATGACCATGCCCTTTGGACATTGGTCACAGCCAGATGGGGAAGGTCACAGGTCACTGTGAAGAAGTGGGTGAGTGAGAGCATCTGTCCTTGTGAGACATGAGAACTGTCCCATGCGACGGCACCACAGGCTTTGTATAAACACACACTGCAGAGTACGTAGGAGACAATACCTTTTTTTTTTTTTTAAAGATTTTATTTATTTATCTGGCAGACAGAGATCACAAGTAGGCAAAGAGAGAGGCGGAAGCAGGATCCCTGCTGAGCAGAGAGCCTGATGTGGGGCTCGATCCCAGGACCCTGAGATCATGATGTGAGCTGAAGGCAGAGGCTTAGCTCACTGAGCCACCCAGGCGCCCCTGAGACAAATATTAATCATCAAGTCTTGACACTTGTTCCAAGCTTGCAACTATTTGTTTTAAAAAAGAATGCATTGGTCCCATCTCCCATGCCAGGTCCCGCCCTTTCCCCCCAGCACACATCTCTTCTGACTCCTACTCATCTCTGCTCTGCTCCCTAGCTTGTCCCTCCTCTCCCCAATCCCATGCAGGGATGTTTTGCCTTTTGCAAAAACTGTCCGGCATCTGGTACCTTTTCCAAGCATGCTCTGGCCCAGCTATGCGACAGCTGACCCCGGCTTCTCTCAGATGCTCTGCTCTTCTTTCCCTGACGACTCCAACTTCTCCTGAGACAGGGGGATAGCTGGCCTCTGGCTTCTGGCTCCTCTCTAGTTTGTGTTCTGTATTGTCATTCTGCTGCCACGAACTAAATGCTTTGCTCTTTGTTGTTTATTGTGGTAAAGTACATGTGACATAAAGTTTACCATTTGCCCATTTTTTTTAATGGGGGTATAATAACAATGGACATATAACATTGTATTAGTTTCAGATATATGGCATAATGATTCAATTTTTTTAAAAGATTTTATTTATTTGAGACAGCGAGGTGAGAGCACAAGCAGCGGGAGCTGGAGGCAGAAGGAGAGGGAGAAGCAGGCTCCCGGCTGAGCAGGGAGCCCGATGCGGGACTCCATCCCAGGACCCCGGGATCATGACCTGAGATGAAGGTGACGCTTAACTGACTGAGGCACCCAGGCGTCCCATGACTTGGTGTTTGTATATATTGAGAAATGATCGCCCCAATCCATCTGGTTAGCACCTGTCACCATAAACAGTGACAAAAACTTTCTTGTGTTGAGAGCTTTTAAGATCTCTGCCTATTTTTGATTGAGTTGCTTTTATTGAGTTATAGTCCTTTTTATAAACTAGGTAATAATTTTTTATTAATAATTCCAATTTATTCCCAATAATTCATCATTTCTAATTAGTTCCTTTTAATTTCAATGCAATCCAATTTATCTAGTTTTTCGTTTCCTGTGTTTTTAGTATCAAATCCAAGAGATCGTCACCAAATCCAATATTATGTAGATTTTCCATCTATTTTTTCCTAAGAGTTTTTATAGGTTTAGCCTTACTTTTAGGTCTTGGATTTGTTTTGCGTTCACATTCGTGTATGTTATTGTAAAGTCAGGGTCCAACTTCATCCTTTCACGTGTGGCTGTCCAGTTTTCCCAGCACACTTCTTGAAAAGACTGGACTTTCCCCCATTGTATGGTCTTCGAACGCTTGCTGAAACCCAGCTGTTGATGCTAAATACCTCTACTCTGGAAGTCTCGCCTCGTCCACCTTTCCTACCCTGGCGCTCTCATCGCAGAACCAGCGACAATCCAGGGTGGCAGCCGGGGGTCCCGCTTCTGTTAGGAGGCTCCTCCTGTTTTGCTGCCGGTTACTCCGGATGCCTTTGCCCGTGCAGAGGACTCCCAGTCACCTCAGACAATGCCTTCCTGAAAACCCAAAAGGCGGCCTCCCGAGGATCCCAGACATTAAATTGCAAAAAGCCTTTCAACTTGGGTTAAGGGATGCTCACGTGATGACATGTCGCAGAGACCACAGGCGGGAGACCGACGGGTGCAACGGGGACTGAGGTTCCCCACCCTCAGCGTGCAGACCCAGCTGGTGCATCATTTCCAAGCATGTCATCTGTGGTAGTTCCTCACTCTGTCTGCATCCCTAAGGACTTCCCCACCCTGAGTGAGGGGCAGATTTTTCAGAGAGTAAGACCTGTGTCTTCCTCTCCTGCGCTAACATGAAGTGTAGGAACTTGTGGAGAAGGTGCATGGGCTTCTAAGGTCCCGTGAAACTGAGCAGCTCAGCTTTCGAGACTCCTGGGCTTTAGACTTATTCTCAAAGTATGACCTTCAGGGGCGCCTGGGTGGCTCAGTGGGTTAAAGCCTCTGCCTTCAGCTCAGGTCATGATCTCAGAGTCTTGGGATAGAGCCCCACATCGGGCTCTCTGTTCAGCAGGGAGCCTGCCTCCCCACCTCAAACCCTGCCTGCCTCTCTGCCTACTTGTGATCTCTGTCTGTCAAATAAATAAATAAAATCTTTAAAAAAAAAAAAAGTATGACCTTCATCTTCACTGGGTCTGACAAAATTCCTCATACTTTAGGGCTGAATTCTCTTAGGGCAAAACTTTCCTCCGTTTCCTCTATCTATTGTTTTGATCCAGGACAACGCCAAGGGGGAGGCGGCTGATGAAAGCAGGGAGTGGGCTTTAGCTCCTTCTCTGTCATTGGCATCAATACCTCCCCCAAATCTGGGGCCCCTGGCTGGCTGAGTCGGTAGAGCAGGTGACTAGTGATCTTGGGGTTGTCAGTATGAGCCCCACACTGGGTGTAGTGATTGTTTAAAAATAAAATCTTTAGGGCGCCTGGGTGGCTCAGTGGGTTGGGCCTCTGCCTTTGGCTCAAGTCATGGTCTCAGGGTCCTGGGATCGAGTCCCACATTGGGCTCTCTGCTCAGCAGGGAGCCTGCTTCCCCCTCTCTCTCAGCCTGCCTCTCTGCCTACTTGTGATCTCTCTGTGTGTATGTGTGTCAAATAAATAAATTAATTAAATCTTTAAAAAAAAATCTTTTTAAAAAAATACCTCCCCCAAATGTAAGAGAAAACAGTTCTTTTTGCAAAGACAGTTGTGAGATACATTCACAAGATTGTTTTTCCTACCAGACTGCTCCCACCCTTTTCCACGAAAGTGCTAGAGCTTCGGCTACCCTGACAGCAGACACACGCATGCTAGCTCCTTCTACTGAAGGCCACAACTTTGCCCGATGGTCACTTCCAGGCACTTCCTCCAGCTCCAACGATGCTATGATTACACTTTCTTCAACCGCTTGCTTCCCTCCTTTCTGCTGATTTGACCTTTCATAATCATTGGAATCTGGCCCAGGGGAAAACAGCCCAAGAAGGGTTGTCATTCTGGCACGGAAATTCACTAGCTACTGCGTGTCCCCCCAATTCCCCTCTCTGTCCCCTTCAGCTCCTTATCAGAAGAATGAGGGCAGTGGAACCAATTTCCAATTTCCAATTTTCCATTTCCAGCTCTTCAGGTTCATGATGGCGTTTACTTCTATATCCTCAATATCATGTTGGGACGAAGCAACAATCAGCCCATTGCTGGGTCTCCAGGACTTGGAATGTTTGCATCCCCTGACCTTCTGCTATTCCTTTTTTCTTGCCATAGCTCATCCCGTCCAACTGCGGTCCCCAGTCTCACCTCTCAGATGGTGAAGTGTTTCTAGAATCAGATTGGGTCCCAAGTGTTGCTTCATTAGATCCTTACAGATCCACACGCTTTAATCTGAGCTGTCTCTACTGTTGCTAGACCCCCCTTCACCGTATCTCCAAAGAATCATTATTACGCACCTCACCTGGTTCTATTTCAAATATTTTTTTATTCCCCAAAGTTCCTATCTCTAACAGACACTTTTGGTGCAGGATCCCTGTCTTCTCAGCTGGTACCCTTTCCAGGAATGCTTCCAGCTGTCTGCACCTGGCTGCCAGAGCGCATGCCCTTTCTTCCGACATGCATGGCGCTGTCCACTCCTGTGTCTGCAGGACGTTTCTGTCGGAAGCAGCGCTCCAACAGTGACTGGAGGATAAATTCCCTGGCTCCCTCACCTCTTTTAGGAGAAGTCCGAGGAGTGTGTTCCATGCTGGTTCCCAGAGCTCTCCACTGGGTGAAGCGCCCACAGTGGTCCCTGGGCTGAAAGGGCATCTTACCGCCTACCTTCCCTTCCCAGTCCCACCTGCTTGTTCCTGTACTTCTGCTGCTTCCTAGAACCAGCTCCCCAGGAAACGACTCATCTCAGTCTGCTTCTGGGCATACCCAAACCCAAACAGCTGTCTTCCATCCAGCTCCCTCACGGCTGACAACTGAATATCCCATTTCGTGGAGAACACTGAAGCCAGCTGGGTTTATGGGAACAGCTGGAGAGCCTCATCCAGCTGCCCCTATAGGCAAACTGTAAAACTGTCAAGCATGTCCATTTATCTTAGCTTTGGAAAGAAAGAGAAGAGGAAGGGCCAGGCAGCCTCTCTCTATCTTTTCTTGGGAAAGGTATCTTGCTCTCCTTCTTCTCACTGCCTTCCTCCCATCTCCCTACAGACATTTTCCTTTTTGTCTTAAACCTGCTGGGGGAAAGAGGCAACTTTCCTTGAACCTGTCCCATAACCTATAGACCTTCCGTTCACTTGAAGCTTCTCTGGAGAACTGTTAGGCACTTCATTTTCATCTCAGCACGGCCGACCGCTTCCTCCCTCTTTGGTGAGCTGGTTTCACCCTGGTCACCCGGGGAATGCCATTGCAAGGTCATCAACAGTGCCTTATTTCCCAAATCCAGACATCTTTGCTCTTTGTCATGCTTGGCTCCAGGTAATACTGTAAAGCCCTGTTATGATCACATTACTCTCGTGCTCAAAATTCTTCAAGGATAAAAAGATAAAAACATGTCTTTGGTTCTTGCATTTCAAGTACGCCACGACTGGCCTCCAACTTTCCAGCATATCTTGTTGGCCCTCTGCTACAGACAACTGGTCTACTAACGAGCCTCAAAATACATCCATTCATGCCCACCGTCACCTTCCAGAACTCTCTCAGTCCAAGATGCCCTTCCTTCCTCTTCCTCTTACACGAACGGCTTCTCGAGTCCCCATCCAGGGCCCTTCCATCCTCATGTACAGTCAGTCTTTCCCATTTTCTCCCAGCCCTGCTTCCAAATCGAAACTCCCGTGGGCCTTGGTCTCGGCTTCCATACTGGACTTTTTCTTTCAGGAGTCCGCCTTGTCTCTCCAGTGAGGTAGGGGTTGTGTGGAACCTCAGAACCCGATGTACGGCATTCCATGCACATTTGCGGGTCTTGCTGAAGAGGAGATAGAAAGTCCCAGTCAGTTCTGAAGAAGTCACATACTGGCCTCGCTGGCGGGTGAAGATTGAAGACCCCTTTCTCACACAGACAGCGGGCACACAGTTTGTGGTGGTGCAGTGTGTGTGTGTAGGCTCCCACCTCGGTTTATTCCAGGAGAGTCGGCCCTCAGCCTATTTTCTAGAACATTCCTCTGGAGTCTTTGGGAAGGGTGAGCCCTCTATTATCTTTGGACAGATAAGAGCAGAAAGGCCCCAAGGGGAAAAGCTGTTTGTCCCAGGCTGCTGGGCCGATAAGTGGCAGAGTCAGGATGAGAAGTCACGTCTCCAGCGTGTCTCAATCCAGGGAGTTTTCTTGCCGGCCTGGATGGAAATTCAACTTTATCTCACACAGGAGGAAATGGGAGAGACCACAGTCTCTAGAAAAACAGCACAGTTTGGGAGGTACCCGGTCTGCCAGTTACAAACTCTTCGACCTCGGGCAAATAGTTTCTTGAACATTGGTTTCCTCGTGCATAAAAATAGGCATAATAATGTCTCCCTCAAACAGGAGACTTTGAGAATTAAATCAGATGACATGTCGAATATTACTCTGGGAGCAGACCTAGTGTGGTGCCAAGAGCACAGGCTTGATTTTGAGTCTGACTCTGTGAGGATTGGTGGTATCACCTAGAGGAGTGACCTGACCTCTGTGGGGAAGACCTTGATCTCTCTATAGGTAAAAGAGAGGCAATAATTGCACTCTTTTCATGGAATTAAAGAAGAAAAGGTGTATATGGCTCTCAGCACATTGTCTGGCACATACCAGACACCCAAGGATCCTTAGTTTCCTTTTTTCCTTCACAAGCAAATACTGTAAACACAATAATGGGAACCACATTGTAACTATTGAGAGAGAGAGAGAGAGAGAGAAATGTTTTCTGGGACGTTAGAACATTTTAGGCAACCACTGTTACTAATTACCAGTTCTGTGCTGTTAATTGCGTTAGTGTTTCTCTCCTGCACTAACCAGCGAGAGCCGCCCCACGGCGGGTTCATTTCTATTCATCTTTGTTTTCCCAGCGACGGAGGGCAGTACTGGGTGCACAGTGATCAAAAAAGTTTGCTCATTGTCATAAGTCAGCTCTTTAGGAAGGAAAAAAAAAAAAAAAGGAAGGAAAAGGTAATACAAAGCAGCATGAATATTTACTTGTTGGAACCGAAGTATGAATGATAAAATCCTGGAATGTGTTCTGTGTCTCAGGTACTGTCCTGAATACATGATGATGTGTTTAATGCTCGCTACAAAGCCTATGAAGCATGTACTATTATCATACCCATTTTATGGAGCAAGAAACCAAGGCACAGAGAGGTTAAGAAACTTACTGGAGGTCATGGAACTATGGAGTAGTAAAACCAGGATTGGAGTACAGGCAGTTGAGCCATATAGAGCCTGGTCTTTTGTCCCCTGTACTATTATTCTTCCCTTCCCTCTGGACAAGCCTCAGGGGTGAGGATTAAATGAATGTAAAAACCCAATGCCCCCTACAGAGCGGACACCGGAAATCATTAGCTCCTTCCAGAAAGTCCTACCTACTCTCAGGTCGCTCAATCCCCCAGAGATCTGCACTTGGTGAGCTAGGAAGGCAAGCAAGATTAGTTTTGTCAGAAGTGTTTGCAGTAATAATAGAATTTCCTTTAAAAAAGAGCGTTTGTGCTGATGAATTAACTGAACTCCCCTTGTCTTCCCACCTCCAGCCCGGTTTTTGCACCAGTCCCAGTCTCTCCGATGGTCAGATGAGCTGCTGGAGAGGAGGCTGACTGGATCGTGTCTCAGTAATCTTTCCATTTCCTGCCGTGCCTAGGACAGTGCTTGGCATGGATGAAGCGTTCCATAAATAGTTGCGGAGTTTTTGAACTAAATTAAATCTTCGCAGTGGAAAAACAAGAATGAAGTAGCCCATGAAAAATCAGAAAGCAATCTGTAACATCGCGATGCCCATGATTTACGAGATGCTACGCCTCCTTTTATTAGGCAAAGAATACACGTTCCTGGCGGAAGAATGAGAAAATACAGATAAGCAAGGAGAAAAATGTTGACATTGTGTATGGTTCCACGATTAACATTTTGTTTCCTTCTGCTTCTCTTTTTTTGCTTTGTCTCTGCCCACTGCTGGTCACACACTCTGTTCAGTGAAAAATGCCCAGGACCTATTTCCTGGCCATTGTTTCCCTTAACTTGAGTTTATATAGCTTTACTTTGCCCTCACCTGAGTAATGGGGCATTTTTGCTATTAATGTTTATTGTAGAAAATTTGGAAAATTAAAAACTTGGGAATAAAAACACAGGAATAAAACTTAATCCCAGCACCCAATTAATGTCTGAACCTCTCTCTGTCTCTCTCTCTCTCTCATGCACACACACACACCACAAAATTGTAACTATATACATAGTTTTCTATCCTGCTTGTTAAGGAAAAAAGTTTCTCACATTTATTCAGTGAGGATTTGTTTTCTGATGTTTTCCAGCATTCTGCAAAAGTAGGACTCTCCACGCTTGCTGTTCCATTAGCTGGACGCTTACCATATGCATTCTTTAAGTGCTATAGGCTGTTTTGTGGCAGGCAAACTCTTAAAAGCTCAAGGTTCAAAGGATGATTCCCTTATGGACAAACATTTTCTTCTTTTTTAAACAATTTTACTGAAAGAGGATTCACATACTGTGCTGCTCACCCCCTCGTAAGTCTGGTGACTTAGTAAATGTATACAGTTGTGCAGTCTTCTCCGCAACTTTTCAAATAATTTCATGTCCCCTAGTGGGAACATGGAATTTTGATAAGCACTTTCAATAGGCTGAAGAGTAGAGTGGTCTGGGGACTAGAACCATCTTTGTGCAAACCCAGACCCCATGGACGGTCACCTCTTCTCCCCAGCAAGTTAGGGCCAAGGCTGGGAGGCAGGAACCCTGGTTACCGCCTTCATTTTCCAGAGTCCCAGTCAGGAAGGCAGAACTTCCCTTGCCTTGATTTGTCAGATACTTTTAATTTTTGCAACCACCATTCATTTCCTCTCCTCTTTCTTGTCTCCACCATCTCCCTCCCCCGTCCACGGAGGTTGCAGCAGCGCATCAATCTGGCATCTCTGAGCATCTGACCATTTAGACATCAGCTGCCTTTTCTCTTGCCTCCATGCAGTCTGGTCTTCACTTTGCCACCAGAGGGATCCTGGTCCAAACCTAATTAGAGCTGGTCACTCCCCCGCTCAAAACCTTCGCTGGTTTTTCATCACACCTGGAATAAAATGCAGACTCCTTGGCCTGGCTTTTAGGATACCTGCCCAGTCTGATCACGCTTCTCAGCCACACTGGTCTTGCTGGTCCTAGAACATACCATACTTTTTCTACCCCAGGGCCTTTGTACTCGCTGCTCCTGCTAACTCATTTCCTTACTTTCTCCTTTTATTTGGTCCTTGTTCGAATGCTACCTCCTTTGAGAAGCCTTCTCTGCTTGCTTTGTATTAAAATAGCCTGACCCTTCTCCCCACCATCACTCCCTACCATTCTACCTTGCTTGCAGTGTTCCCTCTTTGTAGTAGCATGACTCACAGTTCTAGTTTAAGGGCAAAGATCCGTCGCATGAGTGAATGATAAATGAACACACAATTTGCTTTGACTTACGGAGTCATACCGTGAAAAGCAGCATCTAGGGGATCTGAATAAGTGATGGAGTGTGTACAAAGAAGACTGTGAATCCTTGTGGGGAGAAGGTGGTCTCTGGTGTCTTGGAGTCTGGCTCCAAATCCACACCTATTAGCTATTTTCATCTGTCATTAGGGGCTATTAATAATGCCTACCTCTGGGGCTTTGTGAAGACTCAAGGCCCTAAGGTAGGTAAAATACCACATGTAGGACACATTTTAAGAAACTGGCTATTAACTTTTTTTAAACTGCATTTTTTTTTTTTAAGTAAGCTCTAGGCCCAGTGTGGGACTTGAACTCATGACCCTGAGATCAAGAGCTACATGCTCCACTGACTGAGCCAGGCACCCTAGCTGTTAGCTTCTATTTTCTTTTTTTAAGATTTTATTCATTTATTTGGGGGTGTGGGGAGCAAGTCTGAGTGGGAGAAGGGGCACAGAGGGAGAGAGAGAAGCAGGCTCCTCACCAGGCAGGGGGCTCCATGCCCTGAGGATCACGACCTGAGCTGAAGGCAGACACTCAACCAACGGATCCACCCAGGTGCTCCCCAACTCTTTATCATCATCATCATCATCACCATCATCTCCATCACTAGACTTGCTAAGTGAAGGATCTAGAATCTTGAAAATGCCTCATGAGAAGCTGCTTTGGCATCACGCAAAGAGTCATGTGGGACCACGGTGGTATGCCTCTATAGTGCAGGACAGTGGTTCTCAAAGTCCGTTCCCTGGGTCAGCCGCACTGGCATCAGCTGGCAGCATGTCAGAAGCAATAGTCCCTCAGGGGCCCCTGGCTGGCTCAGTCCATGGAGCGTGTGACTCTTGCTGAGTTCAAGTACCTTAAGTACCCAAGAACTCAGGGCTGAGTTTTTTTTTTTTTCCAGTGTTCCAAGATTTATTATTTATGCACCTCATCCAGTGCTCCATGCAATCCATGCCCTCCTTAATACCCGCACCACACCCTCCCAACCCCCATCCCCCTCCCTTCCAAAACCTTCACTTTGTCTCTCAGAGTCCACAGTCTCTCATAGTTTGTCTCCCCTTCCAATTTCCCCCAACTCCCTTCTCCTCTCCATCTCCCAATGTCCTCCGTGATATTCCTTATGCTCCTCAAGTAAGTGAAACCATATGATAATTGACTCTCTGCTTGACTTATTTCACTCAGCATAATCTCCTCCAGTCCCGTCCATGCTGATACAAAAGTTGGGTATTCATCATTTCTGATGAAGGCATAATATTCCATAGTGTATATGGACCATATCTTCTTTATCCATTCATCCGTTGAAGGGTATCTTGGCTCTTTCCACAGTTTGGTGATTGTGGCCATTGCTGCTATGAACTTTGGGGTACAGATGGCCCTTCTTCTCACTACATCTGTATCTTTGGGGTAAATACCCAGTAGTGCAATTGCATGGTCATAGGGAAGCTCTATTTTTAATTTCTTAAGGAATCTCCACACTGTTTTCCAAAGTAGCTGTGCCAATCATGGCTGAGTTCTAAGCCATGTTAGGCTTATAGCTTACTGGAAAAAAGAAAAAGAAATGCAGTTCCTCAGTCCACAGTCCAGACTTACAGACTCAGCAACTCTGGGCTGAAACCCGGCAACCTGTGTCTTCATAAGCCCTTTGTGGGGGATTTGGAAGCCCTCTTAAGTCTGAGAGCCTCTTGGAGGAGGCAGAAAACCCGCCGAGACGGGGCTGAGTCAGGCGTGCAGAGGTTCTTGCTTGGCGCGTGTGATGGTAGAATATTTTGAAATTAGTTGTCAGCATTTAATATTTGGGAGATTTCACACACAATCTCAGATCTCCAGCTTCTCTGTGGGCAGGAGTGGAATAGCAGCTGCCTTTTGAGACAAAGAGAGCGTCCTACTCCTTGGCACACCCGCACCCCCCCGCCCCCGTACCTGTCTGGCCCCTGGCAACACCTGTATGGGCACCGAGTATCTGTAAAGGGTGTTAGACGCCGCTCAGTGGAAGGGCCACCTTGTAGAGGTAAGCAAGCAGAACCCCGGAAGGGACGTGGCATGGGTGCCCATGCTCACCGAGCCCAGAGGGCAGGATGAGAGGACGCTGGCTCACATGGGCTTTCTGCGCTGGAGAATGGAATCTGACCGGGAAGTTCCCCTCCCCCGTCCCCCAACCCATCCCAGACCTGTCCCAGGTCTGAGGCTCAGATGCTTCCCAGGGGCAGACTCCGGATGACACAGACCCTTTCCGGGGTTTCAGTGTGGGGAGAGAGTGGGAGAGAGTGGGAGAGCTGTGGAGCAGGTCTGCGGGCTTTCTCAGCTCTCCGTCGGGGGGGGGGGGGAGCACGGGTGGGAGGGAGGGGGGTCCACGAAGGGTTTGCAGAGACCCCGCTCGCACACCAGGCTTTAGCCTGCCTGAGAGGCCCACGCAGGAAGGAGCAAAGCCCGGGGAGCCACGGCCCTGGTCAGGCAGGCTGCAGCCACCCAGAGTGTGTACTTCACTGAGGAAGGCCGGCGGTGGCTCCCAGGCGTCCAGCGTAAGCCCTCCTGCGGACTCTGCGGGGGCCTGGTGGGCCCAGAGATCTGGCACCCAAGAGGCCAGGCTTCCGGCATTTTCCAGCTCTTCTCAGACCTGCCCCTCCTCAGACCTCCTGTCCTCAAGTTTGCCTTGGCAGGGTACCTCTTTAACTCCTAATGGTCTCGGGGACCCTTTCTGCCCTGTTTTCTTTACAGTTCTTTCCATCCTCTTGATCCTGCCTCCAGATGAACCCCACTGCCCCTGAGAAGTGGCCCCAGACCACTACCTTTACTCCTCTCTGCCTCCTTCAGTTTCCCTTCCAGCCCCTGATTATAAAAAGGCCAAACCTCCATCACCACCCCTTCCCCCTCCCACCCAGGGGCTGCCAATACGTGTGCAGAAGACGTGGCTGTCTTCCACCCATCCATCCCCCAAAGCACCTTTCGGGAACCTGCATCGGGGAGGGACTTGGGAGGGGACGACAGGGAACACTGAGGGATCAGGGAGGGAGAGGAATTTTTCTGGGATGCTGAGGAGGCAGGGAAGGGAAAGGAGGGGTGAATGTGTTTGTGGAGGAGAGAGTGCGTGGCCTTCATTAGGGGGTTGGGTCGAAAGGAGCAAGGGTGTTGAACAGCATGAAGGGTATTATGAGAGATGATGATTTACCCTAAAACAGAGGTTTCGAATTTTTTGACCATGCGAGATTCATTTTACATCACAACATAGCCCCCAAGGCTTTGCCCCCCTACCCACAAGTGAGAGTCTGACTTCCGGGAAAAATGCTTACCCTCAGCATGTGTGATACACTAATAGTTTCTATTCCTTTCCTCCTTTTTGCCTACATGCTTGTCTTTTGTTGTGTAATTAGCATAAATATTTCTTTTACCCGTATTGTAGTATACCCATCAAGTGACCTCACCCCCTGTTAGTGGTTCGGAACCTGTAGGCTAAGAAGCAGTGACCGGAAGAGAGGTGAGCGTGAACGTGTTCCTGGTTGTAAGTTTGTCAAGTGTGATTAGTAAATACTGGTGATAAGGAACGATGGCTAATAGGCACGTTTCCCGGCAGTACCTTACTCAGCCTTACAAATCCAGGAAGTCCTGTTGTGATTTCCATTTTACACATGAACAGAGCATTTGTAGAACTTGGTTCAAGCGGGTCCCCGTTGGAGTCACCCTGGCAGCCTGACACCAGAACCGTGTTCAGAGGTCACCAGACATGAAGCCGAGGAATGTCAGGAGGACAGAACAGGAGGAATCACAGAGCAAAGACAGAGAGCACAGAGGCCAGCCGCTCACTGCACAATGAAGACCCAAGGCGCTGGGAGCCACAGAACTGAGGGTAGAGCTTGGTGGGAACCCAGGAGCTCTGGGCAACGACACCTGTTCTCTTCCTCCAGTGAGGTTATGTGAATCCCAGACAGGTAGACACGCATCGGTGATGGCCTTCTGCAGATTCTTGTGATCGACATCATGAGTTTTAGAGAAGGGGGCATGTGTCCAGTTCTACTCTGCTGTCCCCCAGCTTCAAGGACCAGGCTGTCCACATTATCCATCCACGGTCGGTGTCATCTAGACCACCCATGTCCTGTTCATCACCAGCTGCCTGTCATTTCTCTGCTAGTCTTCTCTAGTTTCTATCTTGGGTCTCAGCTCATTCTCATTGCCTTTTATACATTGCCTGACCCACTAGACCATAAGCCCCCGAAGAATGTGAAGTTGTCTGCCGCGCTTACGGCCCTGCACTCGGCTGTTGTGGATTGTGCCTCTCTCATAAGCCGACTTCGATAAAGGACATGAATAGACAGTGGGGACCCAGCTGCAAGACGGGAACCAGACCCTCCACTTCCCAGCTGAAGCACGCCTCCTCGATTCCCAGCTCGGGGACACTCACAAACGTGCCCTTGTCCGCTGCCTTAACAGCAAAGCAGTAACTCCGGGCCCCTGGAGGGCCCGCGGATCAGTGGGGGGAGAGCAAGGACCTCAGACTGCTGGCCTGATGGAGGTGTGGGGCTCCCTTGCAGCAGATTATAATGAGATCAGCGTTATTGGGCCTGGCCCATCCAGCCTTCTTGGGGCATTTAAAATAACTGCACGTTTGCTCTCAATCCTTCCCTCGCCCTTGCATTTCTGAGGCTCCTAAACCCACCAGCTTCTAGGAGTTTTGGCTTTTGGGAGAAACTGGTGGGTCACTGTGGAGGGGAGGAGGGGGCAAGCCGGACCATTTCTCTTCTCTCACATCCCCTTCGGCCCGCAGCTCCCGCAGCAGCTGGTAAGTCTCCTCTGTGGGCCTCCCCCAGCCCCAGCCGCACCCCCTCCTTCTGGGCAGTCCCCTGGGTCATTTGAACTCCTGCTGGGTGTAGGGTGGCCAGATTCAATAAAGGGCACCGGCTAAATGTGAATTCCAGATAAACTGAATACAATTCTATATTCAATTGTTTTTATTATGGAAAAATACATGTAATACGCAATGTACCACTTTAATCATGTTGAAGTGTAGGGTTCTGTGGCATTTCATCCATTAGAGACCATCATTTTTGTACCCTGAATTATTTATTGATCAGAAATTGGAATTGAAGTAGCGTCTTGCGTTTTGTGCGGCAACTCTCTCGGGAGAATTCTCCACTCCTCATGCTGCCTCTGGCCCCAAGAGGCTTTCTAGCACCTCTGTAACCAATTTCCTCCTTTCAAGTCTCTGAATGGAAGACCCAGAGTGGCCTCCTCCCTGCCCTACTGATAGACTGTGAGAAATTGCCACTGCCCAGTCCCCAAGGGATCAAAGTAAAGTCCCGGGGATGAGGGTAGGGGTGGGGGTTGGGGGGCAGCTGAGCTGTTCTGAGTGCCCTCCGGTCTCCCCAGTCCTGCTCTATCATCCGCTCCATTTTCCTCAGCAGCTCTTAGTCCTCCTCTGTTCCAGAAACGGCCAGGTGTTTTTTAATTCCCAGGTGCAGGATCACCCCACTGCTGTGGGTAATTGGTTCCATGTGTCTGTCTGCCTTTGTCCCCCCGCCCTTCCCCCCACCCCTCCCCCCTGCCGTCAGCCCGCCTTCCGCCCACCTGCCTTCCTTCCCCGCAGTCCTCCTCTGCTGAGCCCTTCCTGTTGCACGTCTGGCACGTCCCCTGCGTCTGCAGGCTCTCCTACTCCCTCCCTGCCCCCTTTCAGGACATGACAAAGGAAAGAAAAGGGTGGCTCTTGGTGCATTCACGACTTTTATTAATGAATGCGTGAACAGAAACAGCTGGTCCTGCAGACATTTCTGCTGAGCTGGGGTGTTGCAAAAAGAGATGGAATCCTCGCTAGCATTTTGGCTTGGGAGGACACCTTTGGAGCTAACTAATACCCCTCCTGTACAATACAGGGGACCTCTCCCTAAGTCACCCCAACCAGGAACCCAGAGCCAAGTGTCTCATGAATTCTTAATGCTGGGCCAAATGGTGGAGATTCACAATTCAGCCTTTGGAATCCAGACAAGTGATTTTTTTTTTTTTTTTTTTTCCCCTGCGCCCGGCTCAGTCTTTCACCTCCTCAGCACACCAGTAAGTGTATAGTGAGGTGGATTAGCACTGCTCCAAGCGTCCGCGTGCTGCTCAGGGCTGTGAAGAGATAGAGGTAGAAATCCAGAGGAAGCATCAGAAACTCCCAGAGCAATTTGCCATGGCTGCACTATCCAAACATGTGACCGTTTTCCCAGTAATTCATTTTATTACTGGTATTTTACAGAAGTGTCAGTCTCTGATGAAGTGGGGACAGCTGGTCTTTTGCCAGAGGCAACTTGTGGAAGCCCTATTATGGAGCACAAACTCTGGAGCAGAAGTCTGGGTCGGAAAGGACCACAAGCTCTAAGGCATGGGACTTAACCTCTCCGTGTGAATCTCAGCTTCTCCTCTGTCAAGGCCGCACAAGAATGGCGCCTATCTTGTGGGACTGTTGGGAAAATTCTGTGAGTTCTAGCCTGGGAGTGCCTGGCCCATGGGTAGCCTGGCACGTGTGGCAGCTGTTCCTCGTTCTTGGATACTTCTTGGTTTGAGCTGAGTTAAACCACCACGATCATTGGTCACCGACCCCCTTTCTAGAGATCTCTGAGGACCTATCTCTATTCCCACTCTTTGTTTGCTCTTACAGTAATTACTGAACTTAGAGTTCTCTTCCTAGATATGGGAGCGTTTCTGTCCTTACCTTAGATCACAGGATGACACATAACACCGGGGTCTGGGGGTCAGATGGGAGCAGGCGGTCCGTAACCAGGGATGGTCCGGGAAACGGGGATCTCACACTTGACTTCCCAGCTACATCAAACACTAGCTAGTCCCATGGTGCCCCAAGCTGTGTCTACCTCCCTGCCCTTCCATATATGATACCAATGGTCTGGAAAGCTTTTCCCAACCGAATGGACTCTTATCTGCCTCTAGACTCAGTTCCCGAGTCTTACCACCTCCAAGCAGCCCTTCCCATGCTTAGGCATGTGCCCTGCCACGTTGCCCTGGAGATCTTTAGCATTCCTCCCACCCCTCATCCCACAAAGCCTTCCTGCTTTGTTAGTGTGGCAGGACTTTAAAGGACAAGAACTGCATGAGTCCCATTCATTTTCATATGCCCAGAGCTTGTTTTTGGAGTCTAATCCGTGCATGATGAGGAGACAAATAAGAGAAGGAATGCTTCTTACGTCTTCCATGAGCAAGTGACTTCTGCAGCCAGACTTGTGCTTTTCTAAGGACAAAGAGAGGAGGTAGCTGGGACAGAGCCCTCAGGTACGCCGCTCCCAGCTTTGTGAGGTTGGAGGGTTTCTGCTCAGCAGCTTTTCTAGAGATGCGCTTGGTAGCGGCTCACCTTGCCCATCTCTTCTCTGGACTTCGCATTGTCACGGCTTCTGTTTCTCATCACAGGTGCAGTGACCATCTGATCTGGACTGTCTGAGGGCAAACATTCTGTCTTGTCCCAAAACGATGTGAGATCGTTGAGCCCAACAGTCAAGAAAGAATTCTGGAGACATTTAACGGTGTGAGAAGGTGTTCGTTAACACAGGGACAGGACCCGGGTGCAACAAGAGCTGCATTGTGATTGTGACGAGTGACTTATTACATAGGGGGTTTCCATCCTCTGGAGGAGAAGGTGATGTCAGGGCTTCGGGAAATTGAGTCTGTAGGTTTCTGGAGGTTTGGTTATTGTTAAGATTGTGTTTTTCTTGGAAATCATGAAGACAGTGACACAGTCAAGTGGAGTTTTGTGTCCTACATGAGTGCGATCTTTATCCGTTGACCATTTGTAGTCCCCCCACCCCCCCTTAGGCTGTCACTGGTGCTTGAGGAGGTTCCAGGTACACAGTCCACCTTAAGGCAGGTTGTTGTTTGCAGGTGTCAGCTCTGTGTCTTGCCCTCAGCGTGCCTTTTGCTCTCTCATCCCCCCCCCCCAACTGTGAACAATCCTGACCCTTAAATTTTAAAGGTTATTGACATCAGAAGCTTTCATTTTCTGTAGCTTCTTCCTGCTGACTAGAGGTGTAGAGATGTCCTCACCTGTGGGTCAGCGTTGGTCAGTCGGGGAGCACCTATGGGAGTGACGCAAGGTGGAGGCAGCTGAGTCTAATGTGGACAGCAAAGAAGTATCTCCACGTGGTAAGGACCATCTTCACCGTCATTCAGTGGGGACGTTGAGATCTTCAATAGGTTCACAAGAGGAAGAAGTCATGTTAGTTTGCTCATGGGTTTCCTGTGAAGGAGGTACAGGTTTTGTTCTGGATATATGAGTCCAGGAAGAGGGTCACTCTGATTTTACTTCGGTGGGAGTATATAATATGACGTGATATGGACCTTTCCATTTTGGATTTAAGTCTCCCGTTGTGCTGGATTTCCAGTCTTTTAAATAAACCATGTCTCCGGGGCTCTTGTGGGGTCGACTTTCAGTTACCCTTGGGTTGGCATTTGGGAGCATGTGATCAGTCTATTCATTAAGTGACTTACGAATTAAATGAGCTTCGAGTGAATCACTTCATCAAGTATTATAATCTTCATCCAATAACAGGTCCTCTGTAAGAAATGGGCTGAGTCCTAGAGGTTGTGCTAGAGTTGTCCTGACCCTGAGAAGTCCTACTGGCAAGAGAGTGACCCAGTTTTCCTGGGCCTCTAGGACTAAGTGTAATAAGGTGTCATTTTAAATTGTGAGTGACTTTCTCTACCTTTCCAGAGGATTGTGGGCGCCAGGCTGAATGTAGAAAATATTTAATTCTCAAAGCATGTGCTATTTGTTGAGTGCTGTGAAAGAAGGACCCTTGTCACTTTGAAGGGATCGTCGAAGGCCAAACCTAGGAATAACTTCTAACAAGACTTTGGTTATTTCCATGGCTCTTTCATTTCTATGTGGAAGGACCTCGCTCCAGCTAGTGAAAGTATCCACAGATACTAGTAGGGACTTCTAGCCTTTGCAAGGAGGCATTTGTGTGAAATCGAGCCACAGGTCCTCTCCTGGATATGTTCCCTGCCTTTGGACTACTTTCAGAAGTGGGATTGTGGGTTGGGGAGGGGTTAGGGGACTGCACCTTCCAGATTTCTTGTGCACAAACAATGTAGGATCGGTGGAACAGTCTTACTGTAGTTGTTAAATTCCTTCCACCAGATATATGTTTGATTAAATGTTTTAAAGCTTTTCTGCTCAAATGAGTAGCCTGGTGTATTAACTTCCATTGGATATTTTGGGGCATAAAGATTGCCCCTTCATCATTAAGAAGACAGTCTTGTGTATTTTTTGAATTTCCTCTTTCCTGGGCTGTGTGAATTTTGTGGTGTGAGTAGACTGGGGGAATGGACTTTACTGGAGTCAAGACTGGTATAAGACCCAATATTTGTTTATTTTTGGTGCTGCCTGCTTGGCGGCATGGTCTGCCAAATTGTTTCCCTTACATTCCGAGGTCATGTCCTTTGATGTCCTCTGAGGTGAGTGCCAGCTACCTCTGGAGGTCAGGCTTCAGCCTCAAGGAGAGCAACAATTTCAGGCCCATATTTAACTGGGGGCTTATGGCTTGATTGTAATCTCCTTTCTCTCCAAATTGCCCCATGGGTATGTGTCTGCAGGAAAGTGTATTTGGAGTCAGTATAAATATTAATTTTTAGGCCTTTTGTCAACCGAAGAGCACAGGTAAGTGCTATTAATTCAGCCTTGTGAGCAGAAGTATTTATTGGAAGTATTTATTGGAAGGGCTTTTGCCTCAATGATCATAAACTAACTAGAGCATATCTTGCTTTTCTTTTTCCCGTATCCACGAAGCTACTGCTATCAGTAAACTAACTGTCATCTGCATTTTCTTTACAAAAAAGAAATTAATTAATTAGTTAATTTACGAGAGAGAGCATGTGTGAATGGGGAAGGAGCAGAGGGAAAAGGAATCACAATTCAACTCAGGCAAAGCATGGAGCCTGGTGGGGGGCTTGATCCCATGACCCCCAGACTACAACCTGAGCCGAAAGCAAGAGTCAGACGCTTAACTGACTAAACCACCCAGGCATCCCTTGTCTGCATTTTCAATAGGGGTATCTTTTAAGTCTGCTCCGCTAGAATAAACAAGATTGGTAATTTCTTTCTTTCTTTCTTTTTTTTTTTTGTTTATTTGACAGACAGAGATCACAAGTAGGCAGAGAGGCAGGCAGAGAGAGAGGGAAGCAGGCTCCCCGCTAGCAGAGAACCCGATGCGGGGCTCGATCCCAGGACCCTGAGATGATGACCTGAGCTGAAGGCAGAGGCTTTAACCCACTGAGCCACCCAGGCACCCCAAGATCGGTAATTTCTGAGCAGTCATGTTCTAACATGGATGTATGACGGTCAGGTCCAGGTATGAGGGTAGCTGGGTTTAAAGTCTCACAGGCTTTAAGCATCATTTCAGTTGTGTCGAAAAGCATAGCCTGGTGTTGAGTAAGTCGGTCTCCTGTGATCCATTGGTGGCCTTTGGTCTCTAGGACACTTCGAACCTGATGTGGAGCCATCACTGTCAAAGATAGTCCCATAGTAAGTTTTGAAGCTTTTTTTTTCGACCTAGAGGATTGCGGCAGCCATGGCTCAAAAGGCTGGCCACTCCTGAGCTATGCTATCAAGTGACTTTGAAAAATGGCCCACTGGAATTGTTTCATTTCCTAATTTCCAGGTAAGAACTCCCAAAGCTGCTACATATAAAGTGAAAGGTTTTTCTGAATTTGGTAAAGCCCAGGCCGAGGCTAACAAAAGTTGAGCCTTTAATGTCTGAAAGGCTGTCTGCTGGGCTTTAGTTCAGAGTAAAGGTTCTTCATTGGCACCTTTAATTGAACCATAGAATGGTTTGGCTAAGAGCCCAAATCCAGGAATCCACAAAGGGAAACACCTGCCATACCTAGGAAAGGATGGACTTTTGTAGCTGGGGGTCCAAGATCTAATATAGCATTTTTCCCGTCAGGAGATGGGGTACAGTGACCTGGTGTTAGCTCATATCCCAAATATTGCGATTTCTGTTTAGATATTTATACTTTTTTTTCCTTAAGAACACGTTTTTTAAAAAAGATTTTATTTATTCATTTGACGGGGGGGGGGGGGAGAGATATCACAAGCAGACAGAGAGGCAGGCAGAAAGAGGTGGGAAGCAGGCTCCCTGCTGAGCAGAGAGCCAGATGTGGGGCTTGATCCCAGGACCCTGAGATCATGACCTGAGTCAAAGGCAGAGACTTAACCCACTGAGCCACCCAGGTGCCTGATATTTACACCTTTTTAGGGGAAACATGATACCCTCTGTCTGCCAAGAGATTAAGTAAAGTTATAGAATTACTATCAGATTTTTCTTTTGTGGGATCACAGATTAAAATGTCACCCACGTACTGAATTATAGTCCCCCGAAGCCAGAATATATCACAGAGGTGTTTACCAAGTGCAGCTGGAACAGGTAAGGACTGTCTGTAAATTTCAGGGGAAGGTTGTCCAAGTTCAGTGAGAAGCTCGTGGGCTTGAAGGTGAGGCCCATTCGAAAGCAAACAACGGGTGGGTTTCTTCGCTTGGAGGGATGCAAAAGGAGGCATGATTTAAATCAAGTACTGAAAGCCAGTTGGCATGGCCAGGGACCTGGGTGAGAGGAGTATATGGATTAGGGGCGATGGGGTAAAGGGACACTCTTGCCTCACTCATAGAATCTTGTTCCACCTGATATTCTCCATTTGGCTTGTTTACCGGTAAAATTGGAGTGTTATGAAGAGATTGACAAGATTTTTAAAATTTATTTTTATTTTTTTAAATAAACATATAATGTATTATTTGTTTCAGGGGTACAAGTCTGTGATTCATCAGCACAACAACCAGTGCTCACCACAACATGTACCCTGTACCCTCCCCAGTGTCCATCCCCAGCCACCCCATCTCCCAGCCTGCCTCCCCGCCAGCAGCCCTCAGTTTGTTTCCTGTGATTAAGAGTCTCTTATGGTTTGTCTCCCTTTCTGGTTTCATCTTGTTTCATTTTTCCTGTCTTTCCCTATGGTCTTCTGCCTTGTTTCTTAAGTTTTGCATATCAGTGAAATCATATGATAATTGTCTCTCTTTGATTGACTTATTTCGCTTGGCATAATACTCCCTAGTTCCATCCACATGTTGCAAATGGCAAGATTTTAGTTTCTGATGGCTGCATAATATTCCGGTGTGTGTGTGTGTGTGTGTGTGTGTGTGTGTGTGTCTATATCTCACTTTTTTTTAATCCATTCATCTGTTGATGGACATCAGGTTCTTTCCATAGTTTGGCTATTGTGGACATTGCTGCTCTAAACATTCTGCTGCACCTGCCCCTTTGGATCACTACATTTGTATCTTTAGGGTAAATACCCAGTAGTGCGATTACTGGGTCATATTTTTAACTTTTTGAGGAACCTCCCTACTGTTTTCCAGAGTGGCTGCACCAGCTTGCATTCCCACCAATAGTGTAGGAGGGTTCCCCTTTCTCCGTATCCTCGCCCAACACCTGTCGTTTCCTGACTTGTTAATTTCAGCCATTCTGATGGGTGTGAGGTGGTATCTCATTGTGGTTTTGATTTGTATTTCTCTGATGCCCAGTGATGTTGAGCAGTTTTTCATGTGTCTGTTGACCATTTGGATGTCTTCTTTGCAGAAATGTCTGTTCATGTCTTCTGCCCATTTCTCAATTGGATTATTTGTTCTTCATCAACAAGATTTTAAAACACCAGGTTTGAGAAACTTAATCAGTAAATGGCTGTAATTAGCTTTTGACACAGGTTTTAAGGGATATTGGTTTTTCTGAGAATAGTGGCTGGGCCCTTCAAGGTCACTTTCACTGGCTGGGCTTTGTGAGCCATCCTGGGACATCGCCATCCCACATTTGTGGGTTTAGTGTCTTCCAGATATTCGAAGGGTTATCAGGGTAAGGTGCTAGTTTGCCAGGTGTTAAAGAGAAAAAGACATTCTCTTCTTTAGTAAGAGCAAATCGGCTTCCCAGTTTACACATTATGTCTAGTCCAAATTACATCTTATCCAAGTAATGGATGGGACAAGGCAGAGGACCAGAGAAGTATGAGTAACCCAGTGACTTTTGTATTCACAGGTTAAAGGCATTGCCTGGAGGCATGTTTTAGGCTCCCTTCTATGCCAAGAGTTTTATGGCTAGAAAGACAAGTTAGGCCTCCTCCAGTGCTGAAAAAGAATAGAGTAAGTGGCTCTTACATCAGTAAGAAAATCAACAGACTTACCTTCCACATCAGGACAACCCAGGGCTCAATCATCTTGGTGTCCTAGGGAGCCGGACCTAGCCTAAGGGTCCCCATAACGGTGGATCTTCCTGTTCCTGTTGGGGTGCAGGAAGGGGAGTGAGTTTCTGTCTTCCTCTCCCTTTGGAGATGAGGACAGTCTCTCCTCCAGTGTCCTTCTTTCTTCCAGATAGGACATGGCCCTGACAGAGAGCCTTTGTTCAGACCTTCTTTGCTCCATTGGTTGATTTGGCCAAATGCACAACGGAGGTCCTACCTTAATCCTTTGTCTGATGTGGGTTTTTTCTACCATCCCTGGTTAGTGTGGTGCTGTGGGGGATTCACAGAAGTGGCAGCCCATACTTGAGCCTCTGTTGTAGCCTGCATGTTAGCTCTCTGGTTCTTTTCTTGCCTTAAGGCCATATATCTATTATTAAAGACTCCAGTAGCTTACCCTCTAAGACACCGGGTGGGGAGTGGGGTTTATAATAAGGAGGGATAACAGAGCCAGTGTCCTCTTTGTTTGGATTGGCTGGTGAGTCCTCCAGGGGCCCAGGTCTGTTGGGAGGACTGGGCCTATTTGGACAATCACAAAACAATCCGTCCAGAGTGGCTTTGTCAACCTAGCTAGTGGCTAGACACATTCTACAAAAGGCTCTTATTCAGGGCCATGAAGGCCTGGACACAGAGCACCTCAGTGTTTGGCCTGTTTCCTGCAGAAGAGATCCAGCCGATAGATTGTATCACAGTTTAATGTCCCATCGATGGGCCAGTTTCCCTAATATCTTAAGAAGTACTGAGTCCGTGCAATGTTATAGAAAAAGATCAGTGTTCCCTTTCTTAGATCTTGCGATCCAACTTGATTCCAGTGAGATAAAAGGCATCCCGAGGGAGAATCCTTGGGGACTAAAGACCCCATGTTCCTAGAAAAGCAGAGAAGATCTATTACCAAAAATCCCCCTCGGCTTTCTGGTTGCATCCCACACCGGGGATGTCAGAGGTTCCTGGTGTCAAAGTGACCAGAAGTATCCCTCTAAGAAGTTGCTGTGAACACTGCCTTGTCTTGTAGGAGGGATGCCGGGATCCACCTGCGTCCCCACTGCATTCTAGACTACAAATGGGTGTTGGTGAAAGGACAGAAATGCTGTGGAGAACCTGCCATTCTTAACCCATGGAAAATACCAGAAAACTTTATAAGGGATAATGACCTCATATTGTAATTTAAGTAGTCAGTGGGGCATATTAACAAAGAAGAGTAAAGAGAGAAATCCATCATTATCGAAGTGACATTTCAAGACATGTAGATTCCCCTAGGAAATGGTCCCTGGTTGGGTTTTAATTCAACCAAGTACTGCTTTCAGCTGGGTGGGAGCAGAGGTCTTGCAGCCAGAAGCAGCATGACCAGAGATGTGGAGGTGATCACAATAAGCCATGTGGAGAAAACCTCACACGGGAGTCTTAAGATGGGTGGCCATCCCAGTGACTTCGGTGCTGCTCTGAGTCCAAGAAAGGCAACTCTGTATACCAATAGAAATAAAGAGAGGGCATCAAGCTTCTGGGTCTTATTACCATTCCAGCCAGGGCGCTCACTCCCAGTCAAAAGTCAGGCTTTGTTCCTCCCGTAGAATAACCACAGGCTGGAGTATTGCATCTGAACAATCCACAATGAAAACATAAGACCAGCGAGACCCATAAGACTCTGCTCCTTGAAAAGCCCCTGAAATGAAAGTAAAAAGAGAAGACAGAGTAACTTATCAAGCTTGCCCCAAAACTCCAAGTCCAGATGAAGGAAGATGCAGAATCCCCATCCTGGGGCCACCGAAATATGATGTGGGATCATGAGCCCAACGGTCAAGAATTCTGGAGACATTTAATGGTGTGAGAAGGTGTTTGTTACAGCACAGGGATAGGACCCGTGGGCAGCAAGAGCTGCATTGGGATTGTGACAAGTGACTCATGACATAGGGGTTCTATCCTCTGGAGGCAAAGGTGATGTCAGGGCTCCAGAAAATTGAGTCTGTAGGTTCTAGAGGTCTGGCTATCGTTAAGATTGTGTTTTCATGAAGACAGTGACATAGTCAAGTTGAGTTTCGTGTCCTACACGAGTGTGATCTTTATCCAATGACCATTTGTAGTCCCCTCTCCCCCCTTTGGCTGTCACTGGTGCCTGAGAAGGTTCTAGATACGCATTCCATCATAAGGGGACAGGTGTGGTTTGCAGGTGTCAGCTCTGTGTTTTGCCCTCAGTGTACCTTTTGTTCTTTCCTCAATATCATGTGCACCTGTGTTGTGAGACCACAGGTCTTGATTGGAGGTCTAGCTGGCTTGGACACACTGCCTGTGGCTTATTCCTTTGACTTTTCAGGAGAGGGAGTTTTGTACAGATCAGATGAGAAGAGCAGAAACGTGGGGTGCTGGGGTGTGAAAGAGTCATGCCCCGGACCGGGTGGGGGATCATGGCAGTGAATGCCACCGTCAGTCCGGGAGTGCAGGGGCTGGCGGTCCAGGGTGGGGGGTGGACATTCAGTAGGTACGTGTCCTGCACCATGTGAAGCTCTATGGGAAGTGCGGGGCAGAGAGGTCCCCATACTGGGCAGGGTGGGGGTAGAGTCGTAAGGGGGCAGGGCTGGGGACAGTGTGCCCCATTATCTCAAAGGAGAGAAAGAGCAATCATCCAGAAAATGGCCAAGACAGGATACTAAGGGCCTGGCTGTCTACAGTACAGAATGATGAGTTTATCAAACAAGGATCTGCTGGAAGTTCCTCGACCAAGATTAGCAGGCTGTATGACCAATCCATCACTTTAATCTCTCAGAGCCTCACTTTCCTTATCTGAAAAGTGGGAATACGGACAGCTGCCCCATGCGATGGTCATGAGAATGAAATAAGAATTAAATGAGATCAGTTTTGGAAGTCACTTTGCTGGAGACGGGTACATAGCCGACCCGCCAGCCATGCCAAGGCTCTCCTCCCCTTCTGCCCTCCTTCTGCCTTGCCCCCCTCTTCTCCGGTTCTTGGTGGTGGTGTTAGCTAGCCAGACTCGCTGGTGTCTCTCCAGAAAACCACGAACCAAGTGAAACAATTCAATGCCTGCTTCTACTCCCTTAGAATTAGAGCCGCCTGTATGAGATGTGGCTACAACTTTGTGGATGTGGCTGCTACAACTTTGACAACACGTCCCTGTGACTTGTGGTTTGGACTTTATTTGAAACCACATTTTTCTTATCTGTCCTCATTGACTTCCTATGAGCAGGTGTCTCTCCTAATCAGGCTTTTGCTGTGACCTCTCCTTGCATCTCCTGGCACACCCAGCCCTTGCTGGGGCTCTCCCCTTCAGACCACTTACAAAGGGACCTTATATTTTAAGTCAAATCCTTTGATAAGCCCTTCGCACCTGGTGGAAAATTCCTCTAGGCATTTGTATGTGAAGTGGAAATAGGAAATCTTCTGATAGAAAACCCCCTCCAGGACCTGACAGTCTGGTGGAGAAGGCCAGGGTTGGCCTGGGACATGCACTAGAGGAAAGGCCTGGAGGGGCAGGAGTTCAGGAAGGTCCCATTACACTCCTCCCTAGCACTCCTGTCTGAGCAGGCCAAGAGCATGCTTTCAGGAACAGGAGTACACTGACCCGAGCCTGTCTTCCATGGCCTTTGTCAGGCAATCCAGGGAAGTGACAGGACCCACTGCTGTTGAAATGCACCCTCTCACCTTGCATGGTGGCCCCGAGGGGACTGGAACCCAATGGGATGGGAGCTGAATCGTAAACAACGCCCCTGGCTCCATGACACTGTGCTTATCTCCACAAATATTGACTCTGGAGGATCAAACAAGTGGCCAAAAAAACAATAATATTTTCCCCAGGGAGAAGTGCCTGTTCGGACAGCCACGACCTAGTGGGGCAGACAGATGGGGACAGGTGGCACAGTGCAAGGTGAAGGTCTCCCTCTGGCTTGGGAGTCCCTTCAGAATCCCGGAGAACAGGGAATGAGAGATACGGCCCAGTCCCAGCAGTGGTCCTGAAGAATGCCAGGCACCCCATATTCTGGATCCGAGTTTTTTCCAAGGGCAGAGAATTGCTGCAAGAGTCAGGAGTCCCTCAGTCAAGACCAGCTGGGATTTGGTGGACACTGTGGAGCCTGCTCTTGGGACTAGACCTCCTGCCAGGGGCCTTCATGAGCAATCCCGCAGAAGCCCCGTGAGCTAGGAGTTCTTACCCCATTCTGCGGATGAGGAAACTGAGATTCCAAGCAGCTTGGTGACTTGCAAAGAATTACCCTGTGGATTACCTGGCGGAGCTGGCCTGGGGACCCCAAATAACAGCCTCCAAAGTGGGTTGTGCTCATTCTGGTTGTTTCAAGCCACGAAGCCTGTGGTGTTACAACTCAAATGCCCCTTTACACGCCGAAGGTCCAGAGACCAGGATTCTGGACAAAGAGCAGGAACTGAGGTCATTGACTTGGCTGAGCCTCCGGGTTATTTACTATGTTGTAAAGATATGGATGGAAATAATTATTGATTCTCCATTCTGGCTCAGGGGCAAGAGGCACAATTTGGAAAGTATTGGCAAGGTGCCCAAATGCAGGGTGTGTGTGTGTGTGTGTGTGTGTAACAGGAGTAGGGGATTCACTGTGACTCTAAACCAACCCTTCTTCCCAAACCCCAGACAATGTTATCCCAGAGTCCTGGCCACTGATTATCATTAGAACGTAGCAGAGTCCTGAGGATTCTTTCCTCTAGAAGCAGAGGGCTGGGTCTCAGGAGGCCTCTAGCTGGGGCAGGTGTGGGCATGAAAAATAATATCCCTCATGAGGATAAGAATGATGAAGAAGGCCAAGAATGCAGAAAGAGAGAAAGAGACCCGCCCTGAGCTAAGATATGGTGTGACAGAGCAAGGACAACATAGGAGATAGAAATAGTTGTGCTGAGACAAGTTGGAGAGGGGAGAGAGAAACACTTTACAGACAGTGAGGGAGGTTAGGTGCCCACCGGAGGCCACAGATACGAGGAGAGGAGTGGGGGCCTATGGAGCAGACTCAGAGCAGCTGCAGGGGCTGGGCACTGGGAGACACCACAGAGGGCCCTGATGTCCTTGCTAACCACCAGCAGCCCCAGAAAAGCAGTTTCCAATAGGCACCTGCTGTGCACAGCTGAAACCCAGGGGAATGTGGAGTTGAGTTGAGGGAAGAAGAAAAAAGAATTCCAGAAACACTCTCACAACCAAGGAGCCGGAACTCTGTTCCTAACACCACCTCCAGGAAGCCTTCCCAGCCCACTCTTTAGGCTGCAGAGCTCCCTCTGATATATCCAGAGTCTCGCTGTTCTCTTGTTTTGCATTCATAGTTCAATAGAATTATAATCAGGGTTATAATGCCCTATAGGTCCTTTTATTTGTGTTTTTCGTGTGGGTGTATATTGTTTCCTTTAACAGCCTGTACATTTCCTCTACTATTTCTGTTAGATCTCTTTGCAATATTTGGTGCAGGGCTCCTGTTCTTTTGAGTATGTACAACACTGTCTATTCCTTCCTTTTTTAGCAATTTATACTTTTTAAAAAATTCCCATACTTCTTAAGTTTCATGCCATTCTTCTGGCCGTGTCTTCTATTAAAGCTCTTGATCCTGCCTGTTGCTCTTTATAGGATATTTATTATCTCACGAAGGCAGAGCAGACATTTTTATTCTCACTTTATAGATGAGGGAACCAATCCTCAGAGACTTGCCTAAAATACCAAACCTGGCCAAAAGATTAAAACACTTTCTACATTTTGTGCCAATATATAGTACACAAGCTGATTTTAGAAGGTATTCCAAGAAATTTCCTTCATTTGGCAAGATACATATTTTGTTTTCATGTATAGAGGGAAAATAGTATGTTAAACCTGTGTTTTTTTAGCACATTACTGCTTGCAGTATTTTATGTAAATCAAATGAGTTGACTTAAAGATAATATTAAGTAAATAATAATCAAGATGGTTCAAAGATATGGTAAAATTAGAAGTAGTTTCCCGAATGACTGATATTTGGGTAGTGCTGCTTGGTGTCAGCTCTGTACATGGTGGCATGCCGTCTGTGGGATTCTATTGCCAGCACATGGCCTGGAGCAAGAGGTAGGAGTGTCTGGTGGAGTGACCAGAGCTTAGGGGAGTGAAACCACATTCATCCAATGACCTTGAGTGAGGAGGAGCTCTGTTTCTTCAGGCTGTAGTTCTTCCACTTATGGAGACATCCCTGAGGCTGCCCACTCATGTAGGGAGAATGGGCTCCTGCGAAGCCAGGCAGGAGGAGAGCAGGAGTTGGGGAGAGGGGTGTGCAGGAATCAGAGACCAGTCGCTGCCCTCACTGAACTTTCTGGGTCTTCGGAAATGGAGGAGAGTGATAGAAGGCACAAAGTAATACAAACGCAGATCTTAGGACAGCCTAGATAGATAGCTCCAGTCCTGTGAGGCTGTGTTAGCAGCAATGCACAGGGACAGCTGAGGTTTGCCACACCTTCAGGAAGGTGGTCTACAAGGAGTGAAGCTAGCACACCTGTTCAAGAGGGCCTGACTCCCTCAGGGAGCTTCTCTCATCCTCACACTGGCCTCAAGAACTGGTTCCAAGGAACCTTGGAACTGGGAGGGAAGGGTCTTCCTGTTCCCCTAGGGACTGATTCTTTGCCACCTCCACTCACCCCCACCCCAATGGCTTAGTTTCCAAATTGGATGATTTCATCCTTCCCTCCCATACTCACATCTCCCTCACTTCCCCCTCAGTCCCGGTGGAGCTGGTTCCTGATTGGAAGAGAGAGGCTGCAGTTTAATTACAGAGCAAAGGAGAACCAAGGGCTGTCTGTAAATTGCAGTGTGTGGTCTCTACAGCCTTCTCCCGGGCAGGAAAGAGGTGAGGAGTCAGAAGGGTGCTGTTCAAACCCATTTCTCACCACCCCTCAGCAGCAATTTTGTAAGAGACCAAACATGCCTACAGCAACTTCTTGCCTTCCCTGACTCTCTGTTGAGGCAAGAGATTTCCTGGAAAGGGGAGCTGGGGCCCCGAAGTGTGTGTGATGTTGAAGGAGGGGAGCAGGGAGCGAGAGAGGACCCGGGAGGGGGAGGTCTGTGTGCTCAGCTGGACACACGGTCTCTGCAGCTTGCATCGCAACACGCCTTTGCAGAGGACTTGGGTTTCATCTGTAGGAGGGGTTCCGCTTTTTTTGATGTTCTGACTATGGGGGAGACTGGTGCCCTTGGGGGGCGGGTAGAAGGCATGCTGAGCCTGTGCGCCTGTGATTTATACCGCCAGGGCTCAGGAAAGCTGGCTGGGTCCCCTCCCAGACTTTATTTATTTAGCTTTGCTTGCTTCTCAGCGGCCTCGAGGGGGTGAGGGTGGGGGTAATGGGGAGATGAGATAATTGTGGGGGCCTGAACAAATTTGCTCAGACGGTTTTGTGTGGCTGCGATCCACCGGGCAAGCCGGGGGGGGGGGGGAGAGAGAGAGAGAGAGACCCCTGAGAAGAAAGGGGGTGGAGGGAGAAAAACCAAGTGCAACAACACTGGGAGTCAATGTGAAGACGCAGAACTAAGAGTGGTGGGGCCGAAGGAGGTGGCCAGGGTGAGCCGTCTTGCTCCCAGCTGAGGGTCCGGGAGTGGGGGCAGCCTGGATTTACCGAGAGGGGAGGGGGCGCCTGCAGACAGATTTAGGATTAAGCAGTCTGCTGTGCTTCAGAAGCTCCCCCATTGGAATAAGATGGGCTGTTGTTTGCCAGGGCCTGAAAGGTTTATTTAACCATTCCAGATAGAGTATCGCCAAACAGATGCAGTCTTGTTCCTCGAAAGAAGAGCTGCGGTGGGGGGAGGGGGGCAGGCCCATCTAATGGAGGCAGCAGCCCCGCTCACATTTTCCATCGATGCTCACCCTGCCTGAGACCTTTTCAGGGAAGCCAGTTGCCAGTTCTCCCCCAATCTGAGCCAGGACCCCTGCCTTGCCTCCCTCTGGCCCCCTGTCTTGCCTTCCTCCTCTAAGAAGCATTGGGGAATGCTGTGTCCTCTCCAGGTCTTGTCCTGATGACCAGGAGGGTCTGCTGGGGCCTGGCCGAATGCCCGATCCAGACTCTCAGCTGGGGACACTGGGGACCCGGGCACCTCCCTGTGGGCTTCTGGGCTGGAATGTGGATGGAGCGGGAAGCCCGCGGAGCTATCATGGCTGGTGGATCACATTCAGGTTGGGAGTAAGACTCTAGGGTCTGAATGACCTCCTATGGCCTGACAGTCTTCGAAAGCCTGCTCTCTCTAATTAAGGAGGCCCCAATCCAGGGGTTGGCATTCTGCAGACCTCGGGCCAATTCTGGCCTCCATTTGCTCTCGTAAATAAAATGTTACTGGAACACAGCCACGCTGTGAATGTGTTTGAATATCACCCTTGGCCGCTGTGGGCCTGTAATGGTAGACTTGACTAGTTGTGACAGAGACCTCATGAAGCCCACGGTGCCGAAAAGATTCACTGAAGGGTGTTTTACTTTTGCCGACCCCTAATCTAGAGAATTCAGCTTAATCTAGGGAATTTAGGCTGAGGGATGCTTTGCTCAACCCCCCTCTCTTTGGATGCACTGGGTTGCAAGGTTTTGAACCCATCCAGAATGTCCACAACATTTTGACCTCGATCGCCTTACAAAAGAAGGTGGGGGGGAGGCATCTGATTTGTTTAATGGTGGACCCCCTACTCGAAGCCTGGAGCTCTGCAGTGCTCCATGTGAGACTGTGAGCTCCTGCAGCTGGGAAGGAGTGGCTGTCACACTGGAGGTAAAATGGTTGATTTGCTTCATTCCTATGGGCAAGCCTCTGGAGAGCCGCAGGGCTCCTTGTTCTCCAGGGAATGAGCGGCAGCTTGAGAAGTGGAGGGTGCTGGAGTGACAGCTTACCTAAGCTCGTTGGTAAAGAGGGGTGGGGGCCATGCCCGCCATGCTCCCCAGAGGTGGCCCGAACAGCCTCTTCTGTCCTGCCTGTCCGTTCTCCAACCCCCTGAAGATGAGCTGGCCTGGGGGCTGTCTGACCAGCAGAATGAGGATGATATGATGTGGTGAGACTTCTGGATGCCAAGAAACCTTGCCACTTCTACTTGTTTTCTTGGGACACTTTCTCTTGAAACCTAGCCTCTTCACCCTGAGGAGCCCAAACCACATGGAGAAGACCGGCCAAGGGGTTTGGGGGAAGTCACACCACGGTTGACCACACAGTTCAGCTGCTGGCCAAGAGCCAGCGTCTGGTGCTGGCCAGGTGAGTGAGCTGCACTATCAGGCGTGTCCAGCCCAGTCAGGCTTCCAGATGACCCAAGTCCCAGACACCGTCTCTCAGAGCAACAGGAAAGGGCCTGTGTGCAAATTACCCAGCGGAACCCAATTAATCCATAGTACCTCAAGAGATGATACAGGTGGTAGTTTGAAAACTTAAGTCTGGGGATGGTTTGTTACACAGGGAAAGGTAATGGGACGATGGCAGCATGGGCCATGAGGGCCTAGGGGACAACTGTGCCAGGTACCTCGATGTTAGCAAGTCTGGAGTTAGAGGGTTGGTTCCCAGGGTAGTGGAAATGTAAGGGTTTCACATCTGACTCTATTACACACTATAGATCTTCCTTGACTTACAGTGGGGTTATATCCTGATAAACCCATCGTAAGCTAAAAATTCTATAAGTTGAAAAATTTGCATGTAAGACACCCAGCCTACTGAGCATCCTGGCTTGGCCTAGTGCATCCGAAATGTGCTTAGTTGTGCAAAAGCAGCTCACACAAAGCCTATTGTGTAGTAAAATATTGGAATACCTCCTGTAACTTATTAATTACTGTACTGAAAGTGGAAACCAGAATGGTCATATGGATTTGGAATGGTTGTACTGTACTGGTTGTTTACCCTCGTGATTGAGGGCTGACTCTGAGCCTCGGCTCTCTGCCACTGCCCAGCAACAGGAGAGAAGACCATCCACTCATCCCTAGCCCAGGAAAAGATCCAAGTTGAAAACTTGAAGAACAGTTTCTGCTGAAGGCATATTGCTTTGGCACCATTGCCCACTGGAAGAATTGTAAGCTGACCCATTGTGAGGCAGGGGCCATGTGCAGGGTCCGCAGACTGGTCATTTAACCTCTCTGGGCCTCATCTGACACTTCAGGAAATTTAATATAAGAACACCTGTGCAAGTGCTCTGAGGTTTGTTCCTTTCTTCCTCTGAGGTTTGTTCCTTTCTTCCTTCTTCGTTGCCTGTGCCTGTGGCCATGCTGATCAGCCGGGTCTCCTGCTTATAGTAGGGAGAAGGTTCTGAATTCTCTGGCCAGTTCCATGCCTTCTTCCAGGCTTCTGAGGCACCACTGCGCTCTGAGGTCTACTTCCATATCTTTCTTGTTACTCTTCATTGTATTTCCCGGAAGCTGTGTGCCTCCAGTTATCCCCTTCCTGCCTCACTGTGGGCTGGGGATCTACTCCCACCCCTGCCTCCCCAAGCTTGGGGTGATTTCCTCCTCCTGCAAACATCTTCCCAGCTCTGTTATTTATTTTTTCTAAGATTTATTTATTTATTTTAGAGTGAGAGAGAGAGAGAGACAGAGATTGAGAGCATGTGCACGCGTGGGCTGGGGGCAGAGGAAGAGGGAGAGACTTAAGCTTAAGAGAATCTTAAGCAGACTCTGTGCTGAGCATGGAGCCCAGCGTGGGACTCAATCTCATGACCCTGAGATCATGACCTGAGCCGAGACCAAGAGTTCCAGCTTACTAACTGGGCCTTCCAGGAGCCCCCATCTTCCCAGCTGTACTAGAGCAAGGGCTCTCCTGGGCTCACACTGAGGAGCTGTCATCTCGTGCTCCATCCTCATACGGTGCCAAAGGACATGCGCCCCACATCATGAGCAGGAGGTAATAATAACAGCGTGACTATGTGCCACTGAGGGCTGCATGCCGGGTGGAGGGTTTCATTTACTCTTTGCAGCTCCCCTCTGAAACAGGCACTATTATTATCCTCCCCTTATTAGAGATGGGAAAACCAAGGCTCAGAGAGGTGCAGCAACTTGCCCCTCACGGCACAGCCAGTGAGGGAAGAGGCTGGACCTGCGTCCCGTCTGGCGTCAAGCCCTTTCTCTTAACTCCTCTGCCAGCCTCTGGGGCTCCCATTCCCATTCAGATTTTCTTTAGTGTTCTCGCTGTTTGATTACTGTAAAGTCACCCAGCCCAAGCCCATACCTTCTAGAGGGCAGGGCTGTCAAGGAACCTAAGCCAGCATCTGGGGAGAGGCAAAGATGCTCCGAGGACAAAGATGATGATGGTGATGGGATCCAGTTGCCAGCCGGGCGCGTGAGGCCGGTTAGGAAATCACCACGGAACACGCCGCCCTGGCCTCTTCCTTATCTCCGAGCACATTTTTCATTTTTTATCTTTCCCACAGCAATGCTTTCCAGATTTTCATTATGGAGTTTCCAACCAAGGCATCGGCTCAGAAGAGCCAGATGTCCTCTTGCTTGCTCATTTGACTTCAGGATTCGTCAAAGAAGAGGTACACCGTCTGCGGCAATTCCCAGGGGTGTGGACGGAGAGGAAAGGACACCCTCTGCTCAAGCAATACACTTACCTCTTTCTTTCTTCTTCCTTCCTTCCTTCCTTCTTCCTTTCTTTCTTTCTCTTTTTTTTTGGTGCTTTTCTTCCTCCTGAAACAAACAAAACTAAAACAAGACTTCCATCATAGAAACGTCTGCACTTTTTAGGTGTTACTCATGGTACTGAATCATGATACACGGGTAGGACATTACGTAACATTATGTGATACGATTTTCTTTTAAAATTCATCCCATTCTATCATTTAAAAGGTACCCAGCTTCCTCAGTCATCCGGGAACTGCGAAATAAAACCACGATGCCGTGCACCTGTATATCCCCCAGAATGGGTATGTGAGAAAAGATGGGCTTTGTCAAGTGTTGGCTGGAATACGGAGCAAAAGTCTGCTGATGGCGGCAGAGACGCACACACTGACTTTGCAAAGCTTTCTGCCTGTCCTCTGTCTACTAAAGCTGAACACATGGATACCCCATCAGCCAGAAATTCCGGACCTAGTAGAGCTGCAACAAAAATATGTGCCCGTGCTCAAGAAGCAGCTTGTTCTAGAAGGTTCGCGGCGGCTGTGTTCAGAAGAGTCAAGCATGGGGAACTATCCAAATGCCCATCCACAGTACCACGGATAAAGAAATTTCAGGACCGTCATAGCAAGGAACACTGCCCTGCAAGGAGAAGGAACCAGTAATTGACCACATACGAGAATATGGATGCATTTCACCAGAGTGATGGGGAGCATTTGCCAGAGACAAAAACACTGCCTGGTGTATGTGTTCACTGATGTGAGATGCAAAAAGAGGACAAACTCATCCATGTTCGTAGAAGTCAGGGTAATGGGGTGCTGGAGGTAATACCTGGAAGGAGGCGTGAAGGGGGCTTCTGGGTGCTATTTGTGCCTGCCTGCCTGCCTTCCTTTTTCTTTTCTTTTTTCTTTCTTTTCTTCTAAGCTTTCATTTATTTATTTGGCACAGAGAGAGAGAGAGACAGTGAGAGAAGGAACACAAGTAGGGGGAGTGGGAAAGGGAGAAGCAGGCTTCCCGCTGAGCAGGGAGCCCCAATGCCTTGCGGGGCTCATCCCAAGACCCTGGGATCATGACCTGAGCCTCAGGCAGACGCTTAACAATTGAGCCACCCAAGCACCCCCATGTTCTCTTTCTTCACTTGGGTACTTGTTATAGGGAATTTGTGTACATTTATCAGGTTTATGGTATGTGCACTGTTTTGCACGAACAGCACACTTCAATACAATGTTTTAAAAAATACACTTCTCCGTCTGATGACTTAATGGAGATAAATCCCACCTTGGGTCTGACGTGCCTTTAATATTTCTCTTTAGACTGGCTCATCTTTTGTTAACCAGAGGAATATGCCTGGTTCAGAGGCTTTCAGGAGGCAACAGTATCCAGCTTGAATGGAATGGCATTGTTTTGTTTTCACTGTGTTTATTTTTACGGTTGCCATCTATATATGACCATCAATCCTGGCTTTCCATTTATGGTAGTGATATACCGTTTATTTTAAAAATAGCTTTTAGTTGCCAAGAAAAAAAAAAAAAGAGAGATCTGACTTCACATTAAACAAATATTATGTAAATAATAGGACAGGTGGTACTTGGTTAAGGTAAACCTCCTGAGGGTGGAGTTTGTGAAACACTTTTCAAATGGAAAAAGGCAGGGATTAGGGGGAGGGGAGAAAACCAGTTTCAGCCTGTCCCCATCTCTCAACAAGTCCCCACTGCCTGGCATCATCTCTCAGGCCTAAGCACATACCCTTGACAGAGGACTCAGGAGCAATTTAAAGTAAGGTATGCTCCAGAAAGAGTAGGCACAGCAGGGACAAGGAGGACAGAGAGCCTGGGTTCACTCAACAAATATTTGTGGAGCCTCTGAGTGCCCAGCACGGTTCGAAGCCCTGTGCGGGCAGTTAGAGAACAAAACGGGGTTGAGTTCCTCCACCTCTCCAGGCTTCGGATGGCAGAGAGCCATCTGGTAGCAACAGCCAGGCTTTCTGGAGGAGAACTCTGAACCTCACAGGGGTTAGGACTTAAAAAGATGGGGTTAGTGGCGGCGGCGGTGTGTACGGCTGTGCATGTGAGTGTGTGTGATAAAACGGACTCTTCCCCAGGGAACTAGGAGAAAAGAATTGGGGTCTGGCCATCAGACTCATTCCAGAGCAATCTCGAGTATTTTGGATTTGTCAAGTTGGCCTCACTTTGTTCATCTCCATAGTGCTTTGCTTAGAGATCAAGAACTTTAAATTTAAATAGAGCTGGAAAGAGGCAGATTCTCAAAGAGTCCTTGAGGCGCTGAATGAGTGAATGAAGGTCTCTCCAGCTCCTCTTCAGGACATCATAATGGAGAATGTTCTCATACTGCCCAGAGTATTTTTAGAGTCAGTACTTTTCATCCATTCACTCATTTATTCATTCAGTATATTCACTGAGTGCCTACTACGTGCCAGGCCCTGTATTTTAGGCCTGTGTCCTGTCCACGTGGTAACAGCTAGCCGCCTGTGGGTATGATTTAAATTTTTGGCTAGTTCAAATTGAAATGTGCTCTAAGTATAAAATACACCGCAGAGCTTGAGGATATCGTTGGAAAAAAGGAATGCTACATCTTTCATTAATAATTTATAATATTGATTACATATTAAAATGGTATTTTGAATATAGTGAGCTAAATAGGGTATTAAAATGGGTTTCACCTATCTCTTTTCACTACAATCTAATGTGGCTGCTAGAAATTTGAAAATTGCACCGTGGCTCACATTTGTGCTGTGCATTAGATTTCCATGGGACCGTGCCACGCTAGGCACTGTCCGCATGCTGCGGGCACTCAGACGCTAGCGGGTGAGGACAACAGGAGCAAATGCTACCAGAGAGGTACAAGGAGCCAGGGCACACCCAGGAGGAGAGAGGACTGTCTCTTTCTACTTCTGTCAGATCTGCACTAGACACAGCTCTATGGACTCTTCCAGAAGTTCAGCTGCGGCACTCCTCCTCTGCTCAAACATGGACACTGCGGCCCCTGCCCGCTGAATGAAGCCACATCTCCTCACAAGTCAAGGGACTTTCCTGCTGGTCCTCCCCACCCCCAAGCTCTCTGCTGGTCTAAGTGGATCTCCTTTCTCCAACCTTCCTTTCTCCTTTGCTTTGGCTGGTCCCTCTGATGCCAGTGTCCTTGCTCTCCCTGTGTCTCCCTGGGTAGATTTCTAAGTTTAGATTTCAATTCTGATTCACCCAGGAGCCCCCTCCTCCGTCAAGTCTCTGACAAACAAGTTGTTTGTCCACCTTACCAAAATCTTCACCCCAAATGCTGGGGTTTCTCACTCACCTCCAGGACCAGGTGGCCACTTGGCGAGCAGTTGTGGAGTTCAGTCAAATGGCCAGGAGTGCTAAAGTTAGAGCTGGCATGGAGGGCTCTGGGGGTGGGGGTGGGGGAGGGTGGCAGGCAGGGAAATTAAACCTAGGCTGGAGTCAGCTTAAAGGTGCATCCCTGATCAAGAGAACCTCTCTGACAAGAGTCTTTGTTAGGGTCACAACATGGGTAATAATTAAGGCCTGGCCCAGCCAGGGCTAGCCAAGAGAGATGACTCAGTTTAAATCAAACAAAACAGGGAAGGGAGGCCATCCTTGTCCATCTGCAAGACCCCATAGAGCTCTAAATGCCGCCCCCCCCCTCCTCTCACACCTGGCAGTCTGATCTGACCTCTCCAAGACCCCTGAGGCAGAGTGTTGGTTAGCGGGGTGGGGATCTGGCCCATAGCAAATGCCTCTGGATCAGGGAGAGGAGGCAACTAAGGGATTACTTTGGGGGAAGTCAGGCAAAAAGGAAGGGAACAGGTTTCTCAGTGTCCAGAAATTGCATTTCTGGTAATTATATGTTAGCAGATGTTGGCAGGGTTGGGAAACTGCGGTGGTCACCAGGAGGGGCTCTTCAGGCTAGGCTGGTCTAGTGGATGGGAACCTGCTTCTTCCGACTAACTCACTGATGACCAGAGGCATTTCCCCAAGCAACGCGTCGGCACTGAGTGGAACCCTGAGGATGGAGGGAGATGGTGGGAGCGCACTGAAATCTACCTGAAGGCCAAGACTCCGTCTTATGTCCTTTGCATTGCCCCAGCACTTAGCCCAGTGCCGGCAGCATGGGAAGCACGCAAACTAAGACCTTCTGAACTGAACTGAAAACAGGAGACAAAAGCACCCACTTTTCTCCACTCCTGCGCGGATGCTACCCAAGCCCCAAGTTACTCGCATTCCCCGGGAGTCAGGGAGCCCGGGGTAAGATGGGTGTGGAGGGACGGAGGTTCAGCGGGGCGGCGGGGTGGTGATGGTGCAAGGGACCCACAGAGCCCAGAAGCGCGGCGGGGGAGGGTGGGCGTGCGGGCGTGCGCGCACTCACAGGCCGGCGCGCGGGAGTGTCGGGGGAAGGGGGTGGTCTCCAAAAGGGGGAGGGGAGAAGGCAGGGGGCGGGGAGAAGCAGGGCCCTTTAGGACCCGGCTGCGGCTGCCGGGGAGGAGGAAGAAGTGGAGGAGGCGGCTCCCGCGCTCGCAGGGCCGTGCCACCTGCCCGCTCGCTCTCCGCCGTCGCGCTCACCACCGCCAACATGCTGCCGAGACTGGGCGGCCCCGCGCTGCCGCTGCTCCTGGCACCCTCGCTGCTGCTGCTGCCGCTGCTCCTTGGCGCCGGCGGCGGCAGCGGGGTGCGCGGCGAGGTGCTGTTCCGCTGCCCGCCCTGCACGCCCGAGCGTTTGGCCGCCTGCGGGCCCCCTCCGGCCGCGCCGCCCGCCGCCGCGGCTGCCGCGTCCGGGGTGGCCGGAGACGCCCGCGCGCCCTGCAAGGAGCTGGTCCGCGAACCCGGCTGCGGCTGCTGCTCCGTGTGCGCGCGGCTGGAGGGCGAGGCGTGCGGCGTCTACACCCCGCGCTGCGCCCAGGGGCTGCGCTGCTATCCCCACCCGGGCTCCGAGCTGCCCCTGCAGGCGCTGGTCCTGGGCGAGGGCACTTGTGAAAAGCGCCGCGACGCCGAGTACGGCGCCAGCCCCGAGCAGGTTGCAGGTAACGCACTGGGACAACTAGTTCGGAGAAACTTAGAGGGCAGCGGAGCGCGGGCCGGGGGCCGTTCCGTGCGGAAGCGGCGTGCGACGGGAGCTCCGCGACCGCTTTAGTGGAGGAACAGCGGAGTCCTCGACCGGTTGTGGGCGACTGCTTGGGAGGGGGACCCGAAAGTCAGGCCCGGGGAGGGAAGCTGGAGTTAACAGCGTGCGGGAGAGCTCTGGCTGCTTACCGGTTTGGTCGGGATAAGTGGGCAGAGGAGAGGCATCCCTGTTACCGTGGTCTTCCCCGGGTGGACGTACCTCGACTTATATTTTGGAAGGGGGGATATACTGGGGAGGAGGGTGTTGGCCAGACCTGGAGGAGTACGAACTTGAAGCTTAGCTGGGGCACAGTTTGAGTCGGTGGTCGCCGACCGAAGGTTTCCTGGAAAGGTCCGGGTGGAGGACACTGCTGGGGGGCGGAGGCTGGCGGGTGCCGGTGACTTGGGGGACGTCTGATGAGAGCGGGGCGCTAGGAGAAGGGCGGCAGTTCGTCGAGGGACCCTTCCGTTTGGGATGGTGAGGTGGAAAGAAAGGACTTGGTACTCCGTAGGGTGGGTTGCTTAGGAGAGAAACGCAGACGAGCGCTGCTCTTGTCCCGGGGAGAACGAAGAAGGCTCGTGCTTCTCTGTTGGGAGGAACAATAAGAGAGGGGCATTTCGGAGACTGCCCAGCAGTTGAGTCAGTGTAACTTAAGCCGGGTCGCCGGCTGCAGACCCGGGGCGGGGGCAGCAGTGCTACTCACTGGAGCATCTGGGCCCCAGGGCAGAAGGCAAGACGATGCCCGGGCGCTGGACCGGGCTGCTCTGACCGCGGGGAGGTGTTACCCCCGTCCTGATCCGGGGAGATCGTCCCTGTGCGGTGGAAGGGGGGCCCTGGGAGTCTTTGTAAGGGATCCTCATTACCCCCAAAACGATTTTGAGGGACACGACCAGGCAGTCAGAATCTCACTTTTGTTTTGGTTTTTGTTTTTAAAAATTACAAAAGCCTTCTGCCCCAGTGGTCTGGAGGAGACTGTAATTATTTTTTTTTCTTCTTGGAGACAGTTGGGAAATGTGTCCACTGCCTGCTGCTGTTGTTTTAAAAAGCAAGCGAGTCTGACCAAGTTCCTCAAGCTTAAAAAAAAAAAAAAAAAAAGGAAGAAAGGAAGAAAAGGGATAAGTGAAAACAATTTTGCTTGCTTGTAAGCTTATGTGGTCATAGTCATGTACCCCCTCTCCGCCCCCCAGGACCGTCAGGCCGCCCCACCTTTCCTCTCCCCAGCTATTGTTTTTTCCCTGTTCTCCTTGGGAATGGAATTGGGGGTAAGAGTTGAAATCTTTCTTCTATTTCTCTGGCACATGTTGACCTTGAGTGCAGAGCAAGTTGGGGTTTCCTCAGAGGAGGTAGCAGAAACCCCGAGTCCCTTTCTTCTCCCTCTGCTTGCTTCCCTCCCCCCCTGGCCTCCAAATTAACCCTTCCCTCCTGCTTCTCTTAGAAAGTCATAATAAAAGGAAAAGACTTGGCCCTGTGTTCCTCCTCCGTGGCCCCCTCGCTCCTGCCTGCCACCCCCCCCCCCAGCTTCCCACCAGGGAGGTACTGTGCTTTTTGAGCTGAACTCTGACAAACTAAACATCTTCCTCAGCAGGGTGAACTTTTCAAAGGCCTCCAAGTTCACAGACTCCTTTGGATTGTGATCGTCTTAATCCTTAAGTGCGTGGCACAGGTCCTCCCTAAACGTTGTACTTTTTTCACCCTTCCTCCTTTCCACTGGCAGCTCTCCTGCTTCCAAGCTTCAGAACAGATGCGGGAGATTCTCCCCATTCACTCCTCCCTAGAGCCCGAAGGGGGGAGTTGTCAGGGGAGCCCAGGGACAATGGGGTGAGTTCATGGGAAGAATGTCACTCTGGATTTTCTGCCTGGTTATGGGACTCCTTTCCGCCAGCTAGCCCCAGCTGCCTCCTCAGCTCTCTCCTCCCAGTGCCCAGACAGACGCCTTCCGCATATTTCTCTTGTGCTCCAGACTGGAAAGAGGGGGCATGGGGGGGGGGGTTGGAGGTAGGAGCTAGATGTGGAAGCTGGGTGGGCACCCTGGAAAGAAGTGTTCCAAAGCAGGGTGCTGAGGCTTGAGGACTGGGCAAGAGGGGGCACTGCAGGGTGAAACCTGGGCTGGCAGGGGTGCAGGAAAGAGAGGGGCAAGTTTCGAGGCTTCTGTCCCAGAGAGGGTCTTGGGCAGGGGCATGGCACTGCCCATAGAGCCCTGGGGTCCGGGTTGGGTGTCACGGTGCACAGAATGTGGCCCAGAAGAGACCGTAGCCCTGAAGGCTGCCTCCTCCCCCCTCCATCACCCGTCCCCTTTTCTCCCCTCTCTGAAGAACGAGCTCTCTCCCATCCCAGACTGCATTCCTCTTTGAGCAGGTTGCTTTTGAGAATTTTAAACATACCCTCTTATTTTGAGGCAGCAAACCCCAGCAGTTCCGGCTTTGCTGTTAGCTCTTTTGTCTTTGTTCCCAGGACTCAGGGGCTGTGTCGCTGACTTCCTGGGGACGGCTGGGATGCAGGGGGTGGGGGGTGGGGCACATCTGCGGGTGCTGAGCCTCCATCCCTTGGGGGTGATGGGTCGGGACTGGTTGGTTCAGAGAAACTCAGCATGTCAGACTAGGGGTTGGAATAGGTGAGTGAGCCTGGAAGAAAAATGGGAGTGGGGGGCCCCCTGAGATCTGTTGAGGTCTGGATCTTAACAGTGTGTGGGTGTGTTTGCTGATGGAGTGGGCAGGAGTGCCTAGAAATGTCGGGGTAAGAGGAGGAAGTGGGCACCCTTTCAGAATTCAGGGTTGGCGGGGTGGACTGGCTCCCTCCGCATCTCCCTGCCTCCTTCCCTGCCGTGTACAATGCCTGGGATTATGCCGAGGGGCGGAGCCGCCCCAGTGGCCGTCTGGCCGTCTGCACATATAAACGTGCTATAGAAATGTGCAGTCATTCAAAGTCCTAGGGCAGGCAGGCGGGCGGGCGGGCGGGTCTGAGGAGCCTTTGCATCTGCAGTTGCTGGGGGACCAGAAAGGGGGGCAGAGGCTAGCGCTGATTTACAGTGGTTCAGTGCAGCTTCAAGAAAGGGGAGAAAAGCAATGGGACTTCTGGCTCCAAGCGCTGCTTTGCATCTTGTCTTGCATAAATTTGCATACTGAGTTCAAAGTCGTAAAATAGACTTGGGGAATGAGTGGGACCCACTGTCACTGATTGCTAACACCACTACCTTCCGCCACCCTCCCCCCTTCTGGACAGAACACCCAGCACTTGCCCCGCTAAGCTGCTCTGCCTGAGTCACCAGGACGCGTTGGGAGGAGGAGGTGGGGGAGTTGAGGTGGCGGGAGGGGGACTGAGACCGGTGGTTCCTGGGCCACCTGACCTAGTGGGATGTGGCTGTGTACACTCTGGCCTTGGAGGGAGGTCTGGTCTGGAGGGTGTGGCTCCCCAAGTCCCAACCGGGCGGGCGAGGAGGCAAGCAGTGGTGGGCTGGCTGCCTCCTCCGTCCCTTGCCTCCTCCGTCCCTTGTGCTCCTCTGAGGGCTGGAATCCGAGGAAGTCATGGAATCAAGGGTTTTTTGCCTGCAATCTCCTTACTCACCTTCCACTCTGTCCGCATTGTTCACCTTGATGGTTCCCTTTGTGTGGTAATAACGATCTCATCCATTCCCCTGACAAGGTATTTGAAGAAGCTTCGAGGAAACCAAATCCTCTGTAACCAGGTCATAGGATCTTGTAAAAATAGGGCTGAGGAGTCTCTGAATTAGCATAGGTGGTGGTGTCCAGGGGAAAGAGGAATCTATGTGTTCACGACCACCGCAGAGGTCTGTCTTTGCAGTGGTTCTTGGTCAAGTTGAACTATTGAGTTTCCTGGCAGGCAGAGGGAAGAGGGAAGCTTAGACAGTTCTAAGATTTTGCTTACCTTAGCACGGAGCTTTAAACTGAAATTTTCGGGCAAATCCTTCCTTTGGGTTAGGGGACTATGTAGAAGTTAGTCTTAGAAAGACGCCTGCGGGCCTTGGGAGCAGGAGCCTATTTGGTTCCCTTTGTCCTGCATCTTGAGGACCTCCTTGGAGAGAATCCCTGTACTGGAGCCCATTAATCAGGTTAGCTTCTTGTCGGGTCTCACATTAGCTGTTCTCTGCTGTAGAAAACTGGATGCACAGTTGCTAAATTTTGATATAAGGAAGTTCCAAAAATTCTTGGTTCCAGTGAAATGCAAAATAGGACGACAGTTCCTGGTGGGGGGCTGGGGGCACAGCAGGGTCTTCTGAAGGGAATGAAGGAGGAGCAGAAAATATGTAGGCTCTGCCCACATTTGGTTTTGTTGTTGACCCCGCTCACATGCTACAACACGGTACCAGCAACAACAACGACGACAAAGGGCTCGGTTATTACTATTTTTGAAGAGCCTCATCACCAGGGACAGCATTTCATTTCAGTCTGTCCGTTCTTAGTGTTCCCAGTCCCCCTTTCCTTCCCTGCTTAATCGATGCTGCTTTTCTAACCCCCTCTCCCCTGGCCCCCTCGGCCTCTCCCACTATGGCTGGGTCTTGAACAGCGGGTTCAAGCGGGTAAGGCTTGAGAAATGGCACAGAAGAGAGATGTACCCCAGCCTTCCACAGGACTCCAGGTAGGTGGAGACCCCGTAGGTGGTGGGGATTGGAATGCTGGAAACAAGTCTAATTCTGGGATGAGGAGGGTGGTTGGCAGAGGAACATGGGGCTGGGCTTTGTGGGGTGGGGGTGGGGGGGGCAGGGGTCACCTCCCCAAGGGGGTTTGTGCTAGGGTTGCTCTCCCTGCAACCAAGGCAGAGAGGAGCAAGGTTAAGCTTTTAAGTCACCAGGGGAGCTGGTGTTCTGCTTGGCAGATGTTCTAGGCCTCTCTACTCCTTGCTGTCTCTGGCCAGCTTTTTGCTGAGATTGGCAGGCAGCTGCCAGGGGTTCGGTCGCCTTCCCATCTGTCTTCCTCCTATCATGAACTGGCTTCCTAGCCTGCTTTGTCTCCTGTCTTCCAAGATCCCTGTGAGGGAGAGAGGGAGGCGTTTTACCTCCATGTTGCAGCTTTGGACTCTGAAGCTCAGTTAGGGGACGGCTGAGCAGGTGAGTCACGAGCTGAGAGGCTGCTGACCTTCCTTCTGTTCCCCTCCGCCCCCGTGGTCAAGCAAGGGAAGGGGGGGCTGTAGGCAACAAAAGTCTTTGACCCCGTCAGCCCGAAAGTTTGTTCCTGGACATCTGCCATGCATGGGCCAGATCTGCCTGTTTGCATTCCCTCAACTCCACCGGGAGGCCCAAGGCCTGGGGACTTCACAGAGAGGGAGGTGACCAGTGTGCTGCAGTTGGGAGAGACAAAAGGGTCCCAGGGTGGGGTGAGCAGAGGTGGGGGGTGGCCGCCCTGCTTGTGCCATCATGGGGACCGGGTTCCATTGCAGCCTGAGTTCGAGAACCCGAGTGCTGACGCGTGTGGGCCTTCCTCGAATACCAGTTTACCTGTGGGTGGAACGGGGACGATTGCGTCTCTTCAGCGGGGTGCGCATGAGGACAGCTGTGGTGTCGGCGAGCGTCCGGCCTGCAGTCGGTGCTCACGCACGCTGGCTGCCTTGACGGCAGCCGACCGTGTCTCCTCCCTGACGCCCAGCGAGCTGGCCTTCGAAACGAAGGCCACGTGGGCTGTGTCGGGCTGGCCGCGTGTATCCCCGGAATTTTGAGGGTCGTGCTTCGTGGCCTCATCGAGGTGTGAAGTTGCTTCAGCTCAAAGCCCCGTTTCCAACCACATGCTCGCCAAGGCAGGTTCTCCCCCAGCCTCCGTCTTCCTTATCTGTAAATCAAATATCGACAGCAGCAACTCTGTAGGGGGGCACCTGCACGCGTGTGTGTGTGTGTGTGTGTGTGTGTGGATGTGTGTATGTGGAAAGCTAGATAATACAGACAAAACTAAGCACTTCTTTTTTTTTTTTTCATCTCTTTACGTATAAAATGGAAATATCCATTCCTCTGGCCTACTTTCACAGACTGTAGTTGAGCTGTTTGTAGAAAGGGTAAGGAAACTGTACTTTAAATACAGTATAAATGGATTTGACGTCAAACAAGTGGTTTGAGGTGAGAAGGCTTCCATTTTTTTAGGGATGAATTAGGCAGTGCTCCTTAGGGCTCGTACCCCGATGTCTGAGGCTGACTGTTCTTCATCTGGGAGCTTCACCCTTTAATCCCTCAGTTGGGAGTGAAGGGACTGCAGGGACAGAAGTGGCCCCAGGGTTGGGACCCTGGGTACTTGTGCGGGCTTGCTGCTCTAAGCTGGTGACAGGGCTGGGTTCTGCCTTCACCCGGCCAGCCAGCCGTGAGGACCTAGCTGTCTGAGGTTTTTGGAGGACCAGAGGATCCCTGAGGCCCCCGTTCAGGGGTGGGAAGCTCTTTCCTCCGGGGACAGCCCCCTACAGGCGCCCTGCTGTAGACCTAGCTTCAGAACAATAGGGTCAGGTGGGAGCCAGCTGGTCTTAGCACACTGAGTACCTACAGCATGGGCCGGGCTGCACGGCCGGGGAGTTGTCCAAGGCAGGGAAGGCCCTGGGGTGCCAGGTTCCTGCTCCAGGAAAATGGGCTCTCACGTCTCTCTTGCCTGAGCCTTGGGTGCCAGAAAGTTGAACGTGATCCTGGCAAAGACATTGGGCATTCTGTCCAAAAAGTGACGTGTCCTTACTACGCTGTCTGCAGAGTGGACCTCGCTCTGAGTTGGGGAGCAGCCTCTCATTTCGAAAAGGTTTGATGGGCTCTCCACAGGAGTGCAGGGTGGCGGGGGGTTGTTGGGGAGAGTGTTTTCTGGGCTCTGAGATTATTCCCAGTGTCTGATTCCATTCGTGGTCCCAGAAAGCCCTCTGAGTGACCGCCTTTCTGGGCATAATGATAGTGGCGGCTGTGCTCTGGAGCCTCTGGTGGGAGGGAGGCCCCAGGAAGCAGAGAAGGGGGCTGCTTGAATCTTCAGGGGTCAGCAGAGGCTTGTAGTGAAACCCAGGACAGTTGGGACAAAACACAGCCCTTGCCACTGGAAATCTGAGGTGGAAAGTTCCTTTCCCTTGTAGAAAGGGTAAGGAAACTGTACTTTAAATACAGTATAAATGGATTTGACGTCAAACAAGTGGTTTGAGGTGAGAAGGCCCCCTTGGAGGGCCTTCATGACCGTGAGGAGGGAGGTGCCGAGAGGAGAAGCCCACTTTACAGATGGGATAGTCAGTCCAGAGAAGCTTGTGGGCTTTCAGGTTCCAGGGTAACTGCAGCCCACCCCCATCTCCACAGTGAGTAGAGTGTACTGGCTATGGATTTTTTTTTCCCCTCCTGGAAAATAGACCATCCCCCTATGCCCTTCCTCCTGGGCCACTCCTGTCCTTTAACATAGCCAGGGAAGATGTGCTCTGGCTCAGCTCCTGGGTGTCAGTCAGGGCGCAGAGGGAGACCTTGCTCAGAAAGCCGGCTTCTCCGGAAAGAAATACAGAGTCGGCTGTAGTCAGGAATTGTTTCCCCCCACAACCTTTTTTTTAGTGGGGGGAGGGGGCACTTGGCAGCCTGTGGGGCCCCTTCTGGCTGCCAGCCCCACAGCTCTTCCTGGCTGTTGGGAGGCAGGGCAGGAGTGGAGATTGGGGAGAAGGGGCAGGGGCTGGCTGGCCTCCAGCTGTGGGGCTGGAGAATTGGCCCATGGGCCCCCCCTTCAGTTGGCCTGAGCAGAGGAGAGCCTGGGGTTCCTAATTAGTGAATGGGTATAGGTGTGTCAGCCTGTGTTTCCTTCAAGGAGCTGAGTGCTGGGAGGCAGGAAGCCAGGAAGCCAGGGAGGGAGGGCCTCAGAACCTAGGAAGGCCTCAGCAAGTTGGGGAGGTGGGACGTGGGGAGGCTTAGCATGTTGAACCCTTGAAAGGATTCAAGGAGGTGGGACCTTCTAGCAGGAGGGGTCTGGATTGTGGGGTGCAGTGAGCCAAGGGTCTGCCCCAAGGGGTAAAGGACAAAATAATGGTAATTAAAATCACTTTCTTCCAGACATCATCCACTTTGACGAAAGTGTTCGTAGAGTTTTTTTTGGTTTGGCTTTGTTTTTTTTTCCAGCTCTTGTTTTAGCCTCAGGATTCTCCCCACTTGACAGATGAAGAAATCAAGGCTGCATTCCAGTTCCAGTGCAGGCGCAGACCGGAGTGGATCTGGTCACCAGATGCTTCTCCCAGGGCCTCAGTCCCGCAGACTCAACGCCTGCAAAGCAGCAGCGAATCATATATATATTGCTGCACGCTGCTCGGAAAAGCTCATTTTCCCTGGGAGGTGGACCTTAAGGGATAACTTCGCAAAACCGTTCCTTTGCGCAGCTCCCCAGGAAGTTTCTTTCAGGTCTGTCGCCTTGACTTTTGGATGGAGGTGCCAAGTTGCCTGTCAACGAGAAAGTGCCCGAGGCCAAGATAAAATGAAAATGGCAGTCCCCTGGGGGCCCTTGTCTCGAAACCACCTGATAAGGCTGGGTCGTTTCTATAGCAACAGCGGCAGGAGGTGTGGCTGGCCGGGAGGAAAGGGAGCCCAGCTAGGATGGGTGTGGGAGATCAGAAGGGCTTTCCAGGGACAGGCAAGACAAGATCCCTAGATGAGGAGGGGACGAAGGTGATCAAACAGAAGGAATAAAGCCCTGGGGGTTAAAAGCTGCCAGTGACGCCAATGACCAGACGCCAGCCTGGTTCCCCGAAGAGCCCTGGAGCCGAACAACCTGGATTTGGTGTTGGCTTTGCCAGTGATGACGTGACTTTGGGCAGCTGGCCTCAAACACTCTGGCTTTGTGTATTTTTTTTTTTTTTTTTTTTTTGTCAAGGTGAGAGGGGATAAGAAACTATCAACCTCGTGTGATTGCCGAATGATAAAATGCAGTTCTGTCCACAAAGCTCTTAGCCCAGAAACTGCGATAATCGATGTCCTGCAGGTTCTCCTTCCTTCTTCGCCTAATCGCAGCCCACGGAACAGGAGGAGAGGGACTGTTTTTCTGTATTTTCTGATTTGCCAAGTGTATTAAGAGCAGGGACGGAGGGATCCGGTTCAGAGGAATGGCTTCTTCCGTGGGGTGTGGCTTCCCTGGATGGCTGCCCTTGGCTTTGTAAAGCCCAGAATGGGGTTAGTGGTGGAGGGTTTTCCAGTGGGTGGTCATGGCCTTTGGTGCCACGGCCACTCATTACGGTTCTGCCAGTGGTTGAGAGTGTGGCCCGTTTACGCCCCAGAGTCGGGGAGTCTCCCTCAAAGCTCTGCGGGTTGTCCCCGGTTCCCGTTGCTGCCTGTCTGCCCAGAGAGCAGAACCAGGGAGGACCCCAGATGTGACAACCTATTTTATCAGACACAATTAGTGAACTTTTCGTTGAGGAAAAAGAAAAGCACGGTGACCTATTTAAAGACACTTAATTTATATTCAGGACGCTTCTTGTGCTGGTTTTGAGAGTGTGGGCAGGCAATCCTGGACATCTTTACAGGTTTTTAGTTTCTGTTTGCGCCCCCCGGGTTCAGTTTGTCAGGCCCGCAGTCCCTGGGAACAGCCTTCACGGGGCTGGAGAGGAGGCGGGCGGAAGGCGAGGGTAGGAGGAGACGGGTGGGTAGGACCCAGTCTTGATCACTCCGGGAGCTGGTCTGTGGGGTCATATCCTCCGAACGGAGTGTGGGAACGCTTGTTTGAATGTGGGTCCTGGGAGAGGGACGCGTCTTTTCTCTTACCTCTTTACTTCACTTGCTGATCCCTTTTTTTTTTTTTCCCCTTTTCAAAACACTTGACCAGTCTTGCTGCTGGGGGTCCTGGATGGTGAGGGAGAGGCTGGAAAAGTGAGAATTAAATAGAACACAGGACCCTAGGCCAGAGAAGGGTGGGGTGGTGTTGAGGGAGCCAGCTGTCCTGATCCTGAGGGTTACACATGGAGGGAGCGCATGCCGTGTGCCGCGTGCGAGAATGTGAAGATGCGTTTGACACGCGACTCGGCACCAGCGGAGCCAGAGAAGCATTTCATTTTATTTGAAACTTTTTTTTTTTTTAAAGATTTAATTGTGTTCTTTTAAGTAATCTCCGGACCCAACGTGGAGCTCAGACTCACGACTCCAAGATAAAGAATCGTGTAGTTTTACTGACCGAGCCAGCTGTAGGCCCCAAGAGAAGCATTTTAAAAAGTTGAATATTAACCATGAAGGAACTAAAAGTCAGTAGAGCTCTTTATAAATCGAATGCAAGTGAAGGGGCAGCTTTTAGCCTTTTCAACCAAGGCTTTTGGGAAGTTCTCCAGGTGAAATAGTGAGAACCCTTTCTGGTGAGTTGAGTCACAGGAGAGAGAGAATTGGGTTTGACGGGTCTCTCCTTTCAACTTAGAAGGCACCATCTTGTCTTCCAGAAAAGTGAATCGAGCACACCAAATGTCCTTCCGGCCCTCCTTTCATTTTTTCATACTTTTCTTTAAAGCGCTATGGGCGCGAAGTCCATATTTGCATCTTCAAGAAGCTCCATCCTTTGGAGGAGGAAGGGAAAGCAGGGACCCAGGCTTTTTGCCAGTGTGCTCTGGGTAGGGAGTTGTGAGAGAAGCTGAGTCAAATAAAAGAGTGCTTTGCCCAGGGATGGCCCTTCATAGTCTCAGTCCAGGGGCCTTTGGACACTTGGAAGCCATATTGCCCTTCTTCCTTGAAAGGTTCCTCCTAAACTCTACCAGAGCAAGCCTGCAAGTCTGCAGTTTTTTCCCCATCTGCCGTGTGTGCTACCTGTTTTAGTAATTACCGTGAAAGTCTTGAGTGGCTTCTACCCTGGATCGTTCTGATTCAGTTAAGGCTCTTACTCTCTGGGCCTCAGGGAACTGGAACAGCTGTCTCCCTTCCTCCGGGCATGACTGGCCTGTGGGCACCTGCACCACGCCACACCTGTGGGTGTCCCCGGTGCCCTGTGGGCTCCACTGGGATGCCCTTGTGCCCTTGGCTTTCCCTTCTCAGGTCTGCACTATCTTGATTCCTTTGTCCTCCTCTCCTGGACTCTGTGACTGTCTTCCATTCTTTTTGGGTCTTTCCTCTGATTCATTTCTCAGTTCTTCATCCCACAGAGACCTGGCCAAGAGCCCATGGTCAGTCTCTGGTAGGCAGGTGACCCTGGTGACACTGTGGTGGCCTGTGAGTGCCAGTGAAGTTGGCCAGGTCACTCATGTTCGGCCCTCTTGCACCCAGTGGGCTTTCAGAGGCACCCCAAGTTCACGGATACCCCTGCTTGACAAGGAGAGGGAGGAATGAATGTGATGAGGGAAATGACTTGTTAAAGAAAATGGTTGTAGGGCACCTGCTGGCTCAGTGGTGTGTAGTTCTTGATCTCGGGGTTGTGGGTTCGAGCCCCACGTTGACTATAGAGATTACGGATTGCTTAAAAATAGAATCTTTTAAAAAATGGTAAAAATGCAGAGAAGAAGTAATAGGAATCATGCAGTAACACCAGTTTGCCACCCAGAACTGGGAGTGGAGGACATTTTGTCCTGTTGGCTTCACATCTGTTTAACCGACTGAGCCACCCCCGTGTCCCAGCTTCATGTCTGCTTAAAAAAATATTTCCCGATGGCTTTCCCCACCAGCCTCTTGTTGCTGTCCCTTGTCCCTAGAGGCAGCCACCAGCATGCATTCCTTCCTGTTTCTGTTCCTTGGCAAAACAGATTTGCTAATAGATGCCCAACATCTAGAGTTCTCTGAAAATAAGTTACGTGTGCAAAAAGGACTCGTTCTGCAACTTTTTCTCTGTGTCAGCGTTAGGTTTAGAGGTCTGTTAGGTGGATAGATCAGAGGAGTGATCACAGGTCCGAGCCATTCTGGTCAACTGCTGTGTATTACTCCATTGTATTTACCCTACTGAATTTCCTTCTCTGTTCACCTACTGGAAGGCTGCTGGCTTGGGTTTGCCCCTACAGGTAATGCTGTAATGCATGTTCTTGTGTACGTGTCGGGGAGATGTAGAGTTGCTGGGTCAGGCACCTCCTTCCTGTTCCCGTATCCCCTATCCCAGCTTTGCACCGGAGCACACTCTCTACCCCCTTGGGGTTTCTGTGGCGGGGTTACCTTGCCGGGTTCTTGGACGGCTTTAGTTGAGCCAGAGGAGACATGTTTGGGACCCGTGGAAAGGGTGAAAGCTGATAGGGCTGTTTGCCATCTTGCTTTCAATTTCTCTGGCTCTTCAAGGACAGCCTGGCTCACGGAGTCCCAGGGGACCTTGGCTGAATTTGAGCCTGTTTTTGTTTTCTCAAACGGTGTGCCTCAGCGCTGACCCTCCCCAGGTCTTTGTGATTCCAGGAATGACCCTGGTGTTTATAAAGCAGCCCTTTAGAGAGCGCACAGGCAGGGAAGCTCTGTAGAGGCCGGGCTCTTCCTGCTAACTCGGTGGAGCCCGAGAGGAGATGGTGCCGTGAGGGCATGCTCTAGAAATCTCCATGATGCCTGGCCAAGAAGGGCCCCTGTTGCATCCATGCATGTATACGCGTCTGTTTATGAACCTATGAGCCTGTGGATGGAAAGAGCTTATGAGACGGTCTTCCCATGAAGTCCTGTCCCTTGAAAAGAACTGGCATCGTTCTCCCGTCACCAAGAAGTTCTTCAGCGAACTGAGGCAGGAGAGCGAGAAATGCAGAGGAATGGGGTCTTGGAAATGCCAGAGTTTGGAGGGAGTTGTTAAAAGTACAGAGCCCTTAACCTTTGCTCAGGCTTGCCGTGAACCCCAGGGGGCTGGAGTCCAGGACCATTCGTAGCAAGCTCTTGGGATGATTTCTGATCAACAGGCAAGACAGGGCGCAGTTCCGCTAATCGAACTCACTGAATTTATGGATGAGCAGGTTGAGCTCTTTTTTTTTTTAAATACGTAATCTCTACATCCAACGTGGGGCTCGAATCATGCCCTGGAGATCAAGAGTCATGTGTTTTACCAACTACCCCAGCCAGGTGCCCCCATATATTGAAGCCTACACATCTTAAACCCCTGATGGGCATCACTCACTATCCGGGGCATGGTGCTAGCATTGGGATCAGAACCTTGCACACTGCCACCTCCCCGCCACCTGCCACTCCCCCCCCCCCCCCACTGGCTTTTAGGCCAGTGCTTCTCTTCCTGCTTGGCTAGAGCAAGTTAGCCAAAGTTTTGAACTGAAGAGCTGGTATTCAAAGAGAATCCAGAAAGAGTTTAGGGTGGCTTGGCCGGCAGTGGGCTCGATGTCCTGCTTTCGTGCATCTTCTCCAATAGCCCGTGGTAGTTCCGAGGGTAGGATGATGAGCCACAGGTGAGGTGACCAGTGCCTGCCCCTGAGGGATACAGCCTGGATGACGGGGGATCAGGAAGGACTGAAGAGGCTGCTTGTAGCTATTTCCTCCCCAAAGGGAGTTCCTTTTGTGTCATAGCCGTGCCTAGGAGCTCCTGGTCTGTCGCCCGGAGGGTTTCTCGCCCAGTGTGGTGGCATCTGGGAGACTTTGCTGACACCACACAGGGGTGCCGGGTGTAGGGAGCAGGGCCTCCAAGGCTGGGAGAGAATGGGAAGGGAGTTTGGAAGGAAGCTGGGCGCCAGCAGGGGCTAGATGGGCTGACAGGGAGAGCGTCATTCCTGAAGCTGGAATGTGCCACGGGTGCTAGCCTCCACCACAGTGGATGTCCATGTACATACACTCTCTTCAGAATTCCCCTATGAGCACCAGGGTGGCTGGCTGCCTCTGACCCTTAGAAGAAAGGAGGGAGGGAGACACATAAACGAGGCCACTTACCCAGAGAGACCAAGGACCTCAGCTGAAAGATGCCAAAGCAGCTCCCCTTTCTTCCCCATCCATGGTTACCTTCTGCCTGCCTTCCAGCGGGGATTGAATTCTCCACCCCAGCCTCGGGGGCCTGTGTTACTGCACATGGGGGCCACAGTCAGCCATCTGAAGGCACTGGCTTTACATTCTTTTCAAGACAGCTGGTTCCCCTGCATGTTGGTGACTTTACCGATGAGCCCTGTCTCCCCTATGCCTGCGTGGTCGTTATGCGCGCCTTTCCCTCCCTCCCATCCCCCTCCCGCCCCTCCTCCCTCCCTCTCTCGCCTTCCTTCCCACAAATTCTGTAAAGGTAAAGTTATTTAGGTGAATCCACGCTTGCCCAAGGACTTCCATCAGATGCCAGAGAACTGTGATGTTGAGCGACATACAGAATTCATACGATCAACAAAATCAGGCTTTAGAAGGAATATGCAGAGAGATAGTATTGCAGAACTTTCTGGTAACTCGTTTTTCTCCAGTGTGCATGGCCATCCGACAGATCGGATCTTCCCCACCCTTGCCTGGTACGTGAATCTTCCATTTACCCATTTAAGAAATCGATCACCTGTCTGCACATTTCTTCTGGAACTTGATTTTGCCCACCCCGGGCAAATGGGCAAATGGTAATGATAAGTCGCAGCCTTCACTGGAGTAGGATTCTTATACACGTTTTTCACACTGGAGAAGGGGGAGCTCAGGAAGGTTAGAGGGTTTGGCCAACATCATGGGTGAAACAGAAGCGGCAAAGCGGGAAGTCCTCTTGACTCCTGGAGTTCTCTGCCCATTCGACTTTGTTAATGAATTGTCCATTGTCATGGATGTTAATGAGAAGATGGGAGTTAGTATTAATTCTTTTGCCCAACATGTGTCAAGATTAAGTGCATTTGGGAAGAAACCAACAAAGCAGAAGCCACGTGAGTTCTGTGTCCAGCAAGAGTGGAACCGGGAAAGCGGCCAGCCTTCCCCTGGCCCATTGCTCAGAATCCATTCTCGCAGGGCCTGCAGTGCCGTTACCTGCGGAAGGAGGCGAAGCCACGGGAGGGAAGGACAGATTTGGAGTCAGAGTTTATCTTCTCTGGGGGACCCCCAGCTCTTAGATTTCCAGAGAGGAGGTAGGCTAAAGGAGAAGGTAAGAAATGCCTAGGTTTTCTTAAGAATAAAGACAAGAAGAAAGCAGGGAGGCATAGTCGTTTGTTGGAAGATGTGGCATGTTCCGGGGAAAAGTTCTCTTTTCTCGCCAGGCCTGTGTAAGGACAAAGCCTCAATCACACTCTAAGCAAGAAGGAGTACGGGGTTGCGTTTGGATTTCAGGGGCCTATTTTCCTAAGAGGGCTTTGAGGTTTTCTATAGATCAGGAATTGGAGCGTGGAGGTCAGAGCATCGCATGAGGAGAAAATGTGGTTTCATGAGAGTGGGACTCGTCCAACACAAGGGTTTTCATGCATTGGGTCAGGTCGTCAGTGCTACGATCCAACAAGATCACGTCAAGGAAAAAAAGGCTTTGCCAGGGTATTAATGCGTAGTCCGGAACGCAGAATGAAGGTGCAAAGCTCTTTCTCCTGGAGGGAGAGACCGGTCCACCTAGTTAGGCAGAGCCAGAGGACAATGTCGGGGACCCCAGGCACTATGTTGATGGCATAGCGGTAGTGTGTAGCTCCTCTAGACCAGGTGGTAGTCCTTCTGGGCCTCGGGTTTGCTCGTTGCTTGCCTCTGATTGTCCTTGCTTTTCTCAGCGGAGCATACCTCCAGGTGCATGAGGTTGAGGGGCATGGCAGGATGCAGGAGGGGAGTTCTCACGCTCCAGGCCCTCTGTGGTCTCCCCCACTTGTCTTCGGAAAAACATGACCTTCCATATATAGTCGGAGTCCTTCCATATATAGTCGGCAAACTCCCTGCTTCAGCGGTGAACCATTTCCTGGGGCGCTATGGAGTAGAGAACAGTTAATCCTTAGGGGAAGATCTCTGGGGACCCCGGAGGCCCCTGTGGGTTATCCCTAAGCCCGAAGCCTTCTCCAGTTGTGGGATTTGGACTGCTAAGAACCATTGCTTAGACTGACCTTTGCACTGCAGCCCATGGAGCTGCATACATCAGTGGTTGTGTAATAGAGAGTATTCTGAACCTCACTCTTGGGCAGGGGAAAAAAAATGCAACTTGGTATTTTTGTTCTGAGGGCACATTCCATCTCTAATTGGAGTTCTCCATTTGGAATGTTTTCCTGCGGATCGCTCCTGTCCCCTGGAAGAGAATGTATGGAAAGCACTGGGTAATGATGGGATAAGGCCCATGTCCCCGGCAGTGCCGGGTGGGTACTTGCCCCAGTGTGGGGGGAGCCGTTGAGAGCTGGCTCCGCGTGCTCCCCGGCACTGTGTCTGCGGGCAGCGTCGCCGGCAGTCTGGCTGCCCACTGGAAGTGGGTGCTGTTGGTCTGTGATTTATAGATGAGCCGTGGAAACACAGAGAGCTTAAGTGACATGTCTGGGGCTGCACAGCTAAGTGGAGACCTGGGATTCGGTTGGGCTATGAGACTTGGGAGCCTGAATTCTTGAGCGTCGGCTGGAAATAGACCAGTCATGGAACCAAAGCTTGCTTCGGTCTGCAAGCTCGTGTGGTCTCCACCCAGTCAGCCCTCAGGCCCTTCCCCGGGCTTGGACTTCAAGGTGTGGAGCGTCAGAATGTGCGTCAGCAAACCAGATCCGTGGATTTCTTCATCTTAATGGCATGTGCGTTGGCAGCGTTGGGATCAATAATGGAATGGGACGAAACCTAGCCTGGAATCCAGGTGGCCTGCGTGAGGGCGGACAAACTGACCTTTACTTCAGAGAGGGCGGGGCCATCTCAGGATAGGAAGCCAACTCTGCCCTCCTGGGAGCAGACGGGCCCCGTAGGCCCCTGCCTTCTGGGGCCTGGTGCAGGGCTGCGTTCGGACTGCGGCCCCGGATGCCTGGGCATCTGCGGTCCTCCTCTGTGAAAAGATGTTAAGTCATATTTGGTAAATGTATCTTAGAATGGTGCATGTATTGGTATCATAGATCAAGACTTAAAAGAAAATTTACCTAAAGGCATATTTTTCCTTTTGATTTCATTTATTTATTTATTTTTAAAAGATTTTATTTATTTGACAGAGATCACAAGTAGGCAGAGAGGCAGGACCCGAGCCGAAGGCAGAGGCTTTAACCCATGAGCCATCCAGGCGCCCCTTTCCTTTTGACTTTAAAATAGACCCCCACATTTCCCTGGGCCCTTGGGCTCTGGGCCCGCTGTGCCTAATGACAAGCCAGCTCTGTCCGGAGCCTGCCGGCCTGATGCCTCTTTACCCGTGTGCATCTTGTTCCTCTTACCTGTTTTCAGATGCCTTGTTCTGAGCGCTAGAGGCGGACTGACCTCTGGGACTCTACCAGCGGATGCTGCCTTGGCTCCTGTCAGTGGTCTGAGCCCCAGGAGAGCTCAGGGAAGGGGGAACAGGAACCTTCAAGTCCTCTGGAACCAGAGGGTGGACTCCTGGACTCTCGAAGTGTGCTGGGGGAGGAGCCGTGGTGGAGGGTCTTAGCCGAGGGAGGTGAAGATAGCAGTTTGGATCTGCCTTAGGCGGGGTCTGAGGTCATTCAGCACGGGGCTGGGGGACTTCCAGGCCTCCGGAGAAAGCCTAACTTCTGAAGGGTGCTTTTCAGTGGGAGGCACTTTCAGCTCCCGGGGGCCATTAGTTTTGGTTGTCCCAACTTCAGGAGGGCTCCTGGCCTGTGGTGGGTAGAGGCCCAGGATTCTGCTTGGCATCCTGCAGTGCAAAGGTCAGCTCGCCAGGGAAGAATCCTCTGGTCCCAGTGTCCACAGTGCTGGGGTCGGGAGACAGGGTGTGTGACGAAAGTTTGGGGTGGGTGGATGGGTCTGATCGAATACGGAGGGGACAGAACTCCCATCCAGCTTGGTGGCAAATAGCTTCAAATAGGCTATGCCTGCAGGTGGTGCTTGGGCTTCTGGAACAGGATTCGACCTGTGATTGGTTTATCTATGGTAACACCCGGGCTACCCAGAACCCCTGGGGAAATAGCCATTCTAGAGAGAATTTTCAGAGTGTCTACTCATTTAAATAATTCAATTTTGGGGCTCCTTGGTGGCTCAGTGGGTTAAACCTCTGCCTTCAGCTCAGATCATGATCTCAGGGTCCTGGAATCGAGCCCTGCATTGGGCTCCCTGCTCAGCAAGGAGCCTGCTTCCCCACTCCCTTTCTGCCTACTTGTGAACTCTCTCTGTCAAATAAATAAATGAAATATTTTAAAAAAGTAATTTATTAAAAATAAATATTTCAATTTTTATTTTTCTAAAGTTTAAAAATTTTGGATAGACATCTTTTTTTTCTTTTTTTAATGGGGAATGCTTGGCATGTTACCCCCCGCCCTCTTTTCTGAATGTCCCACGGTCCTTGTCATTACCCACACAACTCTTGTTTTGAACTACACAGTATGGAAGTCCTCCGGGATCATCCATGGGTGTGGAGCTGTTTGTGATGCACTAAACATGCCCAAAGTTCTTACGTTTGTTTTTTTTCAGTCTCCTCTTATCTTCCTGCCATTCGATACTTCTCGCCACTGTCCACATGCCTTCCTTCTCTTTCCTTTTAATTTTGTTGATTTTATTCTGCCGTGGCCGTAGAAACCAGACATCCAGAGACCAGGCTCGCTGGAGCCATGCTCCTGCAAACCAGCAGTGTTCCTGTGCTGAGTGTCCCCGCGCCCTGTGAGGAAAGCACTTGAACTTGCCGATGCTTCAACGTGCTGACAGCTGTTTTGATGCTCAAGGGGTTCTCTTCCTCTGCTGCCTGGTTCTTGGGTTCTGCATTGCCGAGCGAGCAGATAATGGATAACTGAGGCAGTTGCTGTCTTCATCATCAAAGTACTATCACCAACAGGACACAGAGTTTCTGTGTTCCAGGCCTTATCTTAACTGCTTTACCTGTAACATACTCTCAGCAGTCCTGTGAAGTAGGGGCTGTGATGATCTAACAGTTCAGGTAACAAGATGGAAGCATAGGGAGGTTGTATGTGCAGGACAAATACAGCTGGAGTAAAAAGTTGGGGAGCTGGGGGTGCCTGGGTGGCTCATTGGGTTAGGCCTCTGCCTTCAGCTCAGGTCATGATCTCACAGACCTGGGATCGAGCCCTTTATTGGGCTCTCTGCTCTGCGGAGAGCCTGCTTCCCCCTCTCTCTGCCTGCCTCTCTGCCTACTTGTGATCTCTCACTCTCTGTTAAATAAATAAATAAAATCTTCAAAAAAAAAAAAAAAGTCGGGGAGCTGGCATTTAACTCCAGAATGCCCTATCAGCTGGGGCTCGCTAGTCTGGAGGTCACGTGCTGGCTTTCTTCTAAAGGAATGCCACCACAGCTGGTGAGGACGGGCCCCAGGGGTCAGGTGGCCAGACTCCACCAGAGTCTTCTGGAGCTTGCTCTGTGAAAGCAGGTGTCAGTTCCCCAGGAAGCACAAGACTGTCCCCACTCCTTAGCCATGGAGGGAGTGAGTGAACGCCACAGCTTGCAACAACCCAGAGTGGGCATCACGGCCCCCCTTTTCAGGGCAGCTCTTTGTCCCATGGAACTCTGTCCAGGACAGTGGGCATCTGAGCCCACCACCCTGTGCCTAAACTCGGAGGGGACTACCAGGTCCTAAGTGACTCATCTGAAACCCTTGTGTAGAAATACTGTAAGAGCCATTCAGTTATGTTATCGGGGCTGTATTTGAAAGCACACAAAAGGGAAGAGAAAACGTGCAAAATTTGTTTAGAAATACTCCCTCCGCACATCTAGGTCTTGTTGGCACCTGCTGGGGGATGGCTTTAGGCCCCAGGGTCTGAGACCTGGTTGGCCCTCCTGTATCCACAGGGGGCTGTTGAGTCCCAGCCCTCCTAGAGCTCGTGAGAGCTTGTCTCCCTGGTTACGACTCTTCCATGCCCTTCTGTTCCTTGGGCCTCCCCTGGCTGGACCGACAGAGCCAGCGTGAGCCTGTGGTAGCTGGGGGCTGCTCTTAGGGCCCCTCCACCTGAGCTGTGCACCCTGCAGGAGCCTCTCCCTGGAGTTGAGGGGCTGGTGGCTGAGGAAGGTGGAAAGAGACTTAACAGGTGCCTTTGAACGAGCATCGGGTGATGCTCCATGCTTCGCGGTAAGGGGAAAGTGCAGAGTGGAGCCGGTTCCTATTCCCCGGGCTCTCTGGAATGTGGCTGGTGGTGGCATGCCGAGACAGACACGGGAACGGGTCAGGGCCGCTGGGGGCAGTGCTGGAGCGGCCATGGGCCTGAGTCATCAGCGGACACGAGAAGGGGGCAGGTGGGCAGATGAGTGATAGCAGGGTGTCAGACGCTGCGGGCTCTGGTGGTGGCTCTTCCCCCTTCTTACTCCCTCACCTCACCCTGGCCTGGCCAGGGATCTCAGGCATTAGTTTTGAAAATGGACCCAACCTGTGCCCTTTTAGGCCACAGATGATGAAGACCTTAACCTGGGGGTTCTGGTGGGTGAGCCTCAGAGGTCTCTCTAGGGGAGAGTGATGGCTTCAGGAGGACTTAATGCCATTCCACGGTGAGAGCCTTGCAAACACGTTCCTCCTTCCGTGCCCCTCCGTGCCCTTCCGTGCTGCTCCGGATGGAGGCAGTACCGAGGAGGCCTCCCAGGCGTTTTCTTCAGTCAGTGGGCCTGTGTTCCAGTGCCAGATTCGCGGGCTCAGTCTCGGTTCCTGTGTGCCTTGACTTGCGCATCTGTCAAAGTTGGGGTAATGCCCCCCAAGAGTTGCCGCAAAACTGAAATCGATAGTCTATGTAAATTGCTTAGAACAATCGCGTGGCTATTGGTCATCTCCATCCTCAGGGGTTCACACTGGCCCTGGGGGCCCTGCCATTCTGAAAACGACACCTAGAGTTCTTCCCTTCCTCTCTCTGCAGACAACGGTGACGAGCACTCTGAAGGAGGTCTGGTTGAGAACCATGTGGACGGGACCGTGAACCTGTTGGGCAGTGGAGGCAGTGCTAGTCGGAAGCCCCTCAAGTCGGGCATGAAGGAGCTGGCTGTGTTCCGGGAGAAGGTCACTGAGCAGCACCGGCAGATGGGCAAGGGGGGCAAGCATCACCTTGGTCTGGATGAGCCCAAGAAGCTGCGGCCGCCGCCTGCCAGGGTCAGAGGGGCTGGGTGTGCTTGGAGGGGTGGGAGGTCTCGCGGTGGAGGAGGGCACCTAGTAACATCCGTGTCCTATTTGCCTGTAGACAAAGCACTTTCCTTTCTGGTTCTCCCACCAGCATATTTAGGGAACTTCTGGCCGGTCAGTGTCTCTTTCGGGGACCTCAGTTGTCGGTTGTGAAAGAGACTGGGTATATGGTTTCTTGAAGTCCCCTCCTTCTGAAACCTCCACATTTCTTTTTGGCGTCAGGGCATAGGCAAGGAAATGGATGCTAGAGATGGACTTGAACTTGCTTGAGCTTGCTGGGATGTGTTCCCCTCACTCGGCTGCCCCCATTCCTCTCTCCAGCTGAGCTCTCTTGTCTTGGGTCTTGGTCCCGGTTGGGTTAATGGGAAGGGATGGAAGTTGGCCCTTGGGGTCGGGGCAGAGGTCCTCTAGAGAAAGCCATTTGAAATCGCTTTTCCAAGGAGATCCCATTTTGGCCCCTGAAAGCCACTGACAGAGTGAAAGACGGGTGAAAACACCCATCCATGGGACTTTCATAGAGGCTGGCATGGACACGATGACATATTAGTGAGATCGCTGTCAGTAGTTCCTGGCTGGTTCCACCAACCAGCTCTGTGGCTGTGGGAACATCCCTTCCCTGTGCAGGAGGTGGTTCTGAGGGCCATTGTTCCATGAGCTCAGTTTCACTCTGAGAATCCTCTTTTCCCATCTGTGCTTGTCTGTGCCCACAGACCCCCTGCCAGCAGGAGTTGGACCAGGTCCTGGAGCGGATCTCCACCATGCACCTTCCAGATGAGCGGGGTCCTCTGGAGCACCTCTACTCCTTACACATCCCCAACTGTGACAAGCATGGCCTGTATAACCTCAAACAGGTGAGAGGGAATGTCCTTGGCCCTGAACCCCAGCTGTGCCTTGCTCTTGCCAGAGGCTGCCTCTTCTTACCCAGCTGCCTGCCATTAGCCCTTGGTGTCCGGATTGGGTGGAGCGCCTGGGAGAAGCCACGTTAGGTTCCACTAATGCTTCTCAACGTTTTTATTGGGCCTTAGAATCGCCTGGCAGTGATTCCTGGGTCAGACCATTCCAGAAGGCTGGGTGGCAACCAAGGGTTTGCATTTCTACTAAACTCCCAGGAATGGCTGATGACCCGTGGATCACACTTCCGGAATCACTGATTTACACCATTGACTAATTGCCTCTACTGACCCTCCCCCTGCACAGCGGTGGGGTCGGGGGATGGGGCTCACGTCCATACCTCCCTCAGCCCAGGCAGGCATCTTGCCGCTTGAAATACCAGTCTAGTGTTCAAAGCTGTTTGTACACGCGCCCTCTAAATGTGTGACGGTTACTGTATTTGGGGCTGAAAAGAAATAGTGATCTCTTCTAATGAAAAACAGACTGTGTCCTGTCCCTTACCGGTAACTGAAGGGATTTTCCATGGTAATTGATTAGTTTATGGATAAGAGCAGGGATCCTGGGACAGGAATGGCTTCTTAGCTATGCCTCTTACTAGCTGTGTGACATTGGTCAAGTTACTTAATCTATTTGTACTTCCTTCTGGTCATCTGTGAAGTGGTGGAGTAATGGTCCCTGAGTTACAATGTGGTTGCAGATTAAATGAACGTGTATGCTAGAGAAGAACGGTAGGGGGCGCCGGCTGCCTCAGTGGGACGAGAGTGCGGCTCTTGCTCTCAGGGTCAGGCGTTGGAGCTCCACGTTGGGCATAGAGCTTACTCGCGCGCGCGCGCGCACACACACACACACACACACACACACACACACACTTAAAAACCAGTAACTGAATGAGCAGCGTGTAGATGGCTCCCACAGTGCACGGCCCACACTAGGGCCTGTACTCGTGTTGACTTCTACCATTACATGCGTTTTTTCACTTCATACTGTAACTAAACCCTGGTCTGCTGGTGACCCCACGGGACAGGACCTCCTTGTGGGTGGGGACTGAGTCTTTTCAGCTTGGGGCACTCCCCAGCACCTTGCTAACTGGAGCATGTTTGGTGGGTCCCGGTGTCACGTGGGAGCTTGTGCACGGAGTGGAGTTCAGCCCCGCTCCAGACCTTCTGAAGGCGAGTCTGCATGTTAGCGAGGTCCCTGGTGCACGGTCAAGGTTGTGAAGCACCAGCCTGCAGAGCTGCTCAGCAGACCTCAGGCTGCGTGAAGGGGAGGAGAGCTGCGGGCTTCAGGGCCATTCCTCCACATCCTTCTCTTCTCTCTCCCCAGTGCAAGATGTCTCTGAACGGGCAGCGTGGGGAGTGCTGGTGTGTGAACCCCAACACTGGGAAGCTGATCCAGGGAGCCCCTACCATCCGGGGGGACCCCGAGTGTCATCTCTTCTACAATGAGCAGCAGGAGGCCCGTGGGGTACATAGCCAGCGGATGCAGTAACCCCCAGCCAGCCGGTGCCGGGCACTCCCCTCCCCCACCCCCTCTCCAAACACTGCCAGAGAGAGGAGAGCCTTGCGTGGTAGGTGGGGAGGGTTTTCCAGGAGTGTTGACACGTGTATTTATATTTGGAAAGAGATCAGCACCGAGCTCGGCACACCCCCGCCTTCCCCCTCCCCAGCTGGAGCTGTCTGCACCCTCGCCTTTTCCTGTCCCTGCTGGGGAGGAAGGGTGACTGCAGTGGCCAAGCTGGGGGAAAGGCCTGGGAGGGGGGGAAATAAATTTTTATTTTTGAACCCCCGTGTTTCTTTTGCTTGAGATTAAAGGAAGGAAAAATAAAGTGTGTGTCTTTTGCCTGAGTCTTTGGGGCTTCCTTGGGAAAGAGATACCGGGGCCTGCCCGTCTCATCTGTCCAGCTCTGTTCCCAACTCCTGGGGACAGCGCCTGGGAAGGGGACAGGCACGGCTTTGGTTGGGTTGCGAATGAGAAGAATTCAGGAGGAAGGAGAATGGCCTCCCTCACGTGGCCTTGGCCTAGGCCAATTTAAAGCCCCCAGTCCAGTGGAATCCGCTACTAAAACCACAGGAATCTGCTGTCTCCCCCTGGACTCCCAGCTGAATGAAGCTTGGGACCCCTGGTTGCCCCTGGGTGGGCAATGAGGGAGGAGAGGTGGAGCGAGTGCCTTTCCTTCTCCCAAGTTCAGGTGGATCGCAGAGACCGTGGAGGCATCTGGCGCCTCAAATAAGGAGAGCTCCCTTCTCTGCCGGGGTGTGGTGGGGGAGACAGTCCCCAGGTCCTTAAGGAAAGGGAGCAGGGTTGGTGTGCTCCAGCGTGTTCATGAAAGTGTTGCCTCAGAATTCAGGTGCTGCTCTCCAAGAGGCCCAAGTAACTGGCTTCTAGAATAACAATGTTAACAGAGGCAGGGACTACACACTTGCAGATGCAGACCCTATTTCTGAAGCAAAATTCTATGTGAGTGCTCTACCCCCTGTGTTCTGGGGGCACCTAACCTCTGGCAAATTGCAAGGAGCTCCCCGACTTTGCACGGGGCCACAAGGAAAGAAGTGCTCCCCTCCCTAGCACAGGATACAGAGCCCCACCTCTCAGTAGCCCCCCTTCTGTGTGGGGAGTCTGATCCTTTCCTTCCAGGGAAGTGAAGGAAGGTGGTTCCGTTCCACCCATATCCCTCCTGACCTTCCTTCTAGAAACTCAGGAGAGGCAGAGGGACATTTGGGGCCCTCATGAGTGGTGATGGTGGGGTGGGGAATGAACTTCTCCCCTTAGAAGAAAACCAGGTCCCCCAAAGCAGACCTACCCTAGTCAGTGCTCTAGCTTATACCAGGCCAAGGCCAAGGCCAGCAGGCCATTTGGTCTGCTGCTCTGGAAGTGAGTTAATTCAATTAGTCCTCATGAATCCATAAATGAGGCACTATTAGCTCTACTTTCACAGATGAAGGAAAAAAAATCCCCAGAGGTACCCAATCGCCACGGCCCAGGCTGGGGCCCCTAATTCCAGAGTGTGGGTGCTGCTCAGCCCTGAGTTATGCAGCCTCTCTGGGTGGAAGCAGGGTGGACTGCCTGGAGAGAGCCTAGGGCGCTCTGGATGCGGTTTGGAATTGCACCCTGTGGGACAGCCATTCCCTGGGATCTGATTCTGTTCATCCATGGGTGTGGGTGCTCCTGCCCCATACCTCTCAGCTGTAGCCGGGAGCTGGTGGCTGTTGTCCCAGGACAGGGCAGCGTTTCTCAACCTTGGCTAACATTGGAGTCGACTGGGGTACTTAAAATACTTGTCAGCGCCCCACCATCAGACAGTCGGATCTGATGGGCCTGGAGTGGACCCCAGGTACGTTTTTCTGTTTGTTTGTTCGCTTGTTTGTTTTCAGGTTCCCAGGTGATTCTCATGCAGAGCTGGGCAAGAAGAACTGCTGGAGTCAGGATACCTGGGTTTGAATCCTGTCCCACGCTGCATTATTGCCCCAGAGCTATATCACTCGCCTTATCTGAGACTCAGTTTTCCTCATCTGTCTAATGGGCATGGTCTCAGCCTCAAATAGCAGGGTGATAACAATGTGAGACCGTGGATGGGCATAGGCTCTGCAAACTAGAGGGCCTTATAAAATGGGAGGGATTATCGCACAGCCGTTGCCTGAGTGAGCACTGCACCAGCCGCCATGCCCCAAGGTTGCTGACTCGGGTCAGCTCTGTAATATTTTTGCAGAGTGCTTCTGAGCACGTCGCAGCTTCCCTGCCCATTTTCATGTCCACTTGCCCAGAGCCTCCCTGTCCTCCAAACCCTCTGAAAAGGAGGATTTTTATGGGAGTGCCAGCAGCAGCTCTGCTGTGGTTCTAGCTACAGGAACCCCACTGACTGATGGATAGTATGCCCTAGAAACCTTTGCAGAGGGAAAATACTGCATCCAAGTGGGAAGATGGCTGGGCAGGGATCCTGAGGTTGTCAAGCTGGCTGGGGCCTTCCGGAACTGGCTGCTCTTGACACACACTGGGGCTATACTGCCACCGTGGGGCAGCATGGTGAACTGCAGATGATTTGACGCTGGCCCGCAGAGGGTCCTTTTGCTTAAGGGGTGGCCCAGGAGGCCCATTGTGGGTGCTTGTTAAACTCGCAGGAGCAGGGGACCTGTCGCCACAGACCGCCTGAGCTAGAGGCTTGAGAGGGCTTCTGGGACTCTGCATCGAAGCATGCCCTCCGGGCAATTCTAATGCGTGGAATCACCCAATTTCTCGGTGACCCAATTTGTAGAATTCAGGGCAACTTCAGAGCCCCTTGTTCAGAAATTATTAAGAATTTCAGGACAGTGACAGCAGAGCTTTGAGCCAAGCACAGGGCTTGTGTGACCGCATGGGCTGCATGCCTAGGAAGCTGGCCCTGTTCTTAAGCGCTCTGAATCTGAAGGGTCACCGCTTGCAGGGACCACCTTGAGTAATGTCCCCCAGGGTAGGTGAGAGCATGCGCCTGGGAGTGGGCGGTCTTTGAACAGACTTTGGACTACATGACTTATGACTTAGGTGACTTTGGACACATTCCTAAGCTCTGAGTCTCTTTTGCCTCATCTTTAATTGGGTTAATTTCTACTTCCTACTTCAAAGACTTGCTTTGTCTCAGTGGGGTTAGTCCTGCATCCCAGGTTCCGTGTTCGGGTTTTGGATGTGAAGATGAAGTAGATTTGGTCCCCGTCCTGAAGGGCTGATACTGTGGTGGATTGAAACAGCCATGGGAGACGGAGGTGTACCCAGGTGCCCTTAGGAGGAATTATCTGCACAGATATTGTCTCATAGTGGGTGCAAAGACAGTGGTAGGGAGGAAGTAGGGACACAGGGGAAGATTTGGGGTGTGTATGTGTGTGTGTGTGTGTGGAGGGGAAGGTGGAGTTCAGGCATAGAGAGGACAAGCCACACGTGGGCTTGAGGCTCCCTGTGATAGAAGGAGGGTGTGGGTAAGGGAGCAGCTGGAGAAGAAGCCAGAGGAGAGCTCATCAGGAAGGATTTTGAGGGTCTTGCCGAGAGATTTCAACTTCGGACTGAAAGGAAAGCATTTAAGCAGAGGATGGGCTGATTGGATCTGTGTTTTAGAAAGTGAACTCCTGGGTAGCTCAGTGGGTTGGGCCTCTGCCTTTGGCTTGAGTCATGGTCCTGGGGTCCTGGGATCGAGTCCCGTATCGGGCTCTCTGCTTGGTGGGGGGGAAGCCTGCTTCCCTCCTCTCTCTGCCTGCCTCTCTGCCTACTTGTGATCTCTCTCTGTCAAAATGAATAAATACAATCTTAAGAAAAAAAAAAAAAGTGAACTCCTACTGTGCTATCTGGCAAGGATGTCCTGGTAGGAAGGAATGGCAGTAACCCAGATGAGAAGGGAGGGTGACTTGGCCTAGGCAGGGAAAGTGGGGAGCAAGGTCAGATGGCAGAGTTTTCGATGCGGTAGCTGATTCCTGGGACCTGGGGACTTGCTGGACATAGGACGTAAATGAGGAGTCAGCAATGAGACTAAGGGTCAGGCTACAGTGGCCGGGAGGATGCTGGAACCATTCTTGGGGATCTTGGGGATCACAACCAGAAGGGGAGGAGGGATATGGGAGAGAAGAGAGGGAGAGTTTAGGAGGAAAAGTGATGAGTTCAAACGTTGCTCTTGTTTTTGAACTTGTAATCTGTAAGATGTAAGATAAAATAGGTAAGGTACCTGAGTGTACAAGATGAGTTCAGTTTTGGTCACACTGAACTGCATTTGCATGGGGCCCCCTGGGTGGAGAAGACGCACTCGACTTTCCCATCACTCTCATGCTGACATCCAGGTTCATGAACAAGACCCATTGGTTCTCTCCACAAGATGCTGTTCCTATGTGCCCCCTTCACTCCCTCTCTGTGGCCCACGCAGCGGGAGAGGGGATTTGTTGGAGAAGGGCAGGAGCAACAGGTGGGAAGGGCTGTGCTTTGGAAACAGGCTGTGCTTTGGTTCAGGAAGGGGGAACAGGAAGGGGGAACAGGGTGGTGGCTTTCTGGCTAACTCCGTAGAGGTTTGGATGGGAAGGTGGGACATTCTCACATTCTCACTTGCTTTTCTCTGATCAGGAGAAGGCAGGATGGGGAGAAGCACGAGAAGGAGAAGGTGTTGTAGAGATGAGGGGATGTGGGAGCGACACAACTCTTGCAGGTTCCCCAGGCAGGATTTGGAGCTTGAGGGTTCCGGGATAGTGTCAGCCCACACCGTGGTGGGACTTTCTCCATCGGGGCTCAGCAGGGCTGTGCAGGAATGCCAGCATTGGCTGGTGAGGCTTCTCTGGAGTTGAGGTGTGCAGGGCAGGAGAGACCCAGATACGTGGAGGTAACAGTGGAGCCCTGGGTCTCATCTCCTTAGGGAAGAAGGCAGAGCCAGAGAGGCTTGAAGCTTTGGAAAATAGAATGGGGAGACCAAAGTCTCATTCTCCCATCAGTGAAATGCTGACGTCGCAGAGCCTGTCTGGTTTCTTGCCGTAATCTAGACTATGGTCAGAGTGAGAGAGTGGGGTGTTCAGATTCTCCCTGGGAGCCCTGGGGCTCAGCGTGTGGCTTCTGAGCTTTGAGGGGATGGAGGCCAGACTGGTGAAGTCAAGACCGTAATGAGCCGTGTCTCTGGAATTTGGTTTTGGACAGCTTGACATGCTGGGGCGGCGCGCGGCGTGGTGGTCGTGGCAGATGGTGGCATATGAACAGCCTGCAGGTGCCCACCCAGTCCCCCTGGGTCACCAAGACCCCGTGAGTGTCTGATCACCAGGGTGCTGTGTGGGTTGTTCCGATGACCCCTGAGTTGTGTGGGGTAGGGTGGGACAGGGGTGGGGCAGCCAGGAGCTGCCTAAATGACCTGTGGGTGAGCAGGGAGTTTGAAGACGAGGGCTGCAGGGCCGAGAGGAGGCCCCGGGGACAGCTGAGGAGCATCGTAGAGTGGGCCTGGCTGAGGGGGGGCCCTACGGGGGAGCCATGCAGAGAAGATGCCTGGTTCGCCCCCACCCATCCCCCCTCCCCAACAGGATGTGGGTGATGGTAGAGTGAGCTGCTGATGGAGAGGCCAGGGACAGTCCTGGGGCAGGCGGTGCCAGGTGGCTGGAGCAGCATAGCCTTCCTGAACGCCATTCTTCCTGAGCCCCCGCATCGACCCCCCTGTAAAGGGAAGTGAGAAGACTCCAGATCCTTTTGTGTACCTCCTAGTGCAAGGTCAAGGGGCCCACTCCATCTTTGCCTTTCCTGCTGGGCGCTGGTGGAACGACGGCATGGCTGAAGGGTCTCAGGGAAGAGTTTCAGTGACCCCTCAGAAGCAGGCATGCCCAGTGACGGGCCCACCCCTTGCCAGGCTGGGCTGCTCCCAATTCCTCCACTGGCCACAGGCCTCGGATGGAGCGGGGTCCTGGGTTTGGGCTGGGCAGAATAGGGACACCGCCGACTCCGTCTCTGTGCTGGGCCCGATGACTGGGCCCGATGACTGATGAGGCCCTTTGGGGTGCTGTAGGGGTCGTGGGGGAGGCATAAAGGGCAGTGTGCTGCCGTGCACCCCACACATGAAGGGGGCACGTGGAGTTTGGAAAGAAGGCACCCAGGAGGAAGGAAAGGCAGAACGTAGTACAACAGCTGGAAGGTGAAAGAGTCGCTAACTGTTTTACAGCTTTCTTCCTCACTGGGCAGGCGGCCAGGGGCTGGGTAGAAGCAGGAGCTAGGGTTCACCTTGGCCAGAGGTTCCCAGGAGTTAAGAGCTTAGGAGGCAGTAGAAGAAGCCACTGAGGCACATTCTAGAAACGCCTTCCTGAAAATCCTCTCCAAGGAAAGGAGACCCATCACGGGCAGGCTAAAGGGTAGATTAAGGAAACTTGACTGAGCAGCAAGGAGGGCTGAGATTCAGGTGTGGGGGATGGTAGAGCAAGCAGGCGCGGAGCATGCATCGGCCCCTCGCTGCCCTAAGCACAGGGTGTATGTTAACTCCCTGAACTATTTTGAACGCATGGAGAGGGGGGCACCCAGGTTTGCACGGGAGGCCTGGTCTGGGGGTTCCCCTCGGTCTTGCCTCTGCCTGGTCTGTTCTCCTTGCCCCTCTGGCGTCTGGCCTGAGTTGACCCCCGCGTGCCTCTCGCCCTTCACCTGCCTTCCCTGGGCCCTCGGAGGACGCTGACGCAGGCTAACTGAATGCATAACTTTATTAAATAAATGCTTTGTCATGACAAAAGACAAAGATCAAGGAGTAACATAAATTATACGTTGAATAAATAGTATACAGCAATCTTCACTTTTTTAATAAAACGTGAGATCCTCTGGCTTTTTTTTTTTTTTTTTTTATTTCCTCAGGTACAAAATGCTAGACAGGAGGCGGGCCCCTCTGCATTCAGGTGATTTTTTTTTTTCTGCTTTTTTTTTTCCCCCACAAACTGGTTTTATTTGTCAATTTATTTTTTCATCCTTTTTCACCAGTAAAGATTATGAGCATTTATTTAAAAAAAAAAAAAGTTTAAAACAAAACAAAGGGAGATAGAATAGAGCTATGATATGTATGTACGTAAGACTAGAGAGCTACAGTAATATGTGTGGTGGTTATTGCTGTCTTCAAAAAAGAAATAAAAAAAAAAAACCGGTAGGCAACTCGGAATCTGAAGGAATCTTGTCTGACAACTGTCTATCCGTGTGGGCTACTGTGTGGTGGTGACGGCGGGCGGGCGGCGGCGGTGGGAGATTTGAGACTCAGGGTGGTGGTGAGGGACCAGAGAAGCTGGGGAGGAGAGGGGCGCAGGAGGCCGACACTCTCCACCTTCCTTTCCCTGTCCAGAGAGAGGAGTTAGAGAAGGAGAGTGACAATGGCTAAACAGTAACTCCATTAGAAAACCAAGAAAGTATGTTTATAAAAAGAATCAAAAACCTAGGAGAAAAAAAAAAAAAAAGTGGAGAAAAGTGCATACGTCTTGCACTTTAGTGGTTTTAAAAATAAAGACAGTACAATGCCCAGGGGGCTGGCTGGCAAGTCCCCAACCCCTTTGCCACCACTTCTCAAAACTTAGCCTCCTTTCTCTAAAAATGTCCTCTTCGAGCCCAAGGCATGCTTCTCCTTGGCCCACGTCCCTCTAAAGTTCCAACCTGCAGCGCAGCCCTCTGCGGGGGCGGGGGGGGGCAGTGGGAGCTGAACAGGTGGAGGGGGGCAGCCCCGGGCCCCCTGGAGAGGGGTGCGGTAGGCATGTGGCCGCCCACAAGCTAGGTAGCCCTCGAGCTGAGGTGGGGCCCACCTCCCCAGGGGAGGCTGACCCTGCAGGAGTACCGTGGAGACCACTGAGACGGTGATGGGAAAATGGTGAGGAGACAGGAGGTAGACCACATGGGGCCTCCCGGGCCTCCTGTCCTCCCCTGTTGGGGTGAGGGGGTTTGAATGTCTCCAGGCCTGTCTGTCCAGGCCTGGCTGTCTGAGAAACCTTACAGTCTCTTCCATCCTGCATGCCCTGCTCTGCCCGGGCGGGTAGGGAAGCTGTGGGAGAAGGAGGGTCAGTTCTGACGAGGCCCTCCTGGATCATCGGGCAGCAGTAGCAATGACAGGTCATCATCTCCTGCTGGAGTGAGGCCCGAGTCAGAGGGCGATGGGAAGAGGCCTACTGCTGGGTGGGTGGGGCAACATTTAGTCTTGAGGCCACAGAAAACTCCAGAGCCTAAGGCCTGGAGTCAAGAAGACCCTTGCTTGGGATCCCAGCTCTCAGCGTTTCCCACCAGCCTCCCCGCCCGCCCTGCCCCAGGGAGGCTCCATGTTCCTCCATGACTCCCTCCGAAGCCAGGCCTCCCTCTTGGGAGGTTAGTCTCGTCTGTCATGAAGGTCCAGCATTCTCTAGGGCGTGGCTAGCTGAGCAGAGTCATTGCAAGTGCTGAACTCACAGGTTTGGGGGAGTCAGCATGAACTCTGGACACCCGAAGACACTGGTGGACTTAAACCAGGCCCTACTCTTCCCCGCCTTGTGGCTGCTGGCAAAGAGCCGAAGGAAGGGGCAGACACCCATTTGGAGTCCAGTAAATAGCAGGAGGGAAGGAGAGAGCCCCTCTCAGGAACAGGTCCGGGTCTTGAGAGGGGTGTGGGGTAGGGTATGCAATTCCTGGCTCAGTCTTTTCTTAGGGGGGATGGCACCCCAGTATCCACTTGGCAGATCCCCGTTAGAGGACTGTTCGAGATCCACAGAAAGAATGGGCAAACAGAAGAGTGAAGTGGGAAAGGTTTACAATACTGGCCTAAGACACAGAAATGTGAGTCAGGGGTTTGGGGAGAGTTGTGCAGAGAGATGGGGCACATGAACGCAGCAGGTCAAGTAAGTCCTGGCGGCTGCCAGCCCCATCGGGCCCTTTGTCCTATGACAAGCGACCATCTCTCTTGTCCCAGCCAACTGTCCTGTCCCGGGGGTGGTGGGGGGTGGTGGCAGCGGCAGGAGACCCCCCCCCCCCACCAAGTTCTGTAGCTGCAAGCTTCCCACCAGCTGAAATCTATTTGCTTGTCTGCTGTCCCTCCTCACGGCCCCGAGTTCGGTGTTGAAGTGGTCTCCACGGCGTCACACCATCAGCATAGAGCAGAGAGAGCTGTGTTCACAGCGAGGAGGAGTCTCCTTTGCCAGAGTCCAAGCCCCCTTCCCTGGTGGGCTAGCTCCAGCCTCTGAGGACAGCCCTGAGGTTGCTGATTTGTTGACGAAGTCAGCAGGAACGGGAATTCTCCTGGTTCAGAATCTGGCGGCCACATGCCAGCACCCTTGAGGCCTCCCTTCGTCCTGGGCCTTTCTTCCATCCTCCACTCCAGGGAGAAAGCCTGCACTGGCCTGGGGGGGATGAGGAGCTTGAAAGGCTCTGGCCCCAGTCCTTCCTTAGAGGGAGAAGGTGGCCGTTCGAGGGCACGGTCTTGTCCCTTCAAAGGCACAGCTGGCCTTTGCTGATCCTTGCTCCTGGCCAGCGGCTAGGTTCTAGAACCTACCTCATTTCTCTCTGAGGAACTGCACCCCTATTCTCCTCTTTCTGTCCTCTGGAATCCCTCTTGGCTTTGTCCCCCCTTCTGCTGCTTGGCTCAAAAGCTGGAAGGGGGCAGTTCTCCCCTCTTCGTCCCTCTGCTCCTTCTTCTCTGGCCGGCACAATCGCTTTTCCATTTCCCTGTATTTAAATCTGTTCACTTCCAACCCGCCTGCTGCCATTTCTCATTTCAGTCTCTCTCCTGCTCTGCTGGCTCCAAAACGCAGGTTCTGCCCCTTTGAAAGGACCCGGGGGTCAAACTTGGACCTGATGTGTTTGTTCCTTTGGTGCAGGGTCCAGAGCCAGCGACTTCCGGAGGGTCTAAAGGCTAACTCGAGAGGGGCTGGGGCTGCGGGGGCGCCCCACGGACAGCCCTCATCTACCTGGCTGGGTGCCTCCCATGGACGCACCTGCACCCGGGAGATCGTGAAGGCGTCCAACACCGTGGCCCGCCGAGGGCTTGCGTCTGCCGCTGCTGGGAGGCTGGCAAAAACAGCAGTTACGGGGTGTGTTAGAAGAACAGGGGTTTTCTTGGTTTTCCCAGAATGAGGAAGCTCCTCAGAGTCCCCCGAGGAACTACTTTGAAGAGTTAATGCAAACCTTTCAAGGAAAGGAAAGAAGAAAGCAAAAAAGAAAGAACATAGACGTATATGCCTTACATATGACTATATGGAGCCTCGTAGAGAAGTCTGTACGAGGCCGCCTTGATTTCAGCCTATCCTCCCCCAGAGAGGCCATGCTGGTAGTGAATGGAGTGCCACGAGGGGCTGAAAGCACCCGTGTCGGCATGGTCTAGTCCCCTTGGAAGAGCAGTCTCTCCATTCGGGGCGCGTACTGCTTTCCCAAAGTCCGCACCGGGACTGGAGTACGCACACAGACGTCATCTTTGTGATTCTGTTCCGGAACACCTATCTATCTAACAGCACTCGGTTAGTCATTTGCTTTGTTTTGAGAGGAATGGAATGCATTTTAGTTTTCATAAGTTTGGGGGAGGGAGAACCCTCTGCTGGGGGAGAGGGAAGCGGGGGCAGGGTCAAGCCATGCAACTTGCTGGCTGGAGGTGGAGACAGGTGGTTTCCTTTCTCCCCTGTGACTAATCCAGACGGGAAAACGCCCAAGGGTGCCATTGAATGCCACACCTGGGGCCGTACCTTCCAGTGCCCATACGTCTCCCAGCTCAGGCCAGGGCTGGACACAACAGGTGGGTCCAGCCACGGTCCCGGGGAGCTTTCCTTCCTCTCCACATTCTTCTTTCCTTCTTCGAAACTCAGTTTGTCTCGCCCTCTCCTCTACACGTCCACTTTCTTCCCTTCTCTCTCTCGTGTTCCTCCTCCCTTCCCCTCCCTGTCCATTCAACTTGCCTCAAAAAGAAAACTATTTTTTGGGGGGGGGGTAGGGCGGGGGTGGGTCTCCTTAGCTGTTTGCTTCTCCGCTGTTGCCGGTTTGAAAGTTGAGACCTTGCTAGAGATTCCGAGGTCCTCAGTTTCCTCAAATAGATAGATATATGTATTTTTTTTTTCCCCTTAAATGAGATGAAATGAGTGGCGTCCTGGGGTGGAGGGAGCTGCTGGCTGGAGTCGGGGCTGGGGGTGGGAGGGGTGAGGGAAGGACGGGGAGGGGACGCGTCACTCAACGTTGCTGCTGTCGAAGGTGTGGCACTGAAAGTCCCCATCGACATACTCCATGCCTGGCAGCTTCATTCCGTACTTGTCCACGCACCAGCAGATGCCACGTTTGCGGCCACGGGAAGGCTTGCACTGGGGTGGGGAGAGCGATAGGCAGTGAGGATGGCGGTTCCCGGCTGCCCCCTTGCCCGGGGTCGGGGGCTCTGCTCCTGCCTGGCCCTTGTTCTGGCCCTGCTCCTTATCTTCCGTGTCCCAACCCTCAGGGTTCTGGTATGCGCCCTGCACGGGGAAGGGGGGGGATGGCCCCGGGGGGAATGCTCACTTAGACAGTCTGCCAGTGGCTAGCTCTTACAATCTCCTTTCTGTCCCCCATCCAGGGTCTCCAACTTGGGATTCTCCATAGGGCTACGTGATCTGATGAGGATGATGGTGATGGTGCATCATTTCTACAGTACCAGACACTACTTAACACTTCCTGCAGAGTACAGCCTGTAAGTGTTTTATAAAGATTAATCCCTAATCCGTCAAAATTGCATAACGACCGCAGGTACAATTATCATTCTGCATGAGATACTCGAGGCAGAGACATTAAATAACTAGGTAAGGAGGACGAAGCTCAGAAGGGGGAAGGCCAACAATTGACTCAAGGGAGTCTGGCTCTTGGCCCCCAACTTAGATGAAGGGAACCCATAGGGAGCATCAGGGCCACCTGGGAGGGAAATTGTTAGAAACGCAGAAGTCTCAGAGTGGGACTCAGCAACCAGTGTTTTGATAAGCTTTCCAGGTGGTTCTGATGCTCCAGGAACAGGGAGAACCACTGGCCTAAGATATTAGCATTACTAATACTATACTAATACTAAGTGTACTAATACTAATACTAATACTAATACTAATACTAATACTAATACTAATACTAATACTATACTAAGTATTACTGGTTTAACCAACAGCAATGCTGCCCAAAAGGTAGCCTGGCTGTGAATGGGACGTAAATGATTAGCTGCCTCTGAACATGTGCTTTGCAGTCCTTATCTCTGTGTACATGTTTATGTGTGTGCTCATCAGAAAACAGTATACATAGCATGTGAATGACAGTGATATAAAGTTTCCTTTTTAAGGAATTTACGTTAGCGAGGGGGATCACTAAAACGGAAGTAGACTACAGTACAGGAGAGAGTGGGGAAAGTTCTGAGTGGGGGTACTCGCGTGGATATTGGGGGTTCCGGAAACACTATTGTTAATGACAGAAACCGTAAGCATTGAGAGGAAAAGGTTTTCTGGCAAGTGCCGCTTTCAGGAGCCCTCTGAACTTGGGCGCATGGGACGGGGCATACCTGCTTTCTCTTGTAGAATCCTTTGCGGTCACAGTTGGGCAGGTACACAGCGCGAGGCACCATGCGGGGGCTGGCTTTGAGCTCCTGCAGGGAAGCTTCCATGTGTCTACGGCAGGGGCCCTGTGTGAAGACGGTGGGGGTGAGAGATGTGGCAGGAGCTGAGGAAAGCATCTCTCCATGCAGAATGCATGGCCCAGGGCACTGGGGGCCAAGAGGATATATGGAGAATTTTGTTCCAACTAGTCACTCCCAAAGATTTCTCCTCTTTGTACCTGTCACGCTCCCTGGGTGTAGGAAGTGTGCAAAGCCTGCAGAGTCCGCGAGACTCACCTGCTCAGATTCTTGTCTCATCTCAGGGGCAGAGATGACCCGGGGATGCGCAGTGTTCTCAGCGCCCCCCACAAACTTGGACTGGGTCAGCTTCTTTCTGCGGTCCTTCTTCACGGCCTCAGCCTTCAGCTCGGAGATGCGGGTATGCTTGGGCCGGAAGATCTTGGGCGAGTAGGTCTCCTCTGCCATCTCGGAGGTGGTTGGTTCCTCGTGCTCATGGGAGTCTCTCTCTGCAGGGGAAGGAGGCAGAGGGTCAGTCTCTGGGGCAGAGCCATAAGGGCAGAGCCTGAGGCTTGGAGGGTGTCTGTCCTCCAGGAGCTTCCCTGACCAGGGGAAAGCAGAAGGAGGATGAAAGAGTCAGCGCTCGTCCAAGAGCTGGGACGTTGGTCGCAGGATTGGAGTCCAGTGGAGCAAATCTAGGAAGACTTGGCGGGGTTGAAAAGACCACGCTGATCAACGAGGGTGGGTCTTGTTCACCGAGGGGCTGGCTAGGTAGCTGGGCAGTGGCTGGGGTGGCCCAGAAAGGCACCAGGTGGAGATGCAGGCTGATGGAGGAAGAGAGGTGACAGCCCAGCATGGACAGGAGGTGAAGTCTATCCCCAAGTGGGGTCTTCATGCTTCCAGGGCTGTTGCAACAGATTTTGGGAAACCAGGAGCAGGAGGGTCCTTGGGGTCCAGACTAGCAGGGTGGTGGGGAGCATCACGGCGAGGAGGGGACCTGAGAGAGCCAGACATGGGGGGCCTGCAGGGGTGCAGTGCGGGTGGGTGGGGGACCTGGAACCCCAAGGCCCTGCTCTGGCTCAGGGCTGGGTCTGTGTTCTGGGCCCTGGGAGGCTGAACATAATTCAGCTCCAGGCCAAGAGAAGCGGACAGCTGGCTGGGACTAGAGCAGTTATATATAGGACAGACTCGGTGACAGTCTATACTTAGCTGACTTATGACCTTTAAAGAAGTAGGACTTTGTTCATTTATTTGTTGAGCCGATAATTCCAGCCCCTGGCCTTTTCTCCATGCACAGACTTCCAGTACGTTCTTATCTCACGGGCTCCCTTCTCTGGGGCTCCCTTTCTCTTCTCGGCTCCTTGACCCCGCCGGCCTCGGCAGACCCAGAGTGAGGAGGGCTCCACGGCTCTTCCCAGGTGGGCAGGATGTGGCCAGGATGCCCACAGCGAGACTGGGTGTAAGTGGGCCAGGCAGGGGTGTGGCGGCCTATCTTCACTGCCTCTTTTGTTTTCACATTTTAGAAAGAGAAGAATAGGGCCCTGGAGTGACCCTGAATAACTCGGATGAGATGAAGGAAAATCGTCTCCTCCACCTGCCTCCCTGTCACCGGGCTCTCCAGGAACCACGGTGACAAGGTCCTGGAATGGAGAATAGAAGGAGAGGGATCCAAGGAAGCAGGGAGAAGAGATGCACAGGGAAGGAGAATCTTGGTGAGAAGACACTGTTTTGTGCCCCCAGGGGCAGGAACCCTCTCTCCAGGGGAAGTGCCAGGTGTGGGTTACGGGGATGTGTGGGGACCTGGCCTAACCAGGTCCGGACGGCAGGTGGCAGGAAACCCCTGAGCACCTGTTTGTCTCTTGGCTTGGGATTTGTCAAACTTAATTGAATAGGTATCCGGTCTTTAAGGCCCTGGCAGAGGCGTCCCCTGCCCTGAAGAAGCCTCCAGAGGTCTGCAGTGTTTTGGGTGGTTAGCTGATTTTGGATCTTTCTCCACAGAGGAGGAAGGGAAGTAGTCACCGGAGAGGGAGATGATGGGGAGAGAGCAAACAGGAAAGCAATGGGCGGGCTTTCTCTGAGCAAAATTCAGTGCCAGGTCCCCATCCCCCACTTTTGGTCTTTCTGTCCCTCTTCCCACCTTGGCTTGACTCTGTGTTACGACTCTACAAACCTGCTGGGATTGTTCACAGTACGGCGGCGATGTGCCTGGCAGGCAGAGGAGAACCTTCTAGGGTGAGCTAAAGGAGGGATGTTTGGAGTAAAGCAACTTTCCTTCATTGTGGGACAAGCTAGCATGGGGTGGCGTGCAGGGGGGAGCAGAGCCTGCTTGGGGGACTCTGGACAAACCGAAAGACTAGGGCTCTGTGATCTAGTACATAGGCCCAAATCCGAGGCTCAGGTCTTGGGGAGAGGTGCGTGGAGAGGAAAAGCCGACTGAGGCTCAGAAGGGTGGCTGAGCCTATCTTGCTGGGTGATCTGAGATGCTTCACTCAACCTCTCTGGGCATCACCAAGCATCCTGACCCTGAAAAAGCGGTTGGCCACTGGTAGGAGAGAGGACAAGAGATGGTTGCCACTGAAAGGTGGGGGGGGGCATTCTGGGGGTGCATGGGGGGCATTCTGGGGGTGCATGGTCACGCCCTTTCCCTAATCAAGATTGTAGGCAGATGAAGTGAGGGAAGACGGGTGGGAGGTCCGGGGCTGACCAGAGGGCTGGACCGCAACTCTAGAGGCTGCTTCAGCTAGGCTGGAGGGCCCGTAAATTGGTCTCACGGGCACCTCCGTGGCTGGGCTCTAGGGGTTCCCTCTTCCACAGGGAGATCCCAGGAAGGTGCTTACTCCCAGTGGCAGACAGTACCAGCTCCTGGAATCTTTCCACTAGACCGTTAGGTCCATCTCCCTGTGTCCAAGCAGGAACAAGGACATGAATGTGTCTCGGAGTACTCTTTCTGGTTCTTAAAGACATCTGGTCAGAAGGTGTCATGCCCTCCTCCACCAGATGTGATGCCACCTTTCACGGGGCTTCTCTCTCTGGCCTTAGTGGACGTGGATGGAGGCATGCTGGCTCACTGCACACCGTGTACTGACAGCTCTTCTCAAGACCCTCCCTCTTCTAGGACCTTTTCTAAGAAATGCTGTGAGCTGCTTTTAACCTTGATTCACTCTTCCTGGGAGGATGGGGCTGTTCACAGGGGTTCAGTGAACTTGGGAGCAAATTTCTTTGACCTTAGTCTTTTCTCTGAAAGTGTTCAAGTATGGCCTTGGGGCTAAGCACATGTTGATACTGGGAAACGATGCTGATTCCCATATGTTCTTGTATGTTCCTTAAGGAACTCAAAGCACTTCTGCAAACCCTCTTTCCTTCCCTAGGGTCGCAGAGGTAGGGTTCCTGAGGGCATGCCCTCCCTAGTTCACAGGCTTTTTGGCTGCTTCTGGTCAGGCTTAAAGTTTTCATGTGCCTCCCGGTTTTGGTGCCACGTGACCCCGTGGGACCTGTTACACAGAGAGCAGGACAGTGGAGTAGCAAAGATACTCATCAGGGTTTTGTGGTCCCCTGCAGGCTGCAGAGACCACAGAAATGTAGCAAAACCCCAGGCAGAGCTACGGAGATTAAAAGGCTGGAAAGTAAGACCAGCATTGGAATGCCAGAGCCTGCGAGCCCTACTCAGCAGCTTCCTGGCCAATTCATAAATAGGCTTTCAGTTTGGGCAGGGTTTACGTTTTAGATAAGACAAGCAGGCACATGTAGACAGGCGGCTCCTGTGATCTTTCATCGAGAGAAAATGGACCAAGGTTGCAGAGAGGATTTAGGTGGATGAAAGGGAGGACTTCCTGGTGAAGTTGCCCTGCCCTTGAACAGCAAGGGAAGTTCCACAAGCAGGCCAATACCTCTCATGGCCAGTAGATGGCGGAGCAGACTGATGGCCACGCAACACGTCCCCAGCGCTGGTTTCTGGGGACTGCAAGCAATTTTCAGATCTGGGACTTAGGCGCTGCCCTCCCCGACTTCTCTGACAGCTACCCCAGTCCTCTCCTTCTGTGTATCTGTAGCACGCATTTCAGGAGTCAGGGGGATGGACGGGTGAGGACTAGAAAAAACCCACATACAAGGTATGTGGCTCTCATACCACAAAGGTATGAGAGCTGGAGGCTCAAGCGGGGGACAAGGCAGACCTGTGCCTAGGCCCATGCTCCTTCTCTAATCTGTAGCTGAAAAGTAATCTGGGGTAGAAGAGAGACCTGTCTGGGGTCCCCCCCTTCCCATCTCTAGATGTCATTTTGAAAGGATTCTGCAGCAGATGGAAAATGTGGAATGCTCAGCCTTGTTCCCTCCTCCATGGGTAGCAGAGGCATGGCCTGTGAATTTTGTGATCTCATCCGAAGACCACGGAAGCGAGGGCTACCACATTGTCCTGATGGTTGCCTTTCAGGTGGGTTCTGAGTCTGGTCTGCCTTCCAGCCAGCTCTCTGATGGCCCCTGCCCCTGCCATGTTGGGGCGGCCAGCTCACCCTCTCCTTCATTCATAAGGCACTCCCAGGTCATGGTGCTGTGCCAGCCTCCACGGAGGCACACACAGGTACACAGCCCTTCCTCTGGCAACGCAAACACCTGCTTGAGGACTAAGCCATCTCCTTGTCCCAGCAAACACAGAGGGTGTCTGGTTGTAGGCCCTGCTCCTATGGACCCGGAGACCTCCTAGGGTGGGCAGCACCACTCACACCAGAGCATACCATGCCTGTTTCCCACTCAAGCTCTCTCGCAGGGGCCAGCAGACGCAGGCACATGCTCTTAAGAAGCCTTCTGATAGCATCCTGCTCTCCAGTCCGGCGATGCACTGGAACGATGTTGGGGACCTTGCTGCCCCCTGCTGTCTAACCCTCCATCCTGGGACTCTTAGTCATTCCCTAGCACCATGAACGCCTGGTCCAGGGCTCGTGGTAGTTTCCCACTCTATCTTAACCTCATCATTGAACTCCAGAGAACTCGGGGTGGCCCAGATACTGCGATGTTGCTTACGGAAATTGAAGAAACCAAGGCGTACTCAGAATTCACAGCTCAGGAGGAATGTAGGGCTTTGCCAGGCCACCTGGACTTGGGGAGAGGAAAGTCTCTTTTTCTAGCCAGGAGACAAGATGCATTTGCCCAGAATCTCTCTACAAGGAATGAAAAGGGGAGCTGGGTTTCCTCCGGCTTTCATTCTGACTCCTTCGGTGGAATCTAAACACTTCTTAAGGGTGGAGCGTTGTCATCTATCTTTTTCTCTCCATTGTATGGTGTTCAGTACATAATCTTTAAATGGGGAGATGCACAGATTTCCTGGAGCGGTAAAGAGAAGTGGGTCTAGAAGCGCGCCTGTAACATAAACTCGGGCGCGCCACAGTTCCGTGGATGCCTTGCGAGGTCACCTCGCTCATGCTCTGGCCTGTAAGCTTGTAGCTGCTGCAGAGGGAGCCAAGAAGCGGAGGAACATGTCTCGGGGGATGGGAACAAGCGGGGGCTCCCCTGGGTTTCCAGGGCTTCTTTGATCTAAGGTTGTGCTATCCGTGACAGTGCTCACTAGCCACATGTGGCCACTTAAATGAATAAATATTAAATCAAATTACAAATTTAGCTCCCCAGTTGCTCTATCCACTTTTCAAGGACCCATGACCACAGTGGAGAGTGGCTGCTGCGCTGGCAGAGCAGATAGAGGGCATTTTCCTCCCTGCAGAGAGTCCCATCAGACAGCTGGCCAGAGGGCACTGATCCACGCCAGGCTGTGGCTAGATGCTTTGCACCCCCTCCCCACTTTGCCCCGTTTCCCCGCCAACCTCCATCCTCCAGCTTTCTGCTAGGACATGAAGCTTACGGGGAATGATGGATCAGCCGCTCACTGTTTAAAAAACTTGTGAGGTGTGTTTCAGTCACCTGAAGTCTGACCGTTTCCCAGCTGTGTATGCCAAATGAATCAATGACACCGTGTGTGCCTTTGCATAAAGAGTGCAGGCATAGGGAGGGGCTGCTGAGCCTTCCAGGGGAACTACAGTGTACCTCCTCCTAGCCGTTCCATCCCTGGCCAGTGTCTGCCTTGCCCCCATCTCTCTTGGAAGACACTGTTTTCTTTTCCTCTGCGGTCAGTAACAGACGTGTATGTTCTGGGCTCTTTTTAACATGAATTACGGGCTGAGAAGGAAAGGAGCGCTGTCTTTTCAAGAGGAAAACAAACCCAAACAACCGTGATCCTAAGGAACAGTTGCAAAAAGACACTGGAGGAGCAATTTCACTTGGGGTGAATGGCAGAGACGGGGAGCAGGTTCAGAGCCTCAGTGACTAGACAAGGAGGACCACGGGCTTACCCTGCTGAGATCCTTTCCAGCCCTCACTCCGTTTCAGTCCAGGAAAACTAAGGGACTGCTCTAGACCAATACGAAGTTGGCCAATGTGGGTATGTAACATCTCTATCCTAAACAGAGAAATAGAGACACCAGATAGCCTGGTGGGTGAACAGTCAGAAGAGTCGGACTGCCAGAAAGTGTGACCGCCAGCCCCAGGGGAGAGCAACCAGTCCTCACTGGGAGAACTCCCTCCGAAACATCCCGTCTAAAGGCATTCCTTCATGGTGTATCAAGGCAGGTTTCCTTCCAAAAGATGCAGAGAGAAGAGGTGACCAGCTGCCCTCGATGGCATAGATAGCTGCTGTCAAGTTGGTGACACTCCCCCAGGATCAAAGGCTGGGGTCTCACTCATACATCTCTCACTGTCTTGGGAACAGAGGTGCAGAAAGGATCCCCCTCAACTTTCTCCCCTATGGCCAAAGGAGGGTGGAGGGTGGGGACTCCAGTACATGATTTCTTGATCTCTGGGAGACAGGTGGTGATACATTTACACACATGAGAAATACACATTTAAGTACAACGTCCTAGATGATTGTCTCTGGCTGGGTTTCTCTAGAACTGGGGAAGGTAGAGCACGTTCAGCGGAAACGTTCCTATCTAATCAGAAGGGAATGGAGGGGCTAGGTGTAAAGCAGCCATTCAGAGGAGAGGGAGAGGAAGCACTTGGCCATTTCTCTGACCTGGCTTCACTTCCACTCATGACTCACCGCAGTCCATTCAGAACATTACAATTAGGCAGCCACCTCCCCCGAGAATGGTCCTGGATGACCAGAAGGGGGTGGCAGGGAGCAGGCAGCCAGAACCTTCCCCAGTCCCCCTAAGAAAAGAGAGCTGCTGGGTGTCAAACAAGAGTCCTGTGGTATCTGGCAATCCAGATTCAGACTCTTCGTTTTGGACTCTTTGGGGCAGGAGAGGAGAACGGAGACGTTACTTCCGTTCTCAGGTTGGGGGCAGGGGCACTTGCTGGTGGCATCTATACTTTCCAGTTGGGTAGGCTATTAGCCACATGTGGCCGTTCAAGCTTGAAATGTGGCTAGTGGGGTTGAATTTAAAGATTTATTTCATTTAGGGGAGCCTGGGTGGGTCAGTCTGCTGAGCGTCCAACTCTTGATTTTGGCTCAGGTCATGATGTCAGGGTCCTGGGATGGAGCCCCGAGTCAGGCTCCCACGTGATGTGGATCCTGCTTAAGATTCTCTCTCTCCTTCTCCCTCTGCCCCCAACTCAAAGAAAAATTATTTCATTGAAATTAATTTAAATTTAAAAACTAATACTCAGGGTGGTTATTGGAAACTTTCTGAGTGTGTCTGGAAGGACTCAGGTGTATGAATCCAGTTCCTCAACTGTAAATTGTACGAAACTTAAATATACAGAAACTTAAATATACAGTATTTTTAATGCAAAGTTCATGTCCAAATTCAGACATGCTGTAAATGCAAATGACACCTCAGATTTCAAAGACTGCATATGGAAGAAAGAATGTAAAATATCTCATTGTAACTGCTTGTGTGTATGTAGATATGATAATATCTTGGAAACATGGAATTAAAATAGTATGGTTAAAATGAATTTCACCCGTTTCTTTTTGCCTTTTTAAAAAAAATGTGTGACTAGAAAATTTGAAATTACATGTGTGGTTTGTATTGGATTTCAACTGGCCAGTGCTGCTCTTAAGGGTCTGGGACGAGGGTCCTCTTCAGTGGGGTGACAGAACGTGGAGGCCAGTCAGCTCAGCTGTGATGGTACAACCCGAATAGTTCAGGATAACTAGGGCCCAACTCATCTGTGGGGACCAGCAGAGGTTGAAGGTCGCCAGGTTCTGAGTACAAATTTGGTCTGGTTCTTGCCTCAGGTTTCGGCAAGGGAAGGCCCATGTCTGAAGGTTGAGGTGGAGGGATGGCAAATGAGGGAACTAATCTCTTTATATTTAACTCCACTGGGGTGCACCTGGCAGGTCTAACCCATTGGGAAGAGGACCTTAACCTATATGCCTTCTCCTTCAGATTCTTACGAATTCTCTCTGCCATTCCTCAGATCCATCTGAAGCCCCCAGCTGTAATCAGGAGGCCTGTCTCCCTTCTCCTTTGGAAGGATGGCCGACATCCCTGCCTGTGTTCACAAACCCTGTGATTTTCTTGCTCTCTTCCTTAGCGACTCTTGGGGGCAGTGGTTTTCTCTTCCCCCTCCGACCCCCTGGAGTTCGGGTCTCCTCATCCTGCTTGCCTGCCTCCGTGAAAGGCCTGTGCTGGTGGGGGCTGGTTGCCATGGGAAGCTGGCTGCTTCTGGGCCATGTTCTCCTTCTGCACGGTGGGCCAGTGAGGGCCTGCCTGCCTTCCCACATCAGGAGAGAGCTCCCTGCGGTTCAGCAAAGGCAGCTGAGTCCATGGACCCAAAGTCTGGGCTCAGCACTGTCCCTTTCCAGCCTCCTTGTCCCCATCCCTCACTAAACAACTGGCCTAGGCCAGTCTTGCTTCCAAGACTATGGAGGAGAAGGGAGGCAACAGAGTGTGTTGAAAATAGAAAGGGTGTTGTGTTCACTTTGAGGCAACGTCACTTCTTCCCTTAAAAGACAACACTCTCCCCCAGTTCGTCTTCACAAGTATTGTGCCATATTTGCTGAAGGCCTTGCGGCACATTAGGCAGGGCCCCAGCAAGAGCCCAACTGACAAGTGACTCTGTACCCTCCACCTCAGTGTTCTCATCTGTAAAACCATCACTTTGAGTGCTACGATCTCGGGGTTCTCTCCAGCATTAACACTCTTGGGTCAATACCTAGACCATTCCTGGGGAGACACTAGGACTGAGCTGAGCCAAGTGGCCAGGTAAAAAAAGACACTTTGTCTCTCACTGAGGTTTTCAGTAGCTCCTCTGGATTTAGATATATGTATATATAAAAGGCATCATAATAGAAATCATGGAAAGAAATGGAACCGGAAACACAAGTGGGAGATCTTCTGGATATGAGGCAGTGGGGGGGTAGAAGCTTAGAACCAGCTTCTTTGTTTATTTCCTTATTTATTTTTGCAAATATGCAATAAATCTCATTGTTTTGGAAAACACATCCAGATTGCCATTTAAGGATGCTCTCTGGGGACTGAAACTTTTGGATCAGCATAGTAAAAATGCAAAACAAAACCCCTCCAAATTGCCTCATCATCTTTCACCACATCCAACTTCCCTCCACCCTCCATCTTCACTTCTGCTCCCTGTTGGTCCCTCACTGGTACCTGGTCTGTTTATGGAGTTCTTCCAGTTTCTGGGTGCAGTGGGCTTGGAATGTGCACATCCCTTCTCTGAAGTTTCTATGTTCTATGCATTAAATAATCCAAAGTTTCAAAGGCATTGCTCAGATACAAAGTAAAAACTACAGATAAAAATCACCTTCCTTTCCTGCTAGCCATCTCCCCTTCCCCTGCCCCCCGCCACCCCTTATTAAGGGGCCCAGAGCTTCTGTTGGGATTCCCGCTCCCATGCCCTTTGCTGTAACCCTCATAGTGACCTCTGCCTCCTAGGTCAGCCTGGTCCTCCCTCTGCAGCTGCAAACCCACCTGTCTGCTCAAATCCAACCCAAGCCCCAGCACTGACTGGCAGCTGCTCCAACTTAAAATCCAAGTCCCCAAGGAATGCCGTGGAGCTAGGGGAAGGAGGGGGGGTAGTGAGAGGAAGGGAGAAGAAAAGAGAAATATGGTAAGAAAATGAGCTTTCACTGTGGCCAACTGTCCGTGCCCTTCCAGTCTGAGCTGACACAGCAGAAAGAGGGGGCGGGAGGCAAGAAAAGTCAAGTTAAAAGCACCATCTCTCATCTTCCCGGCTCCCACTTTGGTTGGCTCAGGACACAGCCAGCCTCTCAAAGGCTTATTTCAAAGGGAGGGTGTGCGGGTGGGAAAGGAATTTGGCTCCTTTGGTTTTCCATGATCTTGTTCAACGGAGACACAAATCTGGCCAATAAACCTAACTCCAGGGCTTGACTTCTACACGGCATTTGGGCCAGGCTTGGAGAGGATGCCAGGGTGATGGACGCCAAACATCTCAGAGAAGCAAAGACGGAATTTATTTTTACTTCGGTAATATTTTTTCGTTCCCAGATCATACTATTTGTCCTCTCTTTCTTATTTCTCAACGACAGAACTGAAACTCAGAACCCATTTCTCCCTGTTACCCAAGCTTAATGTCTCATGCGCTCAGGAGAGATCTCCCAGAACGGGGCAAGTATGTATTTCGCTCTCCTGCCCAGAAAGCCACAAGGGTCCTTCTCCAAACAATGCCCAAGCAAAGCCCTGTGCTTCCTTGGCTGGATCCAGCTCACCCATATTTATTGAGCTTGGATCAATAAATAACTCCCGCCTCCCGCCTCCCTCCAGCTTCACACACACTGCTCTCTGTTTCTATATCTATCTCTGCCCCAGAACTGGCCAAAATAAAATGCAGGGCCCAGTGCGCTCTCAGCACCCAATTCCCCGGCAGAGCAGACTTGCTCTCGCGTTGCTTAGCAACGCGCCCAGCAAAACACCAGTCTGGGCCCGCCCGCCCTCAGCTCTTCCTCCCAGCAGCTTTGGCTGCCTGCCAACTCGCTCTCCTCAGCTCCCCGTTTCGGATTCTGGAAACGCACTGTTTCTTTTGGTCAAAAAAAGATATGTATCTATATCCATATCTTTCTTCCTTGATGCATATATCTTTTGACTTAGGTGTGCGCCTATATATGCATATCCTCTCTATCTGTATGGCAACCGTAGGAGAGAGAGGCAAAGCCAACTTCTCACTGATGACTTTGGTAAGGAGACATGGTAGTAGGGTGTTGAGGAGCAGATTTTTTGGTCAAGGGAGCTGACACTCTCCTCCCTCTCTCTGTTCATTTCCTTCTCTTTATGAACCCTCTCTGCACCGTCTCCAACTTTTGGGGCACCCACTCAACAGTTTTCGAGTTGAAAGGCTCGAGCCAGGAGCGCCCACTACCATACTATCTTCCGGGAGGAAGGGGTCAGCTCCTGTTGCCATCCTGCAACAATGGTTGGTCAGGCACCTGCCAAAGGCGGCGTGGAGTCCCAAGAAAGTCCGGGGTGGGGATGGGAGGCACCTTGAAGGTGGGGGTTGAAGAATGGTTGGCAGAGAAGTCTAAAGGGCATCTTGCTTGGGACAAAAAACCCGTGTGTGTGTGTGTGTGTGTGTGTTAGGTTGAACTGGAAAGTTGGATGATGCGCCAATTTGCTCTTCCAAGCAATTGCGCGCGCGTGCGCGCGCCTTGCGCGCACACCCTCACACCAACCACATCACAGCAACCACACGGTTGGGCAAATAAAAGCGGGGCCAGAATGCGGCTGAGTGATACCTTGCATACTTTCGATGTGACCGGATTATTACCCAGAGCGCTCGCTTCCAAGTCAGGAAATCGATTCATGCCTTTTCTCCACCCGTCCCCCTAACCCAGTCCCTCCCATCCCCCCGCCTCCCCACCCCGCTCCGCCACCGCGCGGTGCTTAGCTCTTCCAAATCCACATCCCCGAAGATGAGGGCGGCCAGGACCGCCTTCGAAAAGTGGCTCTTAATAAAAATAACTCCACAAACCGGCCTCTAGGGCCTCCGGGGCCTGCGCGTTGCACTCTGCTCCGTTTTGGCAGGCTGCAGTCTGGAGGACCACTGCCTCTCGAAAAGTGGGGGGCGGCTGAGGGCGACAGGCAAACCCTGCAAGCTTTGCGGGGAATCCAGGCTGAACTCAGGAAAGTTCTCCTGACGCTTCGCAAGCGCTGACGCACTCTTACCGCGCGATAGTGTGCAGTTTGTAGTTGCGAAAACTCATATTGGGGTGCCCTAATGGACGGGATGGGAGGGAAAAAAGGGCTTCGCTCCAGTGGGAAACTACAGAGAACAAACACTATTTAGCTAAGTCTTAAGCCCTTTTGGGGAGGATTAATAACCAGATTGACGTTTCAGGCCCAGATTTTCGTGTAGAACTCATTAGACTTAAAAAAAATAAAAAAGTAAGATCAGGTAAATCCAAAAGGAGCCACATTCTAAGGAAGGGGGGCGGGCAGAACTGTTCTGATCGGAACAAGCAGCTCTGTTAACTTTAAACCTTCGACTCCAGACGCAGAGAATTTGGGGGCGGGGCCACTCGGGGGCGGGGCTACTTGGAGGCGGAGGGGAGGCTCCCGGAGCGCGGCTTTTCGGTCTCCGCCCAGTTGATTTTGCATTCTGTGTTTCCAGGGCCCCTCTAGCATTTACACCACACCCACTTGTGATCCAGTTTGAAAGACTGAGGTGGTGGGGGGTGGGGGGTGAGATTAGCACTGGCGGGGAAGTTGCGATGTCTGAGTTCTATATCCCTTCTTGCCCCTATATCCACCTTTCTTCCTAGGTAAAATCTGAACTGGGGCGGGGGAAAAAGGAATTAGATTCAGGGACCAACACTCAACAGGGGAACAGAAATCCTTCTTTCCTATTCCTCTCAGGACCCCTCCCCCCACCTCCCCACCGCCGCCGAGCGAGCTAAAGTAATTTTATCCTTCCCGGAAGGAAAAAAGGTATTTGGCATTTTAAGATGTTTTAACGCTATGCCACAAACAATCACACCGAGTCAAGAGCGATGGGTGTGCACGTGGGAGGGGCATAAAAGCCCCCCCCCCCCGAAAGGCGTTAGCTTTCAAGCGTTTCTGCGGGTGTGTGCGCGCGCGAGTGGGTGTAGGGATAAAGGGGAAGAAACGCCAGGACGGACTGGTAGGGGGCAGGGGCAGGGGCTGGAAGGGACAAAGGTGGAATCACCGCAGAAGACCGGTAACGCTTCTCTCTCCAGGTTCCCAATTGAAGCAATATTTTAACAAAGAGATTTTTTTTTTCAAGTTTAGGAAAAAAAAAAAAAAAACCCGTATTGGGTAGGTGGGTACGTGCGTGGAGGAGGGAGCTGATAAAGGAACACGCACCTTCTGAGACTAGAAATTGAGTACCTAGGGGCTTGGACCTGGAGACCGAATGCCCTCAGAGCCAGTATTCAGAAGGAGGGGGAGGAGGTGGGTGGGGAAGGGTGGGGGTAGGGGCGAGGAGAAGGAGCGAAAGCTGCGAGAGACACGGGTAAGAAAGCAGCCCGGGGTAGCTGGATCCGTCAGGCTCTAATTCCGAGGTGCAAGGACCCTCCCCGCCCTCCTCCCGGGCTACACTCCGGCTCCAAGCCACTTGCTGGCCCAAGCGCGCAGGGCAAGCCTCCCCTGTGTCCCCCGGCCGTGCGCCGCGTAACTGACTGGCACACTGAGCGCGCTCACCGATCTTGGCTTGCTCGCGGTAGCTCTTTTCGTTGAGGCAAACCCCACGGCCGTGCAGCAGGGCGTGCAGCGGCTTCTCCTCGTCCTGCCGGGGGAGGCAGCGCAGCCCCTGGGCGCAGCGCTCAGTGTAGACGCCGCACGACTGCCCCTCCGCCAGGGCGCAAGTCATGCAGCAACCGCAGCCCGGCTCTTTGACCAGCTCGCAGCCCAGGGGGCTGGGGGGGCACATGGAGAGGGCTTTCTCGTCACAGGGCTCGCAGTGCACGAAGGAGCCCAGGCCCTGGGCCGGCCCCGCACAGGAGGCCAGCAGCAGGAGGACCGCGGTGAGCACCATCTTCTCCGAGTCTTCCTCTTTACCTTGGGGCGGGACACGAGAGCGAGCGTGTAGGGAGAGAGGGGCCAAGAGGGCGCCCGGAGAAATTAAAAAAATTTTTTTTTCTGGCAGGTAGAGCAGGTGCCCTCCCCCAGACAATTGCAAAACGTAGGGAGAGATGGAGGGTTGAGGTGCCTGCCGGCAAGTCCCAACTGCAAGGATTAAAGGACTTGCAACAGGTTGGGGGGAAAAGAGCCGCGCCAGGTGCACGCGGAGGGAGTGAAAGCCGGAGAAACAACCCCCCCAGCCAGACCCGCTCAGAATTACAGGGAGGAAAAAGCCAAAAATTGTTCACCCCAAAGCAACCACCGGAATAATGAGCTCGGAGGCTGTGGAGAAGGGGGTGGGGGGGAGAAAAATGGGGCTGTCTGCAAAAATTTTGTTTAAAGTCTAAAGTGCACCCTGCTCCTTTCTAACCTGCAGCTGCCTGCAGCGCGCGGCTGCCGGGGAACAGGTAAGAGGCGGCTGCGGTGGCCGCGAGAGTGGGGGAAAATGTCGAAATCAAGAAATTAAAAAAAAAAAAAAAAGGCCCAAATCCCAAAGCCCAACACCTCTTTGCTCCCACTCTGTCACCACCTCTTCGAAATTTGCAGGTTCTCCGTGAAGCTCGAAGGGTGCAAACGGAAGAGGGGTAATTAAAAGGAGCAAGAAAAGAGAAAAAAATCCCACACCGATTTGCCCCTTTCCTAGCTCTTTTCCCCGGCAGAAGTTTCCAAAGAGACTACGGGCTCCGGTGGAGCAGGCGCTTTTAAATAGACGGCCCCTGGCCTCCAGCCAGTTTGTAGCTGCTATTTGAGCTCCCCAACACCCAACCCAGGCGAGGATGCCAAGGAGCTTTGCAGTACTAACTCACACGGGGTGGGGGTGGGGAGAGGCCTTCTAGACACACGGGGGCTCCCCTGAGCTCCCAGAACAGTGCCCCCCTCCCTCCACCCCCGCCCCCCCTCCCGGAATGTAAGAAAGGGGGTTGGGGGACTGGGCTGGGCTGCCTATGAGGGAGGGGGGGGGAGTGCGAGTATAAGGGAGAATTGGAGGAGCTGGTGGACACAATGAAGACTAACTCGGTCTCCCCCTCCCTCCCACCCCTTAACTAGCCAAGGCCCAGGCTGCAGGGAGAAGCATTTTCTTATTAGCCAAGTGGATATATACAGTGCCCAAGAAATTCTTCCCAAGCATTGGGAAATGGCTGTCTGCTGGTGTCTAAGTTACTGTGTGAGGGGTGTGTGTGTGTGTGTGTGTGTGTGTGTGTGTGTGTATTTGAAGGGGAGTGTTAGTGTAGGATGGCCAGCTGAGGGTAGTGAGCTGAATTAAAAAGAAAGGGGGAAAAAAAAAGAAAAGCGAAATTGGATTTTCCCCCCTAAAAGCCCAGGAAAGGGGATTTAATTAAGAGCATTTCTCCTGCCCCTGGAGTGCAAGTGACTATCTTTGGTCATATGATCAAGAGGTGGCCACTTTCCTTCAGCTCCATTGTTGGCCCAGGGAGGTTTTGTGTGTGTGTGTGTGTGTGTGTGTGTGTACACGCACACACGTCTGCGCACTTGCTCAAGCTTGTGGGTATCTTTATTGTGTATACTTGTGGGAAGGGATACTCATTCAACAGCATTGTAAAGAGTGGTAAGTTTTCAGAGACTCGTGCTTCCCGGAAGATACTAAGTCTGAAAAATCTTGCCTGGTGACCTAAGGTATCCTGGTGTGGGTTTTTGGGATGGAAGAAAGGCAGCTTGGAGTGATACCTTCCCTTCACATTGGTTTACTGGAGCATTTCTACTGGATAGGGCCACATCTCTGGAGGGAGTGGGTGACAGACCAGAGGCGTGCCTTGTTACAAGGCTAACTGGCATGCACAGGTACATCTCAGGACTGAGATCTGACAGGGCCGTGGGACTTGTTCTGAAGAGATCCTGACCAGGGACATCACTCTTCTATTTGAAACCTCAGGCAACCTCTTCAAACACTGCTTTCCTTAGTGAAACAGAATGAAAGCTAAAGTCTTAAAGGAAGGAAGGTAGTGATTTTCCTTTGTTTCTGAAATCCACATGGCTGGGCTGCAGACTCTACAGCCCGATCAGAGAGAAATGACTTGTCCTTGGGGCCCCATTTGGGAGGACCTGGGGTGGGACTCACTGCTTTTACATTTCCTTCATCCCTTTAGAAGTGCTCTCACTTTCCTTGGGAAAAAGGGGCTGCATTTCATGAAGTTTGCCACTAGACTGCACCCTTATCTGTGATAAGAATTCTGTCTGTAGGACTGCTCTTAAGAAAATATTTCTCTTGCTGGTTTGGTTCAGGAGCATCTCACTGTATGCTGTTAACATTCCCAGATCCTGATCTTCCTGCTTGCTTATCTGTTTGCTGAAAGGCACGTTTTAAAAGAGGGCTCAAGCTTAAAGTTGCACTTTTATTTGTATTGCCAGAGGGGTTTTAGGTGTTGGCTGGGTGAGGGAGGAGGAGTTGTGTGTAGTGATGAAAAAAACCCAAAAAACTAAAAACCAACAGGACCCTGAACAACCTCCCCTCCCCCCAAACTGCAAGACCTGTTTGCATTGCTTCTCCCCTCTGTCTGGGGGCTTGGAAAGGTAGGGGGAGAATTAGTATTCAAAAATTTGGTTGAAATATTTCAGGAACCATGGGGATCATGTTATTTTCCCTTTTGTGTCAAGTTCAGACTGGAAGAGGGGCCCAACAGTGTGCGGTGTGTGTTCTGACCCCTGCTCCTATTTCTGCACCAGCTCAGTGGCAAAGCTGACTCCAAGCACACTGGTAGCATTTAAGATGAATGGGGAAATTGTGGTGCTCCTTCCAGAGAAACATGAGTTGCTAGTTCCAGCCACCCTCTATTCTGAGAGAGACGGCCTCCAGTGACACGTCTTTTTGTCTAGCCGACTTCCAGTGGCTGGAAAATAAAATGTGTGAGGACAGGTAGAAGGAAGAGGGGGATGATTCATGGAGAAGAGGAAAGCGTGGAAAGGAGGAGGAGGTAATGGCTGGGGCTGGTCCTTGGGGTAGCACGCAGAGGGGCGGTGGAGAGCGCGCACTCTGCAACCCTGTAAATGTGAAGTGACCATTTCGTGTGTCTGCTTAGAAATGAGCCTAAGTCATGAGGGGTTGAGAGCTAGTAGGACAGAGTTGCTCTTCTGGGGACCTCGGGCAGACTTCTGAAAACACAAGAGAAAGAATTCTTGGTAGCCTGGGGCTGTCTACTGTGATTTTTTTTTCTCAAAGACGGGACTGATCAGTTGGGTTTGCTTGCACGAGTCCATACGTAACACAAGAGAGTGGAAGAGAGGTTCTGGTACGTGATGTTGGATTATGGGGCCTGCCTATGGGCCTTTCTCCATTTTTTTTCCGTCCTCCCCTCCACTCTTTAGACCTAGATCTGTTCACAATCACCTTTGGGGAAAAAAAAATAATTTGCATCAATGAATTTAGCTAGGAGGGGCTCATTTACTCCTGCCAAATGCAAATGTCAGAGGTCAGGTTCCCTGCCCTCCTTTATTGATGACGTGCTTTCCCTGCCTTGAGCTTCCCAACTCGGCTTCCCACCCTGCCATGTCTGAGTTTTGATGCTTTCAACCACATTTTTCTTGGAGAAGTAAGAAGTTAAATATCATCCACTTGTGTCTCATCCCCTAGAGATCACTCCTCCCCATTCCTTTAAAAAACTAACTGCATATCAAAACCAAGTCTCAAGAAATGAAACCAAGTAAAAGATTTATGCTTTTCTATGGACAACTTTCAAAGGGCGAGTAGCATTTTTATTTTATAAAGCTTGATTATTTTCTGTTAAGTTTTTAAGTGATTTTTCAAGGCAAGGGTGACACCCGATATCACAGTTTGGGAAAACTGGACTTGTAATACGACATAAAGTATCATGGGTTCCTCTAGTTGGAAAGGAAAGATGTCAACTAAGGGTCTTGTCTTCATTCTTTTCCTTTGCAATACTCTCCTCACGGCCTTAGACAGACTTGCCGAAACCATTCCCTGTGCTGAGTAATTACTCTGTGTTAAATATCTTATGAGATTGACATCAGTCCCTTTCCCAGAGACCAGCACACATCAGGCATACTGATGCTGTCACTTCATCTTAGTTTAAAATGAAGGTATGGTCACCTTTAAGAAATAAAGCAACTGGTCACTCAGGCCCCCCCCCCCCCAGGTAAGGAAAATTAGCAAGACTGAGGTTTCTGCAGAATGTTTAAGGCAGCTCTGTTGTAGTGATGGGGCTGAAGGCTAGGTGGCAGAATAGATACATCATTTCAAACACGCCTCCTTTCTCCAAGGGAAAGAAGCAGTCTCTGGTGGAAGTCTTTAGCAACAGGGACAAGGGTTGGGGGGGGGGGGGGCAAAGGCACCGATGGAGGGCCACATCAATACCCTGTGGGTCCTCTGTACATCGCCCTGGCCTTGGCACTTACTTACCTTTGCCATGATAGCACCGATCCAGTGGAGGAAGGCAGCTTCCAAGTCTCACTAGCAGCTATATTCATGATCACTGTACCTTGGAGACAGGTAGGGCCAGGTCAGAGCTTGATTACTTTGGGTACATCAAAGAAGGTCCTGAAGCTTCTCTGATGAATAGTTAGAATATGACCTTCAGCCAAAGTGCATAAAAAGGTCCTCTAAAAATTTTTCAATGTTAATTATTGTATATTTCAACCATTCCGGTAGCAGAAGATAGTGTTAACAGATAGCCTCTACTCACCACACATGTTTAACATGTTACTATGTTGCCATCCTTATTTGAAATTTTGTTAAAAAGATCTATAATGTTACAGAGAACAGCTCCCCCCTTCCCTGCGCATGCGCTCCCCTTCAGCCCCTGGCCCTTCTGTGCAGAGGTAGCCACTCTTTTGAAAGAGCTTTGTATCTTTTTGCACTGCATTTTCCCTAGGTTTTACGTGAAGTTTCTTACAGAACAGAATTAGAACGATTTTGAGGGTGAAACCACAAGCTACTTAGAGTTAATTTTGTAGCGGTGCTTGGTATGGTGGCAATTTAACTACAGTCCACATTGACCCTAGGGCTGACTTTTGATGAAGCTGGAGCTAACTATGACTCACAGTGACTTATATTTCTATGTGAGCAATATGCAAGTTAATAGTTTTAAGAATTGATGTTTAGAGGTCTTCTGGAACTGTTCCAGAAAGATATGGCAGAATAGGGACAGCTCCATAAATACAGTTTCTGGTTGGAGGCCTTCTTGGATCATGGGATCTGACATGTTTGTACAATGGACAGCCCTAGAGCTGTGTTTGAATTTTGGAAAAATGAGATTAACCAGAAAAAGTGATCTGTTGTGGTTTAAAAAAACAGTGTTGGTAGAATCGGATCTGGGAGGGGGATGGGCTACATAGGGAAGACGGAATAGGAGGAGAGGGATAGTATGTTAACTGCCCGAAGCAGATGCAGCTGAGCCATGAAAAGGCCAAATAAAACCACAGTGCATGGTTGGAATCTAGGTTCCATTACAATTCAAGGGAAAGAAACCGTAAGAGCTAGTTTACCACCACTAGTCCATAGGGCAGATTTGTGTGATTTAGAAAAAGATACCCTTCCTCAAGACACTTTACATCTATTTGTCAGCAAGTTGTTATGAAATACAGACTTTGTTAGAATAAGAAACTTTACTCACCCTTCCAGGAAATTGTCATAATGAATGTACAATCTATGGGACTCTTATTATGCAGTACCCAACCTGCGAAACTGTATGTGGTGGCACTGGTTGGAAAAGTTGAGCCTGAGTTCCAAACCATTAGGAAACACTGTTTTTCTACTAGTGTGGAAAGGACTGGTCTAGTGACATGGTTATCAGAGTTGAGCCTGAAGGGGCCTGAGACCCTTCAAAGCAGCTGACGCTGGCTGACTCTGTTCTCAGCTGGGCCAGTCTATACCTTTGTGCCATTCCTTAGAGGAAACCATGCCTTTCAATGCTTGCATGATTTTGCACAAGCTGTCCATTCTGGCAAGAATGCCTTTCCCCTCTGTTCTGATTAGTGAACTAATCATTACTAAAGATCAAGTTGAAATCACATCTACGTAACAGATTTCCCCAACTCCCATGTGTGATTTCCTAAAGAAGCCTATGTAGCAGCCTTTATCCTATGTGGTCCTCTGTGTCCTCATCAGTAAAATGGGGTGGGGAGGGAGACTTATTTCCTACCCTGTATGGTTGTTTTGAACCTTGATCGAGGCAGTGTCTGTGAGCCTCATTAATGCTTACTCAGTATTACTTATGAGACCAAATCTTCCCCTTTAGACCGGATGTTTTGAAGGACCCAGGGTCCTACTCATCTTTATCTTATTTCCACTTGTCCTTCTTTTCCTACTTCTTGGTCAGGAGATTCCAGGACAGTTCCTAGGAGAGAAGGCCCTTAATAATTACTTATTAATTACTCTTGAATGAAAAACATTTGCTGATCCCTAATGATTCCAACATTTTTCTAATCACCTAGTTATCTATGTCTGCATCACTCTGACCGTTGGTAATGTCCATGTTGGTATGTTTCTATTCTGTCCCTTTATATACTAGTCTGGTCAACACTTTGTTTCTAAAATGTGAATCATTTAAATAACAGTATTTTAAAATCTTTTAAAATAACAATAAATTCCAATATACTCTTCTTGTTGGGCTTAAAATATGTTAATTATAGTGTAACCTAAATATGTACATATGAAGGCATAGGCTTCATAAGCTCATCTCACCAGAAAATCCAACAAATACGTAAATGAACTCAATCAAAACTGCAATCCCAACAAAATACAAAGCGATACCATTAATTTAGCGTGTGGATGTTTAGTTGAATGGATGTTTTGCTGAAAAGAAATCACTCATGTCATGATTATGGTTTAACTGTTACAGTGCAAGTTTTTTGGGGTTGGTGTATACGTGTTTGATGATCTTTTGATGATTTAATTCTCTCACTTTTTTTTTAAAATTACAATGGAGTCATGGCTTATGTAGTGGTTAAAGTAAGCTTGAAATACAAAAATCAAGTATAATCAAAATTCCCCTTGAGAACTCCTTTAATCCCTTGTGACACAAAATTGTCCCATGACATCTTTACCTCGATGACATGGCATCGTGCCCCCCTACTTGGCGCCGGTGGGTTGTCTCAGGGTTGGGCTCACATCCACTCTTGAGCCCATGGCAATGAACATGGTGCCACTTGGCTCTCATGCCTTTGAAGATGGAACATGTTTTCTAGAGCTGCAGGCAAGGCTGACTGATGTGGGAAATCTGCATACAGCTGGGTGACAAGCCTTGGACAAAAACACGGATCAAGCAAATATAAAGAACATGAACGGGGCATCGGGGTGGCTCAGTTGGTTAAGCATCCGACTCTCGGTTTCAGCTCAGGGTATGATCTCAGGGTGTCTGGGATCCAACATCTGGAGCTACACTCAGTGGGGAGTCTGTTTGGGCTTCTCTTTCCCTCTCTTTCTGCCTCTCCCCCCCCATGCTCACTCACACACTCTCAAAATAAATATATAAATTTTTTAAAAAAGAACACGGTCTGTACTATGATGGTAGGGAGGGGTGTGTTGGAGGTTGCACGCAGAGATGGCGTGAGACATGCGAGGGAGCTACCGATTTGCAGGTAAACATGAGTGCTGGAGTGGATGTACCACATACAGCAGGAATATCATGACCCACAAGACCCTTTTACTCATGTAGACTTAGAACAGATACAAGCACCGATCTAACCACCAAGCAGGGCAGAGAAGCATCTTCATCATAAGCCAACCAGAGAGATAACATCTATTTGGAGTAAGGATTGAGAGGCTGAGGGGAGAGATGTGGGATTTACCCAGTTAGCAGACACTGGGTGTGGAGGACAGGTTTCCCTGAGCCTCGTGCTTTGTTCTCACTTTTGTTTCAATGATTACTCCATGTTTTCTATTTTTTAATTTTTAAAAATTTTATTTATTTTTAATTTCTTTTCAGTGTTCCAGAATTCATTGTTTATGCACCACACCTAGTGCTCCATGCAATACGAGGGGAGAGGGGTGGAAGTTTGGGTGAGCCTGGTGGTGGGTATTATGAAGGGCACGTATTGCATGGAGTACTGGGTGTGGTGGATAACTCTATTTTTTAAAAAAATACTTTGATTTTAATGCCAGTATAGTTAACATACAGCGTTATTTTAGTTTCAGGTGTACAGTATAGTGATTTAGTGCTTCCATACAATATGCAGTCTGAGTCCCGAGCTTTGAACACCACTGTCCTTTCAGATGAAAGCAGCTCAACCTCGAGCAAGTTACTTGACCTTCCCTTGGCTCAATTTATTCTTCTGTAAAATGGGTTCCATTACCTACCAATGGGTTGGTAAGATGGTTAAATGAGATAATCTCTAAATCACTTAGCATTATTCCGTAGTGTCTGAATTTGCTAGGGCGCTGTGACAAAGTCACACAAGTGACAGAAGTTTATGGTCTCACCATTCAGGTGAACTGAAGGTCAAGGAATTAGCAGGGCCTGGCTCCTTAGGAAGGCACCAGGGAAGGATCTGTTCAGGGTCTCTCTGGTAGCTTCTGGTAGTTCCTTGGCTTGTGGCAGCCTGACTGCAGTCTAAGTCCAAATTTCCCTTTTTAAAAGGACCCCAGTCATATGGGATTAGGGGCCACTCAACTCCAGGATGACCTTGTCTTACCCGATTACACCTGTGATGGATGGCCCTCTTTCCAAACACGTTCATGCGGTGAGGAACTTGTGGTTAGCACTTCAATACATGAATTTGGCGGGGGGCATAATTCAACCCACACTGCATAGAAATGCTCAGGTGGTAGTTATTATTCACAGTACCTTCAAACGCCTTTCCATAGGGCCATTTCTGCCTCCAGGTCTGCGTCTCTGTTCTTTCCAGGCCTTGATTATGTCTAGACAGAAAGTGCCCCGAGAGCAGGTGGTTTGACTGTGGGGCTCAGTACCGTGCTGTCCAGGGTCTAGAGCCGCGGGCCCCTACCAGACCCAGTGAGTGTTTGTAGATAAGTGAATGAGGTCTATTTCTGTCTTCCTTTCTATTTATTTATTTTTATTACTCAGTAGCCAGCCTCTCTCCCTAGTTACCTTTTCCAGATTGCCCAAGTATTAAAGGCAAAAGGCATGAAACTGAACAAATTTTAATTTCCTTTGTTGATAATTATTAAATCCTCCGTAATCACTTGCTCCCTGCAGCCAGTTAGAAATCCAGCCAGATGGCAGAGGGCAGCGGGGGTGCTGATGGGGGTAGGGGGTGGAGGTGCCTGTGTTGGAGACAGCAAGAGTCCTATTCCTGGGGCTTGATTTTGGGCAGGGCTGGGGGGTTTGGAATGCATATGACCCAATATTAAGTGTCTGGGAAGAAGACAATGAGGTCAATATTGGCTCTATTGGTTGAAAGTCAAAGTCAAAATGAGGGACCACAGGTCTGGAAAAGTACAGGGGCTTTATTGGGTGTGACAGGGTCACCAGGGTGGGTCAGAAAAGTTTGGTCGATGCCCCCTTCATCTAGAACAATGACTCTGTGTCCACAAACCACCAGTGCTGGCCCCAAAGATGTGGCCACCTGTATCAGTGGGCTCCTGTTCTGAAAACGTGTCAGGAGTTGTGTGAGTGAAGGACTCAGGAACTGAAGTGTGAAACACAGATGGAAAATGCTCTGTATTCTACAGACTCAGAGATGAACTGTCATAGGCTAAGGAGCTCTGAGGAGGTGTCTGGACTCAATCCCCCACTACTCTGAAAAGAGAAATGAGTGAAAAAACACTAATAATGTACCAGCATCATAGAGGTCCCTGTGTATCTGTCTATCTACCTAGCTGTTTTCTCAGAGCTGTAGAACTAATGTCCCAAATGCACGCAGACCCCAGCCAAAAACAGGAAGGATCCAGACTGGTTGGGGGACTGGGGAGAAACATGGATTCAAGAGGGGCAGTAGCAAAGTCGCAATTCACTTTCAGCCCATGGGTACAATTTGGGGCCAATTAAAGCCGTGTGGGCTCGCTCACCCTGACTTTTTTTTTTTTTTAATTAAAGATTTAACTAGTTATTTAGCTTTACTTAAGAACATTTTTATTGTGGAGAATCTCAAACATACACAAAAGTAGACAGGAATATCACAATTGCCATGAGCCCATCCCTCAGCCCGAGCAACTATTATTCCACAGCCATCCTGCCCCATATATATGGGCTCTACCCACTTCCTCCATTTCTACTGACTGAATCTTAACACACTGAAAATGTAACTCTTTAGCTTCAGATACAATTCTATTGATGAAGCTTCTTTTTTCTTCCACCCTGAAAATTCACCCAGACATTCTCGAAAGATAACTAGGAAGATAGATGATTTTCTTCTATATTATGGAGCAAGAATTTGGTGACCAATAAGGAATATTTGAGGAAAGTGGGTGTGTGGAGGACAAATGACTTTAAGGTTCTAGAGTCTGGACATCTGAGAGCATGGTGTGGGAGGCAGATGATCCGGGCAGAGGAAGCAATGAAGAAAAGTAGAGAGAAGGAGGTAGAGTCCATCCGGGGAAAGCTAGCTCGAACACAGACAATACAGTTGGGCTAGGAAGAGCAGAGCTGGTGGGAACGGTCTGGGGACCATCCATACGAATGTGATAATAAAGTATGAACTCCCAGCGGGAAGGCTCTGGGAGAAAAGGGTGCCACGGTTTGGGCTTAGGAGGAAGTTTTACAGGCAGTCATACTTCATTTTGCAGGAAAGCCTCTGCTGTGATAGTTCGGGGGGAGGAAGTGTGGGTGGAGGACACCTGTTTGATTTGATCTTGCTGAAGGAGGTCAAGAGCTGCTTATTATGTCAAGGTAGGAAGAGGTTGGGATGTGTGGAAAGAAATGAACAGTTAAGACAACTGGGATGGACTGGAGGGGAGACAGGACTGCTGGGAGACAGATGGGGCAATGTCAGGGGTGGGTGGCTGCCTGCCTACCCAGAAACCAAGCCCCTCAACCCACACCAAAAAAAAAAAAATCTATTCCAGCTCTGAGACACACACACACACACACACACACACACACACACACACACACAGACAGGGTGTGTCTCCACCTCCATAGGTTTGAATTTTTAACTTTAGGGAACATCTAGATTCTTTCTTAAAGAAAGCTCACCTGATTAGCTCAGGCTCACCCTGGATAATCTATCTTTGAATTGACTCAGTCAACTGCAAATTAATCACATCTGCGAGTCACATCACCTTTGCCATATAAGGTACCACAATCGCAGAACTGATATCCCATCACCTTGGCCATGTTCTAATGGTGAAAAGCAAATTACATGTCCCACCAACACTTGGGGTGGGGAGGTGGATTTTATATAAGAACATGGGTCATTGGGGGTCATCTTAGAATTCTGCCCAACATGATGCTTGACAGGTCAATGACAGTTTTAAAAACTTTTATTTTTATTTTATTTTTTTAGGTCAATGACCTTTTCATCCTGGTTTTCTACCAGTAAAGTGATAGGTCTCTGAGTCCTTTACCAGTGCTCAATTTCATGCATAGACCCAACTGTCAGGAGAGAAAAGATTTGAGAAAGGAAGAGACATGAAATTGTTTTCCTGCTTCTCAAGTTCTGCAGTATTTCAAAAAAAGTTTAAGGAGGCTACCAGCCGGGCACTGAAGTCAGAAAACATTTAATGAAAGCAATGTAGCACAAGGTGCTGTCCTTCTCTTTGTGTTGTGAGGGACACAAAGATGAGTGTATTTTTGATTGCAGAGAACGTTATAGTTTTCTGTGGGGGATCACATACATATAATTGATACAAAGTGGCCTAAAGGCCACATTTTAGGAGATGAAGGAAGCAGACCACACATTGGTAATGGTTACCATAATCCACACACCTTGATAGAGGTCCTGTGGTTTCTGGTCACATAAGCACCACCTGTCTTTCTGATTGCCCTGGGGAGTATCCCCAACTCTGGAGAAAAACACACAAAGATTCCCTTAATGCCAAGCTGTACTTGGGCATTGGCTGACATCTGGTCAACCCCACAGTCGTAAAGCTGCACAGACCTGCAGTGCAGCAGAGACAGACTGCTCCAGTGAACAGTTGGGTTTTCCAGCTCTAACGTTCAGGGGTTATTCAAAGTGTCAAGGGTGTGAGAGGAGTGGAAGGCATTCAAGAGAACTGGTGAGGAGTGTTTGGGCTGGGAGTGGAATCTGTTCCCATCCTGAGGCTGGCCCAGCCCAGCCTACCTCACTCCCAAGTCTTTGAAGTGTGCTACCTGGATGGTGAGCTAAGCCATGCTTGGCAGGAGGGGAGGGAGGCCGTGTGGTCTGGCAAAGAGCAGAGCAGAGGGGCAGAGGGACGAAGCCTGAATTTGCAGCTGACTCACAGCACCTCTCATGCCAGGCATTTCACCATTCAGTCCAGATGGAAAACGAGAATAAGACCCAAATCAGGATCTCACTGAGAAATCCAGATGCCTTTCAGGAGAATCAACAGGGCAGTCCTCTTCTCCCTCTGGTCTGTTTCCCTGTTTCTGTAAGAATGTCTATGAGTCTGGTTCTGGGTCTTTAGGCGTAGGTGCCTGTGCTTTAGCTTTGATCATTTCTTTCCATTCCCCTTCCTCTTACTTTCTGTGTGGATCATCTTCAGGACTTGATTTTGGCCTCAACCTCTGTCACTGTCTTCAGGTGGGATTGGGCAGAGCCCATCGTGTGGCCCCCCTCTGCTCCCCCAAGGCCTTTTTAGCTTCCTTTCCAGTTCAAGTGAGGTCTGGATTGCTGGCATATCTTTTGAGTGGTGTGTCTCAGCAAGCCTCTACCCCTCATCTTGACAATGGAAATGCTGGGGGAATAGAAAAAGCTCTCGACCTGGTGGGGACCTTGCAGGGCTCCAGTTCTGTCTGTTGCTGGAGCAACGGCAGCTTTTTTGGTGTGTGTGTTTTGTGTGTGTGTTGTTTTTGTTTTTTAATAGGCACTTCTGGTACAGAAACAAAGAACAACAACAAAAAAATCACTCCTTTAAAGTAAGTACTTTTCTATGGCCTTGGATTTCATTTTTCTCTGCTGCCCTTTGCCTCACTCCCAAGATCCTCAGATAGACCACCCTTCTTCCACTTTTTTGTTCATATTTACTCAGGAAAAACATGTCATTTTTTTCTCTTGGTCTTCCTGTCCCTTCCCATTCTTCCTCAGGCAGGGTGATTCCACATACTGTCTGCATTTCATTTGAGTCCATGTACAGAAGGAGAGTGTGGTTCTGTGGCTGACTGTGTCTACAAATGCACTGATCAGGAATCCTACAGGGCTGGGTTGGACCATAGCACCTCCACCCATTCGCTGAGGGACCTGGTGAGTGACCTTTCTGAACTTCAGTTTTCCTTGCTTGTAAAATGGGAATAATTAGACCACTGTGCAGGGTTGATGGGAATACTTAACAGGATAACATACATAAAATTCTTAGCATACTGCCCACTAAATGGATGGCCTTCTGGGAGATTATGTCCTCTTTTAAAGATAGCCTTAGCCTCCTCTGTCAATGTATTCCTTTTTCCCTCTTACCAGGTATCGTGATGATTGTTCTGTCTCTGCTCAGTGCCTTGAACCCTCCCTGTCCCAACTCCCTTCTCCTCTCTAACACTCCTTGTCCTCCATGATATTTGTTATGCTCCACAAATAAGTGAAACCATATGATAATTGACTCTCTCTGCTTGACTTATTTCACTCAGCATCATCTCTTCCAGTCCCGTCCATGTTGCTACAAGAGTTGGGTATTCATCCTTTCTGATGGAGGCATAATACTCCATAGTGTATATGGACCACATCTTCCTTATCCATTCGTCCGCTGAAGGGCATCTTGGTTCTTTCCATGGTTTGGTGACCATGGCCATTGCTGCTATAAACATTGGGGTATAGATGGCCCTTCTTTTCACGACATCTGTATCTTTGGGGTAAATACCCAGGAGTGCAATTGCAGGGTCATAGGGAAGTTCTATTTTTAATTTCTTGAGGAATCTCCACACTGTTCTCCAAAGAGGCTGCACCAACTTGCATTCCCACCAACAGTGGAAGAGGGTTCCCCTTTCTCCACATCCTCTCCAACACATGTTGTTTCCTGTTTTGTTAATTTTGGCCATTCTAACTGGTGTAAGGTGATATCTCAATGTGGTTTTAATTTGAATCTCCCTGAGGGCTAGTGATGATGAACATTTTTTCATGTGTCTGATAGCCATTTGTATGTCTTGATTGGACAAGTGTCTGTTCATATCTTCTGCCCATTGTTTGATATGTTTGCCTGTTTCATGTGTGTTGAGTTTGAGGAGTTCATTATAAATCCTGGATATCAACCTTTTGTCTGTACTGTCATTTGCAAATATCTTCTCCCATTCCGTGGGTTGCCTCTTTGTTTTTTTGACTGTTTCCTTTGCTGTGCAGAAGCTTTTGATTTTGATGAAGTCCCAAAAGTTTATTTTCGCTTTTGTTTCCTTTGCCTTTGGAGACATATCTTGAAAGAAGTTGCTGTGGCTGATATCGAAGAGAATACTGCCTATGTTCTCCTCTAGGATTCTGATGGATTCCTGTCTCTCGTTGAGATCTTTTATCCATTTTGAGTTTATCTTTGTGTACGGTGTAAGAGAATGGCCGAGTTTCATTCTTCTACTTATAGATGTCCAGTTTTCCCAGCACCATTTATTGAAGAGACTGTCTTTTTTCCACTGTATATTTTTTCCTGTTTTGTTGAAGATTAATTGACCATAGAGTTGAGGGTCCATATCTGGGCTCTCTACTCCGTTCCACTGGTCTATGTGTCTGTTTTTATGCCAGTACCATGCTGTCTTGGTGATCACAGCTTTGTAATAAAGCTTGAAATCAGGTAACGTGATGCCCCCAGCTTTATTTTTGTTTTTCAACATTTCCTTAGCGATTAGGGGTCTCTTCTGATTCCATACAAATTTTTGGATTATTTGCTCCAGCTCTTTGAAGAATACCAGTGGAATTTTGATCAGAATGACATTAAAAGTATATATTGCTCTAGGCAGTATAGACATTTTAACAATGTTTATTCTTCCGATCCAAGAGCATGGAATGGTCTTCCATCTTTTTGTGTCTTCTTCAATTTCTTTCATGAGTGTTCCATAATTCCTCAAGTACAGATCCTTTACCTCTTTTGTTAGGTTTATTCCCAGGTATCTTATGGTTATTGGTGCTATAGTAAATGAAATCGATTCTCTAATTTCCCTTTTTGTGTTTTCATTGTTAGTGTATAAGAAAGCCACTGATTTCTGCACATTGACTTTGTATCCTGCCACGTTGCTGAATTGCTGTATGAGTTCTAGTAGTTTGGGGGTGGAGTCTTTTGGGTTTTCCATATAAAGAATCATGTCATCTGCGAGTAGAGAGAGTTTGACTTCTTCATTGCCAATTTGGATACCTTGCACATCTCTAATCTTTGAGTCACTGACCATATTCCTGAGTGAGATCAGGAGAAAGGTAGATGGTTAATGGCCTTTAAATAACCTGCTCCTCCTAGGATCTTCAGCCCAGGCAATTTTCAGGTGATTATATGAACACAGGGAGAATTCACAACAGATCAAAGTTAATGTTTATGGTAGAGAGTCTGTGTGGGGCTAGGTAAGAGGGCTTCTGTGGGGGACCTAGAGGTAGGTGCTTTAGGGTTAAGGATGATGGATGCAATATAAGAGGGCCAGTTAAATTATAGTTTCAGTTACACAATGAATAGATTTTAATATAAATATGTCCTGTGCAATATTTGAGACATCCGTACTTTAAAATTTGTTGTTTCTCTGAAATTCAAATTTAACTGGGTGGCCTATTTTTTTTTTTTTTTTTAACCTGGCCACTCTACCTGGGGTGGGCCAAATTCCTGGCATCCCCAGGTTTGTGTGAAAGGGGTATGCACACATGTTTGCATTTAGGAGGCATGGGTATCAAAGCAAATAGGCAGGATATGTTTGTATCTCAGGAGGAAACAATATCTAAGGCAGAAGTCATCTCAGTGGTTTTAGTTTTTGGCTTTTGAATGAGTCCAAAATTAATAATTTTCTATTTCCAAACTCTTCCAAGAACTCGGAGATCCTTGATATGTTCCAAAGGCCCTTGTGAAACTTGGGCAATTGGTCTCCTACGTTAAATTTCCCCACTAGGTCATTTGGAAGAACGAGCTAGCTAGGATTCTTAGAGTAGTGTGCAGATCCTTCCTTCCTCATTTTATCATTATCTAGAATTGTTCTCATTAAACTCCTCTTTCTTCTCCTCGATAAGCCACTGGGGAGATGAAATATGAAGACAGAAGCTGTAGAAGCTTAGGCGCAGTTGGGGAGAAATAAACGGACTCTTCTCATAGGTTCCAGCATAAGAAAGAAGGGCGTCCAGCAAGGGGTTTGTGGGTGCAGTGAGAACAGACTCTGGGCTAGGACTCAGGGAAAGCTGGCAGGGGATGAGTCAGTCCGTGGCAGGTCTAGGAATGGAAGACTTTATGCAGTTGGCTCTGGGCTGTGCAAAGGGAGTGGCAAGTGAGGGCTTTTAGCTCCAGGCTCAATCCTGGAGGAGGAAGGGGAGGGACAGGCAGCACTACAGGTTGCAACCAACTCCAAAGCATTGCCCAGAGCTTTTTGGTTATCCTGGAATGGAGGGGTAAGCTCAGTCACCAGTCCGGGGTGTCTGGATCATTCTGTTCAAGAAAGATTTGCACTGTTTGATGCTAGCTGTCAGAGAACTTGGCTAGGGTTAAGTAGTGTTAAGTGCAGGACAGGGATGAGGAGGCGGGCTGATCCCAGGTTTCTAGTCCTGGCAAGCTCTCCCAGAATGCCTGGGTAGGACATGCTTTCTGGAATGAGTTGTTCCTGTGACATCCAATGGGAGCATCTGGACTTCTCCTTGGTGACCTTCTCTGGGGATACACTGGTCCATCTCTACTACCTGGGAGCGCACACCCCGTCTCAGCATAGGGCCCCCGAGGCCACGGGATGGCAGTTCAGCCCCACCAGTGTCTCACTTCCCATACCTAGACCAACACATCTGGCTGTAGATCTTGGAAAACTTGGGTTTGGTCAAGCTGGAGACTCAACCTGTTAGTGTAGGTGGAGGACAAGATTCCTACTGGCTTCCCTGAACCTCTGAGTTTCTGACCAAGGCAGGTATCAGTCATTTTTCTGCAGACACTGCCAGGAAGTTCACTCCTCTTTGCCACATCTTTGACTCCCACTTAACTGAGGGCCACAGAAAAACTGATATATCCCTTTGGCCTCAGTTTCTTCATCTGTAAAGTGGTTGATCCTCATTTATCCTCTAGCCTCAAACTAGGGCCTCTCTTCCTGAAGCTTATAATGATGTGGTTTAGATGGAGAGTAAGAATCTCTTTGTCAAGGCTCTTGGGATTGTCCTTCACATATCCATTTTCTTAAATTTGAACTCATGAAGATCTGAGATATAATTCTTGGGAATGTCAAGGGTTTACTGTACAGCAAAATATGCATAATGTGTTCTTTCCAGTTGCTGGGATCATGGATGATCTTAGGTGTTTCTGTCTTTTGCATGAGGATGCATCACTTGTACAGAGAGAAATAGACATTACTTTTGGAGGCTATCTTGAGGAGAGCAGCACAGGCTCTCCTTTGTTACCCCATTTCTGAATGAGGCTGACAGGTGAGCAGATTTTTTTGTAAGGAGGCAGGGATTCGATTCAACGACCTCTGGAAGGGCCTTCCAGCAGATGGGTCACTGCTCAGTGCACACCGCCAAGTCATACCTCTTTTGTGGAGCATGTTGCCAGGAGCCTGAGCCTGGGGAAGAAGAGGAGAGCGAGCGAGAGAGCAGAGAAGGAGGAACAGAAGAGTGGGAGGAAGGAGAATAAGAGCAAACCACACTGTCATGGAAAGCTTGAACCTTCCCTTTCAACCTTTCTCTTGTAATTAGCCAGTGCAGCTGGAGGGGAAGATGTTTTGGTGAGTTGCAACTTGTTGGACTCTAGTTCTCAGGATGTTTAAGGCTGGCTCAGTGTTTGGGGAAAGCTCATTTTTCAACTGGCTCCTCCTCCCTCTCTGTCTTTTTATTTCAACTCCCCACCCAGAGGGCATTTGCGAAGGGCTGGAAAATTTCTAGTGTCTTGGTCAAGAAACCTTCTGCCTCTGGCTGGCCTGGAGGTGCTGGGGAGGACCTGGTTGAAGCAGGATTCCCTCCACCAGTGATTTGGGAGCCAGCTCTGCAGAGGTCCTGGGGGACCAGTGCAGAGGGTCGTGAGGGAGGAGGGAGGGGACTGGGCACCAGTAGGGCAAGTGCAGTCTGGTTGGTTGCTCCCAGGCAGGAATCTTCTTGTGGTCCCAGGGAGCACTGTACCAGTGTCTGCCTCCTCACTGCTTTTCAGGGTCTCTGGCCACGGGGGAGGGTGATGTCTATGACTGTAGGTCCACAGGGTAGTATGCTTGAGTGGCTAGATGGAGAAGAGCAGGGCCTCTAAAGTCAAATGGCTGGATGTGAATCCTGATGCTCTCCTTCCCATTTGAGTGACTTGCAGCCAGTTACTTAGGCTGTGTCTCAGTTTCCTTATCTGTCAAATGGGTATTTGGTAATATTCTGCCTTCAGAAGGTTGTCCAGGATAGCTGCTGGCACACGACAAGCAAAGATAGAAGTTTCTATTACTGTTGCTCCTACAGGAGACTGCATGGATTTTGTCAAGGGACAGGGGACAGACACCAGCCTTCTAGCCCCACCCAGAGCTCGGTTGCCGCAGCAAGGACAGAGGTTCGGTGCCAGTGAGAACTTCCAGCTGTAAACTGCCGGCATGGGCCCCGGAAGTGGAGGCACTGCCTTCGCGTTGGACCAGGGTGACGCTGCTGACGAGGCTGCCTGGAGGCAGCTGCACAGGAAGCGGAGGGCCCTGTGGGTATTCTGGCTGGCACGGCTCCTGGCTGGGTAATTGCTCCTCTCCTACTTCTCTGGTTGGCCGTGTCTGGCATAAGCAAGAGCTCAGTGCCTTCACCATTGCTCCTGAGAGGTGCCAGCCAGGTGAGCAGCCAGGGTCACAGGGGAGCAGAACGATTCTTAGAGGTCATCTGATTTTCATTTGGTGTGAGAGGCCTGGCCAGTGACCAGGCTTACTGAGAGCCTATGCCACGCCCAGCACCCTGAGATGGATGTATGTCCCTTGTCTTCACAACCACCTGCAAGGAGGGGTCATCATTCCTATGTCAGGGATGGACAACCGATACTGAGTGAATTTAAGCTATACATCAAAAGTCAGACTGCTTGGCAGTGCTCTGTGAGGGTTGGAATGAATTGTAGGATTCCAAAGCTTGGGTTCTTAAAGATGATTAAGAGTAGCTGATGTTAGTGGGGCTGCTGGCATATGGGCTATTTTACACCAACCACGGGGCAGTGTGTCTCTTACAGATGGGGATGTTGTGGGTCGGGAGGTCAGAGCAAACTTTTTTGATTGTCTTCTTTAGCACTGACTAGCCCCCTCCAAGTGGCCTGCAAGACAAGTCTGTGTGCTCCCCAGAAACCCTTTGTTTATCATCCAGAGAGCCCAGGGGGTCCTGGGACTCTCTGGCCTGCCCCACAGGCCCCACAGGAACCTGCCTGGGGCCCCCACCAAACCACAAACTCATTAAGAGCCCCGACTACTGCTGGTCTACTGTTTACACTGCCTGATATGTAGTAAAACTTAATAAATCCTTTCTAAATGGAATGGGTCTCTGTAATAATAGCTGACATTTATTGATCACTTACTATATGCCTATTGTATAGGACAAAATACGTGGCTTCACCTATGTGATCTTCATAACCATCTCATGTGACAGATGACACAAGGGAGCCTTGGAGAAGTGAAACTTTCTTGGAGTCCCCAAAGTTTGGGGCTCCAAATCCTGTGCTTGTTTTTTGTTTTTGTTTTTGTTTTTGTTTTTGTTTTTTAATGGGCTGTCCATGGCAAACCCCTCAGTAGGGCTTCCTTCTTCCCCCCTCCCTCTCATCTCCCCAAGGTCTCAGGAGACCATTTTTCCTAGTCCCTTCCCCTATCCCCTTTCTCAGAGGAGAAAGAAGTTTGTAGAATACCCATCTTGGAGCAGGCCCCCAGAGGTCTTCAGGAACTGACCAGCACAATTTTACTTCTTGTCAAGCAAAAGGTATTTTGTCTGTTTACTTATCTTCATTATTAAGTTTTTAGTTTTAATTCCCGTACAGTTAACATACAGTGTCATATTAGTATCAGGTCTATAGTATAGCAATTCAACACTTCCTTACATTACTCTGAGTTCATTGTGATAAGTGTGCTCTTAATTCCCATTCCCTATATACCCCATCTTCTTACCCACCTCCCCTCTGGTAACCAGCAGTTTGTTCTCTATAGTTAAGTCTGTTTCTGGGTTTGCCTCCCTCTTTCTTTTTTCCCTTTGTTCATTTGTTTTGTTTCTTAAATTCCACATATAAGCGAGATCTTATGGTATTTGTCTTTCTCTGACTGAATTAATTTGTATTATACTCTCTAGCTCCATCCATGTTGTTGCAAATGGCCAAGATTTCATTCTTTTTTATGGCTGAATAATATTCCATATCTACCACCTGTTCTTTATCCCTTCATTTATTGATGAGCATTTGGGTGCTTCTATATCTTGGCTATTGTAAATAATGCTACAATGAACATCAGTTGCATGTATCCCTTGGAATTAGTGTTCTTGTATTCTTTGGGTAAATATCCAGTAGTGCAATTACTGGATCATAAGGAAGTTTTATTTTTAACTTTTTGAGGAACCTCCTTACTCTTTTTCACAGTGGCTGCACCAGTTTGCATTCCCACCAGCAGCACACAAGGGTTCCTTTTTTTCCATAACCTTGCCAATGCTTGTTCCTCATGTTTTTTATTGTAATCCTTCCGATGGGTGTGAGATACTATCTCATTGTGGGTTTGATTTGCATTTCCCTGATGATGATTGATGTTGAACATCTTTTCATGCATCTATTGGCCATCTGTATGTCTTCTTTGGAGAAATGTCTATTCATGTTTTCTGCCCATTTTTAAATTGGATTATTTGTTTTTTGGGGTGTTGAGTTGTTGTTCTTTATATATTTTGGATACTAATCCTTTCTCAGATGTATCATTAAGCAAAAGGCATTTTCAGTTGGAAGGTCAGGCCAGTCATCTGTCATCTTTGGAATTGCTCTATTGCTCTTATTTCTCTCTTTTGCCACCATTTTAGGAATGGTTTGTGCTTCTAGAACAGATCTCTACCTACTGGCTTGTGTGTTACACCAGAAAATAAAACTATCATTTACCAAATGTGGACTCTGTGCTTGGAGCTGGATCAATCACCCTATGTGCTCCACCTTGCTGACTCCTCATGACCCTCTATGAGGCTGTGACTCTTAATTTTATTCTCATTTTACAGAGAAGAAACTCAAGCCTGAGTTTTAAGTGACTTGCTTGAAGTCACACAGGGAGTAAGTCAAGGACCTGAAATTTGAACCCAGGTCTATTCAATTCCAAGATAATTCTCTTTGACATTCCACTCTCCCTGTCATCATAGCCAGCCCCTAAGAGGGCTCCAGTGATCCTTGATCACTCCCTATGTAGGCCACCTCCCATGTTATATCAGAATTAGCCAGTGTGACCAACAGAATACCATTAAAGTGAGTGTGTGTGTCTTCTGAGGCTAGTGCATCAAAGGCACTGTAGCCTTTGCCTTGTTTTGTCTTGGACACTTGCTCTGGAGAGCTAGTCACCGTGTCATGATCACTTTTAAGCAGCCCTGTAAAGAGGTTCATGGGTTGAGTAACGGAGGCCTCCTGCCAACAACCAGCACCAACTTGTCAGCCATGTGAGTGTGCCATCTTGGAAGAAGATGGCCCAGTCCCAGTCAGGTCCTCAGATGACTGCAGACTGGGCTGACATCTTGACTACAACTTCATGAGAGACTCAGAGTCTACACCACCCAGCTAGCATACTCTCAGATTTCTAACCACAGGAACTGTGAAATGATAAATATTTCATATTGGTTTTAACCACTACTTCTTGAAGTAATTTGTCACACAGCTCTATACGATGAATACAAGGTCCAAGCTCTAGCAGTCCAGGCAGGTTTTGCTCTGAGTTCTAGCTCAGAAGAGGTGCTGGGTAGGCCTTCCCCCGCTAAAGTCCATGTTCCATTCCAGCAGGTTAGCCACCCAGTCCTGGAGAGGAGAATCCAAGATTTCCAGAATATTCCCCCTTACTGAGCCACTTTCCATAAAGAACAGAAATACCTTTCATCTATTACCCTGCTGTCCTAAGACCATCAATGGCTCCTTAACGCCTATAAATGACTCTCTCAAGCCCTGACTCTTTTTAGTCTGGCATTCACCCTCCCACTCCCCTTCATGGCCATTATGGTCTCATTTCCCATTGCTGCCAGGCTGACACTTCAAGCCTGGTGGGGCCCAGGCTTTCACCACTATTGCAATCTGTCCTCAGTCAGCTTGCAAGTACTTCTTGCCCCTTGTCACCTGCAAATGAATGAACAAATACAGATGGGGAATCTGCTGGGTACCAGGGGCTAATGATGAATGCTTCCACATTCAGTGTCTCAATCTGCACAACAAGTCTTTTTTTTTTTTTTTTTTTTTTTTTTTTAAATAGAGAAAGAAATGACCTGCCCAAAATCCCGAGGAAGGAAGTGACAGAGTAAGGCCCATTCAGCCTTGTGGCTGGAAGTTCGGTGTTTTTCCACTGTACCATCTTGCATCTGACTCATATTTCTATGGAATTTTACAGTTTAAAAAGCCCCTGCTTATTGTACTTTTTAAACTGAGCTTCATAGCAATCCAGTGTGTTAGGTGGAACAAGAATTGGTCACCCCATTTCACAGATGATAAACCTGACATGAGGAAGAGGACTTGTCCTCATGGGACAAGTGTCAGTGTTGTGATTCCAACGTGATATCTGTCTCCAGACCTACTGCTCTTTCTTCTGCCTTCTTTTTGTACCTCTTCCTGAACTTACCACAGAGTTTTGCATAAAACTGATGCCCAGTGCTTACTTGCTAGCTGCTGATTGATTAAAATTTTAATGTCTTAAGTAAGTGATGACAAAGGGGGTCTGGTGTCTATGGAATTACCTATGATAACTGAGACTAACTTTACAAAAGAACTTAACCAGGTATAGCAGAGAGGTATGGGTGACTTCAGAAGGAACTTTATGATGGAAAAAGCCCATAGTCAAGAAAAGTGGACCAAAGGATGCTATGGAATTAACTATGAGGGGGAATCTCTAGAAATAGCTCACCCTTGCCTGGGTCCAAGAAAGTAGAGTTCATTCTTAGGGGTAGGAGGATGGAGAAAATGAGCTATGGAGGGTCCAGGTACCAGCCTCCATACCTCCATGAAATGGGTATCATTGGTATCCAATTTGCTGAAGCAGAGCAAAGAGGAGGAAGAAGCTTGTATTTCTTTGTTGGATACTTGTCCCTAGTACACAGGGCTTCAGTTAATGAATAAGCTGTTCTGCAAAGAGGTCCTTCGAAGACCAAGTCATACGGGATCAGGTTTTATGGGCTATGAGGCCTCCCAGGTCATCCTGTCCATGCACCTGTCCTTAGATATACCACAATACTCTAGAAGATGCTCAATAAATATTTGCTAAATGACTGAAAGGATAGCTGTGACTTTCTCTTGTCTCTGTAGGGCTTTGATTCCATTAGAATGTCTTAGATACCTATTCCAGTTCTACCTGACTTTTTAGGAACAAAACCCAACCAAACTCCAACCCAATCAATTCCAGTAGACTCTTGTCTTGCCCTCTGTGGGCGTCTGTTCATGACTGGCTCCCCGAGCCTTATGATCATCTCAACACCTGAATTCTCTTCTCTTCTCTTCTCTCCTCTCCTCTCCTCTCCTCTCCTCTCCTCTCCTCTCCTCTCCTCTCCTCTCCTCCCCTCCCCTCCCCTCCCCTCTCCTTTCCTCTCCTCCCCTCCCCTCCTCTCCCCTGTTCCTTCCCCTCCCCTCCCCTTCCTTTTCCTTCTCTTCTCTCCTCTTTTCTCTTTTCCCCAGAGAACAGTTTTTCTTCAGGACCTGTGGGTCTAAATTAGGTTAGGGGTGTTTGGTCCTCTGTATCTCACTAGAGTACCTTGCTGTGAACGGCACAGTTTTCACAGAAATGGAGTTTCACATACAACTCAGGAAGCACATAGGTGTCGAAGACACACACCTCAGAAATGTCCCTGATGATTGTGGCCTCTAATATGTTCTGAATAATAAACTTCTTCATGGCCTTGTCTTTGGGCATGTGATGGGCACAGCAAGTGTAGTGAATAGGTTGCCCGTGTCTTATCCCTTTGTGGCTTAACTATTATTCTGTCTTTTTTTGGTCATCTTCAAAAACCTGGGTTTTTGAAACATCTTTTCATTGAAGTTCAGAACCTACTCAGAGTAAGAAATGTGAAGAGACTCAAGTACAAGAGAGCAAGCAACCTGGATGCCTTGTATACTCAGCTTCCCTTTCAGAGTCTAGCTTGCCATGTGTGCTTATGGACAATGAGGGTGCAAGGACCAGTCCTCAGATCACAGCATAGTGTGGCACCAAAGTCTCCAACTAGGATCCAGGAGACATGGGCTGAACTCAGGGTCTGCAACAAGCCAGACTTGAGTGTGACCTCCAATAGCATCTTCCCTGTTCTGGGCCCTGGGTTCCTCCCTGTGAAGGAGAGGGTTGGAGTCCTGCATTCTGTTACCCACTTAACCACTCTTCTTGACCATCATCTATGATGTGCCAGGTACTCCAATGATGCAGCAGTGAACAAAATACAGTCTCTGCAATCACAGAGCGTATGCAGGGAGAGTGGCTGACAAAAACCAAGTAAAGCAGTGAGCAAGCAGATAGCAGATGTGATGCAGGCGAGGTGAGTGTGATGCAGGTGAATAGAGCAGGTAAGTGGGGAGCAAATGATGGAGCCTCCCTTAAATAAGGTAGCATGGCAGCCATCCCCCAAGAGCTGCCATTTGAGCAGAGACTGGACAAAAGGAGGGGCAATGCGTGCATGTACCTGGAGGAGTGGATCTGCAGAAAAGGAACAGCAAGTGCAGAGGTTTTTAGAAAGGAGCTGGTTTGGTGTACTTAAGAAACCACAAGAAGGCCAGGTGGGGACTGAGTGCAGAGAAGTAGCCAGGGGGCCAGACTACCTAAGTACCTGGGACTATAGCCCGAGTGACTGGGAAGCCATCAGGGCACTGAGAGCAAGGGACTAGCATGGGCTGACTTGCATTTTAAAAGGGTACATTGATCCCCGAGTTATAAAGCCATGGGCTTCCCCTAGCCCTAGGCTAGGTAGATCTGGCTTGGCAGGGGCGGGCTGGGATAGTCCTGAAGTGAGGTCCTGCTGGGAGTCAGACTTTGTGAGTTGTGCCAGGGCAGACTGCTGAGACCTGCCTGCTCAGGTCTCATCCTGTCACTGCATCTGAGTCTCAGCCCAGACTTCACTGTTGTATAGGAACGCAGAGCTAGCTGACAAATTAACCCATGCCTCCCAAACCATAGGCCACAGCGGCTGCTAGGTTGAGGTGTGGATACTTAGGGGTGAGATGTTTGATGTCTCAACCACTTCCAAATGATCTGTTCTTTCCTTTCTAGAAAAATCCTCTTCTATTCCAACTTCTTCCGTCTAACTTTCCCCATCCCTATCTTTAGTCCTCTGGTTAGTTCTCTTTTCTTCCTTATCTATCCATCCCCTGAGGATTACACCCATCTCTTAGAGGCCAGAAGCATATCAAGCAAAACCTAGTGAGATGGGATCCCTGGTCCACAGAAAAGTTAGGACACTTGCAATAGATCATAGAACTAGAAAATTGTAGGGCCGGTATCTGAAGTCAGGAAGTGTGCTCTGGAATCCTCTTGAGACAGCTCTATTTTGTTGCCTCCCAGTGGGTTGCAGGGAGTGGTTGTGATGATACCCAGGGGTCTGGAAACACAGAAGGGGCAGCGTAGTCCAGCTATACAGGTGGCCACATGGTTAGGGGTGTCTTCACAGATGAGGGGTGCTGGAAATAGGTTTTCGAGATGTGCGTGGATTTTGCCAGGCAGAGAAGGGATGTGATGGTATGGAGGGGGAGGCTGAAGGAAAGGGGATGGGGAAAACCTGACCTGTGCTTGGGGAGCAACCAGTCAATTATTGAAATTAAATACCAGCAGAGATTACCTCAGTGGAAAAATCAGACAAACTGGTTGTTTGACCTGCTTTTATAGTTATCGTTTTGTTTTGAAGTAACCGTCACTAAATAAACAGAATACATACAGATAATTTCCAGGTAATAAAGGAGATTAAATATTTATATTATGTTCAGGTCAAAGGGTAAATAAAAGAGGGGGAGAGTTAGGGGGAGCAGGCAGGGGTCAGGCAGGGGTCAGGCATATGGAATCCCCTGTTTAGACAGAACGGTGTCTGGTCGGTTGATGACATCTGGTCCCAAGCGAGAAATAAAAAATCATCTGGAAACCTGGCTGAAAGCATCCCAAACCCTCCACTCAGTTGAAAACCACCTCTCTGGTCTTTAATTCCCTTTTCTTAGAAATGGTTCAACATTGAGAGTATTAAGTGAAGAAGGGATTTAAAGAGAAAAAAAATTCAGATTCATAATAATAAGACCTGGTATTTATGCTATACTTTTCTCCCAAGAGCTCAGATTGCTGGAGGGGATTTATGTCCCTCATTCCTCACAGCCTCATCCCTGCCTCACACTGGTTTGCCCCCAGATCGCACCCTTGTGGTGGGGAGAGAGCTGGCATGGCACAGCAGTAGGACCGCTGGATGCTTAGGCTTGACCTCTGGGACTCAGGTCCCAAGGCTCTGCTCTCTTTGCTCTTGTTCCACCGCAGGCCTACGAAAGAGCAGGAAACATCCATCCGCTCATCTGCAGTGAGCACCTCATGCCAACCATACTCAAAAGCAATGTCCCCTTTTCTAGAAGTGTCCAGAAAACACCATGAGCTTCTTTGAGAGTGTATCAGAGCTGCAGTAGAGAGAGGAACTTCTTCTTAATACCTGACTCAAATATCTCCAGCTGTGGAGCCCCATTCTCTTGGATCTTGTCTATAGTTGGCACAAAGAATAGATATCTTGTCCCTGCCACTTCAAGAAGTCCCTGGAACCTTCCCTTCACTGACCAATTTTTAACATTATTTGGTCGGATCTTTCATTTTGCAAACCAGAAAGCTAGACTTCTCCGAAGCTGACAAAGGGGAAGTTCTTGCATCCCATCTACTAGAGGAGGTGGGCCAATGAGTCAACAGTTCTTTGTTGAGTACTCACTGAGTGAAGAGCCCTGCCCTAGGTGCTGGGGCAGACATTACTTAATTATGACATGTCCTGAAGGAGCTTCTGGAAGGTGGTTAATTAAGCATGTGTCCACAAAAAGCTAAGCATCAACTGAAGAGTTAAATATCTATATAAGATAACTTTGAGCAATACTATGGGGGAGAGTTCTGATGAGTGAGTGACCCCAGGGGCTGGAGTGAGTGGGCAGGATAGACTGCACTGGGAAGATGGGACTGGAGTGCAGAATATGTAGGGGAGGTAGGGGAGGAAGCTGAGGTCACCCATTCCTATTCTATAGATGTGGCTCTAAGGGTCTAAGTGAATGCATTGACAGCTGTCATTAGTTATTCTATCAGTTAGGATCTGCTTAGTTGCAAGAAATAGAAAATTCCCCTGAAATCTATTTACACCAAGAAAGGAATGTTTTAGCTTATATGATCAAGAAGTCCAGCTGCGTGATGGACTTCAGGCATGGCTGCATCAGGCTCTCTGTGATTGTATAACAAGCAGTATACACCAGTATCCACTGGCTCTCTGTGATTCTCTCAGGTCAGTCCTCCTCTAAGTGTTGGCTTGGGCTGGTTTTTCTCATGGCTGCAAGATAGCAGCACATCACAACCATAGCTGTGTGCTTCCTTGTTCTTGTCCATCCCCAACCAAGAAACTAAAGTCCTGTGCAGGCCCAGCAACAGAATTTGTGGGGTCCAGTGTGAAGGAAAATGTGAATGTCTTGTTCAACAATGATTAAGAAGTGATGGATATGTGAAGTAGTATACACTGTGGTAATCATTATACAATGTATACCCATGTCAAACCACCACATTGTACACATTAAATCTATACAATTTTTATTTGTCAACCACTCCTCAATGAAGCTGGGGGGAAAAGAAGATGATTCGATGTGAACTACTTGTATACAGACTTCAGATTGAGAGTCACTGTAGAACCTATCAATAGTGTTAAAAATACATGTATAAAAGATGTTTCTGACAGTAAGAAAAAAAGCGGTCCAGGTTTAAGCTCTCCACTTGCTCCTTACCAGCTACACTATTTTGAACACGTAGCTTTACTTCTTCAATACTATTTTCTTAGCTTTGAAAAAAAATAATACCAACTCCACCTGTTTCGTAGGGCTGACATGACCCCAAACAGGACTGCTGTTATTTATTATAAAACTGGGGAAAAGCGTCTGTGGGTTTTAATATCACGACTGCTTGTTATACAAGGTCTCCTCAAGACTGTAAGAAGGAAACAGTGATGTGGGAGGTTTAGGGACACCCAAACTGAGCAGGGCAATTTAGGAGGGAAGGAAAGACTCTTGAGCTTTAAAAATGAGGAGAAAGTGGATTGGTATTACAGCTGGAGAGGAGGATTCCTTGTCTAAAATAATAGTTTCAGAGGAAAATCATCCTAGTTTCTTACTGACATGGGAAATCGCCTCTTGGTCTCCCCCGTGGGCTCTCTGCTCCCGTTAGCGCCCCTCATTACCACTCTGCTCCCCTCTCCCTCTCTCTCCTCCACTCTGATCAGATAAATCTTACATAGTTCTCACTACCTCTCTAATTGCTGCTCTGGTGCCTTGGCTTCCATGTCCTCTGGGCAGCCTGGAAAGAATGGCCAGTCCTTGATCCTTGAGAGTCAAGGATGAGGAGAATGGAACTCAGTTCCAACAGGTTCTCCTCTTTGAGATCTTGGGCACCCATCATTCCTGACAGTTGTTTGCTTGGGGAGGCTCCTTCAGATCTGTAGATCCCAGGCTCTCTACCACGGAGGACGATTTGCTTGCCCCACAGCAACACATCTGGGTGTCTCCCCTGCCATGTGCACTCCCACCACTGAAGGCACATCGACACATAAATTAGATGTTACCTGTTCAGCCTGAAGTTGGTTATTCCGACAGCTCCCCCATCGTGCCCTGGCCACCCCCCTCACCACCACACCAGAAATGAAAGGGCAGGACTTCATACTGTCTTGCTTAGAAAAGACACGTAATAGAGGCTATGGAACCTTCCAGGCTCCCTTGGCCATCTTGAAACATTGATTCTTATAGCTCTAGAAACAGCTGAAGATGTTGCCTCATGAATTCTCCTACTTCCAGTCAATGCTCCATTCGAATGATCTCAGGCAGCGGTTTGTATATGATTTCTCTCAGGAATGACATAGAAGAAGGCTTCGTGGCCTTCTTGGCTCACTCATGCAAGTATTTTGCATTATGACTGTTTGGCAAAGCTTTGTAATTATGAGGATGTGTGTGTTTTGGCTGCTGGGCATCCATTTTCTCCTCTCTCAGATGACACCACCCTCATGTCATATGGTAAAATTATTTGTGGGTGCATCTTGGTCTCCATAAGTCCTGTCCTTGGCCGGGGAGGAGTCAAGATGGCAGAGAAGTAGCAGGCTGAGACTACTTCAGCGAGCAGGAGATCAGTTAGATAGCTTATCTAAAGATTGCAAACACCTACAAATCCAATGGCAGATCGAAGAGAAGAAGTCCTGTCCTTGCCAACCAAGAGGTGTCCTGTCCTGGTTCAACCAAGAGGTAGGTCTGTGCCCCAAGCTATGCCATCTAGATCTTCTCTCGTGGGCCATGGTGGGTGTCAATGGGCAGGATGAGTGAGCCATACTGGTGTGCTCCGTGGGTCCTGGGCACACAGAGCTTCTGCTCCACCCAGATGCCCGGACCCACTCTGGATCTGGCCTTTCTTTTTTTTCTTCTTTTTTTTGACAGAGAGAGACAGATCACAAGTAGACAGAGAGGCAGGCAATTGGGGGGTGGAAGAGCAGGATTCCCACTGAGCAGAGAGCCTGATGTGGGGCTCGATCCCAGGACCCCGAGATCATGACCAGAGCTGAAGGCAGAGGCTTAACCCATTGAGCCACTCACGTGCCCTGGATCTGATCTTTCTAAATTTGATCCCCAGCGTTTGTTGTTGTTGCTGTTTCTGGGAGCTACTTGTGTTAGCCCCCCAAATGATCTCTACCTCCAAGTGGGTTTTGTTACTGTTTGTGTGATACAGGATATTTTTTTCTTCAAGTCTGCCAGGGTTAGTCCTATTTGTGGCTAACCGAGGAAACTTATTTAACTTTACAATGCTTTGGGGCACCTGGGTGGCTCAGCGGGTTGTCTCTGCCTTCCACTCAGGTCATGATCTCAGATCCTGGGATCAAGCCCCACATTGGGCTCCCTGCTCAGCGAGAAGCCGGCTTCTTCCTCTCTCTCTCTGCCTGCCTCTCTGCCTACTTGTGATCTCTGTCAAAAAAAAAAAAAAAAAAAAAATCTTAAAAAAAAAAAACCCATAAAACTTTACGATGCTTTATGCTTTCCCTAGATAAGAGTATTTACACCCGTGACTCCCAACATACCATCCATACATTGGAATTGAAAATTCTGATTTTAACCACCTGATCCTTCTCCTGTTTCCAGATCTGTAGTTGCAACTGGACTAGGCTTCACCAGGAGGCACATAGCCAGGTCTTGTATCCAAAACCCACACGTTTCTTCAACAGATCATGCTTCAGCTTGTGCTAGGTACGGATCACCCTGCTGGGTACTGGAGATTTCCCCTTCCTTAGGGAGCTCTGGGCTAGTGTGTGGCACAGAGAAGGGACCACTCCATTCAATCCTGTGTGCTAAGTGCTGCACCCAGGGAAACTCAGGAGGGCTCCCAGCCCCAGTTACAGACTTCAGGAGAGGCTTCCTCCAGGGACTAATATCCTGGGAAAACCTAAAGATGACTTGGAATTAGCCAAGTAAACATGGGAGAGGGGTTTCATCCGACTGTCGCTGGCTCTCATCCCCCGGCTGTTTATTTATTGTCTGAAGTGCCCTTGCTTCCTGCTAGGGTGTAAACCACACCATGGGAACGGTGAGCTTGTCCCTCTGCTCACTACCTGTCCTAGGAAGCAAGCCTGGCACACTGCAGCTGCTCGCAGGGTTCTGCGTGAACATGTTCTGAGTGAGGACCGCCTCTTGAGGTGGGGACCCCCCTGCCCTGCTCTCCCTGCCTCGTGCCCTTTGCTCCAGCCTCACTGGTGACCCTGGATGCCAGCTGTTTTCAGAGCATGTGCTGTTTCAGACTCTGGGCCTTTGCACGCAAGGCCCGAGTGCTCTCTCTTCTCTCTTCTGCCCCACCAGCTTGTCACCTTTCATAGCCTAAGCACTTGTGGGGGGGGGGGGGGAGTCTCCCTTGGCTCCTGGATGCCTTGATGGCCCTTGTTTTTCCTCCTTCCCTCCTAGGCTGAGCCCAGCTCCCCTCTTCCCATCCACAGGAACCTCTCCAGCCTGCTGTCCTTGCGCTTCCTGCCAGCACTTCCAGATCTAGCAAATAAAACCATAGGATGTCAGGCTAAATCTGAATTTCAAATAAACAACAGTTTTTTTTTTTTTTTTTAAGTGTAAGTGTGCTCCCTGCGGTATTTACACGTACTTGTAGTATAAAATTATTCCTTGTTCCACATTCCTCATTGGGTTTTGTCCGCTGATTTTCCTTTTTCTCCCCGTTTACATCACTGCAAAACATTTCTTTTCCCATCTCTCCACCACATGCCATGACCCACTTGCTTCCCTCTGTCCCTTAGGCCCTCTCTGCCACCCATGCTCCTAGGTCACCGAAAAGAAATGGGCCCGAGTCCACGTCAGCTGTGGGTACAGATGCCGCAGTCCCCTGCCAGGAGCTACTGGGTGTGGAGCACAGGGAAGGAAAAGACTTTTTCTTCTGATTTATCCCTGCGGAGGGGTTTCCCTCCTGCCCCCTTCCTTTCATCATCTCCCCCAAACCCAGGAACTTTGGGAACGGGCAGTAGCTAGGTTGTTGGCATGGGGCTGGGTGAGGGCCTGTCTAAAGGTGGACAGAGATGATCCCTGCTGTTAAGTAACCTTATCATGACTTCGGTTCTGGACACTTCCCTGAGTGCTTACTGAAATCATCCAGCTTCATCCCTATAAGAAGCTTATGAGGTTAATAGCATCCCCATTTTGACAGATGAAGAAACCGAGCTCAGAAAAGTTAAGTACCGGATCCAAGTAGTCCAGCTGTGAATCAGGGGGAGGAGTGGGGCTGGGAGCCAGGCAACGTCGGAGGGAGCTCTTTACCTCGCCACCCTGCCAGCCCGGCTCTGCCAGGACGGGGCTGAGGAACATGGTGGGTGCATCTTGGGGCCACTCCATCCTGTCTATGCAACAGGCGAGCCTTTCTGGGCGGTGCCTCTGGGTATCCAGATTCTTATTTTGGCCTGTTTTTCCTGCTGGCTTACCCTTTATCCCTTACCTCAGTGTTTTCCTCAGCCCTGTAAGCAAGTTTTGGGAGCTTCTGCTAGAAAATACCCCATTCCCCCATGCTCTTGTGGGCCAGAGCCATGCTAGGTGGGTCTGGTGTAAGTGGGAACTGTAGGCACCTTCCCCCACAGCCCGACAGATGCTGGGCCAGTGGGGCCTCCGTCAGCTGACCTGAGATCCTGGCCTTACTGTGTGTACGTGGGAGCCATCCAGCTCTCAAGTGCTAATACACCCACTTTTCCTGATTGAGACTTTGCTAAGTGCTAAGACTGTTTCTACCTGGGGCTCAGGTGTGACTCCCACATGACTCCGGAGTACTTTCTCTCTCCCCCACCTTCCATGTGACCCCCAAGGGTAATCACAGGATCACAATGTTAGCCTTAGATTTCAGCAGGAGATGGGCTCATCTAACTTTCTCATTTTCTAGATGAATAAATGAAGGCCCAAGAATGGTTGGAGATTTGATCAGGTTCACGGAGTGAGCGGTGGCTTGTCTCATCTGGAAATAGGGCTTAAAGAAATGAATCCAGCATTCTAGAGGGCATCGGTGGGGGGAGGTGGGTTGGGGTGCTCTGATGACAGACTGTGGCCCAGAGGGTGTGAGAGAGGGCAGAGGTGGGTCTCATGAACTTTGAGGCTTGCCTGTCTGACCAGGCTTCCTGTCCTAGGGAGTTCAGAGCATTTGTCTCTCAGGTGATCGACACTTCTGGAGATGTTTGTGTCTTCCTGAGGATTGTACATAGAACGGGCGCTTTGGGGACTGAGGGAGGCATGGTCAGAGGGAGGTAGGAGGGCCACTGGCCGGCGAGATGCTAGGAACGGTTTGCATGTGGGCTAGGAGCAGGGATGGGAAGATCCATGGGGTCTCATCAAACCTCTGTGAACTGGGACTCAAACCCAGGCCTGGAGGTATTTTGTTAGGTTTGGTTGGTTGATTGTTTTTCAGCTGGGGCATGCTGGCTGTGCTTAGGTCATTGGATTATCAAAAGTCCTGGTGGCCATCCCTCTGCCTCTTCACTGCTCCTAGACTGGCTGAAGTTGGTCATGTTGGGAAATACTTCCAGGGTAGCCATTTTGGTCTCTTGGGGACCCCATGCCTTAGTTTCAGAAGTCCTCTTAAACTTCCCCCCTGGGGGAGGTATGCTTTCTTTCCTTCTTTATAGGTCATCTGTGAACATGGAAATCACATGAATTAATAAGAATTTATTGAGTACTTACTGTATAATATCATGCTGACTTAAGGGGGCACCTCAAAGAACTAGTCAGGGGCTCATGCATTCCTTGAGGTTTGACTACTTTTTGGCGGTCACTCTCCCTTCAATTCTCTTCTTTTCAAGGGGCTGCTCTAGGGAGCACCGTTGCGGCCAGGCATTGGTGGTGAGCAGTGGCCTGACCTCAGAGTCTGAGGGATTTCCCGTCCCTTCTAGCATTTCACAGCCTGCTTGCTGTTGAGAAAATTCTCTCCTTCCAGTTAGGAGTTTGCTTCTGATTAAAATGTAACTCCTTTGAAGAGAGGTCTCATTTATGCTCTGATCACTTATAACTCATGTTTATGTAACTGATGATGTACTAAGATCCTTTTCGTATTTTCATCCGATTGTGAAAGTACCACCCAATCACCACAGAAAAGACGAAATATATGGAATAAGCATAAACAAGGAAACCCAAATCACCCATGCTTGTATAACTCAGAGACAATGGCAGAACTTTTGTTCAGGTTCTAAGAGGCATACTGGTTAGTTTACTGAAGGTGTGCAGAGGCTAAAAGCAGGACCCCCTAAGCAGGCGCAAAGCCAGTAACTAGCTCTGTGACCTTCTACAGATGATGGACTCCTCTCTGCCTCAGCTGCTACATCTGTAAAGTGGGGATGATCATGGTGCCTATGCTATACGGCTGTTTTGAAGATTGAGTGAGCACTGCCTGATTCAAGAACCGGGAGCTCTCTGTGTTATTATTGCTGTTAGTATTGTGCTGTAACTCATAAGTCACCAAGTCTCTCTGGGCCCCCTAGTCCTACCTGTTCCAATTTCTAAATCATTGCTGGGTAATGTAGATTGTTCTAGAATTCCTTGGGAGGTGGGGGAGATGTTTATATTATGCTGTGCAAGAAATCAAGCCTCTCTTCCATACACTTTAAATATCTGTGTGCTTTCTCCACAATTTTAGTTCAGGTGGAAATTGCCTCATTGTCTCTTCTCTCTTTCCCAAGAAAATCTTCCTTGGCTTCTCCAGCCACCTGGCACAGACACCCTCCCACCCATAGAAATCTCATCAGCTTTCAGAGCTCACAGCTGCATGCAGTAGAACTAAAGAGACAAATCCCATCCAAGAACACCCCAGGCACCTCGTTTTATTTAACCATGTGTGGGTCGATTTATACGCATGTATAAACTCGTACTGACATATCTAGGTAGACCCACAAAACTGGCATCACGCTTCATATACTGTTTGGTGTCTTGCTTTTTTTTTTTTTTTTTTTGGATAGTCTACCTACTGTGAATACTTACACTTATGCATGGGTGACATATTTAAAAAGCAGAATACTACACAGTTATTAAAAATAATTTTTAGAGGGGTGCCTGGATCGCTCAGTCAGTTGAGTGTCTGCCTTCAGCTCAGGTCGAGATCCCATGGTCCTGGGATTGAGCACCACGTTGGGCTCCCTGCTCAGTGGGAAGCCTCCTTCTCCTCCTCCCTCTGTCTATTGCTCTGCCTATTTATGTTCTCTGTCTCTGTCAAATAAATAAATAAAATTTTGCACATTTTTTAAGAGATTCCTTTTTTCTTTTTTAGAGAGAGAGAGAGGATGTGAGCTTGAGCAGGGGGCGGGGGCAGAGGGAGAGGGAGAGAGAGAACCCCAAGTAGTCTCTACACTCAGCATGGAGCCTACACCTGGGTTGGATCTCATACCCTGAGATCATGATCATGACCTGAGCTGAAATCAAGAGTCCGAGGCTTAACTGACTGAGCCACCCAGATGCCTCTAGAGATTCTTTTCTGAATACAGTTTTCCTGTTCTTTGTTTTTGTTTTTAAATAGGAAGAAGCTTGAGGCTGTAGACACTGGAGGCAAGAGGCTAACTGTGAAGGCTGCTAGCAGATCAGATCCATTCTGATTATCATCCTTTTCTCTTCCTGAATGTTCTCAAGACCATCAATTGAAGCATGACTTCTTAACTTTCTGGCAACTCCTCTTCATTATTCCCTGCCTGTCTTTCCTTTCCTATCCACTCTTTTTAAAGATAGGTGCCAGTCAGGGTTCTCCCATGTTGTCTCTCACGTCCTGTTTGTCCTGTGGCTCAGGGCCATCTCCTCTCTGGCAGGGCCTTGATTCCCAAAGCTTTTCTTCTAACCATGACCCTTCCCTTGGTTCCACATCTCTGTGCTCAGTTGTGACCTGTCCACTTGCTGTCTCCCAGGCCCCATCAAGTTCAACATGTCCAGAGTGGAACTCATCATTTTTGGCTCAAATCTGTCCAATCCCCCCAAATCTGGTTCTCTATTTCATTCAGTAAATGGCTTCCTTTCTTTCCTGCTTCTCAAGCTACAGACCATCCATTTCTTTCCTCTGTCCTTCCATGTCCAATCATCATGGTAAGATTTTCATTAAAATTTTATGTATTCAATCAAAATTATTACCCCTCATATTAAAATTGTGTTCACCCAGTGTTTTTCATATCAGAATGCTCATAAAATAAAGAAATGTAGGAGATGGTAGATGACAGTTGTTTTTGTCTGTTTGCCTGCTTTTAGTATCAGTGAAAGCAGCACAGTTGATTGCTACTGAAACCCAGACTCTTTTCTTTTTTCCATCAGGATCCAGTTTTGTTCAGAGTTCCACCCCATTCCCCAAACCCCGATTAATCTAAGCACAGCAGTTCTCAAAGTGTAGCCGTGAGACCCTTTTAGGGCATCTGGGAGGTCAAAACTATTTTTAGACTAAGCCATTATTTGCCTTTTTCACTTATTCTTTTAGGAGCATACACTGGATTTTTCCAGAGGCTGTCATGTGATCTTGCAACAGATTGAATGCAGAAGCAGATATGAGAATCCAGCTGTCTTCTATTAAACTAAAAATTAAAGAGATTTGCAAAAATGTGGAACAATGCCATACTTCTCACTATACTTTAAAAAAAATAGTCACTTTTCATTACATGTGATTTATGTTAACATATAATGAGTTTATTGTTATTTTAAAATGAATTGATAAATATATATATTTTTAAAAATTTCCTAGTATTAATTTATTGTAAAATATACAACAATGGATAACCCAGCAAAACGAAAGCTCTCTGATTTCCCCAGTAACTTCTAGAATTTTAAAAGGATCCCAAGTTGGAAGAGTTTGAGAACCACTGATTTAATCTGGTGACAGCTTTTGGTTATGTCAGTGATTCAAATTAACCCAATCAGATTAGATCATGGAAAGATTTATATTCCATGTCTGGGGCAGAGATTTCTCTGCTTTCTCTCATTGGAATGTGAAAACTTACTTGTAGGCTTCATTGCCACTGGTAGCCTCTTACATCCACATGGGAGAATATGGATGCTGTGGATAGGAACTGGGGAGATGGAAGGACCTCAGGGCATGGAGGATGTCATTAGGCTGCTACTGTGACCTTATCTGAAGCCACTCTCATCCCTTAAATCTCCTTAATGTTTGGTCCAGTTTGAGTTTGGTTCTCTGTTACTTGTCTCTGAAAACCCCCTTAACTGATGTAACACTTACTTGGTAGAATTATACACCAAATTCCAGTGTGCATGTGGGTTTTCCAACACTACCAAGCAAATAACTCACCTCTAACACTAACTGATGGTAGTTTCAGATCCCACAGGTTAGAGCTTAGTCCCACAAGATTGCCCTTCCCACCAACTGCAAATACCAGTTGTAAACCCAGTTAATCACCAGTGCTTCTGATCTATCTCAGCTTGGAGGTTCCAACCTACCCCTCTCCTTGGGTTCACCTAATTTGCTAGAGCTATTTACAGAACTCAGAGAAACATTTTACTCACTAGATATCTGTGCATTATGAAAGGATAAGTCAGGAAGAGTCAGGTGCATAGGGCAAGGGGAGGGGAAATTGACTCAGAGCTTCCACTGCCACTCTAGGCATGCTACTCTCCCTGCTTCCATACATGTTCATTGACCTCAGAGGTTTCTGAAGACCATCCTTTTAGGGTGTTCTGGAAGCATCATGAAGTAGGCATGGTTGATTAAGTCATTGGTCATCGGTGATTAAACTCAGCCTCTAGCCCTTCACACTTTTCCCCTCACCAGAGGTCAAGGGGGTGGTACAAAAAGTTCCAACCCACTAAACAAGGTTGGTTCTCCTGGCAACCAACCCTCACCTTTATGTTCTTTCCAAAATTTACTCCATTAACATAACAAAGGACACCTTTAGCGTTCTCATTACTTAGGACATTCCAAAGGTTTTAGGAGCTCTGTGCCAGAAATGGAGACAAAGATCAAATATCTATATTTCTCATAAATTACAATATCACTCCTGGAAACTGAGGAGTTGTCATTCCCACACTGGCCCCAAACTTTGGAGGACATCTTGCTGTTCTCAATAATCTGTAAACCGCCCCATAAGATGATCCTCGCAGGTTTCTCCAAGCTTGAAGAGCCACCAAGAAGGAGGAAATGCTGAGAAGAAGTGTGTATTGGAGAGTCAAGGCCATGGGAAGAAGAAGGTTTGTCACATGCCGATGTTCTAGTGCAGGGAGAAAGAGAAAGTGCAGAAACAGGGTTCCCTGGTGAAGCTGGAGACCGGTGTGTCCTTGAAAGCCAGGCTCCTTGAGCAACACCATTGTCCCATCCTCTTTTCTGCTCCTCCTACCCCCTGTCTTTGTCTGGCTCTCTTCTTTGTAAACCAAACTGTCCACATCTGTTTGAGTGAGCTGACTCATGGTGACAGCTGGGAAAGTTTGCTCCGCTGCTTGACAAGTGGGGGATTAAACTTCAGCGCCCTGGGACGGCTGAGAGGCTTCTACCTCCTACTTGTGCCACCAAGTCTAGAACAAAGGAAATGGGGATGGGAAAGAGGCACCTGTGGCACTGGGATGACTGTCCCCAGGACCTTCTCCTTCTGTTGACAATCACACCAGTTTCTATTTTGTCACTTGATTCAGGACTTTCAGAAGATTTTTGCACATACATTTGGATGTAATGGGTGGGCTGCAAACACAGTAGAGAAATCACTTCCCATACCTTCCGAAAATAGCATTTTCACCCGTTTAAAATAAGTGTGGTGTCAAGGGATGAGAACTGATGCTTTCTTAACAGGATAGTCTGTATCCATGGCAGACATTACCTGGAATGCTGGCATGATTCTATGCAAATTTTCAGATACATTTTCAGATACATTTCTATGCAAATTTTCAGATACAAATTTCCAGATACATTGGAAATCTCACAGTGAGGTTGTATAAAGGCTGAAAACGTTTGGATTTTACTTTGTTTTCGGTGGGCAGCAAAGTGGGAGAGGAAGCAGGGGAAAAGAGCTTGGGACATAAAAGGACAAATTGGATTTTCCTCTAATAAACTGCAAGTAAGACATTAAAGATCTTTCTTGTTAGAAAAAAGATCAAAGCTGGATAGACGCTCCTTGCCTTTTTTTTTTCTTTCTTTTTTTTTTTTAACAAAACACTGCTACAAAGACACAAAGCACCCTAGACTTGGGATAAGCCTCGGGGAAAGTTTATGTCCAAGTTAGGATAATCAAAAAGAGTTTAATTTACTCAGTTCTGGAATAAAACCAAGGCTGCATTCAGCAATATTTGAAACCAGTTAAAGGTTAGTGAATGAGACGCCCAGTGAGTTTGATTAGATTTTTGCTTCCATTTATTTGTGTCTTACATCATGCTCTAAATCATGTACCTTCTTTTTTAATTTCAAAAAAAGGACTGTCACACCTAATCATTTTATCATAGTTTTTAATTAAAAAAAAAAGTCTGAGAAATGGAAAAAGCATTTTCTGATCTTCTTTATTTACTTTTTCACTTTGAGGGGTCCTCAAAGCCGGAGAGTGTCTGTTAGTGAATTAGAATAAAACCACAGGATAATTACTTTCTGGGCTACCGACGCAACATGAGTTGCTTTCTATTATGAGAATGCTGAAAAGTTTGCCACAAAATTAAACCAATTAGGGTAATAAGGGGAAGAAGAAGATTAAATTTATTTCCATCTGATTTAACTTATTAATTTCTCAGGGGAGAAGGATTTCCCTGCCGTTGACCTCTAAGTTTTAACCCATGAGCCCCTTCTGTTCTCAAAAAAATGTACTTGGGATTTAATTCGTACTCAAAAGGCTGGACCCTTTTGGTTGGCTCAAAAGCCTCTGACCTTAGGAAGCAGGTTTTTGAGGAATGAGAGTCAGTGTAGAGGTTAGTCAGTGGACAGTTTTGTTTGGGGCCCCTACTATGCATCAGGCATATTCTATAGTCTGGGTGTCTGGGGAGTCAGTGTGAACAAGTCCTATCTCCCCGGCTCTAAAAGCCTGTGCTTAATGGCAGAAAACAGATAATCTAAACATAAACAAATAAATCAATAAAATAATTGATAAATGCTGCAAAGAAGATAGAATAGAGAAATGGGCTAGAAAGTCACTTCCCGGGGTGCCTGGGTAGCTTAGTCAGTTAAGCATCTGACTCAGTTCAGGTCATGGTCCTAGGGTCTTGGGGCCCTGCATTGGGCTGCCTGCTCAGAAGGGAGTCTGCTTTTCTCTCTCCTTCTGCCCTGTCCTCTGCTTGTGCTCTCTTTCTCTCTCTCTAACAAATAAATAAAATCTTTTTGTTTTTTGTTTTTTTTAAAAGAAAAGAAGTCACTTCCCAGCACATAGGACAGTAAGGGCAAAGGGCCTGGGGCAGGGACACACTTTGTGTGTTTGAGAGAGGGAAAGAAGTGCTATAAGACTGAGGGCTCAGGCAGGGAAAGATGTAGTGCTGTACCATCTCTTCTCCTTTTTTTTTTTTTTTTAGATTTTTTATTTTTTCAGCGTAACAGTATTCATTATTTTTGCACCACACCCAGTGCTCCACTCCATTGTGATCTTAGAGCCCATATCTTCCAGTCTTTTGCTCTGCCTGCTGATCCTGGGAAGCCTTCTCCAAAGAGAGAATGCTCAGGAGGGATTCATTGAATCTCCTGACTGGCCCTGCTGGCATTGCTGGCCAAATGACAGGGAAGCTGGTGTCTCTCCTTCCTGGCACCTTTGGAAATAGAGTTTTCTCATTAGGTTTCTGCCTTGGTTCGATCACAATTGCATTGTTAACAGGTGCTTGGCTCTGGATGGGTGGTCCTGCTTTTAGTTGCTGATCATGGAATCCACTCCAGCTAGTGTAGGCTGAAAGGGGTTTATTAAAATGGGTGTAGATATGTCACGGACCAACGGGGGGTGGGGTGGAGGAAAAGCATCTAGGCTGAGTTTCCAGGAATGGCTCTCAAAACCACGCAGCAAAACTGGGCGCCCGTGGGACCTGCCCCATCTGCCGTGCTCAGAAAGCAGCCTGCTCAATGAGGAGGCCACAGACACAGCTGGCTCCGGCACCACCTGCCCTGGCTCCAGTCTGCTCCAGTTCAACAGACATTCCATACTGGTTCTCTCTTCCCTACTACCTTGATTACAAATCAAGTCACATTCAAACCCTTAACTGCGTGGGCATCTGAGAAATGTGGGTTTTGGGGTTCTAGCCTCTGCGGTTGGAGAAAAGCCTGCTAGACGCCGGAATGGGTGCTGAGCAAGGCAGACTGCCGACCCTCCCACCCCAGCTAAGCCTGGGCTTCCGCCCTCGGTTTTCTGGCATTCTGACACGGGGGCTCAGGGCCTGCTTGCTCTCCTGAATACTAAGGCTGGGACTAAGGCTGTAAAAACCACAGGCTGTTTTCCTTTTCAGATCCTGCATTCGGGGGCGTGTGCCCATAGGCAAGATTTGATCTAGGTTGGGCCGGTTTAACCTGACAGGGACTTGGAGGTGCTCAGAGGAAAAGCTCGTCAAAAGAGCTGACATTTAGCCACTAAGCCCCAGGAGTGGGCAGGGCCGTGGTTGTGTTTGCTCACTTTTACAGCTGCAGGGTCAACACAGAGCCTGACATGTAGTAGGCACCCAATCAATATTTACTGAATAGACAAGCGAATGAGAGAAAGGATAGGGTGAGCAGCCCTTTGGCATGAAATAGGGGGCAAAATCATCCTGGCCTATGGGCGTTTAACAAATGCTAATGTTTCCTATGTGCTAGGCACTGTTTTAAGTGCTCTCCAAATAGTAACTCATTTAATTCTCATAACTACTCTATGAGATATGTACTCTTGTTAATCCCATTTCAAAACCCAGGTACAGAGGAATTCTATTACTCGCCCAAGGGCGCTCAGGTAAGAAGGGGGCAGAAGGGTGGCTAGGAGGCCACTGGAGTGTATCTCCTGTTACTTATGAGACTTGTCTGTTACTAATTCTTCCCGGGTAGACCATCCTCCCTGCCCACCGGGATTTACTTTCTCCTTATATGCCCTTCCGGGCTCTTCTAGGCCAGGGCTGCTCATGTGTCCTTCTCTGTCCCTCTCCCATCCCGATGCTGGACGGGGTTTGGGTGCAATTTTAGTTCCCAATGGGGCCAGGTGAGCCCCTTGTGCTGAGCTTCCCGGAGGCCAAACCTCTTTGGAAAAATCCCGATACAGTGGTGGGGCCTGGGGTGGCACCCATGATCCTCTTGGTGCCATCCAAAGTCAGAGACTGCCAACTGTCTGGCTGTGGGGTGTCCTAGAGCACCGTGGTTTCTCTTGGAAATGCTGGGGAGACCACCAGAGCAGCACAGGGCATCCTGTTTCCCACTGTCCACCAGGGCCAGCTGCCGACCTGCTCCTTGACCGGTTTATTTTAGGGTAACGGGTACCTGGGACAGATGGAGACAGAGTGCTGTCCAAACTCTTCTGTAGGACCACGTGCTATTTGCAAATGCTCTGGAGAGGGGCCTCTTTCCACAGGGGCGGCGTGGGTTTATTTGCAAAAACAACGGAGCCTGTGCTGGCATTCTCACAGATAACGCAGGGCTGTGGGGGAAAGCATCTCTTTTGCCAGCACAAACAACAGGGAGGGGGCTCCTGTGGGTAAGGAGGAAGGGTGTGCCGTTCAGAGTTCAATCCATCCACCTCCAGCTGCCACGAGGGTCGGCTATTCCCAAGCTTACATGGACCTCTCCAGAAGAGCCTTCCTTCCATGAAGGTACTAGCCAGTGGGGAAGGCCCTCTGATCTCTAAGGGCTGGTCCTCCTGCTTCCGGACTCCCCTCTCCATTTTCGATGGAAATCTAACCCGATATACCTCAGCTGTAGGGGAAAAGCCAACCACGCATGGATCATTGCCCTGACAAAGGATTTCCCACACTATGAGGGGATCAAGGCTCCCTTTGCCCAGGTATGGAGTCGCCCCTGGGACCTTCCTGTGGACCCCGTGGCTTCCAAGCCCCTTAGCTCTTGAAATTCCTCCCTCTGAGTCACAAAGCTCCATACCCTGCTCTGTCCCTCGGAGCATATTTTTTTCCCTTGAATTTTTTCTCTCCGGAGTGTTTACATGAACTGGTTGAACCCATCACGTGGTGAGTCCGTGTTTATATTTGCAGAAGCACCGCCTGGGGAAGTTCTGTTTGAATAGAGGTCACCCCATCTCTGGGGCTTGGCTGCAGCCCCAGCTGAGCCACAGCAGGGGCCTCCCTCCCTTTTCTCACTTTTCTCTTTGCCCCTGGTTCCAAGATCCTGGTCCCAGTGGCTCAGTGCCCCCCAGAAGGCGGGGAGGAGGCAGACTCAGGGGACAGTGGGGCCATCTTCCTCCCTCCTCATCCTCAACCTAAACCTGAGTTTTCTCAGGATTTGTCCATCTCTGTTCTTAGAACTTAACTATCTTCCATCATCTTAGAGGTGGTTTTGGGATGATAGAGTAGATGGTAGAATTTATAGAGATGGGCTTCTCTGTTGCCAACGTTCCTTCTACTGGATGGATGATGCAGTCAGTATGTTAAGATGGTCGAGCCCATGGACTTCAGAGTTAGACAGAATGGTGTTGGAATTGTGCCTTTGCCAGTTACCAGCTGTGTGGCCTTGGATAAGACCCCTATAGCTCAGTTTCATCATCTTAAATGAGTACAATAGTACTTACCCCCCTTAAAAAAAAAAAAAAAGATTTACTTATGTATTTTAGAGTGAGGGAGATGGAGAGAGAGAGAATCTCAAGCAGACTCCATGCTGAGTGCAGACTGACACGGGGCTAGATCTCACCACCCTGAGATCATGACCTGAGCTGAAATCAAGAGTTGGATGCTTAACTGACTGAGCTGTTCAGGTTCCCCAGTACGTATCCCTTAAGATTGTTAGGAGGATTAGTTTAGGGTATGCATACAAAATGTTCTTAATTACAAAATGTTTTTAGTTACAATGATGATTGCGATGATGATGATGATGATGGTGATAGTAATAGTAATAGTAATAACTATGACAGCAGTTAGGGTTGGCAGCTTTCCTCATCCCTGTCTCCCTCCTGTACTAGAGCAGTGTATCTCAACTTTTTTAGTTGTCACTCCCCTAAGAAGCCTTTTTACACATACGTGCGTTATGATTTCCTGAACATTTCCCCTCCTCCTTTATATACTTGATATCTGTTCATACTGTGACTTTTGGTGGTCCAAATTATTGCCGTATTTGAGATTTTTTTTAAACTTCCCCTACCCTCAAACAAATTTTCACAACAATATTGCCCATCTTGAGGATGTGTGTATCAGAGAGAGGCTCTGCTATCTGGGGAAATCATGCAGGTTTTTTATTAAAGTTTTTTGATTCGATGGAGAAGTGAATAGACCCCATTGTAGATTTTTCATGGGTGTGGCTGTCCACAGGAGAGAGCCCCAAAGAAACCAAATGATTTTTGTACAATATTGGGCACCCTCTGACCAGGGTGGAGTCAGGGCATTTATTCATTATGGTTTAAAATGTATCTTTTTTTCTCCTTTCCCTATTTCATGTTTGTCTTGGAGTAGCTCTCCCTGATGGGAGGACTAGAAGATCTATATTCGTTCTTGCTCATGAGACCAGAACCCATTCTTCCACTAGTATCGCTGGGACTCAGTGATAGCCAACATGCCAACGATGACCAAATGGCTCTATCTAGAGCTCTACATGGGGCAGTAAAAGACAATGATTTAGGGAGCTGAGACCTCCTTCCATGGAAAGGAGAGATGGTTCTTGAAGGAAAGTAATATGTAGGACACAGAGACTTGGGTGTCCTAAAAGTGGGTGCTTGAGGCCATGTGAATAATCTGAGTGCAAGTGGGTCAAGTTCAGGGTGAAGCAAGTCCATGCACAACCCCAGGGGAGGCATTATGTAGACCCTCACATGAATGGTGCTCTCATGCATTGTGCAATATGGTGGCCCTGCATAGATGACCTCTTCCCTGTGAAAGACTAAATGTTAGATGACTTCCTTGGGAGCTAAATGAAAAAGAGTCCATGTTCACAGTTCACTTGAGATTTGTCCAACCTAAAGGATCATTCCCTTTTGAGTTTTTTCTAATTCTTCAACAAAGAAATTTGCATGTACCTGCAGTTTCATGTGTGAGCTTATGGTGGCCAAGGAAAAGGAAAGGGGAGTATTGTCCCATCCTGACTCTTCCTGCGTTCTAGTAGAGAAGTGCTAATGACCTCTTGGAAGTAATCTGGTCTTAAATACCTGGAGTGACCAGAGGATGGCCCCACGTGAAGCCTGTGGCAGATTATCGTGAAAGGACTTATGTCAAGAAATAATGTGGGATCCTGCAAATACTGAGGTCTTGAGAAGGGATGTACTGTGAGGTATAGTCTTCTGCTGAGGGCTTGCTACATGTCAGGCAGGCTGCAAAGTGGTCGGATTTACAGTCTTGGCATGCAGATAATGAGGATACTTAACTACTTAGCTTATGGATTTAAAACATTTTTGCAGGCTAGGTTGGCAACATGATGCCTTAGTCCCTTTTAGCTCTGACATCTTATGGAATGTGCTGGAGAGAATTTTCAGGCAGTTCTGCTTCCATGTGGATGTACTCATTAACTGCTTTCCTGAAAGAAAATATTGCTTATGAAGAAGAAGAGCCTTGCCTGGGGGAGGCAGAGGCAAGGAAGAGGAATGTTGAGAGCCCAAAGGCTTCCATTTTGTGGCTCTGCCCAGAGCAGAAGTTCCTAGCTTCTCCTCCAGTATCACTGTAGGTTTTTAACCCTACCCATGGCAAGTGTTTTCAGATTTTCACTCTTTCCCTATTTCTCAGCCATTTGTCCTTTCCCAAGATTTTCCCTAGAGACCTTTGTGCTCGGTGTCCTGCCCTGCACATGCTTCTCCATCTGTTGCATGGCATCAGACTATACAATCACAGGCAGGGTAGCCCTGATGGGAACTAATCTTCACTCTAAAGCGGGATGCATCTGGGTGCTGTATGGGGAGGAGAATGTCCTGGTGAGGCTGGGGGGCTTCCATGCTGGCGGTGTGAATGCAAATACAGAGCAGTGCAGAAAGCCCTAGAGCTGGATTCAAGACGCTGTGACTACAGCCCTGGCTCTGGCCCTAACTTGCCATGACTTTGGGCTGACTGAGCTTGTATGCCTTCATCGGCAAAAGGAGGAATGCAAAAGTGATGATTTCCAGCTATTGATATTTTATGATTTCTAAAAAATGAGTCAAAAGAATCATCAACTCCTTTTCACGGCATCTGTGTCTTGCTTGTTGACCACTGAGGGCTTGCCAGAGCATCTCTCCAAATGAGGGCTCTGGCTGCTCTGTGAGCTGGAGGTGACACCAGTTTTTCTCTTTGACTTTGGCTGAGCTCTTATTATAATGATTCCATCTTGTTTTGTCCCCCATTCCCCACCATCTGCTCATCCTTAGTCATGGGGATACTTCCCATGAGCAGCTGGGGGAGGTCCTGAGAACACAGACATTGGAGGCTGAAGCCAAGTTGGGAATGGGTTCTCCAAAGAAGGTGGGGGGAGAGCAGAAATCATTAATGCTATCAGTCAACTTCTGAAATGTCCCATTACAATTGCTTAACCAGAAAAAATGTCTTCTCTATTCTCCTTCCATCCCAGGCCTTTAGGCAACTAACCTTAGAGAGAAGAATCTCTTTTCTTCCAAACTGTGACATCTTGTTTTTTGCTTTTTCAGTCCACTCACATCTTGAGTCTTCCCTGAGCTTTGTGGACCCTGGGAAAACTGTGCCAAAGCAACTGGTGGGTTGCTCCATGAGGATACCCCAGAGGTGGGGTCTTTTGTCTTTTTTGATCCAGCTGACAGCAACCGATGCTTCCCTGGAGGCTGGAGAGTGATGAAAAGTAGACTTCTCTCTTGATCTCAGTACCCCCTGATCTGTGGACTAGAGAAAGGAGTAGAGTAGAGAGATAAGGTTGGACGCTTCTCTGCCCCATATACAAAGGTGTTCTGCTGTTGCTCCCACGTGGACCTTCACCTTTCCAATTGTTATCCAATTAACAAAGCAAGAGCTACTCCATCTAAGAACCACCTCTTCTCTTTTTAGCCAACACTTATCCTGCTTCACACATTATATCAAGCACTTTATGGCATTTCTGTCTAGAGAATAGGAAGATAGAACTGAATGCTGGCAGAAGCAACGGCCCACCATCACCTTTCTCAAATGTCGCTCAAAGTTACATTTGCCAACACATCCCCAATTTTATAGGAAAAGCAATATTTCTGGAGCTCCCTTCATGTCATCCAGTTGGAACATGCCCAGTGTAGTGCCAACAAGGAAGAGAGGCTGTGTGTATTTCTAAGTGGGAGGGGGTGGTTCCAAAAAATGAGAATGCATGTGACTATGTTTGACAGAGGCAAGCAGGAATGGAAGAAAAGATTCATTACGAATGAGCAAACACTAAACCTCCTTGATAGAAGGAGTCACGTTTTGTGCATCTCTTGGCATTTAGGAAGGACTGACCACAACTCAGCCTGAATGGAATGATCCAAGGAACTTTAATCCACTTTCTAGAAGAATTATCTTCATAGTCAGCAGATGTTCTTTTATGGTGTCAGTTTTCACTGCTTCCCTCTAATTTTACTTGGAACATATTTTATTGGCAGTAGTCTTCCATGAGCTTCAGCATGGCAACTCAGGGTCTCCTTCATTCTTCATTTCCCTGTCATGAATCTTCTTGAATAATCAGTCTTCATGCTGGGCTCCATCCTATAAGAAGCCTGGATGGGAAGAATGTGTCTCAGCATGCAAACATGCCTGGGACCTTGTGAGCCCCAAGAAAGTGTAAACTGAATGATATTTTATATATTTTAAAAAAATACATAGACAAAGAAAGTGGAAGAAGTATTCCAAAATGTTACCCATGATGCAAATGTGTCCCTCAATTTTCCGTAAGTTTCAAAATGTGTGTCTTTGGCAGAGCGTATAGCTTTGGAATTGGGGTTGGGTTGTATCAGTCATTCTTCCTGGTCAGTGTCTCTTTGGGATTTAAGGCATTTTTCAGACTAGAAGACCTGTGGAAGCTTCTCTGGTTCAGTACCTATTTCCCTTATCTCTGATTTTCCCCTAAGCAACTCTCACACACATACTCCCTCTTGTCTCCCTTAAGCTACAAGCACAGAAGGCCCTGAAGAGTCTCCAGGAGAGGCACCTGTACAGACACTGTTTAAAGCCAGCCAGCTGCTTTCGACCCTCTTTCTAGCCACTTGAGATGGTGGGAACTCAGTGGTTGCTGAGTCGGACGTGGGAGAATTGCAGAATCCACTGGTGAATTGCTCCTTTGTTCTCCTCCTAATCTTCTAATCCTGGGGAATGGAGAAAGGAGTTTTCCTGGGACCTGGGGCTCAGCCCTCCAAATCCCTCTGTCTTTGACTACACCCTGAGGGTTGGGGTGGGGAAGGACAAGTGGGAGGACACCAAAGACAGGGTGGTGTCAAAGTTGTGAAATGGTTAGCAACGGCCCACCATCACCTTTCTCAAGCAGCTGGAGTTACCCCATGTGAGGACCCCTGCTTTTCCTGGTTCTGGGCCACAAACGCTGTGTCAGTGGCCTCTCTGGGACTCTTCCCATGTCACCCATCTTTACCCCAAAGCAATGTAGCAGTGGAGAGGTAGGGAGAAGGACCTGGTGTTTCCTATGTATGCTTACATCTGGAATTCTACCTTACTAGCCAGTCACCCTTCCAGTAATCAATATATCCCTTGACTTAAACATGTTGCAACTGCTCGGTGTCCTGTCCTTAACCTGGTAAGAGCCCCATGCAAGGAGGCCAAATCCATAGTTTGGTTTCCTGTACAAACTGTTTTGCCTTGCTGGAGTCTGTGACCCTTGGCTGCCGCTTCCTGAAGTTTTGCAGCGACTTTTGCTAATAAGTACGCCCAGCTACCATGGTCAGAATAGTTGATGTTTATCGATCGCTTGATCTGTGTCACACACACTGTGTGAAGAGCGTTCCATGTGTGAACGCATTCGATCCTCACCTCTGCTCTGTAAGGGAGTTCTGTAATGGGATTCATTTTGCTGATGGGGGAACCGAGGCACAGAGAGGAGGGACTCGTGCCAGATGCCTTAGATGGGAAACTGCAGTCTCCTTTGGAGCACGAGCAGTGCCGAGGCAGAGGGCATGTTCCCCCTGTGCCCCTGGGCCAGCTGCTGCCCAGAGGAGTGGGTCTGGGTGACTCAGGGGAGCACCTGTCCCTGACCCCCAGGAGGCGGTCATTAAATGTGGCAGGGAGGAAAGGGGCTTGCTGGTCCCATTGGCGTATAAACACACCACCCACAGGGCCACACCTTTCCCGTTACTGCCATTGGGTCTGACACGTTCGGTTTAGTAAGCACATTAGGCTTACCTCAGTGAATGCATCGTTGAATTGTTAAATATCTGTGTGAGTCACGGATGATATTCCTGTAGGCCAGGAGCAGGTATGCCTAATATCCTCTGCACAAACGAAGCCCTTTTTGGACGAGGTGGAACGTGGAGGCGGTAGTCGGTGATGTTTCTCTTGTTCTTCGCACCCAGCCCTTCCTGCTCAACTTCTATGCACCTTCTTTGTCATCACCTACGATCATTCTCCTAGGTATTTTCTTGGTGCTTGTTTCCACCCCATGTGTGCCTCTCGCTGGTCCCTGACCCGGAGACGTTAGCTTCTCCCAAGCTGCTCTCTGGAACGGTGAGCTGACACCACTCCGACAGGGCTCGGGAACCCTGAGATGCTGGGACCGAGGCTGGGGGCTTCATCATGCCCAGGTGGATTTTGGCAAGTCGCTTGTCCTCTCTGAACCCAAAGAGGCAGCTGTTGTACCCTGCCACGATGGAGGAGGTTGGTAGAGGGTGAAGGGGGAAGCTCTTCAAATCTAGGTTTTGAGCAAGTTCTCTGGCAGCCTGCGATGGTGAGGAGAGGCCCCGCTCTCGGCTAGAGGGCTGGGCTGCACTGGAACGGGAGGCAGCTGTGCTGGTGGATACACTTGGTGAGCAGTGAGAGGATCTTGAAAGCTGGTCACGTGGCTTCCAGAATCATTTCTTAGTGCATCTGGGTTCCTTTGTGCCTCCTGCCAACTAGAGCCACGCTAGCGGAACCCTGTCAGGGGGACTGGGGCCGCAGGTGAAGGGATTCATTCCCAGCTTCGGCTGGCATAAACGCAAACACGTTGCGATCTGAGGGACACCTAGCCCTGCCAATTCCAGGCTCCAGACACTGGCAACAGCTGTCTAATGGTACTGGCGTGGACTGGCAGGGCATTCTGGGTATTGACATGCAAATAAGTGGGGCATAATGTGTGTGGGTGGGCAGAGGGACAGTCTGTTTTCGGGTTTAGGGTGTTCTTTGCCCCAGGGGACTGTCAATCTCTACTTAATGCAGCCACTGAGAAGCAGGAGAATGGTGGCAGGGAGAGGAGAGTCCAGAGAAAGAAAAGGAGAAAGAGAGAGTGGGCAGTGGGAAACCAGCTGCCGGCTCACCGCGCCAGCTCATGCTTTGGGAGGACTGCTTGACAAAGAACAGGGCCAGATCTCAGATGAAGCCCCCGGGCGGCCTGCGCTGTCAGCCCTGCCAGCCAGGCAGGCTTCTCCTTGCACCTGGCCAGCACTCGGTGATCAGGACCAGTGTCCCCTTCCTCTGTGGCTGCCTCCGCCACCCCAGGGGGCCTTGTCAGAGGAAGGAGCCCTGCCCTGGGAGCTCCGCGTGGCATGTCTCCCCCTGCTCCTGGGTACTCCGTGTAGTGATCTCTGGCCTCCTTCCACTCCATCTTTAGTCCCACTCATTCTTTCAGACCAGTAGTCATCCATCTGCCCCCAAAATGCATGGGGTAGTTGGGTGAATGGATGTCAAGTCTTTTATAAGCACTCCTGGGGACCCTCTCCCTGTTGACATAAAATAGTTCCTACGATCTCAGGGGTGCCCCAAGTATTGCTTTAAAATCAATCCTCTATGGAGCACCTTTCTAGTCAGGATGACTTGACTTTTTCAGCAGTGAATGCACATACCTCAATGGCTTGGCACAATAAAACTCATTTCTTGCTCACATCTCCCGGGGAGGAGGCATGGGGTTGTCAGGGCGGAATCGGGGGATGTGACTGCGTGAAGTCACTTGTTCCTCTGATGGATCTTCTCATGAGGGCCCAGGTCCCTGGTGGAGCCTCAAAGCCACAAGGTGGCAGGTCTGAGGGGCAGGAGAGCACTGAGAGTGGCAAACCTTATGCTCTGGGTATGTAGGCAGTGGCGTTCCTTGCTCTCTCTACATGTGCTCGGCCCACATTCGAGAGGCTGAGGTGTAGAGTGGGGAGTAAAGGCCAGTAGTTTGAACACGTAGACCATCTTTCCCATAAGCACCTTGTGTTGCAGAGCACTGTCTTCGGCATCAGAAAGGCTCAAGGTGAAAGCTGAGCCCCACTGCTAAGTCACACGTACTCAGAACCCTGCAGGAGCAATAGACCATTGGAGTTAAGTGGGGAGGAAGATGGTCAAACCCAGGTCATTCTGACACCAGAGCTGTAGGATTTGGTGCTGGTTGCTTATGCTCTGGGTCTCCATTGTTTTTTTCATCAGTAAAATTAAGCTAATACTCACTAGGGTGACTGTAGAGATAAAAAGATGATGTACTTAAGTCGTTAGCACAGGGCCCAACCCACAAGGGCTTGGTAAATGTCATCATTTCCTGTTACTACTATTTTGTGTCACTATGGTTGTTACTTCATACTCAATTCTGTACTGGGAGCTCAGGTTTAAAGATTAAGTGAAGTAGAAATCCTCCCTGGCCCTGGAGGTCCTCACAGTCATTAAAGGCAGAGGTCATGTCTGCCAGTAATTTCTGTATGTGACATTGCTTTGTGAAGGGGGTGGCATGGCGTGGATAGAGATGAGGACATCTTAGTGATTCAAGGGACTTGCTGGCTTCTCAGGTATAGCTTGAGGAGAGGGGAGGATTTTGAGAGGTGGGGGCTGGAGGTTTTGACAGTTAGAGCTGAGCCTCAGGAGGTAGGTATAAAGGAGTAAGAAGGTATAGGGGTGGGGAAGCACCAGGCAGCCCACAGTGGGGTGATGGGGTAGAATGTAGCCTATGCCCTTGTAGAGGGGCCAAGTCATAGTGGAGGAAAAACGATACGTCAGTTGGAGCCAGAGCAGGAAAACAAAATGAAACGAAACTTGGCTTTGGCCTGTTGACAGTAACTGGGACTCCTTGGCCGCCCCCAGTCCTGCCTTGTATTTGTCTGGATGTCAGCCTCAGCGTGTTGTCACTTCTGAAACCCACTGACTGGCTCCTAAGTGGGGGAGATGTCCAAAGACAGTATGCCACTCTCCATGCAGCAGAAACTTCTAATCTGCTCTTCTGCTGGGGGATGCCATGTATTTTTTTCTCTCTTTCTACAAACTCTCCCATTTAGTTCCAATTTCCTGGCCCCCAAGAGGGTTCAAGCTTCCTCTGCCCACACAGGACCCCTGGGTCCATTTTTTCTTACACGGAGTGACTCAGTGATCATTTGCTTCTCATTGTGTATACCCATGCTTTACCTCCTTTCTGTAAAACAAAAGAAACCTTTACCTTACTTTTAGGGGCAAGTCAGTTTTCTTGTAATCCCTGTCAATTAGTTGAGTCCCAACTCCATAAAAAACATAGCGTATAGTGGTCGTTAGGGTTGTTTATATGCATGGGGTGGTTTCCTTCCCTACCCACCTGAACCCAGACGTGACCAATGACTCATTTGGTCAGATGGAATATAAATGGAAATGATGAGTTTCACTTCCGGTGACCTTTCTCCTTTTTCCTCTGACACTGATACTGCCAATGTTTGAAATGATGGGTCATCTCCAACAAGACCCTAGAAGGAGGAGAGATGGGGCATTGCAGTGGGCCTGAAATGTGCATGTGGCATAAAACAAACCTGTGTTGTTTTAAGCCTTTGAGATCTGGGTTTTTTTTTTTTTTTTGTTACACAGCATAACGTGCCTGATCATCCTGACAGATAAGCCTGGGGGTTAGCACTTGGTAGGATCCATTTTGGACAGAAGTTGTCTGCCCTCAGAGCGTAGAACCCTAGATTGTTGTATCTATGAAATGCTCTTTATGAGACTATGGGGTGATAATGAGAAGCATAACTGATCCCCAAAAGAAGCCTCTTTGATGTGTGTGCCAGATGACTTTGGAGGTTGCTCTCTGAGGAAGGATGGTGGCAGGGCAGCCAAGGATGGGCTGTCTTCCAAAGACCTCAGCCTGGAGAGATTTGAATAAAGTTCAGTGCTCTTTAATTCACTCAGTCATCTCAACTAACTCAGATGGAGGGGCACCTGGTTGGCTCAGTGGGTAGATCATGTGACTCTGGATCTTAAGGTTGTAAGTTCAAACCCCACATTGGGCATAGATCTTACTTCAAAAAGTAAATGATAAAAATTAAACTAATATGTACTGGGAGTTACAGGCATTGTGCATTCAAGGATATTAAGACACGGTTCCAGCCTCCAGGAGCTCTCAGACAGTGTGGAGATCCTTGACTAAAACACAGTGTAATTAGGATTATATGGTGTCCAGAGTGAGGGGGCATAAAGTGATTAAATAGTAAAGCTCCCAAATTGATTTTGGTCCTGAGCCCTGAAGAACCCAGACATTTCTACCGAAGTCTTCTAGTAGGAGCTTCTCTTTCCTGCCAAAAGGAATTTGAAATGATCCTCCCTGCCTGGATGCTGGGAGTCTGAGATGTTATAGACTGGATTAAAGAGAAAGTTCCTTCTCTCTGGAAGCCAACTCGAGCTCTTCCCCCAGTTTGTAACTAAGCAAAGTTGGGTTTTTAAAAACAAACTCTGAGCAGGTAGAGCTTCTGTGAGAACTAGAAGTGTGGAGGAAGCTGTGGGGCGCACAGGTGTGCAGAGGGGCTGTGAGCACATCCGGAGGCCAGGACAGGCCTGAACAGCCTGTTCCCTGCAATTGAGGCTTTTACCCATTGCGGGAGGAGGGAAAGCTGGTGGGCCATGGGAAAGCAGCCCGGCAACCTCCTGACTGGGTTGGATAGGATAAGGTAAACTTTTTAGTAAAATGTATGCAGAAGTCATTGTAGAGTTTGGGCTCTATGGCTCTGATCAAATCCTTTCAACATCTTCAAAAAGTTTAAGATTGGTGTTGCAAGTTCAGATTATTGTTTCCAGACTGTGAGAAGCTGGCTTGACCATCAGGCAAGACAAGACTCCGATTTCCAGAGTCGCAACACCATACGAAGCTTCCTCTTTCAGAGCTCTGTCTATCTTCACCTACTTGTCTGGGTCCCAGAGGGTGGTAGTTGACACATAGGAGCTGGTGTGCAAAGGTAATGGGGGGGTGGTCTGAGGAGGGACTGGTCTACTCCTTCCCAGCCGGAGAGGCCATCCCCTCCCCAGGGAGGTCAGGGGGCTGTCCCCAAGTTGATGAGGCATTTGTTTCATTTTCTGAATGAATTTGGGTGTTTCAGGAAGGCAGACTGCTTCCAGAAAGACACAGAGGAGTGAAACAGCCTTGTGAATGGGGGCTGTGCATGGGTGACAATGACCAAGGTTGAGTCTAAAGGCATATTTTATCATTTGGAGATATCAGACAGTCTAATACAATGATGATGATTTGCAATGCCAGTCTGTTTCCCCAGGGAGGTCGGCTTGGTTTCCATCAAAATCATAGGATACTCTCCACGTTATGACCCCAGGCCTTGGTTTTGGGTGACATGCCTTACATGGGCCTCTCAGTAGATGCCTTCCAACCCCGACTCTCATAGCAAGACTTTCTTCCTTGGGCCTGTAGTTTTCTGAACTACCGGAGTGCTGTGCATAAGGGAGGCACCATCTGATTATTTACATTTGATAATCATTTTTCTTTCATCTTAGGACCTAAACTAAATGGTGCAGCTTACAATGAATGCATTTGAGAGTTAATGAATTATCATTTAGTTAGTTGATGTACTTATCCAAACCCATCAAAGCAACACCATTTTCAGGCTTTCATTTGAGTTTCTCTAGGTCCCTTTGATTTCTATACTTGCTACTAGGACAGTTGTCAGCTTAAATGGGTGTTAATTAGCTACTTGTCAACAATCATGAAATTAGCATGCTTCATGTTCACTTTATATGTGATAACCTTTTCCTTTGCAATGAATCATGGATTAGAATTCAATATGCAGTACTTTTGAAAAGGATGGTGTGAAGTAGTGAAAAATTAGAAATGGACTAAATAGCCCACAATAAAACATAGATTTAATGAATCATGATCCAACCACACGATAGCACACCATTGAACATGAAAAATCATGTTTGTGAAGATCTACATAAACAGCAGGAAAAAATGTTCATGTCATATTAATATACCCCAAAAGCAGGTTAGATACAGTATGGTCCTGTTATTATATACCAATACATATGCAAAATATGAGTTTTGTTTTCTTTGTGCTTTTTCTCTATTTTCCACATTAATCTGGTGAGTTTGCCTCACTTTTATAATCCAAAAAATATGTGAAATTCACATTTGAGAGTTGGAAAATTCTTTAGCATGACTTTTTAAGGTTAGGCAGGACGTCTTTAACTTTTATTGGAATTTTGCAGCCCTAAAAGCAGAAACCAAGTCTTTGCAGACTGTTTCCTGGGGACAATGCCATTAGCTGTGGCAGAAAGAAGGCCAATACAATCTTGAGCTTTGTCAAGAAGGATATTGAAACCAGAATTCACTGCCCTGCCTTCCTCACACCAACTGTGGTGCTGACACATTCTACTTGCTGGGTCTCAAATACAACTAATAGAGGCTTACCCCATGTTCCAGTTCATGGTAGACTCTCCGTCTGCTTTTATTTTTCCTCATCAAAAATAGGGAAGCTGAGGAGTCACCTGGTACATAATTATGAAACTATCTAGAATTGGGATAGGATAAGCATGGATATGAGTTTCAGCACCTTTCCTGTGCAAAGAAGAGAACATCTGCAGAAACTTGAAATGTGTTGTTTTATTTTGTTATTATTATTTTTTAAAGATTTATTTATTTGAGAGAGAGAGAGAAAGGTGGGGAGGGGTAGAGGGAGAGGGAGGGAGAGAATCTCAAGCAGACTCCCCACTGAGTGCAGAGCCCAACTTGGGGCTCAATCTCAGGAGCCTGAGGTCATGACCTGAGCAGAAATAAAGAGTTAGATGCTTAAGCAACTGAGCCATACAGGTACCCCAAAATGGGTAATTTTAGAAAAGAACTTAAAAGGACACGAACTTTACAGAGCCATTTGTACTTTCTATAAAGATTTAATAATCTCCTTCCAAAGGTGGTAGAGGTGGACCACAGAACATCAGAACATCAGAAATGAAATTAATGGAATTGGAAGTATATCCCTAATCTGGTGGCTTCCAGCCCTTTCCCACATGTGACATAATATTATGAACACACTTGATCTGATTAAGGATCTGAAGATAGCACTTAAGGAGCCAGCAATTATGACAATGCAGCCAATGACAGCAGCATCAGCATGTCTTTCCCTATCTATGAAAGCATCCACTTGCCTCCCACATTGTTTGTGTTCCTTGCACTGCTATGGTCCTCTAATAAAGAACTCTTTATTACCCGGATACACCCTCTAACATTCTCCCCAGTGCGTTCTTACATGGTGCACTAAATACGGGCTCCTCCAGAACTCAACCCTGTGCCTGTCATGGGCTGAATGTGTGTGTCCTCCCCAAATTCATGTCCAATTCCTAACTCCCAGTGGGATGGTATTTGGAGGTGGGACCTCTGGGAAGTCATTAGGTTTGAACGAGGTCATGAAGGTGGGGTCCTCATAGTGGGATTCGTGTCCTTTTTAGAAAAGGAGGAGAGATCAGAGCTGGCTTGCTCTCTTCGTGCAAGTATTAGGTAAAGGTCATGTGAACACACAATGAGAAGATAGCTGTCTGCAAGCCATAAAGAGGGTTCTCACCTGAGCTCAAGCATGCTAGCACCCTGATCTTGGATTTCGCAGCCTCCAAAGCCGTGAGAAAATAAATGGATGTTGTCGGAGCCACCCAGTCTATGGTATTTTGATAGTGCAACCCAAGCAGACTCAGATAGCTCTCTTCCCTACAGCAAGCTTTACCTGCTCTAAACTGAGTTATGTGAGGGAGTTCAAAGAACCACATGCATCACCACCCCTACCAGTATGGCTGCTTAAGTGCTTCAAAAATAAATATCACATTTATTCAGATTTGGTGGCTCATCTGGGAAGATCGTCGGGTAATGGTTGAGCACCACGGCCCCAGCCTGTGCCCTTGGGTTTGTGAATGGCCATCTCCAGAGTATGCTTGGAGAGCTTGTGGCACTAGGCTATGTGTGTCTTTGGTTCAACCCAGGGTGACGCCTCTTATGTTTCTGCAGATCAAATATTTGTAATATACGTGAATGAGGTATTCTTGGTGTTTCAGAGGCCTCATTGTCAATAGGGTATTTTCTTTGGTTGTATCCCTGGAAATCTCTGGGGTTGTGACAATTCATCCATTCTTCCTTTTCAGCTCCAATTGCCCAACCCCACGTATAAGATGAGAAAACAAGCTAGGGTGAGGAATGCCACACTCAGGTGAGAGAGGACTTAGTTAGGGGAGACCACTAATTAGAGAAAGCTTCTAGCTTGGACCAGCTTCTTAGTTTTGGCTTCATGCCAGCCAGTGCCCAACTAGATGGCAAAATAGTGGATCAAATTAAAAGTGTGCGTGCGCGCGTGTGTGTGTGCAGAGGCGGGCGAGTGTTTGGGGATGGTTCATAGGCATGTATTTGCATTTGGGTTAGGTTGTATATTGAGGGGGCACTCAGAGCTCTGATCCTCATAGCACTATGATCATTCTGATGGAGCAGGACATGTGTCTGTTGTGTGTGCTTGCAGGTGGGGGAGAGTGGAATGCTTATACAGGCTGAGAAAATTCACCAGCTGATTCTGATTCACTCCTTGCTTGAGAACTACTCATTTAGGGAATTGTCTTCTTACTTATGCTTCGTCATTAATGACGCTGTTTTGACATCATTGCTCTGGATCGCCCTCATGCACACTCTGGGCTCATCAATTTTTAGGGTTAGTATCAGAGGGAAAGAAGCCGGCTTCATTGATGTGTTAATGAAGCACTGGTTGCCTGATCTTGCACAGTAAGAGAGGCAGGCTCCTGTGAGGTTTTATTAATTAAATGCTGAATCCCAGGGGACAGATGAGTTCCAAATAGCAAAACATCCTGAAGTCTTTTTCATGGGCAAAAGCTGGGTTGAGGTTTGAGTCTGTTGGATGGGGGCTCTCTGAGCCTTTAACGCTGAAGTTGTCACTGGGGAGGGACAGGATAAGGCCCAGAGAGGCTGGGGAGGTGGTTCGAAGCAAGCATGAGAAAGTCCCATGTTCTTTTCCTCCCTTCCTAGGTCAAGATGCTGGACTTTTTTGGGAGCAGGAGGGAGGGCTGAACGGTACGTAGAAGTCAGTCTGTGTATTAGTTTCGTCTTTGCAGCTGTGACAAGCTACCCCAGTCTTGGTGGCCTCAAACAACATGAATTTATTATTTTACAGCTCTGTAGGCAGAGGTCTGAACTCTGTAGGTAGAGGCAGGAACTGAGGGCCTGCAAAGAGCCAGGTCTGCCCTCCATCCTGGAGGCTGTAGAGGACAATGTGTTTCTTGACATTTTCCAGCTTCTGGAAGCCGCCTGCATTCCTTAACTCAGGGTCAGCTTCTCCCATCTTCAAAACCGGCAACACTGAATCATATTGTTCTGACTCTTCTTTTCTGCCTTCCTCTTGGACTTTAAGGACCTTGTGGACTCAGTGGGCCCCACCTGTATCATCCTGGATAGTCTTCCATCTTAAGGTCAGGTGATTAGTGACCCTACTTCCATCTGCAGTGTTCACTTCTCTTTGCTCTGTTACTTGATATATTCACGGGTTCTGGGGATGGGGGCCTGGGCAGTTGGGGGGACCCTTGTGCCTGCCATCCTGGATTTTGCTTCCTGGACCACCTGCAGCCCCAGGGCAGGCATAGGACATGCACGTTTGTCAGAGACTCTGCTCCATGAATTAGGGTCTCAAAGACCCCTTCCTTCTACTTCCAGCTTTTACTTCTGCCCCCTTCCCAGTCCAGAATACTCCCGGAAGCACGTGCAAAGAATAGTTTTAGAGAAGAGTTTTAGAAGGTGCATGACTAAACATGCAATTATCATACAACTAAACATGCAATTATCATGGAACCTGGCATTTGACTCCAGGGCCTTGACCCAGAGAAATGAAGGTTTATCTTCACACACAAATAAATGTTTATGGTAACTTTACTTGTAATAGGCAAAAACTGGAAATAACCCAGATGTCCTTCAATGGGTGAATGGCTGTACAGGTTGTGGTACATTCACATGATGGAATATGACTTGGCAACAAAAAGGAATGGACAATGGATCCATGCAACTATGGACAAATCCCTAGAGAATTATGGAGAATGAAAAAAGGCAACTTCAAAAGTTTGCATACTGTAGGATTCCAATTATAGAAGACTCTCGAAATCACATTTTAGAAATGGAGAGCAGATTGGTGGTTGCGGGGGGGTTGTGGAGGGGGTAGGGTGGGTGGGGAGTAGGTGGGGCCACAGGAGGGCAGGAGGAGGGACCCCTGTATGGTGGAAATGTGCTGTATCTTGACTATCTTGACTGTACCTATGTCAATATCCTAGTTCTGATTTTGTGCTATAGTTTCGTACGATGTTACTCTGGGAGAATTGAGTAAAAGGCAAAGAAGAACTCTGTATTATTTCTTACAACTGCATGTGAATCTGCCTGCAATTTTCTCAAAATGGTAGATTCACATGCAGTTTTAAGAAACATTAATTAAAAAAAAAAAAAAGGTTTTTGGCAGAGTCAGCAGCAGACTTGGAGAGGTTGCTACCTTCCAAGGCTGCATAGGGGAGTCCTAAAAGACATCACATATGCGTCGGCAGGCTGTTAGTGGGTTCTGGGCCTATCTCTAACTCAACTTATGCCACTTTGGAAACCTTCCTGTTCCTTGGTTTTGAATATGGGCAACAGCTTCATTTCCTTCAATGCCAGGAAGTTGTTTTTATACCTAGATTCAAGGGTATGGGGCCTCTGAACGTTTCGGCCCATCCCTGGTAAGGAGCCACCTGTTTGTCTGTCTTTGTCCCCTCTCTCCCTCTCCTTCCAGGCTTCACAAATCCTCTGGGTAGAGGGTGTCTGATACTGAGAGAGAGAGGACTGTCTGCCACACGGAGGGCCAGTGGGGCGAGTGTCCCGTGTCCCCCCCCCCCCCCCCCCCCCCCCCCCCCGGGGCTCAGCCACGTGCAGGCTGCAGGTGGGCCCGGCCACTCCAGAGAGAGCTAGGTCAGCAGCCTGAGGCAGCTCCTGGCTGGCTCCTGGGGTTGGCTTTGCTCAAGGCAAGAGCTGTCAACTCTGCCCTTTTGAAAAAGAGCAACAAAGGGGAAAAGGAAAGAAAAGAGAAAGGGGAGTGGGGTGGGGGAGGCTGGGCTGAGAGAACAGGTGGGGACTATTTAAACAGAAGGCCTGACTCAGCCGTTTTCATTCACTGAATTTCCAAAGGACTGTTTGTTTTAGCTCCCCCAGGCCTCTGAGACAGGAGGAGGCTAGGGGCCCATCTCTGGGGAGAGAAGGAGCTGGCACTATGGTGGGAGGGGGGCCGCAGGCAGGGCAGACATCATCTGGGCTCATGGCGTCTGGGTTAGGGGTTTCATTTTGCTCACTTTATGCTTTCTGAGTTCCGGAACCCTCACCTAGTAGAACTCTGGGCCCTGCAGATGCTGGAGAGGTGGGGATGAGAAGCTTGCTGAAGAGTTTGGAATACCCCCCGACCTTGAATGGAGAAGAGAAAATAAATGCCATATGTTAGAGAGTCTAAGTAGTGATCTAGAAAATGTGCAGAGGGAAAGAATGATCAAGGGTGGGGAAAATGGAGAATTCTCAAGCTCTCCCGTCACGTTGCTGGACTACACCAGACAGTCACTTTTCTCTTCCTAGAAGAATTCCTACACTTTCTGAGTTCTCAGTTCCATGATTATATTCACCAATAAGGCTGAACGTGGGACTTGTCGTTAGCTCTTGGCAAACCACACCTCCTACAGAAAGGCTTCCAGGTCACCTTAAAAAAAGCTACATTCCTATTTGGACTCTGCAAGCTCTTGGACCTGCTTATATAACCCCAGTGATCAGGAACCCTGCAGTTTATAGCAGAGCATAATTTGTAAATCTACAGAGTGGTTCTTTGGTTTAAGCAATCCCATTGAAAGCGGATTGGTTTCAAAAGGTTCTGGCTTATTGGGTCATCATTTTTGCCCATGAATAAATGAAGCAGTTTTAGGATTTGATCCATTTCTCCCTGGGAAGTCAGACTCAACCTGAACCCAAACGTGGAACACATTGTGGTTGAGAACAAAGCAGCCCTTAAAGGAACCAATAGCATTACAGAAGTGTAAATAGGACTCTAATTCATAAGTTTGCTAGCTAGCCCCCTCTCCCACAGCCTACAAGACTGTAGCTCTCCCTACCTCATGAGGTGCTGCTCACATTCTCAGACTCCACCCTATATTGGGTTCCTGGCCCCTCCTCTGTCTCCCCCCAACCACTTCCCACCTTGGGCTGCCTGAGAGTAGCTCAGCCTTTACCTGAGCTTGTCCACTCCCAGAGGTCAGGCAGTCTTTCATTCCTCTGGCACAGAACCCCGCATGGTGTCAGGCATAGGTGCTTATTAATAAATGCCTTTTGACTCTCCATGATGGTGAGCAAAGGAAAGAGGTGAGTCTGGGCAGACGCACAATATTTTACCTGGTTGTTTTGCTTGACATCCAATCAGATTCAAGAACCCAAATCCCAACCAAAAGAACACAAAACCTTGGGAATTTTCCCATTTGACCAGATTCATAATCCATTCAAAGGAATATTCTCATGCCCTGAAGGTGTGTGAGATCAAACCCTTACCTTAGCAGGACACTGGATGAGGGGTAGGATTTGTGCCTCTCAAGTCCTCTGGTGAGTTTGGACAAGCCACGTGGGTTCCCTGTTCTGAAAAATGAAGAGGTTGGATGAAAGGAGAAGTCTTTTTTCACCATTGAGGATCCCATGATTTCTGTTGTCGTCGTGTGAACTCCATGTTGTGGAATATTTGTAGTTAGATCCTTAAAGATCATGTTCTATATTCCAAATTTTTAAAATCAAAGACTTTGCTGCCGATTAATGCATAACTGATGTTTACCATATGAAATTCATTTAATTTCAGTAAAAACCCCTGCCATTATTCTGTTGCTAAGTGCTAGATCCTGTCCTACACTACATGCTTGATCTCTTGTATCTTCACCAAAACCCCTCAAGGTAAATATGATTATATTACCTTTTCACCCTTTATGCCCATTTTATTGTTTTTTCAGTTGATACTAAGTCTTAGAGAAGTTAAATAACTTGCCCAAAGGCACACAATTAGTAGAAAGTAGTATAGTTGGCATTTGAACCCAGGTCTGTTATTCCATGACCCCCATTCTTTTCTACCGTCAATATAGCCTACCTGCCCAAACACAAAATATCACTACCATTTCATTTAGCTTGTTGGCTTTCTTTTAGGGTCAGTTTCTATTCTGCCTTTAACATGTAGAACATAGCTCATGAGCCCTTTTCAGGAGTTTGGATTGGACTACAAGATAAGCTATTCCAAACACTCTTGTGCTCTCAAGCGCACCATCAAGAAAGTGAAGAGACAATCCACAGAATGAGAGGAAATATTTTACCAATCATAAGGGTCTTATATCTAAAATATATAAAGAACTCTTACAACCTAATAATAAAAGGACAACCCAATTAAGAAAATGGGCAAAGGACCTGAATACAAGTTTTTCCTAAGAAGATGTATAAATGGCCAATAAGCACATGTAAATATCCCTATTATCATTAGTCATCAGGGAAATGCAAATCAAAACCAGCAATGAGATACCTCTTCCCTCTCATGAGGCTGGCTAAAATAAAAATGTCAGGTAATAAGAAAATGTATTAGTGAGGATGTGGAGAAATTGGACCACCTCATCACTCTTGGTGGGAGTGTGGACTGGTGCAGCCTGTGAGGAAAACAGTCTGATGAATCCTCAAAGAGTTAAATGTAGGGTTACCATAAGACTTGGAAATTCTAGAAATAAACAACCATAGAGGTGAAAAACCCATATTCTGACAATTATAAAAGACTGATAAAAGAAATTCAAGACAATGTAAAGAAATTGGAAGACATTCCATACTCATGGGTTGGAAGAGTAAATATTATTAAAATACCCATATTACACAAAGCAATCTACAGATTTAGTGCAATTTCTATCAAAATACCTATAGCGTTTTTCACAGAGCTAGAACAATCTTAAAATTTGTATAGAAACACAAAAGACCTTGGATAGCCAAAGAAACATTGAAAAAGAAAAACAAAACTGGAGGCATCACGATTCCTGATCCCAAGTTACATCATGAAGTGGTAGTAATTAAAACAGTATGGTACTGGCATAAAAATAGGCACATAGATCAATGGAATAAAATAGAAAACACAGAAATAAACCCACAATCATGTGGTCAATTAATCTTCAATAAAGGAGGAATGAATATACAATGGGAAAAAGACAGTCTTTTCTACAAATGATTTTGGGAAAACTGGACAGTTACATACAAAAGAATGAAACTGGACCACTTTCTTTCACCATATACAAAAAACAAACTCAAAATGGATTAAAGGAATGTGAAACTTGAAACCATAAAAATCCTTAAAGAGCACAGACAGAATTTCTCTGACATCAGCTGTAGCAACATTTTTTTATATGTCTCCTGAGGCAATGGAAATCTAAGCAAAAATAAGCTATTGGGACCACACCAAAATTAAAAGTTTCTGTACAGCAAAGGAAATAATAATAAAAAAAAACCACTAAAAGGCAAACAAGGGAATGGGAGAAGATATTTGCAAATGACATATCCGATGAAGGATTACTATCCAAAATATATAAAGAGCTGATAAAACTCAACACCTGAAATACAAATAATCAAACAATGGGTAGAAAACATGAACAGTCATTTCTCCAAAGAAGACATACAGCTGGCCAAGAGACACATAAAAAAATGTTCAGCCTCACTGCTCATCAGGGAAATGCAAATCAAAACCACAACAAGATATCATCTCACACCTGTCAGTAAGGTTAAAATCAACAACACAAGAAATGACAAGTGCTGGTGAAGATGTAGAAGGAAAGGGACGCTCATGCTCTGTTGGTGGGAATGTACACTTGTGAAGCCACTTTTGGAAAATAGTATGGAGTTTCCTCAGAAATTTAAAAATAAAACTACCCTATGGTTTAGTAATCACACTACTAGGTATGTGCCCCGAAAATACAGTAACACTAATTCAGAGGGATACATACAACCCTATGTTTATAGTAGCATTATCTACAATAGTCAACTTATGGAAGGAGTTCAAGTGTTCATCGATAGATGAATGGATAAAGAAGAGGTGGTGTATATGCACATGTGCGTGTGCGTGCACGCACGCACACATACACACACACAGAGAGAGTGGAATATTATTCAGCCATAAGAGGAATGAAATATTGCCTTTTGCAATGATATGGATGGATCTACAGTGTATAATGCTAAGCAAAATAAGTCAGAGGAAGACAAATATCATATAATCTCACTCATATATGGAATTAAGAAACGAGACAAACAAGCAAAGGAAAAAAAAAATGGTAAACCAAGAAACAGACTCTTAACTATGGAGAACAAACTGCCGGTTACCAGAGGGAAGGTGGGCTGGAGGGTGGGGTGAAATAGGGGAACGTGGCTCATGAGAGCGGTACGGTATCATGATAAAAAAAATAAATAGGATAAAATGGAAATGTACTTATTTCAGGCTATAGTGAAAGTAATTACACAGAGAGTGAAGAGAAAAGAATACTCAGCAATTCCAATCCAATACACTAAGTATAAGTGTATACTTAGGAGAATCTAAAGCATGTCTGGGCTAAGACTTTTACATGAATGTTGATAGCAGCATTATTTAAAACAGCCAAAAAGTGGAAACAACACAAGCGTCTATCAAGGGATGAATGGATAAACCAAATATGGTCTGTTCCTACGATGCAATGGTATTTGGCTGTAAGAGGGCACAAAGAGCTGCCTTAGGCTCCAATATGGCAGAACCTTGCCAACATTACACTGAGTGAAATGCCAGACACAAAAACCACATATTGTACAATTCCATTTAAATGAGAGCCCCAAAAATTAACAAGAGAGTAAACAACGTGTGTTGGAGAGGATGTGGAAAAAGCGGAACCCTCTTACACTGTTGGTGGGAAGGCAAGTTGGTGCAGCCACTTCGGAAAACAGTGGGGAGATTCCTTAAGAAATTAAAAATAGAGATTCCCTATGACCCTGCAATTGCACTACTGGGTATTTACCCCAAAGATACAGATGTGGTGAAAAGAAGGGCCATCTGTGCCCCAATATTCATAGCAGCAATGGCCACAGTCGCCAAATTGTGGAAAGAACCAAGATGCCTTTCAATGGAGGAACCGATAAGGAAGGTGTGGTCCATATATACTATGAAGTATTATGCCTCCATTACAAAGGATGAATATCTGACTTTTGTATCAACATAGATGGGACTGGAAGAGATTATGCTGAGTGAAATAAGTCAAACAGAGAGAGTCAATTATCCTATGGTTTCACTTGTTTGTGGAGCATAACAAGTAGCATGAAGGGCATGGGGAGAGGAGAAGGGAGAAGGAGGAGTTGGGAGGAGACAAGAGAAGGGAGGTGGGAGTAATTGGAGGGGGACATGAACCATGAGAGACTGTGGACACTGAAAAACCATCTGAGGGTTTTGGAGGGGAGGAGGGTAGAAGATTGGGTGAACCTGGCGGTGGGTATGATGGAGGGCACGGATTGCATGGAGCACTGGGTGTGGTGCATAAACAATGATTCTGGAATACTGAAAAGAAATTAAAAAAAATTAAAAATAAATGAATCTATGAATGAATGAATAAATAAATAAATGAAAGGCCCAGAATGGGCAAATCTATAGACACAGAAGGAAGAAAAGGAGGAGATCACCTAAGGCTGGAGGTCTGGGAAGGAACAGGAGAGGGAAGGGGGCAGCAACTGCCGAAGAGTTTGGGGTTTCTTTATGGGTGATGAAAATGTTTTAAAGTTGATCGTGATGATGGCTGTACTCTAACTAGTGACCCTGTGACTATACCAAGAACCACTGAATTGTACCTTCAAATGGATGAATTGTGTGGTCTGTTTCCATAACACTGTTAAAAAAAAGTTCAGTGTTAATCTCCCTGCCAGGTCAGGGAGAGAAAAGCATTGGAATAGTCAGGCACAGCTTCCCAGAGGAAGTGGAATTCGGGATGGGTCATGAGGAAGAGACGGACTTATTGCAGAGAGGCAACAGAAGGTCTTTCCAGGCTTGGCGGGACAGTGTCAGCCAAGACCTGGGGGCAGAGGTGGCCTTGGCACACATGGGGGCAGTGACCTGGTCTCTCGGGCTAGAAACGAGCCTGCGTTGGGGCTCTGCTGTGGTAGGACAATGAGCAGAGGTGACAGAACCAGTCTAAAGGCCCTGGAATCCAAGGTAGGGCACCTGACTCTCCAGGCAGGGATACACTGAGTTTCTTTGAGTAATTTGATGAAAGCAGTATTTTAGGCAACCCCAAGGCTTCATTTGGCAGAGATGTGCAGGCAGAATTGGAATGGGAAGAAATGAGAAACAGGAAAGTGGGTAGCTTCTTGGAGTACATCAAATGAATAAGGCTGTCAGATTTTCCCTTTAAAGGGAGCCCTTATGCCTAACCATGTCTCCTTGCAGGCTTCGTCACCCACCCTACATGACAACCATGGGGGCCAACTCCAAGTGCTCCTGCTGTCTGACACGTTGGTCCTTCCCTAGACATCTCCCTCTTCCCTGGAATGCCATGCATCTACTCTGGTGAATAAACTATTCAATTCGGAGGACCAGCCTGAATGTGTGTGCGCGCTCGCTCGCCATCCTGATGGGGCATGAGAATCAGAAAGGGGGTCCTCGAGGTAGACCCTGGAGACAGTAGGGGCTGCAAGGAGCTCTTGCAGGATGGAGAGCCCAATGGTGGTCTGCCGGAGCCCAGATTAGGATGTGCATCAAAGGCAGAGGGCAGGGCACACACAGGGCTGGAGACGTGGTGGTTGGAATCCGTAGAGTATCTGTGATGAGAAGAGCTGGGGGTGAAGGTTCGGGGTCAGGGTTTCTTAGCTCAGTCCCGAAATGGTTTTGCAGTGCCTGTGTCCTGGAAGTGGGTGCTATGAAACAGCCAAGCTGAACAAAATGTTACATCCCTAGGCTCTCCTTTCAAGAGATACAGTCACTTCCTCCTCTTTGCACTTAATGTTTCTTCCATGATGCATTAGAGTGTGTTGTTAGCACTTGCCTGTTTCTCGTCCCTTCCATTAGACAGTAGGCTCCTGGAAGCTGGTGAGCCTGGTTTTTCTCTCTCTGTGGTTTTGCCCCGATTCCAGGGTCCAACCTAACTCTGCTTCTGCTCAGCAAACCATCCTTGGTCCTTCCAATCTATATGCTTTCCCCTTGATTCTCAAGGCCTTCAGGAGGAAAATTAAGGACTATGAGAATGCTCTGGCCAATTTCCTAAACCTCTTGCAGTTCAGGTTGTCGGTATCTAATCATTGGACACAGTCTCGTGAGCAGCAGGAAGGCCACGTGGCAGTGCTGTCTCCTGCTCTGGTTATCACAGGTCTCTGTGTCCCGGTTGACTCTCAGGTGAATCGCAGGTATAAGTACTTCCTTTTTCTTATATGCCTGTTTTTGTGGGGGGGGTGGTGGTGATGGTTCTGGGTCATCTACTTCTTTATCTGTTACATGTGTTAATTCAGTCGTTATACATTGGTCAAATTAAATATGGTCAGTCCAAATATAGACATAACTAAAGAGAGCAAGAAAGAAAACGAGCAAGTCGAAAGGACGTATGCAGTGAAGAGAGCCAGAGATGGGTCCTGAGTGTCTGTCCCCACCCGCTAGCCTGTGTCCCCCAGGACCTCCCCCAGTGTGATAGCTCACCACGTGGTGGGTGGCCTAGTGTTTACACCATTGTTTTTAACCAAACACGGTTAAATTCTTCCCTTTGCCATGCATTTAAAGAAACTCTGATCTCTCTCTACACTGGATTTCACACAGACTTGACTGGATCTATTGAGAGGTGCTGTGCCCTCTGCAACGGATGGATTGAAGGCTTTGTCAGCCCCGGTAAATGGCTCCCCATGTAAGATGCTTCCCTGCAGCAGCTTCTTGTATCTCTGGCACCTGCTGCAATGGTGAGATGAGCTAAGGTCGGGGCCCAAGAGAACTGAAGGTCACTGCCCCATCCTAGTCCACCTCCTGGTGCTGCTTCCTCTATCCCCCAGCTGACCATTGGCCGGACCCTTCCCTTTCCTCTAAAGGTGATCTGACATGTGGGGGTCAAGAGGGAGTTGGTCTGATCCAAGGAAATAATGTAGGATATACGTCCACAGATATTCTTTGCATACAAAGTATTCGTTGACGTCCTTGTGTTTTATGTATTTTTCTCAAGTAGTATCATAAAATACTTACTGTTTCATCTTGCTCCTTTTCTCTTAACAATATCTCTTGGCATCTCTTAAGCTGCTCTTCTTTCTCACTCCTTCCTGGCACTACTTTCTTAGCTCTCCGAGCTGAAGTTCCAGTTCTGCTGGAGGCCTCTTCATTTTTGGCCACAAGTCTGAGTAACAACAATGACAACAGTGGCATAGCATGTACGTATGGATGAGCAAACTGAGGCATAGGGAGGTCACAGCTTTGGTCACTGCAGGGAGCAGCAGAGCTGGGGGCAGGGTCTGGCTCCCAAGTTCACCAGCCCGGCCGCTGTGGTATCCGGACCTTGGCTGTATGTATCTGGCTATGTTGCTATACTGATTTTAATATTTCCTACACCCTCAGATGAGAAACTCCTTCTTTTGGGGGGAGGTCTGACCTTCCAGGTGAGGAACTTCTGACAGGAACTGGGGCTGATCACGCTGGGTTTGTGGGGCAGTACTCCCTCCTGGAGGGAACTCCAACATTTACCTGTAATTCCATCTTGCAGGGTCACCTGGTTGAGGAGAAATCAGGTCAGAGCAAGTCCCCAGCTGTCACTTCTCTGCTCTGCTGCTGTGTTTTAAGAACTCTATCTGGTCCTCCCTCTAATTTCTCAGAGATAGATTTTAGAACCCTTGAAGAATGCCTCACGTGTGCTGCACACATCAATCCTGTGGGCCATCTGCCCTGGAGGCCACCGTCTCGTAGTTGCCTGCCCTGGCTCCGTGCCAGGGCACCTAAGGCTTGGCACATGCCACAAAAGGCTGTCAAGAGGGGCTGCCCCCACTGGTGCCTCTGCCACATGAGGAGGTAAGCGTCTTCCAAGAGCTCTGAGCAGAGTGCTGGGCGAGGGCACTCAGAGGTGGGAAGAAGAGCCTTCTGGATCTGGAACGGGGGACCGCTCCCAGAGGGGTGCTGTTGATCTGGAGACGTGTGGATGTGTGGAGAGGCTATTCTGGGCAACGGACGAAACACACAAACCTGTCATCTGAGACCATGGAGTTGTACTCCGTGCAGAGCCCTGAAGTCAGCTGCCCCGGATTTGGCATGGATTCAAATCCTGCATGACGACACAGGGCCCGGGTGAAGCTCTGCCTCCTCCCACCTCAGCCACATCTTGGACTTTTATAGCATTTATCACCCAGGAAAATATCCACGAGCATTTATCAAGATCTGTTGAAACAGAGCTGTTTGCCCAGCTCTGCTTTCCATTTGGTGCACATGGAGAAGCTCTCTCCCAGGCGCCTTGCTTCCCTGAAGTTGGGTGAGGCAGGGATGAGACAGGACTTCTAATCTCTTGAGTCTCCTCTCCCCAGTCATCAAGCTTTTCTCGTGATTTAGCATCCACAGAACGGCTGGCAGCCATGCCAGTGCACGGCCTGGAGCTGGTTTTCTTGGAGCCCGCTTTAGACTGGGTGCTTGGAAGGGATGAGACAGCACGGAGGGGAGCGGAGGGTGGGTCACTGGCACTGGCGGCCTCTGGAGTGCATCTGTGTCAAGGTCCTGAGTGGTATTTGGACTTTCTGGGTACCTTTGGAATGACAGGCCAAGTTCTTGGGTGGATTAAAAAAAAAAAAAAGGCAAGTAAAGGAAAGAAAAGAGAGGAGGATACTCTCAGATAGGGCAGCAGAAAGGCCAGAGCAGTCACACAGCTTCTCCAAAAAGGCAGGCGAAGGGAAGGTGGAGCTAAACAGGGACCCCACGCCTATGGGACCCATACACGAGTGCTTGTCCCCGCACACTGCTGCTTCACAGACGCTGAGATTTCTAGATGCTGTGCACTTGGAATTCTCCAGCAGAATCCAGCTCCCTCCTGCTCACAGGACTGTACGCTAGGTGACTTAGAACTAGGTTAGCAACAAAGGAAACCACATCACAGTCTTATAAAGAGGCCACGGAGATGGGATTGTCTGCCTTGGGGGAGAGGGCTGGAGTTCCCTGATATTTGAGACCAAGAGTCAGTCCTTACTTTCTGGAAAGAAGCAAGGTAGAAATGAAAAAAGAATGAGGCCAGGCATTGAGTGTTTGGAGGGGCTGTTAGAACTCCCACCCGGTTAAGCTTTTGAAAACAACAGCGAGTTGCTGCAGCTTCAGAGCTCTGGGGAATTCTGGATTTTGCACTGGAAGTCCAGGGAGGCTGAGTGGGAGGGGGAGAGAAGCCGCGCCTAAAAATACTCCATGGAGGAAGGGCCCATGAGGTCATCTCCCCAGGACACTCTGCCCACCTTGGCTAGACTCTGGCTCCAGTTCCTTGTCCGGCTTTGAGTACAGTCATCTGAACTGAGTGGGAGCTCAAGGGCCAGTGTTGACTGATGGGCAGCTAGAGAGGGACACGGGGAACCTGGAGAGTGCTCAGAGGAGAGGCCATAGGGGATGACATGGGTAGAAGCTAGAGTTGGTGGTGAGGTCAAGGGAATGGGACTGGCTTCACTTGGAAAGGAGCAGAGTGGAAGCATGGGTTGCGGAAAAGCCATTCCTGGCCCCCGGAAGGTCAGGCCTTGGCTGTTGTCTGGCCGTGTAATGATAGTATCAGAGTCACAGTACGGCTGTGCTCCTGGGTGTTTTGCAGCATTGGAAACCCCACAGCAAGGCAGAGCTGCATTTTCAAGTCACCTTCACAATTGTCCCCTTCTTTCAATGACAGGCACTAGGACTTCCAACCATTGGGACTCACAGATCCCTAAGGCCCTCTAGCCTAGAAGAATGACTCCTGAGTAGTCTGTTTCAGAAAGCTGGCACGGGGGTGCTGGGGACAGTCTGGAAGAGCTGGGGAGACTGCTTGGTATCCATCAGTCACCTTCCACATGAGGTCACCTGCTTGTATCCTGGACCTTGGAAGGGAAGACAGGAGTGGGGCCAAAAGGAGGGTATAAAGATTGTTTCTCAGGGGAAAGGGAATAAATTCACACATATGGAGCCCCTGCCATGTGCTAGGAGATTTGTATAGGTTTCCTGTTTAATTTTTCGATGATCCCATGGGGGCTTATTCTTCCATATTACAGACTAGGAGGTGAAGGCAGGAAAGGGTTAAGCAATTTCCCCAAACTTGCATAGAGAGTGGTACAATCATGGAGCCAGAACAGGTCTAATTCCAGAACTCATCTGCTGTTAGTGAGGGGTCTGGGGAATGCAGTCAGACTTTGGTCAACCGCAGTGTTCTTCATTGGTTCCCAGGGAAGCATCCCCAGGTCAAACTCACTTCTGACTCTCAGAGAACTTATGTCTAAATTAAGAGTAGGCTCGTAGAAAAGTTCTCTTGCACCCTTCCCCATCTCTTAACTTTGGATCTGCTGTAAGTGGAGGGTCCCCTGCGGAGCATCCCTGAGATCTCCTCTAGGAGAGGAGGAGAGGAGGGTGGCGAGGAGGGATGTGGTTGGTGTGTCTGGAAGCAGCAACAGAGATACAATCCCTAAGCTTGGACTTACAGTGGGTGTCTGGTTGCCTCAGCCTGGAATCTGAACCGAACCATTTTCCATGGGCGAATTAGCTGAACAATCCAGCCCACAAAGGGAGCAGCTCTGATGTGTCAGTTAACAAGCTCAGAGGGGAGGGGTCGGGGTGGAAGGGTACACAGAGCTAAGAGGGGAGGGTGGGGTGTGCTGGCGAGAAATCCACCTTCTCTTGTCTTGCTGTCCTGAGCCCAGCCTTTCTGCTTGGGAACCAGGCAGGGAGGCTGGTCTGATTTCCCTGTGCTCTGAATGGTGGGAATTTTTTTTGGTGGCAGATTATATTTTCCCGAGGTGGTTTGAATTACACCTGCCCCATTTCATTTAATTAGGGCTGGTGCTGTTGTCTATTGTGTCCAGTGGGCCTTCCTGCATGAATAAATAGTAACATGTTTGTTTTCTTTTGGGTGGGGCATTTTTTTTTTTTTTTTTTTAATGATGGGGTTGGCAGAAAAGGGAGGGTATAGGAGTGATGGTGAAATCATCAGGAAAGAAGGCAAGTTCTCACCCCACCGAGCCTACAGAGGTGGCTCTTCTCCCCCCCATACCGCCCCCCCTTCTTCTTGGACCCAATTGTACACAGTGTATTCAGAGCCTCCTCTGTGTTCGCCTCTGTTCCCCAGCCAGGCTTGCTTTCTCTCCATGTAGACCTGGGAACCAGGCATTTCCTCCTCCTATACCGCTTGCCTCCCCTCTCCCTTCTCGTTTTACTCTAGTTCTCCATCCAACATCCCCCTTCTCAGTAGCTTCTGGCTACTGCAAGATCATTCAACAGAGCACTTGTTGAATAAGCCATGGTTCCATCTTGCCGTGGAATGTGATGAAGCCAAGAAAAAGAATGAAGAACTCTCTATGTTGACTTGGAACGCTTATCAAGAAACACTGTAAAGAAAAAATGTTCTGAAGAGTATGCTCCCTTTGTACAATAAAGGAAGGCTCCTGTGGGCACATAATATTTCGGCAAATATACAAAGAACCATGAACAGTGGTTATTTCTGGGAAAGGGAATGGAGCCCAGATCTGGGGAGAGATCTGCTCTCATATTGCATACCTTTTTTGTGCTATTTGGCATTTTTTAGTATCATGTGCATGCATTACTTTTTGCAATGAAGAATTGATTTGTAAAAGGAAAAACCAAAATATAAAAACACAATACAAGACAATCTATGCCTAATTACCGGTGCATAGAAGCAGTGACTCAGATCTGGCTGAGAGTTGCACCAAATATTGAGTGTATAACTACACATTTGAATCCTGGTTGCACCAAATATTGAATTTATAACTATAGGCTATTTATTCAATCTTTCTAAATTTCAGTTCCCTCATCAGCAAAATGGGGATATAATAGTTCTCACTTAATGACGTTTTAAATCTTATAGTTTTCAGGGAAGGCTGTTGGTTACAGATATAAATAAGTGGATTTAAGTCTCAATTCTTTATAAATTCTCCACGAAAGTAAATGCACAGATGATAAGAAAAAATCATTAAGACCATGGATCTTGATACTCCATTTATAAAATGACAGTGCTAGATAATATAAAGTTTAAATTTCAAGAAGAGCTCTCTCTTTCTTTCTAAAACAAACAAACAAACAAATAAATAAATATATATTAAAAAAGGCTGCCTGGTGCCTCAGTTGGTTGAGCAGCCAGCTCCTGATTTTGGCTCTGGTCATGATCTCAGGATCCTGAGATTAAGGCATGTTTCAGGCTCCAAGCTCAGTGTGGAGTCTGCTTGTCCCTCTTCCTCTGCTCTTCTCCCCAATCTCCACTGCTCTCTCTCTCTCAAACAAATACACGAATAAAAATCTTCAAATGCCAAATCTGGAGGCTTTGGGGAGGAAGTGCACACAGCTGAGCCTTGAGAGTTACATGGTGGGGCCATTCCAGTTATGGTTAACTATGGAGTCAAAGACTCTGAAGAAAGGATAAAGGATGTTGGTTAAACAGTGAGTAAACCAATCTGGCAGGAGCAGAAGTTTCCTCTAGAGGGTGATAAATGGAGGTAAAGAGATTGGAACCAGATTGTGGAGAGCCTTGAATGTCAAGCCAAGGATATCCCACTGTGTCCTGGAGGCAACGTGGATCAGGGAATGGTCAGATTACCTATTGCAGCATAATAAATTTTCCTTAAACACAGTCGATAAAACAACCATTTGTTCTGCTCACAGATTCAGTGTGTCAGGGATTTGGACTTGGCCTAGCAGGAACAGTTGGTCTCTGCTCCCTAATGTCTGGGGCCTCAGCTGGAAGACTGAAAATTGGTGGTGACTTGATGGCCAGTCTGGAACCATCTGAAGACTTGTTTACTCATGTATCTGCAGTCGGTGCTGGCTGCCAGCTAAATCCTTAACTGTGTCTGTCTGCCAGAACACATACTCATGGCCTCTCCAAATAGGCTGGGCTTCCTCGTACTATGGAGGCTGGGTTCCAAGGATTTGTGTCCCAGGAGAGCCAGGATATTGTCATGCCTTTTCTAATGTAGCCTCAAAAGTCATGCAGTGTTTCATGGATTCTGTGTATCAAAGTCATCACAAAGTCTTGCCCAAGTACAAGGGGTGGGGGATTTGAGTTTGATGCAGGAGCAGCATAGGGGACCAGAAGTCTTGTTGCAGCCATTTTTGCAAAATATAATCTGTTGTGGAGAATGACATTGGAAAAGCCATTCATTCAAAATAAATGTTTATTGAGTATCTGTTATGTCTTAGGTATGACGCTAGAGGTTGGTGATAGAGTGAGGAGCAAAACTAGACATGGTTCAGCCTCCTAGAGCTGACGGTCTGATGGAGGAGGTAGATATGAATCAAATCATCACACACACAAATGTAAAATTTCAACTACGGTAAACCCTAGAGGAGAACATGGTGTTATGTGTTCTTATAACAGGGTATGGACTTTACAGAGTCAGAGAGAGCAGGATAGGCTCCCCTGAGGAGGGGATGTGAGGTCTGAGAGGTGAAGGGTGATTGAGGCAGAGTAAGCAGAGCAGGAAGGAAGAAGCTTCTCTGTGAGAAGACCCCATGGCAGGTGGTAGAAGATATGTGATGACTGTATAGTCCTGATGAGAGAGGACAGTGGCAATGAGGAAAAACAGCCATTTATTCTATTGAGAGAGAAATTTGGAGGAAAGAATCAGCCTGATGAACAAGGTGAACTTGGTGAGGTGAAGGGTCAAGTGTTTCTATGAGGTTTCAGGTCACCGTGAGGAGGAGGACAGTGTCACCATGAATCATGAAATGAGGACAATTTGGAGAGTAAGAAACTGTGTTCAGGTGGAGAGGTGTTGAATTTGAGGCAGTAGTGACATGAAATAATAGAAATATGAGTAAATAGTTGGTTTGTCTCACTAGGTAAGAGGATAGAGCTATAGATTTCGGAGCAACAGAAAAAAAAAATGGGAGTTGAAACCATGGGAATGACTTAGGCTATCAACAGAGAGAGAGAGAGAGACAGAGACAGAGAGTTGTAGATTAAGGATGGCCTGCACTCTGAGGAATGCCTATGTCTGAGGAGAGAGAGGAGGCAGAAAGACAAGGAAAGAGACAGGGAGAATTGTCCGAGATGGAAGGACTAAGGTAGGGAGTCATCTGGAAAGTCGAAGGAGGAAAACATTCCGAGAGGAAGAGGTGGCGTGTGATGCCGAGATAACAACCAGGGCAAGTAGAGCAGTGAACAGAAGCCCGCTTGGCATAGAATTTTTGCAAGGGGCTAAAGAGAGAAAGAGATGAGAACAGTATGTCAGGGTAGAGAGAGTGGGGAGGAAGCAGAGGCAGATGATGAAATGGCTTGAAGACTTTCTCAGTAGAAGGAGGAACCAAGCCTTGGAGAGAAGGCAGATGCAGGATGATCAAGGGGAGGGTGGACAAGACTGGGGACACCTGTTGCCATGGAAAAGCCTGATGAAGGAGCTGGAAAGCATTAGAGAAGGAGTTAGAACTTTAGACTTCAGATATCCCTTTATCTAAAGATTCCTACTTATTTTTAGGATGATGACCCCAAAAGGCCATGGTTAGAGAAGACCTTATGAGAGAGAAGTGAGCCCCAGAAGAGATTGATGAGTGCTTTAAATCCACACCTGACCAAACAACCAATATAAAACACTAGAAACAACTAGTCTATGTAAAATTGTGCCTTAAGCTTCTGGTAATGAAGAAAAAAATTTCGTTGAATGTTAAAAAACCCTGTAAATCTCATATTGCCAATCAGAGAGGATTTATGTTGTTTTGAAATAGTTTGTTTGCATACTACTCTCTCCTGGCTAGCTCCCATCCCTCCAGGGTAGTGGTTTCATCTTATTTTTTCTTGGATTTCCAGAACCTTGCATGGTACCTGGTGAATCAGGGTCTCCCAGAGGTTGGAGGGCCTTTTCTGTGTCTGAGGACCCTGACATCATTTGAAGCCAGAACAAATGACAAAATGAGGTTCTACAAAAAATCATCATATACTTGAATTGGTAAGTGGAAGGAATTAACGCTTTCCCCACATTTGCCCTCAAAATAAACATGCACATGCTCTTCACAAGATAGTTACAGACCTATTAAAAAATTACTCTCGGGGGAGCCTAGGTGGCTCAGTGGTTAAGCATCCGACTCTTAATTTCAGCTCAGGTCGTGATCTCAGGGTCATGAGATAGAGCCCTGAGTTGGGCTTTGTGCTCAGCCTGGAGTCTGCCTGGGATTCTCTCTCTCCCTCTCTCTTTGCCCCTCCCTTTGGGCTCTCTCTCTTTCTCTCTCTAAAATAAATAAATAAAATCTTAAAAAAATTAGTCTTTGCGAAGAATTGTTCAATTCTTCCAATCTTGGTAGCTTTGTGCACTATCTCTCTGCAAGATGATGTCAGAGTCTATATATGAGGCTCAGGTTGTGAGGCAAAGACAAATGACTCTCTGGTATGACAGCCTTCCCTGTCATCACCCCAATCCTGCGTGGCCCCCCGCTGGGGACTGTGGTGTACAGAAGGTGCGCAGTAATTGTACCATTTCCTCTACTTGGACCACAATGTCTGTGGATGTGTGTTTGGAGCTCTCCTTCACCTCTTTCAGGTCTTTGCACCGCTGTTTTCTCTTTGGGGTGGCCTTGCTAACCATTCGTGTGAAATTATAGTTCTCTCCAAGCCCCTACACTCCCTGATCCCTTCTGAGCTTGATTTTTCCCCATCACACTTAACCGTCACCCAACATCCTATGTACTTTGCTCATGTATTTGTTTATTGTCTGTTGTCCCCTTCCAGAATGTGAGCTCTGTGAAGATGAGGAGTTTTGTTCCTGGAGTGAAGGTACTTGGTTTATTGTCCAATATTTGTGTTAATTTCCTGGGGCTGCCATAACAAAGGACCCCAAACTGGGTGGCTGACACAACGGAATGTATTTTCTTATGGCTTTAGAGGCAGAACTCAGAAATCAAGATGTTGGCAGGGTTGGTTCCTTCGAGGCTGGAAGGGAGAATGTGTTTCAGGCTTTCTCCCAGCTTCTGGTAGCCTCAGGCGTTCTCTGGCTTGTGGATGGCGTTCTCCCTGTGTCTTCACATTGCCTTTCTTTTGTATGTGTCTGTGTCCAAATTTCTCCTTTTTATAAGGACACCAGTCGTATTGGATTAGGGCCCACCCCAATGACCTCATTTTAACTTGGTCATCTGTTAAGACTGATTTCCAAAGACGCTTACATTCACAAGTACCGGGGGTTAGGACTTCAACATCTTTCTGGGGGACACAATTTAACCCATAACAACACGTAAGCAATATTTATTGAATAAACAAATGGGGTCCCTTCTTTTACTTAGGAAGAAAATGGACCTTTTGGGGGAAGAGCCAATCTCGATATACCTTGGTGAATGTGGGACAAGAATCTCCTGAAGACCCGGGGCGGGGGGGGGGGAAGGGGACAATGGAGAAGAGGCTCCCCAGAGCTGGTGTGACAGGCAGCTGAGAGGTGAAAGGCAGGAACCGTCTGCCGGCAGATGCAGGTGGGATGCTCTCCATACTTGGCACAGCAGAGAGCAGATCAAGACTGAGAGGGGACATGGAGGGTGCTGGGGAACAGCAGAGTGGCCCGTAAGGAGGTCTGACATCAGAGTAGACGACTAGGGGGAGATCCCCAGATGGAGAATAAGAAGGCATGTTCTGGAAGAGTCCCAGGATCCCACCAACTTTGGCAGAAGAGAGGGTCCAGACTTCTGAGCTGGAAGGATGAACAGTCTGGTTGAATGTCCTACCTAGGTCACAGGTGAGCCTGGGAACTGGGACCAGAGTGCACCATGTGTGGTCTCATGTGATGTGACCTGGACTCTGTGACCAGCCTACTTCTATGCTTCAATATACTGTTTTCTTTTCCCTTGGCTTCTTTTTTTCTCTTGAAAAAAGTTACTTTTGCTCATTCCAGCTTTTTCTTGGCTGACCTAAGGAGAAAGGGGATTGCTGACTCTGACGCCCATTGGGGAGGGGAGGTCGGAAGCTCCACGTGGCTAGGCAGCAGCCAGCCCAGCTTGAGAGGAGAAGGAGCTGGGAGCAAATAGCCATAGACTCGGGAGGGGGCAGACCTGATAAGCTGACCATGGGGCCTTTCCTATTTGAGGCTTTATTTCACAGGATACAGAAGCAGAAAAAATAGCTCGTCCATGGCCCCCTGCTGATTTAATGGGACTAGATCAGTGGAGTAGTCACACATGTGCAGACCCAGCATGCAGGGCAAAGGAAACTCAATTCAGTTCAAGGAGCAATTATTGATTGCCTTCCAGCTGAGAAGAGTCCCTGGGATACAGAGATGAGCTGGTGACCCAGCAGAGGTGATAGGCCAATAGATAAAATTTCACTCAGCACGGTAGGGAAAGTGTCACATGCCATGGAGAGGCTGCTTGAATAAGTCTCTCAGGGCTGCTGTTAACCAAGTACCAAAAGCTGGGTGGGTTCAAACAACAGAAATTTATTGTCTTGCAGTTCTGGAGGCTAGAAGGCTGAAATCCAGGTGTTGGCAGGGCCATGCTCTCCGAGGCCTCCAGAGGACAAACTTTCCTTGCCTCTCCTAGCTTTCGTGTTTGCCAGCGATCCCTGGCGTTCCTTGGCTTACAGAGTCATCGCTCCAGTCACACGGCCGGCTCCTCTCCCTGTCTCCACATCATCTTTCCTCTGTGCGTGTCTGTGTCCATGTCCAAACTGCCCCTTATGAGGACACCAGTCATACTGGGCCATGGCCCAACCGAGTGACCTCATTTGACTTGATTAGCTCTGCAAAGACCCTGTTTTCAAATAAGGTCACATTCTGAGCACTCTGGGTGAGGACTTCAACATCTTTCTGTTGTGGGGACATTCTTCAGTCCATAACATTGCCCAACGAGGGAGCCGCTAACCTCAAGATGTGTGTATACATGGGTGGGACTTTAGTGAAATGTTCCCAGGGAGATGGCAGGGCTGGGAGGAAGGCATCCTAGGCCAGGCAGAACAGCACAGATAAGGAGACAGACAGATTCAAACTTGGGATGCGAGGCAAGAAGGAACTGACACCTCGTGGGACCCTGTCGTGTTCAGGGCCCCGATCAGATTCCATCGCTCCGCTGCATTCTGACCATGGTGCCATTACCACCCCATCTGACAGAGAGCTGATGCATGGAGCTTGGACAAGACTGGCCAGAGGTTAAGTGGCAGTGTAACACTATGTGTGCCCCTCGAGAGGAGACGAGAACCTATGCTGTGCACCCTCTGTCCAGTGACTAACCTGAGAACCAGCACGAAGCTGTAGAGAGCTGTCAGGCTGTGCTCACAGCTGGAGGAATGTTTGGGGACAGCACATTTTCTCAGGGGTGCTTGATACCATTGCCTGCAGATGGGAGCCCACTCCACTGTGGAAATGCTCCCGGGTTCAGCATCATGGGAAGGCCTTGTGTTGATCTCTGAATCTCCAAGGACACCAGATGACCTCCTGGAAGCCATGGATACAAGTGACAGCCACAGAGATGGGCTGAGTGATCATACCCCATAACAGAACATGGTTCAGTCTCTACCTTTGGGTAGGGTAAGCCCTGCTCCCCTCATTTTCCTGTGTGTCCAGAACCTTAAGACAAACAGGAAGCAACGAGAAGGTTCTGCATCTCCTGACTTTGTGTTTTCCCAGCAACTCACTCTTACCTGCAGCCTCTGAAGCCTTAATACATGCTCACAGAGTTGCACTGAATGATCTAAGCTCCCCCGAGATGTAGTGGGAAAGTCTCAGACTTTGGAGGTGGAATACTGTGTTTGAACTTGGGCCCTTTCACTTTCTGTGTGCTCCTGACCATGTCAGGTCTGACCCTCACGTTCTCCATCCAGACATGGGCATAATAATATCTAACTGACAAGCTTGTAGAGGATATTGAATAAGATCACAAATGCATTTTGTTAACATTAAAGTGCTGTGTATATGCAAATTATTAATCATAGTTACTACATTTCACACAGACTCTTCATAGAGCTAAGTCTGATAATCTCCCTCTGTGATTCTTCCTTTCTCAGATAGGACCCTTCCAAACAGCGGTCTACCAACTCTGGCACGCACATTCTAGCCTCTGTTTTTGTACAGACTGTGAGCCGGGAATGACTGTCACAATCTTAAATGGTTGGGTAAAAATCCGAAGACGAGGAGCAGTGAACATTTTATGAAACTTGAACTTCCATGTCCATAAATAAAGCTTTATCAGAATACGGCCCCGCCTGTTCACCTATGACTGTAGCTGCTTCCCTGTGTGGCATGCACAGCCCAAAGTATTTACTCTCTGGTCCTCTATATAAAAGTTTGTGATCCCTGCTGTAGGATAGCAAAGCAAAGCAAAGAACAATTCTGAGCTAAAGCCGGATATCTGTTGACATTCAAACCTGCTGTGTCCAGTTTTCCTCAAGTCTTTGGGTCTTTGGATCGCTCATATAGACCTGCCTCCCCAGAGTCTGAAAGCACCAGCTGGAATTGCTCCTGGCTTGGGCACGGTTGACAAAGTTGCTCAGGGGAGGCACCATGCAAGGTAGCCCACAGCCTCTCCCTTCAGACGGGGCAGACTGAGGTGGGGTTGTCCTGCCTCTCGGGAGACCTCAGCGATCTGGGGCAGAACCGCACAAACCCTCCTGCCTCCTGCACTTGGCCCGCTGAGGTTGTCAGCTGGTGGAGGGTTTGCCTGGTGACAGGTCTTCCATTTAGATATAATCACCTTTTAATACCCATGAAGCTCTCTGAATGAGCCTCCCCACCCGGGGCTCTCTCTGATGATTGAAAAGGGCTGAACTAACAAATGGCATTATCTCCTGTGAATGACCTCCGTTTATCACCTGGAGGAACCCAGAGACTTCCACCTTGAGCTTCTCTTTGTTGTAGCAACAGGTGCTCAGGAAGCGGGTGGGGGTGAGCGAGGGGGAGGCCTGCTCTAAACACCGGAACAGAAGCGGCAGGAGAAGGAAGGTTGTGGAATGCTCTTTGGGGGAGATCTTTAGAAACAGGATCAGCTTCACTACTCCGGAAAGGGCTGGCGCAGATCCTGGCAGGACTCAGGGGTGGCGGGCAACACCACAATCTTGCAAAGTTCTGAAAAATGTTCTATAGCACACCTGAGTGCTTTATAAAAGGTATGGATCCTAAAGAATTTTCCTAAACAATTTTAAGGAAAAAAGATTCTGAGGGAAGATTCATTTTTCTTTCTATGCTTTAGTTTTGTTTATAAATACTGCTATGCTTTGAGCCAGTTTAGAGACCACATTGTCTGTCTAGTCCTATCTGACGAGGGCCCAGAATTCCATACTTCCCAAGTGTCGATCTTTTTTTAAAGGTATTAAACTATTATAAAGTACTGTCAAATCTGGTGCTGGGGAGTCTGAAGAGAAAGTTCAGAAGAAGCGGTTTAGGACAAAGGTGTGAAAACTTCTTCTGAAAAGAGCTAGATAGTTTAGAGTCTTGGCTTGTGGCCCATAGACTCTCTGCTGCAACTCTTTGAGTTCGCTATTATGCAAAAGCAGTCATAGATAATATGTACATGAATGATGGTGGCTCTGCTCCAATAAAACTTTATTTATAAAAACAGGTGGGGGGGGCACCTGGGTGGCTCAGTGGGTTAAGCCTCTGCCTTCTGCTCCGGTCGTGGTCTCAGGGTCCTGCGATCAAGCCCCCCATTGGGCTCTCTGCTCAGTGGGGAGCCTGCTTCTCTCTCTCTGCCTGCCTCTCTGCCTACTTGTGATCTCTCTCTCTCTGACAAATAAATATATAAAAAATCTTAAAAAAACAAAAAACAAAAAAAACAAACAGGTAGGGGACCAGATTTGGCCATGGGATGTAGTTTGCTGATCCCTGGTATGGAATTTTAGCTGCTTTATATTGGCGCTCTTTGCTTTTCCCTATTAGATGTTCAAGCACAGAGAATGTATCTAGGACCCTAAACAGTCTCCCTCTTCCAGGCCCCACAAGGCCCACTTTCTGCTACAGTTCCTGTTCTTCTTGGCCATTCCCGAGGTCTCCGGGGGTCCTTGGGTCCTTAATGCCATCTACATCCTTCACGTACATTCCCAATCTGTGTCCTCACAAACTCCTCCTGGAGTCTCGATGTTCAGAAGGAACGAGCCCTCCTCTGTGCTTCCCTGCCGTATACGTCTACCGGCTCTCAATCTTGTAATTGTGCAAGTTATATTTATTATGGTCTCCTCACTGCTTGATTAGGAGCTTTTCCTGTGTGTGTTCTACTCATCTTTACATTTTCAGTGGATAGATGCGGGGAAAAGAAATGCTTGTCCAAGAAAGAAGAAAGAGGGAGAGAAAAGGAAAGGGAAAACCAAACCAAACCAAACCAAACCAAACAAAAACAAAAACGAAAAACAAAGGAAAGTACCCAAGGCCAGGTGCACACAATGCCCCCCCCCCAACTTTGGTTACAGGAACCCACAAATCCCCCTTCGAACCGGCACTGGTTATGGAAATTCTGCCATTTGTGACTATGTTCCCTGCCATAGACAACCTATGATACAAGACACCTATACACTGCACACTACAATGCTGTTGCCTTGTTAAAAAATGGTATCACTTCCTGGGAAAAAGGGACATCAGAAACAAAGTAATTGGAAAGCCATGCAAGATAGCACTAATCTGAGTCACTCTGAATTTGCTTCATCTTCATGTTGACAAGTACTTCTTTCCTTCTTTCTTTCCTTTGTCTTGAAACAGTTTTGAAAACCCTGAAGTCTGCAACCAGAGCAGCTTCTGCCTGCCCATGTTTCTGCAAGCTGTCAGCCTTGAGTCCCCACTGTGTCCCTGGAACGCGAGTCTGGCAATTAAGTTAAGTGAGGGGGTCTCCTGTGGGGCCCCTCGCCACCAGGGACACAGACTCTCTGACCCCTCAATGCCCCAGTTCATCGTCACCAAACAGCAAGCTCCCTGGAGCAGTGCGTGCCAGGGATGAGGGGGAGGGAGGCTGGTGAGGCTCTCTGCATGCCTCCAGTTTGTCCCTTCCAGGACCGGTTCCCATGCCCAGAGGAGTCTCGTGGCTCAGCCCCTGAGGCCTACAGGGCTATAGTTCCAGTTTTTTCTTTCTTTGGCTTCAGTACTTCCCATCTCTGGTGTCCGGGGGTTGAGGTGTATGTGGCTGGGAAGTAGAGACTGGGGCAAGGGAGGGGGAGCCGAGTGGAGTGGGTGGCTGGTAATATTTTCCAGTTCTTTCTAAAGTGTCTGCCTTCCCTTAATGGACACGGAAGTGAGCCAGCCGGCTGACTGCTCTGACTGCAGGATTGGTTACTGCTTACATCATCTGGGCAGCCAGACTGGGGTTGGGGCTGGGGGAGGAGGGAGAAACTGAGCACGGATTAATCTGGCCCCGAGTGAATTGACAGACAAAGGCAGTGGTGATCAGGTAACCTTTTTCCCAAGCACAGGCCTCGTTGAGGTGGCCGGGAGCCAGGGAGTCACATCAGTGCATGCTTGGGGAGCTGCACAGCTGCTCTGCCCTTTACCCACATCTCAGCTCCGTTCCATTCCACTCACGGCTTCCTGGGCTTGGTGGAGAATCTGGAATGGCTCAGGAGGGGCCATCGTGGAAGATGGACACAGAGAGATCTAGAATTACCAGCCTGGAGGCACCCTCTTCCTGGCGAGGGACAGAGATAGGTATCAGTTGGGTTTTGCTGCATGATAACCTCCCCCCCACCCCCCGCCAAGTCCACGGTTCGTGGCATCATGCCTTCATTGCTGCTTGTGAGTCCATGGAGCAGCTGGGCTATTCTGCTGAGTTGGACGGGGCTCTGTGCATCTCCCCTGGGCTTGCTCATGTGTCTGTGGGCTGGCTGGTGGTGGGTCAGCAGGCTGGTCCGTGATGTGACGGTGGGCACGACTGGAAACTCTCTCCACACATTGTCTCATCCTCTCCCAGGCTACCTCAGGCTTAGTCATGTGCAGGGGCTGGCTTCCAAAAAAAGTGACAGGCAGCACGCAAAGCTTCTTGAGGCCCAAGCTTGGAACATGCGTCAAGTTGCTTCTGGTCACATTCTACTGGCTAAAGCCGGTTACAGGGCCAGCCCGGATTCAAGGGGTGAGGCCCAGGGCTCCATCCCTTGAGGGGAGGAAAGGCAGAGAATTACAGACATTTTTTGTGCCCAGCTCTAGATATAGGCGCCCCTATTATACGCAAAAGACTGATAGGGCTTCACTGGTGCTCTTTTCAGCCTGTGGTCCTGCTCTTGCTGGCTGGATGAGGAAGAGTGGGTTCTGGCAGCAAAGGGGGAGCTGGGAAGGAGTTTGGAGAACACTTCACAGGAAAGGGAGACTTGAAGGATGAATAGTACCTCAACGGAAGCAAAAATCCACACCCATTTCTCTGCCTTTTCCATTCTGCTCTTCGAGCCCAAATCCGGCTCTGGGCCCCCCAGCTACTGGCTGATCTGTTCACGGGGATCTGATGTGGGACCCAGGGAAGGTGAGAAAGGGTGTGAGCAGCAGGGGAGACCGTCTCTGCCTCCGGCCCCTGGAAACAAGGAAAGCTCCAGCCAGCCAGCGATTAGAAGAAGGAGGTTCCTTTACTCATGTTTTAGCCAAATTGTGACAGTTCTCTCCCATTTCTCTTGTTTTCTTCATGTCCTTCCCTAGTTCTCTTTCACCCACCCTGATTTCTAGTGAGTATGGCTCATTGGGCATCAGCAAGGAAAACACTAAGGAAACACTGCTTTCATTCCACTGCCAATGGAAGAGAAATAAGTCCATTTCTCTTACTTTGGGATAGGATCATGGTCATGCACACTGTCCCATGCCCTGGTGCGGACATCCTATGCCCACTGCCAAGTCCAATGCCAGGGTGGGGTAGGTGGTCAACACAGGGGTAGGAGCCTTGGGAGCAGCAGTGATTGCAACTGTTGTAGCTAATGTCTTTGGGGACAGAAATATTCGAGAAGACCTTTACTGCCTTAGAGTTTGCTGGCATGTTCTACTGATACGATCATTACAAACAAAGAAATGAATAAACAACTTTCTGTTTTGGCACATGCTTGGGAAACTCCCTTCCCTGGACACACACACACACACACACACACACACACACACACAATCTCAGAAGGAAACTCAGTCTGGGGTTGGTGATCCTAAGGTGAACTCTACCCTGGAGACATCCTTGGGTCTCCCCTCCTGCGGCAGGAGGCTGATCTGACCCTGCTGTCAACCTAGGACCAGCTGCAGAAGATAGGAGGGGCTGCAGAGGGCAAAGTCTTTTTTGAGGTCAAGACTATTTGTTTGCAAAGAAAGTGGTGGTGTCCTTCAGTCCTACTCTGTCGTTTCTCTGCCTCTGCTCTGCCTTCAGTATTCCCAGGGTCCTTGTGCTTTTCTTGGATCTTGGTCATGGGGTGGGCTGGGGTCTTTGGTGGGAAGATGCAACCAATAGTGGGGCATGAGATGTGAAGCAAGGCAGCTCAATTTCCCTCCATTCATACACGGCTGTCTGCTCTTCCTCCTCTCTGCCATTTCCATCAGTCGAAAGCTGAAATTTCGGGATTGCAAAAAGTAGAAACATAATTCTAATTACTGTAAACGAATGAGACAGTTATTCCAGAAGGATGCCGAGGTGCCCCATAGAAATAAAGGAAGAATTACAGGCATTGGGACCTCTTCTTGTCGCTGCTTGCTCATCTCTGCTTCTCAATGCTTCTCCCTGAAGGTAGGTTAATTTTAACCCCTTCCCAGAGGCTCTCTTTCCTCCTGGTGGGTACATGACCACCAACAATCTCTGCTTAGCAACCTTAGCAGAAAGAGGGTGTCTTCCCCTCACCTCCCCTGCACTAGTCTTAATTCAATCCCAGGAAGGATTTCTCTCCTTGGTTTAGGAGCCACTCTTGCCTGAACATGAGTCCCCCCACTATGTCATATTCCCCATCCCTCTTCAGTAGGGCTTCAGCTTCTGTCATCAAGGAAAGAGAGTGAGAATGTTGGCTGAACAGACAACCAAAATGTTTTCATAGTCAACAGAGTCCACTCTGGCTAGCTACTTTGTGGGGACTGATTGTTGTGACCCATCACTGTTGTTTCTGCCTCCATCATCAGTGATGGGTTTAGGCACAAGCTTGCAACAGAATTTTGGCCATGGTAGTATAAGGATACATCACCTGGACTGCTTCAGAGAAAGTCTCTCTGTTCTGAAGAAGGCCAATCTCTTCCACTGGCCACGAGCTGCAGGCGATGCCTGGAGCTGTTGAACTGGGGAGCAGCTGTAAGGACCCAGTCAAGATTAAGCTGCAATGTCAAGGATGATGGAGCAGAGTGGAGTCAGGTCCTTGAGGACCTGATTGGGCCAGTGAGTCAGCTAACCTTGGAGCCACCCCTCCCCAAGGACATTGTACTTATGAGAGGGTACATTTTGCTTGTTGTTTAAGCTGGTGGTTTTCAAAATTTGGTCCCTGGACCAGGAGCATCAGCACCCTTTGGGAATTTGTTCACAATGCAAAAATTGTGGAATCTCACCCAGACCCACCAAAGCAGAGACTCGGGAGGTGAACATGATTACAGGACAAGATCAACCTTTCGACAGGCCTTGAAGGATCAGGTACAAACATTTACATGCGACAAATGTGGCAACTATTAGTGTTTTGTGGAAGTTTAATCAACAATGACAACAAAATGTGCCTGGAAAAGCCGGCTGGGAGAACTGGGTATTCCAGTGCTGCTGAAGTGGTGGGAGAGAGCTGGTCGATGCCCTGGCCGGGGGAGGCAGTCCCTCCTTAGATGGTCACTGAGATGCTGGCAGGCTAAGGGCAGGGAAGGTGTGTGAACAGCAGATGTTTAAGACGAGTGGGGGGAACAAGGGAAGAAGAAGGAGGAAACGGAGATCTACTCTGTGACCCCATGTGAGACTTTGACATTTTTGCCAATTCTGGCATTGTGGTTCAATCAGTAATAGGGTCACTGTCGCCCCATGTAGGGCCTTTAACCCTTCCTTCTACCGACAGGGGAGGGCCCCCTTATAAAGCCTAGCCTCAACACCTGGGAGAGTCCTGATTCCCAGGAAGGGGGCTGAGTGAGCACTGGGGTCAGTTCTGTGTCATTTGGAGGCCAAAACCCAGGGCTCAGAGGACAGACATTGGGCTGGGTGAATTAGAGGAACCGCAACACGTCTTCGGTTCCTTGTCACAGAAGGAAATGTCTAGGCAGGGTCTGGGGACAGGACTGGCCTCAGATCCAACCCAGCCACTGCCCTCGGTGACCCCAGGCAATGTATCTACTCCTCTCTGTGCCTCAGTACAATGGGAAGAATGAGGCTCCTTCCTTCCATCTTGAAGCCACTTCGAAAAGAACAAACAATGGTAAAGAGACCAAGGGGAATAAGTAAATAACAACCAGCAATTTACCAAACAGCACGTCATTATCTAATTACAAAGCAGGAAGAAAAAGAACAGGCCAGGGAGGTGGAGATGCAGACAGCATGAAGTTGTGGGCTGCAGAGGAGTTGGAGGAAAGATTTATTCGCAGGAGGGACCACCTTACCCCTCTTACCCTCCCCCAACGGTGTTGGCTTCTGACTTCCAGGTTATTGAAGGGGGAGGGTTGTCCACGTGTCTCCTTCACTGGGACTTGGAAGCACTCTGCCTGAAGCATTGTTCCCCAGGATGTCAACTGTTGGAAGCCTGTAGTCTTCTGTACCTCTCCACGCACCCTGTAAGGCGCAAGGAACATCAACAACGACAACACACCCAAGTTGCCAAAGAAAAAGAAAAGTTGTCAGTTCCTGGCCAAATACTCCTGAGCCAGGCAGGTGGGCATCTGGCCCCTAGAAGACCCGCCGGAGGAATTCTTGTGTGGCGCCTGTTCCGTCGTGAGCAGGGGCTGCTTCTGGAAGGCACAGAACACCAGTGGGCTGTAGTTTGCATCTAGAATGTGTGTGTGTGTGTGTGAAGGTATGTGTGCCTGCATGTGATCCTGGGCCAGCGAGGTGGACATCCTTCCAAGCACGAGGTGCGGCCTGGCCTGGCGGCAAAGGAAGGTACATGTGGGTGTGAGTGTGAGCTGCCCTAGAGTCTGGGCCCAGGGACGCCGGGGGCCTGTCGCCTGCAGGGCTCATTATAAAGAAGACCAGGTGCTTGGAGCGTCCCCAAAGCAATACAGAGTGCACTGTTATGAGTTTGAAAAATATTCCTGTGAGAGATAGAAATAAAGGCTCCCAGCCCAAAGCCAGGGTTTTAGAAAGGCTTCCTTAAACACAAGATAATTTATAGCCCCTGCAACCCTGTCCCGTGGATGACTCAGCCCTCCTAGTCCAAGCAGGCCCAGCCTGCTCCAGTAACCTTTGGGTTTGGCTGAAAGGGAATAGCTAAAGCCGGCTCCAAGGAACCCAGTGAGCTAACCACCCGGCTACCGGACAGCTCCTGCTGGGTTCTCCTCTTCTCTTCCTTTTGGGCAAACTCCAAGGGCGATATGGTTGACCAGATCCTGGAAGCTACGAAACAGGATCCTCGGGTGTTTCCAGCTGGCTGGCCCTTTGGAACACTAGGAGACCGATTCCCGTCCACCTCTGGGATCTACCGGGTCCTGCTATCTCTGGAGGGGGCCCAGCTTTCACCCCCTGGCAGGGGCAGGCTCCCAACATGGACCCATTCTGAGCTAGACCCACTCCCGGCTAGAGGCATTCTCCGTCTCAGAGGTTCTCAAGCCCCAAGGAAAGAATCAGAACTAGAGTACTGTTTCCCTTTCATTTAAAAAACAATGTGCTCAAGTCAAGTGCCCAAAAAGGGCTGAGAAGAGGGGCCCGGTGGTGGTACTCTTTTCTGTTGCCGTGAATTTGTGGACAGAGGCAGTCAGAAGTGAAAAAGGTTCGTTTAAAAATTCTCCCTCCTCCTCCCCCTCACATACCCCCCCGCCCCGCCCTGGTTTATTATATTTTTAGCAGACTCTTTGGCCAACCACCTCTGACGAGACAAATGCAAGTACGGAGGGTGCTTATCGAAACCAAAGGATATTCTTTTTTCTTTTTCTTCTCCTTTTCCCTTCAAAACCTTCCAGGAGTGTGGAAAGGACTGGAAGTGCTTGGAGGTCTTTTCAGCCACAGGCCTCACCCCGCTTGGAGCTGAAGGACATTGTTATGCCAAGGCCCATGTGCTTGATGGTCCAAGTACAGAAAAAAAAAGATCATTCAGGGCTGTTTCAAAAATAGTTCAGCTCTTTGATTAAAGTGCCCCATAGCCCTGAACCAAGTTTTCCTGCTCTAGCAGCTGAATCTGTGCAATCGGCCTAATTTTAGCACAGGTCCCTGAATCTTGGAGGTCTGCAAAAACGGTTGAATGTTCAAATAATTCCTTAAATTCGTAATTACGTGTCTTTATTCAAGATGCATTTATTAAAGTCTCCTTGTGTGTGTATGTGTGTGTCAAACATGCTTCAGTGAGTGCATGTCAGCTAACAGGTTTGGTGAAGATTTAAATGACGGGCTAGGGTTTGGATGTAGGGATGAGACTCTCCCTGTGGTCAACGGGCCTGAGCTCTGGGCAAGGCAGCGGCCTTGGTGCCCATCTCTGCCGTGTGCAAGACTGATGGCCTTATTATTGTCCGGGAGGAGGGGCACCAGGCCAGGGCCCAGGTGTTTCTTACAGTACATACTGTTGTTTGTGGTAGATAAGATTTTCTTAATCTTGTGTGTGATAAATAAATACCTTCTAAAGAGAAGGAAAGGTTTCCTTCCAAGAAGGAAGGCAGTTTGAAGTCAGCTACATTAAAACTCACACGCACAGCCTCCAAACCTACACAGACTGACCTCAGAGATACTAGACAACAGAGAATCTTGGGGGCCGCATGACTAAAATCCCTGAATCTTGGCCTGACCTGACCCAGCCTCTCTGGAAGTGCACGGCGGGTCCTTCTGACTCCGAGCTTGGCCGTCCGAAGTCTGTCTTCTGTTCCTTGCCTCCGCTTGCCCGCTGTTTCCTCCTGGGGTTCTGTTCCACCTGACGTCGGTTTCTCAGGCCTGTGCTCTGGGAGTCTTTCCCCATGATCAAAATGACAGCAGCGACCTAGCCCCTTAGGATACTGAGAGCTGACGGCTGGTCATGGCCAAATGAAAGTTACAGAGAAAATGCCACAAACTTCCCAATGAGGAACCTGCAGGTGTGGCGGAGGCAGAGTCAAGCCCATCTTTGTGTCCTTTTCAAGCTGACCACTCTGCTTGGATGGACGCACGTGGTTCATATTCCGGTGGCTTCTTCTACTCTACTCAGGGTACACACACTGTATTCAGAATTCATAGACCCGGCTGGGCACCCCAGGATAGCATCTGCCCCCTGGAGTTTTCCAGCACCAGACAGAAGATTCTGGCCTGGCAGTCCTTGGTTCTGAAGGACACGGGGAGGCCCTTTGGTCAGACCAGTCTTGGATTTCTGGTTTCTCTTCCAGAGAGGAAGAGGTCCTTTCTGTTGGGTTTGCAAAGTCAGCCCTTGAAACCCCACCGCCCTCACCTGTGTTGGTCACCTGCAGTTCTTGGCTAAACATGCTGAAGACACAGGACACCATTTTGGGTGCAGCAGGGACCCATAGAGCCCAGAAAGATAGAAACTGCAGTCCCATGGGTTAGGACTCGGCGGGTGGGGGGAGGTTGGGGGTGTGAAGACAAACACCTACGAGTATCTGTTGCTTTAATGAAAGACTATGTGTATGCACATGGATGATGGTGTGGCCTTTGGCCAAAAGCAACACAATTCTGACCTGACAGACTTGTAAGATGGGCTGCTCCTGTGTATCTCAGCCCACGCGTAGGTCAAAGAGATCGGTACACGTGACTACTCTGGGAAAGGAAGAGCGACGTCTCTGGAGAAAATACAGATGAGTGCAGAAGGAGAGGAGGGGCGGAGGGCCAACAAGGAGAGACCCACCTTGCAAATTTCTCCTCCACCCTCCTCCCTGCCTCCCACCCCTTCCCCTTTAAGACAGAAGAGCCAAGGGCATGGGCCAGCCTCAAGCCAGCCAATTCTGAGGCCTGTTTATACCCTGTAACCCGAGCCTATTGCCGCCCAGGCTGCCTGACAGCTGCAGAGATAAGGGGACAGGGCCTTGGCTTCCAGAGACTGGATGGCCTGGGCTGGTGACGATCTCAGGGGCAGCTTATCCGGGGGATCATTTTCCCAAGCCAGGGCTGGGAGTGGGAACAGGTGGGGCTGGCTCCCCACTGCTGCTCAGGTGGCGGGGGTGGTCCTCCTGAATCCGGGGCAAGCCTGGGAGCCCCATATTGAACTTCCTCTGGTGCTGTCTCCAAACCTCCCTCCTCCCAGTGGGGCTGCTTTCTCCAGGGTCAGAGGAGGTGAGAGAGGAGTTCTGCCTGTTTCATTGGTTTGTTTTCTGCCCTCTTTATCTTTGTCATCATAGAAACAGAAAAGAACACGTGCTTGAAGCTCTGGATCAGGCAGAATTCTAGATTCTGCTGCCAAACGCATCTGTCAGGCCAGGCTGCTTCTAGCCTTGCGCCTACCCCCAGGCATCCCCTCAGAGGTCAGCCTTGTCCTCCTTCCCATCTCCGTCCCTTTGGCCCTCTGAGGTGCAGGGACCTCCCTGCCCCCAGCCCAGCCAAGCCCAGATTCCCTGCAGGAAGTGTGGGGAGCGGGTTCTCCCTGCCAGGGTCTGGGGACGCCACACATTCTTTACACCAGGCTTGCCCCCTGCTGTCTCCGTGAGCTGGGTCCTTACCCACCGTCAGGTCCATGTCCTGATCCTTCTGGGTTGTTCTCCCTCCACCCTCCAGTCTTTCTTTCTTCTCCCCCATTGACTGCCCTTCTAGCAGCTTCTTGGGACTACCTGCCCCTGGTCCAGGGAGTGCACAGCGTGTCCTGGTCCTGTGTTCACACCTCTCAAATAAGAGATTTGCAGATGGTTATCATGTTCTTGCCTTTGGTCTCCCGCTCCTCTGACACTTTGGCAGGGACATGGGGGGCAGATTTAGCACATCCTGGGATGGCCTGGGACACTCAGGGCTGCCTGCCAGAGAGCTTTTTCACTGCCCCAGCCTGTCCTTTTTCTTATGGCAACCTTGGCAGGGGCGGGGATGGAGCTCAAGGGGCTGACTTTGTTCAACAGCTGCCTCTGGAAAAAAAAAAAAAAGTCAGGGTGAAACGATAGGGTGTTGGAGAAACAACACAGAACAAGGCATTTAGACTGGAGAGATCTCAGTTCAAGTCCACACATGGCCAGTGACCAGCTGGAGGACTTCAGACAGTTTTCTCATAATTTAAAACGGAAATGATACTTTACACTTCCTGGAATAGGTGCCAGGATCAGAGAAGATAATGGAAGGGAAGGTGCGTGGGAAATTGTTCTTTCGGTGTCTGGCTCAGTGTGGGTGTGAGCAATATTTGCTGCATGTCTGAATCAAAAGAGAGGGAAAAAAGAGGAAAAAAACCCTTATAGTTTCAGCACAGCAAAGAAGCCATCAACAAAATGAAAAGGCAACATACATCATGGAAGAAAATATTTGCAAACCATACATTGGTTAAGGGGTTAGTATCCAAAATATATAAAGAACTCATACAACTCAACAACAAAAAACCCAAACAATCCAATTAAAAAGGGAACAGAGGAACTAAATAGACATTTTTCCAAAGAAGACACCCCAATGGCCAACAGGCTCATGGAAAGATGCTCGACATCACTAATTGTCAGGAAAATGAAAATCAAAACCTGAAGGAGATATTACCTCACACCTGTTAGCAGGGCTATCATCAAGAAGAAAAAAGATAGCAAGTGTTGGTGAAGAGGTGCACTCTTGGTGGTAACATAAATTGGCGTAGCAACTCTGGAAAACAGTATGGCGGTGCCTCAAAAAATTAAACATAGAACTACCTTATGATCCAGCAATTTATCCTATGGGTATTCATCCAAAGGAAATGGAAACAAGATATGAAGAGATATCTGCATTCCCTGTTCACTGCAGCACTACTTACAATATGATACAAATAAGATGTGCAAACCACCTGGGTGTCTGTCAACAGATTAATGGATAAATAATAGTCTATATGGACACCCAATGTATACTAGAGAATATTAGTCAACCACGAGAAAGAAGGAAATCCTGCCACGTGAGACAACATAGATGGATCTCCAGATGGTTCCATAGATGGATACTCAGTAAGATAAGTCAGACAAAGACAATATAGCATGATATCACTTACACCTGCAACCTAAAAAAGCTGAACTCACAAAAGAAGAGAGGGGGCTGGCGGTCCCAGGGGCTGGGGGCAGAGATAATAGCAGAAATGTTTCTCAAGGGGAACACATATGTGAGTGGAAGAGGAGTGAGGTCTGGAGCTCTAACACACTGCCTAGTGCTTAGAGGCAAAGATACTGGATTATAGACTTCAAAGTTGCTGAGAGACTAGATCCTAGATGTTCTCATCACAACAAAAAAATGCTAATGACATGATGTAGGTGTTAGCTGAAGCTGCAGTGGTGATCCTCTTGCAATACACAAATGTTTCCAATCAATTCATTGCATGCTTCAAATGAACAGTGTTTTATATTAATTATATCTCAATTAAAAATGAATACAAGAAGGAAGGAAGGGAGGGAGAGAAGGTGGGAGGGAAAAAAGGAGAAAGGAGCTCCCCAGGTCCCCTGCTTTTGCAAGTGTTGAAATCCAAAATGCACCAGACTTTGAGGTGAGCCTGCAGATTCTGGCTCCAAGATCTGTTGTAGCTCAACTTTGTAACTGGGCACTTGTTGACAAGGCTTCCTTGCCTTCATTCTTCTCCTTGATCAGAGTCTAAGGGTACAGGAGAGCACCTATTTTAGGACTCCTGGGGCCTCCTGGGCAAGGGGGTGAGGGATGCCTCACCTGCCATGTGTTACTTTCCCCACCAGCCCCCTGGCTCCCTATGTCCATGCTCATTGCTCTGCACTTTGTTCCCAAGCCTCCCCTGCCCTCTTCCTCTTGAAGGCCTTTGCCATGTCTTCCTTGGGGCCCGGAACCCTTTCTGATGCAGGTCACCTTCAGGACTCCGCCACTTTCCATCTGAGTGACCCGGGCTGTTCCTGAACCCATCTGGGCATCAGCCTTTTCATCTGCAAACAGAAAGACTAGACACAAGTTGTGACTCCTTGGGGGAGCTAATTGGAATCAGGAAAAGGAAACTCTTAGCTCAACATCTGGCTCAGGGTCCTTGCCTAGGTGGTGACAGCCCTCTTATTTTTGTTCATTAGAATAACTCCTCCTTCTCTCTGTTTTGGGGAGCTGTCACTCTCCCTTCTACTCCTTGCTCTGTGTCTCCCCCAACAAAGATGGGCTGTAGCCAATTTCCTCCCTGCTACCAAAGATAAGCCTACCCTACCTGCCCCCATCTTTGTCTTACTGAATGTCAGAGAAGTTGTAAAGATTTTTGAACTTCACAAGGTCCTACAAGTCCTACAGGTCCTGCTGTTTGTGGCCCTTGGGCCTCATTTTGAGAACCACCGCTGCAGCCTTTCTGGAACACTAGTGACTCCAAGAATGGGTTGATGGCTAGCTTGGCTTCTGCGGTCCCCACCCTGTCCTGACATCTGCCCCATCCCTTGGCTTCAACTAGGAACAAACTGCTGCTGTCTACAGTCCAACTGGCACGGCCCTGGGGTCAGGCTGATCCTCTGGGCCTGGGTCACTCACATTCGGCTCCAGTTCAGCGGGGGCACTTTTCGGAGACTTCTGCAGCTGAATGTTGGAGAACCATGAGACCTCTCCTTGGCTCCTGTTCTTCTGTTCCTTCTGACACCTGCCTGAGGTGCCTAGTTTTCATTTCCTGGTTACTCATACAGATAGACAGACAGACAGACAGACAGACACACACACACACACACACACACGCACACACACACACAGAGTCTTTATCTCAGATCTTAGGAGCACAGGGTGAGACAGAACTCTGAAACAGCCATTTCTAGCAGTAAATCTAGTAGCTACACACACAAACGTTATTGTCACACTTTCCAGGTTGACTCTGGGTTCCGTTGTCACTTACCGCTGGGTGACCTTGGACAAGTTGTTTCACCTCTCTGTGCCTTGGTTTTTTCATTTGAAAGAAATGGAAATAATGAGTAACTTGCCTCTGAGAGTTGCCTTGTTGCTGATAAGTGAAGTGCCTGGTACATGGCGATTGTTCATTAAATATTAGCGAATCTGGCTGTGTAGGCAGAACAAACTCCCCAATTCCCAGCCAGACAAGTTACCTGGAGATGACAGAACATTTTTGTGCCCACAGTGTAATGGAGCTGTGTGGCTCCCAGGTCTTTGTGATGCTGTCTTATTTCTCTTCAGCCTCCTGTGCTCTCTGCAAGGTAGCAACAGGGAATGTGCAGGAGGGACGGGTAGGAAACAAGTTGCACGAATATTCTACAGCTTTGCATGATAACGTTTGACCAGTGACAGAAATACAGAAATTCTAAGGAAAGCCAAAAGAGGAGGGAAACTGCTGGCTTTGTATGGAAAGCATCTTTGTCTAACACACTCACACAGAGGGTTTCACACATTTGCACACCCACATAGACTCACATTCAGAACCCTCCCCCATGTTCTCACAGACTCACACATTTGCACACTCACAGCCTCCTCAGGAGCACATGCACTTCTGTGGAGTCAGAATCAAAGGCGCCTTCGGCAAGACTGGGTCGGGGCGGCAGGGTGGGAGGTGAGGGGAGAGGAGGGAAGGGCAGGAGGAACTCAAAGGCCTTTCATGGGTCTACTCTGAGCAGGGCCTGGGGAGGTCACAGATAAGGCAGACTTGAGTCCTGTGTTTTCTGAGTAAGGTGGCCACGGGCAGAACCAGTCCTGTTACCGAGCAGAAGATCTGAGCCCCAGGTCCGAGCAGGGGGGCAGGGTGGGTGACGTTTGCCTGTGAGACCCTGCCACCACTACCAGTGATAGAAAGAAAGAGCTTTGTGTTGGTGACAAGCTATGTGCTTTCCTGAAGTATCCCCTCAATTTGGTCAACACTTAGTGGGCAACACTATGATTCTGTTCTGCAGATGAAGAAACTGAGGCACGGTGAGGCTCAGGATCTTTCTCCAGGTGCCTCAGTGGGGTGTGAACCCAGGCAGCCCGTGTGAGGGTGTAACCCCAGGGTTAAGCACGGGGGGGTGACGTTTGAGCTGCATGAGGAGGCCGAGAAGAGGCACACCAGTGAGTGAGTGGATGGAACATTCCAGCAAAGGGACGGCAGCCACGTATGTGGGGGAGGAAAGCCTGGTTGGGAAGTTCGTCCCGGGAGGTGGCCCACCCGGGAAGGGGAGTCCTGCTTCGGAGAGTTAAGGCCCTGCCGAGGTGCGTGGGACAGGGCTTTCTGAGTGATTGCAGGAGGTAGAGAAAGAAAGAGAGAAGGAAAGGAGAGGGAAGCTTCTGGCCAGGAAGCTGGAAAGATGTGGGGCTGGTGACCATTCTGAGAGCACAGAAGACACGGGGAGCAGCAGCGGTGAGGGGGGTGGCTGGCACAGAGGCGCTCTTCTGGAAGGAGGTTTGGGGAGCAGGTACGGGGGACACTCAACTACAGGAGGCTCTGCCGGCCCTGGGGCTCGTCGGGCAGGCACGTGGGGGTGGTGCCCTGAGGAGAATGCCCGTGTGGGAGCCTGCGAGCGCTGCCAGCCTGGGCGCTGGAGAGGTCAGGCAGGGAGTATTCCACTGGGAAAGAAGGGACAGTGTGTGTGTGTTCTGAGACTGCCCTTCCTTGTCCCCTCCCTCCCGGAGGCAGGCCCTCACCCTCAGGGCCTGCTTTCTGCAGCTGACCTCTTCTCCATGGCCACGAACAAGGGCCAGCTTCCTGCTTCCAAAGCGGGCTTCTCTCTACAGCTTTGTTGGCTCAGGGAGAACCAGCAGTCTGGGACTAAGCCCTTCCCATAAGGGCAAACAACTGTGACTAAACCAGATCTGTGAAGCCCTGAGATGCGGAAGAGAGGTGGTAGCAAGGGGTAAGACCGGTGGCCTTGACATTGGTCAAGGTCTCCACTCTGCCCTGGCCTGACCAGAGCCCTGTGGGTTTAAAGATGCCCGAGACCTAGTGCCTGCCCCACCAGGGCTTCAGAGACCAGCAACAGAGACCGCAAGCGAACACCCTGAGACCATCAGGTTGTGGACGTTGTAATCAGCAGTGGTAGAACCAGGGAAAAAGGACTGATTGATTCCTCCTGGGAGCATAATGGAACATGGCCCCCAAGAAGGAACATTACGTTATGCCCTGGGCCTGAGATGGTGAGGAGGATTTGTGAGGCCAGTGGGAGTGGGTGTTGGGAGTGGTGGTATGTGGCGTGGGGTAGGGAGGGCACTGCTGACAAAGGAAATCACATGAAGACAGTCACAGACCAGTGCAATTACAGGCCAGGAAGAACCGGGGCTTTGATGCAGAGTCTAAGGGCATGATGGGCAGGTGAGGCAGGAGATGAACCTGGACAGGTAGGTTAGGACTAAATCATGAAAGATCCTGTGGCTTATGAGTGTTGACTATCCTCCTAGTGCACCGGGCAATAGAATTTTCTGTGATGGTGTAAATGTTCTCTAGCTGCACTGTCCTTTAGGGTAGGTACTAGCCACGTGTGGCTATGATCTCTTGAAATGTAGTTTGTATGGCTATGGCATTAAATTCTTACTTTACTTTGCCTTACTTATATTTTCAACTTAAGTAGTCCCACGCAGCTAGTGGCTACTATAAGGGACAATACATTTGTAAGCAATAGAAAGGAATTTACATCGGGTGGAGACAGGGGCCAGTCCAGGAGGCGGTGGACGTGGTGGAAAGCATATAACCCCCATAACTGATTTTATACAGTATGTCTGATCATTCCTACAGAATGCTGTCAGGAAGTTTCCTAAACCAGCATTTCCCCACAATGCTCTTCCGTCACAATAACAGCTGACACGAACACCTTTCTGCACTATCACGTGTGGGAAGTCTTTGCTCACAATGACTCTATGAGTCAGGCGGAGATCACCTGTCCGTTCTTCAGGCAGACTGAGCTTCTGGAAGATTATGTGATCTGTACAAAGTTACGTGAGTATTAAATGACAGAACTGGGGTCTCTATAACCAACCACTCATGGCTACTTCCCTGAGTGATGTAAGGCTTTGACCTGCTTTCCATATCATGAAGAATAGATGTTCACAGTAGTAGTCTTCGAAGACTAGTCCCTATGGGCTACGTGTGGGAGTTCAGTCTGTCATCACATCAACCTCCTCCCACCATGAAGAAATACAAACATGAAGGAGGTAATAGAATCAGAGATGGTGGGGGAGTGGGGTGAGGCCATTGCTGGGGTTTTTCTCTTGACTTTGCAAGTGGCAAAATCCGGTGTGGACCTCAGACGACTTGCTCCCCTGGGGAACATAGTGTCTTCATCAATGCAACGAGGAGGCTGGACCAGATGACATGATGGGCCTTCCCACCCCACTTTTGGGAACCAGAACTCAGTAGGAGCTGTGCTCTGGAATCCTTACAGCTCAGACAGGTGCTGATGGGGCTGATCCCAGGCGAAAGAGATGAGATCCTTCTATGTCCTGTCCAGAGGCAGGTTAAAGGTTCCAGCATGTGAAGTAGATTCAAGCTTCCAACATGGCAAACACAACTTTGTAGAGTACCTCACCAGGGCTGAGGGATGAAGTGCAGGGATTCCGGTGAAATTGTCACTCTGGCTAGGTTAAGGACCTGAGCAGGACAGAAGCTTCTGATGGCACAGGGACTGAGGAGACCTAACTGACAGAGAGATGTCAAAGTTTTGGAAATGATGAAGCTACAAGGAGGACCAAAACAAAACAAAACAAAACAAAACAAAACAAAAACAGTATTGTTTTTTAAGCACCTTTAATTTTTTTATTCTTAAAATAGGAAACATCTACTAAGTCTTCAGTGCCCTTAAAACAATCACATTTGGTATATTTTGTCTGCTAGAAAACAGCAAATGGATTTGTAGGAGAAAAAACACAGGCTTTTGGCACTTGTGTTCTCATTTTTAATGAAAACAAATATTTCTGTTCTCCCATTTTCTGTAGACCTTCACATTTGACATTGCTGGGATGCTCCCACCATGAAGGGGTGGGTGTGTGGGGGGGTGCGGGGGAGGGCAACACCAGCCTGGATTTGCTCAGTGTGAGGTCTTGCCTGCATCAGGCAGAAGAGTCCTTCCCTGGGCTTAGAGACCCTGAAAAAGTGGACATTCTGTGTCCCCTTTCATATCACCGGCTGCATTTTCTCCAGCTTGCCTCTCTTGTCCTTACGCAGAGGAGCACAGGTCATCACTCCTAACTGAGCCACTTCTGTAACCAAGATCCTCAAGGCAGAGAGATATAATCTCAAAGGAGACTGTGGAGGGGGTGCTGGGGCTTAACATGACATGCCTCCTGTGCCCCACTGTGCCTGTACATAGAGTGGCCAAATAAAACACGAGATGCCCGGCCACATTTGAACTTCAGATAAATAATGAATCATTTATTTCATATAAGCATGTCCCCAATATTGCACAGGGCGTATGCTTATTTGTTGCTTATCTAAAATTTCAAGTTTAACTGGAGCATAATATGTTTTTGCAAAACCTGGAATCCCTAATCGTATATCTTCTGGGCTCACCTTCGATGCTGTTGTCATGGTAACCAGCTCAGAGTCCCTGACAGACCTCACCACAGGGGCACTTTGTATCTCTTCCCTCTCCCTGGGGCTTTTCTGATGGGGCTGTGGATAACTCCTGGGCACTGGCATGGGTGCAGACCAGGAAAGGTGAGAGAGTTAACCCCCTGGGACAATTTCTGACCAGTGGTGGGAGAGAGGCAGTAGATAAACGTTCCTCTCTTTCCATTCTGCTGCTACATGAAATTATGAGGTTCATTCTATATGGTTCTTCAGAGAATATCAGTGGGACCAAGCTTCAGTTTGCTACAAGGATGACCAGCTCCAAAATGCACCCTTGTGTTAGCCTGCCTGCCTGCCTTTCTTCCTTCTATCTTTTCTCCTTCCTTTCCTTCCTGCCTCCCTTCACCCCACCCCTGTTTCCTTAGTTTTCAAAAACTAAGTCCCTGCACTCAAGCCCTTGGCTGTCTCCACTCTTGGATAGGAAGCTCAGGTTGAGAGAGGCTTAGGAGCTCTACTGGTGTGTCTGCTGAAAGGAGAAACTAGATCTCAGAGCTACATAGAATGTTAGCAAATTCGGACTGGAAAACTCCTGAGAGATCATGTAGCATACCCAGTACATTTACAGATCTGGAAATATGCCAGAGACTTACTACCTGAGACTATCCTCCAACCCTAAGAGCCTCAGGATAATCTGGAATTTCTGCTCTTCCTGAGGTGAACTAATCTATACAAAAGCACAGTGCTTAACACATAGCAGGTGCATTGTAAACATACCATGGGGGGAGGAGTGGATGAAAGTGTGCTGTGAGAGGGTGTAAAATATTTCTATATGTCTTTGTGGCAAGTCTGCCTCCAGGAGCGTGGCTCTCTCCACCTGTTGCAGCTTCTCTGAGTTCTGATTTGCACAGATAATGTCAAAGGAACTCTATAGGATTAAAGACATCCTGAGAAGGGCAGCCTTTAGGGAAGAAGGACCCAGTGAAAAATCTCAGTGGAAGCCCTTATGCTTCATTTTTCTGCACTAGGGGCTGAGAATTTGGACAAAGGAAGCCAGTGCCCCCTGGGAATTGCCTGGGGCCTCCATGAGTCACTTCAGCTCAAAAAATTCAGTTCAGCTCCAAGGAATTCTGTTCCACAAACTGCCCAAGTTGGGAGAATTCACAATAATTAATATGACTGACCAGTGCTCCAGGGAGTGTATGGTCCTGCGGATCATAAAGACAGGCCTCCTGAGGAGGAAGGCATGGGCCAAATTAAGTTCATCATATTCTTGAGATGGGAACCCTTAACTTTTAAGAAAGTACCTGCACTGAGGAAAACAAAAAATAATGACACAAAAGAAAGAAGAAAGTCTGTATGGGTTAAATGCTTTCCCCTTGAGCAGAATAATCCCACGAACGATCTCCCCTCTCGGCATGTGATATTGATACAATAAAATTGGACCTGCCAGCAGGAAGTGGCCTGCCTAAGACACATGCATACCCCAAAGTGGGAAGTTAAGCTCCACAAAGATTCAAAGAACTACCCCACTGAGGCCTTTTTTAGAGGCTCAGTGGTTTGGAGCACACCAAAACACCCCTCCTAAGGTAAACCTTGGGCCCCACACACTTCCCATCATAGTTACTTCACGTGGGGTCCTCGTGCCAGTAGGTTGCCCAGAAAAGAGTTACTATACCGGTGGGAGTAAGAGACCTTGACTGATAAAAGGAGTTGGCTGTGGTGGTTTCTATGCAATGAGGGACGGGGCAGGAGTGGGCGTGGGGGGAAGTATATCTGGGATTCATGGGATTCATTGGGCATCTCCTCATGCTCCTCATTGCTCCTGAAATGAGCAATTCAGCATCCATGGCCTAACAAGGACGAGGCAACTAAAGATGCAGACCCTCCTCTGAGAGGCTGCGATGTCTCATCAGGAAAGCAGTGCAGAACCAATCCAAGTGCTGACTGAAAGGGAAGGGATGGAGCAAGGGTGGTGGAGGACGGGGATGAGGGATATTAATTATGGCTTCAGTAGAGACTCTAGCTGATGCCACTAACCTATTTCCTGAAGTCTTTGGGGAAACTGTGGCTGGCTATGACCCTGAAGGAGACTCTGTGTTAGATTAGACTTAGGAGAGTGAGGGCACTAGCGAATCTGAGCTGGTAACAGGGGTGGACTGTATCAGCCACTTTTTAAGCACACTTTATATCCTCTGCACAGTGACCATACCCACAGATACTGGGACCCACGTCACAGAGATGTCATCTTTCATTGCCTTATGTCATGTCCCTGTCATGTGCCTCTTGCAGACCCTGGGTTTTCTGATGGCACAATATGGGACACTAAGGAATCTACTAGGCACTCCCGTTCATGCAGTCTGGTAGTGCAGGGTAATTAACACCCTGGGGCTGCGGGCAACCCTCACTCAGAGGGGACTGGAAGCTGATGGATAAATTCTTCTTCCTTCTCCTGAGGTACGATTCATAGGGTTTTTCAACTGGATACAGGAGCCAGCAGCAGTTCCCTTAACAGGGGCCAGTCTGATAACACATCCTCACTTTGGCTCCTCTAGCTCCCCTGTTTCAATCCCCCTGTCCCTTACTTCTGATTCTGGGACCACATTTGTGAATAAACTACTTACATGGAAGTCTTCATCTGGGACTCTGCTTTCTCTAGGTAATCCCAGCTAAGACAGATTCCCAGGTTTGCTAGTTTGGAACTGGGAGATTTTATGTTATTTACTTATGTCTTGTCTTCCCCTGCCCCTCAAGCATGAGGGAGATGCTTCCTGAAATACTTAAAATCCTGGAATTAGAACAGAATGGGGCTCTGTTAGAAAAGAGGAGAAGGACAGATGGTTGTTGGTAAGGAGATCCATCAGGGTCCTGGGAGAAGTAGAAGAGATGGTACACTCAGAAGGAGGGGTTGTAGGTTCAGCAGAGGAAAGAAACAGTGTAAACAGGGTTGAGGGAAACCAAAAAGGGGTGGGGAAGTGCACAGTGGCAGAAACAGGGAGCGGCTCCCACCCCCAGCATGCTGTTGTCAGGTGGCTACAGGAGATAGAGCCAGCCCATGCTATGGTTTTGGTAGAGGCACTTAACCACTATCAAGCCCAGGACTGGCAAGGAGGGGATCGGGGAACAAATAGCCCGACCTTTCTTTCTTCCCACCTTCCATCTCTCACTGAAGACTTCCGTTAATTAAAACCAACCAGAAGCCAGAGGACGTGGAGGCTTGCTTGACTCAGTCCACACAATCAGCCTCTTAGGGCACAGAGTTGGTAGGAAGAGTGTGGAGAATGGATTGGAAGGGTCAGGTGGAGAATATCTAGTCAAGCTGGAAACAAGCATTTGTCCCAGTAGCTTTACTTAAAATACATAACTATAGGGACACATGCAACCGGCACAGACAAATTTGGGAAAACCATGGACTCTTCTTGATAAGTTCCTGAGAACAGAGAAGTGCATGAGGGCATGAGAGAGTGGCCCAGTGGCTGTGAGCAATCAGGACGCCATGGGCTTTTCTGATATACTCAGAAATGGAGGACAGTGGTTGGGTCTGTGAGTCTTTGAGGGCGTGGGTGAAAAGAGCTTTCCTATTTTATCTCCCTTCCTTCCTGGGGTGGAAGGGAAGCAGAAGAGATGCTGTGGATATGATTTGTCTTGTTTCCTAAGTATGTCCTCTGCACCTGTTACTGCAAACTAGATGCCGTGGGGAGAAACAGGAAGGAGGAGGTATGGCCTCAAGCCTCCTGGAGTTTACATTCCAGATGGAGAGATACGCTACATAGATGAACCAGAGTAATGACAAGTGGAAAGAATTAAAATGCTGAAGTGGGGGGTCCAGATGAATCACCAGGAATTTGACGAAGGAGTCACCACATCCAAGCCGATGGTTTCTGCAGGGTACTGCAGTGTCTCCCACCTGGGTGGGACGAGGTTCAAGCCCTGACACATGCATTGGGAGACCAGGGTGTGCCTAATGAAAACTGGGCAATGGGATGACCCAGAATGTATCATCCTTGGACTTCTCATCTCCTCCCTTTTGGGTGGAGTCCTCTTGGATCTCTTTGTCTTCACTGTGTCTGTTGCAAGCTTGAGTTGGGATTCTCGGGGCCCAGACTGATGAAGGGTGATAGGCTAGAACAGGCATTTGGGAATTCTCTGCTCTTTGCAGGCATGGTGTGTGTCCAGGGCAGAGGAGGAGAGCCATTTGCAAACCTGTATGACTGGTGTTCCATTGCTGGGGTGGTGGGGTGATAAGAGAACCAGTGTCCTCCCCAGCCCTGTGTTCTGTAAACACCCAGGGGGAAGGTGAAGAGTTAAACCCATTCGTTCACTCTTAAGGGTTAGAGCAGGCTTTTACAAATTATTTTTTGAGGGACAGAAAGGTCCGGGAAGTGACAACAAAAGGGTTCCTTGGCTGAATATATGTAGGATACACCAGACTGAACAAAGTTCAATAGGGTTCCTTGCTGTGAGGTCTCTAAGTCTTTCATGTGATGCTGTATTATGAAATTCCTGTGCAGGGCTAGCTAGGGCATAAAGCGATTCTCAGACTAATTTGATGAAAGGAACCCCCCCTCTCCTTTTTCATGAACACCCGAGGATATCTCTTGGAATGTTTGCATTCTGAAGAGTAGTTTCAGAAATACTATGTGGTGAATTTGCCTTTTAATTAAAAACGCGTCCCCACGAGAGAGAGAGAGAGAAAAAAAAACAGTATTTAGTGCTATAGGATCTCTGCTAACGTTTCAGGTGTTGTGGGGGCAGTTGCGGGGGGGGGGGGGTTCTCCCAGCATTCCTGGAGTCTCCTCTCTCCTCTGTTGGGCTGAAGAGTGAGTCACTTTAAAGGAGCGGGAGGGCTTCCTCGGAGGGGCATGTGGTGCGGGACTGCCTGCTGAGGAACAGAACAAAAGATAGGGAAAAGGAAAAAGCAGGAACTGTTTTCATAAAGGACTGAAAGAACAAGAGGAGGGGCAATGTGGAATGTCTGAGACAGTAGGCCTTGGAAGGTCCTGAGGTGATGCCCTTCTTCAGAAAGTCTTTCAGTTTGCCAGCCCCAAGCCAGCATGCATCGTTTATCATTGGTTTCCCCCAGGGAATAGGAAAGACAGACGAGCACGAATCTGCTGCATCTAGGATATATATTTTTACCAGGGTTTCTACTTCATGGAATTATCTGGCAATTGTAGCTCAGGTCTGTGAGGAAGGAAGCCCCCTCATGCATCTGAGAGGCCGAAGTATTTTTCTCAGGCTTTTTCAGTGCAGTTGTCATAGAAAAGGACAAGAACAACTTTATTTGGCTTAAAAATAGCAAGATTCAGAGATCACAAAAAACCCCCAAGCCTGGGACTCTGCGTTACATGTGTTAGGTTGAACTTTATGCAATTGTCCCTTTTCCTAGGTCAGAAATGGTTGAATATTGTTAAATTGGTATATTTCAGTCTGTAGTTGGCAAGTATTTATGGGAGAGCCAGAAGGGAGAAGCGTGTGTCCGTGTCTGTGTTTGCCGGGGTTGGTGGGGGGGTGGGGGGCTGTTGCTGGGAAGCTAGTCTTACATGTAGCAGAAATAGTCTCCCTGCTGATAAAAAGGTATAAGAGGAACACTCTCTTAGGCATATTTCCAAGGAGTGAATAACAAGATTAGAAGTCCATGACAGGTAGACTCAAGGAGATGAAGGAGGAGGTTGTAGGGACCTGTCCTTAGGATTAGGTGTGCAAAGAATCGGCACACCTTTGCTCTCTGGGCAAGGGGCATTGAGACTTCGGTCGAAAGTTGAATTAAGTCACAAGCATTAAGTGTAGAGACATAAGAAAGTGCAAAATAGAGGATGTCATCAGGTGAAATTAACCCCAAGCTTTAGGGTGACGGTTTCTTCCTTACTCTTTGGCCTGTTTCTACATTGTCTGCCCAAATCCAAAGTGTTGGATGGTAGGGTAGTTCTGAGAGTGTGTGTGGGTGGGGGGGGGGGTGGCAGAGAAGGACATGATTAATTCAGGGAGGGTGTGGTCAGCTCTGGGCAATGATACTACGTGTCTCTATCCCTATTACCTCAACTAGTCCTTTTGGAGGACAATATTGCTGTAATAACCATGTTTTCTAATTTCCGTGACACTTGACAATTTACAGATTAGTCCACGGATGTTATCTGTTTTTTTTGAATTCTCAAACACCCTGTAAGGCAGGTATCGCTATTCTCATTTCCAGATAGGAGATTATGGCTCAGATAACAAATTTCCTGAGGATGGTAAACTGGCAGAATCAGGCTCAAACCTGTGTCTTTGGACTCCAGATAAACTATTGGTTTTGTTTTGGTCACATGAAGGGTGACTGAGGCCATCACATAACCAGAAACTCTTAAGGTAGAAGCAAATGTTCAGATAGTGCTGGGGGCAAGGCACATTAACAGGCATGAGTGAAGGTGGTTAGATACGGGACAATAGTGTAGGGTGGGGACTGTAGTTCAGGACTGGCGAGTGGGGAGGGGAGGGGGTGGTAATTACTATTTGCTCCAGGTGATTATTACCAGAAAGAAATGCCAGCCTGACTTTTTTGAGGGATGCTGGAAATTCAATTAGATATTTGAGTGCTTACTATGTATCAAGTACTAGGGATAAAGCAGTGGATAAAGGGATATAAATCTCTGGATTTTTATGTGAACTTGTTCAATTTTTAAGTGTTGGGAACTGATAGAAAATTTACAAAACATTGTTCAGGCCAAACAGAACACATCTGTGGGCTACATTTGGTCTGTAGGCTGCCGGTTTGTGAGTTCAGTTCAAAGACTTCAATGGACCAAATGTTCCCCAAAAAGGGGTCTGTGCTGATGGGCCCACTGGCTCCAGGAAAGAAACCCTTTGCACTTTAATTCATATTGTTTTGTTATCTTGTCCTTTTAAAATTTCTATTTTTGTGAATGCTGTAGTGTATACATAGTAAACTCATATAGCACATATATATCTTTATGAAATATTTAAATATATATTATTTGTGTATATTAGGGATTTGTGATCAAAGTACATTATTGATAGGAATGTGGATCAGAAAAGGTTCAAGACCACTGGGATAGTCCTTGAAAGTAGATATTCATACTCTCCCTGCTTGAAATAAGGCCAAAGCTATAGTCTTTAGCTTAGTGCTCAGAGGGCTTCAGGGAATGAAGGGGTGAGCAGACTGACTCAACCCAAACCTTCTGTTCCTTCTGCCAGAGCACATCCTGTGAGTGACAACTGCAGGCCCCACTGAATGATAGAAGAAACAAGTGCATGATGGGGCCAGTTCAGGCTTGAGCAACATTTCAGCCACCTGAGCCAAGGGTATGGTTGTTGTGGTCATGACTGTTTTTATTTAGAAAAGAAGACATATTTGGGGGACTATAGCGGTGCTAGAAAAGTGGAGACTAAATGGTAGTCCAATACTCACCCTTCAGTGTCAGGAAGGTTATTATAGGAAGGCAGGTGATCAGACGCTCATCAGTTTCCCTGAGGACAGAACATAAACAGGGGGACAGAAACTGCTAAAAAGGAGATTGAGGTTACAAGTGCAGAAGACATTTCTGACAGTGAGCTTTGTCTGAGTCCTGTTCTAAAGCCTATCTTGGACACTGTACTTGACATCTGTCAGTAGAGAGGCAACCTCGTGTCCTGCAAAGGAGCCAGGAAATGAATGCTCTAGTCCTGCAGAGAGCTTTTGGTCTCCATGACCTTAGACAATGCCGGATTTGTCCTCCTCTGGATCTTCTTTCCACTTTTGGATTAAGAAAGGCACAGTCCATGATCTCTGAGCTTCTCCCTTTGACTATTAGTCTCATACTAAGAGCCTAAGTGTTGGAAAGTGTTTTCCTGGGTCAGAGCAAGTTAGTTTTCTCTAACCCAGGTTAATAGACTAGCTGGTGTAGCAAACAAATCCCCAAATGGATAATGGCTCATACATGTTAGAAGTCTGTTGTTCATAAAAAGTATAAAATGTGTTTTCCTGATTGGCAGGCCACTTTCCACCGCCTAGTGATCAGGGATCCAGATCTTTCCATCTTGAGGCTGTCTTCTTGAATACATGCTCCAAGGGTGTCATGATCATCCACACCAAGCTGATAGAAGGGGAAAAAGCATGGACAATGGAGCTTGGGATATTTTTATGGGCTGGACATGGAAGGTCCATTAAGGTGCATTAATTCTGCTCAAATTCTATTGACTAGAAATCAGTCACGTGGCAATGCTCAACTACAAGGAAGACTGGGAAAAGTATTTTAGCTGTGTGTCTAGGAAAAAGAGGAAGTAAATGTGGTGAGTAGGAACCAGTCTGCGCCACAGAAAGGACAGCTAAAAAGAGAAAGCTTTGTGTGGAGTGGAAAAGAGTAAGGTGGGAGTGATGCCAATTAGCCTCCTATTTCTAAAGAACTTGGAATGGTCTGATGAAAAATGGCAGAGCCTAGGCTTAAAACAATTTCCTGGTCCACAGAGAAGAACTCTGAGTAAGACTCAAGACACCCCAGGCTCCAGTTTTGGGAGTATCTTCACCTGAATAGAATTTACTTGACTATTACACTTCAGTTTCTTCACATGTAAATGGCAACCAAAGTACTTAAACTAGTTACTGGACATGATGGTCTTACGAGTCAGGTATAGCAACACCATGTACATTTTGAGAAAAAAAAATACAAGAATGATAACAATAAAGAATGAGTCAGTAAAATGGCAGTTGTTCTGGGAGAGTTCTTGAGCCCTTACTTTCAGTCACAACCCGCATCCCATTGGACAGCAGGTCCTATCACTCTACCTTCAAAGTCTACTCCATATATCACCCTATCTGTCAACGCTTTAGTGAGCCACCATGACCTCTTCCCTCTACCAAGCCAACTGCACTCCCTGCTCCCACTCATGCTTTCTTCCATATGGTTTTCACACAATAGGTAGGACAGTTTGTTTTTCTTCCCTCCACTGGAAATCTTCCAATGACTTCTCATCACCTTTGGGGGGGAAAAAAAATCAAATTTTTTGTCTTGGTCTGCTGAGATTTCTGACTTCATCTCCACCCTTTTCTTGCCCTCCTATCCACTTCCCAATTAGGCTGCCCCCATTTTGGCCCTTCTTCAAAACCCTGGTCTCATTTCTGTTTCAAGGCCATGGTGCTTGCTGTCCCTTCTGCGGGCACTCTCCTTCCACACCTTCTCTGGCTTCTTCCCAGGCTCCGAGGAGGTCTTAGCTCAAACATCTCTTCTTTGAGGGGGCCCGAGTATCCACCGTCTCCAACCTTTTTTAGCTCCCAGTCACTGAGTTCCCCTCACCCTAGCATTTCTCCTTAAAGTACTTCACCCTCCCTGAAATTATTTTCTTACTTGCTTACTTGTGTATTTTCTGTCTCTCTCCACTAAAATGTTTACTCCATAAGTGCAGGGACTTTCACTGTCTTTCGCACAACTCTGTGACCATATATAATCAAATATAGGCAAATATAATCAGCCTTCAGTAAGTGTCAACTGAATGAACCAGTGAATGAAGAGAAACTGACCACAAGACCTCTGCAGAGACCACAGTTGCCAGTGGCCAACATTCTTCAGCAAAGCAGATAGAGCTGGGCATTCGGGTTTGATGGCCTGGCGTAAACCATGGCCAAACTCCCCCTGCCCAGAATGGTGGCACTTGAGTAGGGAAGAAGTCTCTGACACTGGAGGCCAGCTGTCTCTGCCTCGTGGCCCTGATCAGATCTTGGTGCCTGGAGTTCTGCACTGCCCCTCCTTTTCTCTTTTTAGGAGGTACTTGGCTGCCCTCCCAAGGGGCATATTTGGCTTTCTCTTCAAGCCACTTGCTCTTACTGTTGAGAAATGACTAAGCAGATTCTCCATCTCCCAGTGGCCAGCTGCCAGCCTGTGAGTTGACACTGCCAGTTCAGACTGGTTTGAGAGGACATGCCCTCCTTTTGACAGGGCCCCCTTCCTTCGCTTGTATTCAGAAAAAGCACAAAGCAGACAACACCATCACCACCTCCTTTAAAATGGCCTCACTTATCCCCTCTTGATGGGGCAGTTGGCTGACCCCCACATAGGAGAGGAAGGCAGAGATTAGTGTGATTCCTACTCCCAGGGCTCAACGTGCAAGTCATGCTGGGTGTTGCAAAATGAGTGGTAGAGAATGTTCAAATGGTGGCATAATAATGACACCTTTTTCTGTATCCTGAGTGCTTGTTCTGTGCCCAGCACGATGCTACATCTTTGGGTACATTAGTTCATCTGAGTCTCAATGACTTTAGAAGGCAAGTGCTGCAACTTTATAGAGTTAGAGGGAAAGAACTAAGGGTTCTACCCAAGGCAACATGGCTGACAAGTGGAGGGATGCATTTAAGCATGGGTTTCTCTGTTTCCAAACATGGGTGCTTGGTCCTTAGGATGGTGCTCCTCCACATGACCGCACAGATCATCCCCTGAGCTGTGCACAGTGGAAACACAAAGGAAAACCAAAGACAACGAAAAACACTTTTTCTAATTTTCTCAGCCACCATCCACTTCATTCACACTGGAAACACCCCTGTCAAATTCAGTGGGAGGTTAACAGGCTTAATGTGGAAAATTGGTTTAGAAGTAAACTAGATTTGGGAACTACTGGGTGTAAAGTTAGAAAAGACTTTGCAAAATCATTAATGTGTTGACATAAAATTGCAAATCTTTCAGAGAGAAATAGATAATGCTGCCATTTTTAAATTTAATTGATCAGGGAATACCCCCTCACCCCCTGGAATGTCTTGAGATTCTAGTGGTCCATGAATACTCTGGAAATTGCTGAGCTCTACTAATATGCTCACTGACCTATAAAGGTGCTTGGGCATTCTTTTTTCCATCTATCCATCCATCCATGCATCCATCCACCCATCCATCCACCCCATCCATCCACCCATCCAATACTACTATATTCCGGACACCATACTATGTCATCTTAGCTTATCCGTTCTCACCACAACTCCATTTTCTAGATGAAGAAGCAGAGAGTCAACAAGACAACAAACCTGAGCAGTGTGAGGCAGTGAGAAGGCCGACATTAAAATCCAAATTTACCGATCTTCCTTCTATACTTCACAGTTTCTTCCTTCAGTTGCTTATTCAAATTCCCATGGGAATTTGGGATGGGATGTCAAAATCCCATCTCAAACCTTGCTTTCTTCAGAAGGTTATATGTTCCTTCCTCCCTACTCACTGTGTGTGTAGAAATCTGTCTCTCTCAACTCCCGTCAAACTCACCATGTCTCCCGGAATATGGCACCCACTCTGTCAGATTATTGGTTAAGGCATGAGAAGGTGTGTGTGCATGTGCGTGTATGTGTTTCTGTCTTGGATTTCAAGTGAAGTTGAAGTCAATCACTTGGCACATATTATCTCCTTAAATTGGCACATCGACATTTTGAAGGAAGTATTATTCAAGGAAGACACAGTCTACAGGTGAAGAAATTGACACACAGTGAGGTTCAATCACTTGCCCAAAGTTTCAGAACAATTTCATGAGGGAGTCTGGCCACAAAACCCACATTCCTTCCACTACTCCATTTTGCCTCTACCTAGTTCAACCCCTTGTTTCATAGCTGGGAGAACTGAGATCTAGAGAAGGAAGTGACTAGCCCCAAATCACACTGCTTGTGAATAGCAGTGCTGACACCACCTGTTAAGATTCAGCACAGGAGTCTTTTCTCCCCAGCAGGCTGTGTCTCCAGGTTCAAAACTGGTCCCAGCCATTGCTGCCAGTCAGCTCCAGTTACCTGGATGCTGTGGAAATGGTGCCTTGTAGCTGCAGAGACAGCAGGAGCCTGCTAGCCTGCTCCCTGGGGAATAGCCAAGGAAGATGAGCCTACTAGTCTGCAGATCCAGCACCCAAAATAAACCAGGCGGCAAACCCAGAAGAAACCACACAGCCTTGCAAGAGCCCAGGGCCAGATGCAGCTTCAAGCTCCCAGGTTCCCTTGGCATAGGGCCAAGCAGGGCACATAGTGGCTGTTGCTGCTTCTTTTCATGTTAAAGAAAATGAATTCTTGTCCCTCTAGAAATTCAAGCTGGCATCCACCTAGGGAACTAAGATCTAGGAGACCTTTTGTGAACATGGTTGGGAGGCGGAAAGGAATATTCTTCAGATTCTTGGCTCCCAAATATGAATGTTTATTGGAATCATTGGGAAGCTTTTAGAAATGATACAGGTTTCATTCCAGACTGGGAGTAGTATCAGAATCTTGAGGTGAGGGAAGAGAGAGAGAGGGGACAGGGCTGGAGACTCTTTATTGGTACACATGCCCCAGGTGAGTCTGTTCTGATCTGGATTTATAAACCACCATCCCCAACATGTTCCTTCCATTTGCTGGTCCACTTGATTTCCAGCTTCCGTTCTCAATTCTCACTTGGTCAGAATTTTTTTGACTTGTGAAACTTAAATTCTAAATGATCTATGTCCAGAACATTGAGGGTTGTGACATAAAACCATCTAGCGGAGTTTCTGTTCTTTTTGCCAATGGGGATTTCAAGTTTTCTCTTCTGGTAGAAGTTTAGGAGGGTTCTGCTCTGCAAGAGTTGTATAAATCCTTGGTGGAGTCAGTTCTCAGGAATTTGGTTGCTTAAGAAGTCTGTCACCAGGGTCCTTGGTATCCAAGGCAATTCGTTAAACTTAGAGGTTGCCAGGGTAACGGCAGCTGCCAGGAGACAAGCCATTGTATTTAAATTTCTTGAGATCTCCTTGCTGGGCACTGGAAGACCTGCTGAAAGAGGAGGGTTTCTTTTCTTAGTTGAGAAGAGGTTGGAAGTTACATTCTTCTGGCTTGGAAAGAGTCGGGACTTTGAGCAGTGTGTAGAGGTGACCGTTGTTTTCTCTTACTGCCCAAGGTGAAGAAAGGGAGGTTCAGATAGGTTGGGAGACCTTCCAAACTCATCAGAAGCAGAGAGGAAATATAAACAAAGGCTCTTCCATCAGCAAGTTGAGCCCCAGGGACACAATCCAAGGTGACAAAAGCCATACTAGCTGTGGTTGGCCCTGGATGGGTGTTGATATCAGGCTGGTCTGAACTCCTGGGCTGAGGTTCTAGATGTGTGTTCTCACCTGGGAAGGACCTGTTTCCCTTACAGGGATTCTGGGGAGGTGGGAGCAGCACTACAGAGGCAAGAGCATTGGTTTTCCTCCTGTGCCTTTTTGTGGTATAACAGGGCAGCTGAATGATAGGGGGAGAAGACTCATGTCAGTGGCACACCTCCCTTAACATCAACATTGTGTTAGATGTGGGGAAATAAAAAATCAGGAAGACAAAGATTATGCATGCAAGGAGTTGGTTGTCTAGAGGATCATGTTGTTGTGGGAAACAAAGGTAAGAGAAAAATTAAATTTCCTTACTACTTGCAGCCCATTGACAAGTCCCTGAAACTTCCTTTAGGTACTCAACTGCCTCAAAGTTAATACTTTGCTAAGGGCAAAAAGCAATCTTAGCCCAACCCCCAGGATCCTGTAAGCCTACTTTAACATATAAAAATTCCTTTGGAAACTTCCTTTATCTCCCGCAAGATACATGTTGGCAATCATCCCCCAAGCATATGACCCACTGATATACATCTGAAGGGTCTCATGACTCAGTTTTTATTAGATGGTAATAAACACATTTTCCCAACAATAGCTAACCCACTCAAGGTCCTGGAAAGCTTGCTTCCAAAATTCCTTAGAGACTTACGTTATCCCTAACCCCTCTCAACCTGAAAGTATATAATGGGTCGCTCCTCATGACCCCAGTGCAGCTCTTTCTGCCCACAGGTCCTGTCCCGTGCTTTCATAAAGCCACTTTTTTGCACCAAAGTTATCTTAAGAATTCTTTCTTGGCCATCAGCCCTGAACCCTAACATCTTTCCTACATCAGTGTGACCAGAGATGGCAAGAAATTATAGTTTTATTTGCTGACTAGATTGTTGTGACTGTGCCTTCCATGGCTATGTGTGTCTGTGGGGAGGGAGGGACAGATGCCATTTGCTATGTCTGAATCAAGATAAACTATACCCATGATCCTGTTGCTCAAGGGAGCCATGTGTGCACTGTGGCTTGGCTCAGAGAAGACCTCCACAGGTAGGGCCATTCATGCTGCCTCAAGATGGATGTAGAGGCCAGGGAGTCAAGATGGGTAAAGTAAGACCCAATAGAGGGCATGGCTGTTTCAGAGTAAGCCAATGGATCCTTATGTGAAATCAAAGAAGTTTCCCTTTTGTATCTTTCATCAGAGCCCTGGGGGAAGTGCTTGCCCTGACAACACATAAAATGGACCAAGTTTTTCTTGGTTGGTCCCTGTTTTGAGCCTTCTAGGTCTCTTAGAAATTCCTTCTCTAGAGCCCTTTGTCTTTGAATAGCTCCTCCCATTTTTTTTTCAAGAGAAAACCCTTCAGACAAATAAATTATACCACTAAAGGTAACTAAAAATACTCCTAGAAAGATTTCTATTTAAAAAGAAGGGCAGATATCATGGAGGACAAGGGGTGTTAGAGAGGAGAAAGGAGTTGGGGTAAATTGGAAGGGGAGGTGAATCATAAGAGACTATGGATTCTGGAAAACAATCTGAGGGGTCTGAAGTGGCGGGGGGGTGGGAGGTTGGGGTACCAGGTGGTGAGTATTATAGAGGGCACAGATTGCATGGAGCACTGGGTGTGGTGAAAAAATAATGAATACTGTTTTTCTGAAAATAAATAAATTGAAAAAATTAAAAAAAAAAAAAGAAGGGCAGAGAGAGAAAGAGAGAGATTGAGAGAGATAGAGATGCTTAATCCAAACCATGAATCTTGGCTTTTTAAACAGCATTTATCTAATTGGGGAGAGTCTTTAGATCAGGGATCAGCAAACTTCTTCCATAAAGGTCCAGTTAGCACATCTTTTCAGCTCTGTGGGTCCTGTGGTCTCTGTCATACTTCCTAAGCTTTGCTGTTTGTTGCTCTGTTAAAGCAGCCATGGAGAATACCAGTAAGTGAATGGGTGTCGTTATGCTCCAACAAAACTTTCCTTACAGACACTAAAATGTGGATTTCATATACATTTCATGAGTAATAAAATACATTTCTTTGCATTTTTTTCAAGCTTTTGGAAATGTAAAAGAAATTCTTAGCTCATGGATGGAACACAAATTAAATTTGGCCAACCGGCTATGGTTGGCTCACCCATCACTTCTATCACAACCTAAGAGGAGAGGCACTGAGGTTGGAGGAAGTTACTTTGTTCGGAGATTCTCTCTGTACTCCTGCAAATTGTCCATTTATTCAGTCAAATGCTCATTGAGGACCTATGATGTGCTCAGGGATGTTATGGGTACTAGGCTTTTAGAAGTGAATAAGGCAAAGTGTCTTCTCTAGGTAGCTTACATTTCCCTAGCCATCAGGAGAAGAGTTACAGCCTGGAAGCAAGGGTTTGAGTTTTGGACTCAGTTCTTACTTCCTGGCCTTGGATATCTCAGTCACAGTCTTAGGGACAAGGTACATTTGCAGTTCTGAGCTGAATAGCCTGAGCATAGGTCCCCAAGTGATCGGCTTGGAACTAATGCCCTGGGAGAGCTTTAGTGTTCCAAATTTCCAACTAAAAAGTCCAGCCCCGAAATAAAAATGAATAAAATAGCTTAAAACCCAAGACCTTTCAGGCTCAGTGGACTCTGGCAAAGCATTCCAGAGGGATTCTGGGATGGTTTTCAAGAGCCGTGGCTTCTCATGGACTTTCCCATGGCCTATTCCAAGAGAACCACTGCTCTGCAGATGCTCCCTCAGGACCGGGTCATGGTGAAGGCTCATCATGACGGCAGCTCCCTCTGCTGCCAGGGCTGCAAGGACAGTGCTCACGTGGGTTCGGGCAATGGCCCTTGTCCTATGGCTGCCATCCATTCCCAGACAGGTGATTAAGAAACTCTGCAAATTCCTTCTCTGAGATCAAGGGTCCCCTCTATGTTGTGGGGGAAATGATATGGCTGGATTAAGACAGAGAGGGGCCACAGAGTGAGTAGAAACTTGCTCCCAGGCCATGGGTCCTTATGATTTACAAGCCATCTGCTCCACATCCAGGTGCTCTTGCTTCATGCTTTGAAGAAGGGACAGGGAATACAGCCTGGAGAGAAGACAACAGAAAGATAGGGGAGGTGCTATGGTCCCTGCTTCCAAGGTTAGTACAATCTGGCTAGGTGGGAACTCACAGGAGACAGTTAGAGAATCCTAGGCAGCACCACCTTTATTCCCTCCTGAAACCCAAGCTGGCCTTGTCACCAGTAAGCCATGTGATTTTGATGTCTTTCAATTGCCTGGAGTAGTCAGTGAGTGATCTCATTATATGATTACATAATTGCAAAAGAGGTTTTTCATGCTGTCAGAATTTAAAGTTTGAAACCTCCTGCCTTCTTCTCTGGGGTTCTCCATTTCTTGTCCATCCATCTGTCTGTTTTCTAATCTCCCTGCCTCTTCTATTCTAATCTGGTTTAGAGATATTCAGTCTTTGACCAAAGCTCATCTGTAAGTGCCACCCCAGGCCAGGTTCCCAGGAAACCAGGGCAGAGGATGTGGAGGGGAGGAGGGAGAAGAAGGATGTAGTCTCTGGCCCCTGGTTTCCATTAGGGTCTTCCTTTATCTACTGCCCTGGTCCTGTTTTTCTCTTAGCATTCTGAATGGAGATGGATGACTATTTTCAAGGCTTGACTGTACATATTACATATCACACATTCACCCATTAATAAATTATGTTAAAAGTGCCCATTACACACCACATGCAATGCTGGAGATAGAAGATTGGGTGAAGTGGACGCATAATACAGGTCCCAGATGGTGCCTTCTATTCTAGAAGATCATCTACTCTGACTACCTCATTTTATGGCTGAGGATTTTGACACTTAAAGTGGTACCATAACTTATCTAAGGTGACACAATGAATTAAGGGCAGAGCCAGGATGGGAAATGCTTAGCCTAAGTGAGACCAGTACTCCTTACAACCAGACAGTAGAAACTATATTTTTATGCATTTGTTTAGCATTATAAATGGACAGATTATGTCCAGTTTCCATCTCCATGTGGGAGGGGGCAGGCATAATAATTTTTATTTATATAATTATAAATAGCCTCCACATGTTTATTCATTTTTTTTTCCAGAAGAATAAACTGAAGCTCTGGAGATTAAGTGTTTGAATAAGTGTCATCTGGCTAGAAGTGGTAGGGCTGGGGGAAGAACTTGGGTCTTCTGACTTGCAGTAACTTAACCACAACACAGAAATTTCCACCTGTACCAGCCACCCACTCTTCTCTCTCCTCTGTGGCTCCCTGGTCACCACTGGTCCTGCAGGTCTGACGAAACCCCAAGCCATCTCAGCAGTATGCCCAGTCCTATCAGAATGCAGGGAAGAGGCGAGAACTTAGAGACCATGAGGGGAGAGGCAAAGAAAATTTACAAAAGACCTGGAGCACTGAGAGAGGTGTGGGGTACTGGTGAGACTAGAGAAGGAAGAGACATGATATAGGGAGAATCAGATCAGGGAGAATTGCTCTTGACAATAATTGTGACAACCTTCAACATAAAAATTGAAATAGTTTATATGAATCCAAACAAGTCCTGTAGTAAGGAGGAAATGGGCACACACAATGTAGCTTGGACAACTAATAATCATGAGTGTTATAAACTCTGCCCAGGACTTTGTTCCCTAGAGTCCAGTGATCTGAAGTGCAAAACTACCTAACTTAACCCTTGAGTTCTGATCAGATTCCTTCTCACCAGCCCCTCTCCCCCCTGGGAACTGGAAACTTCGAGCATGTGACAGACATACTTCTGGAATTCTGTTTGTGCAGGTGAAGTTCTACAACAAGGAGAGTTGGCAAAAGAGGACAAAATCTTGAACTTCCTTCATTGACCTCTCTCTCCCAGGCTTTTACGGATCCTTGTGTCAGGAGTCATTTCCAGAACAACTCTACTAGTTACCCGTCCATTAAATCATCAGTTTTAAAATCCAATTTCCTATCAACTAATCAGCAAACGTGAAATGACAGCTTCTCTACAGCCATTCTTCAATCAGCTGATTTGGTGGATAAGGAAAAAACATACTTCCAAGACATTCAGCAAGAGTATGATCCCCTTGGATCAAGATTAATGCTAACACTATATGTAATTATTCACTTAATTGCTTGATAGACAATGGAGGTTCTGGAAATATGTCCCCCACCCATTATCACCCTCCCTGTGGCTCTGTGTTGTATGGACAGGTTATGACTCATCCATTTGGTAAATATTTATTGAGCACCTACTATTTCCTAGATATAGGGATGAAATAGTGGTCAAAGTATTCATAGCCTCTAACTTCTGAGAGCCCATGTTCAGTGAAAGGAGAGAGGCCACGGCTAAGAACAGAATAACTCTATTATGAGAAATGCTGGAGAGGGAGCAAAGATAACTGTGACAATGTAACAATGTTCAGAGTGATGCAGGACCCAGGATAATTGGATAGGGTGGAGAAGGAAGGCCCTGCAATGAGGGTGGGGCCTGAAGTTTGACAATGATCAACCATGAAGAACATGAGATAGGGTGGAGGAGAAGGAAGGAGGGTCCGAGAAAGACAAAGGATCCTTCTAAAAAAAATATATTATTTTTAAAAAACATATAATGTATTATTAGCCCCAGGGGTACAGGTCTATAAATCACCAGGTTTACACACTTCACACTACTCACCATAGCACGTACCCTCCCCAATGTCCATAACCCCACCACCCTCTCCCTCCCGCCTCCCCCCAGCAACCCTCAGTTTGTTTTGTGAGATTAAGAGTTTCTTATGGTTTGTCTCCCTCCCGATCCCATCTTGTTTCATTTGTTCTTTTCTTACCCCCTACCCCCCATCCCATTGCATCTCCACTTCCTCATATCAGAGAGATCATATGATAGTTGTCTTTCTCCGATTGACTTATTTCGCTAAGCATAATACCCTCTAGTTCTATCCATGTCGTTGCAAATGGCAAGATTTCATTTCTTTTGATGGCTGCAAAGTATTCCGTTGTATATATATATATATATCACCTCTTCTTTATCCATTGATCTGTTGATGGACATCTAGGTTCTAGTTTGGCTATTGTGAACATTGCTGCTATAAACATTCAGGGGCACGTGCGCCTTCGGATCACTACGTTTGTCTCTTTAGGGTAAATACCCAGTAGTGCAATTGCTGGGTCATAGGGTAACTCTCTTTTTGAGGAACCTCTGTTCTCCAGAGTGGTTGCACCAGCTTGCATTCCTACCAACAGTGTAGGAGGGTTCCCCTTTCTCTGCATCTTCGCCAGCATCTGTCACTTCCTGACTTGTTAATTTTAGCCATTCTGACTGGTGTGAGGTGGTATCTCATTGTGGTTTTGATTTGTATTTCCCTGATGCCAAGTGACTTGGAGCACTTTTTCATGTGTCTGTTGGCCATCTGGATGTCTTCTTTGCAGAAATGGCTGTTCAAGGACAATGAATCCTTCAGGTATCTATTGCTACATGACAAACTACTCCAAAACATAGTGGCTTAAAATGTATTATCTGTCACAGCTCTGTGGGTTGATTGGGCTTTGCTGGATGTCAGTTCCCACTGGGAGTCTTCCTTGCAGTTGTAGTCAGATGGCAGTTGGGATTGGAGTCATTTGAAGTCTCAACTGGGCTGGATACTCAATGTAGTTTCTTCTCTTATGTGTCTGGTGCATGAGTTGAGCTGGCTAGAATAGTTGGAGGTTGGTCATCAATGCTCTCTCTTTATGTGACTTCTCCAATATGTCTAGGTTGGGTCTCCTCATAGCATGGAGGGATTAGGATAGTTGGACTTCTTATATGGAAGCTGGCTTTCTCCTGTAAGTGGGAAGGAGGAAACTGCTCATCTTGTTTAAGACTAGACTTGGATCTAGTCTAGAGTCACGTCTGTAATAACCTGTTGATCAAAGCTGTTATAGACCAGCCTAGAATCTAAGATATGGAGGATTAGGCTCCATCAGTCAAAAGGAGAATGGCTGGCTTATTCAAAGAGGAAAGGGATTGATGGTGGCCATTTTGTAGAGTAGCTAAGGGTTTGAGACATAAAAAGCTTAGTGAGTTAGTGGATCAGAAAGACAGCCAGTACTGCTAAAGTATAGAGAGGATTCACTCAAAATGAGGCAGGAATGAGAGGAAGAGCAGGATTCTTATAGCTAAACTATGTTGAAGAATTTAGATTAAAAAAAAAGATTTTATCTGTCTATCTATTATCTATCTATCTGAGAGAGAGCAGTGGAGACAGTGAGCAGGGACAAGGAGCAGAGAGAGAGGGAGAAGCAGGCTCCACACTGAGCAGGGAGTCTGACATGGGGTTTGACTCCAGAACATTGAATCATGACCTGACCTGAAGGCTGACACTTAACCAACTGAACCACCCAGGCACCCCAGAATTTAGATTTTTTTTTTTTAAAAGCTTCACAATAGTCTCAATATCCTGCTTTCTAAGGGATGATGATCTTAAGGAGTCTCTTTTTTTTTTTTCCCTCTTTCCAATCCATCTCTACTCTTTACCATTAGGTTTTCCAAAAGCCAACTACTGGGTCATATCCTCCCACAGATCCCAAACTTTCAGGGAGTCCTTAGTACCTCTTGAAACAGGCACTAGTTTTCCAACCTGGCTTTTAGGGTCCTCTGTCAAGTTGGGCACTTATACGTTTTTCTCACATTTTTGCCCATCCTGTCATATGGGACCCCTTCTTTCTTCTGAGAGGTGAATTTTGTCTCCTTGCCTCCAAGCCTGGTCGCATCAGTCACTCTGCCCATGATACCCTCCCATGACCCCATCTCCATCTCCTACCTTTCCTTTAAAAATAACCCCCAATATCACTTCCACAAACTGAGTGGGACCTCTTGCCCTTGGAAACCTCCTAGTTCTTGCTGTTTGGAAGGTGTAGTTACAACTGTATGTGTCTAGCCCTCATTTTCATGAGCGCATCCCCATTGACTGCAGGTCTCTGTCTATATGACTTCCTTGCTTCTTCTGCCCCATAGCCCTGTGCCTTGAGCACAGCAGTGATCCAGCTGATGCCTGCTAAACAAACAGTGGTTTCTCTGGGACACCAACCTCCTATTGTCTCTTCCTTTCCCATAGCAAATTTCAGCATTCATCTCCTGGCAACCTCTGGTCCATGGCCCCAAGGTTCCTGGCCGGCCTTTCCCGCAGGACCCTGGAACTGCTGTTTCCCAGACAGCCCAGCCTGCACTGATCAATGCTGGCTCCCAAGGAGATGGAGAACTTCTGATTCTGCAGCCCCCCTGGCTCCTCTCTTCCAGCTGCCTTGCACTTGTTTTCCTTGGCAGGAGGAAACCTTCAGTCACCACTTCATCTTTATAGGCATATGTGCATCTTTGTAGTTCTTTTCACAAAATGACAGTGTTCTCTGCTTAAAAAGAAAGAGAAAAAGAGTTAAGGGCTGTGAAAAGCAAAGAGGCCATCTGTTATAAAGCCTACAGGGACAGGGCTTTCTGCAATATTTCTGTCCATATTAGAGAACAGAGGACACTCTTGTGCCTCTACTGTTCTCTTGTCTATCTCAGCCTGTACCATTAGTTCCTCGGATATTGTTGGCAGGATATCATGGGTGAAAGGAAGACCAGGGCATGGGCAGTCAATGGAACTAGTCAATGGAACAAGAAAATGGGCATGGCTTCCTGGCTTGAGTTTATGTCTACAGGTCCTTGAGTCCTTCTGACACTGAAGTGCCACCTGGCCAAGAGTCAAGCTCTGTGGGTTCCCGGTTTGTCAATCAGACAGTCTAAACCTGAATGTGAAAAGAAGAAATGATAACAAAAACATTTATATAGTGCTTCTTCTAGGCCAGCCACTGCTTTAGGCAGTTTTAAAGTAGTAACTCCTGTAAACCTCTCAACAAACCTATAAAGTAGTGTTACTATTATTCCCATTTTACAGATGAGGGAACCAAGGCAGAGAGAAGTAAAGACACCTAACCTAAAGTTCTACCAATGATGAGTGGCACAGCTGGGATCTGATCCAGGAAGGCTGGTTCCAGACTGCATCTAACCATTCACAATGCTGCTTTTAGAGCTCATCAAATGAAGATGTTTAAATAACCTAACAGAATTGCTTAGTCCTTATGTACCCAAATACACTGGAAACAAGTGTGTCCAAGGGTTATGGGCAAGAACTTGGACAGGTCTGAATCAGTTCTCAGCACAGGTAATTCAATTTGGTCTAAATAGTGACTTTCGCACAGATTTATGATTCTCAGGCTAGTGTTTTGCACCTATTTGGAAGGGTAGATTAGCAAAGGGATTTCTTGATGTATTCAAGAACAACCTGTTTCTTTTGGCTCAAACTCATGGCCTGGAAATTCATTAAATAACCAATTGATTCATTTCTTCTTTCCTTCATTCATTCATCAAACTTTGATATGTCGTGTGTTTAAGACACCATAGGGGCATAAGAAACATGAGTGGAAAAGAGAGAAATGGAATGAAACAGATGTAGTCTCTACCTTCAAGCTTTGGGTTTGTGTGCACATGTGGACACTTACACTTACATGTGGACACCTAAGAAGCCAACTGTATCTGTCTACAGTCTTTGGGTCATTTGGTACTCTATAAAGTGCTAAATGTGGCATATTTCTCTGGTTCCCTGGAGTCATAGACTACCTAACTTCAAGACATATTATAAAACTACAATAATCAACAGTTGCATTGGTGAAAGTATAGAAAAATAGATCAATGGAACAAAATAGAGAGCCCAGAAATAGATCCACACAGGTATAGATGACTGATTTTTTACAATGGAGCAAAAGCAGTACTGGAGAGCAAAGATTTTTTTCCCAACAAATTGTGCTGGAACAACTGGACATCCACATGGAAAAAAAATGAATCTAGACACAGACCTTACACCTTTCATAAAAATTTACTCAAAATAGATCATAGACCTAAATGTAAAACTCAAAACTATAAAACTCCTGTAAGATAGCATAGGAAAAAACTTACATGATCTTGGGTATGGTGATGACTTTTTAGGTATAACACCAAAGACATGGTCCATTAAAAATAATAATTATTAATAATTATAATAATAGTCTGGATTACAATATGATTTCATTAAAATTAAAAACTTCTACTCTATAACAAACAATGAAGACAAGACATAGACTTGGAGAAAATATTTGCAAAGGGTACATCTGGTTAAAGACTATTACCCAAAATATGCAAAGAACACTTAAAGCTCAACAATAGGAAAAGAGACAACTTGATTAAAAAATGGGTCAACAACCTTAACAGACACCTTGCCAAAGAAGATACACAGATGGCAAGTAAACATATGAAAAGGTGCTCTACATCACATGTTATCAGGTAAATGCAAAAACAGTGGTGTAATACCACTCCACCCTATTACAATGGCCCAAGTCCAGAACACTGACAACACCAAGTGCTGATGAGGACATGGAGCAACAGGAACTTCCATTCATTGCTGGGGGGAATGCAAAATGCTACAGTCACTTTGGAAGTGACTACAGTCACTTTTGGAAGTTTCTTACAAAACTAAACCTACTTTACCATACAATCCAGCAAACATGCTTCTTGGTATTTTATTTAAAGAAGCTGAAAACTTAGGTTTATAAAAAACTTGCACATTTGTAGCAGCTTTATTTATAATTGCCACATGTTGAATGAAACCAAGATGACCTTCAGTAGGTGAATGGGTAAATAAATTGTGATTCATTCAAACAATGGAATATTATTCAGTGCTAAAAAAAAATGTGCTATTAACAGATACCTAGTTGGCTCAGTCAGGTAAGTGTCTGACTCTTGATTTTGGCTCAAGTCATGACTTCAGGGTCATGAGATGGAGCCTTATGTCAGGCTCCACATGAGGGTGGAGGCTGCTTGAGATTCTGTCTCTACTCTCACTCTGCCCATCACCCTAGTCTCTCTCCCTCTCTTTAGAAAGAAAGAAAGAACGAGAGAGAGAAAGAGAAAAAGAGAGAAAGAGAGAGATAAAGCAAGCAAGCAGGCAAGCAAGCTATTAAGCCATATGAAGATATGGAGGAACCTGAAATGTATGTTACAAAGTCAAAAGAGCCAACCTGAAAAGACTCTACAAATGTTATTCCAACCTGAAATGTATGTTACAAAGTCAAAAGAGCCAACCTGAAAAGAATCTACAAATGTTATTCCAATTATTTCCTTTCTGGAAAAGGCAAGATTATGGAGACAGTAAAGAGATCAGTGGTTTCCAGTGTTTGGGGGATGGGGGAAGAGATTAATAGGCAGAACATAAAATTCAGTGAACATATTCTGTATTTGTCCAAACCCACAGGATGTACAACACCAAGAGAGAATTGTAATATAAGCTGTGGACTTGGGCTGTTACAATGTATCAATGTAGGTTTATCAAGTGTAACAAATGTACCACCCTGGTGGGGGATATTGGTAAAGGGGGAGGGCATGCAAGTGGAAGCAGGGGGTATATGAGAAATTTCTATATCTTCTTCTTAATTTTGCTGTTAACCTTAAAGTGTTCTAAAAAAAAAAACAAAAAAACAAAGCCTTGAAACCAACCAACCAACTAATCCACCCACTCTGGGGGTTTGAACTTGAAAAAAAAAACACTTTTTATCTATAACAGATACTAATTGGTTATCTTCCTAGCATCCATTTTCCCTTCCTCTTTCACTAATCCTCCAATTTTATTTGGGAATTCAAGTGGTTCAGAGGAAGTTATTTCTGCTATTGGCTCAGTGGGAGCTTAGTCAAATAGGCTATCCTACTTGCTGCCAATAATGATATTTTTTTAAAAGATTTATTTATTTTTGAGAGACAGAGAGAATGGAAGGGGAGCAGAGGGAGAGGGAGAGAGAGAGACTCTCAAGCAGACTCCCCACTGAGCATGGAGCTCAATGCAGGGCTTGATCTCACAACCCTGAGATCATTACCTGAGCTGAAATCGAGAGTTGGATGCTTAACTGACTGGGCCACTCCAGCACCCCAGTAATGATTATTTCTGAAGTGACATGTGTCTTCCAGTAGTCAAGTCTGAGTGAGTTTCAGGACTTTTGTTGTGAGTGCTGGGACTAAGATTCTTCTGCATTTCTTCTAGATGTGAATGAGAAAGCTCATGACTTTGGGAGCTCCTGGCAGCCATCTTATGAACAGTAGGGGAGCCAGTGTTAAGATGAAGTTGAGTGAAGTCAGAGAGATAGAAAGAGAATAGGTTCTAAGTGAAACTACTGAAACCAGTATACCTGTCATCTTTTTAGTTAGATGAGCAAATAAGTTCCCTTTAAAGTTTAAGCTATTTGAGTCAGGTTTTCTTTTACATGAAGTCAAAAAAGACAGCAGGTAGGTGCATTGGTTCTTCTGCACACACTGTTCTAAACATGAGCAAACAACTTAACCTCTTTAATTACTTTCATGGATGCACGTAAAAAAGAATTAAGGTGTGTTTTTAAAAAGTTAGTTCTTTTTCTGTATCTCATTTCTTCTTCTAGAGAACACAAATGCCACCACTATGGCTGCCAGGACCTGTTGGTTATTATATTGAGCTGCATGGACAAGCGTTCTCAAAAGAATACAATGGAAGGCAGTAGAAGTAGAGATTATGTATTTCATTTCACTAGCAGCTTTTCTTTCCATGCTTACTAACTTTAGGAAAGCACACACTCTCTCCCTTATACTTTTTCTTGGAGATTGAGAGCCCTCTAAGGTTTGTGGGGTGGAGTTTAAAGCAGAAGGTGTGAGGAGAAGGGTTGTAGAGTATAGGTAGGAGGAAAGACTTTATTTTTATTCTATTTTTTAAGATGTTATTTATTATTTATTTTACAGAGAGAGAGAGAGAGTGCATGAGTGCACAAGCAGGGGGTGGGGAGGGCAGGCAGAAGGACTCAAGAAGCTTGATCCTAGGGCTCCACCCAGGACCCTGTGATCATAACCTGAGCTAAAGGCTGACACTTAACTGACTGAGGCACCCAGGCACCCTAAGGAAAGACTTTAATACAAATGCCAGGGATTTCTTCCTGTTTCATAAAAAGATAAACTGAGGCTTACATTTGGATCCTGTTTCTGTAATAATCCAGTAGCATGACAGAGGTTGAGCTCCAGAGTCTGAACTCCCCAACCAGCCTTCTTCTTCCAGGTGACCTCTTTGCCTCCTCTTAAGTTTTGTGCATTGCTTCCCCTGGAACCAAACAGTTGTTCTAAAGAAAGCACTATGTCAGCATTCTAGGCAGAAGGGCCTGGTCCCCCGAGATGCCATTTCCTTAACTCACTGTGCTGGACTCATTCGGGGTCCAGGTGTTTTTAAAGTCAGGTGACAGGCTTTTAGGGCCTCTGGGAGTTGCCTTATAAGGAACACAGAAGCAGATTATCATAAAAGTTGAAAGGAGACTGAGGGCTGAGGCATGGCAGCCTGTAGCAATTAGTAAGAGTCTAAAAAGTGGGAGCAATTAATAAGTGGTGTGTGGCAGCATTGTACCCTCTTGCTTCAGCTCTTGGAATTCAGTAAAGGTCTTGGCTACTTTATGGGGGCTGGGCTTTTTTGCCCTAGTACAAGCTCTTGCCTTTCACTGCAGAATTGAAAAGAGCACCTACCTGCTGTCTTTTTTGACTTCATGTAAAAGAAAACCTGACTCAAATAGCTTAAACTTTAAAGGGAACTTATTTGCTCATCTAACTAAAAAGATGACAGGTATACTGGTTTCAGTAGTTTCACTTAGAACCTATTCTCTTTCTATCTCTCTGACTTCACTCAACTTCATCTTAACACTGGCTCCCCTACTTTAGGAAGAACTGGGGGCTGGAAGAGGGTTGGGCATGACTGGAGTGTAGAGTGGTTGCGGTGGGGGGCATAGGAAGAGATTTGGGAGATTGTGGCAGGAATAGTCACAGATGTATAAAGTTTGGGGGTTGAAAAGCAATTTTTGGATCATCTCTCCTACATTCCTCATTTCATGGGAGAGGAATCTAATTGATTTCCAGAGAGGAAAAAGTACTTGCCCAAGTACTTCCAGAGAGGAAAAAGTACTGAGAGAGTTAAGACAAAAACCCAGGGCTTTTCACTTCCAGACTGAGGGTATTATCTATTGCTGTGTAAGGAATTACCCTAAAACTTAGCAACACAAGACACTTTATTTCATAATTTCTATGGATTTTAATTAGGTCCTCTGGCTCAGAATCTATCATAGGAGTGCAACCATGGTGTTAGGAAAGGCTACAACCTCATTTGAAGTCTTGCTTGGGCAGGATCTCCTTCCAAGCTCACTCAACAAGCTCACTTGTCAGGATTCTGTTTTTCATAGGTTGTGAAACCAAGAACTTTAGTTCTCCAGTGACTATTGGCCAGAGGCCTCCTTAAGTTCCTTGCCATGCATCATTCTCTGCATGAGAGTTGCCTTCCATCAGTCTGAATAAGTAAGAAAGCAAAGGAGGCAAGCAAGACAGTAGCCAAAGTCATTTTCTAACCTAATCTTGGAAGTGATGTATATCCTTATTTTTGCTATATCTCATTCACTGAGACAAATCACTATATGCAGACCAGACTCCTGAATATCAGGAGACAGAGATCCTCAGGCACCATCTTAGAAGCTGCCTAACATACTGAAAACTTTCCACTATTATTTGCTACCTCCTTCACCAATATGGCAGAAAGGGTTGGCAAAGCAGAAATCTAGGAGGTGCATGTTCCATTCTTCTCTGCTTTTGAGTTGGACAAAGCACCCTTCTCCTCAAGGAAGGGAGAAAAAGAGAAGCAGAAGGGGCACTTTAAGCCCAGGAAGAAGTAACCATAATAATCGTTAATATATACTTATTTTCTCCTAATATAAAATTTTTTATTGTTGGTTAGTTGTTTGGTAGCTATGAAAGAAAAAACACGGACTTGATTTAGGATCTGAAAACCTAGGTCTAATTATGCTCTATAACTCCAGACACAAGTCACTTATCCTAAAGGGAACTTATTGGCTCATCTAATCACTAGGATAACATGACAACTTCATAGAATTAATTGAATGAAACATAATACCCTCTAAAGTCAACAAGACACTTTCAGATAGAATGACTTAACAAATATGTGTGTGTTAGAAAGTTGAATGTGAACCTACTTTCCTGAGAAAAAGGTCTAAATGTGTACGGTATCCAATACAATAGGGCAGGAAATAGAACTAAATAGCAGAATTATGAGGGAAGAGCAGCCAAAATTCTTATTATTTTCTGATTATATGGTGATGCATTCATTTGCTAAGACTGACATAAAATACCACAGACTGTGTACCTTGAATAACAGGAATTTGTTTTCCTACAGTTCCAGAGACTAAGAGTCCAAGATCAAGGTGTTGGCACATTTGGTTTCTTCTGAGTCTTCTCTCCTTGACTCGCCAATAACGACCCTCTTGCTGCCATTTTCACATGGTTGCCTTTCTACGCACTTCATCCTGTGTGTCCAAATTCCCTTTTCATATAAGGTTACCAATCAGATTGGGTTAGGGCCCACCCTGTACATCTCACAGTAAATTAATCACCTATTAAAAGGCTCTAACTCCAAATACAGTCACGTTCTGAAGTAAGGGGAGGTCCGGCCTTCAACATACGAATTTTGGGAGGAATACAATTCAGCCCGTGATAGGTGGTATACCTAAAAAATTGAGAAAATGAACTAAAAACTTATGAGAACTAATAAGAGATCAATAAGGTAGCCAGATATGAAATAAATGTACAAAAATCTAGAGCTTTATTGCATATCAGGAGTGACCTATTAAAAATACAATTAAAAAGAGACTCCATTCATAGTTATTACACATCTTCAGTCCAGGAGTATTTTCACATAGAGCAGCAAGGAAGGGCATCTGTGTGACTCAGGGTTTCACTTAGTCACCTGGGCATGGAAAGTACATAGCCTACAGCCAGGGTCTCATGCAAGATCTTATAAAAATATTCCAAACTTCTTGTCCTCAAACTTCTAGCCCAGAGTGCACTGCTGTTGGGTGAGACATAAATGCTCCACCATCCTACTGGGTTCCCATTTCTTTTTTAGGTTGGACACATGTCCTCACAAATCTCCCAGTCCAATTAGCTCTGCTTCAACACAGGGAATATTACACAGGGACTATTACACCACTCCCACCCCAGCCAAGAAACTTTTCTCCTGGCAACCACATTTTGAGTGCAGAAGCCAGTCTTTACTTTCCATTTATATTATTAAAACACATTTGAACAATTTACTCAGAACAAAGAGACCCTCTATCCTAAAGAACTGTTGATGTTTCCATCTTGTGCCAGATAGAAATTGCTTCCAGCTTGAAGAAATTAAAAAAAAAAGTTAATTAGAGAAGTAATATGTAATAAAATTCAAACAATATAGGTAAATCAAAGGTCTTCTTTGTTCACCACTTAATTTCCTTCTTCTCCCCAGAGATGATCACTGTCAACAGCTTGGTACAAAAATTAAAAAAATGTACCAGATTGTGTGTATGTGTGTGTGTGTTTGTAAATATATACATATGTATATGCATATATATGTGTGAACATACACACACACCTCCTATTTTTACATATAAAAAATTCTATCCTCTTAAATTTAAAGGGGATCCTGCTAGGGGTACTGTCTCACTCTTTGCTTCTTTTCCTATCTATGTCTTGGAGATCTCTCCATATCAATACGGATATGTATATGTGGATCTCTAAACATATGCATATATGTCTACATGCATGGAATGTATCATGATGTATCAGATGTCATGGAATGTATCATGATGTGGAGGTCATTTGCTTTATTTTGCTAGTCCCCTAGAATACTTTAAGAGGCAAGATCCATATCAGACTTTAAAGGAGGCTCACTTTTATTAGTTAAGTCACTCTGCAAAAGAGTCTTTTTTTTTTTTAAAGATTTTATTTATTTATTTGACAGAGAGAGATCACAAGTAGGCAGAGATGCAGGCAGAGAGAGAGAGAGGAGGAAGCAGGCTCCCTGCTGAGCAGAGAGCCCAATGTGGGACTCGATCCCAGGACCCTGAGATCATGACCTGAGCCGAAGGCAGTGGCTTAACCCACTGAGCCACCCAGGCGCCCCTGCAAAAGAGTCATAACTTTATTTACTTGTTTGTTTGTTGAGATCCTTAAAGGGTTTTATTTTCTAAGTACATGTTCAAATCTGTCTTTCAAATATTGGTATTAGTTACCTATACTATTAGAAATCAGATGAATCCAACTCAGAAAACAAGAAACAAGGTTCTTGGGCTTTACTCTGATTAAATATCTTCTTCAGCTCCTAGTACAAAAGTGCTCACATGTTATATTTTCAATACTTAATTGCTGAATGAATAAATATATGGATAAAAAAGTTGCTGTGGCTGATATCGAAGAGATTACTGCCTATATTCTCCTCTAGGATTCTGATGGATTCCTGTCTCACATTGAGGTCTTTTATCCATTTTGAATTTATCTTTGTGTACAGTGTAAGAAATGGTCGAGTTTCATTCTTCTACATATAGCTGCCCAGTTTTCCAGCACCATTTATTGAAGAGACTGTCTTTTTTCCACAGTATATTTTTTCCTGTTTTGTCGAAGATTATTTGGCCATAGAGTTGAGGGTCCATATCTGGGCTCTCTACTCTGTTCCACTGGTCTATGTGTCTGTTTTTATGCCAGTACCATGCTGTCTTGGTGATCACAGCTTTGTAGTAAAGCTTGAAATCAGGTAATGTGATGCCCTCCATTTTATTTTTGTTTTTCAACATTTCCCTAGCGATTCGGGGTCTCTTCTGATTCCATACAAATTTTAGGATTATTTGCTCCAGCTCTTTGAAGAATACCGGTAGAATTTTGATCGGAATAGCATTAAAAGTATAGATTGCTCTAGGCATTATAGACATTTTAACAATGTTTATTCTTCCGATCCAAGAGCATGGAATGGTCTTCCATCTTTTTGTGTCTTCTTCAATTTCTTTCATGAGTGTTCTGTAGTTCCTCGAGTATAGATTCTTTACCTCTTTGGTTAGGTTTATTCCCAGGTATCTTATGATTCTTGGTGCTATAGTAAATGGAATCGATTCTCTAATTTCCCTTTCTGTATTTTCATTCTTAGTGTATAAGAAAGCCACTGATTTCTGTACATTGACTTTGTATCCTGCCACGTTGCTGAATTGCTGTATGAGTTCTAGTAGTTTGGGGGTGGAGTCTTTTGGGTTTTCTATATAAAGAATCATGTCATCTGCAAAGAGAGAGAGTTTGACTTTTTCATTACCAATTTGGATACCTTTTATTTCTCTTTGTTGTCTGATTGCTGTTGCTAGGACTTCTAATACTATCTTGAACAAGAGTGGTGAGAGTGGGCATCCTTGTTGTGTTCCCGATCTCAACGGGAAGGTTGCAAGCTTTTGTCTCCAAAGGCAAAGGAAACAAAAACGAAGGTGAACTTTTGGGACTTCATCAAAATCAAAAGCTTCTGCACAGCAAAGGAAACAGTCAAGAAAACAAAGAGGCAACACACAGAATGGGAGAATATATTTGCAAATGACAGTACAGACAAAAGGTTGATATCCAGGATCTATAAAGAACCCCTCAAACTCAACACACAAAAAACAGACAATAATATTAAAAAATGGGCAGAAGATATGGACAGACACTTCTCCAATGAAGACATACAAATGGCTATCAGACACATGAAAAAATGTTCATCATCACTAGCCCTCAGGGAGATTCAAATTAAAACCACATTGAGATATCACCTTACACCAGTTAGAATGGCCAAAATTAACAAGACAGGAAACAACATGTGTTGGAGGGGATGTGGAGAAAGGGGAACCCTCTTCCACTGTTGGTGGTAATGCAGGATGGTGCAGCCTCTTTGGAGAACAGTGTGGAGATTCCTCAAGAAATTAAAAATAGAGCTTACCTATGACCCTGCAATTGCACTCCTGGGTATTTACCCCAAAGATACAGATGTAGTGAAAAGAAGGGCCATCTGTACCCCAATGTTTATAGCAGCAATGGCCATGGTCACCAAACTGTGGAAAGAACCAAGATGCCCTTCAACAGATGAATGGATAAGGAAGATGTGGTCCATATACACTATGGAGTATTATGCCTCCATCAGAAAGGATGAATACCCAACTTTTGTAGCAACATGGATGGGACTGGAAAAGATTATGCTGAGTGAAATAAGTCAAGCAGAGAGAGTCAATTATCATATGGTTTCACTTATTTGTGGAGCATAACAAATAGCATGGAGGACAAGAGGAGATGGAGAAGAGAAGGGAGTTGAGGGAAATTGGAAGGGGAGGTGAACCATGAGAGACTATGGACTCTGAAAAACAATCTGAGTGTTTTGAAGGGGCAGGGGGTGGGAGGCTGGGGGAACCAGGTGGTGGTACTAGAGAGGGCACGGATTGCATGGAGCACTAGGTGTGGTGCAAAAACAATGAATACTGTTACGCTGAAAAGAAATTAAGAAAATGAAAAAAAAAAAAAGATTTCTCTAGAATGGATGTCTACAGGTAGAATTTCTGGGTCTAAGAGTTTGGCCATTTGCATTTTTAAGGGATGGACTTTTAACCTTATTTATTTATTTGTTTTTGGTTTCTACTTCTACCTTTCAGAGTTTAAAAAAATCTTAGGGACTGAGTTTATGCCTGGACACCCCAGATGCAGCTCTGTGGATCCTCTCACAGTGTATGGGTGCCTACATGACTTGGTTGCATTGTTTTTTTGGTCACAATAGTCTTCTTCAGACTTGACCTTAGAACCAGGACCTGGCTCCTCACTCTTACTCTAAATTGAAAGCTTTCCTTGACAGGAAGAATTAGCCTCATGATCCTGCTCTCAATTTTCTGGTTAAAGCTCAAAATCTCAGTGTATGCTCCGTATCCTGGAGGATGATTTATAGGGACACTGCTTGGTACAACTTAATGCAATCATAATAAAAATGTCAGGCTTATGTTTCACTGACTGGCTGATTCTGTCACCTCTCTTAGTCCTGAGTCTGGAGGATGCTAGGTGGTTGTCTTTCTAGTGGTGCTCTAGGTACAAACCTTCCCAAATTCGGGTCCAAACCTTTCTCCTAGAAGCCACTTGGCTAGTGAAGTCTAGTTGCTTACTCTTAGTTCCACTAGCAGAATCTTCTGTATTCCTGTCTTCCCCAGACCCACACTCTAGAGCAACTCCCTCATGTTTGCTCTCTCTGCTCAGATTAGTATTAGTCTGAGCTTTGAAAGACACCCTTCTTCCACCCCATCTTCTAAGGCAGAATCTCTTTATTTTGCTCTGACAGCCATTGAGTTTTCTAGGTCCCACCAGCTCTCCAGTTCTCAACTCAATCCTCTTCAGATCAAATCTGTTTTCTCAAACTCTAATTTATGGTTATAAGGTGATTGCCTTTGCAATGAGAGCCCTCTTGCCTCTATGAAACATCTAACATGTAATTGAGAAGGAATGTATAGCTGATAGATTCATGGATTTAACAAATACTTTTCATGTGATTCAGGTGAAAGTAGGGGATACTATGTGCAGTTAGAAAGAAACAGGGGTGCCTGGGTGGCTCAGTTGGTTGAACATTCTACTTTTGATTTCAGCTCAGGTCATGATCTCAGGGTCAGGGAGTCTCCTTGGATTCTTTCTCTCCCTCTCCCGCTGCCCCTCTCCCTCTTGATGCTCTCTCACTCTCTCTCTCAAATAAATAAATAAAATTGAAAAAAAAAAAAAGAAACAAATTGAAACCATGACCTCCAGCTTCAGGAAACTTCCAGTCAAGAGAATTACCAAAGAATAAAATCATGAATGTGAAAACGGATATGCACGTGTGCTGGGAGTATACAAGTAGATGTGACCCAGCCAGCAATGGGAGAAGGAATGTCCACGAAGCCTGCCCTAACAGCACTTGCTGCCTTCAGGTCTTTTCTCTTTTTGTCAGAACAAGGAGGTCCTGGACTTCCAGACTCTTTCACTGCCCTTTTCCACCCCACCATGTGGCCTTGGCCCTCATGTTCTTATGGAAACATAGGAAGCTATTCTACAGTCCCTTCTAACTGAGATGTTCTTCTTTCATTGTTTCCCTCTTACGAGATGAGGCTGGCAGCATTGGCCTCATCTGTGTCTCTCTATTCGACATGATTCTTCAGCAGCCATGACATGCCAGGCACTCTATGAGACTCAGGACACACAGTGACATCATGTGGCCTGCCCTCATGGCAATGTCCAGGCCCCCACTACCAGTTTGGGGTCATGGAGCCCTCTCCTTTCTTCTTGGGCCACATGGATACATTTAGCATTTAGTTCCCAGCAAAACTGGGAACCCTTGTGGGTACCCTGAAGGGCCCAGCACAGTAGTCTGCATCTTTCAGGTACTTAACACACTCATGGTGAATCCCTGCCTCTTCAGTGTCAATATCTTGCTCACCTTAGGGACACAGATATTGAAGGGCACGAATGGTACCTGGGACCACTCTTTCAGCCTAAGTACTGTCATAGCATAATGGCCTTTCACTCCATTGACGTTTGTGGAATGCTGGCTGCTGTCCTGGATGGATGTGGAAATGTATACAATTCTGGGTACAGAGTAGACATCCAATAAACTGCCCTTGATTTAGTGGAGACACATTGTCCCTGCCCGAGGGGCCCTGCAGTAAGCAACATGGGTGAGATAGAGCTGATGCTTGTCTGTCTTCAGGGAAATTATTCTCCATGAGGGCCTTGAGACCCACCAATTCCCAGGAGTTATTTTATTACTGTGTTCAGGGAGGACTGTTAGAAGGGCAAACACAGGGAGCTGGAAGTGGAAAGGTGATAGAGCCCATCCATTTCTAGCTGCTTGATTAGGAAAAAAATTCTGGGGTCTGTGTTTTAAAATAGGGGAAGAATGTTAGAGTGAGAAATGAAAGAGGTCTCCTTCTGGAAGAGAGGCTTCCCTTAGTCTCTGGCTTGATTAACTTGCGGTTGAAACTACAGAAAGTCAAGCAGACCTAGAAGATAAAGTGCCCTCTTGTCTCTAGGAGTCTTGGGGTCTTGCCCATTTGTTTTCTAGCTCTTTGGTAAAGGTGGGGTGCAGTCTGTGCTGTGGGCAGAGAGAAGGAGAACATGGTGCCAAGAAGAATTTCTGAGGGCTCTTGGACATTTTGAGAGTCTGAGTTTTAGTGAAAGAGAAGGCATGCAAAGCAGGACCTCTTTAAGACTCAAGCTTTAAAAAACAATTTTAATTAATGAAACTGTAAGCTGAGAGAAATAGGGAAAAGACATCTCTCTTTTTCCATCTTTGCTCTTTGTCTGCACCTGTCCCAGCTCACAGGGGCGCCTCTGCCAGCCCTTGCAACACCGGGGGCTGGGCATCAGGCCAGCCTTTCTTAGATGAAATCCAGGCTACGAGATCACCCCACCCACCACATTTCCCCCTGCCTGCCCACCCCTCACCCCCTGCCCTGGGCCAGAGGCCCACCCCTCTCTTGGGATACACAAAGGGCTTCTGTGACTCAAGCTATAGCTCACAACCCTCCTCTGTCTTTCCAGCAACAGGCTGAGGCTATGGGGTGCATTTTGAGGAGGAGACCCTGGCCTGACTTGCTATGTTGCAAACAATATAGAAGTTTCCATTCCTCAATCCCCCGGGCCACCGCTCCAGATCTACATGCCTATTTCACGCCCATATAGACCTTACACAGGAATGTCAGGGGTCCTTGTTTGTCTCCAGCTGAAGTGGAGGGGAGGGGTGGTCTGGACGAGACACTGGGGATGGTGCAGGTTGTTTTGTATGTGGATCCCAGAAGGAGTTGTTCTTAACCCAATTTTACTTAGCAAGCGACAAAATCAGAGAAGTTGCATGACTTGTTCACAATCCTCTGACTGTTCTGTGGTTGTAGAAAGACTTGAGTCTAGAACTGGCTGATGCCAAAGCCTTTGCTTTTTCCTGTTAGTGATTGTTGCTTAGGGTGTGAATTGAACAGCCTGATTTTTACCAGGTCAAGAGATGAGAAATTTCTGCGTCTACTCCTCCCTATCTCCCACCCCCAAGTATCCTAGTTTACTCCCATCAAAATGCTCCTAGGCCTTGGATTGATGGGGTCTCGTGGCAGGGGTCAGAGACTGGGGCTGTGTGGGAGGCCACATAGAGCAGAGGGCTTGTTCTGTCTCTGTCACTGTCTGGGCCATTGTAAGTGTGTCTTTTCCCACCTGCAGGACTCAATTCCTCCCTCTGTGAGAGAAAGATGGGTCTGTTTCTTACCTCTAAAACAGAGGTCAAGGGATACTGCCTGCTTCACAAGGTTGCAGTAAGGCTGAAGCTAATATGTCTAAATTTTTTAAGAGAGCATAAAAGTATTGCTATTATTATTAATGATAATATATTTATTATTATTATGCAAAGCTTTCCAAAATTCTTAATTTAAAACAAACATACAGAAAACAACATACTGAGAATTTAAGCTGAGTGCCACCACTCTGAATTTTTCCTTTCGAATTTTCACCTTTGTGTGTGTGCATGCATGCGTGTGTGAGCGTGTGTGTGTGTGTGTGTGTGTTTGTTACAGAGTTGGGAAAGGTGAAGGTAGACAATGTTCATTTCTCTGTAGTGCTTGCTTGGAACAGGCCATGGCTTAGCAGGGCTCTGATCTAAATAAAAGAGCAAAAAATATGGGGGAATGAGGAATGACAGATGTGAAAATCCAGGGGACCGAGGCTAGCTCTGTCCAATAAAATATAATGCCAGTCATATTTATGACTTTCAATTTTCTAGGAGCCACATTTTAGAAGAAGAAAAAAAAAAAGCAAAACCAATCTGTGAAATCAATCTTAGTTCTCTTTTTAAGTTGAAGATGTCCAAAATATTATTTCAATATGCAATCCATGTAAAAAGTATTGGGATATTTTACATTCTTTTGTTCATGGTAAAATGAACACTGGTGTGTATTACAGCCAGTGAGTCTCTCAGTTTGAATTAGCTACATTTGCAATGCTCAGGATCTACATGTATTCCTGGCTCCTAGACTGTGGACTGCATAGACCCAAGCCCTCAGGAGCTTCTATCTGCTAAATCAGCCAGAACATGTCTTGGTGGGGCACCTGGGTGGCTCAGTGGGTTAAGCCTCTGCCTTCAGCTCAGGTCATGATCTCAGGGTCCTGGGATTGAGTCCGAATAGGGCTCTCTGCTCAGCGGGGAACCTGTTTCCTCCCACCCCCGCCTCTCTGCCTACTTGTGATCTCTCTCTCAAATAAATAAAATCTTAAAAAAAAAAAAAAAAGAACATGTCTTGCTGCCTGGATATCTGGGTTGGAAAGATGGAAATCATTCTTAGGAGTCAGGCAAGGGAAGAAGGGCTTCCTTTGTTCCCCCAGTTTGCACCCTGTGTTCTTGACTCTCACAGTGAGCACAGTCTCCCTTCCGACCCTTCCTTACAATCCATGACCCCCAGGCACGGTTACTTTTGCTGCGGCATAAATACCCCCCTAGCAGCAGCCCTGTCCATGGCTCTGTGATTCTGTCCTCACTCTCCCATTTGCTGCTAACTTTCGACCTTATGAAAATGTTCTATGTGGAGGGAAAAATGAAGTCGAGACTAAAACCCACTCCTGGTTCTGGCCGCAAAAGGGAAATGTAATCTATAGGTTTTAAGCCAATTCTGTGTGTTAAGATGGAATTCCATAGGGGCTGAAAAGGCTAGAAGTGATCACAGACGGCAGGATTCTAGAGGTGGCTGTTGTGTGCTCAGATGCTCTTTTCCCCATGTGGCAGGTGCCCTGGGATTGCATTGTAGGGAAGTCATTGTCTGCACTCTGCGGAGGGCATCCTTGCACCCACCTGCCTGGCACATATCTTCCCTTCTTCAGTGACTGCCCTTCGGTTTGCCTTTCAGGACCAAACCTGCTCTGCTGCACAACCCACACTTGACCATCCTTTTCTGTCTCCTGGGCCCCTGACTTTTGCAGGGGAGTGATGTCAGAATGGAAAACAATCACAGTCACTGCAGGGTGAAGCTGTTTAAGTTTCTTCAGCTTGCTGCCTGGCTCCCCTCATGAGGCCCAGTTGTCCACTGGGACCTTCGATTCTCTGAGTAATTCCACATTCTTCCAGGAGATTCCATTTCCCCCTCTGGTTCTGTTACTCTTAACCAAATGCAAATGGATGCCCACTCTGAGCCGCAGGAGGGCTCTGGTCTGGCCTGGGCTCTGCAGCCGAGGAGGGCAAATAAATAGAGAAGGACAAGAAGGGGGATTAATCATTAATCGTCAAACCAGAAATTGTTTTTCTGGCCTCCCATGGTGGCAAGGGTGGGAGGGGGCTCACTGTTTCCAGAACTTTTTCTCATCCCCTCTCTCACTTCCTTCTCATGAGATCCCTGGGAAGTGCAATCCCCACATTCTGAAATGAGGCAGCCTGCCCATGGCTCCAAGGTGGCCCGAGAAAGCCCTTCATCCAGACTCTACCACGCTGCCACCGCTTTTTGTCCCTGGGAGAGAAGTCGGGGAGATGGCCACCCCTGGGTGACATTTCTTTAATCGTGTCTTTTAGACTCTTAGGACTTTTTGTTGTTTTAAGAGTTGAAAGGGACTCTCAGAGAGAGCCCCAGAGAGAGGTCCTGACCGCCAGGCAAGTCGGGGTGAGGTGAGCCGGAACCCGCTCTTTGAGCTCGCAGTGGGATGGTCTGAGTCTCCTCGCTGCTTCCAGTGTGGGCCCTGGACCAGATACATGAGTGCCACCTGGGAGCTTCTTAGAAAAGCAGCCTCTCTGGCCCGCCCCCGCCCTGACCTACCAAATGAGTTACAGAATCCTAATCTGCATTTTATCTGATTCCAGGTGTTTCTATGCATGTGAAAGTTTCAGAAGCTTTGTGTATACCTGGTGTGATATTGTCCTTCTGTGTTCCTGAAGGAAACAGTAAGCCAATACATCAAGGTCTGATTTCTAGTCCTGTGAGGAGCTCTCTCTTCTCGAAAGCTTCCATTTTGAGTCACTTCTGAGGAGGATCCCTGCGAATTGTGAAATTCAATCTCTTTGTCTTTTCAATAAAAGCCACCTGTGTATTGGGCCTGAGGACTTTTATAGCTAATTAATTACAGAGATACTTGCCTGTTGCAAATGGAAATACTTAACATGATCCTAATCAGTGAGTTTATTAATCTATCCTTGGTCCTTTTGACTGACATCCATGCTCAGATTTTATTTTTCACAGCATATTAGGTTAAGAAGTGGATTCATTGATTTGTTTCCCGAGAAACAATGGTTGTTTGTGTGTCCTGATGTGATCCCTCGCTTGTGGACAGCTTGGCCCTTGTTCCCAGGAGTTTACGGTCTGTTTGGAGTTTATGGTTTACAGTTCTGGTTGGAGAGACAAGATTGTGCTCAACTCCTACATTTCATGGGCGAGCCAAACTAGGCACAGAGTTGTGGGAGACTGAGGCGCTCCAGGTCCCAGTGGGAGCCTGGAGCTCTCTGAAGAGCAAGTGGGTTCCCCCAAGGAAGTCTGTCCACAGGTACAGGGCACGGCCTCTGCTGGTGAGGCACCCTGAGGCTAAGGTGTGTCCTGAGTCAGGGTCAGACAGGCACAAGGATACTGAAAAGCACAGTCCGACTTACTCAGGAGTAAGTCCAACTTACTCTGGACTATAAGTCACAGCAGTTTATATTCTAACAAGTCCCTGTGAGGTAGACATTGTGACTGATGTTCTATAGATTTCAGGATGATGAGGCTAACGGAGGTTGAAAAATTCAGTGAAGATCCCATGCCTGGTAGAACCAGGGTCCATGTGCGTTGCCTTCCTCTGTTGCCTGCCCAGAGGTGGGTCGTTCATCCTTCTGCCCGAGTCAGGCTGGGCTGCAGTCCAGCAGCCCAGATAAAAGGGCCCCAGCTTCAGAAGAGGAGGTGTGCCAGGCTTGGCCTGAAGCAGAACTAATAGATCGATCAAGGTCACAAAGCAGCGTTGGCTCTGATGGGACCCAGATGCCGGTCCTTCTTCCCTGGTGAAATGCTGCATTGGAGACAACTGTTACCTGTCCCAATTCTGGGACACTGAGCTAAATGGCTAGAATGGCTGGCTGCAGGGCTCAACGGAGGGTGAGCTCTTCCGGTTGGGCTGATGGAAGAGGGAGAATGGCTGAGGGGTGGTCCAGAAGTGAGAAGAGACTCTCTAGAAGGGAAGTAGCCTGCTTTCCTGCTCATTAGCCTGGTGAGGTGACCAAGGCCTTTCTCCCGGGAGTTGGCAATTAAGACCCTGCTCAGTTGGGTTCTTGCCCCAAGGATGTGCCTGGCCAGCAAGGGCTTGGAGTACAGCGCCAGGCTGCTGCTCTCCTCTGGTCTTTAAGACCAGAACCTCTGGGTGACCCTGACAGTCGAGCCCCAGGCCATGTCTGACTTGCTCTGACTCCCACCTCCCTGCCTACCGGGGCACACAGAGTCCTCTCCCAGCTACCGATTCCTGGCCTTTGCCCCTCCAGCACAGCCCTGAGCATTTCTGCAGAGCTTCCTGTTGGCCTGAGGCTGCACAGTCACACAGGTCCCACCCGGGGTCATCTAGCAAGGCCCTGAGCAAGAGGTGGGGGTCAGCTGCATTCTTCCCGCCCCTCCTCTGGGACAACTCCCTTTGCACCCTGAGGCTAGTAGAGCTGAGGCCCTGTATCCAAGTTAAGCTCACAAGAAGGTCAAGGTGACCCAGAAGGGCTTATGGCCAAGATCCTTAACATTTTTTTTACTTTCCACAAAGGCCAAGTCAGTGATGACTTCAGGACGTGGCATTCCAGAAACAACTGAGGACCACAAGTCTCTCTTGATTGGGGCAATGTAGCAAAAGCCCTTAGAGGGTGAGATCTCTGAGTGTCACGTGGTCAGAAGACCCCTGTGCTGGTTAGCCTCAGTGGGCCTGCCTGGTAGGTGCTGAGTTTTGCAAGGAACTGTCAAGAGGGAGACAGAATGAATGTTCCTGGAGGGCAGGGACTAAATCAACACTAGTGTTGGAAAATCTCCAGCAAGTGAGCCTGGAAAATGTTCTTGCTGCAAAACAGAGTTTTCCAGGCGGCTGCTAGTCCTTCCACAACCTGACTGAAGTCACCAGGCAAGGGTCTGGCTGCTCTGACTAGCCGGAGGCTGTTCTCCAATTAGATTGTTTCAATGCTGAGGGAATTACTGAAATACAACATTATATTTGGACATTCTGTCTGGGGAGAGCACTGTCTTGCAAATGATGGGCAGATGGGCTTTTGAAGCAGAGGGTCAGGGAGCCCTGAGGACCTTGGTCTGGGCCCTCTCTCCAGTGACTTTGGTCTGTGACAACAAATAAAACCAAAGGGTTTCCCTCCAACTTGTGTTAGCTACCATTCCTGATGTCCCGAGAGGCTGGCCCTTGGGCTCTGTATCACCGGAGATCCCTGCCCGGCTGGCTTCCAGTTGAGTGTGGCCGGGGGAGAGAAATGTTGGGGTTTTTTCCACTCTGCTCCCACTCTGGCAGGGGCTGCGGCCTTCCCCAGCCCTTCCATAGAGGTCCATCTGCTTCCCCATGTTCCTTCATCACACACACAATTTGGGCTCTCCTGGGGCTCCTGTTTTGTTTTTTGCTCCTTCAGAGCCACTGCTGCTCAGCTCAAGGCGTCTTGCCTCTGTGAGCCTCTGTGAGCAGTGTCTTCAGGAAAGGCTCTCCTTCGAGCCCTCTGCAGGGCCTGTACTCCTGCGGGATCCTGACAGAGGCCAACCTCCTGGTTATAACAAGCATATTCCACCCTGTCTGCATTATTGCTGTTTTTGCTGGGTCCTGAGTCTTGACTTCTCCCTATGAGAGCAAGAAAGTGGAGCAGTGGGCAGGTGCAGGGGTGAGCTCTGTGGGGTGGGGTGGGGCCACTGGAAGACTCTGATTCACTGTGGCAGCTGGGAGTGGCAGGGCTGGGAGCTGGCACTGTGCAGGGACAAAAGGTAGGGAAAGGAGCCTGGGGAAGAAAGGAAGGGTATGTGACCCAGCAAGCAGCCTCTCCAGCAGACATTAGCTTCCAGGTCTGCCTGAGTGGGTGGGGATAGAAGGCCTTCCATCTCATGGGGTCCCATTGATGGTGCCTTGTTGCCCTCCTTTTTGAGCACAGTCCTGTCCTGCACTGCCCTTCCTTATGAAAATTGATCTCTCTTCAACATCTGGCACCCAAATGCCAGCTTACTGTGTGCTCAGAACCCAATTAAATCCCATTTCTATTCCGACCAGCAAAAGCTTGACATGTTGCAAGGATATCTCAGGCTTTCTTTACATGGAGACAGAGGGCACAAGAGACAGTCATTTCGGATCAGGGAAGGCAGGGCTTGGTACACACCCAGAGGTTTGGGAAAGAAAAGACAGGAGGAGGTAAAACTGTGGGAGATGAAGGAATGGAAACTGGAGGGAAATACGAATTAAAAGTGTCTGTGTGCCTAATGGAAAAAGGAAAAATCTTTATTCTGTGCCCTGCATCTTAGTTGTTGGTAGGGGGTGAAAACTTCATGCCCAACCTCATGCTCCTTTCATAGCCTCTCATAAGCCTTTCCTGGTTGCTTCCCCTGTCAGGATCCCAAGTGGGTGGCTTGGTTTAAATAAGATCTTGTTTCCGTTCCATCCTGAGCTACCCTGGTCCCTCAAGCAAAATATCCCGATGGGGTAGTTGCTGAGAAGAGGTGTTGGACCCCTGGATCCCTGGCCAGAGATACAAACCAGGTTAAACATTCTAAGGATATATCCTTAATTGCAGACACACCTAAGGTTCATAAGTTTCATTTATGACATCAGATTCTCACCAGCTGGATTGCCCGGCCAGGGATTGCCCGGCCAGTATCCCTGCTGACACAAGGTAAGAGTCTCCTTAACGGTCTTCTAGTCCTGCTCATACATAATCAGATAAATTAGCATGGAGACTTCTGTAACCATCCCTGGGATTGGTCTTTTAGCTTTAGTTTAGCCCGTGGTTCGGGGTTCCCTTGTTATTAACCCCTTAGATTTTATGGCTCCTAACTGCATTTCTTCTAGGTCTCTTCTCTGTTCCTTTTCCATAGTGAGGAGGGAGAAGAGAGAGATTGGACATGGAGACCAAGACCGGAGTCTGGTGATGGTGGCCAGCCTGTGCTGGCCACACAAATTAATCTTGATATTTTCCAAGATCATGTTAAAGAATTGACAGGTATGAAGCCATTTAACATGATTCTTTCCCAAGTCTGCCCAAGCCCATTTTCCAGCCAAAAGATGAAAAGGAGACATTCGGTTCTCAAAATTTTATTGAGATGTTGAGGAGAAACAGCCAACATATACATTCCTCATTTCGTCACGATTGGCATTTTACCCACACGATAGGCTCTTCTCTGGCTGTCATCCTCTCATTGCTGCCTGGTGCTGTATGAAGTCCACCAGGACTGAGCCCATGGGTGGCATCACAAGTGGGAGCGGTAATTGCGATTGGCTGTAGGGGAAGGACATGGTTGCAAGAGGGACACATGTTAGAACATCCCCATTCTCCTCTTCCTGCCCCAGTGAGAACTGAACTGGAAATGAAATTCTCAGGCTGAGATTCTGGGTCCAAGAGAAGCCCAACTCCAAGAGGGAGGGCCCCTGGGGTGAGTCCCCTATGTTGCCTGCTTGTCCCTACTCACCATCATCGCCCCGTTTCCTACTCTTCAAGCTTCCTTTCCGGTATTTTCTTTTGCTGCCACCTCTCTTCACTCCCTTGTGAGGAGCTCGGTTCTTGCCCCTCCTCATGCCATGGCTCTTTAATTTGCGGCTGGTCGACATTGTAATTTCTGCCAAAATGAGGGGCTTTGCAGGGCCCGGAGGCCAGGAGTCTGGGTATTTAAGGCCTTAGCCATTGTGACTGTGAAGGGGTGTGGCTTAGCAGATGGGTGGGGCTCCACTGTGATGTCAGTGACCCTTGTTACACTTGGGTCATATATGAGAAATAAGGTGGCCCCTCTAATGCAACTCAAGGCTACCTTTTTATGTTAAATGAGGATTTCCAGATAGGTGTTATTGAGCAATTCAATTTCAGTTCTGTGCTAGGCATCTGGGGAGTACAAGATACCATAAGAATAGGTATCTCCTGCCTCTAGGAAATTTAATGTCTTCGTTGAGTGTGGGTATGTGTGTGTGTTTCAATCTCTTACAGCACTGGGAGATCACAAATGTATTTCTGTAAGGATGTGACTCTATGAAACTCAATCCAGTATGAGCAAAATAAAAATATTCCTTCTCTTTCCTCTAACTATGACACTATGGGGTGAGTAATTTTCTGGGGCTGTCCTGTGCATCAGAGGATGTTTGAAAGCATCCAGTAGATGCCAGTAGCTGTGACAACCAAAAATGTTTCCGAACATTGACTTGGGGGAGGGGTACAATCACCCTCTGTTGAGAACTGTTGGCTTTACCATTTAAAAAAATTCGGTCATCAAATATTTACTGATCACCTAATATACACAATGCACTTAGGTGTTAGAAAAATAGTTATGGATAAAACCAGACATAGACCTGTTTTCCTGGTGGCTTTTAGCCTCATCAGGAGAAAGCCATCAGAAATCTGCACATATCAGTAAATAATCACTTCCCAACAGGGTTCAGGATAATTACATCTTGACATGGTACAGGATGAGGTTGGAGAGAGAAGCAGAGACCAGACTAGGCTCATGTGCATTGGGAAACCATGGAAAAATGTTTATGAGAGTAATGTGACAAGATTATGTGGAAGGTAGATTGATGGGGATGTAGAGTAAATAGAGGGGGATTTTAGCACTTATAGTAGTGGTTCAGGAGAGAGAAATATTTGATAAAGGCTCAGGCCTTGGCCAGAAATGGTGTTGATCAAGATGTAGAGATGTGGACAGGAGATACAGACTTGGTGACGGATGGACTGGCTTTGGTTGGTGACAGCAGAAGGTGCAGAAGGCGTGGCTTTTTTTGTGTCATACAGCTATCTGGATGCTGGTGCTACTCCCTGGGATAAAGTCTAGGCATGGGGACAGGGATCATAATGCATTTTGGTTTAAAACATTTCAGGTTTGAGCTGCCTTTGAGATTTCCAAATAGAGATATTGTATGATTGCTGGGTTCATGGGTGTGGAGCTCCAAGTAGAAGTGTGAGCTGGAGATACCCACCCTCTCCAACTTCCCCAGCAATGGATTCAATAGCCAAGCTTTTCTTCTTCCTCCTTCATACCTTATATTCAGTCCTTTGAAAAACATTTCAGTGGAACTGGCTCATTACTTCCTCTTTCTGTCCCTCTTTCTCTCTCCCCTGCCATCATCCTCATTCAAGAACCAAGCACCTTTCATGCATCACATTTTAGCAAAAGTTGGTTGACTTTTCTAGAGAAGAGAACTAGTTCAAGTTCCACTCTCGGCATTTCTGATGTCTATAGGTAAAAGGACAAGTCATGTTTTGAAACCCAGATTCCTTGAAAAGCCACCATAATGGACATTTTCCATTATCCTCTTTCCAGGTGGGTTCTGTTGGAGACTTTGATGCCCTCAAACAGGGAGGACCTCTAGAAATAGGCTGTGGGTTTGCCTTTTTGTATCTTGGGACTTTATTGTACACTCCAGTCTTATTTCTCCTATAAGCAAGATCCATGAAAGCAGAAGTTTAAAACTTATGTTTGCTGCTTTGTGTTCTTGAGGCCTTGAACAATCCTTCCACAGAGCAGGAGCCCAATAAGGGCCCAATAAGGGTTGAATAAATAACAAATCCTTCAATTGTTCTATCTAAATTCTCCCCATTTTGTCCCACCTCTCCAGGGAAGGCTTCCTTGACTTTTCAAATTCTCATTGTTCTTTGTAATTTGTCCAGTGTTCATGGTCCTTAATAGTGTTCTCAAAGTCAACCAAACCTAAGTGTGTGACACCCTGTTCTATGCCCATATTGCTGTGTAGTATGCATGAGTCTGATCTCAAGAGGAGGCATTGTGTCTTGGTTCTTGTCCTGACTGTGCCCTAAGTATCACTTCTTTGGACTTTAATCTCTTTATTTTGTAAATAAACTTGTTGGGTTAGGTGATCTCTGACATTATATGACTTTTGTGGTAGGTACCTTGTAGTTAGGGGTTGTATTTTTTATTTCTACTGCATTTTCCATGGGTACTGACACAGTCCACGGTAGGTGGTCAATACGCATTTGTTCATTCTCACTTCTTAGGTATTATGAGGATAGACAGTAAGACACAGAATGACTCTAGATACCACATAGGAGTATTTCTAGACAGGGAAGGGTCAAAAAGACACTGTCTCCATCATAGGCCCCCTTGCTCCTGTGCCTGTTGACTAAAGCATTTGCAGAGGAACTAGCCTCATTAGTTGGAAAGACATTTTCTGGATGGTCCTGGAGCCTGGATAACATTTCTCTCCCCACTGCCCCGAGTCCATTCCATCCCCAAAGACCCACTCTGCCCAGGGGAAGCTGAGATCACAGGGAATAAGGCAGCCAGAGTTGAGAACTGATGAACAAACAAGAAGAGTTCCCTTTCGCCTAGGGTTAAGGAATGTGGTTTCAGACACCCATGCTGAGAAAGTCCAGCAGCAGAGAGCCCAGTGTGGGGGAAGGCACTTGCAGGTCAGTTGAGGCTAGGGCTATGGGTGTTTGGGTTGGCTTCTGGCTCAGGCCTCCTGGACTGAGGACAAAGTAGGGTTGAGCATTGGGCACTGCTGCCCGTCTCTTTTTCTCTTTCCATTTCTGCCCCAGTGTTGCTTGAGCCGAAGGCAATTTAGATAGAGCACAATGAATTCACTCCTGACCTTTAGTGGACCTGGAGCCATTTTTTTTTTTTTTTTTTGAAAACTGTTTGTGAATCCAGTCTGCTGGCTGTCTTCTTATCTCTAATTCTGTTCTTTTTCTTTCCTCCTTCTGAGGAGGAAACTGAGGCATAGAGTGTTTACATGAGCTTCTTCAAATAATCCAGCACAGGAATAACAGAGATGCCCCAAAAAACCAATTTCCTCCATGCTTTGGCTTCCCTGGTGGGTCTTAGCTTTATTTCTCTTGATGCAAGGAAATGGGTATTTTTTGATATTGCTAAGGGGACATGGAGAGAGAACTGAAGTCCTTGTCTTTTTAGAAGGGGAGCTATCAACCCTCTCTGTCTTGGAGCAGAGTGTTATCTTGCTTGAAAACAGGTGGATAAACAGAATAGTAGTCTTTATCTCCCAGAAGGATGACCAAAGTGGTGTTGCGGGGAAGAGTTTGGAAGCCAGCACTCCCAATGGCCCCTCTCTTAGGTTAGGAAGGGGCAGAGGCTTTGGGCGTCACTGTTTTGGAAGTCAGATCTCTAGTGGGGTCCCATCTCACCTCTTCAAACTCACTCTATTAATTTTCCTGGTTAGTCCAATAGATGTCTTCTTCAGGGCTGGATCTCCCCAGCAGGACAGGAATTGGGGTTTATTAAGAAGGAAAATGGAAAAGTTGCTGACAGTCCTTACACATGTTGATGACTCAGTCTGAATCCCTTTCTGAAACCCAAGTCTCTCCAGATGTTGACCTCAGCTGAGAAGTGGGAACCTTCTACCTTGTTCACACGCATGCTCTGCCTTCTTTGTTCTTGTTCTTGCTGTTGCTGCTGCTGTTTGGGCAGGTGAAGGGGGCTCAGGGGAAGGCTATGGGATGAGAAAGCTGCTGAGAGAGGGGTCTCAACAGGGGCATCAGTCTCTGAGCTCAGGACTCATTTGACGTCTCCAGTAGGGAATGAAGAGAAACCAGAACCCAAAGCCAAGGAAGGAGGGACCTCGACTCCATTTGCCTCTTTCCATCCAGTCTGGGAAAAAAGGAAGGATCTTGTTTCTGAGGATGTCTGGGTTCTGCCTGAAAATTTGTTGAGATTCTTTCCTCATTTGTCCTCCAGGCTCCTTTCCCATCCTTGTTGACTGCTTTCCTAAACTGTTTTTCCATAAACATTTTCTGTTTTCCAGGAAGAGAGACTTTGGGCTGCTAAAAGACAGGAGATACATCACAAGACTAGTGGCCCTGCTACGTTCCTCAGGAGTCACCTCAACACCCTCCTTTAGGAGGTCAAGAGGCTTGTCTAAGGGCTGCACCCTGACAGTGCAAAAGACATGGCTCGACCTGGAATTGCTGATTCCTATGTCAGAGACTACCCACTGCTCTTTACTGCCTTCACTCTCCATCTTTTGCCTTCTCTGTGTTACATGTGCTGCTAGGGTCACGGTGAAGGAATCTAATACTGAAGGAAGACAGAGTACTGGGTGGGGGGCATAGTGAGTTCTTAAACGTAGGGTGTGACTTTGGAGGTCTTCTGTACAAATATGAAATTCTAACTTGGAGAGAATTCACAGTTTTATTTTTGTTGTTATTTTTGGACTTACAAGAAGTTATTTGAATATGTCTATTCCTTTTGTAACTATTAACAATAAGACCACATTATGTAATAGTACACAAAGTAAATCCAAATGTTATGCTTCTGAAGCTTCCAAATAAAGTTTCCACATTAACTACTCCCCTGACCCCACTGACCGTATGACCTGTCTATACCATAGTGAAGGAGAAGCTCTTCCTTGCTGGAATGTACTGGGGGTATAGTTCCCTGAAGCCTTAAGGCAAAAACAGGGTTGTGGCCTGAAAATAGAAAGGGGGTATTACCGTATGAAACTATCACACATATTCCATTATTTGGCTTCATGTGGTCTTTAGGAACAAATGTGTTTTATCCATCCACAAACTGGAGTAAAGAACTTTGAGTTGGTAGGGTTGCTAGAAAACAGTTTCATAATAAGTAGATCTGGGGATGAAGGGTAACTTGGCCAAAGTCACAAATTATAGGCAAACTTAGATCTCAAGCCCAGATCTCTCCATCTTCAGGCCAGGTTTCTTGCCAATCTGCCATCAGGCACTATTGTTAAGATTTATGACCTTTCCTCTCTTTCTTCCTTTCTGTGCTTTCTCTCTCTGGTTTTCCCTTCTCCCTTCATGTTCTGGGAGCCACATGCCAGGAACCTTTGCCCTCTTGAAATCATCCCACCCACCAACCACCATCATGTCACTGAGTTTGAGGACGGCTGCCCTGTGAAAGGAAGAGGAGTTGTCATCAAAAATATCCAAGGACCACAGTGACAGACTGTTGCCACAGTCCAGGGTCAATGCCTTTATACTTTCATTATAAGGCATTGTGGCCAATATGTTGGTAGGGTACATTGGCCAGAGGAAATTCTCAGTATTTCTGGATTATTTCTAATATATTTGCCTATTATAACTCTACTGACCAAAGTTAGGTCAAGGGAGAACATCATAATCCAATGATATCTCTTTGGTCCGTTAAGAAGAAGCTCCACTTCCTACTCTTAGTGGTGAGCAATGAGGGTGAAAGAGAGAAGAAATGTTGGTAGAACAATTTTACTTTGCCTTTCAAGGATCTCAAGAATTAAAACTGACAAAGAAAGTTTGTCTGACCGTATTGTTGCCTATTTGGTTTCTGCATTATTCTTTTGAGCAGAATTCTCATATTTTAAAAAGTAGGTTTAGCTGTATTTATAATAAAGAAGGGGGACAAAGTAAATCTTTCATAAATCCTGCAATTCTGTGGTCCAAAACACAAAGATCTAGTGACACTTTGCCCTTCACACACCCTATGCTGGGACAGCAGGTATGACTGCCTAGTGAAATCTTCAAAGCCTTCGCTTTCAATAATGACCCTCTTCCCTCACCGATGCCCCCTCCCACCAAAAGACGCAGATTCTCTGAGTGTTGCAGTGATCAGATTTTATTGATCAAGAATTCTCAATGATGGGCAGTTTCATTTTTGTTCTGGGAGGAAATGTGGAAGGTAATGCCACAGAGGGGCTCTTGAGTTCTGGTAAGTACTGGTAATCACCACGTGGGAATATTTGTATACCCTATAGAGCATTGTCCTGCAGTAGTTCTGGACAGTTTTTCCATGCTGTAAGGAAGCAAAGACAAAATAGAAGTTATAAAGTTTCCTGGTTAGGGCGAGAGCGTCTCAGAAGGTTCTTCAAATGGGCAGACAAGGCCACCTTGGCATTGTCCAGATTTTTCCTTATGGTTTTGTTATCCTTTTAGCTATGGTTTGGCCTGGCTTACTTGAAACTCCCTGCAATGCCTGTTCCTCATAAGCTATGTCTCCCTGGAATAAGCTACATTATTTGTGGGACCCAGGGCAAGATGATTATACTGGCCTCTTGTTAGAAGATATGCTCTGGATCATGATAACAGAGCATAAACCAAGCCTCAAGTCCCCTAAGTACAGGGCTGTTTCTCTTCTAATGTAAACATCTAGATTGAGACATTGCTATCTAATTCATCTTTATAATCCAGGAGAGCTGGTTAAGATCTTATTCATAATTGGGGCTTGATGAATACTTGTAAATGGCTTGCTTCTCAATGAGGGCATGCCAGGTACCTGAGAATGAATGAAGCCTCTTCAGTAATGCCTTCATCAACACCTCCTCTCTCCCCTCCTCTTACACATTCCTCAAATGCTCCCTTTACTCCTCCTATACTCCCCCAGGACCACATAGTCAAGAACTTACCAGTTGCTTTCCTCTTCCTCCCCCATGTTCTCCTTGGTGGTACATTTTTCTAAGCTCCTGAAGAAAGTCCTCTGAGTCCTAAGGGATGGGCAACATTGCTGTATTGGTCATGGTAGGTTGGCTGACTGGGTGGCTGCCCTCAGTCATGGTAGATGTTATAATCCCAACATGGGTTTTCTGGTTATTTACCAGAAAATGGTTTTCTGAGCCTTGAGATGGGGCAGGGGGAGCATCTGAAACTAGGCCACTGTGGCCTGGGACTTTCCCACTCTGGGATGTCACAAAGTCTGTATGAGATCAGTGACCAAACTACAGGAGAAGGGCTGAGCAGTAGGACCTCAGATGATTTCCTTCAACATTTAGTCAGACTGATTTTTCTGGATCCAAGCCTCTTGACCTACTAAACTTGGATATATTATTTTATTTCTCTGATCTTAAAAATCTTCTTTTAGTTAAAGCCAGAAGGATAGGGACTCAATGGCAATCCTATTATTTTACTAATGAGGAAACTAAATGCCCAGTTGGAAATTACTTCCTTATAGGCTTCAGGAAATTGCTCAAAGACACATAAATACTAAATGACAGAGGCGGGAATTAAATCTGCATCTACTTAATTTTAGTGCTTTTGTACAGTGTCGTCTCATGTATTTGTTGCCATGGCAGAGGCAGGAAGTTTAATCACCTAGGGGGTCATGTATACTTAATGTTCACCAAGAAGAGAAATATGGACAAAAGGCTTGAATATTAAAACCCAGAGGACACTGGCCCAAGTCAGTGATCGGGATGGAGAAGAAGGGGTAGATTATAAAATGCTGAGGTGCCTGAGGAGAGGAAGGGAAAGAGCTATGAAGGGAAAGTTTGAATCCTAGACTTTCGTCCTGAGTGAATAAGCACCACAACCTCCAGCAGATACTAGAGCAGCACCTACATTTGGACAGAAAATACTGGTTTTGGTTTTACACAGATGGAGATGTCTACTGGACAGACCTAATATCCACTACTATGTGCTCAGTAGACAAATGAGATATAGGCATCTAGGCTGATGAGGTAGAGCTGAGCATTGGCAAAATAGAGTTTTGTATAGTTGAACCTACAGGAGGTGAAGAGGTGGTCTAGGGACAAAATTATGGGATTTGTCATCCATATTTAGGCATTTCAGGGGTGGCAGCTGAGGAAGGAGACAGCAAAATAAAACTCAGGAAAGAGTGAGTTTGCAAAGTAACATGAAAGCGCCGGATGTGGGGTGCCCATAGCACTCGCTGGAGTGCCAGGCGCTGTTAGACACTGGAGGAACCTCATCTCATTTTTCAGTCCTACCTTATTTGACTTTATAGAGCATGTGACATTTAGGGTCCTGCAGAGACAGAGTAGGGGGTGTGGTCAAGAGGGTAGTGGGTAGAGGAGAGACAGGAGGTGAGGTAGTGGAGAGTAGAAGTTGTTTTTTTTTTTAAATTTCTTTTCAGCGTAACAGAATTCATTGTTTTTGCACCACACCCAGTGCTCCATGCAATACGTGCCCTCCTTAATACCCACCACTAGGCTCCCCCAACCTCCCACCTCCCCACCCCTTCAAAACCCTCAGATTGTTTTTCAGAGTGCATAGTTAGAGGTTGTTTTTGAGCAGAAGAAGGTAAGCCTTCTATTTAACCACTCTTCTCTGACATAGAAAGTTCTTGCAGACTCACTTTATCCATATTTCCTTCACCCCTACCTGACCTTAATTTCCTCCTTTAGAGATAGATAAGTCTGCAGTTTGGGATGTACACCCAGTCCTGACCGGTCCTTATTATTTCACATTTGTATCTTCCTTCAGGCACCTTACACTCTGGGAGTACAGAGCCAAGATAATAGTTTGTGCTTGGAACAGTGCCAGGAATGTGGTAAGTAATCTGGAGATATTAACCTATTTATGTAATCCTTACATCAACTCTGTGAGGTTGATATTATTATTGTGGTGTTCTAGGACCAGCAGTGTTGGATAATTTGTCCAAGACCCTGCAGCTAATAAATGGAGGAACTGAGATGTTCTTGAGTGAGAAACTAGATTGATTTTTCATTTAAGACATATTTTACAATTTTTAAAAAAACATTAATGCACAAAGATAGGCACTTAAGAAATTGCCAATAAATCCTTGCCAACTGAGAGGTGGATTACTATTATTTTTTTTCAACACAAAGTTCTTGAATAAAGATATCTTGTTCACAAAGTATAGACTTATTCACGCACTTGATGTATGTGAGAGAGGGGGAATCCATGCTGATATGTACCTATGTTGGTGAGTTCTCAGGCATGTTTTAGTCATAATTTCAGATCTCACAAACACGGCTCTACTACTTCTTTTCTGTCCATTCCCCACTCTGACCCATGCCACCATGAATGCATAGGAAAGTGCACAGAAACACACAGGCCCAGAGACAGCCACAGATCCTCAATACAAATTTGGATGAATAAATCCGTAGTTCTATCAAACCATCTCAGGACACAATATCATGATCATGATCAATCCTTTTAGTTTAAAGATCTGAATTCTTTGGATGTGGAAACAGCGGGATTGTTAGTAACTTTTGGTGAAAGAGGACATAGAATAAATTAAACTCAACTTCACAAATGTGTATATAGGTTGTTTAACTACAACTCTATGTCCCTCTTTTTCTTCTCTCTCTTTCTCTCTTTCCAGTCTTTGTTACATTCCCTGGGACTAAAACCTTAGTCTTATGTTAAAAGAAAAAGAGTATTATAGAACTTCTTGCCTCCTAGATGTGAAAGAGGCAGAAAATTAGAGGGACTGTGGGAGGTGCTTGAATTATCACCTCCCTTGTCCCCACATGAGATGGATCTTCTTGGAGGGAGAACCATTGTTCAGGAAGTGTGCTTGAAAACCAAGCTTTGAAGGAAAAGAGAAGAAGACTTATGTCTTGGGGGTCTCCCTACCAGTTTTTGCCTTCTGGCACCACCCAACAACCATCCAGGTGTGCTCCTGCAGTCTTCCCTCTCCTTTCTTGTCCATGCTGAGTCATCCTTCATGATACCGAAGTTTTCATGTGCTGGGGTGGCAGCCCTTGACCAATCCCAGTTACTTCGGGATTAAATGATTACTGAAGCTACTTGAATCTCTATTTTCATGCCACCTGTTTTCCAAATAAACTTCCTAAAGCAAAACTAATCATGTCACTCTTGTTCAAAACATTTGGGAAACTCTTTACTGCCTTTGAAGTTTTCATATTGGCCCTCTCAACCTCAACCTTGCTTTCTAGCCATGTCTTCTGTTCTCACCCTCAGGGAACCTCTGCTGTTTGAGCTAAGTTGGGTTATTTGAAATGTAGAAATGTACAGGTGTTGATGGGAAATTCAGTGTCTTACTTCAACTGTTAAATTTTAGCACCTTTACTTATTAAATACTTATATGTCATTCAAGACTCAAAATAAGGTCCCAAATTCTATAATTACTTCTTTAATGAACTCTTCACCTCTTGGATACATTTTATATCATTTACCAGATTCTGTCTAGAATTTTTTTGTAGCATATCTTCTCTTCCCAGATATTGCACTTCTTGAGATTGAAGGTATATCTCTGTGAGGTTCTGGGGGACAGGGCAAGGGTAGTACATAACCAAGATAAGTTGGACTAGAGTTTTGAACTCCACATTGTTGTGGATTGGAGTTACAAAGGGTTACAGGGGAACTTTTGGGAGTGGAAGATATATTTATTATCTTGATTTGTGTAGATATATTTATGGGTGTTCAAATCCTTGCTAAAAAAGTTCTTTCTAGAAATAAGATAATGGGACCAGGAATGCATACTTAAATGTGCCAGCCAGTAAAGGCTTTGAAGATACTGGGTCTGAAAGGCCAGAACAGTTTTACTTTGTTCGTATCTTTTAGGGTTGTTCGTATGGGCTATACTGATGGGCAGTCAGCTGATTCTAGCAGTCCTAATAGGTACTTTCTTGATTTTATCCAATTGTCTCACTACTTGCCAACCACCCAACCAAGCTCTTTGTTGACTTTCAGCCATTGTGACAAGGCATCACCAATCATCAGGTCCTTTTACCAGGAGCTCCCATGTCATGGCCACTTGTCTCTGTATATAAAGGGAGTGATGGGGGTGCTGCTTTGGACAAATGGACCTGGGGTGGGGGAAAGGGGCAGCAGACAGAGGCTGCCTTGGCAAGAAGATCTCTGCTGTTGGCCAGAAATTGGAAATGTAAGAAGATGGTGAAGTACCACAGATGTAAGTGTTCAGTATGCCATGTGAAGGATTCACTACAGAGAAAAAAATCAAAGAAGTTATGCCAGAAAAAGAACAAGAAGACAAGGTATTGATGACATTTTCTGATTACAAAAGGGGACTCTCAAACCTGAGGAATTGTCATCCTAGCTTGCAGGCATTCCAAAATGTCATGCTTTTGGCAAAGCAAAGTTCTCCATTTGCCTTCTGGAGACTATCTTCAATTCTTTCCTGGCCTCCCTGCTCCCTGCAAAACCCCAGCTCTACCCTACTTTCCAACAGTCCTGCCAAAAACAGACTTTCTGCATTCATTACTTGCCTCCTTTATGCTAGAGCCTCCCTTGAATCTTCCTATTCAGTAGAGAGGTTGACATAACCCCTGGACCCACCTTTTTAAAGGTGAGCTGCTCAAACTCCCTGGTCTTAAGTCTCATGAAATCTGAGAAACTGAGCTTAGAAGCTCCCTATATTTAAAAACAAAACAAAACAAACACATGGGTTTCCTGAATATAAATCTTAAGTTTTTTTTCATTCTTGTTTCCTTAGTCAGCAGCATAAGGCAATGCCCTGGTTGAAGACACTGCTTGACATCTTGTTTTTCCATGTCGTGTTTTCTCCCATGGCCAGGAAAAAGAAAAACCTCTCCTGGTGCAGGCCCAAGACCACCATGATCATCGTTGATTTTACATCTCCGCCCCAGGGTGTCTAAGTAAAATCTCTCTCCTTTCACTGAAGAATGTGTTTTGTGTGTTTTTGCTCAGCTGAAAGGTAACCTGTGGCAACCTAGTGTACCCCTGCCTTTTTTTCATGTTAACAGGAGAAGTGGGGTATATAGGTAAAGGGATAATCAAGTGAGTCCGAGGAAAATACAGTTCCTATTTAAGAGGCTCATTAATGAAATGTATGGTTGGGTTTTGGCTTGATAGGTTGAGATGCTTTCTGGATATAAAAAGAACTTAACTTGGTTTGATAGACTGGTAGATGTTTTTGAGCTGGCTGGGCTGGGGTACAACAACCAGAAAACCCATAGCCAGATCATTAGTTTATACTTCTAGCTTCATTTGTTAATAATTAGTAATGAAGATGCCCATTTTTCTAGAAAAAAGTTCAGGTCACATCAACATGGAGCCCCGGAATTGTAAATATGAAGAAGGGCCTAGAATGGCCTATGTGTATTTGGAATTATTTATTTATTTATTTAAAAAGTTTTATTTATTTGAGAGAGAGAGATACCACAGGTAGGCAGAGAGGCAGGCAGAGAGGGGGTGGGGAAGCAGGCTCCCTGCCACATCATCTCTGACTCCCCACACATCACCCTTAAGTTGCACAATCTTTAAAAATCATGTGCCAGACAGACCAAAACTGATCTATAAACTTGAGGCCTCAACCCATTTCTGCTATCATCTTCGCAATTTGAAAGATGCAGGAATTATTGTTCAGCGGACTTAGGTAGGTTCCTGGGTTTTGTCGTATTGTCTAGATATTGATGAGCTTTTTGTTCCTGATGGAACATGGGTTTCTCTGATGGTCAGTTTGCTCTTTGTGGGCACATTTGGTCTTAGCATGGGGTGGGGAGAGATTGTCCCTGGGCCGAGGAAAAGAGGCTCCTGCAATAATGTTATAGCACTAGATATAATATGTGGTATCATTAGATAGAACATGCGGTAACATATTAGTTACAGCACTAAATAGAAGTATACCTTACAATGGTACCCCACAGTAACAGGTTAGTTATAACGTTATAACTAAGTCTATTTTGTTGTGGTGCCCTGTAGTAATATGTCATTGCTCTGTCTTAGGGTGGCACCCTGTCATAATGCTCTACTAGATCTTGTAAGATCTAGTGTAAGATCTTGTGTAAGACTACACTGGTGTAGTCTTGGAGAGAAGGCAAAAACAAAGGAGGCCAGTAGCATTTCCTGATTTATCCTGGTGCCAGTTATCTATACCACACTCACCATTTTTGCCAGATTTACATAGAATGTAACGTTGTTCACAAACATATATTATTGAAGAGCTTATAGTCTAGAGTCAAAGTAGCAGCACAAGGAGACCTGCCTACCAGGTGCCCCAAGATTGAAATTAAGGGCAAGACCTTTGAATCTTAGTGTCTAAGGTATTAAATATATATTGATGATTAAGTCCTGTATGAAGTAAAAAATTCATGACCCTAGTTACACCTCACAACCACTTTCGTGAGTTATGTCAGGAGATAGAGTTACTTGAGGGGGGAACCTTGAAAGTAAAGGGCCAGATAGTACACATTGTAGTTTTTGTAGGCAAAAGCAGCCACAGTAAATGAGTGCCCATATGGCCATGTTCCAACAAGATCTTATCTGGAGTTTGTGCTATTATTTCACTTATCTTGTTAACAATGATCTCAATTTTACAGCTGAAACACACTGAATAAACATACTGAATGACTACCTTGAAAAATCACTGAAAGGTGGAGATAATGGAGTATTCTCTCTACTCTCACAGTCCCCTGGACTAAAGCCCCCCAGGGTCTCATCCAGGCTCTGCCTGGGCCAGGAACTTCTTTCTTTGGGTCTTGCTTAAGTGTTAAACTTTATTCCTTTTCTAAACTCTTTGTTATCATTTATCCTTTCTATTCATGGGCTGTCATCTCTTTCTGGATGTCTTCATGCAATGTGCCATTTTTCTACTTGTCTTGTTGGTAGTCTCAGGCTTCTTGTAAAAGAGAAAATTTTGAGGGTTGAGGGTAGGAGTAGGGGAGTGAGGCTAGAGCACAGAACCTACTAGTCCTAAACCAGATGTTCCTCAGGCAGGTAAGCCAGTGATAGGAAGAAGAAAGATAACTGGCTATTCCCTGGGTCAGGATATTGTGTGATGCAATGGGGTCATAATGCTACATAAAGTCACCATTATACTTATACCTCATAAGGGTAGATGTTGAAACGGTCCCCAAATCAAAGTTTGTAAGTTTATGAGTTTGAGTGCAGTCCCTTTTGCCTGTCTGTAACTCAGTTCCTAATATCTTTCTCCATTCTTTCTGCTTTTTCAAACTTTTAAAGTTGTCTGTTACTATGCTACCTGATGTCTGTTTTAATACATTCTCCAACTACAGTAGATTATCTCACTCCCCTGATGTATGTCTACCTTATGGTTTAGAAGCCAACGATAGTCCACAGATGTGTTTGGACCATGCAGGCCAACATGGGGTGAGCAAATTGAACTGGTTGCTACCAATGAAGTCAGCGACTTTCATTTACAATCTGGAGTTTTGATTTCTTTGTTGTTCTTAAAAATTAGTCTAGCAAAAGCATCCCAATTGACTAGTGCTCCAAAGTTCCTTTTAGATGGGGCATGCACTCTTCACCTGAAAATCTCTGCTTGTTTCACTTATGTTATTACTGGCCTGAACTCTGAAGACATTGACTTTGTAACTTCTATCCTAAACCTTGGGAATCTACCACTACTGACCCTGTTGGTTCCACTTCTCTCTTGCCCACCTTTCTCAAATAGTCTAGGGGCTCAGTTTGGTGTTGTAGGCCTGGGAGTCAAGGATAAGAATCAGGGATTGAACCAGGACCTCTTGCTCCCCTTTGGCTTCCTTTTCAGACCTGAGGAACCACATGTTATTAGGGCCACTTCCTTCCTGGCCTCAGAACCCCTACTTATTCTAAAGCACAGTTTGAAATCCATGAGGAAAAAGGAGAAGAGAGCCAGCTGTCTGTCTAGGTGGGGCTCAGGTTCCATACTGGGAATGAGAGACTCAGAACAAGACTGAGTCTTCCCATTTTTGAAACTTAGGACTACATTTTGGTGGGTACAACACTGTGGTCTCTAAAACACAGGGCCCTTCCAAACAGCTGGAGCATACAGCTAATTGTGTTAGGCAGAGGAACTGCCTGAAACAGGACCTGCCTTCAGGAATCTTTTCCAGTTCTTGAATGCCTGCCCAGCAGGGCCTCTGACTTCAGCATCTTTAGCGTTTGACAGTAATAATGACAGCACTGATGATGTTGTGACAGGATAGTTCATTGAATTATTAGTTCATGTGTATCCTCTGAGCATTTCCTCTCCCTTGCTTGAGTTGGAGAGCCACATTTTCCTTTTGTTTTCTTGCTTTGGCTGGGGGACGAAGCCAAAGCTCTTTGAAGATAGATTCCTCCCTGAGTTTTAAAGATCTAAAAACCTGTGCTCAAGAAAGTATTGCATTTTGGGAGTGACTAAACTTTTCTCGGCCTCCAGTAGAGCCTGAGGTAAGGACCTAAGTACAGGTTTTGTATTATGAAATACATTCTGGAAAGCAGAAAAGGGGGAAGAGGGTGTGTGGGCCTGGGAACGGGGAGTATCGAGTGTGTTACAGAACTGGTGACTGTCCTGGGCAACTGAGTGAGAAACTACGTGAAATTTACCTTAGAATTGTCCCTCCCAATGCTGGGAGCCTGGGATTTTCACCCCCTACTAGCTGAAGGCTTCCTTTGGGAAATGTTAACTGCTCCCTTCCTGGGCTGCCTACCGTCTTTGGTATGTGGGATTACTTGCTCTCTCTCATTCTGTTCTCTGATCTTTAGGTCTTTAGCCAAAAATGAGCCAGAGAATGCATCATTTTAACATGTAACATTGTGTGTATCTATCTATTTATATTTATCTACCTCTGCATTTTATAAATACATATATATCATTCCTGCATTACATTCTGCAATACAGGATTGGCATAATATTCTGTTATTTGGATTTACATAAACTTAAATTAACCAACATCCTATTTTTAGCACATTTCTAATTATTTGCTTTTGTGCAAAAATGCGTACAATCTGAGGGATTTGAAGTGGCAGGGGGGGTGGGAGGTTGGGGTACCAGGTGGTGGGTATTATAGAGGGCACGGATTGCATGGAGCACTGGGTGTGGTGAAAAAAATAATGAATACTGTTATGCTGAAAATAAATAAAAAATAAATTTTAAAAAAATGTACATGGTTTTTCAGTATTGTATTTTTTGTATTTTCTTAAGACACAGCTACAGAAGTGAAGTTACAGAGTCAAAGAGGATGGCGTCCTCAAGATTCTTAATACATTTTTTCCCCCAAATCATTTTTCTGAGAGGTTTTATTGACCCACCCTCCCATCAGCAGTGTCAGAGAGCATTTAGGGTGAACTTTGGCAATGACCAGGAGTTGGTAACCAAAAGAATGTAAAATTTTATTGGTTAGAGAACTTTCAGTACAGTGAAGATGTCTACTTATTTAAGATATGGTAGGATATGTTAGGGGGTTATTCTACTTAAATAGAGAAGACATGGATATGTATACTTATTATACTTATTCTGCATTCCCTGACTTCTCTATTCTGAAAATGCTTTTTTTCTTTTTAATTTTTATTTATTTATTTTATTATACAGGCTCAAAAGAGCACATGTCCACCCATGGGCACACATTAAACGCACAGAACAGATTCTTAGCAAAGAGCCCAAGTCTGGGAATATTTGAGTTTTCAAAGGTGCCATCTTATTTACCATTGATCCATATCATAAGTCAATTTCCAGATATTCTGTGTTCAAATTTCCATGACTATATAGAAAAGGAGAAACCAGATACATGTTAGGATTCTTGGAATTTCAATATATATTACCAAGCTTTTTGAGGAAAGTCTGACAAGGATAAGTCTCAGGTTATTAATCATCAGGATTGGGAAGGACTTGATTTTCTTTTGTGTCTTCTGTTTCCTATGAGTGGACTGGTAATCAAAGAAAGAAGAAAAAATAGGGTTCAAGGAAAGAGGGAAAACAAAGATCTGGATAAATTGGATTTCAGTTCAGCCCTTGGATAAGTGATCAGGAGCCACAGTTCTCCATCAGAACTCAGGTGAACAATGAACTGCAGCCATATCTATGTTTTTTCCAGCACCTCTGTCTTCATGTTTGACCTCCTTGCCTTTCTTATCTTACAGGCTCAGTGCATATTCACATCTGTTACCAGCAAGAATGGGCTTGGGTGTCACTGGAAACAAGGAGAACAGAATCTAAGGATTCTTAAGCCCAGAGAAAGCTCTGACTTCCCCATTTTCTCTGAGACTTCACACTAGATCTTTTAAGGTTCACAACATGGATAAGTGGTTACCTTCATGAAAGAACTTGGTAAACAGCTGATTTTCAACCCTTATAGTCCCCCCTCCCCCAGTGTCAAGGCCGTTCCTCCAGAACACCAGGGGGAGCTGTTGTGCTGCCCAGTCCCAGCATCAAGATGGTTCCTAAGCCAAGGGTGGCTATGGACATATGTATATACAAACCATCAAGACCCAAGTACCTAGGATGTACCAGTCATAGGGATAGAATATTTGTAACTGGTCAGTCCTAGAGTTTCCAGAACTATGGTGGCCAATATCCATGGAGGGAAATGTAGTTTCTATCTCATCTGTAAGCTGCTGCCTCCCCAGACTTCCCCCTTTCACTCTAATCCCCTGCTGTAAGTGTTTTGATTCTTGATGAGGTCTGCAGATAAAATAAGTGAAAAATGAATCCATCCTGAAGTATTAAAAGGAGAGCATCTCAGAAGGAAAAGATGAAGAGAAAACATCACTACCACCATATGGCTCATATTCCATGCCTGCCACTTCTGAAAATGTCTGATTAATAGATATTTTCCAAGGACCTTAGACCTGGGGCTGAGACAGTAGGTGCTCAATAAATACTTGCTGAATGGAGGAATGACTCCAGTTTCGGGGCTGGTCTTGCCGCTCTCTGACCACTTGATCCCTCTGGGTACTAGTGGGTGGGAGGAGAAAGTGAGATTCCACTACCTACTCAGTAGACTCCGCCTTATTTGGGATGTTCCATAGTTTCCATATTCAAGGACCTGGTTAGTTAAGCTTCTTAAGTAGGGGGTCTTTATTGTCTCCCAGAATAAACTGACCCATACATGAAAGAGAAACAGTTCCCTTCTTGAGCACAACATCAGAATATGACCATGTTGAAACGAACAATAGCTTTCTTCTTCAGCTCTGGCTCTGCCTCTGTTAATTTCCAGTTGTCCCTGGAACTCATACACACTGCAGGTAAAGTGATTCTAATGTCTATAGGGGGATATACTGAATCCTCTCTCCAAGGCAGCCTGCAGTTTGGTGTGGCCAGCACTCCTCCCTGTTTGCTTTCTGTTGCTCTATATGCTTGCTGCTCCTGTGGGGATCCCATAGCAGTGCTGCTCCACAAGAACTGATGTTCCAGTTTCCAGTTTTTCCAATACTTGCAGAAATAGGCCCATTGTTCCCCCCTCAGAAATGCCATCATCTGTTGGCCGACACTCCCTTCTCAGGGCTCCAGGTCCCAGAGCCACCAGACCCTTCCTCCAGCAGAGCAGCAGTCCCTTTGAGAGGGATAAATTTTAGCCCTGGGGGTGTCTCCTTCCAGACCTTCTAGTTTTCTTCATTCTAGTACTCCCTTTTGTTCCCTCCTACTGAGAGACTTAGCTGCTTCTAATAATTGCTACCTCTTTGCTACTTAAATATTCCCCTTGGCCTTTTCTGTTCTTAGTACTAGGTTAATTATTATTTAAATTCTCTCTGTGAAGATAATACATGTGTTTTCTGTCTGCCAAGCCTAGATCCTGACTGATAGATGTCCTATAACAGGGAAGACAGAGGTCATTCCATGAACCCATAAAATTCCAGTCATGTAAGTCTATCTACTTGTGTGCAGGTAGAGTGGCTCCAGCAGGCCAAAGGTGGTCCTCCAAAGGAGAATGGAGGCCAGTACAAAGCACTGGGGAAGAAAGAAGCACACCAGAGTTGGAAAGCACGCGATGAACCAGTGAAGGGGATCTGAAGGGACCTGCGCAGAGCCCTGGTGGTTTTCACTATGTGGACCTCGAAAAATCCAGCTTATTGCACACAGAGGCTCAGGGGCCTCAGATGTGTGATTTGGGCAGCTAGTGTCCTGGGAGGTTGGGGAAACATCAGTAAAGTCAGGGAGGATCAGATCATCTCTTGCAGAGGTAAACATAGAGGTGGGGGACAATGCTTTCCAGGCTGGAGAACCAGTGACAAGAATGGTCAAGGCAAATCCAGGGACATGGACTCTACTTCAGGGAAGCCTCATACATGAGGCCAAGGAACTTGCTGGAGTTTGTACTTTGCTTCTGTGTATTAGCATCATGCCATAATGTCATCCTCAAAAATCATACATGACTCAGGCACGGTACCTACCACCCAGTAGGTCCTGGGAGTAAGCTGGGCTGAAACCAAAAGATGTGCTTGCTGAAGGAAGGGACCAGTCCTCCCTGTCCTAGCTTTAGATGGATCTGGATGGCACCCTGTCTGCTGGCTCCTCCCTAGAAGGGACATCAGACTTGGTTTGTTTTTTTAGGTAAATCTGCAATTGACAAAAGAATGTCAGACAGGAGGAGGCTGGTGATGTATGGTCTGGGGAATAGGTCCTTTCAGATTTCCACTGCATGTTGTCTTCATCTCCTTAGCTAAACAGCGGAGCCATTGGACATACCTTGTCCAAATGACTCCAGATCCTTCCCAGGCCTGTTTGGGGGCAGTGTACTTAATTTCCACATGTAACAGATTTTCCAGGATGGTCCCAAGTGCAATGCATTGGTTTGGGAGTGTGGTCACAGTGGCTTTCTACCACACTGTGGTAGAAAGGTAGAAACCTTTTTTTCAAAAAGGTTTTCAAAAAAAGGTAGAAACCTTTTTTTTTTTTCAAAAGGCACAGGTCGTCCTCTCAAGAAGCCCGTGGTTAGAGGGTGAAGCCACCTTGCCTTATCACCCTGTGCTTTCACCTGGATGCACACAGCTACCACAAAGGTCCAGGCACCCGAGTGGTCCCGACACCCTCCCTTGGTCTTGGTGAGTGACAGCAAAAGAAGGAAAAAGGCAAATGAAGTGTGTATGGTGGTGGTGGTGGGGTGGCTTGGAGAAATGGGGTTGTTCGGCTGCCCATGAGTCATGACGGGACCCAGCAGCCGTGCTGCCTTGAGAGGAAGCAGGCTTTGAGAACCAGCCTTACTCTGTAATTACCTTCTCCAGCGCTTCGTGATTTCCTGTCTGGCTGGAAAGAGAGCTCACCAGGGAGTCTGCAGCACCACTGTGGAGAAGTGAGCCCCCCCATCCCCACCCCCACACCGCCGTTATTGTGTTCCAACTCCCACTGGAAGTTTTGTCCTTTACTGCTTAGCTATGAAGTGTGGAACCACAGTGAGGGGGGTCAGGTGGAGGAAGAGAAGTTCCAAGGAGGGAGCAGAAGAGCACAAGGACCAGGGCTGAAGAGAGGGAGGAGGAGGAAAGAAAAGCTAGCAGAGAACAGAAGCAAAGTGGTGGGGACACTTGGAAGGAAGAAGAGAGAAAGGCATTGGGGGTGGGGGTGCATCTCTACCTCCTGGGGGCAAAGGAGGCTGGGATGGGCCAGGCACTGCGGGGTGGTGGGGGGTGAGGAGGAGGTCTGAGAAGGAGAGGTTCCCCATGGGAGGCCTGGGATGCCTTCGGGGCCCCGGAATCCGTCCAGTTCCAGGCTAGGGAAAGAACATGAGCTGCCAGCCCGCCTGGCCGTACCAGGCGCAGCGTCCCTTCCCAGTGCTCACGCTCACAAGCCAGCTGTTGGCCTTTTTTTTTCCCTTGCCCGCTTAGCTACCCCCACCCCGGCCCCCCTGCTTCCAGTTCTCAGAACTCACTCCCATTGGATTCCAGGAAGTGGCTGGTGCAACTCTGTAATCAAATCCCCTTGAATCCCTTTGTATACTGTGCATGCCCCCTCTGCCCCGCCGCGGTGTCCTTCACGGCTGGGCCTGGGTCAGGTTACAGAGAACTCGGGATCAGCGGGCGGCGGGCCTGGGACAGTCCCGGGATCTCAGAACTTCTGGGAGCAAGTCCCGCCCACCGCCAGCAGGCCCCCCTCCCAACTGGCCCGGCCCTGCAGACCTAGCCTGCCAGTCGCACCCTCCTCCCAGATGCTGGTGGGACGCTGTGCCTCTAGCCGATTCGCTCCGGGGTGGGGGGGGAGGTGGTGCCACCAGGCCTGTGGCTGATCCTTCCCTCCCTCCTTTGGTTCTAGGTCCAGGCATAGCTCATTTCCCCCAACCTATCCTTTTCTAGGGGTTGCAGGCTCTGGAGGAAATGGTCAGAGGACGCGTTTTCACTGTCCTTAGCTGAAGTCTACCCCAAGCTGAGGCCTGGTTTCCTTTCCCTGCATCTTTGTGGTCCAGCTCCTTCTTCCTCTCTGTGAAGGGTTTTTTTGGACCACATCTTATGTGAGAGGTGGGGCAGCCAGTCAGGGGTTGGCAAGGATTTTCTGTAAAGGAAAATTCAGTAAATATTTTAGGCTTTGCAGGGCCACATATGTTCCTGGTGCATACGCCTTTCGTTTCCTCTCCCCACCGCCCAGATCTTTAAAAATGTCAAAAAAAAAAAAAAAAAAAAAAAAGAAAGAAAGAAAAAAAAAAAAAAAAAAGAAAAAGAAAAAAGAAAGAAAGGAAGAAAGAAAAGGAAAAAGAAATTCCTAGCTCATAGGCAATGTAGGTGATGGTCAGACTTGGCCATAGTTTGTTGATCCCTGGGTTAGATGTTCTCTCAGGCTGTTACCTGTTTAAAATGTCTTAAAAATTAATTCTGGGCCTAGATTGAGCTTTGCTGAGCCTTAATTCCACAGGGGGTCATCCTGGGAGTGTTGACAGAGTGCCACAATCTAATAAATTTGAGAAGCAGATCCCTTTCTACAAGGACTTCACAGAGCCTTTACTCTGTCAGTGGGAACCACGTCTCTTCCAAACCAGACTTCGGGAGATTCCAGCACGTTTATCTGTAGCACTCTGGCTTTAAGGAAAACTGCAGGTGTTCTGTGAAATACCCTTGGGGAAACAAACATTTTTCTATATGGATCGTCTCCCAGCTCTGCTTTTGATTTTGAAGAATCTACTTTTCACCTGGAGTTTGAAGCCTCTCCCCAGCAGCAAGTAGCATGAACACTGGGGGAGACCCCTGTTTGCTGAGCAGCCTCTGTTGGCCAGGAAGAAGGGGCAGCAGGTGGTTGGGCAGTGGGAAGAGCTTTGGGACCTTGTACTTTGGAGGTGAGAAGAGGCCCAAGAGCCTGGGATGAGGCAGCAGGCTCCTTGAGAGTGGGATTTAAGGGGTTTCCTATCCCCTGGCTGGGGGGCTTGGAGAGCTCATTCATTATAGCCTATGGAACAGTGAGATTCTCCCCAGCCCCAGCATCACCCATGTGGGCACCTGTGGTTAGATCACTCAGATGACACCCTCAGGGGCCAACTTGCTGTGAGGGAAAGTGCATGTTCAAGTCTCAGAGACCTGGGCTTGTTCTCAGTTCTACTAAGAATTAGTTATGCAACGTCTGGAAAATCTTTTCCTTTTGGAATCTCAGCTGTGGTCACTGTCCATTTCTGCCCTGTGGGGACTGAAGCTCGAAATTATAGCCCACATTCCCTGATTTGCTTCCAGATTTCATGCAGGAGGTCCAGTGGGAGTAGCATTAGAGAGAGAGGAGAAAGTATGGTTTGATGAGGAAGAGCAAGTAGTCTTTTGCCCTGTGCAGGTCATCTGAAAGCAAGAATGGGGATGGGATGGAGCATGTCTGGCTGTAGAAACTTCACTCCTCTGGGCAGTTTGTGGAGATTTGCAAGGTGTTGGTATGAGTGCCAGAGATCCTGCTACTGGTCTAGAGGGTAGGACTTGGATTGCCAGGATTCGCCTCTGTGATTCAGATCAGGGTTGGGACCAGGGCAGCAGGTGGCTTCTGGGATAGCCTGGATGACAATGGCTAGGATAGTATCTGTCAGCACCCTGGGGAAGATGACTACAGACAAGGTCCTATCATGCTTGGATACCAAAGCGAGGAGAGGGCCCCAGGTAGAAGGTGGTGAGATGAGATGTTAAAAAGTTGATCAAATGCCTTCATCATCAGAATGAATATTTTGCTCAAACCTTAAACCCAAGGAAGAAGAGCACAGCGAGGTAGCAAGTATGGGGAAAGCTGAAAACAACGTCTTCAGATGGGCACTTGGAGGTTTGGTTGTGAGTGGACAAGTGATCTGGAAGCTGAGTGCAGAAAAACACCACAAACCTAGAATTCTGTATCCAGCAAAATTATCCTTCAAAAGGAAAAAGGGAAATAAAGACTAGACATTTGTGGACAAATAAGAATGGAAAGAGTTTGTCACCAGGTGGCCTGCCTTGAAAGAAATGTTGAAAGTTCTTTGGAGGGAAGGAAAACTATATAGGGCAGAAATCCAGAGCTACATAAATAAAAGAAGCCAAAGAATAAAAAAATAATAATAATAATAATAAAGAAAAGAGTCATTAGAGCATTAGAGAAGTAAATGAAGACAAAATAAATATTTTATTTTTATTATTCTTAATTGATCTACCAGAGAGTAGTTGGTTCATAATTATAGTACCCATAATGTATTCAGTAATTATGGTTTATGAATAAGCAAAATGAGTGACAGAAATGTCATAAGGGATGAGAGGAGTAATTGGGAAAATTCTGTTATTGTTAGGAGGCATCCCACCCATTTCTTACCATGTCCAGATAAAATGGAGAGAAGGAGGTTGGCCCTTGACAAACATGCAGGTGAAGCAAGACTTTCCTTTCTCTTTCAGGACCCTTGAACACTCTAGTGCAGGAAGAAGCTTGCCTGAATGTGTATTAGTCGCATTACTAATGGGGAAGGTGAGGCCCTCCACAGCTCATTTATGGCAACACCTTAGTGCTTAGATCACCACGGATTATGGGGAGCTAGGTGGCCATCCTTCCCCATTAGGGACTTTCTTAGGTGCAGGGTGTCCTGTGATCTTTGTTTCCTAAGAGTCGTGAGGGAGGTGGGTGAGGGAGACAGACCTGAGGATGTATGTCAATATTGCCAGTATCACCAACAGTATTGCCAATATGCCAGTTTCACCAACAGTTCTTCAAGTGTGGTCCTTGGACAGGCAATATCAGTCACCTGAAAACTTGGACATTCAAGTTCCCAGTTGCTCCCAGCCTACTGAATGAAGATCTCCCCAGCTACCTGTGTTTAGGTTATGGCCCTCTAGGTGACTCTGATACTCCCTGGAGATGGAGAGCCACTGGCCTAGCGTGTTCAGGTGGTGCATGGAGGGAAGACCAGCATTGCTATCTTGTCTGGGAACTGCTGGAGACCCGCACAGGGGCTGCTATAGAGGAGCTTGAGAGGCTCTCTGTGTTCTTCCCCACCCTCCCCATTAACTACAGTGTTCCTTAGGTCTCCTTCCCACTGGGCACATCCCGTGGTCACCCCTCTGGGCTTGAAGCCTTATCTGCTAGTCTTAGATAAAGACTGAATTGGCATAATCAGTCTGACTCGACTGACTGGCTCCAGGGAGGTCTGCCGGTGGTGCCACTGCCAGAAATGGAGCAGCTCACGTGGCTGACCTCCCACTCAGCACACAGTGGGCCCCCTCACCACCACCATCTCTCCTCCAGGAAACACCAGGCCTAAGCTGGGCTCTCCCTCCTTCCTAAACAGTCCCCAGCAACTTCATTCCCCAGAGAGATAAGGGTGACTATCTAGGGTTTCTGTGAAAATCCCAGTGGCAAAAGCCTCTCTGTCAAGGTCAGGCTGTCTTATGGGTGACTGTTGTGGGGAAGAGAGAGCAACTGGCTGAATTTATCTCAGCCTGCCACAGAGCAAAACAATGTGTCTTTGTAGTTCTCATCAGTATTGCAAGATAACTGACATTTTGAATTATGGTTAATTCTCTGCCTTTATTGAGGAAATGGACCATTTTTGAAGACACTGCTTTGCTTATTATAATGCGTGCTTAAGTAAGTTGATAGGGCAGGTTCTCCCCAGATCGCAAAGACTGGAAATTTGTTGACTCTCCTCAGGCAATGAGTAAGTCCTTGGCCGGAGCAGGGACCCAAAGCCCATTCCTGGTATTGTGGTAGGAACCAGGGCTAATGCCCCTGAAGGCCCTATCTGTGAGGGAGGTCGGCTCATGGACCAGATGTCTTCCCAGATGTTCCTCCCAGGCTCAGCCTGTGTGGCATGATGGCTCAACTAAAGGGATTTTTAATCCTGGGGAAAATGGTTGTCATTCAGGGCTGGCTTAACATTTGGCAAAGTCTTCTGTGAGTGAAACCAAAAAGTAGGGCCAAAAGCAAAGAGGGGTTTCCATGAGATCTTGGGTTGCAGGCCTGGGGGTGAGGTGGGGCTGTGGCTGGGAGCGAGGGGCTGGGGAGGGGATGTCAGATTGCATAGAGGCTGACTGCGCTCATCAAGGCATCCTTGCCCTGCTGATCCCTCTTCCTGGGCCTGAGCTTTCTGCTCTGTCCTCCTTCTTGCTTTAGAACTGGGAGATAGATGGACCCAAGTGTGTGAGAAGGAACATCTGGTCAACTGCCAAATTCATGTCAAAGTCTGTTGAATATTATTATTACTTAATTGTTACATTACTATTTACTCACTGTTACTGAGGGAGATGAGTTTAGGAGGTGGCTGGATGTCTTGAGGGAACAGCAGCAAATCCTGGAGTCCTGGGTGTGTTGGAAATGTGTTTTTGTTTCTAGATTTTAGATCAGTCTTCTTATGAAGAGCCTCAGCAGAGCGGAAAGGTCTTCTGTGGTTGAGATAGGAAGGGGCTTGCAGCCCCATCCCCTCAGCTTCTCCACTGCTTCTCCCAGTGACTTTTAAGGCAACTTGGAGGATCCTGGGGTTCCATGGAACACTGTTTAGAAACCCCTGGGGAAGCCTAATTAATTCCACATGTTATTAGGTAAGTTGAAAGCCTGTGTCTCAGTGTGAGCACTCAGATGGCACCAACTGCTCCCTCAAGAGTCTGGCCAAGAACAAGGAGTCGAGAAGCCTATTCATTTGCCAAGTGAGGCCTACTGCTCCACAGCTCAGGGGTAGGCCTTGCTGCTAGAAGGTGAGAGCACCACTATTAGGCAGGCCCCGCCAGTTGGTGTGGATTCATTTCCAGTGGGGATGGGCAAGGGGAGGTGAGGGTTGACAGGGCAAAGAAGCGGGAGCTAAGCCAAGAAGAGCAGCTATTCTTCTGGACCAGTCTTTCCACTCCTCTGATTTTCTCTACTTGCTTATCTCCATAGCGAGACTTTGAGGTAGTATTCCCACAGCTGCTTGACAGAACATCAGACCCTTTGGATCTTTACCCTAGGACTCCCACATACTTTTTTACCCTTCCATCCATAAAACAAGTTTGGCAAATGCTGCCGCGATAACCCCTGACTGGTGGCTCATAACCCCAAAAGCATAGCCAAGGTCCTGAGAAGTCCTGCACAAAAGAGACCTCTTCTGCATTGCATAACCATGCCTTGCAATTCATTAGGAAGTGCCTGTTTAGTATCCTTAGGGATTAGCTTCTGTGTCAAACTCTGTCTTACACTGAGGTCAAGTTTGTTTACTCACAATATCCTCCATCCCTGGGGTTCTTTGCTGTGAATTGAGGCTCTCCCTTAATGAAATTTAATCTCACAAAACCAGGGACTTTAATGGAGGACAGTGCTTAGCACATAACAGACAATTAATGCTTGTCAAATGGAAGGGTCAGTGAGTGGTTTGCGTGCTGGGAAAGGGAGCTGTTTTTACTATGCCTTTACCTGTGCTGTCCCTCCCCCTGGGGACACCCTCCCTAAGCTCTGCTCTCCCCCATTCCATGCTTATCACTTCTCTCTGGTCTCTGACTCACCCCGTCTATGGAGGTTTCTCGGCTACCCACCACCTGCCGCCAACCGTCCCTGGCCACACTCCCGTAGGACACCTGTTCCCATTTTATCAGACTCTGCTTACTTGGTTTTCCTCTTTGGGTAAACTAAGGAGAGCAGGTTCAATCCAGGGAGCAGGCTGAAGGCTGAACTGTGATGACTGCTGAGCTGGGCTGGGATCGGTGTTCCAGACAGAGGTGATCACAGGCTCTCCTCTTAAGAGCCTGCTATCCAGTGGGGAGTCCGCTCCTACTGGATCTCGAGAGCCAAGTGTTAAATTGCCAGGGATTTTCCAAGCTGGTTGTCAAACACAGCTCTTAACTAAATCCTGGTTGAATAGCAACCCCAGGCTGGCCACAGATATAGGAGTCTGGCAAAAATCTACTAAAGAATTCTATGAGAATTAATGCATTATGTGGAATTTACAATAATGAGTATTATATGTTTTATTATTTGTCAATTATCTGCTTGGGTCAGGGTACCCTGCCTGAATCAGGGTATAGGGCTCTGCATTGGGACTGTTCTGTGTTTAAGTACTTTATTAGGGGAGAGCAGGCAGCGTGTGATCAAGGGGAAGAGAGATTTGCTTGGCTCCGTGGGATCAGAAAACTCTTCCCAGACTTGGGAAACTGAGTCTCTGAACTAGAAATTATTTTAAAGGATGGGCAGTGGGAGGCCCACAGACTTGCTCACCATCACAGATGTTGCCAGTGGCAAAATAAATTCTAGCTCCCCATGCCTTGGCCCATGTCACACTAGCATGCTGGCCTCCTAAAGTGCTCCCCTCCCTGGTCCCTGGGCTACCTTGCTCTCTTTCCTGGTTCTCATGGGCTGTGCAGATGTTCTTAGCTTCTTTTAGGGCCTTTCCGAGGAGGGGGAAGGGAGAAAAGACGGGAAGGGTGGGCAAAATCCCCGTGAGCCTCGCTCAGAGCACATCCTGAGGCACCATCTGCCACAGCTGGGCTCCCGGCTGTCCAGACACCCTTCAGTCACGCTCTGACAGATGCGTCCAAATAAATCAGCTCCCAGCAGGAAAGGGCTTAGAGAGTTCTAGGCCTAGTGAAACAAGATCTGGTCTGAAGAGACGGACAGAAGCCATGTCTGAGCCAGGAGGGGCAGGCCCAGGCCAGACCTGGGTGCTAGAGCTCTGAAGGGAGTCTGAGAGGAAGCTAGCCCTCCCGCAGTGGGTGTCTTCTGTGTCTTCCCCCAGGGACCTGGCTTTTCCTCTCCTCTGTCAACTGGACTTGAGTTGTAGGCTCCATGTGTGAGAGCATGCCACTGTCTGGTGCCTGCCTGGTTCCTAGTCCCACAGGGCTCTGAATCAGCATGGCTGCCCCCCAGGACCTGCAGGGCAGGGCGAGTCAGTGGGTCAGGGTGGATGAGTTTGACAGACCTGGATAAATCTCACCTGTTGAGTGGATGATCAGATTTGAAGACCATGGTTTTCCAATCACCAGAGTTGGGCATCAGAAGACCCACTGTGTTTGAAGGTGTCCTGGTGGGTGTTGTGAGTTCTAAGCACTGAGACAAGCTGCAGCTTCTTTTCATGGCACAAAGAATCAAACATATTCCCTTCTCAGGAACTTTCCTTCTGGGTCATGAGGTACAAGGGTGCTTTGGACCTCCTGTAGCGACGTATCCCAATATCTGTATCCCATGTCCCCATGTCATGAGGGCACAGTGTAGGGTTCTTCCTGTGGTCTCATGCAAACCTCTTCAGCTGTAACTCTATCACATTCCTTCTTATTGTGGACCAAAGAGACCTTGAGCCTGGGGTGGCTTATTCTTGCTCATGTGAGTTTTATTTCTCATATTTGGAGGAAAACATCAGCTTTATTTCCTCTTTGTCTGGAGTCTTGCATTTATGTTGGTGGGAGTGACAGCAGAGGAGATGTGGGTCATTCAGGCTCATGGGACATCTAAGGTGGGGCAGCCAAGCCTTGGATTGAAAGGCAGGGCCCAGGGTCCAGGAGTCCAGGAGTCTAGAGACATGGCTAGAGCCCCGCTGGAGAGCCTCGTTGGGAGTACTCATTCAGGGGCAGAGCCAGCTCTCCGTCTGCCCTCTCACCGATGTATGGAATCCAGGCCACCACTCTCTAGCCAGGAGCTACATGAAACAAACCTGTCTTGTTACTCACACCCTAGCCAGCCTGCTGGGAGGTGATTGCCGCCAGAGGGAGGCCAGAAGCCAGCAGGTGAATGGTGCCCCCAACGGAGGCTTACCTCACCCAGCTGGCATCAGGGCTGACTCAGAGGACAGGGTCTCGTATCACTGCTACATCCTGTGCTCCCCTTGGCAGTTACCTCTCCAAGGATAGACCAGGCCAAGCTCTGCCGCACTTACATAACAAGGCCTGATTAACACCTGGTATGTGCGTGCTGGCAAAGGCCAAAAATAAATGCTATTGACTGATAAGGATTTGAAATGCAGTTTGTGGGGGTGGAAAACGGGTAAGTTGGGTGGCAGCAGGTATTGCTAATGCCAGCGAGGGGCAAGAACTATGCTAAGGCCATCTGAGGCCTTTTCTTCCCTGATCCAGTGTGCCCCTCCTGACATCTTCCTCCCATCTTTTCCCGTAAGTAATAGTAAATCCACCACCTGATTCATGTATGTTCCCATATGGTTCCCACATAATGTCCCACAGAAGGATATGCTGAAAAGAACCATCTGAGAGGGTGAGAGGTGGCTGGGTGGGGATTGTTACTGACATTTTATACCCTAGGAATCTAAGGCACAGGGGTTTAATGATGGGCCCAGCATATAAAAGGCAGATCTGGTTCTAGAATAGGGTTTTCTGATTCCAAATTCGGAGCATCCTCTGTAGTGTTTTCTCGCTCCACTTCTCTGACTCATGCCCCATGCTTCATAAAACATCCACTGCTTGGATGAATACCTAGGAGGTCTAATAAACCGATCTCTGAAGAGGCCTTATTAGATACAAGGAATGTGCATGGAAAGAGGACACCTTCGAGTGGGTTACATAGTGGGTTTTAATATAGAGTTGCCAGATTTATATGGATGTGAGATTCAATTTGAATTTCAGATAAACAATTAATGGGTTTTTTTTTTAGATTAAATATTGTGTATGACATATCTTATACTAAAAATCCAAAACCCAGATGGAACTCGGTGCTCTGTATTTTATCTGACAACCCTATTTTATTGGTCCCTAAGCCATGAGAACATGATTTTCTTTGCTACGAAGACCAGCTCTATATTAGGATACTCTAACTTTCTAGCTAAGGAAGAAGTCTTAGAAAAAAGGTTGAGAGCTGACTTTCTGGGTAGATTTGACGTTAATTCTGTGGAACTAACTAGGGGATAAGTGGAGGGTGGTTTGAACAATAAACCCCAGGATCTGCCAAGTTTACATAATAACAATATTGCCTTCCATTGGTGTTTATTTTCTCACAGCTCTTGGATCTTCTGTTCTGCTTTTGTTTCATTTTATTTCATTTTCCATTTTCTTTTCTGCCTTTGTGTTTCAATTTATTTAATTTCCATTGAGCTATCTTCTGGGTCACTGATTCTTTCCTTAACTGTGTCTAGACTGTGTTAAGTCTGTGAATGGGTTCACCATTGGATTTTAGAATTAAGAACTGGCTCTCCAGAAATGGACTGAGGCTCTGGCAGGGAGGGACTGGCCATAAGACAGAAGAACCTTTAGTTGTGGAGGATACAAAGTCATGGAAAGGAAGACTGGGGGAGGGGAAGTCAAGGCTACAAGAGGGTTGAGTTTTCTCTATCCCAAGCATTTAATCTACTGTGTCTTCGAAACAAAGGGACTTTCCCTGTGATGCCAAGACAAATCCAACATGCAGGCAAAGCCTTGAGCCCAAGGAGAGGTAAGTGGGAAATGATGAGCATTAGAAAGAGAATCATCATGAGCAGATTTTTACCCTGAGACAAGAGTCAAACAGGAGGAAGCTCTAGAGCTTCTGGCTGGAGGCCTCTAAGGACCTGCATTGTGATTCACCAAGTTTCCCAAACCAGCTCTGCTGTGATTGCAGGGCTGGTTTGGGAAACTTGGTGAAGCGAGAAGAAGCTAGTTAGGTCCTGAAGATAACTGTTTATATTCTAAAGACCACCAGCCCTTTTTTTTTGGAAGCACAGCAGATGCACTTTGCTCACATTTATGGAGAGCCCCCGTTTATTGAGGTAAAGTTCTGGTGGTAGTCATTCTGGGGACTCTAAGGTTAAATAGGACTCAGTTGTGGCTTTATGGAGCTTGTAGTTGAGAAATACCCAGAATGCTTCTCCAGGTTTGCATGAAGAGATTTTGGATTTTTGTCATTCAACTTTCAGCTTACATGTTAACTACAATGATAGGCCCTCCTTTAAAGTCTCACCTAACAAACCCACTCCACCATTTCACATAGTCATAGTGCAACCATTGAGACCTAGTATGTTCTTGTTTATTAATTGGCTTATTTGCTGACTGACCATCTTTCCCTTCTGGAATAAGCTCCAGCAAGGACCTGTAGTAGGTTTCCTCCTCCTGTTCCTGGCTGTATTTCCCTCGTTTGGCAAATAATAGGCATTCAATAAAATGTATTTAATAAATAAAAGAAAGTTCTTTGATTAATTTGGCTGCTCTACAATGAGCTGTTTGACCTAAAGAGGATCCCAGTGCTCCTTTTAACATGCTGCTGTGTTTTTGTCCAATTTCTTGTTTAACGATCTAACATATGTCACACAAAAACAGGAGACAGAACAATCTCAAGCTATGAGCTTTTACAGGACCGTTTCTGTCTTTTTTCCATTTATTATTTATTTATTTATTTTTTATTTACAGTGCCTAATACAGCAGGGCTAAATGGATGCTTTCCTGACTGATGAATTAAGATTTGAACTCAAAGAGGTTCTGTCATAGTGGCACATTCCTTTGTGAGCAGCGGTTTCTTCTTTCTTCCAGTTGTTCTGAACCCCCGTTCTGTGTGGTAGACAAGTGTTTAGTTTCTGGAAACCTCAACAAACAAAGAACATACATTCACAAAATAAATATACATAGGAATGAATTTATCTGATTGAAAAAACACAGCTTCCTATTGAAGCAAATAAATTTATGGCAATACTTTGTGAAACATATGTCTTACAGGAAATCACTATGATTTTAGACACCCAAACAAGTAGTAAAATCCAGCAATGGTTGTCAGTTCTGGTAAGTTTCCCTCTTGAGCGCCTGGCTGAGCTGCGGGAGAAAGCTGCGGCTTTAGGGTCAAAGGTCCTGTGTCTACAGGTGCTAAGGTCACAACAGAATTTGACCTCAGATCCTTCTAAGCTAAATAGACCTGACTTTGTCCAGAAGTAACAAAACAAAGGAGTGTGTCTGGGGCGGGGAGCATGAGAGAAGGACTGTGTGTGTTTGTGTGTGTGAGAGAGAGAGAGAGAGAAACAGAAACATAGAGAGATAATTGATTAATTCATTCAGTGATTACTTCTACCACAATTATTAACCTCTTCCAAGGCCCAGACACATTTCTAAGTCTTGTGGGGCCTGGCAACGGGAATCAGATAAGGCCTCTGACCCTGCATGATGGTGTTCACTGGGAAGGGATGCCGGTGTTGGGTTGGTCTGGGGGACATAAACATTGGGCTAAGCTATGTTAGTGTTGAGAAGTCAGTAGGATATCGAGTTGGAGGCATCCAGACATCAGTTTATCAGCTATAAACAAGGCTTTTCCTCTGGGCTCTAGAGTCACGAATCCAACTGCCTAGTGGTGTTGCCTCCTGGAGAGTTTACTTTCAGTGCATCTGAAGCTGATTGGCAGCCTCCACATACTCCTCCTCCATTGTCCCCATTCTGTGTGAAGGGCACTGCTATTGGCATAGGCCTGGAGCCCCAGGGCCTCTCCCTCATTTTCCATTTTTTATTCACCCAACCCCAAGTTTGCTACATCTCCAGAATGTGTCTTGAATCTTCACATTCTTTGCTCTGTGTGTCTAGGCCCCTGTCTGGATTTCTGCCACTTCCCCTGACCTCCAACAGCAGTGCCTCCTCTCACTGGGCTACCACCTACCCCCACTTCGCCTCCTTCCTGGCTCTCTCCCTATGGCACAGCCGCCAGAGTGGCCTTTCAAAATGCCCATCCAGGGCCACCTGGGTGGCTCAGTCAGTTAAACATCTGCCTGCGGCTCAGGTTATGATCCCAGAGTCCTGGGATCGAGCCCCACATCTGCTTCCCTGCTCAGAAGAGAGTCTGCTTCTCTCTCTCCCTCTGCCTCCCCACTCACCTTGTGCATATACTCTCTCCCTCTCAAATAAATAAATGAAATCTTTAAAAAAAAATGTCCATCCAGGGCGCCTGGGTGGCTCAGCGGGTTAAGCCTCTGCCTTCGACTCGGGTCATGATCTCAGGGTCCTGGGATTGAGTCCCACATCGGGCTCTCTGCTCAGCGGGTAGCCTGCTTCCCCTTCTCTCTCTGCCTGCCTCTCTGCCTGCTTGTGATCTCTCTCTCTCTGTCAAAGAAATAAATAAAATCTTTTAAAAAAAAATGTCCATCCAATTACTCCAGTGTCGCCTTATGCCCCAGAGAATGTGTTTCAGGGGCTCTCCCTTGCCCTCAGAAAATGACACAATTTCTAAGACAGTTTCCAAGGCACCCCAGATGTCACCATGCCAGCCAGGCCTCTTATTTGCTTCTCCATTTTCTCTATTTTGACCACATGGACCTTTTTCAGCCCTGTACTTGCCCTTTTTCTTTTTCTGAAGGACTTTTGCATATGTTACCTGTAATAGGAAGAATAATGACTCCCCAAGGATGTCTGTATCTTAGTCCCCAGAACCTGTGAATATGTTACATTACATGACAAAGGGGAGGTAAAGTTGCAGATGGAATTAAGATTATTCATGAGCTGAATTTAACACAGGGAGATCATCCTGGATTATCTGGATGGGCCCAGTAGAATGATAAAAGTCCTGCAACGTGGAAGAAGGATCTGTACTTGAGGAACTACAGAACACTCATGAAGGAAATTGAAGACGACACAAAAAGATGGAAGACCATTCCATGCTCTTGGATCGGAAGAATAAACATTGTTAAAATGTCTATAATGCCTAGAGCAATATATACTTTTAATGCCATTCTGATCAAAATTCCACCAGTATTCTTCAAAGAGCTGGAGCAAATAATCCTAAAATTTGTATGGAATCAGAAGAGACCCCGAATTGCTAAGGAAATGTTGAAAAACAAAAATAAAACTGGGGGCATCACTTTACCTGATTTCAAGCTTTATTACAAAGCTGTGGTCACCAAGACAGCATGGTACTGGCATAAAAACAGACACATAGACCAGTGGAACAGAGTAGAGAGCCCAGATATGGACCCTCAACTCTATGGTCAATTAATCTTCAACAAAACAAGAAAAAATACACAGTGGATAAAAGACAGTCTCTTCAATAAATGGTGCTGGGAAAACTGGACAGCTATATGTAGAAGAATGAAACTCGACCATTCTCTTACACCGTCCACAAAGATAAACTCGAAATGGACAAAAGACCTCAATGTGAGACAAGAATCCATCAGAATCCTAGAGGAGAACATAGGCAGTAATCTCTTCGATATCAGCCACAGCAACTTCTTTCAAGATATGTCTCCAAAGGCAAAGGAAACAAAAACAAAAATAAACTTTTGGGACTTCATCAAAATCAAAAGCTTCTGCACAGCAAAGGAAACAGTCAAGAAAACAAAGAGGCAAGCCACGGAATGGGAGAAGATATTTGCAAATGACAGTATAGACAAAAGGTTGATATCCAGGATCTATAATGAACTTCTCAAACTCAACACAGACAAAACAGGCAATCATATAAAAAAATGGGCAGAAGATATGAACAGAGACTTCTCCAGTCAAGACATACAAATGGCTATCAGACACATGAAAAAATGTTCATCATCACTAGCCCTCAGGGAGATTCAAATTAAAACCACATTGAGATATCACCTTACACCAGTTAGAATAGGAGATAGAAATGAAGATTGGAGTGACTGGATATGAGAAGGACTCAACTCATCATTGCAGCTTTGAAGATAGAAGGAAGCCACAAGTCAAAGACTGTAGGAAGCTTTTAGAAGCTAGGAAAGAGAAGGAGCTTTCAGAAAGAAATGCAACTCTGCCGACACTTTGTTTTGAGCTCAGTAAGGCCTATGTCACTCTTCTAACCTATGGAAGTGTATGACAATATATGTGTGCTATTTTGAACCATTTGAGTTTTTGGTGATTTATTACAGCAGCTATAGGAAACTAATTCACATACTGTCCCTTTGCTTGAAATTCCCTTCTTTTCCTTTGTTGTCTAGTTATCTCTTCAGATTTTAGCCTAACTGCCATTTCCCCAAGATCTGTACCCGCCCCCACCCCCCACTAGGTTACAGCCCCCTTTTATAATTGACACTCATAGCTTTGTCTTTATTGTTTTAAAAAACGATTTGCTATAATTTCAGTTGTGTGTGCTTATACAAGATGCAGCATAGTGTGCTGGTTAAAATCGTAGATGGCCCCTGGAGCCCAGTGGTCTGCATTTGAATCCTGCCTCCACTTGTTATCTGTGTGACCTTGTGCAAGTCTCTCTACCTCTCTATGTATGCCATGGCTAACTCGCTGATTGAACAGGAAAAATAGTATCTGTCTTATAGGACTATTGTAAGAACTAAGTCAGTTCATAAGTGCTTAGAGCAGTGTCTGCCCCATAGTGAGACACTTTGAGTGTAGTTGACCTTTTTTATTTTTTTATTTTTTTTATTTGACACAGAGAGAGGCAGCGAGAGGGGGAACAGAAGCAGGGGGATTGGGAGGGGGAGATGCATGCCTCCTGCTGAGCAGGGAGCCTGATGCAGGGCTGGATCCCAGGACTCCGGGATCATGACCTGAGCCAAGGGCAGATGCTTAATGACTGAGACACCCTGGCGTCCCTGTGGTTGACCCTTGAACAACATGGGGGTTGAGGTGTCAACCTCCTGCATAGTCAAAAATCCACATATAAATTCTGACTCCCCCAAAACTGAGCAACTAATAATCTATTATTGACTGAAAGCCTTACTGATAACAAGACTATTAACCCATATTTTGTATATTATATTAATCGTGTATTGTGCTCTTCCAACAATGCAAATTAGGGAAAAGAAAAGAAAATTATATTAAGAAAAACATAAAGAAAAGGAAATACATTTATAGTACTGCACATTTATTTATTGAAAAAATCTGCATATGCGTGGACCTTAATAGTTCAAACCCACATTGGGCAAGAGACAACTGTATATACTCTTCGACGTCAATCCCTTCCCATAACCTGTATTCCCTTTGAAGATGGGGCCCAAGCCTCTTCTGCTTGCCCTTTTATGTGGCACCTTCACAGAGCCTGGCATATTATAGTATGTCAAGGGGCTCGCAATTTATCTAGAATGAATGAAAACCTTAATGAAAGGGTGAATTCAGAATCAAAGTTTGGGAGAGGGTGAGTCTGAAAATACATATCAGAAAGGACTCTTTTCCTAAATGGACTATGTTACGGCAGGATTTCTCCACGTGGGCATTACTGACATTCTGAGCTGGATCATTCTTTGGTGTGTGGGCTGCCCTGTGTGTTGAAGGCTATTTAACAGTGTCCGTAGTATCAGCTCACTAGATGCTAATAGCATGCCTCCCCAACCCATGCTACTAGTGATAAGTAAAAACGTATCCAGACATTGATGCATGTCCCCTGTGAAAATGCCCACTCTAAGGGGTGCAACCACCACACCAGGTTGCAAATGCAAGGGGTGAATGCGGTGCCTTCCTTGGCCTTCTTGGCCTCTGACAGGACTCCCTGGGGCACCAACTGCCCAGCACCCCCAGCTCCTTATCTGCAGCTGCTCAGCGGCTCAAGGTCTCCAAAGGCAAAAGTGTGATTTGATGGGAGGAGGGTGGGACCGCCCTTCTTGGAACCACAACCTCATTTGCGGAAAACAGGAAGACTTTATCTCAGAGTAGATAGTTCTTAAACTTTTCAGAAGACAGATTTTCCTGCTAATCTAAATGCCAGATAGATTGGAGTAAATGGGATAAAAAATTTTGGCTAAACAGCTGACCTTCACCTTTGGCTCCCTTCGTTATCAGCTTGAAAATGAAAGGAGTGCAGGACCCACTCTTCTCCTCGCCCTGAAAAGTGGCTCTCTTTTTAAATTCTGTTTATGTGGGGTGCCTGGGTGGCTCAGAGGGTTAGGCCTCTGCCTTCAGCTCGGGGTCTCAGGGAGCCTGCTTCGCCCCCCACCCCCCCGCCTGCCTCTCTCTGCCCACTTGTGATCTCTCTCGTGTGTCAAATTAGTAAACAAAATCTTTAAAAAATAAAAATTCTATTTATGCTCAGGAAGGGGTTGCTTGAATAAATCCTGGCGGGTAAATATGACTTTCTTGTACTGAGGGCAGTGGCTCAAGAAGGTGGTGAGAATCTCCTGCCCAGAGAGTTTTATGGAAGGACTGCAGAGTTGTCCCAATGGCCCAGACCTGATAGGGGTAGGAGACCTAGAGGACGCAGTAACTCCAGGCATCCCTCAGTCTAAGGAATATGCATGTGTATGGATGTGAACTCCCATCAGACAGGGCAACAACCACCCAACCTTAGGGACTAAGGGCCCACATTCCTCTCCATATAATCCTGATGCTATGACCTCTAGGCCCTTACTCAATTAAAAAAAAAAAAAAAACCAACAAAAAACCAAAACTGAAAACAGGACATTTAAGTGGGAAGCAAGAGAATTCTGACCTCTCCTTTAAAAGGGTTCCTGAGGAGGGCAAGGAACCAAGAGCAAAGCCAAGGTGCTCCAAAGAATATCAGGAAAAACCTGTCTTTCCACTTTCCCAGGCAGCAGGAAGAATGGGGGAAGATAAGCTGAACTTGCCCAGGCAGTTTGGAAGAAAAGAAGCCCCTAAGAAAAGCGGAGTTTATTTTTCCAGTGGAGACGGGGCCCACTTAGCGCTGTAGGTCCTGTGCCCCCAAGAGAGGCCCAGTGACAGGCCATTGTCCTTGTAGACTGCATTTAGTATTGTCCCCTAGGCTCCAGGGCAACTTAGCCGTGCAAGAGCGAATCCCATCCACGACGACTGATCTGGCCTTTACTTGTTCTTTCATGGGACAAACCCCAGTTCTGGTCTATTAATGCAGTTTCCTTGTCCTTGCAAACTGGTACATTGTAGGGCACAAGGCTTCCATGCAAGCCATAGGACTGGTGCCAAGAAGAAGATGAAATGAAAGAGCTGGGTGCAGAGAGAGGGGGGCCCTGAGAGGAAGGTGGATATAATATCAAAAGGTAGGACTGAGCTGACAAAGGTGGTTATAAAGACCAAGGGATGCTTTGAGTGGAGAAGTGGGAACATGCCCTGGTGGAGGAACTCAGGTGCAACAGTACTTGGAGAACCCGGAGTCCAACAGGCACCTTCACAGATGAGAGGTCAAGGAGGGAGGGGCCAAACATCTAGGTCAGGACCGAGACGATGTCACAGAAGCCAATTATTTTACTGCAGCTGCCATGTGCTGTCCTCTCCAGCTGCCTGGATGTTCCACCCACTTCACGAGGCCCGAGTGAGATATTCAAGATATTCAAGATAGATAGGGAGTAAAGTATAGTAATTTTAGCTTTTACTATTTGGGGATCATAACTGATTAGTAGATGTTGAAAAGAAATTATAGAATTATTTGCAATCAATAACTCACACATGATCCTTCCACAGCTTTCTTTTCAAAGAGAACCATCTGTTTAAAACAATAAAGATACATTGATCTCTATAAATGTATTATATTAATAAGATATTAAAGTTAGACAGATTTGGCTTGTGGAAAGGGGGCTTGGATTAATCTGTGTGAAGAATTTTCTGTATGTAACCTGCCGGGTCTAAGACTCACTAATTCAGAATCTGCATGGTAATAAGGTTCCCAGATGGTTCCTATGTCCATTACAATTTCAGAAGTGCTTCTGCTCTAGATTTGTAGCTTCCAAACATTTTGGATTACTCACTTCCATCTGTAAAAAATTGTTTGAGTACATACCTTTAATATGTGTATGTATATACATGCTTTGCTATCAATATTTGATATCAGTAAAGCTTCTTCTAGACCACATGTGTTTGGGTTTGTATTTCAATCCATTCTGACAGTCTCTGTCTTTTAAGTGGTAGATTTAGACCACTTGCATTTAAAGGGATTATTGATACAGGTGGATTCATATTTACCTTTTATAAATATTTCCCATTCATTATCCATGTGTGATATTCCTTTTTTATCTCCTACTTTTTTCTGCCTTCTCCAGTTTTAACTGAGCATTTTATATGGTTCTATTTTCTCTCTTGTCTTTGCATATCAACTATACTTTTTAAAGACTTTTTTGGGTAGTTGTTGCTCTAGAATTTGTGATATACATTTATAACTAATGCAAATCCACTTTCAAATGACACTAAACCATTTCATGGTTATTGTTAAGTATTTTATAATAACAGAATATTCCCAATTCTTCCTCCCAACCCTCATAACATTCCTGTCACTCATTTTGCTTATTCACAAGGAGTAATTACCGAATACATTGTGGGTACTATAAATTTGGACAAACTACTCTTTGGTAGATAAATTAAGAATAATAAAAATAAAATATTTACTTTGCTTTCATTACTCCTTCTCTAATGCTGTAATGCTTTTCTTTATTATTATTTAAAAAATATTTTTTGTTTCTTTTCTTTATATTGCTCTGTTTCTGACCTATATAATTTTCTTTCTTTCTGAAGAACTTTCAACATTTCTTGCAAGACAGAGCACCTGCCAACAAACTCCATCCATTCTCATTTGTCTAAGAATATCTAGTTGTTACTTCCTCTTCCTTTTGAAGCATAATCTTGCTGGATACAGATTTCTAGGTTGGTGGTGTTTTCTTCCAATGCATAAAATATGCGTTCTTGCTTGCATGGTTTCTTCTATGTCATTCTTATTCTTGTTGCTCTGTTGATAAGATCTTGGCTTGTTTGCTTGCTTGTTTTTCTCTCTGGCTTCTTTCCAGATTTTTGCTCTCCACAATTTGAATATCATGCACCCACATGTTCTTTTGTTTGTTTGTTTGTTTTTTGTTTTTTGGTATTTTTCCTGCTTGATGACATGAGGAGCAATGTTCTATTCCTGGGTTTCTGATCTCCTTAAGCTGTGATTCTCTGTGCCTACCTGTCTCTCTAGAGTTGAGGCTGCAGTCTGCCCTGTGGTCTCAATTCTCTGATGGATCTAGGAAGAGTTGTTGATTTTTAATTCATTCTGGTTTTTCTTGTTGTCAGGACGGGGGTGACAACATCCAAGCTCTTTACATGTCAGACCAGAAACTTGAAGTCCAAAGCTTCTTTCCTTTTTTTTTTTTTAACTTAAAAATACATTTTGATAGAAGTTTTAAGGTTTTTTTCTCGTATCCCCATAGATTGTCTAACACAGAGCCCTGTGGGAACACAGCACACTTTGTAGATTACTGCTCCTGGCCAGGCATCCTTTCCTTGACTGTACCCTAGAATATTCTGGAAATTAAAAGCAAAGGCAATAACAAAAACAAAAATAGATGACTATGTCCCACCTTAGACCAATTAAACCAGGATCTCTGGGAAGGCATTATATAAATCAAAATCTCCCAAGGTGATTCTTATGTATAGATATTTAAGACACAGGTGAGGTTTAGTGGGGTCTGGAGCCGATGGCTAAGAAAGAATTCTCCAGATGTCTTCAGTGCAAAATGGTAGTTTTATTAAAGCACAGGGACAGGACCATGGGCAGAAAGAAGTGCTGCTTCCTGCTGCTGTCCCTGGATCTTTTTTTTTTTTTTTTAAAGATTTTATTTATTTATTTGACAGAGAGAGATCACAAGTAGACAGAGAGGCAGGCAGAGAGAGAGAGAGGGAAGCAGGCTCCCTGCTGAGCAGAGAGCCTGATTCGGGACTTGATCCCAGGACCCTGAGATCATGACCTGAGCTGAAGGCAGCAGCTTAACCCACTGAGCCACCCAGGTGCCCCTCTATCCCTGGATCTTAAGGAGCGACTGATTATACATACTTTGGGGCTGGGGGATGTAAAGAGAAGTTCCAAAAGGATTTTCATATGTTAAAGAAAACTCACAAGAGACCTTGCCATTGTCGAACCAAGGCTGTTTCTCCCTCTAGCAAGGCATTAACATTGAGACAGTTGGAAGCTTCCTGGAGGAACATTACACTCTGCCTGCCTCAAGTACTTGTCAATGGGCTGCAGGGTATAAGGATATTTATTTTCTTCTGCCTTTGTTTTCCACATCAATTCTACCATGCAGCCAAGGACAAGAACCTCTGTTCTTCTAAACTAAATGTTTAGACTATCCACTAGAGGCAAATTTCCACTTTTTAGCGTTCTATCATTGGGTTACCTATAATGCCACAGGTAATTGTCAAGGCAGAGCAGAGACATTGATTCCTTCTCTGGTCTAGGCTTGTGCTTTTTGTGACTGCATCTCTTCTAGCCACAACCCAAGGGAGGTAACGTGGTAAACAAATTAATTCTAAGATGGTGCCCATGATAGCTGTCCTCAGGTGTGCATACGTATATAATTTCCTCTCCTAGAATATAGATGAAACCTATAAGTTACTTCTAACCAGTAGAACATAGCAGATGTAGTGCTATGTGCTAGGTGGCTCAGTTGGCTGAACACCTGTCTTTAGCTCAGGTCGTGATCCTAGGGTCCTGGGATCCAGTCCCACATCAGGCTCCCTGTTCCATGGCAGGTGGGCCAGGTGTGTGTGTGTGTGTGTGTGTGTGTGTGTGTGTGTGTGTGTGTTGCTTCTCCCTCTCCCTCTGACTGCTGCTTTCCCTCTCTCTTTCTGTCAAATAGATAAGTAAAATCTTTAAAAAAAGAACATAGCAGATATAATTAAGGTCCTATTCAGGAGATTTTGAGTTAATCAAAAGGAAGATTATCTTAGGTGGGCATGACTTAATCAGGCAAAATCTTTAAAAGAGGGACTGGATCCTACCTAAAATGAGAGGTGCTCTTTGCTGGTTCAATAAATTTCTATAGTCAAGCCCTTGGATAAGAACACAGCCCAGATGATAGCTTGCTTACAGCTTGTGAGACCCAGAACAGAGGATCTGGTAAAGCTGTGCTCTGTTAGCTCACAGAAACCAGAAGATAGTAAATAAATATGTATTGTTTTAAGCTGCCCAATTTGTGGTCATTCATTACATAGCAATAGAAAACCAAGACAGGTAGTTGAGTGTAACAGAGAATAAGCATTGTAGTTAGATACACTTGGGCCCAGCTCTAGCTCTGCTATTAGCTGTGTGACTTCTGATGAACTGTGTAGGGTCGCTGAGCTTTGGATTTCTCTGTGTAGAGCTGGAAAAAAAAAATCATGCCTTCACTAGTAGGAAGGGGATCCTGAAGAATCCAGATATATGCATAAAAGCTCACTACTGTTAGACTCAGTATAGTAAGTTCTCAAGAGCTGCGAGCTGTCATGTTGAGGTCAGCATAGTTGCTAGTGCAGAACGAGTAAGACTAGTGGTGTTTTGAAGGTGCCTTGATCTGAAAATTTCCATTCTGCCTATCTGCTTTCCAAAGGGAAGGAACAGCTTTGCTTTACTTCCTTAGAAGTGAGATGATTTCATGCAAAGAAAGTGCTCCTGAAGTGGCAGTTTTGATAACCTTCTGCCAACTAATATTCTACATTTCAGCAGCTTTAAGGGGGGTTGGAAGGGGGTGCTTTCTGACCGGCCAATTTGAATCTCTCTTGCTTACAGTAGACACTCACCCATTCACATTTGTTTTCCAATATAAATAGAAAGTCCTTATCACTTTTCAGATTCCAAACTGACAGAGGTTTGGGTTTTAACCATTAGAATAATAACTGCCATGCACTTTATAGCTCACAAGCCACTTTCCATAAATATCCATTTAATTTCCATAAATATTTCATTTAATCCTCACTACAGTGCCCTGAATTAAGCAGTATTTTCTTAATTTTATAAGCGAAGGAGTGAAAGCTCAGAGAGTGTAGAGAATTTACCCTAAGTTCCAAAGCTGCAGAAGGCCAGAAAGGAAAATTGCTTTCAGATCTGAAACTCTGGTATGCTGTGTTTTCAACAGTACCACACTACTTGTTCTTTTTTCTTTTTTTTGTGAACGAATTTCCTTTCTTTTCTCCTTGAGATAACCAGCCCATTTGGTTCCGTGCTTCCGAGCGGCTTAACACCAGCAGCACTCCTATGTCTTACAAACTGAAGAGCTAGTTAAAACTATTACCAGTCCAATACACCAGCCACCTGGACACCATGTTGCTTGGATCACATCTTACTTCAGATATGGGCATGTGTGAGCCACCAGCATGAGGCCTTCAACACCCCTTAATTGTCCAGGTTTGTTCCTGATCAGTCGTACTCTTGACGTATCTTAGTGGTGGGTGCGTATGTGTGTCTGAATGAACGTGCATGTGTGTACTTGTCTCCCTTAAGAGGAAGGCAAGTTCTCTGAAGAAGGAAGCAAACACACAGAAACAGAGCAACAAAATTTACCAATTTACGATGAAGGAGCTTAAGTTTTTTAAATTTTTAACTTTTTTTTTTGTTTTTCAAGTTTTTTAACTTTTTTAAGTGTTTGAATGAAAATAAATCAAATGTGGTCTCTGAGGTTTCATGACAATCCACAGAGAAGTGGGTAATAAATAAATATATCCTCAGAAAGAAAACAAGGCGCCCTGTCCCAGTGTTCTTTCTTTGTTAAAGACATTTTACATATCTTCCTGGGACAGTATATCCATTTAATTTCCATTTCTTTCCCTGACTTGCTAGAACTTTTCAGGAGTTTGCTCCCCTGCTGTTTTAATGACAGGCTTGACAATCATTTTGCTTTGCTGCTGATAATGAGCGTGCTAAAAGGCTCATTTTCTGCATCTGCTCCCCACACAAATGGCCAATGTGATCTTACTACTGGGGATGTGAGCTCAGTCTCTGGAAGCACAGAGGACCTAGGCAGGCCTGGCAAACTGGAATGTTTGAGCGCTTCCGTTAGCTTTTACTGAACTGGCTTAGAAGAGCCAAGGGGCTCTTTCTCAATTTTCCTTAACACATGGAATTTCAAAGGCTTAGCTCTGCCCTTCCTCCACCCACCACCACCCTTCCTCCTAACACTCATTACACAGGGATTTGAAGAGCAGATTTAAAACTTTGCCCTCAATGGGCGTAACGTTTCTGTTATGACAGAAAAGTAAGTTCTAGAGACCTGTCGTACAACATCGTGCTCATAGTTAATAGTACTGTGTTGTAAGCTAGAAAAATCTGTGAAGAGGGTGGATATCATTTTTTTTTTTTTTTTTTAGAGAGAAATCACAAGTAGATGGAGAGGCAGCCAGAGAGAGAGAGAGAGGGAAGCAGGCTCCCTGCTGAGCAGAGGGCCCGATGCGGGACTCGATCCCAGGACCCTGAGATCATGACCTGAGCTGAAGGCAGTGGCTTAACCCACTGAGCCACCCAGGCGCCCGAGGGTGGATATCATGATGAGTGTTCTCACCTCAATAGGATAAGACAAGATAAGATCAAAAATAAAATAAAACAATAAAATAAAATAAAATAAAATCAGGTAAACTCTTTCAGCTTCTCTGTTCTATGATTTCAGTGCAAAATCCTCAACATTTCTCTAACAATTTCATCCCTTTATCTTTTTCTTACAAAAAGTAAACACTTTTCCTGATTATCCCCAACAGAGAAGCTCACAATTCATGACCCCTAGAACTCAAGACCTCATGAATGAGGAAAACCTAGATCCTAAAAAGATCCATGTACCATTTATTCAAATACTGCATTAAGGGGAACTGGAAGTTTAGAAATAATTAGATGTTTTGACCAGTTATAAAGAAAATTCAGCATTTGGTAAAATAGTATAATTTCCTTGTGCTTTTTAAAAATATAGATTTCTATACCTCTATAACTATTTTAAGTAAACTTGTGGTTGGAAAATACTGTATTACACAATTCAGTATTGTTATTGGCAAAAATATAATATTTGAGATGTCTAAAGATTCAAAATGAAAACAAAAAAAAACAAATAACAAACAAACCACTGTGACACTTTGAACAGAGATGAAACAAGTAAGCCCACGGTTGACCTCATCCTGACATTTGTAGATCTCACTGGTAACGAATAGAGAGGAGAACACAGTGCAGAGGCAGAACGTTGTGCTGGGTGATTCAGGCTCCGCCCGCTGAACCGCTCGGGTCAGAACCTTGGAACATCTCTGGTGTCAGGTGACTCATTTGTAGAATGAGTAGAATTTGTAGAATTTGTACTCCCGGCCCCTTCCTACTTGTTTCTGTCTCTGTCTCTCTCTTGCCACACCCGAGAGGTAGCATCATTAAACACCAGGATGGGGCCTGGCTGAAGAGGCCGGGAATTGTCTTTACAGTCTTTTTCACCTGCCTCCGGCTGCTTGACTGTGCTCAGGCCCCGGGGCCCCGGCTTCCTGTGTCCAGAGTTGAAGCAGAGAGCTGGGCCTGCTCTCTGGAACCGACTCACGCACCCCCTCCTGTCAGCACTGCTTTGGCTGAGGGCCGCTGGAGCAGCTGCCGCTCGGGCGGGCTCTGCTCATGCCCTAAGCTGACACCTGACAACTTCTATTAGGCTGAGGTCCTCCATGGGAAGCCAGTGAGCCCTACCAGCCATCTCCCTTCTGTTTCCCCATCTGCTGGCTCCCAGGGAGGCGGTGGCAGGGCTTCGGTAAAGAGTGCCTCTGAAGAGAGGACCGGGCTGAGAACTGGAGTGCTCATGCTCTCCTCTCTCTGTCACTGCAGCCTGGCCGGGGTGGGAAACTGTCCCCTAGGAGAGGTTAGGGTGACTCAGGCTCGCCTGGCCCTTGCCCAGGGTGTCCCGTCTGCCTCCCATCCTCCCCGCCAGGAGTCTCACACGGAAATCGTCTTGTTGCCTAGGGTTAAACATGACCAGGTGTTTCATGGAAGGCAGTGCCAGAGGGCTCTTGGCATGTCCTTTGCACTTGTTTGAATGCTGTGGCTTTTAATATTTGTTCTGTTTCTGATGTGTGTGTGTGCGTGCACGTGTGTGCTACAAGCCTCCTCCCAGGGTCTCCCAGTATGTTCCAGCACACCAGACAGAAAGAGCAACAGTGCATGTGGGGTGGTACCCGGGCAGGCTGGGTGAGGGCGGGCGGGGGTCCTGACCGGGCCAGGCCATGTGTTCTGCTGGTTAGTGCATTGGGCTGGCAAGGTGGAAGGCTGCTGTGCTGGGACCCCCTTTCTCACCAGAGGCCCCAAGGACTCCCAGACGCTACAGCTTGAAGGGAGGGGTCTGAGAGGTGGCGTGTTGCAAGTCTCTCATTTTCTGAAGATGAAAATGAGGCCCAGAGAGAGGCACTGGCCTGTGACAGGCACATATAGTTGGTAGTGGGAGCTGAACTTTCAGATTTAAGGCTCTGTGGATACGGGTCTTTACCTATTTGTTATAGTCTTGGTGTCCAGGTAGTGTCTACTGCAGGAATGAGTACACCAGCTTAGGCCTTCTGAATCTGGGGTCTGTGCTTTCAGGATTCTTTGTCCTCCACCAAAAAAGACCTGAAAGTTTCTTACAGTCATGCTGAATTTATGTCTCTGTTTCCCCTGGCTTGTCCTTATTCCCCAAATGTACCAGTTTAGACAATAAATCATACGGTCTTTTTGTTCAGAATCTTCTTTTTGTTAGAATCTTCTCATCTCTCTAGAATGCCTCTTCTTCAAACATAATAAACATTCCTGGATCAGAGATGCCATGGGAGCTGTGAGGTCAGAGCTTCATGGAAACTCACATCTAGCTTCCACACTGATGTCAGTAGGGCCACATCTGATGGCACCTTCGAGCTTGTGCAGTCCAGATGCCCCACTGGGGAGACAGTAGCTTCATAGCCAAGGGTGCAGATGCCTAGCCCTCCCCCTTCCTTTTGGTTCCCAAATCTCACACTAGGTTTGAGGAGTGACCATGGACACACAGAGAACCTGGAATCCCATTTCCTAGTAGGAAACTTCTTCTTTGTCCCCCTTGTCACTTTGCCTGGCCAGAAAAATTGGGGGCTCCTTGGAAGAAAAGGCATGGGTCATACTGGAGTGTGGCTGACTTCCCAGTAGAAAGCCGTTCTCTAAATGGCACTATCCCAGAAAGAGCAGTGGTGAAGGGGTCCCCATCTTTTAAGCCCTTGGACTGATCTGAAGCCTGATCTTGAGAGAACATGCTCTCCCTGGGGGAACTTGTTCTTAAAGACATCTGAAGAGTAAGCCACAGCTTTGTCTTTCCACATAGGGAGAAGCTGCCTCCAGCCTCACTTATGGGGAGCTATGTAACACTGCTGGCTTCATGCATGGCCTTTGGGAGAATCAGACCGCCTGAGTCCAAATCCTGGATCAATCACTCTAGGCTGTCAATTTCAGCAAGTTTCTTTTCTCTTCTCCAGACTCTTAGTCTTTTCATTTGTGAAGGGGAGAGGGGATAAAAACAGCAATCCTCGAAGGGCTATTTTGGGGATTAAATGGGGGTAATCCCTACTACAAGAGGAATACAGTACCTATAGTGATCGACACTTTGTAATTGTAGTGAACACATTTGGTACATAAAGTTTTCTGATCTACGGAGAGGAGCCATGCCCTTGAGCAGGCAAGGTTTGGGCATCAAGTCAATGTGGCAGGAGGAGAAAGAATTCTGTGGTCAGCTCTGGGATTTCTGCTCTCAGCTATGTGTCGCCACTAATGGCCTTTGTGGGGTCCTGGGTTGAGAAAAGGGAGCATGTGCCTGAGTCTCAAGCAAACTTGGCCCTGGTGGGTGGTTCCCAGGTTCCCTTCTCAGTGCCAAAGCAGAGAGGCTGTGAGGACTATCAAGTTCTTATTATTGTGATGTGTTTATGGCAATGTTAACCTCAAAAATAAACACTGCCAGTTATTTTGTCTGCAAAAGATTGGTCTATTCAAGAAAGTAAAGAATTGCTGCCTGGGACAAACAAGTTGTGCAGTAAAACCATAGGCAAGTCCCAGGAACAAAAGAGAGGCATGCTTTTTTAAGGAGAAAAGGGGGAAGTTGGGAAAGCTGTAAAAAGCAAAAGTCCACTGGAGTAAACTAGGAGTTTGAAGTATGGTGGATTTTCACTGGAGGAGCTGCTGCCAAGGGATAAGGAAAGTGTCTCTTCCTCCAACTGGAATAGTAGAATGGTATCCATCTGCAAGGTCAAGTCTGTGTAAGGTCAAGTTGGGTCAGCAACTGACTGCAGGTGGTAGGGTGTGAGAGCTCCCCTTGCCCAACCTCATAAATCCATTTTAGTGAGGTTTCCCTTCATTAATTTTCAGATGAGTAAGTAAAATCTGTACATCATTTATGAACTTTGTGTCCATTATCACGTAGCTAGTCCTCTTCAGCCAGGCTATACATAGTCCAGAAGGACTTTGCCAAGCAGAGGCTCTTCTCCTCCAAATCTAGGAGACTCTGAGAAGAAGGCCAGGAAAAGAGCAGCAGGTGAGGATGATGGTTTATAATCTTGGTGTCCCGGCCGACCTTGAGGGACTGACTGCATTCTCCTGTAGGCCACAGTCATGGGAGAGGAAGACTAGGGTCAGAATTGAACTACTCAACTGGATGAGATCCTGAGTCCCAGGACCTCTGAGGTCTAAATGTTCTTACCTCTGCTCTTTCCCTGATGCATCCATAGTCCTAATGAAGTCTGTCTCCCTCATGGAAATTTTTAGTCCACAGAAGGCATGGGAAGGATAACTGTCCACGTGGAGTAGAGGAAGTCATCTCTGGTGGCCCTTCTGTATTCAACATTTATAGGATTCTGGCAGTGATTTCTTTTATTGGCTAAGGAAAGGATTTGCTTTACATCAAACGAACCTAAGGCACTGTGAGGCAAGGCTTAAGAATGGCTCAAGGCTCAATGTAAAACATACTTGAGCCTGGTCTTGACTCTGACACATACCAGCTCTGGACACTGAGAGGGAGTCCTCTCTGCTATCCAAGGAGGATAATGACCTTCTCAACTGTCCCCTAGGAAGAATCAGTGAGATAATGTGTTAGGTGCTAAGCACAGTGTGATTTCAGATAAGCACTTCAATTTCAGATAACCTTCTCCTCTTCCTCTCTCCTCTTAATTCATTGTGGTTTTCTCTGTCTCTTTCGGTATCTCTCAGAACCAATGGTCCATGGTCATAAGAGGGTAGAACGGCATGCCAGTAGGAGAATGAGCCACGTGAGAGGAAGCTGTCAAGCACAATATCCTCCTGTCTGAAGTAGATACCACTGGTCTCCTGATTAAAAAATTTATTTCCCCAGCTACTCAAGTGGCCAGGTCCTCTGTGTCTCTCTCTTAGAGAGAGAAGCCTGGAAAAATTGTTCCCTCGTACCAGTGAGACTGGGAACAGATAAGAAGGGATAAGGATTTATAGAAGAGATGAAACTTAGATTCCAGGAAGCTTTCCTGACAGGAGGAAAGGTGAAGTATTGTCATGGATATGACTGGAAGAGGTAGTATCCTTCCCAGGAGGGTTGCAATAAGGTTCACATACATGGGCCTGAGGAAAGTTTTCCATAAGAAGATAGGGGCTGACTTTCCAAGGCACTTAGCCTCTGGAGCAGTCTGCCATTGGCTCTTCAAAGACACAAAGTTATCATTCTTATCAACTAGGGAATCATTTTAAATTACTCACTTTGCAGATAGAATTAAGGTCCTGGAGACCCCATGCCCAGAGAGTGGTAAAGGCTGAACCAGCTAGAAGGCATATTCCCTGACTTCTGGCCTATTTATGTGGAAGACAGAATCCACCATGGCCCCCAACACTTTCCTGCCTCTTTGTATTCACACTCTTGTGTAGTCCACTCATCTCCAGCATGGACTTACCGATTTGCATCTAGTGAACAGTAAACAATAGAAGCAATGGGATGCCACTTCTAAGATTAGGTTGCAAGAAAGACTGAGGCTTCATTATAGACCCTTTTTTTTCTCTTTCTCTTTCCAGGCATTCAATAAAGATGTGATGATTGACACAGGAATTGTTCCATCCATAAACTGGCACTTTGGTAAGAGAGGGAAAAATGATGCAGGGCTAGATGTCTCCTCTGAGGTGGGGGTAGAGTAAGATGTCCAGTAAACAATGAAACTCTCTGAATCTGGAACTTTGTGGGCAACATTCACATGCATGTACATGACTTCAGTTTCTCCACCCCCACTCTAAGTACATAAAGTCATCTAGCATCTAAGCTGCTGTCCTCAAAAGTAATACATCAACTGTTTGCTCAGTAGCCAGAATAATCAAAGCAGCCCAGTCTCTGCCTCAGCTGGATGAGGGAGAAAGGCTGGGGGCTAGCTAGGTTCACCAGCTGGGAGGGCCATGTTAGTTTTTTGGCTTTGTGCTCACCCTGAATGACAAAGTACCAACAACTGCGGGGCTGCTCCTGAGGCATCTGACCTTTTCATCCCTGGGAGTCTGTGGTCTTAGGGAAGAATGACATAATGGCCCTCTGTTCTTACTTGGGCTAAGCTGAGCTAATGGGGGATTTGTGAAAGTCCTGGGGGTGAGCGAGGGTCCTTTGGAGGTCAACTTGTCCATTCTCCAGGAAGGGCAGCTAATTATCAGTTTAGTAGGTCAGAGATACGATGAAGAGAAGGTGAGTCTGACTCTCATGTCAGATGTAGGATATACAGGAAGGAAGATTCTAGTTTGCTTGGTCAATAATCTACTACTTCATAACCCTAGCAGTCAGTTCTTCCAGCCTCTGCTTTCATCAGTGGGTCCCTGTTTCAGCCCGTGTCTTCTTATTCTGTCTGAGGTTAAGTTGATTCTGGGGACAAAAACCTTAATACCCACTAAATAATTGCTTTTGGTCTCTGGCACACTTATGCTTTTTCAGATTTCTCTTTATCTTGGAGATTTTCATTAATAACAGAATTTACCTTTCTGATGTCTGGGCAAGGCATAGACAGTGGGGAAGTGATGGCAAATATAGAAATTAGGAATTCAGGATCTTCAATGCTGGGAGGGCCCTCTGGTTTTAAGCCTCTCTCTGCCACATGAAGAGTTTGGGTGATTGAAAAAGCTCTGAGGAGGTAAGTCATGTGGCAAATATCACCCAGGTCATGGTAGGTCAGAGTCCAATACCTAGACTTTTGCCTTCTAACTTCATGGTCTTTTCAAAGCTTTGAGTTTCCCAGGCCTGGAATGACTGCTTGTTTTTCTAGAGAGGGAAAAAAAAATCATATCCCTAAAAAATAAAGAAGAGTTGAAAAGCTCTTTGGGCTCATTAAACAGGCTGTTAGAAGGTTTCTTGAACTTCAAGTAACTCTTACCAAATAACATTTTGATGAGTTAAGTGTAAATGAATCAGAAACATATGGATAAAATTTCCATGAAAATACACAAGGGTTTCAGAATCAAGGAGTTACCCTCACCCCCAGCCCATCCCCTTCCCCTTTGGCTCTGGGTTTGGGTGTTGGGAACTTCCTCCCCAACATGGACTCACTGATGGGACTGCCCACCCACTGGCCACCCAGAATGCTCCTGGCTTCTCCCCTGGAATTCTACCTCATCTCCTGTGGCTTAGTGGCCAAGTGGCTAGGTTGGGCTAAGAGAAGAAAGGCCAACTGGTGAAAGAGACAGATGGGAGAAAGAAGATGCAGGCAGTAGGGAACCCAAGTGCTTAGAAAACCAGCTGCATGCTGTGGGCAGGGAAGGATGGCATTTGTGTCTACAGGCTGGCTTCAGACTCCGGGCTCTTTGAAAAGCAGTTTACAATGTTTTCTTTCTCATGAAGAAGCCAGACTGTTCTTCCACCAACTGCCACTCCTCACTGGTTGCTTTCAGGGCATTAACTCCCTAGAGCTTTTGGTTGACTCTATGTGGGGCAAATCAAGTTTCTTTCTTTCTTTATAAGTAACTCTCTTGATCCATGCTCAGTTTTGTGTTTTCCAGGTTGCTATTGTTTTCTGGAGCTTGCTCCCAAGTCTCTGTATGGTCTGGGAGACGCAGTGTAGAATTCCCCAAGATGAAACATTTAATGAATGGAAATAATGTTTCCAGACTGCTTCAGCTTCTAGAAGCACCTTTTGCTTGCCTCCTACAAATTCACCCTACCTTCCTGTGCCAGGCAAAATTGGCCCAGGGTAGATGGAATCACCCTTCTGTCCCGCAGCCCAACAGTTTCCTGGTACACGGTCCTGGAATTGAGCAATGTCTACAGGGTGGTCTAGTTCCCTCTCTCTTCATGCCCTCCTTATCTTTGCTGGTTGGCTGTTGTCTTGGCAAAACCAGTAGGGGTGTCTAGTAACAGAGTCTATGTAGAAGGGTGAATAGTCCTCATATTTTACTCTTTATACTACATGCTTAGTTTATGCTTCCCCAAAGCATACCTTGATCCAGGACTTGGGGCAAGAGTTCCTTTGTGAGGTGATTCCACATGGCATTATAAGGAAGAGGAGAAGTATGATGGTGAAAGGAAGAAAGTCAATAAAACATGTGTGTGTTAATAAGCGGGTTGCCTAGGTAGGCAACTGGGTAGTGATGGAGACCCTCTAAGAGATACTTGCCTCATGAAGAAGCCAGACTGTTCTTCCACCAACTGCCACTCCTCACTGGTTGCTTTCAGGGCATTAACTCCCTAGAGCTTTTGGTTGACTCTATGTGGGGCAAATCAAGTTCCTGGAGCCACAGAAAGCCTTGAGGTAGAGAGATGATGGGGACTGAGGTGGGAAGCTGCTGGAGTATGGCTGGCTTTTGAGAGTAGAAGGGAATATGGTCAGGGCTTGGTCATCTCCTCCTACAAACACCTAGATATGCTCCCACTCCCCTCTTTCTGCCTCTCATACTGACTCCTCATCCCCAGCTCAAGTTTTGGATGTAGGAGGGAAGTGGGAGAGTACAATGAAGCAAGTGGCCCCACCTCCCCTGAGCATTGGTTTGTGGATGCCAGAGAGTCAAAGGAAGTAAATGTGTGTTTGCACTGCTTGCCAAACTGTTGGGCAGAGTGTCTAGCCCAAGGGTGGCCATGGATTTTTAGCCCCATAGATTTGCTAAAAAATAGAGCAGGAGCTGAACCTAGGCATGTCAAGCTTGGCACAGTCATCTAAAACTTTGCTTTGGGTCTTTTTGTTTTTCCCTCCCACCCTTCCTGGGAACACTGGTCAGAGCCCAGCTGTTGCTCTGAGAGGTCCAGGGAAAAGCAAGAGAGGAAAGTGGGCTGGTGCAATCAAATTCAGACCATCTCATAAGGTAAATAGTGTTATGCCAAGAGCTGTAGTTTTATGTGTTACATGTTCAGAGAGCGCAAGGAAGAGGAGAGGTGGGACGGCCAGACTGAAAGCTGTGAGATGGGAATTTTTATCTTTAAGGGGCTCTTGTCTCGGAAGCCATTGCTTCTGAGAGGCCTCCCTGTCCTATAAGCCCAAAAGATCTTTATCATGCAACATTAAAAACCTACTTTAAAGCCATCACACTGACACATTCTTTATTCCTTCAATGCTGTATCATGACTTTTAGCCCTATTAAAAAAAAAGGCCAAAAGCTTTCAAAGGCCAGAAGCAGCCTCATTCTTCCTGAAGGGGAGTGAGTCAAATGGGCAGACTGGCAGTGGGCTCTAAGGAGGATTTCCACCAGGTGAGCAGCTCTTGGGTCTGGGTCATTGGGACAGAGTAGAAAAAGGAACAAGAAGGGAGATCACCAGGAGTGGGGTGAGAAAAGAAAGCATGGTGCTGTGCTCATCTCCTCCTCTCTCTCTTTCCCAGATGATTCATGCCACCATCACTTCCCATCTGTGACCCCTGGGCTTGTGGCCATCCTGAGGCCCTTTCCTGCCCAGCTCAGCTGGAAACAGATGCAGACTGACAGATGTCTCCTTCAGGAACTCTGACCTCTTCACACCCATCCTAGGGCAGCCACTCCCTTCCAGGCTGGTGGAAAGAACAACACTTCACAGATCTTCCCCAAGACACTAGCCTGGGGCTCTGTGGCCACTTCAGCACTACGCATCATCCTCCCAACTCTTACTTCCTACCTCTCACACTTCTCCATCTACCCCTGCTATGGCTGCCCTCCCTTCCCATGGAAGCCCCTTGCCCACACTTTCTTCAGTCCTGTTGACTCCCAAAGTCTTAGCATGACTTCCTAATACCATTGGCTCCCAATGTCTTAGCATGACTTTCTACTCATCTTGCTGTAACAATTTGGGTAAGGGTGTGGTGACTCCTCCCTGGAGCCTTCTTCCATCATTCAGTGCCACAGCCTCTGCCTGCTCTTCCTCTGTTAGCAATGTCTCTTTCCACATCTCAAGGTGGCCATGAGAAGCCAAAAAGTCCATCTGGATGAAAATGCATTGGAAACCACAAAATATCCAGAATTGAAAGAATTATGGAATCCATTTTGACAGAGAAGAAAATGCAGGTTCTAAGAAGTTTGCCCTTTCTGTGGTGGATAGAGGACTAGGTTCCATCTGGGTCCATGGCACTCACTTCTTTCTGTGCTTGGGATTCCTGGAGGAGCTGGGTGAAGTGCAGATACTTGGGATCTCCTAAGAAACTCCATCTGGTGGGTCTGATGTAAAAGGTCATGGTAACTGAACTCTCAGCAAGGCTGTCTGACTCCTGTCCTGTTGTTCTGACCATCATCCACCCATACCTCGGTCAGCCTTTGCTGGATCCCTGGCTGTATATTTGTTAATCCATTTTCTATCTTCCAAAGGACTTGGCTTGGGGAATAGGCCCATGAACAAATAGTGTGGAAGTAATTGGAGGCTGGGTCCTCAAACTCTAACCTCTGAGACTCTGGAGTGTGAAGTCAAAGTTCTCAAAGAAGATGCCCTGCTGCCCAACATAGCTGAGGAAGTCCTTCTGAGCACAGGAGACTGAGAGTCATGAACACTGTCCTCTAGGCCAGCTGAGACAGGCTAGGGACGCTGAAAGCTGCTCCCTCCTGGTCCACACCCATCCTTTGCAGGCCGCTCCTCACCTTCTGCTTTCCCAGCATTCAGTGTTTCCACCTAACACTCATATACAGGATCTTCCCAGGGGTTGTGTGGCACTGTTCCTTGCTCACCTGTGGGATCTTCCCCTGAATGCCCCAGGGACTCTTGAGGACAGTGGTGGTGCTTGGAAAATCTCCCAGTATTGGCGGGTTGTCAGTTCTGAGACGGGCAGGGAAGCAGCTGGATGAAGGTGTTATGAGCTGATACTGACAACGTGATAGGAGATTGCCAGTTCTCAGGGACCAGCCAGACCCAGGGCAGAGGAAGCTGGGAAGGAACAAAACAGCTGGGAGGACCAGCCATGGGAGGGGTGGAACACTGCAGTGGACAGTGATAAGGTAGATGGGAAGAAGGGGTGCCCGAAGCTAGGGTTGTTGTACTGGCCCTGCAGAAGCTGGCTGCATATCTCCCAAAGGATATCTCACTTCCATAGGCCTCTGTTTGACTGAGGTTGAGATATCATGAGCACCAGCTGTCCAGGACAATACATCTTTAAAGAAAGCCGATGGGGGTGCCTGGGTGTCTCAGTGGGTTAAGCCTCTGCCTTCAGCTCAGGCCATGGTCTCAGGGTCCTGGGATTGAGTCCCACATCGGGTTCTCTGCTCAGCGGAGAGCCTGCTTCCCCCTCTCTTTCTGCCTACTTGTGATTTTTCTCTCCCTGTGTCAAATAAATAAATAAAATCTTAAAAAAAAAAAAAAAAAAAAAACAGAAAGAAAGCTGATGGCCCATGGGGCACCTGAGTGGCTCAGTCACTTAAGCAGCGGGCTCTTGGTTTCAGCTCAACTCATAATCTCGGGGTCATGGGATTGAGCCCCATGTCAGACATTGTGCTCAGCATAGAGTCTGCTTGAGATTCTCTCTCTCCCTCTCCCTTTGTTCCTCCCACCCCACTCATGTGCTTTCCCTCTAAAATAAATAAATAAAATCATTTAAAGAAAGCTGATGGACCTCAATCAAGGCTTCTCAGAATGTTTTCTATAGAAAGAGGTTTCCAATGCTTGAGCATCCCTCTGAAGAGTTTGAGAGGAGTGGAATCTTGACCACAGTCACTTGCTTTCCTGCTTTCAGTCATCCCAGGGGTTTCTTGGGGGGAATTTCTGGGTTTTTCCTGAGCTAAAGAGGACTTTGATCTGGTCCAGTGGTTTTTGGTGAGTAAGCACACCATGACTCTCCCCCTGGCTGTGGTAGGTCAGCCAGTCAGGGATGGGGTAGCCATTGGTGGTCCAAAGGCTTGGGACATGGAGGACTTCAGGGTGGGCCAGGCCCATGAGTCGGCTTGGAAAGTGGGTGTCTACTTAGTGTTTCCAGAACACCAGAAAATACCCCAATGGTGCACAGTGTCTGAGATTCTGAATTTTTCACCGCTATGCACAGTACCATGACTCATAATTTCTTATTAGATGAGCTAATGAACACATTTATTTATTTACTGAGTCCTGATGACTTCCCGTCTGTGAGTCCTCAAAGAAAAACCTTTGTGCTGTAAGTTGCTCCAGCCGACGTCTTAGCTGGGCTTAGCTTTTCTGGTCACTTTCTCACCCTTCTTTCTAGGCAGCTGGCTCAGTAAGAGGTTTGGGGAAGAATGGGAGATGTGCAATGGGCCAGGGATTGGGGGCAGAAGAGTGGCAGGCAGATGGGAGGGGCACACTCTTCAGTGAAGACATTTCCCATTATGGGCAAGCAGGAGATGTGCTGCCCAGATGCCCCTTTTTGGAAGGGCCTGCTGCCCAGCTGTGGGTGTGTGGTCAGCAGAGAGTTTCCAGCTGTCAGCTCCATCAGGGCCAGCCTTAGCCACAGAGAATGATTTCACTGAAGGTCACCCACCTGTTCCCACCTCCAGTGACTGAGCAAAATGGGGTACCAGGCTTGGCCAGTGCTGCTTGACCAAAGCCACAGGTGTACAGCTGTGCTTACTCAGAGCTCCCCATCAGCTTGGCCAAGGCCTTGTCAGGCTACATCTTAGTTCAGCTTCTTCCTCTGCCCAGTCCTGCATGGTTCTCCCCAGGGATGGTTCAGAGTCCTGCTTCAGGCCCAGTCCCGGCCCTCAGGTGATTTAATGCCTCAAAGGTCAATAAGGTGGGTGTGCAGGCCTCCAAAATACATCATGAAAAATCAAATCAAATCAATAGTTACCAGTATGTGCTGATTGGTGGGATGTTAATCAGAGTCTGGGGTCTTATAGGACTTCAGCTTCCCAGAAAAATAACACCATTCCCATTCCTACCTCAGGCACTTTCTGTTCTCTGAGCCAGGAATAGCTGGAGTTTGTGCCCAAATGTCACCTTCTCAGAGAGATCTTCCTTGACCCTTTAATTGAAAGGGTCATCTGTCTAACTCTCAGGCATTCCATCACATACAATGTTGTTTATTATTTTCTGTGACAATGAATAGCACAGGTATTTTGGATATCTCATTTTTGGATGTCTTTGGATACTATTTTTCAGTGCTTATCCATCCCCACTAGAACATAAACCCCATGAAAGCAGGGACTTCTCTACCTTGTTTGCCTCTGTGTCCCCAGTACCTTGTGGAGGTGTCTTGAGCAAGTACTCCAATAGATATTGAATGAATGAATGAATGAATGAATGAAATGAATAAGTATTTATTGAGCAAAAACAACAGAATCCAGCTAGAACTTAACAATATTTTGTTTCCAGTATATCATTTATTGCTTTTCAATTCTAGTCAAGTGAAGCAGGTTTTCACTCAGAACATGGATAGACAAATTTTTGTGCAAAGAGCCAGTTTGGGTAAATATTTTTGCCTTTTTGGCTATAATGGCTCTATTGTGACTACTTAACTCTGCTGCTGGAATGCAGAAGTAGCCATTGAGAATAAGTAAACAAACAGACCACGTTATGGTAAAATAGTAAATATGGTAATATGGTAATATATTTAGTAATATGGTAAAATATAGTAATATGGTAAAATATTTAGGGGCACCAGGGTAGCTCAGTTGTTAAGCGTCTGCCTTCGGCTCAGGTCATGATCCCAAGGTCCTGGGATCGACCCCACATCGGGCTCCCTGCTCAGCAGGAAGCCTGCCTCTCTCTCTCCCACTCTGTGTGCCTGTGTTCCCTCTCTTGCTGTGTCTCTCTCTGTCAAATAAATAAATATATATATTTTTTAATTAAAACAAATAGTATTTGAAAAAGTAGGTGGCTGGCCAGATTTGGCTGACAGGCCATTGTTTGTTGTTCCTTACTGAGAATAGTAATACAAAATTTCCTATAAAATAAAATTTATTGAAGTAAAAAAAGGAAGTCTACTGAAATAATAATATTACCTAAATAGTTTTACAGAAACCATATGCAAATTTTTAAAGTTGGGGAGAATTCAGTTCTAATTTTTCTTGCATCATCTGTGGACACAGCCATGGGGAAGAATGAAGCTGGAAGGGAGAAATCCTTTTTTTTTTTTTTTAAAGATTTTATTTATTTATTTGACAGAAATTACAAGTACACTGAGAGGCAGGCAGAGAGAGAGAGAGAAGGAAGCAGGCTCCCTGCTGAGCAGAGAGCCCGATGCGGGACTCGATCCCAGGACCCTGAGATCATGACCTGAGCCGAAGGCAGTGGCTTAACCCACTGAGCCACCCAGGCGCCCCGGGAGAAATCCTTTTAATTTAAAGTGGCCAAATCATGGGAGGCTGACACTTAGGTATTCCCAAGAGCCTGGCAGGACCAGTGTTCTGCTTTCTCCTCTCTTGCTGTTTTTCTATATCCTTTCTGCCCCCCAACTCTGATCCCAGAACTAGGGCTGTCATAAAATGTTCTTGCTTGGGTAAATTATCCTTCCATAGGCTTTAACCTCAGGGCCAGGGTTGGTCATGGCCACATTTACCTATCTCATAAGTATACCCTCAGCTTATGCATGAATATGGCAGGGTACTGAGGAGGTGGGGGTGGCAGAAGGCGACAAGGTCAGTCTGAAATTCCTGAGCCTCTAAGTACAAGAAAGTCTCAGATCTACTGAGTATTTACCATAAATCAGGGATTCTCTAAGTATTTTAAATATATTAACTGATCTGATCATTAGTCATCATCTAATAATAATTATGGTATCCCCATTTTACAGATCAGAAAATTGAGGCATAGGAGCCTAAGTAAATTGCCCAAGGTTATTCAGCTAGCGAAAAGCAGAGTCAGGAGCGTGACCTGGATGGTCAGCACTAGAGTCCACACTGCTATATACTGTGTGTATTTACAGTACTTACTGTGATGTATTTACTGTGATGCTACAGAGTCTCTGGGGCAACACCGTGGAGGGCTCCCATGAGTACACAGCCACATTCTGTAGTCTTGCTCCATAGGTTTTTTTTTTTTTTTTTAAATCATTTATTGTTTTTTTATGAGGTAAAATTCATAAAACATCTAATTAATCATCTTAAGGTGTATTCTTTAGTGCATTTAGTGTGTTCACAATGTTGTGCAACCACCACCTGGGTCTAGTTTCAATACTTTCCACCAGTGTAGGAGAATATCCAGGCCCCATCAAATAAGTAATCTCTCCCTTTCTCACCTTCCTCCATCCACTGCTACCCACTAATTTGCCTTCTGTTTTTACGAACTTGTCTATCCTGGATATTCCATGTACAAAGAATCATACAATATGTGATCTTTTTGTGGTCAGCTTCTAACATGTTTTCAGGGATCATCCAAGTTGTACCATGTACAGTACTTCATTCCAGTTTGTGCCTGAATAATTTATTGCATGCGTTTTTGTTGTTGTTTTTTTTTGTTTTGTGTTTTTATCACCATCTGTTTATCCATTCATCTGTTGATTGGCATTTGAGTCCTGTCCATCTTCTAAAGGTTTTGAATATTCCTACGATGATCATTTATGAACAGCTATTCATTTGAGTACCTATTTTTATTTCTTTGGGGGTTTTTACCTATGAGAGAATTGGTAGGTCAGATGCTTCTCTTTTTCAGGATCCACTGGGTTTCCACAATAGCTGTACCATTTTTGATTCCCATCAGCAACGTATGTCTCTATATTCTCTCCAAACCTTGTGATTTTCTTCCTATTTTTTTTTTCATTGTAGTAGCCATCCCCATAGGTTCGAAGTGGTATCTCCTTGCAACTTTGATTTGCATTTTCTTAATGACCACTGATTTTGAGCATCTTTTCATGTTACTATTTGCTATTTGTAGATCCTTTCTGGAGAAATGTTTTTTCAAGTTCTTTGCCCATTTTAAAAATTGGGTTGCTTTCTTCTTGTAGTTGAGTTGTAAGTGTTCTTTATATTCTGGATCTTTGAACTTTATCAGTAACGTAATTTGTGAGTATTTCCTCCCATCCTTTGGATGCCTTTTTATTTTTTTGATAATATACTTTGCTGCTCAAATGTTTTTAGTTTTTGTCAAGCCCCAATTTAATCTATTTTTTTCTTTTGTCTTTTGGATATTAAATCTAAGAATCCATTGCCAAATCCAAAGTCATGAATATTTACTCCTCTGATTTCTTCTGATAGTTTTAGTTTTAGTTCTTATATTTATGTATTTATATATTTCTTATATTTAGGCTGTCAATCCACCCTCACTGTTTTCACATATTTCTGGCACCCAGAAGGTCCCCTGTGTCAGGGCCAGCTCCATGAGTGTATAACCTCAGTAGCTTAGGGCCCTACACTTAGGAGGCCTCCACATTTGGTTGAATGTTCTTCTGTTGCTGTGTTGAAACTTTTAATTTTTGAGCATGGGACTTTAAGTTTTCATGTGGCACCAGACCCAGGTAATCTTCATCCTCTTCTTTCCATGGGTATAAGTCTTTCAAGGTTCAACTCAAGTCCTACCTCCTCCAGGAAACCCTCCATGATCCCTTTCCATTTAGAGATAGTCTCCTTTCCTCAATTTCTGTAAGAGTTGTGGCCCATACACACCACTCAGTTCTTAGTCACAATGACCATCCTCTGCCCTTGCTGGCCTCTTATCTTCCTGTGCATGGAAATTTTGTCTCTCCCATCCGGTTATGAACTCACTGGAGCATGGGGAGATGCCATTTCAGCTGGGCCCTATGATATGGGCCAGAGGATTATTTATACATAAGTAGCATCTTTTCTTCCCAACTGCAAGTTCCTGTATTTATCTTGGTATCCTTACAGCACACCAAGCCCAGGCTCTGTCAGGTGGCCGTTCAATACACTATGCCTTGTCTCTTTCTGTTCTTCTACCCTGTCTGTTTCTGACCAGGTGGCTCTGCTCTACCCAAGGTTTCTAGAATGAGAAGGCAAGAAAGGATCTCAGAATTCATCTGGTCAAATCCATCTTTGGAAGAAAAGATCTCAGAAAGGCCCAGAGTCTTACTCAAAGTGCACACAGCTCATGGGGGTCCAGCAGGGAATATAGGAAGCTTTCCTGTACAGTTACCTCCATATTTTCATGCCTTCATCTTTGGACAGATGTAGACCCTTCCTGAGAGTGCAGGTGGGAAGTAACACTTTCCCCATCTGGAGAAGTTGACTAGTTCTCACTGAGACCAGCAGTCCATCAACCCAATTGGCTTGTGGCTTCCTCTGTGGAATGGCTCCCTGGAGCCCCCCTGAGAAGCTCCAGGAACCAGCTGCCTGTAAGCCACCTTATTAAATTGATTTCCAGATGTCTCCACCTCAAATTGAGGAAGCAGGAGGAGGGTGAGGGGCTGGGGGTTTGTCTGTTAAATGAAGTTTTCAGGGTCTGTAATAAATAATGTCATGCACTAATGGGGCAGGTGGTCTCCTGAGATATGGTGATGCCAAGGATGTCCTCAGTGAGGTCTACATAAGGATGAAAGAGGCCAAGAGAGAGACAGACCAGACCATTTGGGGAAAAGAATGAGAGAGAAGAGATAGAGGGACAGATGTTGGAGGCTGAGTAGAGGTGGGAGTGCCAGGGACAGACAGGACAAAGAAAGAAAAGGAAGCAGAAAAAAAGAGACAGGAATGGAGGGCTGAAATCTATCCTCCTGTTGACCTGGCAGGGTCAGTCTGTCTCCTTCAGAACAGCTGGTGAGTCCACAGACAGCCCTGGAGGACTCCCTATGTGCAAGCCTTGTGCTGGTGCTTTGCAGATAGCAGCTCTTTTATTTTCTGCAACAACCCCATGAGATTGCTTCTGCGATTATGCCCATTTCACAGACAAGGTACGTGAAGCTCAGAGGCTGGAGGGAATTCACTCAAACAGTGGTAGAGAAGTCTGTTTCCCACACTGTGCCATCAACCATCCCACTTGGTGGTCACATGTGGTGGAACAATCTTTTTGGGCTGGGCTCATTCCATGGATGAGCACAGAAACTGTAGCTAGTTGGCACTACCTAAACCTAATGTCATTCTTAGGGAGAATTTTGAATCTGTCTGAATGTGGGCACAGGGAGAGGGCGCAGAGAAAAATATGAACAGTCTCCTCTTAAGCAGTTATCTTGAAACATGTGGAAAATTCCCTGTTGGACAGACTTGGTTTCCTCCAACCCATGACAGAGTCCACCAGTTGAGGTGCCGCTTTCCCAACTTAATCTCTGAGAGAGCATTTATATGCATGAGAAACTTGGGTATACTGGCTTCTGGGGGTGGTGTCACGAATGATCACAAAAAGCTCCCCTAAAAAAAAAACAAAAAAAAAATTGTTACAAAATTGGTTGCTTAAAAAAAAAAATCACAAAAACATGAATTTATTCTTTCACGTTCTGGAGGCTAGAAGTCTGAAAACAAAGTACAGGCAAGATGGCGTTCCCTCTGAAGGCCCTAGAGTAGAATCCTTTTTTACCCATTCTTAGCTTTGGTGGCTTCCACTGATCCTTGGTATCCTTTGATTTGCAGCTGAATCTCTCCAGTTTCTGGTCCCATCACTTGCCCTCCTTCCTTGTGTCTGTCTCTATATTTAAATCCCCCTCTCCGGTCTCTTACACAGACACCAGTCATTGGATCAGAGGCTCACGCTAACCCAGAATGACTTTATCTTTGATTGCATCTGCAAAGACCCTATCTCCAAGTAAGGTCACATTCACAGGCACTAGGGTTAGGATTTGTACATATCTTTTTGGGGTACACAGTTCAATCCCACCACAGTGAAGATATGTGGAATGTATAGGTGATAAAAAGTAAGAACAGAAGCAAAAAGGACAAGTGCATGACACAAAAGTGTGACAAAAAAAGGCTTGTATGTAAGGGTTCAGGTGTTTCCCTCAAAAAATGGAAATTAAAAAAAAAAATGGAAATTTAACTTAAGGTTTATACCTCTTGTTGAATTCTTGCTTCCTTCTCCTCATGCCCCATGTGTTGCTACCCACCCTCCTTTGCCTTTTGGACACCATCCCTTTGCTTTGACGATACCACTGTACTTGGGATTTGGGTGCTTCTAAAATTGTTTGAAATTTACAAAGTGACACCATATTTGAGATAAACATTCTGTTTTGCCTAGGAGGCAGAGCTGACTCTTGTCTCCTGGCTTGGGCTCATTTCTTAGATCAGAGCTACCTGCCTAGCTGGTGTGCAGGAATATCATGAAATCATTTTTAAAATAAGATATGAGATCCCACTGAATGATCTTCAGGGCTGTATGGAAGAGGAAGTTCTGGGTATCTGATGCACATGGGCATTGGCTTCAGGATACTCTGTTCTCCATGGATTCTTCTTAACCCTGAGTGCTCCAGTGTTAGGACTCTTGGTGGCAAGGGATAGAAATACATCACCAAATACATTTTTTCCCCCCTAGAGGACATCTGCTGACTCATGCTATTGGGTATTCCAAGGAATAGTCTAGCTTCTGGTGTAGCTAAACCCGGGAGTTCACTGACATCATTAAAATGCTGTCTCTCTTTCTCTGGCAGCAAAATGCCCCCATGGGTTCCAGAGAAAGAGAGTACCTAGTGCATTTCAGGAAGTGACTCTGTTAGTCCATCCTGAGTTCTATGGATATGACTGCTGTGATCTCATGGCCAGAGGAAGAGATTCTCTGATTGGCTAGGCTGGAGTCACTAACCACAGTGAAATAGTAAGGATGTTCTAGCTATGGTCACAAGCCCTGCAAATCCCAGTGGCTTGACAGAAGGAAAGTTTACCTTTAAATCACTTAAGTTGAATGTAGAGGACATTCTCAAGCACACAGGCTGAGGGAGGTTCTGCCATCTTCCACATGTGGCTTCCAAGGTCACCAAGAACATCAACATTCCACCAACAGACAAAAAAAGAGAAACTGGACCAGCACACAGGAGGTTTTTTCATGGGCCAGGCCCACATTTCACTGGCCAGCCCTTGGCCATATGTATAGACTATAACATTGTCTGAGAAGTACAGACTAGCTGTGAGCTCAACAGGAATGGAAATAGGATTGCTGAATGCTAGCCATTTCTGCCATCACTTGGTATGCTTATACTATGTTGGCAGCATTGTCAGAGAATGAGAGAGGAGTGGCTTCCCAAAGGAATGGATTAAGAATAGATTTGTAAAGAATCTCCTTTGATCTAACTCACAGGATGATTCAGACATGTCTGACCTTGCTGCTCTTGGCTATGCTGGTATCTGATACAGACACTATTGTCTGTTGCTGTATGACAAACTATCCCCAAATTTAATGGTTTACAACAACAATTTTGTTACAGTTTTCTTCTATTTCATGATTCCAGTGAGTGAGGAATTTGGGCAGGGCTCAGCTGGGTGATTTTTTTGCTCCACAGGGTGGCAATTAGGATCACTCAGTCGTATTCAGCTGGAGGGTCCGGGACAGGCCCCCTTCTTGTGGCTGGTACCTTGGAGGAGTTAAGTAACTGACTTGAGCTCACAGTACTGGAAAGTGAGGAACCAGCGTTCAGAGTCAGGAAGCTGGGCTCCAGAGGCCATGGGACCCTAGCTACGCACTCAGACTAGGAGTTGCCTTTAGTATAATGAGTCTGTGGCTCCCTGTCACCTACAGTGGTGCAGCAGTCTGTCACCAGCATTACCAAGCTGACTTACTCTCTGTGGGAAACAAAATGTACTCTGCTTGACTGTCCAGAAGTCTGCTTTTGGCCAAGGATTCTTACTTCCAGTTACATTTGAAAGTTCCGGTAATGCCCATTCATTTCCCTTGGTGCCCCAGGACTCATATGTAAATGAAGTTAAATAAGTCTGCGTGATGTTATGACTGTTATTACAAACCAGGGTTGTTGATGTCAAGTCAAAGGAATGGTTTTTTAGGGGGTCCAATAGGTGTGTGAGGCTGTGCCAAGTACCTTCCTGTGAAAATCCAAGGTCTGAGTTCCCCGAGTCAGCCAGAACTAGAAACCATGCAAAACCCAGACTTTCTAAAGAAAAAAGCTGCTATGGGATTCTTGTCAAGGCCTCTCATCTCTCCTAATCCCACATCCTGACTTCTTGCTCCTTGCTGCATGCACTTTACATCTGTCCTTTGAAACCAATTTTCTTCTGAGCAAAAACAGAAAGTCCCCAGGGAAGAAATAGCTGGAATCTTCTGGGCATTTTCTAGGATTGGATGGTTGAGGTTGTTTGGCAGAGCTGAGCACTATGGTCCTGGCGTCACGTAGGATCTGTTTGTGGCCCTCTGGCCATCATTTCCTACAGGGATGGCAGATGGCCTGTATTTTTAATAATTAAGAAAAAAAAGTCGGAGGGAAATCGGGCTCAGTGGGAGGAATTTGGCACCATCCAGGCAGCACAATTGAGCTGTGAATTTGTTTGGAGATTGGAAATAGTGACTTCCCATTAAGCATGCCTGCAGCCTCAGCCCTTCCAGGAATCTTCGAGGGCCCTACGTAATGATTTTCATCAGTAGGTCCTGGCTGGGGACAAGGGCAGGGGGGCAGGAGGTGGATGAAAGGGGGCCATTGGGAGCCCCTGGCCTCCTTGTACTCAGAGGACGGTACTTCCCAGGGGCCACTGCAGACAATTTGTGAACTCCCCTATGCTCCATCTCCTCTTAGCTCATATTAGCTCCGGGAGGCAGAGGTCCCAAATGATTACACAAATCGGCCAAGAAGACCAGCTCGGTTTGTTGAGCAAAAAAAGAGACTGTGTCCAGCTCTAAGAAGAAAGATAGCAGATCTCTGAGAAACCATGGTAGAGGTCCTACACCCTGTTAGATTACATTATGGGGATGTGGAAGGGACTGCCACTTTCTTTGTCCTCTGTTTAAGGGATGCCTGGGGAAGCAGAGGAGGAAGGGTTGTACCCAGAATTCTGAGCCCCAATTTCCAACCTTGACCCGATACCACTGGCCAAGCAGTCTTTACCTGGTCATCTTCCTTTTCTAGGTCTCAGTTTCTCTATTTGTAAAAAAGCAGAAATGAATTCTACAGCTGGAAGAGGTGGAGGGATAGTGCTGCCTATATATGACCTGATTCCCTGTGGAGACATGGAAAAGGTATCCTAGGTAAAGGTGTAGACCATGGGGAGGTGACCAGAGAGGCTGGGACAGTTTGCTTTGGATAGACTGCTAACCTGCAGAGAAACATGGGCAACATTCAAAGGAAGAAACACGCCTGGACGTGGACCCCCTAAGGTCATCCTTTCATCTTAAACAGACCACAGAAGAGCTGGGGCCCCAGAGAACATTTACTGGACTCCCCTATCCCCTTCAGCATCCCTCCTCCCTTACTGGTGTTGAGTCAGGCCTTTCTGGAGAGTGAGTGGAATCAACTCTGTGGGGTGGGGAGCTGGCTGAGCAGAGGGTGGTCTACACTGCACCGGCTCTACCAGCTAGAGCCCACCAAGTCTCAGTGCCTCTGGTTGGGGCCAGAAATTCTGGAGGGAGCATTCCATTCTAGGGGCTAAAGGAGTAAAGAAAGCTCCTCCTGTCTCCCCCCTCACCCTGCCACATTCTGGCCTGGTCAATGCTGGGTCCCACTGACCAGCTGCCATCAGGGGCGAGTCAGCTCAGCAGATGGTGTGAGGCGGGGAGGGGACCACGTCAGCCAGCAGCACAGAAGAGCAGTGACTGTGAACTTGGGGCATTTCTGTTCCCAAGTCTCTTGCTCTCCCCCTCTGCTCCCTCCATCTCCCCATTATTCATCCACCTTCTGGGCTCTTTTTTCTTTCCTTCTTACCCTCATGTCTCCCTTGCCCTCCTCATTTCTCTCCTCTTTAACCACCTCTCCCTCTTCCCTCTTTTTTTTTTTTTTTTCCTCTCCCTTGGCCTCTGCAATGCAGTTAGATGCTGGACCCTTCAGGGCAGCAGTATTAATAAGAGAAGGGCCAGAGGTACTTTCTTGGTATGAAGTCTTCCTGGCTGGATGGTCCTGGGGTGAGGCAGGAACTCCCTGCTCCTGGTGAAAGTCGCAGCTCTGTGACCCTGGACAAGTGGTTTTTCCTTCTTTGGCTCCAAATGGTATCACTTGGTTCAGCCCAGGTTGGATGTCAGGACTGTGTCTAAGTACATTCTGAGAAGGACATTTCATAGCTTGAGACGCCATGACCTTCTGTGTCATGTGTGACACAGGACAGTGTGGAGGACAGTGTGAGGGAAGGAGCTGGGCAGTGGGGAAGCCTCTGGGGTGGGCTGCAGGTGGCCTTTGGGGTGGGTCTTGAGGAGGGGGTGGGATCTGGGCCATCAGAGATGCAGAAGAGTAGAGAGCATGGAGGTAGGATGGTGGACAACAGCAGGAGGAAAGGCCCATTGGAGGAAGTGGCCACTTTATGTTCAGGTGACTCTTCTGAAATCTACCTGTGTAGAACCTCCTCACCAGCAAAGGGATAGAAGGAAACCCCAGAATAACAAAGGCGAGGATAGAGGATGCCTGATGCTTGTTTTGCTTCTACCAAGTATACACTGCCTTTTTTCTTCTGAACTGGTGCTAATATTTCCAGCTCCCTCACTTCCACTGACTAGGGGGTTAGTACCTCAGGGCTGACAGCACACTAGGCATTTTCTGCTTAGCCTATGTGACTTTAAACGTGTCCCAGCGCATGGAGCAGCCACCCTGTCCTGTCTCCAGGCATGCCCAAGCTATTGTCTCAAATTGCTCAGGCAGCATTCTTGGCCTTGATACCCCTATCTGGGCTCTCCTTGTGGGGCTGTATAACTCCCTTGGAGTTGCCTCCACCCGCTTCTCTCTGGCAGCTGCAGACATGGCCTGCCACTATAGAGGTCAGGTTGTGACTTCAGCTATATCTTGCACAATGGAGCCTGCATTTAATCCACGTGGAATGAGAGACCCTTTTTTGTGTGCACTGCCCTGCAGGGCACCTCCAGATGAATAAGGAAGGTCTTCCTTCAAGAAGGCTGCAGACCAGGACAGCATAGCTAAGGTGCCTCCACGTCCAATGTCTACATGTCCAGTAGGTGAGGCAAATGGACCTGGTATGAAATATTAGGCAATAGAAGAGATTAGCTGAATTTTAAAAGCTCTTCCCATTAACTGAGCTCCCACTTGTTACTGGCACACAAGACTGGGGGCTGAATGTGCCCCATGACCCTTTTTGTAAAGAGAAACTGGAATCTGGATTTTAATTGGAAATGACCCAATTTTTACAAAAGGCATACCAGCCAAATAAAGCTCATCTGTGGGTCAAAAAAATTTCTGTCTCTTTCTTACACACAGGCTGATTCCTGAAGACAAGTTTGTGGAGCAGCTCCCAAAGGAAGGAGTGAGATGAGCTGGAAGGTGCTGTTCTTTACTTGTGCACATGCTGCTTGTTACACTGTTTTCCCCATCTTCAGTGTAGGCCCAGGTCCACACTGGACCCCAGTAATTAACTGGATAACTATCTTCTTGGAATTTGAACCACAAAGACCAAGTCAACACAGGAACGGTGGATGCATACATTTTCTCACTGGGGCTTTCAGTGGGGTGGATTCCTTCTACCCTCTCTTCTTTGCACCCAGAGGCAGAAAGGGATACTGGTAAATATTTTCTTAGACCATGAAGCCTGAGGTTTCTGGGCCAAGACATAGTTTAGAACAGACCTTAGGACTCCCCAGAACCTTCCACCCCACAAATATTTGAACACATCTGCATCTATTCCATGTGAAGTGCACATCTTTATACTATGGCTATGTGTTCAGTGCCCCTGTGAGATTGTAGGTACATAAGTGTATTGCGTTGTGTTCTTGGCTGTGTTTTAGTCAGTATTCTCCAGAGAAACAGAAACAGTAGGATGTATACATATATGTCTCTGTGTACATGTGCATATACATCTACACATACATAAATACATGCATGTGGAAGAGGAGATTGAAAGAGAGAAAAAGAAAGAGATTTTAAGGAATTGGCCATGCAGTTGTTGGAGTTGACAAGCCTGACATCTTCAGGGAAGGCCAGCAGACTGGAGGCTCAGGGAAGAGTTAATGTTGCAGTCTTGAGTCTGAAGGCAACCTGGAAGCAGAATTTCTCTTACATCCAAGGATCTCAGTCTTTTTGCCTGTGGTCTTCCACTGGTTAGGTGAGCCCCTCCCCCACCCCCAGATGGAATGTAATTGGCTTTTTTCAATGTCTACTGATTTAAATGTTAATCGCATCTTCACAACATCATCTAGACTGGTGTTTGACCAAACAACTGGGCACCACCACCTATCCGAGTTGACACGTAAAATTAATCATCATATCAGAGCCACCACCTCAGACCGAGTTCTGTCAATGTATTCTAAAGGACACAACAAGCAATCTGATGCCTGAGAAAGGCTGTTGGATGGCCACTTGTTCAGATAATGGTCTTTTCAGTGTTATTTCATTGTGTGTTTTTTTTTTTTTTTTTTTTTTTTGTCATCTGAGTTCTGAAACAATGACAAATAGATCTGAAAAGTAGCTCAAACTGAGGGAGCAAAAACACTTCATTTTCTGTGATGGTTTTGAATCAGTTGTTGGTGGCTGCTTGGTATGATAAATTGTAAAGAAGCCGAAGGTGACCTGCAGTGGGAATGGGCACAGGAGATGGTGGTATGTGTGCTTCCTCTTTGACATTGATGAGCAAGGCCAAGTCTTCACTGGGGAAGAAGATCAGAGGGAACTTTTTTTTTTTTTTAAAGGTTTTTATTTATTTATTTGAGAAAGAGAGCAAGCAAGAGAGAGAGAGAGAGAGAATAAGTGGTGGGGAGGGACAAAGGGAAAAGGAGAAGTAGCCTCCCCACTGAGCATGGAACCCAATGGGAAAGCACAACCCAAGCTGAAGGCAGACTCTTAACCAACTAAGCCTCCCTCCCATGCGCTCCCAGAGAGAATTTAAGCAAATGTTAGCTTGAGGATTGGACAGTGGGAGGTAGGTCTCCTAATTCAGGGGGTAGTTTCCTTAGTAAACAAGAAATACCTGGTGTGCACCTAGGAAATACCTAGTTATCTAAATAATGTTCTCATTTACTTTATGGCTTCTTTTATTTTTTATTAGAAGTTTTATCTCTCCTAAGGGAAGCTCATATGTCATAGAACTACTGAACTACATCCTAAATTTGGACCTTTGCATTTTCTTTTTATGTGTTTTATTTGTTTGAAGCCTCAATAAAATGTTCTATTCTAGAACTGTAAAGTCCAGTATGGTAACTGGTAGACCAACGTGGCTAATGAGTACTTGAAATGTAACTAGTGTAACCAAGGAACTAAATTTTAAATGTTATCTAAATAAAAATTTAAAATTTAAATAGTCATGCTTGACTAAGTAGCTATTGTATTGGATAGCACAGATGCAGAACATTTCAATCATTCCAGAGAGTCCTAGTGAACAGCTAACCTAAAAAAAAAAAGAAAAAAAGAAAAAAATCCAACTTTTTTTTTCTTGTTTTGTTTTTTTTTTGTTCCTACCAACCTAACTTTGCAGAGGATTGGTACAAATAAGACTCATTTAGTGGCCCTAATTCCCAATTTCTTTTGACAATCTCCCATTTTATTTTAATTTGTTTAATTAAGAAAAAACGCTTCTCTTAGTTTGGGTTTAAACCAGCACTTGGCTTGAGGCAGGATTTAAAGGGATGTCATAGGCAGTTCTTTCAGTTTGGGTTGGAGGCTGGAAATTTGGAGATGCTGAGATTGGTGGGGAGAGAGACTTTGAGAAGAAGGGCAAACCCAGTGCATATTGCCCTATCAAGCTGAATTTTTGTGTCTTTCTAGAAAGTTTTAAAATGCCAAATCTCCATTTCTGTTCCATTTCTTTATTTCCTAGTATAAATGTTCTGATTCTTTCTCTCTAAGTCAGCTCACATTTTAATGATTGTCTCAATATTTGTCCACTATTTTCCAGAGCTCAGCTTTGATATAAGGAAAGGGCTTCTGAGCTTTCTTCTCTAAAATCTTATTGTTCTGTCCTTACTTTTCCCCATGAAGGTAACTGCTGTGGTAATACTGGCACTCAGCACAATATTATTATTATTATTATTATTATTAATTTATTCTTAGAGAGGTGGAGACGGGGGTGGGTTGGGCAGAGGGTGAGAGAGAATCTCAAGCCGATTCATGCCCAGCGTGGAGCCCGATTCGGGGCTTGGTCTCACAAGCCTAAAATGATCTGAGCCAAAATCAAGAGTCAGATGCTTAAGTGACTGAGCCACCCAGGCGCCCCTTAGCACAATACTAGAAGACTACAGGCTTTCAACTCCAGCTCTACCACTCATAGATGGACAATGCAGATCATGTTACTTAATTTCCCAGTGCCTTAGTATCCTTATTTGTAAAATGAGGGTGATGCTAATAATAGGACTTCTCTCCCAGGTTGTTGGGAGGATTAAGTACACAGTGCTTAGAAGCCTGGCTGGCATCAGGGACAAGTAGATGTCACTGCTCCTGTGGTTTCTTGTTTCTCTTGCCTGATAGACAATAGGCTCCTTGAGGGCAGGGGCTCCAAGTAATGCCTGGTGGGTGGGAGGATTGCTATAAATATTTGCTTATTGAACAGGGAAGTAAATCACTGTGGTCAGTTAATCACTTTCCACTTCTTTCTTGTCCCAGCAAATTCTTGTCCCAGCAAGAACTTCCAGATCAGCTTTTATCTCCACTCCTGCTTCTGCCTCTAACTGCCTCCTGTATCTTTTGTCTCTTTTGCCTCTGTTGATTCTCCTTTTCTGAGTTTCTTTTCTTCTTTTCTGAGTGCTAGCTGAGTCTTGTAGGGGTCATGAAATCCAGTCCCCTATTTTTAGCAAGTTCTGACACCCATTTAGCTTCTGCTCTAACTTGGAAGCGGGACGTGGGGAAGACATCCAACACAAAGACTCTAAAAATTCCCCAAACACGCATTCTCTCTCCCTTTAGGAAAGTCCCAGGGCTGCAGACATGAGGACATTGCTCTGTCTTCCATGACACATTCCTGGGCACGCGGGCAAGGAAGTGGGTGGGTAAGAGGTGACAGTATCACTGGCCCTTCCTTGAGGGATTTTGGTGGGGGATTATCCTTCTTGCCATCTTGGCTATGAGTACGTGAAACTAAAAACAGCCTCCTCATCTGGGCTTTTATCATGTGGCCCACCTCCCTTTCCTACCGTCTCCTTTCCTGGCCAAGAGGTGGCTTTGTCCTGCCTTTGGCCCTTTCTGAAATATCAAACCCTATTGCATCATGGTGCATCAACCAACAGCTTGTCCAAGCCAGGAACTGAGAGAGCATGGCAGCTTCTTAAATTCTCCAGAGGGCCTGTTCCAGAGACATACTCATAACTGTCTTGCATCAACATGGCCTTTAAGATACAGTGTGAAGGAGGTAGCTCATCCACTCACAGCCCTCTGGGCTCAATGTCCAACTATCCCCTGGCCTGCCTGGTAACTCCACAGAGCAGGGCTGTAATGAACTATAGCTTCCTGTCAGTCAGCACCCTCCTCCCCATAAACCCCTCCCCTACCCAGCTGTCTACTGTCCCCATTTCCCTTTTGGAAGGCACAGTCTTTAAAGTGAGCAATGAGAGGGAAGTCATGCCTGATATCTGATAAGATGGCAAGTCAAGTATGGGCTTGACTTGGCTCTCCATGTTGGCTTCTTGGCCAGAATGAGGTCGTCTGGCTCAGGTTCCCATGCTAAAGGGCCCTTTCGCTTCTAAGAATTAAAGCCATAAATACGAGATATTAGAGAGATTTTTGTCTGTGTCAAACTCTAGTTCTTTGTTCTTTCCTGCCTTCCTGTCTTTCTGACTTCTTTTCTTTTCCCCTCCTTCTATAATTATATCTTGCCTGGTTCTCATGTTCCAGGCAAGTGCTAAAGAAACAAAATCCTATGTTGAAATAGTCTCAATTCTTGTTTTCTGGAACTTGCCCTAGAGTAAGGCAGATATACTGATAAGCAGGTAACTATAAATGAGTATGAAAAGGATAACCATTGAGACAGGCACAGGGTGCTGTAGGATTCCTGAGGGAGACCTAAGGCAGGCTGAGCAGATGTCCTTTTGCTTAAGGGAAAAGTGGCTCCCAAATCCTGATCTGCATACCCCTGTCATCCCATGCAAAGAATTTTCATAAGCCAGATGAGAAATGATAAAAATGAGTTCATGAATTCATATTTCTTAGAAAATATCATCTTTATTCTGAGGTGCTTCACCCTTTTGGGGTCATAAGAAAGGATGGTGGTATTAGGTGATAAGGACAGTCATGGTAGTAGATATTATTTTTGTGTCTATATATTTATTTGATAGAATGAAAGAGGGCAATCGCTTATCTGTCTTCTAAAATATTTGGAAATGTTGCTGATCCACGAAAGCTTCAAGTTTGCTATGTAAACTGAGGGCACCAGAACTGGGTTACTGGTGTGATGTCCAGCTCAACACACATGCTGTTTTACATGCGGTGAATGCACAATGTCGTTCCTCCTGTACAAAGACGGTGTCATGTGACCTACACAGGGAATGTGTTTTTCTTATCTCCCCAGTAGAAGTGATGGAATTTTCACCAAGTCGTCCATACTTTACACCTGCTCTTCCTCTTGGCCAAAGAAAGTATTTGTGGGATGGCTGACTGGAGTAGGGGTATCATTTGTGGTCATAGAAGGGAAAGGGAAAATGGTCCAATTGTAGATCAAATCCTTGACCTTGGCTTGTTAGCTCCCCTCACTAATGGACTGATACAACCAGTTAAGTACAAGCTAGTTATTCCAGGAACACAGCAGAAGGTGAGTGTGTGGGCAGGGATCAGCAGACAGAAGGCCAAGTCACAAAATAGAGTCGGCTCTGCATAAATTCGAGCTGTGCTTCTAAAGCCCACTGATTCCTGGCTGAGTGGCCTTGACTTGTTTCTCTTTTCTGTCCTCAGCTGCTCATCCACCAAAAAAGGAAGCCAGATGGGTTTAGACCAGTGGTTCTCATACTTATGCAGGTATTAGGGCCATTTGGAGGGCTTGTTAAAATCCAGATTATTGGGGGGCGTCTGGATGGGTCAGTGGGTTAAAGCCTCTGCCTTCGGCTCAGGTCATGATCTCAGGGTCCTGGGATTGAGCCCCGCATACGGGCTTTCTGCTCAGCAGGGAGCCTGCTTCCTCCTCTCTCTCTGCCTACTTGTGATTTCCGTCTGTCAAATAAATAAAAAATCTTAAAAAAAAAAAACCAACCCAGATTATTGGGTTCTACCCTCAGAGTTTCTGATGCAGTAAATCTGGGTTGGGGCCAAGAGTTTACATTTCCAAACCTTTCCAAGTGACCCTGAAACTGCTGGTCCAGGTACTGTACTTTGAGAACCACTGCATTAGGCACTTTTCAATCCTTCATTCCTAAAATCCTATTAATCATTCTTACTTCAAAGAGTTTATAATTCGATTAGCACCTTTCCTGTGGGAGGGAAAGAGATTAACGATTTCATTTTCTCAATTTCTAATTGAAATATTTAAATATTTGTTTGGCATCTTCTATGTACACATGACTACAAGACAGAGAAAGGATGGCTATCACACTCCTCCTAACCATGCTTTCCTGACCTCTGCATTGTGCAAGAACTTTGCTTCCTATAAGCTGCTTTGTAGAGTAATATCTACTATTTGTGGTCCTAGGGGCAGAAAGAATCTGGAAAATTGAGATCAACAGATAGGGGTAAGTCTACCCCCAGTGGAAAATTATGATGCAGAGAGTCACATCTGAATGGATGAAGCTGTGTCAGAGAGGATTGCCTGTAGACTAGTGTGCCCCCGTGTGAGTCACCATCACCTCCTCCATGTTCCCAGCACAAAGTTTTTATTGAATAGTTCCATCTCGCAGAGCCATGGTGGGTGCCATACCACAGGGTAAAGGCAAATTGGGCTCTTGCCACCTGCAACACAGACCTGACATGGGCAACACTGGAGATAGGCAGACATATAGACAAAGTTTAACTTGCAAAGGTCGAACAAGAAAGTGTTTATGTTCACCATGGGCTTTGTGGATTTGGGAATATGAGAGATCTTTTCAACTCAACCAACAACAGATTTGTATTTAAAATATATAAAGAACTATAAGAAAATGACTAACAATGCACTTTTTAAGATTGGCAAATAAAATAAATGAGCCGGGGTGCCTGGCTGGCTCAGTTGGCAAAGAACATGACTCCTGATCTTGGGGTCATGAGTTTGAGCCCCATGTGGGGGATAGAGTTTATTTAAACAAACAAACAAACAAACAAATAAAATCTCTTCCTTAAAAAAAAGTAAAAATAAAACGAAGGGCCATTTCACTAAAGAGGATGTATGTATGACCCATAAATATTTGAAATAATGTGCAACATCATTTGTAATCAGAGAAATGCATATTAATACTGAAATGGCATGTTTTACATTCAAAATGAAACTGGTAATACCAAATGGCGGTGAGAATATGGAGTTCAGGAAATTCTCATGCAGCTGGTGGAGTGTAAGTTGGTCAGACTCACCAGGGGAGTTATTTTACATTATCCAGGAAAGTTGGACATGAATAAAATTTATGCTGCATCCAGACGGCCTTGTTTCCGCATACACATTTTAAGGAATCCACGGCACAGACTTAGTAGGACACACTGTACAAAATGGGCTAGGATGTGACTGTTCACAATAACCCAAGCATAGAAACAACCAGAAATCCACCCCAAAGAGCATGGATACAAAAATTACAGGATTTTCTTATAATGTAATTCTATACATCAATGAAAAGATAAATATTCATACACATTTCAATGTGAACGAACCTCAAAAGCCTAACAGTGGGCAAACAAAACAAGCTCTAGATTATATGCAGTAGGACATCGTTTATGTAGAGTTCAAAAGCAGGCAAAAACTAAACAGTAGATTGTTTAGAGATACATACATGTGTGGTAAAGTTACAAAGGAAAGCAAAGGAGATGATGAAAACAAAATCTGGCCTAGTGGTTGCTTTGAGATGGAGAGGGATACAGTAGGACAGGAGCACTACAGGGTTCAAAGTTGTGTGGGGGGGTCTCTATTTCCTAAGGTGAGTAGGACATGCAGGTGTTTTTAATATGATTATTTTGACAGTGGATGCACCTTGTATATGCTCTTTTCATGTACATTACCTTGTATAAAGTAAGAAAAATTGGTTGGAATTGTGTTTTACATCAAGGCCTTTTGATTGCTGGATTTTACTTCCCTGGGTCCTAGAGTCTGTGGTGATTAGGCCATGAACTGGAGTTTCCATTGGAAGACCCCCAAATTCCAACAGGTGTGCACTTCTTCTCTGGGTCCATTCAGTTTTTCAGATTATTTCTCCCACGTCTTGTGTGTGATGTGCTACTTGGCCTGCAGTGGTCCAGAGCTCCAGATGTAAGGGGGTGGGGGGTGCCTGGGAGGTGGGGGAGATATACAGAATTCTACTCCAACTCTGAGCCTCCACTTTACCCTCCTAGGAGAGGTTGTTGCCTTCCTGAGGGGGGTGGAGGAGGGAACCTGGAGTTTGTTCACTTCTCATGGGCTTCTGGGCTATTGCTGTTTTGAGGACTGCATCACCCTTCATTTCCCTGGTCCCCAAATCTCAGAGCCATTCTGATTTCCTGGGGGTCACGTGGGTTTGTTTCTCACTGGCTTCTCTTCCGCAGCTCATCCCATGCCCTTTTTGCTGAGTTAGATGTTCCCCCGCCTTGGGTTTTCCGTCTCTGAGCACACTCACCCTCTGTGTTGTTTCTTCCATTCCTTTACGCCTTTGCTCTCATGTTAGTGAGGTTTTGAGAGCAAGCACATGCATTCATTCTGCTGCATTTGACCCTAATTCCTGCGATCAACAACCTTCCCACATTGGCTGCTCTTCCCCCATTTTACAGTTAAAGAAACTGAGAACAAAGAGGGGGGCACACCACTTGCTGGGCGAAGACTCCTCAGGCGTGAATGACCTCCTGTGTGTACTTTTCCTCCTATACTGCCTCGCTCCCAGCAGGAGGCCTCCAGGGTCTCCTAACCCTTCTGGCTGGAGTTGTGTCCCCTTGTCTAAGCCACAGCCCTCCTGTGGCAGGTTCCCACGACCGCTGTCCACTGGGTGTAATGAACAAGCCGCAGCAGGACGCTGAGGACCGCGGTGCCTCAGCTGGCGGGGCTGCGCACTCAGCCAGGTGTGTGAAAAGCAGCAAAGCCTCCCTTGGGTGTACAGAGTGACCTTGATTCTCAATGTTAATGGCTTCACACAGGCAGGGAGAGTTTCCTTTGGAAGCAGCAGATATTCATCGGGGCCATCAGCCTAGTTCATACTGAGAAGCACTTGGACTGAAATTTTATCCCATAGTGGGGAAGAGAGAGAAGGGAGAGGGCGATGGGAAAGTTGCTTCAGTATTTTTTTTTTTCTTTCTCTTTTTTCTTTGACAACCACAAGTTTCCTGCACTCCCTTGGAACAGAATTTCTGTTTTGACTAAATGGAAAGTCTCCAAGGAACGAAGGCTAATGGGGGACTTTTTTTTTTTTTTTTGAAAAGCACCCTCTGTGGCCTTCCATCAATGCCTCTTTTCCCCTCTTCTCTTTCTCAGCTTGCACCTCTTTCTTCCATGCTCTCTGACCTGTCTCCACCCGCCCTCCATCAGCTGTCCACAGCAGAGGCTCTGCAACTTTATCGCAGGCAGCGGGGGCTGGGGCACTGAAAGGCCAGGGCTCCTGGGGACCAGTGGAACTGCTCACAGGGCAGGCCTGACAATGACTGGCAGGCAGAGGCAGGCTGGAGGGGCATGCTGGCAGGCTGGCAGGCTGGGACTGGAGTCCCCCAGTTCCAGGACCCCCGGGGCAGTCGCTTAGAGCACTTCACAGTCTTGAGCCTCCTCTTATCTCCCAGCCCTCCTTTTTAGAGTCCAGAGTCTGGGTCTACTAAAACTTTGACCAGGAGAGAGAGTAAGGAAAGTGGGGAAAGTTGTCCCTGGAAACTTACAAATAAGATAAGCAGAACTTACTGTTCCTTTAAAATGAAAATCACTTACTCCTCACCAGGATCTCAGCAATCTTCAGCCCCAGGCCATTGTCATAGCCTCCTGCTCATCCTCCATGGTCAGACAGGTTCCTTCACACCGCCTCCATTGCCCTGGTTCCCAGCTGCTTTTGCCAGCCTCATGGAAACAACCAGCCCTGTGTATTTTGTTTTTAGAGTTACTCTTATAACATGAAAGGAAACTCAAGCAGACATGGAGAAATAGACTCTACATTCCCTCCGAGGAAGGGCCTTGTTTATTTTTAACTTTTAATGAAGAGCCTAGGATTAACAAAATAAACTATATTAGCATAATATGAACTATGACTATTATTGCTATTATACTACTTATCGAGAGGGTAGATGCATCAGGAGTTTTGTGAGCACTTATGTGCATCTTCTCATTTACCCAAACAGTCTAATGAAGAGGAATTCTTATTTTCCCTTACAGTCTGAAGCCCAGAGAAGTAACATGCCCATGTAGCTAGTAAGTTGCAGATTTATACACACATGCACACACATACACACACACTCCTGCAAACACACACAACTTACATTAAGTGACTCCATGAGGGAAATAATTCCCTGCTTGCTAAAAGTTTAGCAAATATTTATGAAGCTCCCACGTCTCAGGCACTATACCTGTGACTGGGGTTGCAATGTTTAATCTAATATGGCCTCTGCCCTCCAGGAGTTTATGGTAGGAGGAGCAGGTATGGAAACGCAACTACCTCCGGACAAGGCGGTCTGGGTGGAACCAGTTGCTGTGCAGTGTAGAAGAGGTCAACAGACTTTTGCCATGGGAATCTGGGAAGGACAAATTGGAGTTCTTGTGTGCTGAATGGAAAAAAAAAGAGACATTCTAGGCAGACAGAAGGATGTGAGTAAAGCTGGGAGGTATGAAATGAGGGGATGGTATTTGTGTCTTTGACCCTCATGGGCTCATTATCGTCTCACTGGTAATGGTGTCATGTACACCCATCACTAATAGCTACTTTAGATGACTGCTGCATTGTAGGACCTCCGTACTACATGTGTGCTGAAGGAATGGAAGCATGGGTTTTCTGTGGTGATCAGATTGTCTCCACTAGCTTGCGTATATTAATTGCCTAGGAGATAAATATTAAAAGTTGCTGGTTAAAAAGGAGCTTGGGTCCAAGGAGCTTTCTTGACGGGCCAGTCATGAGCCCTTAAAGGTTTAGAATGTGGAGGTTAGGTGGAAAACAGAAGGGATGTGTCATTGTAGGTGGATTCGAAGCAGCTTTCCTATGATCCTTTCAAGGCTCCATCTCTCCATCCAGCGGTGGCTGGCAGTAAGCATGACTTTCAGTCAGACCATTAGATCAAAGACAGGGAGACTGTCAAAGGGCACTGAGGGAAGGAAAGAATGCTGAGTGACAGCGGGGACAGAAGGATTGTGCTAGCTACAGGGAAAGACAAGTTGATAGTAGAGAGAAGGTTGTCACTTTCTGTAATAGCTGGAGACAAGGCTGCTCTAAGAGTGTCCCTCTCTGAGGGATGTTGGCCTGGAGTTCTCTTGTTTTTCAGGTGAAGTGGGTACTAGGAATTTGAAAGGAGGGAACTGACAAGAATCTCTGGACTCAAAATGGCCAGGGAGTTGAGGATCGTTTGCTTTAGACTAAAGATAACAGCTGAAGGAGCAAGGAAAAGCTTTTTTGACTGGCCAGGCATGAACCCTGAAAGGTTTAGAATGTGGGGATTAGGTGGAAAGGATTAGCATACAGAGTGATTTCTGAGGAGACTCATCTGTTATGCTGGAAGCTTCTGTGTGCCTGGGGCTATGACCTGGGCACAGTTGGCACCCCTATGAATCTCTTCGTCTTGCAGTAAAGTTATTTGTGGCATTCATGATGGCTGTGGGGACTTGAGTGGGAGCCAGGAGGAGCTGAGATCAGTACCCAGGGCTGAGCTCTCAAGAGGGACTCCCCCAAGTGTTCAGGCAGCAAAAGTAACCTCAAGTCTGACAACAGGACCCTTGAGATTCATCCTATAGCCTGTTCCAGTGGCCTCTGGAGGCAAACAGCACTTGCTACCAGCGGAACATCATGCTCAACCACTTGACTTCCCTCCTCCTATCTGTGCAGGAGGTGAGCAGGATGACTCCTTGGCTGGGGAGCGGGGAAGGCTGTATCTCTTGCTGCTGACATAGATCCTGGGGTATATGGACTACTGTGCCATATTTGAACATTAACTTTTCACCAAAGCCTTTACCATAGCCATGGAATTAGGTAAGGCCATATGGCTATTGTCCCTGCTGTCCTACCTGAGCTTAACACCTGTGGGTTTAAGTAAATTCTAAGAAATTGTATTTCAGCCTATCCTTCTTGGAGGGTAATATGTTCTCCTTGGTGTTTACTAAGCATCCTTGGCACACACTCATCCTTTCTGTTTCTTCTAATTCTTATATTTTATGTTACTCTTTGAAATTCAATAACATCACAATTTTATATTTCCATTTTTACCACTACATTGATTTCCTATTTCTGCTATAACAAGTTACCACAAATTTAATGGCTTAAAATGACCCAGTTTTATTTTCTCACAGTTCTGGGGGACAGAAGTTCTAAAATCAAGGTGTCAGTAGGGCCCTATTCCTTCTGGAGGCTCCAAGGAAGAATTTGTTTCTCTGCTTTTTCTAGCTTTAATGGCTTTGACTCAAGGCATCATATTCCATCTTGAAAGCCAACCACCCAGCATCTCCCGGTCCTTTTCTCTTTCTCTCTGTTTCTATCATCACGTCACTTTCTGACTCTGATCATCCTGTCCCTCTTTTATAAGACCTTTGTGATTACATTACGCTCATCAGGCTAATCCAGGATATCTCAATCTGAAATCTGTAATTTAATCACACTTTGTATAGTCTTTTTTGTCTTGTAAGATAATATATTCACGAGCTCTTGGGATTAGGATGTGGACATCCGTGTGGGGCTATTACTCAGCACACTAAAACTATTACAACTGAAAACTTAATTGTGGTGCGATTACTGGCGAATAATTGCTGACAACAAATGATCTGTTGCAAGATTAACTACCTAGTGGTAAGGAACAGGTGCCAGTGGATTCTAACTCACCTTCTATCAGAGCGCCAGATACTTGATAAAAACAATAAGCAAAGAAGTATTGATGGTGCTCATGCCTATTTTTCCATTGTTCCAACCAATTGTTGGAGCATAGCAGACAACACATGTTTATTGAAAAAGTATAAGAAAAATCAGTCCACAGTTGATTAAAATTTTGGCACTTTTTGTAGGGTGAAGAATTGAATTTTACTTCTGATTAAGAGTGAATGAATGGTCCTGGACGGATTCATTGTTACCTCTAGTAATAATGAGAAAAAAAAATCCAACCAAAAAGTTATTATTAGCAAATGCCAAAGCATGTCAGAGCTTAGTTCCCAGGTGCCCTGTGCTATGCTGATACATCACATTATCTCACTTATTTGTCACCACAAACCCAGCTGTGAGCTAGGTACAGGATTGCTTCCTATCTTGTTGGTGAAAAGACTGAAGGTCAATTAAGTCTGTAATTGTCTCACTAGGACTGATAGCCATGGGCTCTCCTGAGTCCTTGTGCCCTTGGCCAGTGTGGGGCTACTGCTTGTTCTCTGCAAGGTAGCTTCTATGGGTATTTCTGGGTTTAGCCCTTTTGTCCTGTTGACGCAGCGTGTGGGAACCTCATATCTCATTCACCCTAGCTTTTCCCTTAACTTTGCTGTCAAGGGTGAGAAAGGACCATCCCCTCCTCAGAATGGGCAGCTCCCCTGGAAAGCTAGAATTGAGAGGGCTGCCAAAGGGATTTTGCTTTATTTATCTTTCTGATTGTCCTTCTATAAGGAGCCACTATACCTAAACTTTTCAGAGTTCCAAGAGTGAGTGAATGAGTGGGGTTTGTGAGGGAATGGGAATAGACGTAAGCAGTGAGAGTTTCTTAATATATATATTTATATTCATATTTATTTAGATAGATTTAGAAGTATATGTTCCATGCATTATTGTTTATCTGCAATACAAATTTAACTCGGAATGCTATACTTTATCTGGCAACTCTATGGGGAGTGGGAAAAGGAAGGAAAGGTAAAATGAAATCTCTCTATGTAGGGGAACATTTTTGATGCATTAACAGCAGTATTCTACCCAACCCCTCTTGTCATGTTAGGTTTCCAGAGGATTGAAAAGTCCTGACAAGGAAACCTCTCTCTATAATATCTACCTGCCTTCAATAACTGGGACCAAGCAGCCACTTCACTGCATTAATCCACTCCATGTAATGGGAGCCTATGTTTGCTGGTTATTAAGATACCCTGCCCTCCATCCTACCTCACTTCCCCAAACACAGAGGCACATAAACACACAAAGGCCTTGGCTAGACATGGAGAGGTTAAGGGGGAGAAGGGGCGGGGGAGGGATTAGAGTTTTATCAAAATAGCATCTGCAGAGATCTTTCCAGGATAGACATCCCTCCTGAGCGAGTCTATGGCCTGGGGCCAGGCCTGGGGCGGATGGGAAAACACCAGCTGGCCAGGGAAGGAGTGGTCCCTTGAGGGCAGAGGCTTTGCCAGGTGCATGGGGGGTGGTGGTAAGAGGACTCTCCTCCTCCCTCCTTTCACAGGGCCCCCTGCCCTATCCAACTTTTTTTCTAGACCTTTCTTTCTCTCTCTCTTGCCTTTTTAGCCAAACTGTTATTTTTCCTGCATCAGGCAAGAAGAGATCCTTTAGCTAGAATATTAACATTGCTGGGACTCTTATATTTCACATGGGATTCACCCTGTCTCAGAGAGCCAGAAGGCCCTCCTAAGGTAGGCAAGCCTGTAGTTCTAGGGCCAGAACCTGGTTGCTTTGGGGAGCCATAGCCCTTGGAAGCCATCTTATCCTGATCCCTGCCTTCACCCCAGGCTTGCTTTAATGAATTAAAATGGAAGAATGAGAAGTGAATCTTTTATTCCTCAAGATCACAAGTTCTTCTGGTTTTTAAATCCTGACAGCAAAGTGTCTAAAGTTCACCCACATGTTCTGGCTGCATTGAGAGTTCCCTACTCCCTACCCACCTTTTTTTGGTCCATGTTCTCACAGAGTTTTTCCTTTGTCCTTTCTGCTTCTCATGTCTACTTATTGGTAAAGGAGGAAGAAATCGGAGTAACTCATTTAAGACAGCCTATTTTGAGGTGTAGAAGGACTTTCTAAGCATAACACCAAGGGGAGAAATTCACAAGAATGACAGTGATTGATGTGATTCTGTAACTTCCAAGACTTTTGTATGTCTCATAATTCCATAAAAAAACACACACACAGGAAATATTTGTTACACATATCTTTTATATAAAGAGCTCTTACAAATCAGTAGCAGAGAAATGTATATAACTAATGAAGGAATTTAAATGGGTGACAAAAATAGGAAAAAAGGTCAAATTGATTTTCTTAATGAATTATAGTACATGAATTTATGGGCTATGCAAATATTTAAACTCATGTCATAGAACAGTGGTTTTTAAGCAATTCTCTGTGAGGTACTCTGGGGTGGGGATTTGGGTTTTGGATGGCACATATTTGATAGGTACTTTTCTGTGTTATAAATGAGGCTTCCATGTATGATTTAATTTGAACCAAAGATTCATAGTTAAAAATAGTTTAAAAGCTACTGTAGGAGAAGAGCATTTAGGGAGTTGCCAGATATGTTCTGTTTGCCCTCCAGATCCAGTCTCCTACTTTAGACAAGGCATGTTTTGACAACTACAGCTTCTGTTTGAATTATAGACTTTTTAAAAATAATTAAGAATTATGTGTGTACTCTGACCAATTCTAAGTATATTTTTTGCTACATAGGTTTCTTCATTATGAAGAACACTGCTTTTACTCTGATGTTGTTCTTTATAAAATTTGTATTCATGTTACCATTACCCAAACAATTTTATCTTTTTTTGAAATAAATTTAATTTTTTTTCAGTGTTCCAAGATTCATTGTTGATGCACCACACCCAGTGCTCCATGCAATATGTGCCCTCCTTAATACCCATCACCAGGCTCTCCCAACATCCCACCATCCTCCCTTCCAAAAACCCGTTTGTTCCTCAGAGTTTATAGTCTCTCATGGTTCATCTTCCCTTCTGATTTCCCCAAACTCACTTCTCTACTCTAACTCCCAATGTCCTCCATGTTATTCCTTATGTTCCACAAGTGAGTGAAGCCGTATGATAATTGACTCTCTCCACTTTACTTACTTCACTCAGCATAATCTCCTCCAGTTCTATCCATGTTGATATAAAAGTTGGGTATTCATCCTTTCTGATGGAGGCATAAGACTCCATAGTATATATGAACCATATCTTCTTTATTCATTCATCTCTTCAAGGGCATCTTGGCTCTTTCCACAGTTTGGTGACTGTGGTCATTGCTGCTATGAACATTGGGGTACAGATGGCCCTTCTTTTCACTACATCTGTATCTTTGGGGTAAATACCCAGTAGTGCAGTTGCAGGGTCATAGGGTAATTCTACTTTTAATTTCTTAACGAATCTCCACATTGTTTTCTAAAGTGACTGCACCAACTTGCATTCCCACCAACAGTGAAAAAGGGTTCCTCTTTCTCTACATCCTCTCCAACACTTGTTGTTTACTGTCTTGATAATTTTGGCCATTCTAACTGGTATAAGGTGGTATCCCTGATGGATATGGATGCCAAGATTCTCAACTAGATCCTAGCTAATAGGATCCAACAGTATATTAAAGTACATTAAAAGGATTATCCAACATAACCAGGTGGGATTTATCCCTGGGATGCAAGGATGGCTCAACATTCACATGTCAATCAGTGTGATAGAACAAATCAGTAAGAGAAGAGAGAAGAACCACATCATCCTCTCAATTGATGCAGAAAAAGCATTTGAAAGGATACAGCATCTGTTCCATATTAAAATGCTTCAAAGTATAAGGATAGAGGGAATATTCCTAAACATCATAAAATCTATGAGAAACCCATAGCAAATATCATTCTCAATGGGGAAAAGTTGACAGCCTTCCCTTTGAGATCAGGAACACGACAAGGATGTCCACTCTCACCACTGTTGTTCAACATTGTACTAGAAGTCCTAGCAACAGCAATCAGACAACAAAAAGAAATAAAAGGTATTTGAATTGGCAAAGAAGAAGTCAAACTTTCTCTCTTGCCAGATGACATGATACTTTATATGGAAAACCCAAAAGACTCCACCCCAAACTACTAGAACTCATATAGCAATTCAGTAACATGGCAGAATACAAAATCAATATACAGAAATCAGTTGTTTTCTTACACAGTAACAGTGAAAATATAGAAAGGGAAATTAGAGAATCAATTCCATTTACTATAGCACCAAGAACCATAAGATACCTGGGAAAAAAACCAAACCAAAAGGTAAATGATCTGTACTCGAGAAACTACAGAACACTCATGAAATAAATTGAAGAAGACACAAAAAGATGGAAAAGGTTTCCATGCCCAGGGATTACAAGAATAAACATTGTTAAAATGTCTATACTGCCTACAGCAATCAATACTTTCAAGGCCATCCCGATCAAAATTCCACGAGCATTTTTCAAAGAGCTGGAACAAACAATCCTAAAATTTTAGGGAACCAAAAGAGACCCTGAATTGCTAAGGAAATGTTGAAAAAGAAAAAACAAAACTGGGCCATCACATGCCTGATTTCAAGCTTTGCTACAAAGCTGTGATCATCAAGACAGCATGGGCATGGTACTGGCACAAAAACAGAAACATAGACCAGTGGAACGAAGTAGAGAGCCCCAGTATGGACCCTCAACTTTATGGTCAACTAATTTGTGACAAAGCAGGAAAAAACATCCAGTGGAAAAAAGACACTCTCTTCAATAAATGGTGCTGGGAAAATTGGACAGCTACTTATAGAAAAATGAAACTCGACCATTCTCTTACACTATACACAAAGATAAACTCGAAATGGATAAAAGACCTTAATGTGAGGCAGGAATCTATCATAATCCTAGAGGAGGACATAGGCAGTAACCTCTTTGACATTGGCCACAGCAACTTCTTTCAAAACATGATTCCAAAGGCAAAGGAAACAAAAGTGAAAATGAACTTTTGGGACGTCATCAAGATCAAAAGCTTCTGCACAGCAAAGGAAACAGTCAACAAAATAAAGAGGCAACCCACGGAATGGGAGAAGATACTCACAAATGACACTACAGATAAAGGGCTGAAAGAACTCCTCAAACTCAACACACACAAAACAGATCATCACCTCAAAAAATGGCCAGAGACACTTCTCCAAAGAAGTTGTAAAAATGGCAAACAATTTTATCTTTAATGTTGGACTTCTTAACTGAATTTAATATATCTACAATCTATAATTATGTCAGATTAAATTTCCAAAGTTTTAGTGTGATTGTATGACTTGAATTTAAAAATAGAGTTTTTAAAAAAATTCAGATAACTGATTTCATATTTGAATTATTTAAATATACAATATAAAACTGGAAAAAATTAATTGTTTACCGTTTTCACTTTCAGCTAATGGAGTCAACAGATTAAAATATGTCACTTCATTTTTATGTTCACATACAAGAAAATCTGAAATTAAAAAAGAGCAAAAAGTTAGGAGAACATTTATTTGATCTAAATGCAAAGTCATAAAGAATCATTGTTCACAGATTTGTAAATGACCTTTCGCTATAATGTGTAAAATTATTGTTTTGGTTCATGGTCTTTAAAAAAATCCCTCTTAATGAAATAGATGGCAGTGTTTCTAAACCATATTCATGTCTTTCATATTTCCTATGATTAGTAATGTGACTATTCCTTGTGGTGGACAATAAATGTCAACAAACATGAGCAAATTACACGCCCATCATTAACTTTCTTGAGAAATGGAAATTCAAAGCTTAATTTTTCATTAATTGTGAGCTTAGGTTTCTTTTATAGGTTACTACTGGTGGAAGAGTTATTGCAAAATAAGAAGTTTACCAAACAATAAAAATAAATAAGTAGTTTCATCTTGTTTTGTACCCCCCTAAAATGACAAAGCTACTGTAGCATGTTTTGTTACTCAGTGTGTATTTCCTGCCTACATCACTATATGTGATTTCTCACCTTTTTTTTTTTAAGATTTTATTTATTTATTTGACAGACAGAGATCACAAGCAGGCAGAGAGGCAGGCAGAGAGAGAGGAAGAGGGGGAGAAGCAGGTTCCCCGCTAAGCAGAGAGCCCGATGTGGAACTCGATTCCAGGACTCTGGGATAACATCCCAGAGCCAAAGGCAGTGACCTAACCCACTGAGTCACCCAGGTGCCCCGTTTTTTCTTCTTTTTTTTTTTTTAATAACCATCTTTTTGGTTAACTGCTATCCATTAGTTGTGAGCATTCCTCAGTTTTGTCACATCCTACTGCCAAATGGCTGTAGACTCCAATGACCTAGGACAGGGAGATATGGTCCCTGTGTGTTTGTGTCCAGGTACACTTTAAAAAAAATATGATTAGTGGGTACCTGGAAAACTTCTCTTGGAAAGAGGCATTAATTATATTGGGTCTGGAAAAAAAATTATATTGGGTCTGGAGATGGTAGAGAAAGAGAGATCATTATCACAGGTAGACTTCCAGATCCACGTTCAATGCATACAAATTTCACAGACTGCTAGATGACACCATGGCAGATACTGACAGTATAAAAGGGAGTTTTACATACCCATCCCACAATTTCAGTCCAACCATGAATAATAAGACTTATTAAAATGTGGAGAATCTGGGAAATGTCACACTGGATATGATATTCAAATGACAGATTTTTTCCCAGGATTATCCCAGGCAAATGTGCATGCATGGACACCTTATCTACACCCCACCCACACTTTTGTAAATAGTCCTTTGTGAGCAAAATCCTTCTGGACTCATCCTATTTCGAGTGTGCCATCTGTTTCCTGTTGGGCTCTTAGCAGATACAGAGGGATAAAAGGCTGTTCGCTATATAATGTTGAATGACAAAAGAAGATTACAAAGTAGAGTGACAGTATGCTCCAAGTTAAGTATGGTAGGTAGTTATGTATATGTAACTGCACAGAAAAAAAATTCCAGGGATATATGTATCAAAATGTCACTTATGGTTATATCTGGGTGGTAGGATTAAAAAATGACTTTTTTCTTGTTTTCTTTATGTGGATTGAAAAAAAAAAACTCCAGTAAGTATGAATTAAGTTTGCAATAAGAAAAACAAAATTTATTTTTCATAGTCTCTTGTGAGTAGGGATGGGAGGGGTGTCAAAAGGCATGTTATTGGCTCTCTGCTGTGGATCTCATGGACCGTATTGTATTCCATAATGCATATCTACCATATTAGGAATGGGCACCCAAATTTTCTCCAATTTTCTGCTACAAAAAAGCAATACTCTGGTAACATAATCTCACAGATTTTTACTAAAGGCCTGAACAGAATTTCTATAGGATATTACTCAGGAGGGTGGATGCTGGTCATAGAGAATATCTGAACATAAACCTGATTTGTGTACTACCAGACCTTCTTTATAATGACTACGTTAGCCTACAATCTCATCAGAGTATGTAAGGATAACTTTGTCCCCACATCCTCACAAATACCTTGACTTACCCAATTTTCTAATAATGTCTGCCTATCTGATGGGTGTAAAATGATGTGTTATTGTTATTTTATTTGTGTATCTCAGTTACAAATGAGTCTGTCTCATCCTATTCTCTTTAGGCAATTAAATTTCTTCCGTGAGTGCCTGTTCATGTCTTTGCCCATTTTTCTGTTGGACATTCTATCTTTCTCTTTGTGTTGGTTTCCAAGAATTCCTTGTATGTACACAAAGAATTCAAACTAAGCTGCAAATCCAAGAAAATGTTTGATGAAATATAGTTGGTCAGTTCTCAGTTATCCCCGATATGGGTAGAGAATATAGGTTTGACCAATAATCTAAAACTCTTTAATACTAAGTTTCAGAATATGGCAGAGAGCAAATCTATTCATGTGAAAGCATCCAATCTTGATGGTGCCACTTGGAACCCCAGTTTGGGAATGGGAACTATCCAAGGAGATTCACAGATGATGGAAATAGACTTCATTTGCCAAACATACTAGCTCCTACAATCACGACCAAACTGGTTATCACAGAGGCATTTTTAGTTCCACTTAATAGAGATCATAGAAGTAATGAAGATGGATGATAAATGCATGAATGATAATTGACATTTATTGAACCCTCACTATGTGCTACTCATGATGCTAGGTGCTCTACATACATTATAACCTGAGTACTGTTATACTCATTTTACAGGTATGATAACTTAGATTTGAAGAGCTTAAGTACTTGCTCAAGTCCACCCAGGAGGACACACTGTAAGATCCAGGAACTGGGTGTACCTGGCTCACTCAGTAGGTACTGCATGTGATGCTTGAACTCAGAGCTATGAGTTCCAGTCATATGTTGGGTATAGAGATTTCTTAATGAAAAAAATTATTTTAAAAAGATCCAGGAATTAAAACTTGTAGGCTAAAAGAACCTCTATGTTAAAAGAAAAAGCAAGGTCTATTATAATTCTTTTTGAAGTTATATTGATAAATAATTGCTAAAAATATAATTGATATTCTTGAAGAAGTCATAAAGGGATGACAGAAAATTAGAGTTTATAAGGCCCTTGGTAATTATCTAATTTAACCCCCTAAATTTAGGAATTAAAGCTCAGAGAGGTGATCCAGTTTATTCAATATTATACAGCTGATTTGTAGTGGGGCTGGGACTAGAACTTGTACTTTCTGTCTCCAGGTCAAATTTATATATATTTGGAGTTATAAATACACAGACTAACTATTTTCAAAAATGAAGAGAGAGCCAATTGAAGTCATTTTGTGAAATCAGAATTGTTTTGGATTTTTATAAGGGGATGCTGAGTAAAGATGATTTTCGTGATTCTTTGAAATGGGACTTTGGTTCAACATTTGCAAATCAATCAATGTGATAAAGCACATCAATAAAAGAAAAGACATGAACGATATGATCCTTTCAATTGATGCAGCAAAGGTTTTTGACTAAATACAATATCTGTTCCTAATTAAACCTCTTCAGAGTATAGAGATGGAGGGAAGATTCCTCAATATCATAAAAACCATCTATGAAATGCCCGCAGTATATATCATTATCAATGGGGAAAAGCTGAGAGCTTTCCTTAAGATCAGGAACACAACAGGGATGCTCATTCTCAACACTATTGTTTAACATAGTGCTGGAAGTCCTAGCCTCAGCAATCAGACAACAAAAAGAAAAAAAAAAAAGGCATCCAAATTGCAAAGAAGAAGTCAAACTCCCTCTTCGCAGATGACATGATACTTTATGTGGAAGACCCAAAAGACTCCACCCTCATATTGCTAGAACTCATACCTCAATTCAGCAATGTGGCAGGATACAAAATCAATGTACAAAATCAGCTGCTTTTCTATATGTTAATAAAGTAACTGTAGAAAAAGAAATAAAGGAATCAATTCCATTCGCAATAACTGCAAAAACCATAGGATACCTAGGAATAAACCTACCTAAAAAGGTAAAGGATCTATATTTTAGAAACTACAGAACATTTGTTAAAGAAATTGAGGAAGACACAAAAATATGGAAAAACATTACATGCTCATGAATTGGAGGACTAAACATTAATATATCTATCCTGCTCAGAACAATTTACACTTTCAAGCCATCCTTATTAAAATACCATTGGCATTTTTCAAAGAGCTGGAACAAAAAATCCTAAAATTTGTATGGAACCATCAATGGAATGATGAAAAAGAAAAACAAAGCTGGGGACAACACATTGCCTGACTTTAAGCTATATTACAAAGCTGTGATCACCAAGACAGCATGACATTAGCACAAAAACAGATGCACAGACCAATGGAACAGAATAGAGACTCCAGAAATGGACCCTCAACTCTATGATCAAATAATCTTTGACAGATCAATAAAAAATATCCAATAGGAAAAATAAATTCTCTTCAATGAGTGATGCTGGGAAAACTGGACAGCTACATGTAAAAAAACAAAACTGAACCATTCCCTTAAACCATACACAAAGATAAACTCAAAATGAATGAAAGACCTCAATGTGAGACAGGAATCCATCAAAATCCTAGAGGAGAACATATGCATGTCTTCGACTTCTTTCAAGACATGACTCCAGAGGCAAGGAAAACAAAACCAAAAATAAACTTTTGAGACTTCATCAAGTTACAAAGTTTCTGCACAGCAAAGGAACCAGTCAACAAAACTAAGAGGCAGCCCACTGAATGGGAGAAGATATTTTCAAATGACATTACAGATAAAGGGCTGATATCCAAGATCTATAAAGAACTTCTCAAACTCAACACTCAAAAAACTAATAACCCAGTCAAGAAATGGGTAGAAGACATGAACAGACACTTCTCCAAAGAAGACATGCAAATGGCTAACAGACATATGAAACTCACTAGCCATCAGGGAAATACAAATCAAATACAATGAGATACCACCTTATACCAGTTAGAATGGCAAAAATTAACAAACCAGAAAGCAATAAATGCTGGTGGGGATGTGGAGAAAAGGGGATTCTTTACATTGTTGGTGGGAATGCAAGCTGGTATAGCTATTCTGGAAAACAATATGGAGGTTCCTCAAGATGTTAAGAAAAGAGCCACTGTACAACCCAGGAATTGCACTACTAGGTGTTTATCCCAAAGATACAGACATAGTGAAAAGAAGGGGCACATCCACTCCAATGTTCATAGCAGCCACATCCCCAATAGCCCAAACTATGGGAGGAGACAAGATGCCCTTCAACGAATGAATGGATAAAGAAGATGTGGTACTTATACACAATGGAATATTATTCAGCCATCAGAAAAAGTGAATGTCCACCATTTGCATAGATGTGGATTGAACTGGAGCAGATTATGTTAAGTGAAGTAAGTCAAGCCGAGAAAGAAAATTATCATATGGTTTTATTCATATGTGGAACATAAGCAATAGCATGGAGGACCATAGGGGAAGGGAGGGAAATCTAAAGGTGGAGAAATCAGAGACGGAGATGAACCTTGAGAGACTATGGAACCTGGGAAACAATCTGAGGGATTCAGAAAAAAGAAGAGTGGGGGGAGGAGGTAATGGAATAATGGGTATTGAGGAGAGTATGTACTATGATGAGCACTGGGCAGTATACTTAACTAATGAATCATTGAACACCACATCAGAAACTGATTATGTACTCTTCAGGGGATAACTAAACATAAAAAAAAATAAAGAAAAAGAAATGAGACTTTGCGAAATTAGGTCCAGTGTAGGCAAAATGAAGTGCAAACTTCTCAAAAAAAAAAAAATGACAGGAGAAGAGAGAAGCGAACTGAATACAGAGGGCCTAAGACCTAGCATTCCGAGGTTTAGAAAAAGAGGACACTGTCCCAAGCTACAGAGTCATCCAAAGACAGAAACTGATCAATAGCCAGAGTGGTTAGTACCTATGGGGAAGTTTAGAGCCAAGTCCTATGGATGAACGTTAACTAAAATAATAGAAGTGAGGACTATGCTTGTCCTATCAGTGTACGGGCCAAGGGAGAAGATGGGAATGGAAAATTGGCAAAAGAATGGATGAAAAGGCTGTGGACAGGCTTCTGCCAACAAAGAGAGGAGTTATCCCCCCTTCTTCCTAGTGACAGTGGCATCACAGAGAAGACTGGAGGACCTCTATCAGGTACAGAGGTAACAGCAAAGCCCTCATTTCACAAAGCTCTATTTTCTGTGGCAGGGCGGAGGAGGAAAGGGAGGAGGAATCTACTGCGGGGGGAAAACAAGAACATAGTTACTGACTGTAGCTCTACACCTGACACTGAAGGATTTTAGAGAGGCTCATTAGAGGCCAGGGAGATGCAAGGCAGGCTGAAGAAGCAAACCGCCCTGTCAAAGAGAGGGCAGTGGAAAGAATCCAGAAATAGAGCTGGAAGATCCAGTTCCAGCAAGAGGAGCATGAAGGAGACAGATGAAGTGGGGAGTGAAAACCCCTTGGGGCAGTGGGTTGGATGCAGGCCAGGCAGGGTGGTGGAAAATAGCGGTTGGTGCCAGGAGAAGAACGAATTGAGTGCAAGGCCGCGGGAGGGTGGAGGGAGAGGGCACAGGGCAGGCTCCGCAGGAATCGGAGACATTCAGTGAGGGATGATGATTATTCCAGCTGTCCAAAACCTGTTCTGTTGACTTCGTGCTGGCAAGATGAGGGTCTGGATGGAGTTGAGAGTGGCAGGTGGGGGAAGCAAGGGGGTTTTGGGTGGGGCTGAGGGTCAGGGTATTGGCTATCATGAACCAGGGTGAGTAATACCACTGCCCCCATGTGCTCCTCAAGAATCGGATTCATTTTTATTTTTGGAATTTGTGGAGTACTGATCCTAGGCCAGATTGTGTTCTGAGACAGGCTGAGACCCTAAAACAGCATGTCAGCTTGGGTCCTGTGGACATGAGATCTTTCTGAAAGAAAGCCTCCCTAAGGAGTGCTCCATCATTGACAGGGTCTTGGAAGCGCCATGCTGGGGCCAGTGGAGGGGCAGTTCTTTGGCCAGAGACCATCGGTGACCTAAAATAACCCTTGATTTCCGGAGGCCTTACTGTCCTCCTGGCCTTCCTCTCTCTGACCTGTTTCTCATGGCTGCCCAGAGAAGTTTCTCTCTAGATCAAGACAGACCTGGGGAATCAGGCAGGGGAAACTGAGGCAAGCTATGAGCTGTGTTCTCCGACATCTTTCTCCTCATTCCTCAGCATTACCAGGAGATGAAAAAGAGGCAAAGTGGGAGGAGAGTGTCTTTAAAGTTAAGATGAAGATGGACTTATTGCCTCTCATCTCTGAGTTCCATAACCCAGTTGTAAGATCTGTAAGCCTCTTCAGCTAACTATCTTTCTAAGGCCCTATTTTGGCAGTCTTTGTTAAGAACTATAAACTGCTTCGTAATGTCATATCTTGGATTCTAACCACTGAATTTTGTCTTGTCTATGTTTGCTGTTCCCTTGATGTTAATTCATTTCTTCTCTTGTTCTCTGCTTTTGGTAGAGGATAGGCCTTCTTCATGGGGAGAACTCAATACAGAAATTATCCAAGTGTCGAAGATGGGGGACAAGGCATATGGCTGATGGGGCTCAGGGAATGACAAGTGACAAAAAACCCCCAAGAAGAAAGAGTAATGCAAATCTAGAAAAGAGATGAAAGCTTTGAGATTTCCTTTTTTCAAACAGCCTTATTAAGATATAATTCATATAGTATACAATTGTCCTGTTCCAAGTGCACAATTCAGCAGCTTTTACTGTAATCCCAGAGTTGTGTACCAACACACTTTTAGCACATTTTCATTATCCCCCCGAAGAAATCCTGCACTCCTTAGATATCATTCCCCAATGTTTCCAACCCCCTCACCCCCAGCCCTAGGCAACAACTAATTAACTTTCTCTGTGAGATTTCTTAAGCCAACAGCAAACTCGGCCCAGGATTCCATGAATTTATAGAATGCTTTAGTGACTATGAAGTGTTTTCCCATAGGCAACCTCGGTGTTATTCTTTCATCAGCTCTTTCAAGTAAGCAGGGCAGGTAATTTTATCTTGCATTTTTTAGATCAGAAAACTGGGGTGTCTGAATGACAACATTCCAGTTCCCTAAAGGAATGAAGTGACACATCCCTTTACATCCATGGAAGAAAAATAAAGAGGAGTTTTGGAGTCATATTTCCTTCACTACTCCTTATCATTTGGGAAAATAAAGGCAGAAGACAAGGTGAAGAAAGAGAAGGAAGGGCTGAAGCTGCATCTGGAGAAATTGAGGTGAAGTATCTGTTAGAATGCTTTAATTAAGATTTATGACTTGCTGGAATGCATCTCCAAAGGTAGCTGCAAGATCTCCTTTTCTTGGGATTAAAGAAGGAGGAGGAGGAGGAGGAAGAAGAAGAGGAGGAGGAAGAGGAGGAGGAAGAGGAGGAGGAAGAGAAGGAGGAAGAGGAGGAGGGATAGGGAGAGGGAGGGGGAGGAGAGGAAGAAGGATAAGAAGAGGGAGAAAAAAACACCAGTGAAGTTCTTGGGTAGGATTCATTTTAGGGAGTAGTTGTATTAGGAGGCAGGGGGATGGATTAGGTGCTGTCCACAGTCTCCCAGTGCTAGGATACCACGAAGGCAGGTGGCAGACACATGCCAGCCAAGCTGATATGGAGTTATTCATAGCTCCTACAAAGAGGAGGTCCTATTTATTTTTGGTCCTTCTGTCTGTAAAGTGAGATGCCCTATCCTCCCTCAGCTGAAGACAAAACCCTCTAGGAGGCATTGTAGAAACCTCCGAGTAAAGGCCAATGCAGAATCCCTGCGCTTCATTTCAACTTCCATTTACACGGAAGTGTGTTCTTGTTATCTACTTCTGTAAAATAAAGGACTTTGCAACTTAGTGGCTTAAAACAGTAATTCAACAGCATAATTCACAGTTCTGTATGTACGCTGGGCTCTGGTGTGTTGCTTGTAATCTTTAATGAAGTTATAGTCAGGTACTGGCTGGGTGGGCCTGCAATTATGTGGAGGTTTTAGTGAGCCAGGTATCCAAAATGGTGCCCTTGCATAGTTGGTGATTAATGGTGGCTATTGTCTGGGAGCTCAGCTGGGGCTGTCAAATGGATTGTCCTCATATGGCTTATGTTATGTGGGCTTTTCACAATAGAGTGACTGTGTTGTCTGAAGTGTCCAGGTTGGTTTCACTCTCAAGCCCTTGATGGGGACAGTTAGAAAGCTAGGTCATCTGGGGTCCTGGTCTCTTCAGTATGGTAGGAATAATGTCAGCAAAAGGCTCTAAGAGATGGAGGTAAGAGCAATTAGTCTTTTTAAAGGTCAGATCTGAACTGATGTAGTGCCACTTATGCTATTCTCTGTGGGTCAAAAGTGTCACTGCTAACTTTTGGAGAGAGAAATTACCCCCACCTTTTAATAGGAAGAGTGACAAAGAATTTGTGACCACCCTCAATCTGTCAGTGATATACTAAGGATTCCAATGAGAAAATGAATAAAGCTTCAAAACAAAAATATACAAAAGTATGCACTTTAATAAAACTATAGACATATGAATCTAGGTGGTATAGATTAAAAGTGGAAAGGACTGGGATGGTTAAAGCAACTGGAATTAAGTGAACTACATCTTGCAATAATTCATGAGTTAATCCATTTATTTAATAGTCATTTACTGAGCCCATAGCTTATGTCAAGCACTCATACTACAAAAATAAATATGACATGGTGTTTCTACCCAAAGTCTGGTAGTCCATGCATTAGGTGACCTCTTAAATCCAAAAAGTAGTTTCTTGTATATACATCACTCTCAGCACAAGGTATTATAATTGATATCCAAAGACCACATTGAAACAATGCTGTAAAGACATAATGATGTTGCTTAGACCTCCTGATTTAGCATGCTATCAGGCAAAAAAGGGAAATATTTATCATTACTAATAAAAATAGATGGAAGATATGAGGGAAAGTGGCCAAATTAAATAGGTTTCTCTGGAAAGACTCCTTCTGGTGGGTAGATGTGCCTTCATAGGACATAATTTGGGAGAAATGGTATATGTTCTGGACCCTTGGGTTCAGCTGAAGTTGTTCAGAGGCCTTGAGAAAACAGTGGCTATAATTCAAGCTGCTGGTCAGAATTTTTTTGACAGATCTAAAAGAACTCCCAGTAGGAATCTGAGAAGAAACATGCCTGTTTAAGAAACATTGCCTTGCTAGTGCTCAGGGTGCATATCCCAGTGTTATTTTAAAGAGAAGGCACACTGCTGAGTAAAAGAGAAGAATCAGGGAGGTAAGTCATGACAGAAGCAACCAAAGTAGAGACAAGCAGGACATGTATGCCTGAGGCAGAGAAAATGAAGAGAAGGGGTTGCAGATTATTTACCCTGGCTTGGACTGGCCATGGTTAATCATTAAAGATGATTTGATCAGAGAGTAAGTAGGTTGAAAAGCATTTTTGGCTAATTTGGCCATTTAAAAAATTGAGTTGACTGGTTTCAGCAGGAAGATCTAGGTGCTAAATCCTACTGAACCACATGGAAAGCCTACAGAGAAAAGATGGCCCTTGAACACGTGGTAGAAAAATGAGGACAAGAGATTAAGCCCTGCTTTTCTTAGCTGCCTTGGGTCTTAGGCTAGAGTCATACTGAAGGTCAGGGAGAAATGTTCTGTTGAAAGGACAGGATTTATAAGGAAAGGGACGCATCATCCCTTCCTGCCCTCATCCACCTTTTATATTACCTCCAATGTTCCTTCCAAAAACACTGTTTTATTATACTTCCCTCTTGCTTAATGGCCTTTAGCAATTCTTTCCTTCTTAAAAAATATTTATTTATTTGAGAGTGAAAGAAAAAGAAAGAGAGAGAGAAAGAGGTGTGTGTGCATGAGGGAGGAGGGGCTGAGGGAGAGAATCTCAAGCAGACTCCCCACTGAACATGGAGCCCAGCCTGGGGCTGGATCTTACAACCCATGTGATCATGACCTGAATTGAAACCAAGCGTTGGGTGCCTCACTGACGGAGACACCCAGATGCCCCTCCAGTCATTCTTGTTTGTAGGAGCAAACATACTCCTTAGTTGTGTATCCTGGCCTATCAAGCTGGTCTGAAACAGCAAAGTGGTTCTTTGATTCCATACCCATCTGTCTGGGTAGTTTCTCACCACCTGAAACATGCTCTGTCTCCTTTTTTTCTGATTTTAGTCATTCTTCAAAGTCTTCCCGAACAATGAAATTTCCTGGATCACTCAAAATGATTCCCCTCTCTTCTGGTTCCTCTGTTAAATCGTTTAGGAATTCACTAATTCATTTGTTCATTTATTTGTTGAATTAATATTCATAGGCTCAACATATTTATTAAGCATCTACGATTTGCTAAGCAATAGGCATATTGATTTAAGACACATGACCCACCCTCAAGGAGTTTGAATGCGAAAGGAAGAATTCTCAATTTGTATAGTACCCACTCAGAAGCAGTATTCTTGGCTAGTTGTATTTTTTGTGAGTTTTTCTGGGTCTTGTTTTTTAATCTGCAAAATATTTTCCTTAAAGGCAGAGGACCTGTCCTGTGGTGGTTTTTATCTCTCAAAGACCCTTGAATATATTAAACTCCCTAAAAACATAATGAATTTGGGAATACTTGAGAGCAGTGTTCTGGTAGCAGCACATGGTGTGAGTCTGGGAAATGGATTGACATAGGAGATTTGATGATCCCCAGAGGAAACAAATCACTTCATGTGATTACCGGGGCTTAAAATCAGAGAAAGATCCCTACTTTCCCTGTTTAAAATCAGCATAGATCAAGGAGGAAAGCCTCTGACAATCTCTAATTTGTGTATTCTCACCACATCCCAGAAGTTCCAGGAACATGAGGGCCTTCTGGAAACAAAAGGGAAAGTCACTGGGGCCAAGTGGTCAAGCCTGTTGATAACCTGTTTGTTGTGGGTCCAGTCATGAGTGAGTGCACCCAGGCTGCTCTCCTCTTAGGAAGAGTCCAGGAAAGGCAACAAAGTTAAGTTTGAAGAGTTGTAGTGACCAAGGCTCTGTTCTGGGATTCCAGATCATTGCTGGAATGGGGTAGATCATTCTGGGATTCTAGATTATTGCCGGTGGGATCCAGAGACCCCACCTTGCCTGTGCTTCTCCATCTGGCTTGGTTTTTTAATGTAAGCTCACTCAAACAGTGTGTATGGTCTGCAGCAGACATGGCTCATTTGGAAAACACAGTGAACTAAGAGTTAAGAAAGGGAGTTGTAACCTTGGACTTGGCTTTAATGACTTGTGTTACCCAAAGAAATCACTTTTCCCCTAGGCCTTAAATTTCCCATCTGAAAAATAAAGGAGCTGAAATAGTTCAGTTATTTTGTCTAACATTCTTTTTTTTTTTTAAGTAAAACTCTTTTATCAAACAAATCATAATGTAAAAGTTCAGAATACAGAGCATATAGGAGCAGAGCTGAATTGCCTAACGAGGCCAGAAAGGATTAAGTAGACCCCTCACTTGCTCAAGAAATGCTCTGTTTTTTATATACCACCCCTCCTCACCCCCAGCACTTATTTTGAAAGCCTCTGGACCAGAAGGGTAGACTCTATATTTTTTACTGATCACAGTGCATAACCAAAACTGATTGTAAGAGATTCATACCTAATTTATACATATTGATAATTTGCGTACCTTCATTCCAGTCAATCCTTGTGTTAGCTATTAATCAAGTTCTTTTTTATTTTTTAAGAACAAAATAAACATAGCTGGGATGTTCAACATTTTCTTCCCACACCCTAACTGATTGCCTTGCTCAATTCCTCAAGTGCCTACACTGCAATTTGGAGACCACTGGTCTTTGCAGCCCCTGCTATTCTAGAATTCTGTGCCTTGAACAGAGAAATAGTGCTAGTAATTCCAAGCCCTGTTCATTGTTCATAGAAGAAGCAATTTTCTGGGTGCTTAGGAGATTGAAATCATAGGGACCATGGTAGGGGGCGAACATACTCCATTAAAAACTGAAGACACGGGGTGCCTGGGTGGCTCAGTGGGTTGGAGCATCTGTCTTTGGCTTGGGTCATGGTCCCAGGGTCCTGGAATCGAGCCCCGCGTCAGGCTTCCTGCTCGGTGGGGAGCCTTCTTCCCCCGCTCTCTCTCTGCCTCCCTCTCTACCTACTTGCGATCTTTGTCTGTCAAATAAATAAATAAAATCTTAAAAAAAAAAAACCCTCAACCCTCAAATAAGTGAAACCATATGATAATTGACTCTCTCTGCTTGACTTATTTCACTTATTTGTGGAGCATAACAAATAGCATGGAGGACAAGGGGAGATGGACAGGAGAAGGGAGTTGAGGGAAATTGGAAAGAGAGGTGAACCATGAGAGACTATGGACTCTGAAAAACAATCTGAGGCTTTTGAAGAAGTAGGGGGTGGGAGGTTGGGGGAACTAGGTGGTGGGTATTGGAGAGGGCACGGATTGCATAGAGCACTGGGTGTGGTGTAAAAACAATGAATACTGTTATGCTGAAAATAGATTGAAAAAAAAAAGAAAAAAAAAAAAAAGAATGTGGTTAAACCAAAAAAACAAAAACAAAAAACAACTTACAAAATCCTTCATTAGAGGTAAAGGTGGGGGGGTCCTCTTCTTTGCCTGGGGGGACAGATCACTATTTTGTCTGTGAAACAGCTTTCTTACTTCTATACTTAACAAATCCTTGTCCCTTTCTCCAAAAAACAAACAAACAAACAAACAAACAACAACAAAAACCCTCAAGACTCTGTCCTATGTCCCTATTGGCCAGACCCACTCCGCTGACTCAGACATCTGCCTGGGACTCTCCCCTGCTCTCACCTGCAAAGTCTTTACAGCTTCCTTGTCAAATTTCCTAGCACATGTCTGGTATGTGCTTCTTCTCAAGTAATGGACCAGTAGCCCTAACCCAGGCTGTGCCAGGCAATTTTCTTTACAATCTGCTTAGGCACAAAGAACAGCAGCTTGAAAATGCTCTTCACTACTGTTTAAGAAGTGTTTTGTGAGAAACAGGGAGCTTAGGGGGTTGTGTGTGATACCCTCTCTTTTCTCTCCATGTAGTGGCTGAGTGGCCATTCTATTCCTGGAAGAGAAAGGGAGTTTGGGGAATTGCTGGGCCACTTTCTTGGGAGGACTATGGGGCTCAAGAAAGGCAGCCAAGTCCAGTTCCCGGTCCCCATCCACTCATAACTCATTTGAGAGATATGCAAAGCTGAAAGAACTGCCAAAGCTTCCTGCCAAGGCAGGCTTCCCTCCAAGTGGGCTTCTATATTTATGTGAAACAGAAATAAAGTGCAACACTAAAAGGCAACAGACACATTAGCCACCGCCCTCAACAAGTACCTGTTTAATGAAAGGCAAGACCGTGGGGAAGAAACAGAGGAGTCACTTAGGGCAGAATGGTGGCTTGGGGCCCTCAGGGGCCTTGACCTATGGGGCAGCCAGAAAGATGTCCTCAGACAAAGGCCAGGCAAGTCTTAAGGTTCTTTTGTGGGCCTTCTTATGACTAACCCTGTATTCATTTTCTAGACCTGTCATAACAAAGCCCCACAGGTGAGGTGGCTTAAGACAACAGACATTTACTCGTTCACAGTTTTGAGGCTGGAAGCCTGAAATCAGTTGTTGACAGAGCTATATGCTCTCTGAATGAAGTAACAGGGGATCCTTCCTTGTCTCTTCCAACTTCTGGAGCTTGTCGACATCCTTGGTGTTTCTTGACTTGTAGATATAGCACTCCAGCCCTGGCCCCGGCCTTCTCATGGCCTTTACCTTTATGTGTCTTTTTTCTCCAAAATCTTCTCTTATAAAGACTCCAGTCATATTGGATGTAAGGCCCATACTAATTCAATATGACCTCATCTTAACAATTACATCTACAAAAATCCTATTTCCAAATAAAGCCACAGTCACAGGTTCTGGGTGGGCCCAGATTTTTTGGGAGGGGAGAACACTATTTAATCCAGTGGAGACTCTAAATGTATCTGGGAACATGGGGGCCAGAGAAAAACATTTTATTTTGCTCTCTTAACTACAGAATATTACACCCATTCTTTAGCTTAACAGAGTTCTTAGGCAAGTGGGAAGCTTGGTGGCCTTGAAGTCCCTTTGTTTAAGCTCTTCACACTGGAAGATCACCCAGAAGTACAAAGTACAAGGTTTAATCCCTCTTGCAATAGACTCTGGGCAAACAGAGACTTCATCACTTCTTAAAGGTCTCCAGGAAAGGGTATTCACAACATCCTTAGTGGAGAGGAAAAAGTCCAAACTCCAAGTTCCATTGATCAAATGAAAACTGTCTGATCTGTGTAGACCCAGGAGGGTACAGGGACATCTATTCTGAATCTACCTTTGGAGGTAAACTCTCAATCTCAGACCAATGACTTCCCCTCATTCCCTTTTTAAAGAGAATTTTGACTTGCTTTGTATACACATTCTTACATTCTATAGCTTTTTGCCTCTTCCTCCTTCCCCTCTCTTTTCCCTCTTAATTATACTTCTGTCAGTTCTTTTTCCTTAAATTTTTGTTTCTAAAAATTAAAAACAAAACAAAACACTTTTGATTTTAAAAAATTGGTTCTTTCTAGTGCTTCTCTTGGCCAATGTGTTGATTTGCTGGTTGAGGGGATCTCCGCTTCTCTCAGGCCCTTGCCCCACACACTCCTTGGTAGCCTAAATAGCCCCCTTGGTTCATGCAAATGGGGCTAAAGATGAGAGATCAGAGATCTGAAGCGAGTTGAGGGAAAAACCACACCTCAAGAGACAGCAGTGGGAAATGCCCGGAAGTTCAAGCACAGGGACCATCTAAGAGCCATAGCAGAAAAATGGGAGTGAAAATGGAAAGAACCATCAAAACCTAAGCAGGGAGCTTTGAGCTGCATATAGTAAAAGGACAGAGAAGATAATCCAGGAAAATGCAGGAAAAACCTGTAAAGAAAGATAATCAGGGCAAAGAATGAGGCCAGATAAGCAGGAGCAAAGGATTGGAATGGAGTAGAGAGCTAGCTGGGGACTGATAGTTGGTTAAGTCTGACATTCACAGTGTCAGATTCCTCAAAGTCCTGCTGTGTAAGTCCTGAAAAATTCTCATAATCTGGTCTGTTATCCCTTGGCTTTTAGTCTCATGTAGCTAGAACGGGGAACATTAATTCTCCTACCTTTTAAGTTTTCCAAAGGACAACACTCAGGCCAGAGGGTCTTCCTATCTCCCTCAGGCCCCTAGAAAGTGATAGAGGTTTCCACACTGTCTAGACTACAGCTGGTGGGGTTCCCCAGAAAATGGTAGACTTCCCCACACTGTCTAAAATAGTCAGAGGGATTCTCAGAAAATGATAGACGTCACTATATTGTCTAGAATAGAGCTGGAGGGGTTCCTCAGGAAGCATGGCTGACCTAGAGTCCGCAATGATAAGAACAATATTTTGAAGGTCATGTTTTTCTGCTGGAATATGCTTTCCCTTTTCCAGCACCCCATCTTCTCCTTTCCAGGGATCCACAGACCCACCCTCCTTTATGTCTCCCAAACTCTGGACTTCCCTCTCACTCTTTGTTCAGATCAAGTGTATCTCCATTAAAACTGAGCAGAAAATTCTTGTTAGCTATTATCGACTCTCCAGCTGTGTCCAGCCCATTTAGTCAATAGGTAATGATAATTCACCTAAGAACTCCCTGAACTTTAACCAAGTAAATAGATCTAAGCAAACCCAGCCAAGAGTCAGCTGGTGAGGGAGAGGAATTTAGGCCAAACCACTCAGGCCTGACAGTGTGTTATCAAAATTATTCTTGAAAATTCCTTAGAAAGATAACATTTTGCAGTCTGGTTATGACAAGTGTTTCAGCAGATACAGTGGTCTGGTCCAATGCTAAAGAAAAGCTGATCTACAGAGCTGAGTGAATATGTAGTGTTGGTCTGTGTTTGAGATCACATTGAGCAAAAAAATGTCCCACTCAGATAACAGTTTGAAAGTCAAGCAGTTCTGAGCTGTCTTAAGGAAACATGGATTCTGAATTCATACTTCATTCTTCCCAAGCTGCAGCTTTATGAGTCCAATGAGGGGCAGTTGTATCTCTTTTCTTCTTTGCTGAGGACACATGCCAGAATGTATGCAAGTTAAGATGAGCATGAAGGACTCCTTTCCAACAATGTGAGCTTCTTGGTGAGTATGTGGTAGGGAGAAAGCGCTGTGCCTTCTTCCTGAGCACCACTGGAAAAGACAGAACTAGCTTAGCATCTGGTGGACCAATGTCTTCTCTCTGCTTTCTCCTTCTTCCCAGAAGCACACACGGTGGTGAATGATCCTGGAAATACAAAATACTACTACTACTACTACTACTACTAATAATAATAATAAATAAAATAAAATAAATAAAAAATTAAAAAATTCCAACTTTGTGGTTTTGAATTTTTTTTTTTTTATCATCGAACTAAATTTTAGGCAAATGAGAGCTTCCAAAGTGCTTCAGTACTTTCTGATAGGAAACAAGCCTCTCAGCCAGGATGCCCCCCCCCCCCCGCCCCCATCCCCCTGCCCTGCAGAGAAAGTGGGTGGGGACAGAGAATGGGGCAGCAGAGGGGAAGGTGAGAGCTGCAGCTGGGCAAACAGAGAGTGCATTGTTCCCCCCACAGTATCGGGGCTGCAGTCTGGGACCCGTGCCTTCCTTAGAACGCAGCCAACAGGCACATGGCGCCTCGCTGCTCTGTTTACACAGGTGTCTTCCCTCCCCAGGGAAACTGAGACTTTGCAAACATGTGTGACCACATGCTTCCATAAGATGGATGCTCACATCTGCATGCTGCTGAGGGGAGAAACTGAGGCCCAGAGTGGGGAAGGAAGGCTTTTGGGGCCCAGCAAACCAACGATGGAAGCCGGAAGAGCAGGCAGGTGTTCTGACTCCCCACTGGCTTCTCTGGTTACTAGGCTGCCTTTGTCTTGTCAGCCCTGTTCCTGACAGGGATAAAGCCTTTGGGCTTTTCACTTCAGATTGCAGCAGCGTTCCCATCTACCACTCCAAGCTGAAGCTGAAGCTCTCCGACTGTTTGGGGGTGGGGTGGGCCAGTGACCCCCAGCCACACCTGTTAGTGAAGCCCTGTAGCAGAGTGGCGGAGAGGAGGGGGCTCTGGAGCTTGGAAAACACTGTCACATGCTGAAGAAATATATCCCCTGGCCTTACTAATCCCCACTCCACTCATACTATTCCCCTCTCCCTGACCCTAACATCTCCTGGAAAACAAGCTCCAAAGAAAGTCAAGGGAGAAACCGAGCCAATTCATGTATTTGTCTGTTGTTTTTCTTTCTTTTTAAAAAATATTTTATTTATTTGTTTGAGACAGAGAGAAAGAGAGGGTGCAGGTAGAGGGGCACAAGGAGAGGGAGAGAGAGAATCTCAAGCATATTCTGTACTGAGTGCAAAGCCCCACGTGGGGCTCAATCTCATGCCCCTAAATCATGACCTGAACTAAAATCAAGAGTCAGATGCTTAACTGACTGGGTCACCCAGGTACCCTTGTCTGTTATTTATTTATTTATTTATTTATTTATTATATTTTATTCATTTATTTGACAGACAGAGATCACAAGCAGGCAGAGAGGCAGGCAGAGAGAGAGGGGAGGAAGCAGGCTCCCCGCTGAGCAGAAAGCCTAATGCGGGGCTTGATCCCAGGACCCTGAGACCATGACCTGAGCCGAAGGCAGAGGCTTCACCCACTGAGCCACCCAGGCGCCCCTGTCATTTTTTGAAAATTGCCCATTTTCAAACCCTCAGCTTGAACGCCCAGATTCTCCAGCAGATGAGTTGTAAGAAAATGTAAAGGACAAAGGGGGAACCACAGAAGAAAAGAGATGAAAAAGTCTCATCGTATTTTTAAACATTTGTATTTAAATTCATTTAAATTAACATATAGTGTATTATTAGTTTCGGAGGTAGGGTTTAGTGCTTTATCAGTTGCATACTATACCCAGTGTTCATTCCATCAAGTGCAGTCTTTAAGGCCCATCACCCAATTACCCCATCCCCTACTTCCCTCCCCTCCAGCAACCCTCAGTTCCTTCCCTAGAGATAAGAGTCTCTTGTGGTTTGTCTCCCTCTCTGTTTTTATCTTATTTTATTTTTTCCTTCCCTTCCACTACGTTCTTCTGTTTTGTTTCTTAAATTCCACCATAAGAAAAAAAAAATTCCACCATATGAGTGAAATCATATGGTATTTGTCTTTCTGTGATTGACTTATTTTGCTTATCATACCCTCTAGCTCTATCCATGTCATTGCAAATGACAAGATTTCATTCTTTTTGATGGCCGAATAATATATATATATATATATCTCACATTTTATTTAGCTAATTAAGCTATTTATCTGTCAGGCTCATCACCTTTTAAAAATGTGTTAAGGTCAACCTATGGTATCTGGGAACGCTAACCTGGTGCTAATAGCATAAAAAGATACAAAGAAGTGATTACTATAGAAGCCAGGAGAGTGGTGACTTTCAGGGATGGGAGGAGGGTTAAAACTGAGATAGGACACATGGAGAGGGTCCATTTCTTACCTCAGTGTTGTCTACAACACAGTGCACTTTGTAGTAACTCATTAGGTCATACATTTGCTTTGTGTGGTTTTCTGTACCTGTGCTTCCTTTTTTCATAAACGGGTTAAAATAATTTATCAGTTTCCTGGAGGCTGGATAGCTGGATCTTTTGGGATGTGAATTCCTGTCATGTGCCTCTTCCCAGTTGAGATAACCATGTCATTGTAGTAGTTCTTATGGGGGCACTAGTCTTTTGACCCAGACTTTGGTAAGGGGAAATTCTTTGAGGAGGGGTACAGTGGCATGGTAGAACAGAGAGGAAGCAAGGGTATTCCCCCATGCCTTTGAACTGGCAAGTGACTCCAGTGAGTTTTCTTCTTCTTTGTCTAAAGAGAACGGAAAGCCTTCAGAACGTTCTCTGTGAGGTAGCTGACAGGTAACTTATCTGCATGAGGGAGCTCATAATCTTTTCTACAAGATCAAGGATGGTGCCTGCCTTCCTCTCATGAATCCTTCTGGGGCTGTCTCTACCCACCTACCATTGGACAGAGACATGCCCTTCCTCTGTCTCTTAATGGACTAAGATGGTCACGGGGACTGCCTGAGATGCAACTCTGACTAACACTAATTCTAGGAACTAAGCCTTCCAAGTAAATGATCTGTTGGTCCTAGCAAGGCCATCAGAGACACTCAAATATTATCCACTGTCTCCAAGTGCGTGCGTACAATTGTGTGCATGACTGTTTAGAATAAGACAGCAGTTGCTAGGCAATGAATTTCCAGAAAGGAGAGTGTGAAGAAAAAAAAAATAAATAAACAGATGACAGGGAGGAGATCCAATGCCTGCTAGAATAAGAGGTTTGGGTTTAGTTCATTTTGGTTTGATGGGAGTGTCATGGGGACGTCAGGGCTCGCTCAGATCCGGCATGAGTTTCCAATCTTGCCTTCCAACTCCTCACCCTCTGTCTTATGTGGTGGGGAAAGCTGAGATGAAATATGGCTCTCTGGAGGGCCATGCCTTTGTGAAAGGCTATTACAGCTGTAGCAAAACTTTTGTAATCTGCATCATATCCCATTACATCTCCAGGCTCTTTGGGTCCCTTCCCAGCCTCAAGGAAAATACACACACCCTTTTTCTTTCTTTCTTTCCTTATTTCTCTTTTGTTCTCTCCCTAGTTTCTACTCTCTAAAAGGTCAATCACAGTTGTTCCTTTCACATAGTTTTTTTCTCCAACCTTTGAGGCAAATTGGTTTGACATACGTAGGAAGTCTGGGGGATACTCAATGCTTTAGGACTTGTCAAATCATCGAGGGAGATGCACAGAACACAGGACGCAGAGGTCACTGGAGTGGGTCATTATGAGCCTTCTTGGAGCCTTCTTATCCTTGGATGATGGCTTGCTGCTTGCTGCCTCTCTTAACAATGATGAGAGTTAGCCCTCATTCAGCTCAGGAGTTGTCTGTCCCCGCTGAATATCTTCACACTTACTTTTGTGGGACCAGTCTGGCTGTGTGGTGAAGGAAATGAGTTAGAAGCAGACCACCTCAATTCTTGTCTGAACTCCACTACCTCCTAACTGTGCGACCTTAAAAAATGTATTTAATGTCTCAATTTCCTCACCTGCAAAATAGAGGTACTACTATTTACCTTATAATGTGAGGCTCAAGGAGATGACCCACATCAAGTGCTGTAGACAGTGCGTGGCATGGTGGACACACCCAACAGGGTTTCCTTCTGTTTTTTTGAGGTATGTTCTGAATTCTTAGGTGACATGGCAGGCATTAGGAGGTAGACCCTTCTTCTCCAGATACGTAGGGGAACCAGGCTGGGTTCAGGGATGTGGCTGGAGAAAAATGAAAGTGAGTTCTGATTTGAGGCGTGTGGAGAAGCTGGAAGAGAAAGGAAGGACACAGAAGGCTTTTACGGTAGTTAAGATCTGAGGCTGCTTTAGGCATGAGGGGACAAGAGTCCCCTGTTTGTGTCAAGAAGGGACAGAATTGGTCAAATAGAACTGATGATTCCAAAAATTTGTATTTGTCACTGTCCATTATTCAGAGATGTTCAAAATATTCATTAGCTAAGATGTTTGGCATGGAAGCTCTGTGATACAAAAGCCAAGGCCGTGAATCTATGAAGATCTGAGTTCCATTTGCTCTGTTGTTCTTATCTGTGCAAATGGGGCTCATTTCTCAAACTTTCTGGGTCCTAGTTGAATCATTTACAGAGGGGGAATTATGAGAATGGGGTTGTTATGAGAATTAAATAGAATAATGTGTCTCAATGTGTCCAGTGGAGCACCTTGCCCATAGTAGCACTCAACATGCCTGTTGAGTGATTGATGGAAAGAATGAACGGTAAGCTTCCCATGGATGATATCACTCTTCACTTTTGAATTGATTTTCCCTTTCTTTGCTTCTTCTCTTTCCTTTCTTCCTATTTCCTTCTTTTCCTCTTCCTTACATTTTTCCTACAGGATTGTAAACCCTGTAATCATGTGAGCTGTGGGCCTATCTTTACCTCACTCCTTAGTCAGTATCCTCAGCCCTGGAGGGCCATAAGAGGTCCTTACATCTGGCCCACCTGTATATAAAATGTCATCATAAGCAGGTGATGATGAGGAGGCTGTCCTGCCATACACATGCCTCTCTGGACAGATTTCTAGGGGCAGCTCTGACTCTTGGTACAATTTCTTTTCTTTTCTTTTTAATATTTTATTTATTCATTGGAGAGAGAGAGAGAGAGGGCAGAAGCAGAGGGGAGAAGGAGAGGGAGAAGCACACTGATCAGGGAATCAAACATGGGCTCCATCCCAGGACCCTGAGATTACAACCTGAGCAAAAGGCAGATGTTTCACCATCTGAGCCACCCAGGCACCTCTCTTGGTACAATTTCTTAACTTCTTTGCTAGTTCTTGGCTGTGATGTTCATATGATAGAAGGTGGAGAGAAATATGGTGAAGAAAAAGAGCCAGGAGAAGAGAAAAAATGGACTTATCCATTTGAGGTCATGTAGCACTTTAAAGAAAGAGTAGAATTGACCACAGAGTAATATCACATAATTTTTTTGATGGTAGCCAAGTCTCCATCCACCAAATCATACTTGTTTGCCAACCTAAAGATGGAGAAGGCACCTGAGGGAAATAGAGGAAAGTAGGGCATAGTGCCCCATTGTACAATATCAGAGAGATCATGGGAGGGAGGAATAGTGTCAGTCTTGTGCCATGGAATGCGACAAGGGAAAGGCTTTGTATATCCAGGAAACATTTCCTAGAGGGTACCTATCATCTGCTCTTGTTGATCAATGTTAATGGAGTTGGGCTGGTAAAGGGTAGGACATCATGCACAGATGTTTCAAAAAGCCCTTTCTTTTGGATTTACAATGAAATCCTTTTTTTTTTTTCATGAAAACCACAAATATACCCTACTCATCATATTTAATTGCAGCTGAAATAAAAATTTGAAGAGTTGAGGAATCTCCAAGGCAGGTGGATTGCTTCATGGCCATAAGATAGAGGGCTGGGAGAGCCTTACCAAGGTCATTTCCTTATTTTCCTATTTTCAGGAAGTATTATACAAATATTAGGCTAGAGCACCCATTGCTATGATCTCTAGAGTAGACAATGATTGGTCTTGAAATCAAATTTTGATTCCACTGAAAAGTTATCAGGGCAATCACTGCATAAATTGCAACAATACAGAGTTACTGTATCACCCAGCACAACAGGTGGTTTTTCTTTTTATTCTACATTCAGGGCTAAATGTTTCAGGCAGAACCATGGGAGTAACAATAAAAGTAATCTTTTACTCTGACACTTTCTAACTTCTCTGGCAGCATTCCCGTTTACCAGCCATACACTCGTACACAGATACTCTTCATGTTCAGCTAAAACTGATATCAACTGTTTATTGAGGTTTGGGAAATTTGGGGGTAATAAATACATAGAGTTGTGAAATAACATCCAAGTCCTTATTTTCTCATTGATCCTCTGATGAAAGTGAAGCTCCTTATCCATGTTCCTGAGCTTTAGAAACACTTTCTAAACTACTTGACTTCCTCACATTTTCATCTTTCTTCCATTGTTAAGCCTATGTTAATCTCTTTTCCAAGATCCTACACCTCCACCAGTTTTGAATTTTGGATAAAGGTTTATTCTTCTAATCTGTCTCAGAATCCACTTTTTTGGCTCTCAGTTGAACCAATACTATTTGGGCTGTTGTCTAGGATGCACCCGGTGTACTTCTGGGTTTAGTCCTAGGAAATCTTGGATCTATTCACTCTTTCCTTGCCCTCAACAACAAAGAAGGCAAGGGTTTGTGTTCGTTATGCCCTTTGCCTTTTGTCCACCTTTGGATCTCCCATGACGTTTTCCTCAACCTTCTCTTTCTGGACTGACCACTTTGGAAACTCAGAGCCTATGCTCTCCTCCCCTTGAACTTCTTATCTATTACCATTACGAGTTCTCAGTCTCTCATGATTTCCCAAAGGCTGAATCTCTACCATCCCATACCTTTGCCCAGCTGTAAATGTTCACCTTCTGGATTTAAGTATTCTGGATATTGCCACATATCTTTTCTGCCCTCCTTAGTGATCACACACATATAGCTGCTTTTTCAGATCAGCTCCCCACTGGCCTTCATCACACAGAAAAGTTTTTAGTGCTTTGCATTTTGCTTTGGATACAGGCCAATCTGGCCCCTTGTCAGGAACCTCTCCCTGAGATCTCTCCTACACCAACAATTCCATTTTGAGGAGCAGCCTGTTTCTTCACCATAAACACACATCCTCATCATCATTATCATCATAACAACCACAATGGTGATAATGATGTTAATAATGATACCAGCTAATATCTGAGTGCTAACAATGTGTCAAACACTGTGCTGAGGGCTTTCTCTTACTATCCCATTTATCCCTCACAATGACCCGAGGAGACAGGTTTTATTATGAAGAAGGAAACTGAAGTTAATAGACATCAAGTGAGCTGCTTAGGGATGCCCAGCAAATGGGAGAGACTCGATATGAACCCAGGCAGTTGTTCTCAGCGCACATTCTTTTTTTTTTTTTTTTTAAGATTTTATTTATTTGACAGGAAGAGAGGCAGGCAGAGAGAGAGAGGAGGAAGCAGGCTCCTCCTGGAGCAGAGAGCCCGATGTGGGGCTCGATCCCAGGACATTGGGATCATGACCGGAGCCGAAGGCAGTGGCCTTAACCCACTGAGCCACCCAGGTGCCCCTTTACCACCAGCGCACATTCTTTACCACCATGTAGGGACCCCCAGAGCACCATAGTCCTCTCACACTTGGACGGAGGGCAAGCAGCCAGGGACATGGTGAAGAACCAGGGGAAGCTAATGCTGGAAATGTTCATGGATTATTTATTAGTCTTTAAGGAAAAGCTAAGGAGACCCAGGATACAGATAGCAATTTGGCAGAGAGCACCAATTTAACTCGACACAATCACTTTCCATCTTGGGTCAATTGGCTTCTACCTGACCTTTGGTATTTGATGGATTTTCTGTCACCAACACAGCTGCCTTTTGCTCTGAAGTACAAAGTCACCATTAGGAGTCCAGCAGGCTGTGGTTATGTTGGCTGCCCTCTTTAAGCAAAGGACTATGGAGGAAGGGAAGGATTCTTTCCACAACAGCAGCTTGGGGGTAAATGGTGAGAAGCTTCCTTAAGAACATGTTTGACATGCGTAAGATGGAAAGGAAGTTTTCATTTAGTGGGGTTGGTTTGCAGGCTGAGCTAAGGGGCTGTGGTCAGAGGCTCTGACCCTGTGTGTGGTCATTCATTTTTGCTCTGTTTTGTAGCCACAGCCCATACACTAAGTCCTGGCCAGAAGTCTTGTGATGTATATGGCACAGTATGAAGGTCTCCATGGGGATGTGGGAACAAGGTGTGGATAAATCAGTTCAGTTCCAAGTTCGTGACCAGAAGAGCAGCTCAGAAGACACATCCAGAAAGCAGTAGAATAGTGTACAAATGAAACAGAGCAGCATCATTGTCCTGCTGGATATTTCAATTTGGAAGCACATTTCTTTGAAGAATGTCATCAGAGTATTACTAGGCTCTAAATATGGTTGGCTCTACATCACAAAGGAAGTGGAATTGAGGTCTGTGTAGATTAAATGACTAAGCTGTGCAGTAAATATGAGACTTTTGAATTTCTTATGTTTAGACAGAACTCCATATATTCCACAACAAATTAATAGACAGATGTCATTCCTCTGCTGAATTATCTTTAAATATTTGTTAAAACCATCTGACTGTGAATGTGGGGTCTGTTTCTGGACTCAATATCCCATTGATCTATTTGTCTATCTTGGCACCAATGTTTTGTTTCCTTTAGTATTGTTGCTTTATAATGAAGCTTAAAATAAGGTAGAAGTCCTCCAGCTTTGTTTTTTGCTAAATTGTTTTGACTCTTCTAAGTCCTTTGTGTTTGCATATGATATTTAGAATCAACTTGTCAATCTCTACAAGAAAGCCTGGTTTAGTTTTGACTGTGAGGATACTGAATCAGTAGATCACTTAAAAAAAAAAAAAGATTTTATTTATTTTTTGACAGAGAGAGAGAGAGATCACAAGTAGACAGAGAAGCAGGCAGAGAGAGAGGGGAACGCAGGCTCCCCGCTGAGCAGGGAGCCCAATGCAAGGCTCTATCCCAGGACCCTGAGATCATGACCTGAGCCAAAGGCAGAGGCTTAACCCACTGAGCTACCCAGGCTCCCCCGTAGATCACTTTGGGTTTGATTCATTTCTATGGACTTTTGACTGGTTTTTATACTATGGGTTATTGTCCTGGGATAGAGCTTCAGACTCCATAGCACAAACACAGATGTATTCAGGTCAGTTGTTTTCATGCTGATTTAAAGTTAAGAAAAGTAAGTATTTACACTGAATTTAGCCACCTGAAAGCAGAAATACTAGGGCTTCGCAGATAATAAGATCATTTACATGAAGGGGAACTTGAACTGTTGTGAACATCCTGCATAAACCATATTTGTAAAATGCTTAATTCCCAAAAGAAGCCCATGAGGTAGGCATTACCTGCTCTACTTTATGAATGGGGAAACTAAAGTATGAAAGGTTAAGCAGTTAGGTGAGATCATACAGGAAAATAAGTGGTAAAGTTGACATTTAAACCCAAGATGGTCTAATTGTACCGTGATATTTCCCTACCTCAACCGTCTTTGCACTGTGTCCAGAATGTCCCAGAAGACTGCCAGTCCCTTGGGGCCCACGAGAGCATGTAAGTGTTGAGTAAAGGGGCAAGAGGGATGGGCTGGTTCTCTGTGCTCCAGGCTCTGCTTCAACAAACTTTTCTTTGACCTGTCTTATGAAGTTTTGCCTAAAAACATAAAATCAGAAACAACAACAAAACAACAGTGGTGCCATTCAAGTAAGTCTGAAAATTACTTCTTGCTGCCTTTCAAAATGAGGATTCCTCTCCTTTTCTTATGGATGAAGTTCCTGGAAGTTTTGGGGTAGTGGAGAACCGTGTTAAAGCTGTCTGGGTTCCAGGACAGCATGCTGGGGCTGTTTGTCTAACAAACTTCCAACTGGGGTTCTTCAGCCTGCAGGATCTGTTGTCTGGCTGGCTCACGGGGTCACTCATTAACCTGAAAGCTACTGCTCCCCTACTCCAGCGGCTGTTCGGATAGCCTGATCCCAGCCCAGGTCCACAAACACTGCTGTGGGTAAGATTGTTCTTCTCAGTGTCCACTGAAGCTCTGGATTCTTCCAGCCCTCGTGCCTCCTGAGCTTTGGTGACCTTCCTGCTTTTCACAGGCTGCTAGTTCTCCTCCTTTCTCTGTTCTTCATCAGTCTCGCCCTTGGCAGCCATCCCAAGAAATTCAGCCTTTTTCATCTTCTCTCTCTCAAAAACTGGAAAGGTCCCCCCCCGCCTTTCTGAATTCCTGATGCTCTTGTCTTTGCCAAAACCCCAAATCCCAGATCTGCCATGTGCCAACAAGTGCCGGGAGAGGTTGTTTGGATGAATTCAGAAATGACCTTGAACCTTTGCTCAACACTCAGATGACAGGTTCTCTCCTTCCCAACCACACCCCAACACACATGCTTCTTGTCGGATAAGGAAATGTTTTATTGCTTTTTTTCCTTTTTACTTTCTTTACCACCACTTCTCATGAACACTTCCCACTTATCCTGTTCCTATTGCCTCTCTTCTGGAAAATTAATCAGAGAGCTAAAACCCCACAACAGAAAGGGGCCTTGGGAAGGTATTTCATCTGGATTTTCACTTCTACATAGCAGCTACCCTTGCCTTGCCTCTCTTCTATCTTTAGACTTTTATCAGTTCCCACACCTTCTCACTCAGGCATCTCTGGGTTTTGCTCCTTGGGTCTTACTAATTTCATTCTTTAAAGAGTGGTACCTTTCTTCCACTCAGGGTTGTTTCATAGGGATCTAAGCAATGTAAAGGCATATTCATGATATATGCTGTCATGAACTGGCCCAAAATGTTGAGCTTTTTTAAAGCAGATGTATGTCTCCAAATCCTTTTTTTGAGTCACCACGATGTCTGAGGAGTTAGATATGATCATAGGGTTCCATGGGTAAAGACTGGATGCTGTCTGTGGTGGTCCAGCTGTGCATGTAGTTGCCTGACATGGAGAAATTTTTGGCTATGATCAGAGGCCAAGAGTAAACTTAACAAGTCTATGATGGTGCCTACCCAGATGCAAAATGCTTTCCAGGCTTGAAACCGATACCCTGGGGATTCAGTTTTAAGTCCAGCTGTTGTGGAACAATATGATTTATATTGATTGTTGGATTGACTGATTTTGGCTTCAAGAGTACAGATTGGCTCTGTGCAGTAGCCAGTTGAGTAACTCTCTGCTGTGCTAAAGACAGTTTTCCCAGAGTACAGGCATATGAAATTCCACACTCTCTTTTTCCAGGGACTAAACGGACAGAAGGATGAAACCCTCTGTTTTCCTTGACTTGAGTATATTTTTGAAAATGTCTCTTCTCCTTTCCTTTTTCCACCCTGTCCCTTTATTCCCCTGTCCCCCACTGCTCTTTGTCCACGTTTAAGGGAGAATTTCACACCCTCAGTCCTTTAAAGAACAGGAGGCCTCTCTATGACCAGAGCTCTCCAAGAACATGGCTTCCTACCTGTGGTCTGTCTCTTCTATCGTCTGCTGCAAGATAGGAAGCATCCTGAAAAGCATACCACACCTCAGACTTCTCAGGAGTTAGCCCAGGCTTGAGGTGGGGAGGGGAATGGGTGCACCAGGGGTGTCCACTGATTTGTCATTTCTTCAGGAAAAATGGGTTGGGAAGTTGGAGTCTTTGAGATAAGCAGAATTACCCTCACCAGATGTGGTGAAAAGAAGCAGCACAAAATCACCCCACAGAGAGGGATCCTGGCCCTGCGTGGGAGAGAGGGGGAGTAATGCAGGTGGGGGCCTTTAAAGAGGTGAAGTTCTTTACCTAGAGAAGTTCAGAGAGTTCAGAGATGGTCATGATTCCAGACAATGCTTTCATTTCCGATCTTACCCTCTAAGAAAAGAAGGTCTTGTGAACAGAGGAGGGGCATTGACATCATAAATACTTGGCAGATGAAATTGTTTCTCTGGTGCTGTTGTAATCTGCAAATGGAGAAATATCTCAAAGAGGGGAGAAATGGAGCTATTTACCAGAGATAGCATCTTATGGCTTGATGATCCCGAGTGAGCACTTCTTTCCCTTTTCCCTTGAAGCTCCAAGGCCAGAGGCCTGGCTGAGACTCTGGTAGGTAAGGCCTGGGGGCAGATGAGCAGGCTTGGAAGAGGAGGCCTTCTGCTGAGGGGATGAATGTGTTAGTTCCCTACTCAGACATTGTGGATGTGTGGTTGGAGTAAAGAGTGGTTTTCCTTCTTGGCCTGTCACTTTCCTGTGTGAATGCTGCTTTGCTCTTCCTCATCTGTGCAACCATTTCCCCTCAACCTCTGCTGGGTGTGGATAGAAAGCTTGGCAATGACTTGACAAAGTTTCACTTTCTGTTTCTCAGGGCCTGACCCACACTCTGCAGCTTCCCAGGCTGTGTGCAGGTGCCTTGTAAAACTGACACAGGTGACCTGCTCTCATAGGGGCTGTGCGTGGAAGACAGGGTCCCAGAGAACGTTCCTTCTAGAGTCACAGTGCTTGTCACTCTCGTGCCTGACTTCACTTTGACCACAGTAAGAATGGAGGTCTTTGCGATTAACAGCGCCCCCTTTCCCCAAAAATCCTGGTGGTAATTTTACCCTAAAGGACAATATTTGAAGGTTTTGTGCCATGTTCTTGATCTGTACCTCTGAGGATCTTGAGGCTGAGTGTGGGTCTACTTTACCAGGGTAAAAACCCAGGAACTATCCGTTGAATTGAATTTCTCCTGCGCTGGATGGGTGTTTTATTCTTGCTGGAGGCTCACGCTGTTTAGACCCAGATGGTATTGTAGATGAAAGAGACTTCGGGAGAACGTCTCAACCACTTTCATTTTATATATGGGACACCAGGCATCTCTAGAAGGCTGGCAGCCTACACTCAATGGCACAAGTGGAATTAGCACTGTCGACTTTCCTTTCTTCACTGCCCTGTGGCATGAAACCCTGACGTAATCACAGGTTGAGATAGAGAGTCGGGCTGTTGAGAAATGATCACCAGTGGGTCAGATTTCAATCAGACTCTTCTAGCTGCTGCTTTCTTCAGTAAGTGTCAACCAGTCACTCCAGGGAAGACAGAAAAACCTGGGGAAGGAGGGCCATTCTCACTTGGACTTGGGACCCCTTTGATGTGGGGTCTGCCTGCTATCACTTCTTGGGTGGCATTTTGAGTCCAGCACCCCCAGCCAGCTGCTGTAGTGTTCACAATGACCGTCATCCCCTGAATTCCCTTTGCTTTACAGCTCCTGTGAGTTACCTGGGTGGCTCTTCACTTGTGAGTGGTTCCTTCCAGACCAGGGTTGGGGGTGTCCAGTGTCTCCCTGGCTTCAGTGTCCACCTGGCCTCTCTGGGGCCCCAACCTGGTTGTGTGTTGCCTTTTCTACTCATTTGATCCATTGCACAGTCAAATTCAAGGCTCAACTGATTTCTCAGGGTTTTTTTTTTTTGCAGAGAAACAGAGCTTCAGATGATGACTGCTCTCCTCTCAGTTACCAGACCAGTGGTTCTCACACTTAAGTGTGCAACCAAGTCCCTGGAGATCTGCCTAAATAAAGAGTGTTAAGCCTCTCCCCACAGACAGCACAATTCAGTAAGTCTAGGCTACACCCAGGAACCTGCATTTTAAGAAATAGTAGATGATTTCAGTGGAGGTTATCCATGGAGGACTTTCAGAAACTCTATACACTTTCCCTTGAACTCTGCCTGCAGAAGCAGCAAAAGACAGCTCTTTGGTGCTTTGAGCACTTGGCATTCAGCAGTAACCCCTGAGCTGGGACTTCATGGAAACTTCAACAGACTTGTGTCCCCTGAGCAAGCTTGCTTTTTCAGGAGAAGCAGGTATTATGGTGCATTGGCAAGAGCACGGGTCTTGGGACCATACCGCAATTGAATCCAGGCTTTGCCACTTAACAAGCAAGTTTCTAAATATCTCTTTGCTTTGTATTCTTCATCCTTAAAATGGGGATATTAACACTATTTATCCCAAAGAATCATTTTGAGAATTAACCAAGTTAATATATACAGAATGCCTTCCCACCAACAGTGCAAGAGGGTTCCTCCTTCTCCCCAACCTCACCAACACTTCTTTCCTATCTTATTAATTTTGGGTATTCTAGCTGGTATGAAGTGGTATCTCATTGTTCTTTTGATTTGTATTTCCCTGATGGCTAGTGATTTGAACATTTTTTTATGTGTCTGTTAGCCATTTGTATGTCTTCTTTGGGGAAGTGTCTGTTCATATCTTCTGCCCATTTCTTGACTGGGTTATTAGTTTTTGAGTGTTGAGTTTGAGAAGTTCTTTATAGATCTTGGATATCAGCCCTTTCTCTGTAATGTCATTTGAAAATATCTTCTCCCATTCAGTGGGCTGCCTTTTAGTTTTGTTGACTGGTTCCTTTGCTGTGCAGAAGCTTTATCTTGATGAAGTTCATTTTTTATTTTGTTTCCCTTGCCTCTGGAGTCATGTCTTGAAAGAAGTTACTGTAGCCAATGTCAAAGAGGTTGCTGCATATGTTCTCCTCTAGGATTTTGATGGATTCCTGTCTCACGTTGAGGTCTTTCATTCATTTTGAGTTTATCTTTGTGTATGGTGTAAGGGAATGGTTCAGTTTTGTTCTTTTACATGTAGCTGTCCAATTTTCCCAGCATCAGTCATTGAAGAGACTTTCTTTTTCCCACTGGATATTTTTTCCTTATTTGTCAAAGATTATTTGACCATAGAGTTGAGAGTCCATTTCTGAAGTCTCTATTCTGTTCATTGGTCTGTGTTTCGTTTTTGTGCCAATGTCATGCTGTCTTGGTGATCACAGCTTTGTAATATAGCTTGAAGTTAGGCAATGTGATATCCCCAGCTTTGTTTTTCATTTTCATCATTCTGTTGGTGGTTCAAGGTCTTTTCTGTTTCCATACAAATTTTAGGATTGCTTGTTCCAGCTCTGTGAAAAATGTCAATGGTATTTTGATGGGGATTGCATTGAAAGTGTAAATTTCTCTGGGCAGCATAGACATTTCAATGAGGTTGTGGAGAAGGGGAACTTCTTGCACCATTGCTAGGAATGAAAGCTGTACAGCCACTCTGGAAAACAGTATGGGGTTTTCTCAAGACATTAAAAGTAGAACTACCCTATGACCAGTGATTGCACTACTAGGTATTTACCCCAAAGATACAAATGTAGTAAAAAGAAGGGGCACATGCATCCCAATGTTCATAGCAACAATGTCCACAATAGCTAAACTGTGGAAGGAACTGAGATGCCCTTCAACAGATGAGTGGATAAAGAAGAAGTGGTACATATATATACAATGGGATATTACTCAGCCATCAGAAAAGATGAACACTGACCATTTGCGCTGGCATGAATAGAACTGAAGGGGTTATGTTAAGTGAAATAAGTCAAGCAGAGAAAGGCAATTATCATATGGCTTCACTCATATGCAGAACATAAGGAATAGAACAGAGGACCACAGGGGAAGGAGGGAAAACTGAATGGGAAGAAATCAGAAAGGGAGAGAAACCATGGGAGAACCAGGACTCCAGTAAACAAACTGAGGGTTACAGGCCAGAAGGGGGTGGGAGGATGGGGTGACTGGGTGATGGATATTAAGGAGGGCAAATGTTAGGATGAGCACTGGGTGTTATATGCAACTAATGAACCATTGAGAACTACAACAAAAACTTATGGTATACTCTATGTTGGCTAACTGAACATAATGAAAAAAAAATTTACAGATTACCTAGAACAATTCTTTTTGACTTTAAGTGTTATGTTAGGGTTTGACAAATCAAATAAATACCTCTAAAATCCCATGTTTTTAAAACATGTAGTATAGTGATTATATTGTTATATGCTACTGAAGTCAAGAGAAGAAATAACTTGCTGAAGTCCACAGAGCAGGTCAGTAGGATGGCCGGCACTAAATGTGGCTCTTTTCACTCCCAGATAAATTGTCTTTCTTTTCTCCAACTGGCCCATCTAATTCCTCTTCCTCCTCGTTATAATGAGAAGCATTTCCTGTATAGCTGCCTTCATTGATAGCCAACAATGCAACATTCTCCTTCGGAATCCCTGTCTAGATCAGAAGACACCTATTAACCTACTTTCCATTCTCCCTCCACCTCTACCCAAATTAGCAACTATCTCAAGTTAGTGCTGCCCCAATCCAGTTTGATCATTTCATTCTTCATCTGGTATCAATGGAGGAAGGCCAGGCAAAGGGTTGTGAGGTAGGGAAAGGCACAGCACATCAGTGGGTAGTGGGATTTGGAGTATGGGGCCTCTGCTCTCGGCACCTGCCTCATTTTATCCCCACCTGCTGCACCATTAACCTATTACCTTGTATGAATTTAACAGAAGAGTCCCCAAGAACCTATGAGAAGCACATATGGCTTTTCCAGGTTACATTGTGGAGATCATGAAGACACACAACAATATCCATGTCTGGAAGTCATTTGACAACTTACTTCCTCAATCACTTGCTTCTTAGTACTTACCTCAAGCAACGTATGTCAGAATGAGTTAGTGCTTTGGGCGAGAAAACTGAATAGTCTCCTAAGGAGAGAGGCAGGTGCGTTCACTCTCATCCTGTTTCATACTTGGCTCTCTTCCCTGTCCACCACTCCTGGCTTTGCTGCTGTGATTGGACTAATCTGGGACTGAAAGCATTGATTTGAAGACAATAGAAGACATAAAGTAAATTAGGCAGCTTCTGTCTACCTTTCTTCCACAAACATTCTCTGAATCATCTACCATTCTTCTGGTTTCCTTTTTCAACTTTTTTTAATTTAACAAAAAAGGTTCTACTATGCCAACCCTTCTTTTTGGTGCATTCCTTCTCACTCTCCCATTCCATTGAGAAGTCTTTCTTAAAGAACCATTGGCATGGAGTAGACTGCCAAGGTTCTAATGAGCCAGACTAATCTGGTCCTAGATCTTCTGAGGTTAATCTCAATAGGCAGTCCAGATGTGGATGAATGTAAAGGGAATGGGCAAATAATAGACTTTTAAAATGTCAAACCACAAATTCTGCAAGATTGAAAAGTTTTAACATATATGGAAAGTTTTAACATACATAGAAGACTTAAGTCAAAATGATACAATGTCAACATTTGAAAATTGATATTGTTTTTCTGACAGAATATATGTTTGCTAATATTGAAATGAGCCTAGAGAGTAGAGAATCAGGGTAATTATCCAGACAATGAGATCAAGGCAGGATGCTTGAAGTAATCACCCGCATCTCCAAAGTATTTTTTTTTAAGACTTTATTTGACAGACAGAGATCACAAGCAGGAAGAGAGGCAGGCAGGCAGAGGTGGGGGGAAGCAGGATCCCTGCTGAGCAGAGAGCCTGATGCGGGGCTAGACCCCAGGACTCTGATTTCATGACCTGAGCGGAAGGGAGAGGCTTAACTTCCTGAGAAACCCAGGTGCCCCCAAGTCTCCAACATCTTAAACCCAAGAGCATTGGGAGGGACCATTCTATAAGCAGAGTCTTAACTATGAAAACAATCTTTGAAATTAAGGTTCAAAAGATAAGATCAACAACAGGTGTTCTTTTTTTTTCTGTAGTAGGTGTGTTCTTGAAAAGTTGAGTTACAATATTTCTTTTTTCCCCCCATTAATCTAATCACAGTCTAAATATAGGAGGGAAGCTGAGTATTTAAAGCAACCATGTAGTTGATCTCATTGTAAAGTCCTTTTAGAGTCTTTATTGTATGTTTTTAAAAGATTTATTTATTTATTATTGGAGAGAGACAGAATTTGAACAGGAGGGGTAGAGGGAGAGGGAGAGAGAATCTCTATCAGACACTGTGATGACCTGAGGCCAAACTAAGAATCAGAGGCTTAACTTACTATGTCACCCTATTAGAGTTTTAAAAATCACTTTTCTTTCCAGAGATCAGGTTTTCTTAGAGTGTAATTTCTTAGAAGTAAGTAGGGACACATCAAGTTGATGTATATTGTCTACAGATAAAGGACCACTAGTCACGGAGGCCTTGCTTTGGGACTTTTGTACCCATTTTTACTTGGGATGGTGGGACCATAGCCTTCTCTGGAAGCAGAGAGATGGCTGATTTTTTACTTCTCCCTTCCCAGGCCATGCAACCTTCACCTCTTTTTTTCAGTAGTTCCAATCCTTACCCCCAACCTCAAAGCAACTGATTATTCTCTTACCCTTCAGACCTTTCCCTAAGCATTATCATCTCTGTGCTAGAATATGCTGGTGTTTTGGGCTACAGGATTGAATATTCTCTTCAGGATGGAGGTAGGTGGTCAAATGACTCAGAAATCAAAGGACTCTGTCTAAGGCTGTCCAAAATGATAGCACTAACCACATGTAGCCATCAAATACTTGAAATGTGTTGAATGAAACCTATGAATGAAGTTTTAATTTAATTAAAAAACTGACATGCATTTCAGTTATTGGAGAACTTTTATGTATATTTCTCCCTCCACCTCAAGTATTTCTAAAAAGATTATAGCTTTTGAAATGAGATGCACTCTAAGTGTAAAATACATATCAGATTTTGAAGATTAATAGGAAAAAGGAATGTAAAATATTTGATTAATAATTTCTGTATTGGTTACATACTAAAATGATAACATTTTGGATATATTGAGTGAAATAAAATATATTATTAAAATTAATTTCATCTATTTCCTTTTACTTTTTTATGTGGCTACGAGGATATTAAAAATTATAAATGTGGCTCATATTATGTTTCTCTTGAGTAAACCTGATCTAAAGAATATCATTGCCGGGCGCCTGGGTGGCTCAGTGGGTTGAGCCTCTGCCTTCGGCGCAGGTCATGATCTCAGAGTTCTGGGATCAAGTCCCGCATCGGGCTCTCTGCTCGGCAGGGAGCCTGCTTCCCTCTCTCTCTCTCTCTCTCTCTGTGCCTATTTGTCATCTCTCTCTGTTAAATAAACAAAATCTTTAAAAAAAAAAAAAAAGAATATCATTGCCTTACTTCATGACCACTCCCTGGGTCTAGTAAAATACCATCAGTTATCCCAATGACAGGGTTCAAAGTTTTATTCAACTCCTTTCAGCTGAAGAAAATGCATCAACCTCTAGCTTTATTCTTTGAGTCACCTTCTGAATCTGCATTTGGATGACAATTACTTTGGCATCCTTGAATTTTCTTGCATGCCTTACTGTTCTATGCAGTCCACATAGTTTATGCTTTTTTAAAAAATAGCAAGACTTTCTGAAAATACTTAAATTAGCAATACAGATTTTGAAAGAATATCTAAAATTATCACCTTGAGCTTCCTATTTCCTCTGAGCAGAAGACCTGCTCAAATATATTCGGCTATGCAGATGCCCCTCCAGACCACTGCTGGTCAGGACCCTCCTTGTTACTCCACATCAGAAGTGACTAGGGCCAAGAAACAGCCATGGATACTATGACAGATCATTACAAAACATCCTACCAGCTGGTTATTAATGAAAACCACATAATGTGCCATGAACCACATCATTCAGAAGGTTGACAAGCTGGAATAGAGAATGCAAAGTTGAAGAGTGGCAGGAGCCTGGGTTAGAAGCATGGAGGGTGGGACACATATCCAAGCCTCTGCTCTGGATTGGCTGTGAGTAATTGGGCAAGTTATTGTCACACCCCCTTGCTCATCTATCAGATGAGAGGGTAGAGGCAGAAGGTCTCTAGTTCCTGCCTGCTCCTCCAGCCACATCTCCACCAGGCTAACCCCAGGCCCTGCCACTTCCAGCTGTGAAAACACCAAGGCACGGACACCTGGGGTTGAGAATGTCCATGGTGCAGGCCAGCAGGCTCATCCTGCAGAGGGTGAGAGGCAGAGTCAGGACAGCCAGCAGGCTCTGTGGAACTGCTGGGATCTCACCCCTCATCAGTGATCTCCTTGTCAGGAGTTTGTGCTCCGTCATACACCGCTTGGCTGAATCAAGTTGCATGTACCCTTTGGGGCCATTTGGAAACATCTATCAAACTAACAGCCGCAAGGCATACACTGTTCTACTCTTACCACCATGTAGGAGAGGACCTACTTGAGAGCACAAAAAGTATCTTCTTGTTATTTCAATTTGCTGCTTTGTGATTATAAATGCTACTAAACTTTCCTTCTTATGGTGATTGGAGACTTACATTTCATCTCCCAGGAATTGACTGTTTCCATCCTTCGCCTTGTTTTCTTCAGTTGTATTTTTTTTTAATCTTATGATTTGTAAGAGCTTTTTACATTTAAATGTTAACACTCTTTGTTACATATTTGCAGCCCTTTCTTGCAAATATTTTTCCCACTTTGTGACTTACCTTTCAATTCTGTGCAAAAGTTACTTTTACTTATAGATAACATTTTTTTAAAAGATTTTATTTATTTTATGACAGAGAGGGATCACAAGTAGGCAGAGAGGCAGGCAGAGAGAGAGAGAGAGGGAGGCAGGCAGAGAGAGAGAGAGAGGGAAGCAGGCTCACCGCTGAGCAGAAAGCCCGATGCAGGACTCGATCCCAGGACCCCGAGATCATGACCTGAGCCGAAGGCAGAGGCTTAACCAACTGAGCCACCCAGGTGCCCAGATGTTAACATTTTTAAAGGGTCATGTATATGAATACTAAAAAAAAAAAAAAACTTATTATTTTTATACCTTTAAGGTGACTTCTGTATTCCCAATCAGATAATTTCATATATAATAGTTATCTATTTTGGGGTCACCTGGGTAGTGAGTTGGTTAAGCAGCCAACTCTGGATTTCAGCTCGGGTCATGATCCCAGGGTCCTGAGACAGAACCCCGTGTCAGGCTCCTCGCTCAGTGTGGAGTCTGCTTGATATTCTTTCTCTCCTTCTCCCTCAGTCCCTCCTCCCACTTGCACTCTCTCTAAAGTCAATCAATCAATCAATCTTAAAAAAAAAATCATTACCTACTTTTCTTTTGAATCTATAGCATATTTTGGTGTCTCATGTGAAGTAAGAAGCTACAATTCTTTTTGTCTGTATAATCAATTATTTCTCACACTGTTTACTAACAAACTGTTTCCACACCCATTTAATCTAGTCCATTGTTAACATCATCAGAGAAAACTTCTCATCAGAAAGTTTGAGCAGCACAATTATACTGTGTCAATCCAGCTTGAATTATGTACAGTTGTTAACTTAGAAACTCTAGGATCTACAGCAGGGTACACAGAAGAGGTAAGTAAGACATCATCTTGGGGATGGAGAGGACTTTTCCATGGTGACCAGATGTTTATCACTGCATGGGCAGATGGCCCAGGGAGTCTGGTTGTGGTTTGGGTTATTTTTTCCTGATGCAGATGCAGTTGCTTTTTTTCTGGGTGGGTAGTGTGGGGACCAAGACATTTCAGTGGGTGCATGATATCCAGCAATGGGAGGGAAACCATTCTGTTGCTTCACAGGGTCAGCCACCCTCTTTACAGAGCAGGTTGCCAGCCTCTGCAGACTGAAGTAAAAGTTCTATTTGGGGCCACATGCTAACTATGGGGTACAGGAGGCCTTCCTGAACTCTTCTTTCTCAAGGAGGGCTCAGAATGACATCTGGTCATGGAAAAAGAATTTAAAGTCATCTGGGTTCATCTTGTCTGAACCATTGAGGGTGTATCCTTGTTCTTTTGAGGTTAGAATTTGCTTTAATTAAGGAAATAAATGAAATCCAACACACCCTGCTCACGCCACACATGTTCTGAGGGGCTCCAGGAAAACCCCAATGCTGTTAGGACAAAGAGTCAGCAGAGACTTCTCGGATAACTTGGTTAGTGTCAATTGGCCACCCTGCTCTTTCCGTCCCTGAGAATATCTACCCCTTTTCAGAGACTATAAATTTTATGCTCAACATGTTTGAGTGTGTTCATATCAGTCCGGAGTCCAGTTTGTGTGATGTAACCTCCCTGCTGAGGGGAGCAGGAAACTGGGGATTATGGGAGTCGGGGGTGGTGGTGAAAGGATTCTAGACCACCAAGCTTCTCGTTCAGAAAATGCATATGACTTAGCCTGCTCTGTGCATTTGTCCCCCTCTTGCCTCCACCCTGCCATTTGTAAGTGTCCCTCCCTTCCCTTAAGGCAGTTCAAAACTCTTCCCAAGTTAACACCAAACCAGAGAATGTTCCATTCGTCTTTCTCATGCTCACACCCAGCCTAACCCAACATTGTATGTGAAAATTTAAAGGAATTGTGTCTATTTTGCATAATGTCTTACAATTTTATTATTTTTTTCTGTATAAGTTCCTTGGCTACATGGTTGACATAAAACCACCATATTAAAACACACTTCATAGTGCTCAGTTATGATGATCTTACAAATACATATATTTTTGGAAGTGTCTTAATTAAAACAAAAATAGAAAAGAGGCCCATCTGTTTGAGTAAGTTTAGTTGCATGCTCATGTAAACTCAGAAAGATGATTTGGAAGACTTTCTCAAGTGCTGATATTATCAGGATAAAGGAAGCTTTGACACATTTGATGGTGAGGTCTGGAAGTTTTGGAAGGAACTAAGGTTCTCCTGGGGAGGCCTTCATTTTCTGATCTATCCCCTCCTCCCCAAGGACCTAAGAGCAGAAAATAAAAATTGTCTGGATTCATTGGGTAGTAAGTGATAAGTACCCAACTCAACTAGTTTAGATAATTTAGGATATTTAATGGCCACTGGAACTGGAAAGTCGAGTAGTGCAACTGGTTGTGGGCACACAGGTCTATAGTTTCTCAACATTCTTTCTCTCTGCCTTACGTTCCTCTGTGTTGGCTCCATTCTCAGGAAGATTTGATTAAAGAGAAGGCAAGAGTACCTTCCAGCAACATCACCCTATAGCTTAGAAAACCCCAAGCAGAAAGAGAATATGTCCCAGCCAAAGTCCTGGGGAGGGCTTTCAGGGTCCCACCCTGGCTCATGAGCCTCTTCTGAAATAATTAGTGGCCAGTGGGATATGTTTTTTAATTAGCCCAGACTCATCAAGGTATCCGACCCTAAAACCAGGGATTAAGTGTCACCTTTCCCAAATTGCATGATAACTCACCTAAAGCATACTAGGCTGTTGTTCTCAAGAGAGGGGATGGAGCAGGCAGAACAATCAATGTCCCCTTCAACAGATGTGAGGAGAATTCTCATTCGGATCTGGGATCACCCTTCATCACTGGAACATACAAATGATTCTGAGGCAGTGCCAAAGATACCGGAGTTCTAGAAATAAATTGTCAAGGGGAATGTAAAGTGGCCAGAATTCAGTTCTTCTCTCTATAACTCTGTCCTTCTTCTATCTATATCTAGGTTCCATCAATCCAGCCTATTGTACTTTGGCATCCCCATGCAGCACATACTCAAGCCCAGTGGAATACAGATGAAGCTTTTGGGGTTCATTTCCTGCCTCTTGGCCTGTCTGTCTCCTCCAGTCTCCCCCAGGCAGCAGCACACATTCCATTCTATGAAGTTGCCATGTTTCCTAACACACTGTCTTACTCTGAATGCCCAGGTGTTGACCCATGGGAGAGACAATGTTGGCCCATTGCCTGGCTCCCTCTGTTTTGTGGGGTTACTCTGCCTCCTGTTCTTCACCATGCAAGTCAGAGTTGCAAAGGAAGACCACTGCACTGGAGATTTAGCTATTTGGATTCTGATCCTAGCTCAAAAATTAACTAGATGGGTGATTTTAGGACTGTCTGTGGGTCAATTTCTTCCTCTCTATCTGATTATATCTTCTTCAGACTAACCAGGCTAGAAGGTTCCTCCATGTTTTAATGCCCATCTAGTCTGAAAATCTACTACTCTAGCTTCAAGTTTTTCCTCTGAAAATTAGAGAAAATAAAGTTTTTTTCTAAAATGATTTCCCAAAAGTAGACATAAAGAGAGAGATAAGTTTGAAACCCAGATTCTCCACAGAGTAGGCATGTGACTTAGGGCAAGTTATTAACATCTCTACGACTCACTTTCCTTGTCTTTCAAATGCGACTTCGGGATATCATAGTGTTAAATGGGTTAATGATTTAAGAGAACCTAGGAAAAAGTTCACATTGGCTATTGGTGTTATATACCATAATGCCTAAAATAATGGACATGGGTTATATTTTAGAAGTGCTTATCTGTCAAGTACTTGACAGGAACTCATGTCTCAGTGATAGCAGGTCTCATTTTTGGTAGATCTAGATATTATTTTTATCTAATTGTTATTGCCCTTAAAATATCTGAAGATGCTACCAGCATCCTCTTAAAAATTCTGTATTCCTCCATTTTTTTCTATGGCTCTCACCACAAGACTGGCCCCCTGTATGGATATATGAGGCTTGTTCATGCCCTCCTCTATGTTGTGCACGTCTTACTTAACAACAGATGGGACCTAAACAGTGCTAAACCTATCATTGCTCTCCAGCATATAATCACACTTTTACTAGTACCATTAGGGACTGGATTTACTTCCTAGCAGCCAAGGGGCTGCCCAATATGGCCTCATATTTATCTTGTAGCTAAGAAAGTCCTGAGTTGTTTTCATATAAACCAGTGGAAACCTTTTTTTTTTTTTTTTTTTTTAAGAATTCAAGTCCTCTGTCTTATGTAATCAATGATACCTTCTAGGATAAATATCGAAAATCCTTCAAGCCCAGAATGAGGAAATCTTGACTCTAGGCATTTGATGTCAGTTACATATACTACATTTTATTTATTTATATTTTGAAAAGGAAGTGAGAAGGAGCAAGAGATACTGTGCATCAGGCCAGAGCAGAGTAGTTATGTCGTGATGTGATATTCTGTCCTGGTCGCAGGATTGAGAGTCATTAAATAGCACTAACAAGGATTTTTAGCTTGTGAAGCTGGGAGGCAATCACTTTAGCACAATGATTTTTAAATCTTGGTTTAAGTCTTTCAGGATTTCTTGGTGTTTGTCCTTTATCATTGTTGTGTTTGTGGGAAATGAACGCTGACATTGAATAGTCTTGGTAACCCCCTCCCAAACGCCCAGCTCTAAGTCAATGAGTTTTCATCCAGACATACTATTTTTCCATAAATGAATCTTTGCTTCACAACTGAGACATAATATTCGTGTTTGGTAGGAACATGCCCAATACTGTGTCCCTGTGGCCAACTACATCAATTTGGAATGGAGTTTCTATCATCCAAAAAAAAGTGAGATATATCTCTGAGCTCAGATATTCTTCCCTTCCTAAGGGAACTGAAACATAGAGTCAAATACTGTTATTTATGGGTATATAAAAGCATACCTAAAGATTTGATTATTCAGTCCATTTATCTTCATTGTATCTAGGACAGTATAATGAAAAATACAGGTACACACACAGATTAATAGGTATATGTATATCAATGAATCTATGTTAAATTGTGATAAAATTCATTATCCCATATTGATGACATTCTTATATCCACCTGTAATTTATTAAAACACATGTATTGATCTGAGTTGGATTTTCTCAGAGAGTGCTACTGACTCATAGAGATCATAAATTATTATTTTATTTAAAGATTTTATTTATTTATTTGACAGAGAGAGATCACAAGTAGGCAGAGAGGCAGGCAGAGAGAGAGGAGGAAGCAGGCTCCCTGCTGAGCGGAGATGCCCCCCGCTATGCAGGGTTCAATCCTATGACCCTGAGATCATCACCTGAGCTGAAAGCGGAGGCTTAACCCACTGAGCCACCCAGGTGCCCCACATCAATTATTTTTATAAAGGCTTATCAAGTGCTTGTTTGGTTTCTGGAAAATTAACTCAAAATATACATAGTTAGTGTCAAGCTTCTACATTTTGATATCTACAATCAATTTTTATTTTATTTTATTTTTTTAAAAGATTTTATTTATTTATTTGACAGACAGAGATCACAAGTAGGCAGAGAGGTAGGCAGAGAAAGAAGAAAGGAAGCAGGCTCCCTGCTGAGCAGAGAGCCCGATGTTGGGCTCAATCCCAGGACCCTGGGATCATGACCTGAGCTGAAGGCAGAGGCTTTAACCCACTGAGACACCCAGGCATCCAACAATTTTTATTTTAAAAGTTGATAAAAATATATCTCTCTTTTGATTCTTTGGACATTTCCCCCATTCTCCACAATTATTCAAAGAACCTTAATCATGGGAGGGAAATGTTTCTTTTGGTTCCCATCCCCCTTCGGCTTTAGCTAATATTGTCAATGAGTCTTAATACTTCCTTTTCATTGGTTCTCCCCTATTCCCAGATTACTGAGCACTGAGGTTGCTGTGTCCATTGGGTACTGCATGTGCCTTACCGCCCAACCCCAGCAGAAGCCACTTTGCTTCTGGATCCCCCTCAAACTGAATTCTGTAGACCTTCCCACACACTCAGTCCTTCCTGCTTTGTTCCTCACTCCGCAGCCCCTTCTCTAACCATCCTCACTAGACCTTATCACCTGCCACTGACTGTGGTGATGGAGATCTACTGTCCATGCTGCCTGGCCTTCCCTCCACTGCTTTCTGATGAGATAAAGGAGACAGAAGAGGACCAATGTAGGTCACATTCCTCTAAACCTCAACACAGCAAATACCCTCAGTCCCATTGGTGCTTCCACCTAACATCATTATCCTTGCTACTCCTTCTACCTGAGGGCACTTGGGCCAGGACCCAGGAAGTGCTGATCATCTATGGCCAGTACATAGACCCTTATACTTGGCTTGGAAAGAAATGTGCTTATTGAGTGAAAGTTTACATTGATAATTTTTTTTTGCAAGTGGAATCATAAATATTCTTATAGACATAATTTATTTGGTGTCCAGTTTTTTACCTTCCCTAAAATCACTAGCTCATAGTCTCAACAAAAGTTTATTAATTCCAGCACTAAGGGGATATAATTGATTGAAACCATAAATGAGACACAGAAGCATCAACAATGACAACAAAAAACAAGATCCATTCAAATGAATGAATTAAAATGCCAGGGATCCAGTGTTTCTGATGTTCCCTCTAAAGTGTTCTGTCATCGTGGATTCAGAAGGGGTAAGGGAGCAGTTTCAGCACTCCATTTTGCATGGCGATGGCTTGCTGGAAGCAATGATATAGAAGGGACAAGAGAAAAATATGAGAAACTAAGGGGGACAAAGAAAGGACAAGGAGAGAGAAAATATCCAGAAGATGAATAAGGAGAAGAAAAAAGAAGTGGTAATAATTTCACATTCTAAGGAACACACTACTAACAAGGAATCTAATGATGAGGCAAAGGACTTCTTTCCCATTTGTTTAGGCTCCTGGCCTGATTGTGCTTTGGCTTCCATTGTATACATGGGCCAAGGCAATTTTTCCAGACCAGTAAAGCTTTTTGTTGATCTGCTAGAATATAATTCTTGGATGTCATGGAAAGAAGTGTCTTGGCTTCTATATACCTGGCTGAATGGGTCAAAAGTACTAGAAACACACAAATATAGATTTCACTCTGCTGAAGATAAAAAAGAATATAAGTGAAGCATTTTTTCTTCATGGGGCTTATTAGCCAGATGAAGAGATGAAACCTATGGGAAAAGATAAGTAGAACTTTGGGGTTGTAGGTAGTGCCCAAGGTATGCCTATAAAAATAAGAGCCCAGCCATGCTGGTGAGCTGGAGCCATGGTGGGGTTTTCTCTGCAGGTGGTGAAGAGGTGGGGGGTGGGATACATGGGATTAAATCATGATCTTGCCACTTACCCATTATGTGACCCCAACATGTTTTTGTTTGTTTGTTTTTACCCCATGAAGACTCAATTTTTAGGTGTGTAAAATGGCACCTATAATGCACACTTTCAAAAACATTATGTTTATTAATTTTCTTGGCAGTTCTGTAAAGTGTGAAGCATTATACTAAGTCAACTCTCCTTACCATCATGTTGGAACTTTGATGGAGAATGTTCTCAGAGGAGAATCCTCAGGGAGACAGGAATTTCTTGCCTTGCATCCAGAGGGAGCTGAGGATTCAGAGGGAGTCACCGTTTCCAGAGTGGGAGAGGTGAGAAAGATCACCAGAATTCTACATTCTTTTGGAATCTCCTGGCATCTTGTCCCACTTTAGCTCTTTCCTGAGCTCCCCAGCTGCACAGATGTGCAGAACGACAGGGGTGGGAATGAGCCAAGGTGAATCCAGGGCTTAGAAGGTCAGTGGTTCAGCCTATGAGAAGCATTTTCACCCCTCCAAAAGGTCTCTGACAGGATTTTTCCTTCACTCATTCACCCTAATGTCTTGACATTGGTATGGGGTGTGTAACTTGAAGATCCCAAAGCCTAGGTCCAACTTCTTTGGTGTAGAAAACTCGTACGATAAGGGAGCTATTACAGGTGCACATGGAAGGTCTTCACAAGGGAAACGTATGGTTTTGTCCCTGGAAAAAGAATATATATACCCCTTATCCACTTTTTATTTTTATTTTTTATAAAGATTTTTATTTATTTATTTGACAGACAGAGATCACAAGCAGGCAGAGAGGCAGGCAGAGAGAAAGAGAGGGGGAAGAAGGCTCCCTGCTGAGCAGAGAGCAGAGATGTGGTCAAGGCTCGATCCGGGACCCTGGGATCATGACCTGAGCTGAAGGCAGAGGCTTTAACCCACTCAGCCACCCAGGCGCCCCCTCATCCACTTTTTAATAAAATGTTTTCTCCTATACCCTTCCTTTCATACTTGTTTGCTTCTTCCTTCTCTGCTGTCTGTCCCAGGCTTGCAAGGTCATTGTTTCTTTCTCCACCCTCCAGTTCCAAACTTCCTCAGAAACTAGAAAAAGCAAAGACATGGAGCAAGTCATGGCTACATTGTATTGGACACACAGGGCCAGATTAAGATGACGAAACTTCCAATTTGACAGAATGGGTAAATGGGAATGTGGAATTTAGGTAAGGTTTATATGAAGCTGGCATATCTTTCTCCTCATAATTTTCTCTGTCATTTCAATGATTATGATGTGGCTAATGATGTTGACAGTGCAGTAATAACATGAATATGAGCTAAAGTCTTTTGAGTGTTTATGAGGTGCCAGGGACTGCAGTAAGTACCACACATGGGTTATATTAATGCTCACAGCATCTGAAGTAGGTTACATTATGATTGGCTTTTCACAGACAAGATTGCTAATGTTCAGAAAGGCCAAGTTAAGAACTGAAGGTCAACCATTAAGGGCAGCTGGACTAGAATTGAAAATTAGGCAGCACCCCAAAACTCAAGATCTTTATTATTGTATTTGAGGCCCTCTGAGTGATGGAACCTCTCCAGCTATCTTTTCCATTCACTGCTCCCCAGGAACATCCTGCTCATTTATACACCCAATCCTTTCCAACCTGTGTGGGTGAGAGCTTGAACCTGGGGTGCTCAGGCCCAAAGCATGGACTTTTAATGTGAAGGACAAAGAGACCAGCCTTGGTTTCTTCAGCCTTCATGAAAGCCCACACCCTATTCTCTAAAAACAATCAGCAGAAATGGGAGACAGAATATGTGAAAACAGAAGGGAGGACTTGGAAACTTGATGCTCCTGCCATTGGTCATTGCTCCATTTTGCTCCCCCTCATTAATTCTCATGCTCTCTCAAGCCCCAGCTTCTGCGTCCCACTGTACCCTCTCTCCATTAACACTCACAGCCTTGATTTTCCTCCCCCTGTCTCTAGTTTTCCCATTTCCACGTGGCTTTTGGAGTAAGGGCAATTTCCAGTGACCATAAAGTAGTGAGAAAGTTCTGTTTATGAAGATTGCATCAGAATAGGTCTGGAAAGGAAACACACCAACAGACTGAAGAAGAAGCTTTAAATAAAGGAACTGGTTACAAATTGTGGGAAGTTTACACAACACACATATACACACATACACACAAGCATATACTCATCAGCGACACTTTGTACACTTAAAATGGGTTCATTAAGTTGTATGTAAGTTATGCTCCCATAACATGGATTTAAAATTTAAAAATGGGGTTCTCTTATTAAGAAAGGAATTTCCAGTTGAAGATATTTCTGACTAAAATCAGACCATTTCTGAACATACAACATGGCATTTTAAAAATGTATTTGCTTGTATTTTGTATTATTTTTCTTCTGGAACTCTCCCCTCTTTTCTCCAAATGTCTAAAGCAAAGAATATGTATTCCTTCTCATCTATGCTGTGTGCTATGGTGTTCTCATTTCGCTGGGTAACTCTTGTGGTCAGTCAGGGTATCAGGAAAGGAACAGCCTGGCTTCATTCAGCCACTCACAAACATTAATGTAGCACCTGCTACAGGCCTGGCGCTCTGCTTGGTGCTAGGGAATCCAAGGCGCAGGAGAGTCCCTACAGATAAAATGCTCACAGTTTTGAAAGAGACAGCCATGTGAAATGCCATGCACTTAGTCATTGCAGGAAGCCCGATTAGAGGGGCCCAGAGGAGGTAGGAACTAACTCTCTGCTGAGGTTTATATTGACATCTTCACAGATTGGGGAAATCTGAGCTAGATCTCAAGGGTAAGAAGTCGTAGTGTGAGGAAGCATGGTGCTGGGGAGAGAACATTCCAGGCAGAGTAAACACATGGCTAGAAATCCAGTGCCTCGCCAAGAAAAGGGCGTGATGTGTTTGCTCTATGGCAGATGGGGGGACTATTAGTGGGAGCCACTGCTGGAAAGCAAAGGTGCACTCCCATTGCATGGGACAAGGCCATCACATGAGAAGTGGGTGTGAAGTGAGTGGCTAATACACAACCTCCTCCACCCCAAGCCCAACTCTCCAGGAAGGGATCAACAGGAGCCATTGTCATGGTCACTATTGTGTTGTTATTTAACAAAGGTGTTTGAAGCCCACTTCAGCTCCTGTGTAGGTTGGAGGAAGGATAAACCCTTTCCTCCATTCCTCTTGAGCAGAGAGAAGGAAGGAAGCCCTTCTGGTTTTCGGTCAGGTGCTGGCCACTGAATGGGAAGATCCTGCAGAGAACAATAACCATGTCAGGCGTGTCAGAGATGGCTGGATCCAGGTGCAGAAGATTTCAGATTGCTGCATCCATCTATGCAGACTCCCTCCCCCCATACTTCTCACCGACTATTGTTTCCATAGGTTTAGGGCCCCTCAAAGCCATGTGTTTATCCCTTCTCTGGAAAGGCAGGTGGGGACCGTGAGTGAGGTGGGGACAAGGACAGGGAGTTCTTGTCTTTCTCCCTCTTCCCTGTGCTTCACTTATGTCCCCTCTTTCTTCCCACATAGGTGGCAGAATGTGAAGACCATGAACTCCATCGGGAGCCAGCAGGTTCCTCTGGGACTAGGGTCCCAGGGAAATACAAGAAACCCCACCTGCTGTCTCCAGCAGCAGGAAGTAGCTGCGGAATGTCCCCTTCAGATATGCATGTTTGAAGAGAGAATGTAGTTTTCTCATTTGCTGCAAACAGTCTGCAAGTTTTGCAGATGTTATTTGGGGGATAAAGTGACACCCCTTTCCCTATCCCCCCAAACTCTTCAGACATGGGAGGCCACTTTTCAGAATAGAGTGTCTGGTTTCTGCAATAAATAAGCCCAGGGCCTGGAGGCCCAGTCCCCACCCTGTGTTGGAGGAAGATGATCGAGGATCTGGGCCTTGGAGGAGGGACTTGAAAGCACACGGGTTGACTCTGTGTGTGTGTGTGTGTGTGTGTGTGTTATATTTTAAATTTGATTTTTTATTTCAGCTAATGTTGGTTCACATACCATAATAAGAACTAATACAGAGAGCTCCTTTGCACCCTTCACTCCATTTATCCCAGTAGTGCTACCTTGTGAAATCATAATATAGTATTACAACAGGATATTATTGACATTGGCATAGTCCCACCCTGAACATTTCCTTCCCCACAGGGACCCTCACATTGCACTTTGATGGCCATACCCACTTCCCTCCATGCTATAGCACTTCAGCAACTGGAAACGACCCAGGTGTCCTTCTGTTGGTGAATGGTGAAATAAACTGGTTCACCTTTAAAGAGATGAAACCTAGACCTACATGAAGAAGATCCTGAGGGCTCCAAGGTGCATGTAGGAAGTTGAAAGTCACTGCTTTCCAACCAGGGATTGGTCCCGTTCTAACCCTGAGTGCCACCAAAATGTGGAGGGCTGGTGTCAGGAACAGAGCAGATGGTGTGATGGGACAGTCATGCTAGAAGTAGATGTGGTGGCCTGTTCCCCATAACCTGGTCCACTTTCTGGCCACCTCTGCTTACTCCTCCATGGTCTTTAAGAAAGACAGTTGGGCCTTCAGAGAAGTAGCTCTTGAGATGAATTAACATTTATCAATGCTTGAATGATGCAGGTACCAAACAAAGATTTCATATGGGAATCTCTTTTAGTTACCCACACCTCCTGTGAAATAGACATTATTATTATCTGTGGAGGCTCAGAGAAATTAAGTTACTTACCCATGGATACACAGCTATTAAGTCAGGGTAGCTTTTGAATCCATGGCTATTAGATCAAAGACCTGTACTCTTTCCATTTTATTGTGTGGTCTCCAATTATAACATCCCCTCAGAAGAAAAGCTGCTCACGTGCTATAACATGCTGACTGTCAATGAGGAAAGACAAAAGGATGTTTCTAAATTATGGGCTTTTTGCTCTTTGGGGGCCACAATACAGCATCAACTGCCTGGGAAGGAAGGCTATGAGCCACAGAGTTTCTAATATTGTATCAAGAGTCAAAGCGTGGGCAGAAAAGAACTTCTTTTTGAAGTTCATGATTGTCAGAAACTTAGCCAGCCTCAAGCCACACTTTGACTCTAAGAAACATTCCTACTTCTTCCTTCTTCTTGGCATATTTGGGCTGGTTCCTGGGCCCACATCTCTCACTCTTAACCGAAGACAGGGGATCCAATGCAGGAGGCACACACACTTGGGCATACACCCAATGCCACTTGTGTGAGTTTTGGCAAGTTGCTTAATTTCTGGGGATTGTATTATATTATGTTACATTATTTTATATTATGTTATGTAACAATCTTCTTCATGGTATTCTTCAGAAGATAAAGGAGATAACACAAGTGAGACTTCTAGCACTTTTCCTGGCATATTGCAAACACTTGTGGATGACACAGATACTGTCCGTGTAAGCTTCTTAAACTCAGAGGCTCTGGTCTCTTCTGTCATCTACTGTGCCACAGTCCTATTCTTTCTGAAATGTTACTTGCGGCCCATATTTTCCAGCAATTTTTTGTTAGAGGAATCAAGTCCATTAAACAAGCAGCCAAGATTCATTCATTCTTTCTTTCTCTTTCTTTCTTTCTTTCTTTCTTTCTTTCTTTCTTTCTTTCTTTCTTTCTTTCTTTCTTTCTTCTTTCTTTCTTCTTTCTTTCTTTCTTTCTTCCTTTCGTCTTCTAAATTCCAAATCTCTTTTCAGCATGCTCTTCTGATTGTATGATTCCAACTACCTCTATGCTCACATTTCTCCCCTACCGATAAGTGGGGAGAGGTAATGATGGGAAGGTTGGGACATCTACTTATCTTTTGCTGTGGGTAAACTGATTTCACTTTTTTGCACTTTCATATCCTTTGTTGTAAAATGGAAATAATAAAGTCTCTCCCACCCACTTCCCAGAGTTATTATCATAAAAGTCCAATAAAATATACTGGGTAAAATATTTAGGCAACCTCAGAATGATATAAGACTATAAGGCATTGTTATTCAAATATAGAGCTTCTTAGGAGCTTTAATTTGTAGCTCTGTGATCAGTTAAGTTTTGATGTGGAGCAAACAACCACAAATTCTCAGTGGCTTGCAACAATAAACATTTATTTCTCACACATCTGTGGAGCTCAGCTGATGCAGGCTGGGCTCACTCTTACATCTGGGGTGGGGGGAGGTGAGGGAGTTGGAGTTTGGCTGACCATGCTAGGCCTGGCTGAGTCACTTGGTTCCACATGTTTCTCATTCTCCTCCCAGGACTAGTGGATAGCCGAAGCGTGTCTTTCTCAGGGTGATGGCAGAAGCATGAGAAAGCAAATGGAAACATGTACGGATTCCTGAAGCTTCAGCTTGGAATTGACATAGGATCATTTCTATTGGCAAAGTAAGTCATGTGGCTGAACTCAGGGGTGGGATGAGGCACCACCCACTATGGGAGGATTTTTCAAAACTTCATGAGAAAGAGCATACATAGAAGGGAAGGGTGATAATTAGAGACATTAATACAAATCCACCACACTGTTTTCTGCCCAGTGCTCAGACAGGATCCTCTGGAGGTCCAGCAGAGGCTCAATGTTCTTGATAAGGATGTTGGGGAGACAGTTTATCATCTCAATCATGGCTGATTGTTTTAAGATCTTAGGGCAAACCTCTTCAGGATTGGGTCATGAAAAACCTATGACCATCATGAAGGTTGGTCTCTACGTCTAGTCCTACCCATTGCTACATTTTATCAACTTTCTTTTTATTATAGGAATATCAATATGTCATCTATCTATCTATCTATCATCTATCTATCTATCTATCTATTATCTATCTATCTATTTATCTATCTTTGTAGGAACATTCTTCTCTTTCCCAAGATTACTGCTTTCACAACAGTGGAAAAATATTTAATATTTTCCCCCTCTCCCATCCCAGGATTTCTTTAGATTTTTGTGAGTTCCCAAGGAACTGGAGGAACAATACATACAACATATGACTATAGGAGTCTTGTCTGAGACCACCGCCACTGTCAGGTCACATTCAGTCCCACAAAAGTTTTCTTTAGGGCCATTGTTGTTCCTGGGGATGCCAAATACTCATAGCCAGATGACTGGAGCCACCCATAGGTTCCCAGCAATGAGAGTTTGCCTGGCAAGTTTATGTGTAAATGACTCCAGAGAACTGAGTAAGATATCTCAGAGCCAGAATTTCTGGGTTAGAAAGTTTCAAACCAGAATAGCCTCTTCAAAGGAAGATGAAAATGAGAGAGAGAGAGAGAGAGAGAGAGAGAGAGAGAAAGTTAGCTTCATGGGCCAGCTCCAGAGTTCCAGATGTTCCTTCAAAAGGAATCTCCCAAATTATCTGAGCCCAAGTTACACAATGAGTGAGAAAGAGAATTGTCTACAGCATCTTTGGTTGGGGCCACATGCATTTGTTGAAAGTGGTTGTCAGGGAGAATTGAGGGGTAGAAGAGGTCATGCATACATATAAACACACATACACATGCATATGCCTGCCAGTGAGCTCAGTGTTTTGTATTTTCAGATGCTTTTCTTCTTGTCCAAATCAAATCCAGGGTCTGCCATCTAGTATCTTCTTCTTTTTAAGAAATTAAAACAACTATTTTTTTTTTTCAAAGAGAAGAAAAAGGTAGTAGAGCAGTTACTGACTAGCACTGGATTTAAAAATCCCCAGAAAGAATTTTTTGAGAGCTCTGGGTCTGGGAACTGATAAATGTGTTGCAAGACTCCTAGACAGGAGAAATAAATTCATGCTAGGATTTCAATGATGTACCTGAAAGGATGTATAAAACTTTGACCTTAACTTAGCTCTTTTCTTTCCTGGGGATTTCAGATTTGGAGAGACAATATTGCCAACTCTATGTCCCACTTGGGGCCATCTAACTTTGAAGAAGTCAGATGATTTAATATTTTTTTCTCCTACTGAGAACCATCTATTCATTTAATACATATTTAGTAATATGTACTACCTACTAGGCACTGTGGAGCTGGGATACTGTGGTCAGAAGTGAAAACAAACAAACAAACAAACAAACACCCAATGTGGTCTCTGTTCTCCTGGATTTTTAGTTTAGTGGAGAAGCAAAAGTAGTTAATTAACTTTAGCTTTATATAAGTGCCTGAAACAAATAAGCAGAATTTAGAAACAAAGAATGTATAGCAGAGACCTTTTCATATAGGATGGTGAGGGAAGACTTCTCTGAGAAGGTAACATTTAAGTTAAATATGCCGAGACCTAATGGTTGAGAAGAAGCTAGTCATGTGAACACCAGGGGATGTGGGAAGCAGTGATGTGCTAGGCAGAGAGAGTCACAAATCTTCAAAGAGTGATACAATGTGATTTATTCCCCAGCCTATTCTCTAGACGATACTCAAGAGACATCTTTTAAAAAAATGTAATATAAAAGTAGAAAGCAAAGAATATAATAATACAATGACTTAGGTGGTGGGTGGGATATTGAGAAAATGAAATGAATTTTGGAGATTTATTTTGGTGGTAGAATCAGTAGTACTTGATGTTGGATTGAATAAGCAGCTGGATCAGGAGGGTGGGAGTACCATTGGGAAGGGAGAGAGAGAAACTGAAAAAAAAAAAATCCAAAGTTTCAGACTTGAGACTGAGTGGATGGTCTATAGTCTTCCATTGTAAGAATTTGCTTTTCTGTTGGAAATCTGTATCAAGAAGCCAGGGTTTTTAAATAAATGTCTGGACTTTGAATATTTTTATACCATAATTCTGAACCTGAGGGTCCCAGAAATTTCCACTTTCCTCTGTGAAGGGGAGTAGGTTTTGGCTAGCAATAGAGACTAAGAGATGGCTTAATTAAGATTTTAAGAGTATTGCTCTCTCAGCTGTACTGGAAGTGGGTAAGGGAGTTTAAATAATCTTAATACATGTGCTTCAGGAAGTGTCCAGGACTACTTCTTATTTTGATGGCAAGGTAAATTTAATCAGATTGGTATCATATCTACAGGAGTTTTCCATCTCTCTTGATGAAAATAGAAGAGGGTTTGAATCAAAGTAGGCAGGAAGTCCAGTTAAAAACCAGAAGAACTTCCAAGCCATGTGTTTTATGGACTCTTTCTCTACATGAGGTAAAGGTGAGTTTGAGTAAAATAATTGAAGAGTGAGCTAAGATGAAGATGAGAATATGGCAAAGATGACTTATTATAAAATGTAGTAAACAAAATCCACACCACACACAAAAATAATGTGTATAACCAGGGTTTATTGCAAGCATGAACATTTTGTTCAATTTTAGAAAATACACTAAGATAATGTGTTACATTAATATACTTAAGGAGAAAAGTCATGATTATTGTGACAAATGCTGAAGAAGCTTCTGAAAATAATTCAACATCCATTCCTAACAAAAGCACTTAAGATGTAAGAATTGATGGCTACCTCCTTAATAAGATAAAAATATCTAGTTGGTCTTAAAGTCAGTATCTTCTTTAATGAGACAACATTAGAGGCATATCCATTAAAATTAAGAATAAAATAAAAATGTTCATTATTTCCCCCTTATTTAACATGGTACTGGAGATATTAGCCAATGCAATTAGACAAGATAAATCAACTAGAGGCATAAGAAGTGGAAACAAAGAAGTAAAACTATTACTATCTGCAGGTAAAATAATAGTATACATGGAAAACTTAATCACTGATAAAGCTAACTCAAAGTATTTTATTAAATTTAGGTAGAATACCAGAATTTAAAGTTAACACTCAGAAATTAATACTTCTTGAATACACAAACAACAACAATTATAGGATATAATGATAGAGAAAAGTTCATTTAAAATATGAACAAAGAAGGGTGTTTGGGTGACATGGCTGGGAAGTGCCTTCTTTCAGCTCAGGTCATGATCCAACGATCCTGGGTTCAAGTCCTACATTGGGGTCCCTGCTCAGCAGGGAGTCTGGTTCCCCCTCTCTGCTCCTCCCCCCTACTCTTGTTCTCTCTTTCTATTAAATAAATAAGTAAATAAGTATCTTAAAAAAAAAAAACAAAACATAAACAAAGAAAGTAAATTACTCAGCAATAAGTTCAATAAGATTGTGCAAAATCCAATGGAAGGAAATCGAAATCTTCCTGAAGAGATAAAAGTATACTTGAACAAATGGAAAGCCAACCTTTGATTTTGGTTAGAGTGTCTCAGTTTCATAAAGATGTTATTTCTCCCGTTGTTAATTGATTCATTGAACGTAATCTAACATACCACATTCAAAATTTTTGTAGAGAAATTGATACCAAAATTTATATTAAAATGTTAGTAAAAACAACTAGGAAAATTTTAGGAAATAAAAAATAAGCTATAATGAAGAATTAGTCTTGCCCAAATTTTAAATACACTCCAAGGTTTCTGAAATTATACCAGTTTAGGCTGGGTGCCTAGGTAGACAGACCAAAAAGTAAAATAAATTATAATCCAGAAAAAGATTCACATACATGCAAAAATTTTAGTGTATGATGAAATTGGAAGCTCTAATCATTGATAGACATTTGAAAAAAAGATGAAATGTGTACCTTAAAATACATACAAGAATAAACTTCAAATGTATCAGATATAAGAAACAAAAAATAAAATTTTATGAGCTTCTAGTTAGAAGAAAACATGAGTAAATTAATTTCTGGTCTAGGTCTATCTGTGACTTGAACTCCTGTAACCATCATCATCACCATCTTGACTATATAAAATTTTAAATCAACAATTTTGCATGGTCAAAAACACCATACACAACACATTCAAAATCCAAGTTATAAACTGGGGGAAACTATTCTTATGTATAGAACAAATAAAGAACTAATATTCCCAAAGTACAAAGAAAATTTTAAACACAGGAAAACAAAAACTATTTTAAAAATAGGCAAAATATATATCTAAATATTTTTTCCACATTTCTGTAACTTTAGTATTGAATTGTATAAATAAATGTATCTTTTATAATATTTTGTACTTATAGTTTAAATACAACATTGTCTCTAGAGAAAAAAATGTAAATTATTATGTTTTAAAATATAGCATTTGTGTATATTCTAAATACTTATTAGCATTAATAAGAATTCATTTTATTCATTATCTTTAGCATCTCTGAATGTCTGACATGTGATTTTGTGATTTCCATATATACTCTTAGGATTGTATTTCATCTTGTTGATGGACTATGCCTGAAATATATTAAGCAAAAAATGGTGATGTGCAGCATTGTGATCTTATTTCAGAACAATTTTTTAATAATACTTAACTACTATAATACAAAAATTTTAAAAAAGGGCAACAAACCTCCAATACTCAGTAATTCTGGAAAAAATAAAAGTTATGTATGAGGTAATGTTTCCTTAATGCACTGCAGCTTTATTTATTTTTTATTATTTTACTTTATTTTTTATCATGATAAGTGTCCTTTTAACCCCCAATCACTTATTTCACCCATTCCCACCCACATCCCCTTGGTAACTAGCAGTTTGTTTTCTATAGTCAGGACTCTGTTTCTTGGTTTCTCTCTCTCTCTCTCTTTCCTTTGTTCATTTGCTTTGTTTTTTAAATTTCACATGTGAGTGAGAGTGTATGATTTTTGTCTTTCTCGACTAATTTTCCTAGCATTCTACTCTCTAGCTCCAACCATGTTGTTGTAAATGGCAAGATTTCATTCTTTTTTATGGCTGAATAATTTTCCATTATATATAAAATATATGTATATTACATATACATAATTATGTATATATATATAATACCACATCTTCTTTTATATATATATTGTATATATAAATGTCTTCTTTTTCCATTCATCTATTGATGGACCCTTGGGCTGTTTCCATAACTTGGTTATCGTAAAATAATGTAATTAATAGGGATACATGTATCCTTTTGAATTCATGTTTTTGTATATTTTGGAAAAATATCCAGTAGTGCAATTACTGGATTATAAGGTAGTCCTATGTATCCAAATAATTTTTTTTAAGATTATTTATTTGTCAGAGAGAGAAGGAGAGCAAGAGCGAGCAAGCACAGGCAGACAGAGTGGCAGGCAGAGAGAGGCAGAGGGAGAAGCAGACTTCTTGCCGAGCAAGGAGCCTGATGTGGGACTCGATCCCGGGACACTGGAATCATGATCTGAGCTGAAGGCAGCCACTTACCCAACTGAGCCACCCAGGCATCCCAAGTCCAAATAATTTTTAAAAAGTTTTTAGATATATCAAAATATGTTCAACATGTCCATAATAGGAGAAGTGAAAATTAAATCTAAAAATGAGGTATTATTTTTCACCTCTCAGAACAGGAAAAAAAAATTAAATATTTGACATGTTTTAGTGACAAAAGTCTGAGGAAACAAAAACTGTCACTGCTAGTTGGCTATTTATTTATTTATTTATTTAACAGAGAGAGAGAGAGAGAGACAGCCAGAGAGGGAACACAAGCAGCAGGAGTGGAGAGGGAGAAGCAGGCTCCCCGCAGGGAGCCCAATGTGGGGCCTGATCCCAGAACCCTGGAATCATGACCTGAGCCCAAGGCAGCCACTTAACGACTGAGCCACCAAGGCGCCCCTCTCACTGCTAGTTGGAATGAAAAATGATACAACCCTTTTCAGTGGAAGTTGACAATATATAACAAAACTACATATGTTTATTTCTCGATCTAGCAACCCGCATTCCAAGAATCTACTCCAGAGATATACCTCTAATAATACAAAATACATATGCACAAAGTTCTTCATTGCAGCATTGTTCATAATTACAAGATACTGGAAACAACCTAACTTCTTCCCATGTGTAGTAGACTGAATTAACTATGACACATCCACTCAGTGAAATACTATGTAGTTTAGAACAAAGGAGAATGATCTCTATGTCTGATATGGAATGACTTTCAGGATATTTCATTAAGTGAAAAAAGCAAAGAGAAAAGAGTATAGATATAGTGTATATAATGCTATCTTTTGTGTAAGAAAAAAGGATAAAGAAGAAAGCACATGTATACACAATATTTGCTTAATTTTGCCAAAAGAAACACAGGCAGAAAAAAACCAAAAGGAATAAAATGTATTACATATAGGAGATGCGGAGAAATAGGTGCAGGAAGGATAGGTAGTGATGTTGGGCAGATAGCACTTCTCTGAGCACACATTTTATATAGTTTTTACTTTTGGAACCATGATAATTTACATACTAAAAAAAAAAAAAAACCTAACTGTGTTATAGATGAACAACAATACCATACTGGGGAATGAAAGCACTACTGTATGTCCTTTGGCTCTGTCATTGATTTTATCCAGGCTATAGGGACTTTTCCCTCCCAAAGGAAAGGTCTGTATTCTTGGCATTCTGTGGAATTATAAAGGGGAGGGGACTATATGGTTGAATTTTTAAGAAACTTGTATCTAATGTCTAAGCAGAAACATTAACAAAAAAATAAAATAACACTTGCCTCAGTTCCACGGATAAAACCAACATGAAAAGCGCATGCTTTAAGCACCACGGAGGAGCAAGAGGGGAAGATAGATAAAATATCTAGTCAGGAAAGTGGCGGAAGTGACTTAGTGACTGGAATCTGTGAGGGCTGGTCTTGGGATGTTTCAAGAAGGCATGTATGCTTTCAAGATATGTCTCCAAAGGCAAAGGAAATAAAAGCGAAAATGAACTTTTGGGACTTCATCAAAATTAAAAGCATCTGCACAGCAAAGGAAACAGTCAAGAAAACAAAGAGGCAACCCACGGAATGGGAGAAGATATTTGCAAATGACAGTACAGATGAAAGGTTGATATCCAGGATCTATAAAGAACTCCTCAAACTCAACACACACAAAACAGACAATCATATCAAAAAATGGGCAGAAGATATGAACAGAGACTTCTCCAATGAAGACATACAAATGGCTATCAGACACATGAAAAAATGTTCATCATCACTAGCCATCAGGGAGATTCAAATTAAAACCACATTGAGATATCACCTTACACCAGATAGAATGGCCAAAATTAACAAAACAGGAAACAACATGTGTTGGAGGGGATGTGGAGAAAGGGGAACCCTCTTCCACTGTTGGTGGGAATGCAAGTTGGTGCAGCCTCTTTGGAGAACAGTGTGGAGATTCCTCAAGAAATTAAAAAATAGAACTTCCCTATGACCCTGCCATTGCACTCCTGGGTATTTACCCCAAAGATACAGATGTAGTGAAAAGAAGGGCCATCTGTACCCCAATGTTTATAGCAGCAATGGCCACAGTCGCCAAACTGGAAAGAACCAAGATGCCCTTCAAGGGACGAATGGATAAGGAAGATGTGGTCCATATACACTATGGAGTATTATGCCTCCATCAGAATGGATGAATACCCAACTTTTGTAGCAACATGGACGGGACTGGAAGAGATTATGCTGAGTGAAATAAGTCAAGCAGAGAGAGTCAATTATCATATGGTTTCACTTATTTGTGGAGCATAAGAAATAGCATGGCGGACATGGGGAGATAGAGAGGAGAAGGGAGTTGGGGGAAATTGGAAGGGGAGGTGAACCATGAGAGACTATAGACTCTGAAAAACAATCTGAGGGGTTTTAAATGGTGGGGGGGGGGAGGTTGAGGCAACCAGGTGGTGGGTATTAGAGAGGGCACGGATTGCATGGACCTCTGGGTGTGGTACAAAAACAATGAATACTGCTATGCTTAAAATAAATAAAAAAATTAAAAAAAAAAAAAAGGAAGACATGTATGCTGGGGTTTGAAAGAAGTCATGATGTCATCAGCAGAGAACATGGAATAGGATTGGCAGAGAAGTACAGGAAGGGAATTCTTGGAATGGAAGCAGAATATGCAATCAGTTGGAAATAATTAAGTCATCATGCAAGGAGTTACCCAGACTCTTGGTTAGGCTGGAAGGTGAGAGTGGGGTATAAAATGCATACAATGGTCCAGGGGGTCAGATATACTGCAAGGTACTCAAAAGCCTTAAGTACTTTATAACAGTAATCAAATTGAACAAAACTTTGGTGAGGTAACTTGAATTGGGCAATACAAGAGCTAAGCATACAACGAAAATTAGACTGGAGAGATATTTATTAAACTGAGATGTTCTCTATAGTTTCCTAGTGTTTATGGAGTGCTCACTATGCATAGCCATTGCATACCTTTATAGGTATTAGGGATCCAAAATGTTAGGAGAAGTACCGCGGCTAAACATGGATCCAGAAGGCATTGGTCCAATCCTTTCATTTACAGATGAGGAAACTGAAGCCCAAGCCAGTTGTTACAGAGCCATTCATGGCACAGCAGACAGACACCAAAACCTAGCTGAGCAGTGGGGTTTGCCATTTAGACTCACCACACCCCCTTTTCACAAAGGCTGGAGGAGGAATTGCAGTACAAAGAGAGAGGATATAGGAAGGACTCAGGAGTTGTTGCTACTGTAGATATAGGCCCAGCCAAGCTTTGAAAGATGTGGATTCTACCACTGGTCTGCTATTTTGTCATGGGCTGAAATAATCCAACCAGAAGCAAACAGACCGTTCTTCTTAACCTCTGAGCATCAAAATTCAATTGCTAAGCTTTTTAAAGAATTCAGTGCCATGTTAGACGCCGTCTGTATTGGCCTTTGAATCTGCCGAACCTGAATTATTATGTTTGTGTGATGACTAAAATTCTATTTTTACTATTCTTACATTTTTCTTTGGTGAATATTATTGGAGTTATTTATACTAGTGTTTCTTCTATAGTTTTTCCTCTAGCCCATCATACTCTTCCTTTTTGTCCTATCCTTACCCATCTTCAGTGAGTTTCTTGTAGCTGGTTGTATCTGTGGGTGTGTTGTGTGTGTGAGCATGAATCTATGTCTGCATACCCAGTGAATATGAAAACAGTTTCTGTTCAAACAGTACCAGCAATTGGCTCAATCCTTCAAAAATATGGCTCTGGGATCTGTGTCCTCCATCACTAATCCATCTTTCTCACCCCAACCAGAAGAACCCAGCTTTATTGCAATTTGGTGTTGTTGTCAGTTAGGTGGAAGAACACGCAAGGGGTTCCTAATTGCTAAGACTAGCACAGAGAACTGGGCAAGAAATGGGAGTCCATTATTGATATCACTTTCTCTGGTCTAACTTGTCAGAGGTAAAGTTCAGTGGATCCGAATTTACACTACTTACCCCTACCTGTAGGCAGCGCACCCACACACCCGTGTGTGTGTACATGTATATGCATGCACATCTATGCATGTGTGCACATGCACACACTCTTCTGGAATGTCTTTATCTAGCCCCTGTAGATCTATTATGCATTTTTTGGAGGCTTACCTAATGGTCTACATCAATGGACTCACGTGTCCTCTGGTTTTTATTTGATTTGGGCAAGGGGAAGCCTTGGTAAGAAGTTGAAAGATGGAGAGAGGCTGTGGCATTTATCCCTGTGATATCCTCTCCCTGTGGGCCACCTTGGGCTCTCTGTGTCCCTTGGAAGGTCATCCCTCTTGTCAGGCAACCCTTTCCACACAGCTCCCTGTGAGTGTTATAATGAGACCTCGAGTACTATAGATTATTCACAGTTCTTTAAGGAAGACTTCCTAGAAGAATAATGGGAGTTGTGTTCAGAAGCTGGTGATAGGTTGATTGATCTGGCAGTTGTGAGCTCTGTGGAAATGTATTCCTCAACCCTCCTTTTACCTCCAACTCAGAATACCTTCTTGGTCAGCTATGTGTTTCCTATTAACATGAAAAATTTTAGAGACCACAGATTTCTTTGGGAATCTTATGTGAGCTATAAAGCCTTTCCCTAAGAAAAATCTACATGCTCAATTTTGTATGTAATTTTAATATTTCACAGGTTCCCGAAGACCATTCATGATCCACCATGGTTAAAGACTTGTGTTCCAGGTAAAGAAAATATGCAGTCCCTGGAATACTAGTCATCTCCGGAAAAATGGCTCACATCATTTGTGATCTCATGGTATTTGTTCCATTACCTTTACATAGAACAGCCTCATGGGAGCATGCGGTTCTATGTTGCTTTCTTTCACTTGGATTTCCCACTCTTCAGTTTAGACTCTATGTATCAGAAGGACACCCTTTCTAGGGTCATGTATTAACCTCCCAAATTTTGTCTTGCCTTGAGGCTTGGGGGTGGATTATCAGACTATAATGGAAGAGGTAGAAAAGGGTAGCACTAATTAGAGATCTTACTAGGCCTTTTGCTATTGATTAAGATTCCTCCCTTTGTATCCAAGAGGTCTGGATCTGCATTTCCAAAAACAACTGTGTGTTTTGGAAAATAGTCACTCCCACTTTGTTCCTCCTTGACATCTCTCCTCCTAAGTGGCTTTCCAGGATAGCCCAAAGTGAGCAGGCAGTTTAGAAAGCAAAACAAAGAACTGAAGAACTAGCATTAAGACAGCTCAGGGGCACCTGGGTGGCTTAGTCAGTTAAGCAGCTAACTCTTGGTTTCAGCTCCCATCATGATCTCATGGTCATGAGATCCAACACCCTCTTGGATTCTGTCCTCAGCATGGAGACTGCTTCAGATTCTCTCTCCCTGTCCCTGCAGTTTGCATGCTGTCTCTCTATTTCAAATAAATAAATAAAATAAAATAGACAACTCAATGGATACAAAGGGTGTAGATTAGGTAACATACAGCTTCTTAACCCAACAGGGACATAGAACCAATAGTCAGAGCCCATATCTGGTTCTGTGCTCTGTCCATGGCACATGGTTGCTACTCAATGCCATTTGTAGAGTGAACAAATGAATGAATAAATGAATTAGACACTGAACATCTGAACAAACTTTGGAGGTAATCTAGATCTAGTCTTTCCTCTGATGCTTACATGATCTCCATCCCCTAATCCAATACATATTTAACAAATGCTTCCTTTGTCCAAAGATCCTGGACATTTGGATGAAAATGAAACATTTGTATCATGCCCTCAAAAATGTATAATCTACTAGAGAATAAGATCTACAAATAACTATAATGCTAGAGAGAAGATATAAAGAAAAAAGAAATGGCTGTACTCAGCAAGGAGTTCTAGAAGTTTCAGTTATAGGGAACTAACTTCCACTACTAATAGTCAATGTGCATTAAGTGCCTACAGTACACTGAACACATTATATCATTAAAATATTTATGCTCTTGTTAATATTGTTATTATCATGATGCCCATTTTTCAGTGAGGAAATTGGGACTCAAAAAGGTTAAGTAACTTACTCAAGTTCACAGAGCTTGTAAGTAGCAGAACTGAGACTCTCACATTTTGACCCAGTCCACATATGAGCAAATTTATTGCTGGAAAGATCTTGATGTTGCACTGAAATCTGCCTCTTCTTACATTCCTCGTGGAACTAATTACACTCCCCCAAGCCACAGAGAACAAGTCTTTCATTACTTGAAGAAACAATTAATGACTTGAATTACATCAAGTCGGTTTAATAGCTGGCAATTCCCTATTGCAATTATAGTTCAGGCTGCTATCATTTTCGTCACAATTGTTGGTCCACACTAAATTTCTTCTCTAGCTCATTGCCTTCTTTCCTCTGTTTCTACCTCCTCCCCCCACTCCGAGATATACAAAGTATCAGTGCTGCAGCAACCTGATGATTTTTATGTTTTCTGACTCATTTACCCCAAAGCCATAGTGCATCTGATGCTTTTGGGTTTGTGGTCCTTTTCTCTCTGGTTCTTTTCTGTGTAATTGGTTGTTGTTTTGGTCACTCATTAACTTAACCAATGTTTGCTATTGCAAGCCCACTGGCTAGCTGATAGTGTTCAGGTAATGGGTATTCAAATAGGGAGGGAAGATAGGATTCCTGCCTCCAAGGAGATTACAGTGTAGTTTGGAAGTCAGACATGCAAACATGTTTTTATAATACAATTATAAAAGCACATTTTTATAATGCAATAAAAAGTAATGAAGTAACCTGCTAAGTATCATGTGTGCGTGACCAAAGGCCGTCCTGGAGGTCTGTCCCAGGAATGCCAGGAAAGCCTTCATAGAGAAGATTGCATTTGGGCTTAGAGATGATGGAAGACTAGGGGGGGTAGGACAGTCCAGGGAGAGGATGCTTCAGGACACCTCTGGTCAGCAGGCATGAAGCCCTTAGGTATGAGGGAGCAGGGGGCAAAGCAGGGTGTGGTGAGGCACCTAGGAAGGAGGTGTAGGGGAAAGGCAGAGTGGCTGTGAGAATTAGGGCACAGGCAGTTTTTTGCAGCCTACTGTTAGGATAAGTTTTATATTTTATAACGTTCACTCTTTGGGCCCAAGAATGGGGATGGAATAAAGGCAATGAGAGTGAGGGCAAGGGACCAGCTTCATGACAGTTCCAGTAATCCCAGTGAATAAAGATGAGAACTCCAGAGTGATCCAAGAAAGAGACATGGTGGTGGGTGAGGAAGTAGTCTGACGTCTGCAAGTCTGTGAGTCCAACCTGCCACACCAGATTACTGCAGACACATGGCTTCAACAACAAACATTGATTCCTCACAGTTTCGAGACTGGGAAGGCAAAGCCGTTGCAGGCATGTCTGATAAGAGCTTGCTTTCTGTTTTGCAGATGGCTGCTTCCCACTGTGTCCTCACATGGAGGTAAGAGAGAAGGATGGCTTTCTTCTTCTCCCTAGAAGGGCACTAATGTCATCATGATGGTCCACCTTCCTGACCTAACTCCCATAGCTGCAGTAGTGGGAGGGGACCCAGGGATGAGAAGGATCACTAGTACCAGTGGAGGAGAGTTTCAGTGGTGGGCTCCTAACAGCCTGGAGGGCTTCAGGGAGGTCTCATGGCAAGGGCTCAAAGCAGTCCGAGTTTGACAAGAACATCCTGAGGGCCTGTGTTAGTCTGCCAGAGCTGCCATTACGAGGTACTACAGACTGGGTGGTAAACAACAGAAATCTGTTGTCTCACAGTTCTGGAGCTGGAGGTCCAAGACCAGGGTGCTGGCACTGTAGCTTTCTCCTGAGGCCTCTCCTTGGCTGGCAGGCAGCCATTGTCTGGGCGTGCCCTCACATGACCTTTTCTCTGTGTTCACGCACTCCTGCAATCTCTTCCTCTTCCAGTCCTGTTGGATGAGGGCCCCACCCTTGTGACCTTATTTTCACTTAATCACCTCTTGAAAGACCTTGCTTCATATAGTCACATTTGGGGATGACAATAAAACTTTGTATGTGGGGACACAATTCAGTCCTTAATGGTGCCCAGGGCAGGAGTCCTTTCCATCTGCAGTGGGAACCAGTGCTGGGTTACTATAAAGAGGGAAGGGCAGATGCCAGCAGGGAATCAGGGTGCAGAGTGCTCTTGGAAGGCTTGGCTGGAAAGCTGAGGAACGTCTGCAGCAAAGCGGAGCAAGGATGCCCCTGAATGAAGATCCCTCCCTCCCTCTTTCTTTGTTTTGCCTGTTCTTTCTTCTGTCTTTCCTTTTTATGCTTTCTTTTGAGAAAGAGACTTAAAGAAAATGTATGTGAAGAGGGAAGCTAGCAATGGAAGGCAGAGGACAGGGAGGAAAGGTTTTCTAGCGTGAGATTCCCTGGGATGTAGCAGGGCCCAGGATGAGGTAGGGATGGGGGCTTCTCTCCATTGCTGTCTTTATCTACCTTTGTCTTTCTTCTGATCGGTTTTCCTATCCTCTTCTCCACTTTGTTTCTTCTCTCACATTTCTGCACAAGACCGTGTGCAAAGAAGGGCTGGCACCTGTGCCCCCATGTGTGTGCACGGGTGTCCATGGTGTGCACGGAGTCACTCACTCCAACAGTACTAACTAATTTCATTCAAATCACATAGTTTGAGTGTCCATGTTGCAAACCTAGTGAGAAGCAGCCAAGACATGTTTTTTGGTAGGAGTCTGACCTCAAGGGGAAAGAGGCGGCTCTGCCTCTCAACCAGTGATGTCTGCTCCCAGCTGGGGACATCTGATGCCAATGGAGCCTCTGCTTCCTTGTTGTGGTGAAGCAAGAGGGCAGGTCTGGTCAGGTGTGCATCAGCTTCCAACCCTCCTAGGTGTGTATGCAAAATGAAGAAGGGGACCTGTACTGTCAGACAAGGAGAATCAAGCCTCCCACTCCTGCCCCCAACATGTGAAGGGGAGAAGTGTATAGTTACAGAGTGCTGTCTGCCCACCGTCCTCAGTGGGCACCAGCGAGGCAAAATGGACTAGGGTCCTCTCCCAGTCTCCACTTGGCTAGCCAAATGGAAATATAGCTACTTTCTGAAGAACAGTGAAGAACAGTGGTTTGGGGTAGGTGGAGGATGAGGTCGGTAGAGGCAGCACTGGCTGGGCAAGAAAGCAGAGACAAATGCAGGCCTTGTGCCCCAGTAATTTCTGTACCAAAGAAGGCCCTGTCTAGAGGCTTGGACCAACTCACTCCAAATATGGGAGGAAGAGGCAGGAAAAAAAAAAAAAAAAAAAAAAGACACAACCACTAAATAAACTGAAGGCACTCCTTAAAACCCTCTTAGATAAATAGGTCATCTTCTCATAGAACAAGATGAAAATGTAGTCTGACCTTTCCCCAGTTGGCATGAAATATGGAAGGTGCCTGGATTTCCAGGCCATATTTTGATGTCAGCCCCCTTTTTGGGGTGCTCTCCAAGAGCTTTGCTCTCTTCCCTCCCATTTTAAAAGCTCCTCTCATCGGTGACTTGGTTCCCAGGTCTGGTGGGATGTGGGCATCGCTAGGTCATGTAGCGCTGGGACAGCATCTCTCAGCTGACTTGGCTCAGACCCAGAGATGTGGGAAAGTCTGAATCCATGCAGCTCCCAAGTCATGTTTTCCCACTTAGAATGCGGCAGGGTGTCCATAAAGTCTGGAAACAATGTTATTTTATTTTATTTTTACAGATCGAAAATGTTCTTGGCAACAAAAACTGTATTTACCTACATTACCAGAGTTAACGGATGAATGAATGTGGTCAGTGAAAGTCAATTGGAGAACAGATTATTTTTGTCTGATATTTATCTTCTCATTCATTCAACCAAACAAAAGGTATGTTTGAAGTCCTGTTATGTGCTAGGTAAAACAGAGGACATGAATATGCAGAAGAAAAGCTGCCTTGGAGCAGTTACCAGTGTGTTCTATAGGAATGATGCTTATACTCCAAAAAATAAGATGAGGCAGAATATGTGTGTCCCTTTGTACTTACCGCAACTGTGGTCAATGTCTTGATCAGGACTCTTTTAACTATCAATAGCAGAAACCCAACTCTGACTTAAGCCAAAGGGAAATTATTTACTAAAAACAAAATGGAATTATTTATTGAAAGCAAACAGGGGCCTGTTTTTTGCTTCATGCAATTTGTAAGTCCAAAGGCAGAGCTAGGTTCAGATCCAGATGTATCCAAAGACCTGGGGTGGTATCACGACTCTGCCTGAGAGTGAAGTCAACATAAGCAGGAGAGCCTGGAGCCCCAGATGCCATGAAACATGGAGCATGTACCCAGCAGACCTTCCCCTCTCCAATACCCATCTGTCAACCCTCCCAGAAGACCCTGACTACTCCTGCCTGGCATATCATCAAATATGGACCCATCACTCTGGCTTGGAGATAGAATAGCTGTATTGGTCATGCTGGGTCAGGTGTCTACCCATGTGATTGGAAAGAGGAAGAAATGAAATCCCCAAATAAAGGGGTATTGGGGCTAGCCAATCACAAAGATCCCCTATTGTAAGATCTGAAGGGAAGGGATGGTTACCAGTCAATAGATAAGTAGTAGGGAGGGTGGGGTGAATTTGATGTGTTTCCTATAGAAAGAATGATGGAATTTGTGTAACAGCAAGTCACAGAGGTAGGTGGCCTATATCTTGGGGTCCAGCAGAGGAGCAGAATCACACGGCTGGAAGGCCAGATGGGGTAAGCTTCAGAGAGCTTGGGAAGGCAGCTAAAGAGTTTCCTCTTTGTTGGACCATGAAGGACAACTAGAAAGACTTAGCAATGGATTAAAATCAGGAAAACAAGTCTGGTTTTAGAGAGCTGGGTGAGCCGAGATGGAAGAAATGAAGAGTCATGTGATTGGGGTAGGGGGGATGTCCCAATACTCTAGCGGAAAGTCAATGTGGGAGGGCAGGGCACTACAGCCATTTGGAGAAGGAGTTCAGAGAAAGAGCTACAATGACAGGAAGTTTCTAGCCTCTGGGACCAGCCATGATCAGGATGGCTATTCTGGATTGAACTAGTATCATCTCTCATGGCTGTGTCCAGCAAAAGAGGTCTCTACTAAAATCACAGAGAACTACACTAACTTCTAAAGACTGAATTTCTAATACTTTCATCTCCGTCAAGTTAACTGAACCTAGCACTGCTGTCCCTGAGCAGCAGTGGAATTAACACAGCACACCATGTGTTGTATTTTCTCATTCAATATCAAATACCATGTGGTATTTTCTCATTCAAATGGCTTTCTGTGTTGCTTTTTTGCCTGCCCTGGGGCAGACTCCAAGTCAGGGAGTTGTTTCTAACACTGTCCCGATACTGGAAAAATGTCTGTGGGCTGAATCTGGGTCTTGATAATATGACTTCTTTTTACACAAAACAAAGAATGCAGATGAGTTTATTGATGCTGAGTTCCAGGAGTAGTCAGAGGTGGCTGCTAACATTTCTGCCAGAACGCCACAAAAATAAACAGAGATTGGATTTGAGTGGCCAAACTTCAACTAACTTGAACATTGGGATGTTCCATTTGTGTCCCCAGGAGGCCAGGGGGCCCAAAGCAGGTAACCTAGAAAGGACCGCGCACTCCTGAAATTAACACAGGATTCTGTTCTGGTGTTTCTAATTCAGCCCCATAGACTTCTGCCCTTCTGTTGCCATAATTTCTGTTGAACCAGGAGAAAATGTATGCATCTAGGCTAGGGAGGTGTTCTCACGTGTCATCAAGGGAGTGTGGCTGGCTAGCTGAAGACTGGGAATGTGCTGACATAGAGAGAGAGAGTCAGAAGAGAGCATGTCGTGTGGTTAAGGGGCTGGAGGGACTGGCTTGGGCGAAGAGGTAGAAGTGCTGACATTAGCTTGCTCTGCACCACCAACGCCCAGAGATGTGGCCTGATAAAAGGGTGCCAGCCCATGGTAGGGTGTGGGATCTGGCGGAGGGGGGAGATTGTCGCTGTGGCCCAGAGGGACTGGATCAGAGAGGCACAGAGGAAAACATAGGCTGGGGAAAAGCTGCCTAACCTAGTTAACTGAGGATTGCCACTAAGGGATGAGCATTAGCAGGGAGGTGCTAGAACCAGACAGAGATGAACTCTCAGCTCTAAAAGAGCATTCTACATAGGGATGAGAACACTGATGGTGAAGCAAGTGGACTGAAAGGGTATGTCCTCCCCACTTCCTCAGCTAAAAGGTCTGTCAAATTCACCCCAGCTGCTACTTCTCCTATAACTAAGGCTAGCACCAAGCCCAAAGAGAGGCTGGTAGGGGTGTTGATAGGAATCTAAAAATTTGCTTCCCATTACTGTAACTTTGAGAACATGACACCTCACTCAAACCGGGCTACTCTTCTGGTACAACTTCTTTGCCTGAGAACATCATTTCAGAACACAAAGTACACATGTCGCCTTGGCCATGGGGGTTTCCCTGATCACCCTAGGGTCAGTGCCATTTCTCTCTCCACTGACTGGTCTCTTTTTTCAGTGCTTCTTTTTTTCTGGGGTGAATTAAATGTTATCTGTATGCTTGTGTCAATTTCCATTGCTTCGTATCCTGCCTGTTCCTTGTCACCTAGGCCAGCATTTAGTTACCCTTCAAGTTGCTATTATAATTAGAATGTATTGAGTGCATTTAGTAAGTGCTAAGTGCATGATTCCATTTATTCTTCACACAAAAATGTTAAGAGGATTTCTATTATTTTCCAATTTTTAGATAACATTATGTATGGATATATACATGCCTAATGGAATAGATATGTATATATGTTTGTTGTTTTTGTTCTTGCTATCAGATTGAAAGAAACAAAATTATTATGTAGGGTTTAGGGGATGTTGAGTACATCTTCCTCGTTCTGATAATTCCTTCCAAGTGTGGGGGATTCCACTAATCAAGGGTCTTTTGTACAGTTGCCCTGGCTCTGTGCAGAAGTGGGAAGGCTGGCAAAGGGCCTTCCTGGCTGAACAGGAGGTGTCTCGAGGGTGGGTTTGGCTAAGAGAACAGACTTGTCATAAGCTCTCTTGCTGCCCCTGTGAGCGGTTCTCCCTCCTGCCTGTCAGATGAACACTCTTGGTTTCTTCTCATCTGCTCACTTCTTCCCTGGAGAAGTAACTCACTTTGGTGAATTTGGATGGGAATGTGTAGCCTGGTTGTCTCTTTGTACTCTTCCTTTTGGAGTGGGCCCACCTGTCAGAAACACGTGCTCTGTCTTGCTCCTCTAGGTCTTGAGATTTTGAAGGCAGAATCTGCCCTACAGGGAAGTCTGCCCTAGTCCAGTGAGGTCTGCAACTGGGTAGGGACTGCTGTACAATTCTGGGGTTCAGAATAAGAAAACCCACTTGTCTCCAGATTAAGCCACATTCACCAGCTTTAACAGTAACGTAGGTGATATTTTGCTCTCCAGCTTCTTTATTCCTTCTTATATCTCTGTGGGCTCAGGATTCTGGTGGGAAAGGGGTGGATTTATGGTTTGCCCTCAAGCTTTATCCCATCTTGCTGACTAGTTGGAAGAGTGGTGTGGGATTCCACATCTTGGGTTGGGTAGAGGTGGGCTAATCAAGGACGTTGCTGTGAAGGCTTTTACTAAAGACTCTTTATCAGTTTCTGAAAGGGTCTACATCCCTGAAGGGTGAGCAAAATGAGGCCATGCTGAAAAGACCTTTTTAAAAAGATTTTATTTGTTTATTTAAGAGAGAGTGAGAAAGAGAGAGAGAGTATGAGCAGGGGGAGGGGCAGAGGGAGAAGTGACACCCCAGTGAGCAGGGAGCTGCATAGGGGCTAGATCCCGGGATCATGACCTGAGCCAAGAGCAGACGCTTAACTGACTGAGCCACCCAGGTGCCCCAGAAAGTTTTTGAAGAAGCTAGAGAGGAGAACTAACATTTCACTTTGCTGAGAACTGTACCCAATCTTTGACATAGACACCCCTATTCTATTCTACACATCTGAAATGAAGGTGTGAGAGGGCAGGTAACCAGTCCTAGGCCATACAGTGAGTAGCAAAGGCAGTCTGGACTTGGACATATCCCTGCTTGGCTCCAAAGCCCCATTCTTTCTTTTGCCTTGGAGGAGGGATGTGGAGGAGAGGGGGCAATTAGAAGTCAGGGGGCACCCACAGGAGAAGAATGAGCCTTGGCAGCTGGGTCTCAGGAGCAGGAGAGAGGCACTGTGTCTGGGTCGGGGAGAGCCGAGTCTCTTGAAGACAGGACAGATAGAGATGACTTCTGGCTGACCCTCCCTCCTTGACCTCTTTACAGTCCCTCCACATCTGCCTTAAATCTTCCAAAATGTTGCTCCTGGCAAATTGAGAGAGTGCAGTTAATCAGGTATCTGTGCCACACCATAATTGTTCCAGTGACCTAAATTTTGGGATGGAGACAGCATTCCATTTCTCTTCTTCAAGAGCTGGATTCTGGCCCTGGGGTCTCCGACCGCCCTCCATGTTTCCCTGCACCCCCGCTGCAAGCCTGTGACCCTTCCTCATTGGAGTGGGGCTGGGAACTGGGATGGAGGCTCATGCACAAACATGTCTGTGTCTTGGGTGTTGTCAAGTCCAGAAGGAGCAGGAGGGGGAGGCTTGGCGGGCAAGGCAGCCTCGGGCCGACCAGTGAGGAGTCGGAAAGGAGAAGGGTCTTTTGTACAGTTGCCCTGGCTCTGTGCAGAAGTGGGAAGGCTGGCAAAGGGCCTTCCTGGCTGAACAGGAGGTGTCTCGAGGGTGGGTTTGGCTAAGAGAACAGACTTGTCATAAGCTCTCTTGCTGCCCCTGTGAGCGGTTCTCCCTCCTGCCTGTCAGATTCCTTTCCAGGCCAGGGAAGGAGGGAAGGGCTGCTCACCAAGGCAGCTGTGAGCTCATGGAAAGAGCACGGGGTTCAGAGGGAACTTGGGATCAGGTCCTGCTCGGGATTCTATTTGGGTTTGTTGTTCTTTGAAGGCAGAAGCAAATATAAACAAACAATGGATAGATAGAAAATTTTGTCTCTATCTCAGATTTCTGGTCTCTCCAGTGAGGAAAGCAGCATCCACCCTATGAGGCTGACAAGAACAAGCAAGAGAGGTGACTTGCACAAAAGCAAGGGCCTGGCTTAGTCCTCCATGAATGCCAAACAAGGCAGCACAGCGCGGGCGTAAAGAACAACAGCCAGAATGACTGGAATTGAATCTCCTGGACCTGTCTCCCGTTAACATCTTGATACATTGTTCACTGTGGATTTTTCTGTATTAACTTGGACTTCTAAAAAGACCTTGCGTTAAAATATTATTTATCTTGATTACCGAATTCTGGGTGTCCCTCTTACATTTTGTGCCCAGGGCATGTGACTGGCCTCGCCCTGGGCCCAGCACTATTGGCCTTGTCTCCTATAACTAAATCTCTTAATTCTCCGTGCCTCAGGTTCCTCATCTGTAAAATGGGAATAATCATGACAACTGCCCCTCAGGCCTGCAGCGAGGGTGAAATGTGTTAGTGCGTGTGCCCCTTCTTCATCTTCAACAGTACCCAGTACCTAATAAGCGCTCTGTGAGTGTTAGTCCTGATCCTGGGTGCTGCTGTTGTCCTTAGAATTGTGATTCATTCTGCCAGCTCGGGGAGAGACACTTCCAGACCAGAGGTTCTCCTTGGAGGGCAAGGGGCATGACCTACACTCTGGAAACAGAAACAGGTCAAATTAAGGATCCCGGAAGCTGTGGGCCCCAAGCCAGGGCAGGGGTGCGTGGGGGCTTCATCAGAGCCTGGGCAGGAGGGTGCAGGGGAGAGGCGAGCTCGCCGAGCCCTTGCAGAAAGTGCTGGCAGTGCAACTGCTCTCTGGAGACGCCACGAGTTGCCTCAACAGCTTTTCCTTTCGGGGCTTGTTTAACATTTCAAACAAAAATAAAATAAATAACTGCACTGTTTATGGAAACCTAAGACAGAAATGAAGATGACTGAGGAGAACGCTACGTGGCAGTCGGCCAGGAGGGGGTTTAGAAGATCCCCCTTCCTTAGCGTTGGCACTTTTGTGCTCTGGTTTGTCAGCTCCTCCCACCACGCCCCTGCTTTTCTTCCCTGGCAGCCCCTCCACGGCCGTGCAGAAATTCACATACGTGTGTGTGTGTGTGTGTGTGTGTGCTCACACCCACGGGCACACACCCATGCACCCACACTCACACACACTCACAGATGCTCCCATCCCCGTGGGAGGCACATGTTTCAGATACCACCTCACACATCTCTCTCTTTCTGGAAATGCTTCCACTCACTTTCTCCTGTAGAGTCTCAACCTTGCCCCCCCCCCCCCCCAAAGAACCTCATGAACTCCTCTGGCCAGATGGTGTATGTGTCTTTAACCCCTTCAGTTCCATGAAGTTTTTCTCCCTGAACTTCACTTTTTTTTTTTTTTTAAATTTTATTTATTTATTTGTCAGAGAGAAAGAGAGCATAAGCAGGGGTAGCGGCAGGCCGAGCAGGCAGAGAAGCAGATTCCCTGCTGAGCAAGGAGCCCCATGCTGGACTCGATCTTAGGGCCCTGGGATCATGACCTGAGCCAAAGGCAGCAGCTTAAGGGAATGAGCCACCCAGGCATCTCTGAACTTCACTCTTGATAGACCAAGCTGGACTTGCGTTTATGTTGGTAAGACTTGCTCGAGTCCCAGCTCCCTGGAGTGGGGGAGTGGACAGAGGGAGCAGGTCGCCACAAGAGAAGACTTTTGCATAAGGCTTTAAGCATATGCAGATCATTTTATTCCTCCATGTCTTTTGCTTTGTTTTGTTTTGTTTTGCACCTTCTTCTTCCCCTATGCAGTCTTACTTCAGCAGACTCCATCATGGGAGAGAGGCACTGCCAGAAGTGAGGAGACCATCCAAGAAAGGGATGAGAATGTAAGGCTCCCCAGAAGTGCATGCAAAGTCTCTGGGCCCCTCCCAGAGAGCAGAGAGCAGAGTCCAAAAGCCTGGCCCTCTGCTCCCAGGGCAAGTTGGGGGCATTTCCAGGAATCTAAGCATTTAGGTGCTTGGGACACCTCATTCCCTTTGCCTCACTGGTGAAGTGACCCTGACATAGGGGACAGCACAGATCCTAAAAACCCTAGATGGCCTCCATGGGTTCCTCCTCGTCCCATGTGGGCACTGCACCTTAGCAGGGCTGGCTCTCTACTGACAGCCATAACCCCCATGTGTGAGGGTGCAGGCTGTAGAAGCAAAGGGCTCATCATCTCTTAGCCCAGGGCCTCATGTGGTGACTGCCCACAAGCACTGAAGATCCATGTTGCCATTTTGGAGAACGGAGACCTGACCTCAAGGAGGAGTAGGACTGATGTCTGGAGGGAACAGATGTCAGGCTCCTCAGCCATCTCAGCTTAGCTGGGTGACCAGTGAGCTGGGGACATCACTTCTCTGGAGTCCCAATGTCTTCATCTGTAAATTGGGAACACCAACTCACAGGATTGTAAGAATTCAATTTAAACAAGAGCTTTTTAGCAGAACGTCCTGGAGGTCCACACTGTGCAAGATGCATTTATGGACATGCATTTCTTGTCCTTTCCTGGCTCTTCCTCTCTTTGAATAACCACTACTGTGGCTATAGAAAGAAGGGTGCAGTAGACCAAGACCTTTAATGATTTCTAAGCAATGTGCCATGATGAATACCTTGGTATTTGTACATATTCCACAGGGTAAGAAAACCATGTTGGTCAAAGTACGAAGTGTGTCCTTCCAGATCCCCGGGGACTCATATCAGGTTTCCTATTCCCAACTTCCCTGTCCCCTCCAACCCTCAAGACTCCAGGCTGAGGCAAAAAGATCTGCTTATAAAACTCAGAGGCACAAATTTGTCCTGGGCCTGTCTTTTCCCTGGTGTGAGGCATTTACCTACAATCCACTATGTGGAGAGATAGTTTAAGGTCTTCATGGGAAGGGGATGACCTTCCTTGTACCTCTGATCCACCATTCCCATATCCACCAGAGAAGGATCTGCTCTTGCAAAGCAAAGGAAGCGCTGGACACGGTCCTTTCCTTCAACTCACTTATGGAGAGAAATGGCAGTCTTAGAGAAGTGCAAAAATACCTCCAATACAAGGCTGACTAAGAGACTGGGCTTCTTAGAGGATATTTCAAGGAAAACCCTACATTCACTGTCCAGTCTGAAATGTGAGTGGTGTGTTGATATGGGTATGGACAGATCTACTTGAGGAAGCACCAGGCAGTGGGGACAGCAGGTGGCAGGAATGGGAGGCCACGCTTGTCTGGATGCTCATGTCCCTTCAGGAACCTTAGAGATAAGGTTGGAGGATTCTTTTGCTGGATATTCTCCATAGGTCCCTCTAGTCAGTTATGCCGCTCTCCTTCAGCCTGCTCAGGGCCCTGGATGCTGTCTCTGGGCTGTACTCATGGGCTCCCTTGCTTGCTGGCTCCTCTTTGGAGTTGACAGAGGAGGAGGAGGCCAGGAGTATCTTCCCTAGGAATCTCCCATGCCAGTTTGCAGGGACAGCAACCCTTTTGTATAGCCATGTGGACCCACAGATGGTGAAGGGCAAGAGTGTCTCCAGCTCTTATTAACTTCCCCTAACCCTGCTCTACCTTATGCAGAACTCCTTCCTCCTGTTCTGTCCTGTGTCCCAGCCTACACACCCTCTGTTCCCAGTGGGCTTGTGGTTGGTACAGATGCTTGAAGGTCACATTGTGGAGACTGCTAAATGACAGGGTGATGAGACCAGAGGCAGCGTGCCGGGAGCCACTTCTCACAGCTCCTGGCTGAGTTCTGGGCACAGTAATGGGTACTCAGCACATAACTTCTGACCGAGCCTTAGGGAGAGCTCACAACTCTGAGGGCTGACTTTTCAAAGAGGGCTTTGAAGCCATCATCCCAGAGTAGATAATCTAGGTCAGAGACACTGCTGTGGAGAGGGTCCAAGTGGGCAAGCGTAGGAGCTGTTGGAGCAGATGGTGATACTCCTCCTCCTGCAAACAGCCTGGCCTAGGGCCGCAGCAGAGGTTGAGGATCAGGGGTGGGTACATATCCCCAACCCTGCTATAATTCTGTCCTCTAACCACGCTGCTGGGAACCACAGAGCACCCCTCATTAGCATTTATGAGCTCATTATAAGCTTACGAGAAGAACACCAACAAAGGGTGCTAAGTTCCTCTAGAGCTGACTTTTTCATTTCTTTGTTTCATTTCTTTTTTTTTTTTTTAAATCATCCTTTACATAAAGCCCTGATTTATAGGAATCAGACGTAACCAGGCAGCTCCTCATTTTGCTATTTTAACTCTCTTTGGAATAATTTTGGGAATGAGTAAAAAGTCACAGGGGCAGAAAATCCAGCCCATGTCCACATCTTTGCTGGCCTGGCCTCAGGGCTGGTTTCTCTGAACTGTCTGCAGTGTGAGTTCGCAGGCTGGGCTGAAGGACCTGACGAGGTCTGCGGAAGAGGCCAAAGACACAGTATCCCCAAGGTATATGGTGGAATCCCAGCCTCATGCTCATTAGCTTTGAGACCTTGGGTTTGTTTCTCAATCTCACTGAGTTTTGGTTCTTTTGTCTATAAAACAGGAATGAGGGGTGCATCTATCTCATTGTTTTATTGAAATGGATTCATAAATAGCTGCTTCACCAGAGCAGAGGGGAGGAGAAATGGAGGCAAGTGAAACCAAGGATTTCCTTGCTGAATTGAATTTCCCTTCACCACAGTAGGATATGTCCTTGTGGGAGGGATTTTATGCCAAAGTGAGTGCCTACCACACAACCTTTCTTTCCTTGCCAGACCACCCGCCATGCGTAGAATGAAGACAGCCAGGGTTCTTAACACTCATTGGCATTTCTACCTGGTCATGTCCTTCCTAGATTCCACTGCTCCCCAATTGTCTGTGTCCTCCCAATAAAGTCAATTAAGTAAACACGTGTGTACCAACTATGTGCCAAACTTTCATATAGTACTCCCATAATTTTCTAATAGCTCTTTTTTTTCTTACCCTTTATGTTTTATTCTGTTATATTAGTAATTGTATAGATTCTTTTTTTTTTTTTCAGCATAATAGTATTCATTGTTTTTGCACCACACCCAGTGCTCCATGCAATCCGTGCCTTCTCCAATATTCACCACCTGGTTCCCTCAACCTCCCACCCCCACCCCTTCAAACCACTTAGATTGTTTTTCAGAGTCCCTAGTCTTTCATGGTTCACCTCCCCTTCCAATTTCCCTCAACTCCCCTCCAATAGCTCTTAAAAGTAGATGTTACTCCCCTCTTTTTACAGATCAAAATACTTAGTATCTATCATATTAGGTAGTTTTCAGGGCACACCAGACTCAGACTGAAGCCCCAAGTATGGTCAGTAGCAGATTTTTCACCCTGTGTCGTCAGAGTTCTCCCAACTGATCATAAAATACAAGTCAGTTCTCCGGTCTAATCCATTCAATGCAATAATCCCACCCCTCACCCTCTGCAAAAAACCTCCCAAACCCAAAATGAGATGAAACAGACTGCACTAACTTTAATAAAAAACAGCTCCAGTCCTCTAGCCAGATCTTGGCTACAAGATGGACCACATAATAGAGATAACTAATTTTATTCAGTGTTTACTATGTACCGGACAGTTATTCCAAGTGCGTTTTATATGGACTGTCTCATTTAATTTTCAGTCTTTCGCTCTGAGGTTGGTATTATGATCACCCCCATTTTAGAGATGAAGGAACTATGCCACAGAAGGTAAAGGAATTGACCCTATTTCTACTGCAAGGTGGCCAGCATTTGAGACCCAGCATTTGCCCTAAAGCTGAGCTCTTACTCTTTTTCCACCATCAGCTGTTATGATGGACCTGATTTCACAGGGGCTCACTCAGCTAGTAGAATGTGCTTTTGTTAATGGTCTTCTGAACCCCTTGGTCTGTTTGTGCGACAGTTATCCATCAGCTCACCCACATCACAGCGATGATAGTTGTAGCTCCCACCACTGCATGCCTATTTGGTGGCACACACCTGAACCAGAAGACATTCATCTTCATGACAATCCTATAAAAAGTGTGTTACTGGCCCCATTTTGCAGAAAAAGAATTTGACTCTGCTAAAGTCATATGGTAAGGAAATAGTAAAATAATTCCAATCCAACTTTGTTTTTTCTGAAAATCCAGGGAGTGGAGTTGAAACCCAAAGAATGTATTTTGCCTGTATTTATTCTTTAGTTTGCAAAGTGATTGGGTTATTAAAAAAAAAAGACAAAAACAACAACAAAGAAACTTTGGGTGTAAAACAAGATTAATTTAACTTACTAATAAATAATGGGCACTGCCTCTTTCATACATTTTACCTATGAGACACCCCAATATTAAATCAGTCAATAGTTTTCCTTCTGTGATCTCTCCCTTCCAAATATTCTTTGCTGTCTTTGTGTCAGGACTTGGACCTGTTCTCTGTGTCTCTGGGAATGGTGTCTCTTCTCTGGGCCATATGCCAGGAAGCCCCGGTGAGTGCCTTTGAACAATGCTGATATGGAACATAACTACAGAAAGCAGTCCCTGAGATTCACCAAAGGTAGGGCTGCAGCCCCAGGTCCTTTGCAGAAATAAGCCATCCTTTTCCAAAGTTATGCATTTTTCCCCTCAAAGCAATAACTCTAGGCACAGTCCTCAAAGCAAATAGTTGTGTTATAGTAGAAGCATGTACAGCCAATTTTTCTTTTTGCTTGTCAAGCACATTTTAAAACTTTGGCTGCCAATGGTGGGCCTTCCATGGAGCTCAGAATTCTAAGTCTCTGCCCCAGGCTTCTGGGCTTGCATTCCAATGTGATGTTAATACCCGAAGAATCAGCCAACCACCAAACGTGGGCAGTTGAAAGAACTAAGCTTCAGTGGACACATACTTCGTGTTGCCAAACACATTTTCTTCTCAATTCTTTTTTTTTTTTTCCAATACAGTTTAATATTACTCGGGAATCAGCTTAAATCTCCTAATATCAGGTTTCCAGTCATCCCAGAGGAGAGTCACAAGCCTCTAGCCCCCGAGATCCCAAAGTGCCTAGAGTACAAAGATCCAAAAGTGTCTGAGTTCTTTAGAAAGGTGGCTCAGAATAGATGCCCAGGTCCCTCTTAGGCTTGTGGATAACAATAGATGTAGAGAAAGGGAAAGGGATGGTAAGGAAACCAGAACTCTTACATCTATCTGCTTACTTGACTACAGGAATGCATTCATCTTGGTTACTTATTTAACTTTTTTTCCATTATGGCTATGATGGAATAAAAACTATTTAGCCACTAAAATAGAATTTGAATGCAGTTCAAATTCTTAATCTCACATATTTTTAATTCATCGGGCAGCCTCTTCATCATTCTCTGCCCTGTTTTTTCCTATTCCTTTTTTCTCCTCCCTTCCTCTCTCTCCTTCTATATTTCTAAGAACGCTTCTTGTTTCCTCTCCCTTCCCTTTCTCCTCAATAAGTAAATAATCCAGAATGCTCACGCTTATCAAAGTTGCCATTGCTCATCTATTAGCTACTAGAGGTGCCCCTGGATGGTGTAAATATTAGGTAGAAAAAATCTAGATGGCATTAATTTCCTTGAATGGAACATTTTCATGCAGGCACAATATGGCCATATTGCCTGTTTAGTTCAACTACCCTAGATGGTACCTTGTCTTTGGAGAATGTGGTGGTATGGTCCCTGGCATCATCTTTTTCTTCTTTTCATTTCTGGGACTGGAGACCCATGCTTGCTCTAGTTGGGTTAAAATTTGCGCTTTGTAACATAGGTACCTCCCACTGTCTGATAAATAGAAAGAGGGCTAGATTCTTGCCCAAGAGTAATGGGAATTGGAATTTAATGTGAGAACATGCATCCTCAGAAACAGTGGGTGAGACTAGAATTCCTGAAAGCACTATTCTTGGAAGACTTATGTGTGCCTTCTTTACACCATCATGTCCTCTCTCAATCTACTGGCTTGGAGCTGATATCAAGCTTGGGTGAGGAGTTTCCTTAAAACTTTGTCAGATACCCATTGAGTCAGTCACTCTTTGAACAGACAATGAACAGATAATCTGACAATGAACAGATAATCTGGGTGACCAACCTGATCCAACCTGACCCAAAAGAACCTGATCAGATGTCTGATGTTTTGAAAGAAACTTGAGAAGTGTCAGGAATTTTAGATATGTCCTCTTTATTTTTCTCGGTCTTCCTTTTCTGCCAATAATGATTACTAAGTTGAGTTTTGGAGGCAGTCTTTATCTGGCCCAATACCCTATGCCCAATAACAGCCTGGGTTATTATCAGAGCTATTACTGTCCTTAAACTATAAAACCCCAATGATTCTTTCCACAATGTCTTCTACTTCTTTTTAAGCCTCAGCACTTAGAGGAATTCACTTGGAAGGCACTCTTCACTTATATCCACTCTGAAATTCAGTGACTCTAAAATAACAAGGGAAGACTGAAGTGAGCATAGGGGTCTCTCTGAATCTCTATGGTAAGAAGCTCATTTGCAGCTCCCGAAAGCCTTATTCATCTTAGGCGTGGACGGAATCTCCTATGAAGCCATGCCATATCTAGGACTTGAATTTTGTGGTCTGTATCTCAGTAGAACACTGCAGGAAATGCCTGCCTCCTTTATCCCCTGCTGTGTGTGCCTCTTCTAATCAAATTGTTGGCAGGGTCGGTAACTCCTTTCTAAGCAACTTGGATTCACAACAGAATGATTCCCCTTCAATGCCAATCTAAACAAATGCCATCAACTTCATCCCAGAAAGTATTAAAAACAGAAGAGCAGAAGAGTCCCTTTGTGACTCTGATTGGCTCTGTGACTTCCTTGGGGCAATTGTTGGTCTCAGGCTTGTGTCTCCTAATCATGCAAAATGTGGGTGGGCCATGTCCCACCCCAACTGTGGTTGTGAGCTCAGATGATTCACTCAACTTTCATCATAGAGCAATAATCAAATGCAGTTGTATGGTTCACAAAAGGCTCCCAGAGTTGTCATTGCATCTGATCCTCATAACAATCCTGTGAGCTCAGAGAGGCTAAGAGACTTATCTGATACTGTAACCAAGAATTGAAAACTTGGTCTCTGATGCCAATTTCTGTACCGCATGCTCTTCCCGTTGATGCTAGAGTGAATACCACATAACTAGGCAAGGACATCTTTTGAACAAAGCCATCTATTAAAAATTTGGATAGGCCTTTTGGGTGTTTTGCTGATTTGGGTTATCATACACTGTACCCCACCCTCCTTTTTTTGCGGGTAACAAAAGCTGAGAGCACCGTCTGTCTTTGTAAGCATCTTTGTGTGATATATGGAGGTGAGGGAGGAACAAGGATCCAGAGCTGAGGTGAATTTGTTGATTTTCTTACTGTTCTTGCTGCTCTACCTTGAGCAAAAATTAGGTTTATGAATATCCCATTTATGGTTAAAAATAATAGCTAACATTTATTAAGTGCCTACTATGTGCCAGGAGCTGTGCTAACGTCTGATATTATCCCCATGTAACAAGGCTTGGATACTGAAAGGTATTTGCACTCCCCTCTGCCCAGAACATCCTCCACTCCCCATATCCTTGTGGATCTCTCTCTTTTGTTTCTTTTCCATGTCTGTTTGAGTTCACATGTTCATGCAGTTCTTTCCCGTCCACTCTGTAAATAGCCTACATTTTTCTGCTATCACTTCTTCCCTTTTGCTTACCTTTATTTCTCTTTATAGAACCCACCATTGTTATACTCTCTCTCTTTTTTATTTATTTATTTTTTTTTTGGTTAATCTGTATTTATCTTTCTCCCCCACCAGAATATGAACTCTTTGAGAGCAAGGGTGTCCTCTCCTCTCCCTACCCCATATTGGATTCCCAGCACCTAGAACAGTGCCTGGCACATTACTATATTCAACAAGTTTTCTCTGAGCAAATGATCTCATTTTAGAAGTGAGGAATCTGAGGTTGTAAGGGATTAGTAAATCCCTTTGCCTCAGGCGACAAAACAAGCAGGAAGTGGAAGAGATCCATGAACCGAGGCAGCCTGACTCAGGAGCCCCAGCCTCAGTTCCTGCTAAACTGTTGTCTCTTAGCCTCATTAAGCGAATCATATAATGCTTGTCCGTATGGTCTGTGTTCATCCTCTCTAGTTGGGGCCTCCCAAACCAGGGTGAAAAGACTCAGCCTGCTCAGCCATTCTCCTAATAGTGCCCATGCCCCCTCCCCACCCCACCTCTCAGTCTGAAATCTCCTCTTGTCCAGCTCATGCACATCTATCCCTTCCCATTCCACTGTTTATGAATGTGGGTCTCTGCTGATACATATCACACCCCCCTTAGTCATTGTTTAGCCTTTATGCTTTGCTGGGGCAATTTTCCAGTCCTCTGTTTATAGTATATTTGGGCTTCTCTCCTCCTTCTCCACTTTTAAGGGGAGAAGAAGACATGTGCAATAATAAAAGTGATAACACAGTTATAATGAAGATGGAATCATTTTGCCAGAAGGAGGATTTAGTTGTGATTTGTTGAATTCCACTCAGAGTAGATTATTTAAGAACAAATTCATAGCTCCTCTATGAGACATTCAAATGGAGCCATTTTCTGATACTTTTGTTTCTAGAGGCTTTGTTCCAGCCTTGGGGCTGGGGTTGGGTATGGGGTGGGCCCATGTCCAGGAAGAACTGATTGCTGAGAAAGCTCAAAAAGAACCTTCAGAGGACATCCAGAAAGATCCCCCAATATATCTTCTTTGACCCCAGAACCTCCACATGACTGCTTTTGGTAGAGAATGAGACTAAGAACCATCTACTGCCATGTGAGAGCACACTTCTAGCCCAGGTTCCATTGAAAAGCTCCCTGATGTGAGTGTGGAGTCATTTCCTATGCTCTGCCTGGGACTCATTGCACTCCATACTCCTAGAATTGGACACAAAAACCAGACAGGGTGGTAGCCCTAATGATTAGAGGAAAAGGTGCCCAGAATCAGAACTTAGAAGAGCTGAATTTGGCTGTGAACTTGAGCTTTACTTACATGGCACCTTTTCTCACAGTCCCAGTTTCCAGCGCCTCTGGAATTTGCATCCTGTTTGTTCAGTGGTTGGGTGAGGATGTTGGTAGTGGGGGCACCGTGGAGGGAAGAATGGAAAGATCAAGTATGAGTCTTGGGCTTGTTCTTTAACAGCATCTTTCATGTTTCTCTGCTCTGCTGGGAGCCTCAGGGAGCTAGCCATTTTTAGGTTGTGTTTTCCAGCCTCCTGGACCAGCTGGATTCCAGCTGGATTTTGCCAATGGGAGGTACTGGATGCAGATGGGAGGGAGAGAGGAAGACAGAGACAGTATTTTTTCTCCTTCACCTTCCTATTCTTAGGTGGTTTTTCCAGTAGAAGCTACTTGTCTTTCTTGACTCCAAATCCTACCAGACAAATGGACTTTGGTTCCAGCTTCTGTCTGGTGGCCCCAGACCCTGGATTCTGATAACTCCATTTCCCCCTCTGTCCCTGCAGCCTAGGGGTAGTGGTTGTATCCTGTTGTTGCTACCTTCAAATTTGACCTGTTGTGTCTTGTCTGACTTCTCTGCTCTTCCATTACCTGGGTAACTAATTCCCTATACTCAATTCTTGGTTTTAGATACTCAAGTATGGTTTTCAATATTTTTATTTGGATATTGGCTGACATAGAAAAATTTGCCTTTAGAAATAAAACAGATTGTCTTTCATTTCTGCATTGTTAGAAGTGACATAAAAAAATAACTCATTAGGATAAAGCAACATGGTTGAGTACAGGTGTTTTTGTTTTCTCACACCAAAGTTGGATGAGACAAAGTACCACAAGGTCTTTAAAAAGTATAACAAATAGCATGGAGGACATGGGGAGTTAGAGAGGAGAAGGGAGTTGGGGGAAATTGGAAGGGGAGGTGAACCATGAGAGACTATGGACTCTGAAAAACAATCTGAGGGTTTTGAAGGGGTGGGGGGTGGGAGGTTGGGGTACTAGGTGGTGGGTATTATAAAGGGCACGAATTGCATGGAGCACTGGGTGTGGTGAAAAATAATGAATACTGTTATGCTGAAAATAAAAAATAAATTAAAAAAAAAAAAAAAAAAAAAAAAAGTAAAGGACTTTTAAGAGTAAATACTTTTTAAAAAAAATTTATTTTATTTTTTCAGTGTTCTAAGAGTCATTGTTTATGCACCACACCCAGTGCTCCATGCAATACATGCCCTTCTTAATACCCACCACGAGGCCTACCCAAATCCCCACCACCTCCCCTCCAAAATCCTCAGTTTGTTTCTCAGAGTCCACAGTCTCTCATGTTTCATCTCTGCCTCTGACTTCCTCCAACTCACTTCTCCTCCTTCTTCCAATGTCCTCCATGTTATTCTTTATGCTCCACAAGTAAGTGAAACCATATGATAATCAGCTTTCTCTGCTTGACTTATTTCACTTAGCATAATCTCCTCCAGTCCTGTCCATGTTGATATAAAAGTTGGGTATTTATCCTTTCTGATGGGGGCATAATTCTCCACTCTATATATGGGCCATATATTCTTTATCCATTCATCTCTTGAGGGGCATCCTGGCTCTTTCCACAGTTTGGTGACTGTGGCCATTGGTTCTATGAACATTGGGGTACAGATGGCCCTTCTTCTCACTACATCTGTATCTTTGGGGTAAATACCCAGCAGTGCAATTGCAATGTCATAGGGTAGCTCTATTTTTAACTGCTTAAGGAATCTCCACATTGTTTTCCAAAGTGGCTGAGCCAACTTGCATTCCCACCAACAGTAGAAGAGGGTTCCCCTTTCTCCACATCCTCTCCAACACTTGCTGTTTACTGTCTTGTTGATTTTGGTCATTCTAACTGGTGTAAGGTGGTATCCCAATGTGGTTTTGATTTTAATCTCCCTTATGGCTAATGATGATGAACATTTTTTCATGTGTCTGTTAGCCAGTTGTATGTCTTCTTTGGAGAAGTGTCTCTTCATGTCTTCTGCCCATTTTTTGATGTGATTATCTGTTTTGTGTGTGTTGAGTTTGAGGAGTTCTTTATAGATCTTGGATATCAGCCTTTTGCCTGTAGTGTCATTTGTGAATATCTTCTCCCATTCTGTGGGTTGTCTCTTTGTTTTGTTGACTGTTTCCTTTGCTGTGCAGAAGCTTTTTATCTTGATGAAGTACTAAAAGTTCATTTTCACTTTTGTTTCCTTTGCCTTTGGAGATCTGTCTTGAAAGAAGTTGAGAAGAAAAAAAGAAAAAGGGGATGACCAGGTCTCTTGTTTTCTCCTAGTTCTCTTTAAACTACTATTTTTCTTTCTGTGATTTGAATATATTTCAAACATTCTCTTCTATCTCCAGTCCTTGGCTTGTAAGGAAAGAAAGAAAGTGGGAGAAGGAGACAGAGAGAGAGAGAGAGAGCGCACGCGAGAGAGATATCAGTCCAGCAGGCAGCAAACCTAATGTGCAAACATTTTTCATGAACACTAAATACTTGGGTGAGCTGGAATTATTTGGCTGAGACAACATGAAACCTCCTCTACTTATTTGGGCTTTGGAATAGACTTCGCTGGAAGTTGAAATTCAGGAGAAAGAAAGAAGAAAAGTGCAGGGCATGGGAGAAGAGAAAAGAAGAGTGGGAGAGGAGGCACATTCTTCCTTGGTAACAAGAAGCAATTTTTTTGTCAGGAAAGTGGTTCATTTTCTAAGACCAGAACCCTTATTTATGCTTAGGTGTGAAGCTGGCTTCGGAAGTGAGTTTAGCTTGCCTATGTGCTTTTACAAATGTGCTGGCTGCTCAGCAAATTCAGCACGGAAAGGTTTTAGGTAAGCAGAAGAGAAAATTATTTTTTAAGAAGTTGATTTAGCAGTGGGTTAGAGTATAGAATCAAGAAATAAAGGAGATTCTGTGTTCTGAGATTTAAAAAATGTGTGTGTGTGTGTGTGTGTGTGTGTGAGAGAGAGAGAGAGAGAGAAAGAGAGAGAGAGAGAGACATTAATTTAGACCAGCTGGGGTGATCTCACAGGGACCCCATGGGCCAGAGCTCCTGTTCCTCCATAGAGAGCACATCTCCCCTGGAAATGTGTACTCAGGTGCAGTTGCAGTTGAGTTCATGGCTGTGGCCCTAGCCAAGATCCTCCCAGGCTTCAGCTTCTGCTTCCTCTAGAGACGGTTGGTTGAGAGCCATCCTTCAGAGGTCAGAGCCAGACCATGAGTCCAATGTGCATGAGGACAGCATGAATTATCCTTGGAGACCAGTGGGCCCTGCTAATCCAGACACTGGCTTTCTTCTTGGAGAAGTTAGATGTCTCTTTTTTCTCTTCCTTATTCCATGGCCTCTGAGAGCTTGGGTGGTCAGTTTCTCTGGGGTAAGTTATGAGATATCTCTTTAGAGAGGCAGGGATGAGACCACTCCTTCACCTCATTCTTCTCTTCCGAAGCTCTGGTGAGCCCTGGATTCATCCAGAATCCATGGTGTTGTGCTTCCTAAAAAGGGCAAGGAGACCCACTTATATTGGTTCAAGGATAGGGAGGGAGAAGAAAGAAAAGAAAGGGGAATATCTTAAGGGAGATGTATTATAGACTTCTATGCCTGGAAGGGACTGGAAAGTTCACCTCAGTCAGTTCACTATATTTACTCAAACAGTACTTGCCTTCTTGAGTTTACTGGGGGACTATATGCCCTGTAAGAGCCAAGCTTGCTTTCTTCTGTTCACTGTTGTATCCTGAGTGGAGCCCAGTGCTTGGGACAGGAGACGGAAAAGCTGGAGTCACCCCCAAGATCCCAACAATACAATGAGCAAGTATAGAAAAGTACTTGTTAGTTGCAAAAATTTCACAAAGCCTGAAAAAAATTGTGTTGTCTCTGTCCATGGAATGGGGAAAGGGGGACACTTACTGAATACCTACTGTGGACCAACTCTTGGGCTTTTACCTGAGGGATTTATACAGAGGCAGAGAATTGGGGCTATCATTCTCTGAAGACATAGAAGAACTCTATAGCTTAAAAATAATCAGAGAGTATTAGCATACCATCTGGAAACTGAAATGCCAGCCAGCTTAACTTAGTGAAGTGGGCTGGGAGACGACTGGGGCAAAATGACAAGCACACATCAGACTAGAGGGGAAGAAAGCCCCACTTTGTGCTAGGCTGTGGTACCCGTGTAAGAGGGATGACCCAGTGGGGCCAGATCCTCTGATCTTTCAAGACAGGTCAGAAAGCTGGTATTTATGTGAAATATCCTGGTTTGATAGGTTAGTGACCAATTAAAAATAAACACAGGTGACATAATAAATCATACTTAGGGATAAGATCCTTCCTGCCTATTTTCAACCTGGAGCCTAATGGAATTCAGGCTGTCCCATAATAGTCTACCCTGTAAGAGAAGTTCTTCTCTGTCATTCCTCTTATATATTTCTCATGGAGTTGAAGAGGGAGTCTCATGAGTTTTGGGGACAGCGAAAGTAGTGACACAATGGGGATGCTGAGATTTCTATTTATTGCTTGTGGCCATGGTTGTTTCCTTCCTTCCCTGAGGGCCCCATCTTCTTTTGAATCCTTCATAGTTTATGTCCCAGGACTGGGCACAGAGGAGGGCACACACTACAAATATGTCAGTAAGCTCGATTTGGCTTTCCTCCAAGTCTAGCTAAATGGGGAAATGGAAGGTTTAGGGTGGGTAGAAATTATCTAAATTGTAGCAAAATTGTTCTGTCTTCTTTGTCTTTAATTCTCGTGAATTTGGCATTATATGTATATATCACTGTGTAATATATTACCCCAAACTTAGCTGCTTAAAACAAGATTTATCTATTTATTTATTTAAAGATTTTATTTATTTATTTGACAGACAGAGATCACAAGTAGGCAGAGAGTCAGGCAGAGAGAGAGGGGGGGAGGCAGACTCCCTGCTGAGCAGAGCCTGATGTGGGGCTTGATCCCAGGACCCCGGATTATGACCTGAGCTGAAGGCAGAGGCTTTAACCCACTGAGCCACCCAGGTGCCCCTAAAACAAGATTTATTATATCACACTTTCTGTGGCTCAAGGATTCACATACATCAGTTGGGTACTCTTCCTTAAGAGCTCTTCTAAGCCTGTAAACAAGGTATCAGTTAGGGATCTAGTTTCATTATAAGGGTCATCCGCAGCTCACTCTCATGCTTGTTGGCAGGATTCAGTTCCTTATGGACCATTGGACTGTGGGTCTCAGTTCTTCATTGGATATTAACTAGAGGTTTCCTTCAGTTCTTTCCCATGTGGAGCTTTCCATAGGCGGCTCCTGACATGGGAGCTTGTTTCCATTAGGACAAGCAAGCAAAAGAGAAAGCAAGGGAGTGCAAGAGAGAAGCCACAGCCTTTTTGTAACCTACTCTCAAAAGTGATATTTCATTACTGATTCCAAATTCTGTTCACTGAAGGAAAATCACTGGGCCCACTGCCCACCTCATACTAGAGGGGAAAGAACTCCACAAATTGTAGGACTGCCATGGCAATAGAAGCATAGAGACTGAGGTCTTAAACTTTTCTTCCTGAGTATTTCTTAGCCTTCCTGTCTGATCAAGAAACTCCTGGAAGTTTTCATCCCGCTTCTTCTTAAGAAATTCTAGAAACTGTAGACATTCTTTTTCCCTTTCCATTCAACTCACCTTAAAATGGGGGAAAAAAAAGATGAGAGAAGCAGATGAAATTATAACTTAAATTCTGGTAGGTTTTTGGGGAGATATGGGAAGGATCATACTGGTAAGTAGGAACAATGGATTCTGAGTCAGAGAAGCTGCAAAAGTTTTGTTGTTGTTTTGTTTCATTTTGTTTTATTCCTGGTGTCAAGATCAGATGAACTTGACCCTATAGTGACTGAGTGTCTGAGAAGTGGAAGAAATAATGTTACAGTGGGCTCTGTTATATCTCAGATGTTGGCCCATGGAACAGGCAAAACGAAGTAAGCTAGGATCAGAACTCCAGGCAGATTCCTTGTTGGTGAAATGCAATAGATCTGATTAGGCAGTAAGGCCAGGAATCAGTATCAAGAGGCATAAATGTAAAAATCTGAAGTTACTCCAAGACCAAGAGGATAGGAGCACCATTAGCTGAGGGGTTTATTCATACAGAGATTCAGAGTCTTTTCAGGCAGGAATGACACTTTGATTACTAGAGGTTCAAGGGATAAGCAATCAGTAAGAGTAGGCAGAAAGCTGGTATCAGGAATGACTGCGCAGAGCCTGAATTAGACATCAGGGACAGGGCATCACAGATGCTAATGAGACAGGGCTCCAAGGAAGGCTCTTTGGAGAGACTAGGAAGGAAACTTAGATCTCAATCACTAAAGATGAATCATAAGGCATGGAAGAGGGAAGTAACGTTGGAGAAGACTCTGGCTTATGACAAAGGCTTGGTCAAGAAATAAGCAAGAGCCTGATTATTGGGGAACAAGATAGACCCACTCAAGCTAGGCCAGTAGCAAGACAGCGAGAGAATACAAAAAGTTGATGGCTGCCAAAACCCAAGATTGGTCTCTAAGTCTAGCATAGAAATGAGACTACTGGTTGAGATCAGGCAGTGTCACTTGCCAGGGTTAGAGTAATGCAGAAACCCAGAGCCAAGACTGACATTACACCCTGGCGACCCTGTGACCAGTTGCATTCAATACCCTCGGATATCTCATGGGAAAAAGCAGACAAGTGCTGTTCTGAGAGGCAATTAAGTTTCAAGACATCCTTCCCCAGCCAAGCATCAGCATGAAATTGGAGGCTTGGCTTCCAAGCGCCCACCCGCCTCTGTTCCCTTTCCCTCTCATGAGGGGCAGGGTGAAAAAAAGGACACCACAGGAAAGAGCCACTCTTGGCTTCCAGACCACCTAGAGAAGATGCATGTGTAAAGAGGGTGGGTGGGGTGTGTGTGTGTGTGTGATACCATGGCTTTCTCTACCTCCTTATAAGCTACTCTCCCAACCCCCAGCCACGGAATATTCTTTCCCTTTGTTTGCCAAGCCACATTCTCCACAGGACTCACATATTTAACTCAACTTTCAGCTTTTCCAGGAATCTTCTTACATATCTTTCCTTTCCTTCATCCCCTTCACCTCCTCCACACCACCCACAGCCCCAGCCACCCATCCTGCTTTTACTTACCGTGTTTCTAATTATGCAAGCTAATTTGTCTCCTTTCATGTTTTCCCAACCTGCCTGTGTTTTTCCGACCTTGTCCCCAACTACCGTGGGATGGAATACTTTCCCTGGGTAGGGTTATGGTTTTTCCTTCATAAGTGAACCCCCGGTACCTAAGCTGGACTCTGTGTGTGGTAACTTCTCCAATAACATGGCATAATGGACTTGCCAGTTGAAGAGGGGAGAAAAAGTCAAAGTGCTGTTCTGGACCACCTTGATCTGCATGGCTTATTTTTAATTTCTGGGGATGGGAGTTCCTGCAAATTTATAACATGTACTGTCCCCCCCCACCAACAATGGACATGTAACATTGTGCTTTATCACAGCAACCAAATCAGGAGAAGCTGGAGGGTATGGGTCAGAACACAGGCATTTTCTGTACTGCCCTAGAACTAACATAGTATGGCCACCGCTCATTGCTGACAGAGTCCTTGCTGAATGAAATGGAATTTTCCTGAAGTGAATGCCTTGTATCTATCTTTAGAATTGGACTTCCATGATAGAGCAATCAAGAGATGTGGCTGAATTTTCCATTATTTAACTCACAATGCTGAGGTCATGTAGAAACAACCTTTAAGAACATAATGACCTTTAAGAGAAATCCATCTTTGAGGTCAGTGTTGGTCACTAATCTGTGGCAGACCACCGCTTACACTGTATACTTTCCTTTGTTCTTCCCAGGGTGAGGACAGATTTGGGGGACAATCTGGCTCTGGTTATCTACAGAATTGAATTATGAATCTGGCCCTTTTGAACTTTACCTCTTGAAAATTAACTGACTTTTCCTATCATAAATCAAAATGACCAAAGAATGCCAAAGGAACCCAGGAAATTTTCTCATGCAGGCTCAAGGATGTTTGAAGAACACCATCACACTAGCCCTCAAAATCTTTCGTGAGATCCTCTAAGGGTCAGGACCACTGATTTGACAGTGGAATGGGTGAGAATGGGGAGGTCTTGCTGTCTCTGAATGCACCTGGCTCTAGAACAAACCTTGCACACCAGCTTTGTAGATTCAGCAGCTTAAGTGTGTTGGGGAAGTAGAGACTGCTGAGAGTCACCAGAAATGCCACCCCTGGATTCTGTCTCATTTGAGGGCCTTTCTTTTTCATCTGAGCAAGACCTAAAGTCCTGTTAGAGTTGGCTTTGCCCCATACCATGATTTCAGTTCCTTGTCTCCATTCTTCAACGTGTGGGTTCATTTCCGTCCTCGGAACACTATTGTTTTTCTGACTGGAACAATGATCCAGAAAACCTCAGTAATAGGGCCTTTGTATCATTATTTGCTTTTCTAATTATACATGACTTTCCCTTCCCAATGCTTGAAGACACCAAATGCAGTTGAAGTAACTGCATGGGGAAAAGCAACAATAAACCACTTCATTCTCTGGGTGGAAACATGCAAATGTATCAAGAAGGATAAGGAAAAAAAACTGCTCATATGTAGAGAAAGAGCTTGCAATAAGGGAGTGAGAACAGCCAGGCTACTTTGGCATCTGATGCAAGAGATGTGAGAGAGTAGCTCAGTGCATTATTTGGAAAAGTAGGGCTGTGAGACCACGCCCAGAAAAGGCCTGGAGTTTGAAGTCACAAAGGTTGGGATGGGCTGGGATTTTGGATCTTTAAGGTGGTAGTAGCCACTCCTGCAACTTGCCCTGCCCTGTCATCCTAGAGGCAGGCTGGGACTTTAGAAATCTGACTTTGTTGATGAAAAATGGGTTCCAGCATTTCTTATCATGAACTTGAAATATGATAAATATGGCAGAGAGTCATGTAGGCAATTTAGTGGAAGCTTCAGTCATAACAATGATGGAAACCCCAAGGTCTCCTGGCCAAGTGGCCCTATGCAGAGCGCCAGCACCTGTGGACAGCAATTATTCTTGCTAGCCAACAATCATTCCTACTTTCCCTGGAATGACACCCTTATTTTCCTTTGAAAAATGTATCCCTCCCCCATTCTCAGGGTATGTGAAGGTTCGGTGAGGTCACATGATTTGTGTCTGACCAATGAGCACATCTTACGCTGCTACCTGTACTAACTGGCTTAGGAATAGATAAAGTATATGGATTTATACATTTCAAATTTCACTTTGGAGTTTTATGACTGGGTAAAAAGATTTCTGTTGGACACCTGAATTGAGCCATGCCTGAGCTTTTCAATCATATGACTCAGTGAATGTTCTTATTTATTTAAGTTAGCTTGAGTTGAGTTTCTGTCTCTTGTAACTGAGAGAATGATACGTGTTCATATTAAAGGCCAGTTACTGATGCAGTCTATTCCCTTTTCCAGGTTGGTTGTCCTTCTCTTACATAGCAGGAGATAGTAAGTGCCCCCTATCTATTAAATGTATCAAAGAACCAATAAATAAGTAGAGACAAGGTGGCTAATGGTTTGGCTCTATATAATTTTCATGGTTCCACTGACTTTCACTGACTTTATTCTGGTTGTGGTCCAGGAAGTAGAATCCAGACTCTTCTAAACACCAACTCAACTGTGGCTCCTGAGGGAGTATTCCAGATCTTAAACAATCTCCAGTGGGCTTAAGGGAGAATGGGTGGTCCTTGTAAGTTTTCTGTGGGAATTCCCTTTAAGTATCAGTTTCTGAATATACAGCCAAACAAGCAATTGGATTAGGGAGGGCCAATGGTATACTCTGAATGCTACTGAAGACACTGGATGAAGCAGTTCATGCCAAAACATTTTTTACTATCGTCTTTCAGAAGCAAAGTTGACACCACAACTGATGATCCCTAGGCTGAAAGGAATGTGTGGTCTTGGCCCTGACTTTTGGATATGCTACACATTTCAAGATTACAATGTTGTTCAAATTAAAATTTGAGTTCACCTTTCCTAGAGAATATTACCTTGAACCCTGAGCAGAAGCAGTGCAGAAGTCAGCCCTACTTAAGGACTGACCATGTTTCAAAGGTCATTCCTAAGTCTGCATGTTTCCACAAGATAATGAATTTCAAGATATTCTAAGGTCCCAAATTACATATGATTATTAGCTTCCCAAGATAATGTGTTGGTTCTTTTTTGTTTTCTTCTTTTTTTAAAAATTTTTATTTATTTTTAAAATTTCTTTTCAGTGTTCCAGAATTCATTGTTTATGCATCACACCCAGTGCTCCATGCAATATGTGCCCTCCATAATGCCCACCACCAGGCTCACCCAACCCCACACCTCCCTCCCCTCCAAAACCCTCAGTTTTTTTCTCAGAGTCCACAGTCTCTCATGGTTCATCTCCCCCTCCAATTTCCCCCCAACTCACTTCTCTCCACCTCCTAATGTCCTCCATGTTATTCCTTATGCTCCACAAGTAAGCAAAACCACATGATAATCGACTCTCTCTGCTTGACTTATTTCACTTAGCATAATCTCCTCCAGTCCTGTCCATGTTGGTACAAAAGCTGGGTATTCATCCTTTCTGATGGAGGATGATACTTCATAGTATATATGGACCATATCTTCTTTATCCATTCATCTGTTGAAGGGCATCTCTTAATGAAGGCTTCTTTCACTCTCCTAATCAAGAGTAACTTTCTGTCCCCTCTTATATATCACACACATGTATAGGAGTTTTAATTTTTTTTCTTAATTTTTAAAATCTTAGACTCAAGTAATTATACTATCTGAGAGTGTTTAGCTAATTTCTATCATTTGATGTTAACAAACTGAAGCAGAGGCCACAAGTTATACATTGTTCTATCTTTCAACATTGTTTACAGTGTGTTCCACTGTAGGTGGTTAATAAATGTCTCTTCAATAAGTGCCCAGAATTCCACCATTTATATTCCTTTCCCCTTGTGGAAAACATGCTTCTTGAGTTTCCCTTTGTGGATTGAAAATGAATAGCTTCTCTTCAATCTAACCAGCTCATGCCCAACATTCATTCAATGAATAAATACTTACTATTTTCCTAAGTGTCATGTACTATTCTTGGACCTGGGCATCCAAAAGCAAATAAGAGATGTGGTCTCTGCCTTCAAAGAGGTTATAGTTTCAAATCACAGAATACTGGACAACAGACCATGGGGTGGCTCAGTTCTTGCCTGTTTCAATCAAACTGATCTCCAGAATGGAAGTTCTTGCCCAAATCTTCACAATGAGTGAAGGGAACACTTCCAGTGCTCTTAGGAGTTCCTTTCTCAAAATGTCATGCTTGGCTCTTAGACAGGCTTCTTCTTCCCCTGAAGGGTTCTCCAACATTCTTCAGAGGATCCGTTAGGCCTTAGCCACGACTCACTTTAAAAAGTGACCTGTTTACCTATTTTTTCATTTATTTGGGAATATTTACTTATAACCTTTCTAAATAGAAAGTCATTGTTAATCTTGCCCCCTAGAAAGCTGACACAATGAGTACCCTCAGGGGGAAAATCAGGACATGTTAGTCAGGATCCCAGAACCTCTACATCCTGGGTGGACATGGGATGTTTCCCTAAAGGAGCAGCCATTGTGGCAGCCCCACCTCAGCCAAGCATGAGACTGACTTTCAGGCAGCCTCAGATCTCCTCTGGGCCTAGAATATGACCACCATCATTGCCAAATCGGGTCTGGCTCCATTTGCACTTCCTCGAGCCTCTCTCCTCCTTTTACCACAATGTTGTCCTCACCTCACCAGGTGCAGAGAATGGCCAGTTGTTTCTTAAGCCCACTCAGCATCCCTGCTGTGTTGAATAATGTTCCTCCAAAATTCATGTCAACCCAGAACCTATGAGCATGACCTTATTTAGAAATAAGGCTTTTGCAGAAACAATCAAGTTAAAATGAGGTCATACTGGATTAGGTTGAGCCCTAATCCAATGACTGGTATCTTTATAAGAAGAGGGGTATTTAGACCCAGAGGCACACAGAGAGATAGCCATGTGAAAACAGAAACAGAGATCAGAGTTACGATGCCACAGACAAGGAACACCAAGGATTGCCAGCAATACCAACATCTAGGAGGAAGCAAGGAAAGATCCTTCCCTAGAGCCTTCAGAGAGAGCATGGTCCTGTTGAAACCTTGAGTTTTGACTTCTAGCTTTCAGAATTATGATAGAATAAATTTCTATTATTTTGAGCCACTTTGATTTACAGTAATGTTTTAGGGCAGCCTGAGGAAACTAATATGGCAACCAATTACTGATATCCATAAAAATCTAGCACAGGACAAATAGACAATGAAAACGGGCATTTAGCTTCTCTTTAGCTAATTTCCTTTGTCTGATGCCCAATTGTTGCTATGCATTAAACTGGTGGTAGAGAATGAGTAGAGCAATTTGGTATTGTTTATTATCTGAAAAGATCATGGCCTATGGGCACATTAGGACCCTTAGGATTCTGTCTGAACTGGTTAATTCTAGAGCATATGATTTGCATTTGGAGCTGTGTGCAAATGTATTAGTTAGGGTTCTCCAGAGATGCAGAACCTATAGAAGACTATATATATATATATATATATATATATATATATATATATATGTAAAATATGTAACTGTATATTATATACTTACTTTTTATTTATGTTATATATAAATATATTCTATATAATTTATATAACATTATAAATGTATAATATATACTTATATATAATACATATAATGTATAAAATATAAACTTTTAAAATGTATTATATATATAGAATTATACACACACCCACACATACACATACACACAATCTCCTATTGATTCTGTTTCTCTGGAGAACCCTAACTAATACTATATATACACAGAGAGAAATTTATTGTAAAGAATTAGCTCATGCAATAATGGAGGCTAAGAAGACCCAAGATCTGCCATAGGGAAGCTGGAGACCCAAGAGAGCCAATGATTTAGTTCCTGTCCAAGTTGAAGGCCTGAGAATCAGGAGAGCCTAGTGAAATCTGGCAGTTTCAAGACCCAAGATGAGTCTTGTACCATTGTGAAGCTGGAAAAGATCACTGACCCAGGCAAAGGAGGCAGGAGGAGTTTGTTCTCACTCAGCCTCTCTTTTCTGATAGGGTCTTCAGTTGGTTGGGTAACACTCACCTACCCACCAATTGAAATGCTCATGTCATCTGGAAACATCTTCACAGACACATCTAGGAAGATGTGGCCAGATATCTGGGCACCAACACAGTGGCCCAGTCAAGTCAACACATGAAATTAACCATTACAACAACACGTACTGGATCAGATCCATGTTGACTCCAGGTGACCATTCTCAAGAAACATAAAATTGTCTTAATCAGGATCAAAGGTCAAAAACATAAATTCCTCAGTTAACCTAGCCTGGAATCTCTGGAACCTGAGTGTGAGACAAGAACTTGATTACAGGTAGTTCCTTTGGGAGTATTGAGAGAATAAGACAGGGGAAATGAAGTGTGAGAGGATGGAAAACAATTCAAAGATGTGTTAAAGAGTTGGCAACCACTGCAGGCTACTGAGGTGTGGTACTGCTGGGACATTCTGAAGAATCTTATACAATGTGTCTTGGAAGGATCAATTTAGAGGAGTAAGTGAAGAAGAATGTAGCTATCACTTCCCATTCCTCTTTGGTCAAAGGTGGCCTAGCATGAATTAACTTTCCTGCACTTCCAGTGTGTATATGCTCAAGGGTGATGCAGGTTTCACCATCATCCACTACACAGTGCCAAGATAGGATGTGAGAGATATGAAGCATAGGACTGAGGCAATTGTACCTGTACAAAGGTTTTCAAAGCCTTCATGTTACTGATTGATACAGCAATGGCTAGAGAAAGAGGCCAAGTATAGGATTTTGGAATCGTGTGCCCACGTGCCGAGTGTACCTGGGGACACTGTAATAGACATAGGACACTTTGCATGGCCTCCTTTCTATTTTTGGTAAGAATATCATACAATCAAGCCTATCTCTTGCTATAGAAGCTGAAAATGCCAACACCCTACAAGCTACATAGGCTGGGAAAGCAAGTGATAACATCTGGGGCCAAAGTCTACCAATCAGAAGGAGGACCTACCCCACGCCTAGAGGGGAAGTCAGAGATGTGGAAAAAGAAAAGATGCCAAGATACCATTATGGTATCAGAAATATAACTGGGTCTCATGTAGAAGAGGGAAGAAAACCAGTCCTTTTCCCTGGCTGTCTTTCCCAATTGTTTCATTTTCTTTTGTTTATTTATACGTCTCCTTTGCTAACTCATCTCACAGGAGGCCTTTATCCTCATGTTATAGGACTTCTTGGCTTAGGTCCTCAGCCCAGTAATACCTTCCTTCCGTAGCTCCTAGCATGGATAACTGATACGAAAGTTCTTATTGGTCCACCTATTATATTACTTCGATTCAGGTCACAAGTCTTTTTCCAGTTCATGGATAGACTACCCTTGGGTCAGGTGTCCATTCTGGTCTAGTTGGACATATTTGGAAATGGGGTCAGAGGGCATAAGACACAGGCACCTAGAGAATCAAGACTTAGAGAGAATAATCCCCCCAAAGAGAAGTCAAGATAATGGAATATTTAAGCAAAGTATTTGTGGTTGGATATTGTGGTCTGGACTGGGAATCAAGAGACTTGAGCTTAAGGTCTGCTTTTGTCACATGCCTCTGTGATCCCAGGGAAATTAGATAACTATCTCAGGCTTCAAACTCTACATAAAGGAATAAGGGATATGGGTCAGCAGATCACTAAGTGCCTTTTATCTCTGGGACCTGCAGGGCCCACCCAAAACCAAAACTGTCCTCACACAGTGAAGACAGAGTTGTATTGGGCTTTTTTAGGGACAAGGGGCTATCAGAAGACTGACGCACTGACAGACACAGCATCTTTCTCCCAGAGAACTCATCATCCACTTCTCCAAAACTCAGAAGACCTCCCTCTTTCTCTTTTCTTCCTTCTTAGAGGAATAAACAAGATACAGATAGCTTCTGCTATCTGAATGCAGAAAGAGTTCTGAATATTCCAGCTTAATCCAGGTGTCCTCAGGTTTTAACTCACTCTGAAGAAAATATATTTATCCTGATCTTTTTATACAGTTGTTCCCATTTTGGCCATCAGTGAAAATTAAATTTGTGCAAGGGAGGCCTCTTGATAGAGGTGGGGGCCATAGCATTAGCAGGAGAACCTGACACTTAGAACAACAAACCAGTTCTTTTGACATGAGGTGTAAGGTGGTTTTGGTAGCTATAATTTAAGACGGTTCTTTCCTACCTATATAATGCAATCTACATGCCCTTTGTCTCTTGAATTTACATTAGTTGTATTGAAAAGATCCACTTTCTTCAGATTGTAGGTTTAAATATCTTTCAATTATTGCAAACTTAAAATGGACTCTTTTCCCATCGTAAGTCTTGATGAGTTTCAGGACTCAACAAAACATTTCCTGCTAGAAATTGTTTCCTTTAGGTAACAGCAGCATAGAAGTCATCTTGCTCCACTGTCTGACCCCAACCAAAACAGCATACCTCTCAAATTCTAAAAGTGTGAGTTGACCTGTCTCCTGGGAAATCTGTTCCCTTGGTCACTTGAGTCTAGAATCTAAGTCATAATACTCCATCAAGCAGAAGGTTATAACTCTGTTTTGCTATGGGTTCAGGCCATAGCTTCATTTTTTGTTCTCTTGTAAGATGGAGGGACTATTTATTATTCTCTCTACAGAAATGCTCAAGGCTGGAATCACAGTGTGCTCTGGCTTCTAAGCCAGGGTTTATGCTCATTCACGCAGGTCCAGGGGTCAGCTTGTTCCTCAGTTACCTCTGCTTTCCTTACACAGTTCTTCAAGTTTCTTTCTTTCTTTTTTTTTTTTTTTTGTGTCAGATATGTATGTATTTTTTTTTTAATTTTTTATTTTTTATAAACATATATTTTTATCCCCAGAGGTACAGGTCAGTGAATCACCAGGTTTACACACTTCACAGCACTCACCAAAGCACATACCCTCCCCAATGTCAAGTTTCCCTCTTGTTAATATTTCCAGAAGTGCCAGCTGGCCCCACAATGATCTGCAGAGACAATGGCCACTTCCTTTAAGCATCCATTGCTTGATGAATTCCTGCTTCCAGGGACCTTCTGGGAAAATGTCACCACAATTCATAGGGATCTCTGAATGGTACCACCCACAGAAGGGCTCACTTTGTCCCTAACTTTTCTACAATAAGTTTTAAAATAAGAGGAAGAGTTGCCAGGAAATAGGTCTGACTGGCTGTCTGACTAAGCAGAGGCACAGGGATTGGCAGTGAGGTGATAGCAGTCAGCATTGTCTCTGTTTCTGCTCCACCCTATGGTTCTGGCTAAACAGGCAATAATGTCCCTGGCAAAGTAAAGCATAAGACTTGGGAAATCTTGAAGATCAAGATATAATTCTGAGGCCCATAAAGGGGAAGTGACCTTCCTAAAATTTGAATTCACAGCAGATTATGGCTTACAGTTCAAGTCTAAGACAGGTATGAAATTCTATCAGAGTACACTATATCATGTAACATGACACCTACTCCTGAAGGATAAGGATAGTCAGAGACACAGACCAGCTTTAGGAAGACTCTTCCTAGCTGTTGACTCTTGGCAATAATCAACCTGGACTTCAACATGTGCTATTAAGATGCTTGAAGGTCCATAATGCTAAGCCTGAGTATGGGAGCCATTCTACAGCAATCTCTACTACTCTTCTTACCTTCACCTTAGGTATCTTTTCCCAAGTATTGGTCTATTCCAGCGTGGAAGAAAATGAACTTGATGTTAGGGAAATTAGAGTTGTGTGGGAAGGGCTCTAGGACAGTTTTGCCAATTTCACAATTCTGCTGTCACAGAACATAAGTTTACTCCTTTTCATCCCTCTTCTCTACCTTCCCAATGGTTGCTAATACGTAATTGACTTGATGACACCTCATCTCTTTTTGTTTTTCCCCTTGTAATATGGGTCCTGTCCCCAAGGATATCCTTATATAGAATTTTCTTTTCCAGGCTTTGCTGAAGAGTGGTAAAAGGGAGCTTATCAAAACTAAGTAGGAGCCTTACTTGAAAACATGGAGGGATTAGAGGTGATCTTAGATAATGTCTAGGCCAACTTTGTATTCTATTGATAAAGAAACGAGAGCCCTGAAATGCAATCCAAATTCAAATATAATTGGCAGAATTTAATAGGTCACTTTGAGCACAAAATAAAATATTTGAGTGATAAAAAGGCCATTTATTTATAGTCCAGGCTGAGGAGATTGGATATTAAAGGTGACCATATTGGATATTGGATATTAAGTGACCATATTTATATTTTGATACATTCTAAAATGTCTCTCTCATTTTCTGTACTATATGTTATAATAATTTTTTAAACTTATAAACATTACAGTAAAAATCAGATGTCAGTCAATGGATGATGCCAAGAAAACAAAAAAATAGTAATTTTTAATGCTCTTTAATTTAAATACATGATATAATCATTTGGGGGGGTTGGACACACAATGTGGGTCGACCTAAGAGCTGTCATATGAATCTGTTGTTCCTAGAAAATGAGTCAGTTGAGATAGAACCATTTATTTCCTTGGCATGACAGCATCACTCTGAAAGGAAGGCAACAGTCCAAAGAAGGTCCTAGAAGCACCTGGTTAGCTTGGTCAAGACTTTTCCATTTAGCATATGGGTATCTTCCTAACTCCAGGTTATTAGCCCAGCAATGTTTCACACCTCCTTTGGCTCCCTGAAATTAATATATCCCATTTGAAGTAGAAAGTCAGTTTATTATTTTACCTGAAGAAACATACCAAGCAAGCCAATATTTCTGTTTTGGCATAGCCAGGAAATATTTAATAATAGTTTAGGATGTGGCCAACTTTTTGTGTAGCCAGTTTGGTGAATGGAAAGATACCTAAGACATGGTGTCTCCCCAAAAGAGCTGGACAGGGGCACCTGGGTGTCTCAATGGGTTAAGGCCTCTGCCTTTGGCTTGGGTCATAATCCCAGGGTCCTAGGATCTAGCCCCATATGGGGCTCTCTGCTCAGCAGGGATCTTGCTTCCTCCTCTTCCTCTTCCTGCCTCTCTGCCTGCTTATGATCTCTGTCTGTCAAATAAATAAATAAAATCTTAAAAAAAAAAAAGAGCTGGGCATTCAATAGAGCAGATGAAGAGATTAAAACACACGAGTTAAGTGATAATTCTGCTAAGAATCACTTGAAGAATGACACAAGGAAGTAGAAAATAAAGGAGACATTGCAAGGAATCATAGGAGGCTAGATGGTTCGCGGAAAAGGGAAGGCTTTGGCCGAGTCATTGAAAATAAGTAGACCATTGATAACTGCAGTTGTAGGGTGTCAAAAGAGAGATGTTGAGGGGGAAGTAATTACTTTGCCATGTAAGACTGGGATTGGTGAACGTGATGGTCTAATCCTTATTACAGAAGTTGAAAATTTCATCTTCCATCCTTATAAATCTGGAGCCTTCACTAAAGAGTTGATAGGAAACCTCATCAGCCTGCAAACATAATCACCTACCACTGTGAGGTCAAAACAAAAAGCCCTTCCTTATGGATAATGTCCCCTATGGGAGAGGCCCAACACTGTACAAACAGAGCTATCATTCTGGTCTCTTCTTTCTTGGCTTCCTAGCAATTTGGAAACTCACTGGGAAGTTTGGAGACCTGTGTCTATTATAGGCTGGTCTGACCAGTAAGGAACAACCCTACCTCATGTTCAGGGTAGAGTGGATTAGTTCATCAGGGAAGTGGGTGCTTCTCAAAGACTGTAATATAATTTAAAGAGGCTTCATAAAGTCTTCGGCAGGGATGGATGAGGGGAAGGGGTTTAGGTGCCGAGTGTCACTAATCCTTCATCTTTTCCTCTAAGGCCAGGGTCAGCAGCCCAAGTAAACATGGTGTCCCACAGAGACGGTCCCACAGCCAAATGGCTCTCAGCGGCTTGAATCAAAGTCACCTGGACAGGCCTGACGGAAATGCAGGATAGCCCAGCCCTTCCCTAATGGGTTTTCCAGAGTCGATCCATCATTCTGCCTAGAGAAGGGGAGAATGAAAAATAGATCAGGTGCCTCAGGACTGTGACCTATGCTTCTGTGGAAATGGGAGCAGGTGAAGGAGAGAATGACACAGCTGGGAATCGGGGGGTGCTGGTTGGTGCTGATTGGTGATGCGTTTCCAGGTTCAGATGAGAAGGGTGAGGTGCTGGCATGGCAGTGAGGAGCTGGCACGGACTGTCTCCAGGCAGGGCTTTTTCTGGGCACTGAGCAAGGCCCGTGGCTTTGGGAGCTGCCCCAGGCTGGCGGTGGTGCCAGCGCTCCATTCACCCTGTGAAATGTATTAATTAGTGAGCGGTTTTGGCCCAGAGAGGGTTGCCGTGGCTTCAGATGAATATAGCAGAAGAGAGGCCAGTTTGTCTGCAGGCACCTCTCTGAGAGAGCTCAGCTTTTAAGTGCATGAGAAGAGCTTGCACTGGAGAGCAGGTGAGACCCCAGCAAAGCTGGATGGAGGAAATTCAGAGAACTGTGGCAATTAGTCCCAGTCCACCAACCCTGGGCAGTGAAAACAGAGCCAGGCTGAACAGAATCTATGCTGTACATGAGTGAGATTGTCAGGAACCAAACTAGACTAAACCAAAAAGTCCAGTAAATGGTGCTTCTCTAAGCTTCTGCTGCTCTTTGCCCTCACTCCTTTCTTTATTCTTTTTAAAAGATTTTATTTGTTTATTTGAGACAGTAAGAAAGAGATCATGAGTGGGGGGAGGGGCAGAAGAAGAAGCAGACTCCCTGCAGCTGGGAGCCTGACAAGAAACTCCATCCCAGGATTCTGAGACCATGACTTGAGCCAAAGGCAGACACTTAATTGACTGAGCCACGAAGGTGTTCCCTCACTCCCTTCTCAAGGATGGCTGCAGAAAACCTTTTGGTCTGGTTTAGCTATAGCATGTCTGATCTAGAAAACAGCTCTGAGAACTTCCTGTCTCACTTCAATTTTCAGAGTGTAGGTTGAGGCTCCAGAAGTGAATGGACTTTTCCTAGGCTCTAAGGCTGGCTAAGGGCAGAGCTGGGAGGGTGGGAGTGGGGGGGGTGGAAACAATATTGTTTCTTCCCAATATTTCTTCTTTCTTTCTTCAGTTCTTTCTTCCACCTCACATCTGATGCCATCTATATTTTCAAATCTCCCTGCCCAACTGTGCTAGAACAGTAGTCTCCAGGATAAGTAAGCTAGTGTCTCAAAAAACACGGGTCTGAGCATGTCGCCAAATACTACTGCAGAGCACATCTCCTACCCCTCCAATCCCCTCTTTGGGTTTCTCCTGGGTCTTGCCATTGACATTTCTCAAAATGGCCTGTCTTAAACTTTTCTCCACCCCTCCTCTACACACCCCCTGCCACCAAAAGATAACTTCCCTAGCATTTTTGCCTATCTAAGTTGGTGCATTTAAGTGCATAAGTCCTACTGATAACTCTGTCAGACTCTTTATGAGTGGAAAGTAAAGGTGGAAAGAAAGACAGGGAATGAAATGATAGGAAGGAAAAAGAGGGGAGGAGAGAAACAAAGAATACAAGGCAATGACTATTAATTAATGCTTAATATATGCCAGGCTTACCGTAGAGTTATTTCATTTAATCCTTGAAATAGTCCTGTTCCATCCATATGTTTCCAGTTGCAGTTTCATAGTGATGGAAAAGCTCACAGCCAGAAAGCAGTGGTGGGGTTTACAACTGGAAGGGATGGCTCTAAGGGCTTGGTGCTTTCTACTCTGAAAGGGAAAGAGGAAGAAGAAGGTCCTTTTGGGGGCAGGGACAGGACTGTGGAAGAGAGAAGAGGGGCTCTGGGGCACTCCATACTCTGATGCTGACCTCTGGGTCATTCCTCAGTGTGGCATAAGAACATCTTCTTAAGTCTGTTAGGAGCCCTCCTTCGCTCCATGAGCAGGGTTCTGGTAGAGACTTACAAGCTGATAGTGCCAGGAGTCTGTCAATACAGTGGCCTGGGTTAAAGAAATAAGCTCTTAGAAAATAAAGCAGGGCAGCATTCCACAGAGAGCCTGGGAAAAAGAACAAGGTCACCTTAGGGAAGGTTGCTGGGAGGGGCCTCCTGGGAAGGTGACATTTGACCTGAGACCTGAATCATCAGAGTTACTGGGCATGTGATGATGCACAAAGAGCATTTCCTTGGAAATGGAACAGCAGTGTAGTCTGACCCTATTTTTTGTCTATTTGACCCATGGTGGCCGGTAAGCATGGGCAGTGGCCCAATAGGGTAGGGGGTTGAGGCCGGTCTTCCATGGGTATGGGCCACAGGGGAGCATGGTTCATTGAGAACTGAAAATCCATAAGTAATTCCAACACTTTCAATAAGAAAATACTTGTGCCATCACCCAGCCCATGGAAGAGGGGAGCAGGTGCCACCTGCCTCCAAGGGTTAGCCCAGGGAGCAGGAACTAATACTCTGGGACTGTTCAAAAACTTCTGAAAGGGCAAATAATTTAGGGTTCTCTGCCTCCTTTTTCTTCTAGAAAGGAAGATTTACTCAAGGCTGATGAGCCCTAAGGACTCTTGGGAATTACCCCAACACTCCGACCAGTGTCTAGAGGAAGACAGTCTATAGAACTGGTCAGGTTCCGTGGGCCTGTGGCTGAGGCCCTCCTGCCTATGCTTCCTTCTTGGAATAATTGTTGTAAGAAGAATTTCCCACTCATGGAAGGAAGTCTATTTTCTCTTTTCTGATGTCAGTGTAACCAATGTGTGTTTAAAGCTTGGTTGCATCAATTCTCTTAAATGACAGTTAAGCAATTGTCTGCACAAACCAGCAGCATCCGGAGCACAGGCTTCACTCAAACCTTGAGACCTGGGAGAGGCTGGGAAAAGAAGAACAAGGAGGGGGGTGCAGGGGGGCCCCTGGTTTCAGGAAACTGAGAAGAACATCCTGAGCTGTGAAAGCAGATGCGTCAGCAGACAGAGGGGGTCATCTGCTAAAGCCTCAGTGAGACTGGGAAGAATAGCAAACTCTGCCCACCACGTACAGCCAGCCTTCCCCGTCCTTTTTCTTCCTTCACTGCCCCCCACCTCATCCTGAGATCTTTCTCTTTTCCATCTGCTAGCTCTCTTGCTCTCCCCCCTCTCTATTTCTCTTCCTTATTTCTTCTCTATCTCCTTTACCTCTCTCTGGCTTTCCCTCTCCCCCATCCCTGCCATTCTAGCATATCCTCCCACATTATTCTTGGGAGAGTCTTGGACTAGAGGGTCTTACTAGCTTGGTTTAAATTTTAGCTCCACTGCTTTCTTAGCTCCTGGTCTTGGAAAAGTTTCCTGAGCTTTGGTTTTCCTCATCTGAAAATGAAGACGATCATATGTTGCCCAAGGCAGTGAGTTTATTGGAAGGACTGAAACAGATGAAACCATGAAACATGGCACCCAGTCCACAGTCAATGCTTGATTGCTGGTAGCTCCTCACCCAGTGAGGCGCAGGGGTGTTAGCACAGTACTTGGCAGCCAGCAAACATTCAAGACAGCTTCCCAAAATTTCCACAGGGACAGGGCTGCTAGGAATACTGTCTCCATTATACTGATAAGTAAACCGAGGCTCAAGGAAATTAAGTACCTTGGACAGTTATTTTTATTTATTTTTTTAAAAAATTCTATTTATTTATGTATTTATTTTGGAAGGATCTATTTTTTAAATAAACAAATTTTATCTATGGTATCACCAGCCAAGATACTTTATTGAAATTTCTGTTTTAGTCCCCATTCTGTCTCCCTAGTTTCTTCCTCCAAATACCATTTTCAAAATCCCAATATTGTGTGCTGTAAAGTACAACTCCAGGCTATGATAACCTAAACTCATCTTCTTGTAAGTGCTATACAGTTCTTGAGGAAACTGAAACTTGGATTTCTCACTGATCATAAGAAAACTTGAGACATGTGTGGACTTTCCATCTCCTTTTCCCTCCCTGCCTCTTTTCCAGGCTGAATTAGCTGATGATTTCATCTTTTACAGACTCTATTTGAACAATCCTTTCATCCCCTTTATGGTTTCTGCCCCACTTTATTTATTTTTTTTTTATTTTTTAAAGTCTTGATTAAATTTTGCAATGTTTATTTTGTTGCACAATAAATGAGAGCATTGGTCACAATTTACGTAGCTGGTTTCATGTAACTGAGTTCTATGTTTATTGCTGTTAAATACCTTCTCCCAGAAACTGGAGAGATGTGCCATTCACTGTGACACACACACATGCTCCCCCTTGTTCTTTTCCTGTGCAGCCCAAACCACAATTTGTAATTGGGTGTATATTTTGTCTTTAATGTTGATCTCTTCTGTGCTCTGCGGGACTGTGAGGGCAGGGATCACATCCACTTGGTTCTCCCCCTTTAGTTATATATCCAGAATCTTATTCTCAACCAATTCAACAGTCTTACCTTTGGCTTCACGCTCAGACACCAGAGGAGTTAACAAATAAACAAAGAAAAATGTACTGGTGCCTGTCCAGAACTTCTGAATCAACTGGTCCATGTAGCACTGGGACATCTATAATTTGAAAAGGGGAGTAAGTGATTCTGGCTCAGGCAGAACCATTGTCCTTAGGTACAGGGACCCTGCTCTATGCCTTTCGTCTACCTGTCTCCTCCCATTGGCACTGGCTTCTGTTCCTGCATTGCTGGCTGTGCCGCATCCCTCCTGCGCTTGCTTTGGCCTGAGGCATTCCTTGGGCCCACCCTAACACATTCCTCCTTTGCTTTAAACCACTGTTTATGATTCCCTACCTCCAGGACGCAGCTCCTAACAAAAACAGTCCAGACTCTGGGCCTCTTGTTTAAATCCAAGCCCAGCTCTCCTCTGAAAAATGCGTTTATACTATTTTCCACAAGCATGTGCTTCTGTTGGAGCCCTGGCAAGTGTGATTGATTTTGACTGTAAGTTCCTTGACCTTTGCTGTGGGCCAGATGCTAAGGTGGCAGGAATGGTCTCTGCTTCCACAGTTTGCCCTGTGTAACTGGAAAGTGGGACAAGTAGGGGCCCTGGTCAAGCCTAAGTGTGGGACATAGAGAAGGAGCGCAGGTGGCAGGGCAGGTGTTGGGATCTCTGGCATAACAGAGGAAGCTGAGTGCGGACAAGAGGAGGGTCTTTGTGGCCCTTTTCCTGGCCTTGAGCATTTGAAGAACCAGCCCGGAGAGGATCAGATTTGTGCCCTGTAGCCTGAGGAGACACACCCAGTTTAAGGGCGGGGGTGCAACTGGGCACCAACTCTGCTCTGTGTGAATAAATAAACCCTGGTCATCAGGGCTGTTCTGATGGGCCAGAGAGGGCTTCCCAGCACAGAGATTCATGTACTTGGATTCTGCCATATATCTGCCCCAACTAAGCTATTATTTACCTAATACATATTTTTTAAACCTAGTATTTTCTTTAAAACAATTTTAAATGAACCACCTTTATTTATTCTTGTCTTTAAAAAAATACCAGACACTTCTCCAATGAAGACATACAAATGGCTATCAGACACATGAAAAAATGTTCATCATCACTAGCCATCAGGGAGATTCAAATTAAAACCACATTGAGATATCACCTTACACCAGTTAGAATGGCCAAAATTAACAAGACAGGAAACAACATGTGTTGGAGAGGATGTGGAGAAAGGGGAACCCTCTTCCACTGTTGGTGGGAATGCAAGTTGGTGCAGCCACTTTGGAGAACAGTGTGAAGATTCCTCAAGAAATTAAAAATAGAACTTCCCTATGACCCTGCCATTGCACTCCTGGGTATTTACCCCAAAGATACAGATGTAGTGAAAAGAAGGGCCATCTGTACCCCAATGTTTATAGCAGCAATGGCCACGGTTGCCAAACTGTGGAAAGAACCAAGATGCCCTTCGATGGACGAATGAATAAGGAAGATATGTGGTCCATATACACTATGGAGATTATGCCTCCATCAGAAAGGATGAATACCCAACTTTTGTAGCAACATGGACAGGACTGGAAGAGATTATGCTGAGTGAAATAAGTCAAGCAGAGAGAGTCAATTATCATATGGTTTCACTTATTTGTGGAGCATAACAAATAGCATGGAGGATAAGGGGAGATGGAGAGGAGAAGGGAATTGAGGGAAATTGGAAGGGGAGGTGAACCATGAGAGACTATGGACTCTGAAAAACAATCTGAGGGTTTTGAAGGGGCGGGGGGTGGGAAGTTGGGGGAACCAGGTGGTGGGTACTAGAGAGGGCATGGATTGCATGGAGCACTGGGTGTGGTGTAAAAACAATGAATACTGTTACGCTGAAAATAAATTTAAAAAAAACCTATGAAATTATAGATGCATAAGTGATTGATACACACATACCTAGAGAGTAATAGACACATATTTTTCTTTTAAAAGTATAAAGGTAATACTCAAGTGTAGAAGCTGGTGGGACGTTGGCGGCAAATAGGATGGTTGTCTCTGATCCCTCTGCAAACCTGGGCCTGGGTGATCATGTGAGAAGCATCACTAATTTCTAGCGGGGGAGTTCTTTAGCCACTCTGAACCTGTTTCCTCAAACACTGCACCTGTCTCACGGCAGCTCAGAGGAAAGTGGAAGTGACAGATGCACAGGCAGCATGAATCTGCCATTCCCAGTGTCACTCAGAGGTCTACCATTTCCAAAGCCTTTGCTATTCCTCTTATTCTGGCTCAGAGTAGAAGGGTAGAAGGTCCTTGAGGAAACCTTCTTGGAGCTGGCTCTGTCAGGACAAGGGGGCTCAGTGCACATTGCCAGCCAGCCTTGAAACTCTGGCCCTCTGGGACCCTTTGTCTGGCTTTTTAACTGTTGTGCTTTTATAATCTGGGGAGGGGAAGGAATGACTTTGGGACATGCAGCTTCTGCTCCACAGCCCTTTCCCTCACCGTTCCCTACTGTCTCCGTGGAGCCTGCATCCTTCTCTTGCACCAGGGCCTCCTGATCCCGGAGTGTGCTTATGGAGTATGTGTGTGTGTGTGTGTGCTCGCATGTGTGTGTGTGCTATGTGTGGTTTATGTGTGTGGTGTAGGTGATGTGTTCTGTGCCTGGGTATGTATGGTGTGTTTGTCTCGGGATGGAAAAACTAATCATGAGTAGGGAGGTAGCAGAAAAAGCGTAAAGGGAAAATTTTTTAAATTGAGAGCTGAAAGATTATCCAAAACGACGCCTTTTCCCCCTAGATGTATGGAATTACATCTAAAGATAATTAGAGGCAAATTTCAGAGCAGAATGTATTTCTTCTGACACCTGATTTAGTGCCTTTTGCTGATCATTTCATCCTTGTGGTTCTGTTTTAGGAAGGCAGAAAACTCTCGTTTTAATCACAAGCCTGGTGGGGGCCACCAGGAGCCAGCTGCTTTGAAGCCCAGCAGAGGAGTGAGGGCTGACCCCTGGGGTAGGGACCTGGAAGGGCAGAATGCCCCTAAGAGCAGTGTTGGCTATACCTAGGCCTCTGGCGGTGTTGGTCTGAAAGTGCTTCCCTGCTCAGGACTGCTGTCTCTCCCCCTTTAATCCCCAAAGCAAGATCTGCTTTCTCCAGCTGATCCTTCGTCCCATAGCAGCCCCTGGGATGGATGGAGCCCAGCCCTTTTCCTTTTCTGTAGGCCATCAGCCCTTGGGCAGGGTGTCAGAATTTCACTTGGATCTGGGGTTCCTGCGGAACCAGAAATCCCTTCAAGAGGAGAGTCCCAAAGGGTTCTGTTGACCTAAGACCCGTGAACTCTTGACACTTGGCTCAGAACTGCTGCATTGTACATGTAGCTGTTTAACCTAAACACGTGCCCACATTCCTGGGGGCTCCCCCAGATGGAAAACATGCTTTGGGGCATCAGCAGAGGCAGGCGCGGGGAACAGTTTACTAGCATTTTCATTTGCAGTTAAGGACTACTCTACCATGTGACTAGGGATGTTGGCCAACCTCCGGTTTCCTTTCAGACTTTCTCCAAACTAGGTGCCCATTTGTCCTTTTCCCTTGCCTATGGTCTGTGCTGTTGTTTTGTTGTTTCTATGTTTTCCAAAAAACCTTATTTATTCACTAACCACGCATACTTTCCCACATGAGATGCCAGTAGGACCATGAGCACAGAGGAAGAAAGCCTTCTGTTTGGATCCTGGATTGTAGGCCATGCTTACTTAAAGGCCAATCAATTAGGGGTGATTAAGCGTGTGTGTTTAGAACATGCACCTTAGCCAGATTGATCAATTAATCAATTCCTGGACTTCATGGTGTCTTGGAAAAAGTTCAAGTAACAACAACAAAAAAGTGCCCCACCCACCCCATACAAATGCCCAGCATCTATGTGCTATCAATAGTTTAAAGACCTTCATTATAGCTCTGTGGGTTTCAATTGTGGTACTCTGGTTTGTGACAACTGAAGTACCCTCAGGGCTGCCCACCCTTGGGAAAAACTCAGCTGAAAGGGTGGGGCTCAAGGGGGCCATTCCTGGATCTGTCAGCAACCGGAGACTCATCTGCTCAGGAGTTCACTTGAAAGCACCTTGGGGAAGAATGAAGAGTCAGGAGACCCGCGTTGTGGAGCTCACTGTCTGGAGAAGACGTCAAATGTGGGAGGTTTTCAGGCTGCCCTCAACCCATGAAATTATGTGTGGAGATTTCATACAAAAATCCAGATTTCATGGGGAAATGGAGAGGAGAAGGGAGTTGGGGGAAATTGGAGGGGGAGATGAGCCATGAGAGACTGTGGCCTCCGAAAAACAATCTGAGGGTTTTGGAGGGGCGGTGGGTGGGAGGTTGGGTGAGCCTGGTGGTGGGTATTATGGAGGGCACATATTGCACGGAGCACTGGGTGTGGTGTATAAACAATGAATTCTGGAACACTGAAAGGAAATTAAAAAAAAAATAACAATTTTTAAAAAAGGTACAGCATAGGAAATATAGCTAATGGTATGGTAATCGTGCCACGTGGTGACAGATGGTAGCTACACATGTGGTGAGCATGGCATCATGGACATTTGAATCACTATGTTGTACACCTGAAACTAAAGTAACATTATATATCAACTATATATAACAACAACAACAGAAACCAGAGAGACCATCCTGGCTACTGTGATAAAACCATGATAACATGATGTGCTTAGGAGCTCTTCCCAAGAGGCTAGAACTTTTGCTCAGAAAGAGTCACAGGAATTTTTTAATGCCTTGTCAAAATTAGCAAAGTTAAGAGTTTGCCACTTTTATGGAATCTTTGCTGAACTCAAGAAGCTAGCTGAATAATTGAATAAAAACGTGAACAATCAAATTAAAAAAACCCCAGATTTCTGACTTCTTCTTTCTTTCTTTCTTTTCTTTTCTTTTCTTTTCTTTTCTTTTCTTTTCTTTTCTTTTCTTTTCTTTTCTTTTCTTTTCTTTTCTTTTCTTTTCTTTTCTTTTCTTTCTTTCTTTCTTTCTTTCTTTCTTTCTTTCTTTCTTTCTTTCCAGCATAACAGAATTCATTGTTTATGCACCACACTCCATGCCGTATGAGTCCTCCGTAATACCCACCACCTGGCTCCCCCAGCCTCCCAGCCCCAACCTTCAAAACCCTCAGATTGTTTTTCAGAGTCCATAGTCTCTCATGGTTCATCTCCCCTTCCAATTTCCCTCAACTCCCTTCTCCTCTCCATCTCCCCATGTCCTCCATGCTATTTGTTATGCTCCACAAATAAGTCAATTATCATATGGTTTCACTTATTTCTGACTTCTTTTTAAAAGTCTCAAAGGGCGATCCCTCCTGGACCCACATTCCCACTCATACCCCTAGGTAAGTCTCCTCCTTCAGTGGAGCATGGACTTTTGGTTTGCCTCTGCTCCGGCCTTCCCTCCCACCCCAGGTCTGGCTGGCTTCTATCCTGGGAGTCTGAGGTCCTCAGGTCTGCTGGATGAGGCTGATGGGGATGTGGACAGCGGTGGCATGAGAGTGAGAGTGGTGGAAAGTTATGAAGATCAGAGGCGGGTCAGAGACCTGTAGCCCATCTACAGGGAGAGAGGGAGCACTAAGAAATTTCTTCCTGCAAGCCAGAACTATCACAAGCCTGCCGTGTAAGGCCAAAGAAAACTACGGGGGCTTCCTTCCTTAAAGAATCTTCAGGAAGGGGAGGCCAGCTTTCTGACATGATCATAGTAGTCTTATACTGAGGCAAGAATCATCCCTCCCAGTTCCATCAGTCTTATTCTGGAAGAAATGTTGAACCATGCATATAAGAATTTGTTTTCATTTGTTTCAAAAGCACATTGCTAACCAACCCTTGCTCTTTGGCTCTCTGTCCCTTCCTCTCCTTTGCGTCCAGCTTAAGGGTTTTTATTTTCTGTAATGTGTAGTTGGTGTGCTGTAAAGGGGAAGCACTCGAGATTGAAGATGGGGCAGAGGAGGAGGCCATGTGCCCAGGATGCTTTTGGGGAGGACTGGCAGGCAGCTCTGCAAGGAGAGCTCTCTCTTAGAGCATGTTGTGTTTTCATTGAGAGCGCAGTCTGCATGTGCGTTGAAAAGAATGACTTAATTATCTAGGGAAGCTGTATGGGCTGACCTGGAGCCAGCTCATTCAGGATGCTACTGACATGCTATGCTTTCTGAAAGCTGTGAGCTTCTGGGTGTGAGAGGGATGTGAGGGAGGTGTAGAGAGACATTGCGTGGGTGAGGGTGTCTGGGGGTCCCACATGGCGGCGGGGGAGCCTCATGACTGGTGACGTAAACTAACAGACATCCGGGGGCAGCTTCCCAGGAGGTGGAATGGGGAGGAGGGGCGCAAGGTCAGTTCAAGGATTTCCGTTATTTTGAAATGAGATGGGTTTGAAAATACAAGGGAAAATGAAGAAGAAGAAGAAGAAGAAGAAGAAGAAGAAGAAGAAGAAGAAGAAGAAGAAGAAGAAGAAGAAGAAGAAGAAGAAGAAGGCGGAGGAGGAGGAGGAGGAGGAGGAGGAGGAGGAGGAGGAGGGGAAGAGGAGGAAGCTGAGGATAAGAATGTCACGGGGGCTGGTGAAAACAGAGTCCAGGGCTGAAGCAGGACTAAAACAGGGCCATGTTTGCCAGGCCACCTGCCCCCACGCTCTCTTGTCACTGAGACATTTAGAACTAGCTCAGGGAGCCGTGATCAGTCAGTCTACATCCTTTTTTGGTGATTTCTTTTCCCCCTCTCAGGCATCAAAGAATGTACCTGGAGTGATATGGGTAAACCAGGAAGTAGAAAAAACACCCGCCGAGAGGTGGTCAAATACAAACAGGGAGACCGGAGGAACCCACAGAGAGGTGAGCTGCATTTCACTACACTCTGTGCTTTTCAGGGCTTTGGGCCTTCCTAGGTCTTCACCTGAGGATGGTCCCTCCTGGGATCACAGAAGCAGCTGAACACAGGTCACAAGCAAGATGGGCATCTTCCATATGGCACTGCACAGCCAGGAGGCCAAGTGAGGTCCGGGGCACCACCCAGGGGCTGCAGGAGGTAATATTTATTTCCAGTCCATTTATGGTACAGTTGCTGAAGCAGGTCCTAGAGATACGAACTGATATGCTTGTCACGTGGCTGCCTGGGGCCAGGGCCCATGCAACCTTTCCATGTGGGAAGGAGGTTTTCTCTGGGCCTAACCCAAGGCAATGAATCTTCCATGTTGAGAAATGCATGGAAAACCATCCTTCTGAAGTTAGGTCAGACCTTCTAAAGGTCTGACCTTCTGAAGATAGGTCAGAAGCTAAGAAGGTCGAATTACTCTGTGTGTCGTGGCTCCTGTTCCCAGTGGTGAAGGCCAGAACTTGAAAACCGCCCTGGACTCAGGACAGGACCCAAGGAGGTGGAGTGTTCAAGGTCCGGAGCTTTCGACTTTTAATTCCCCATAGGCTGAATTGTGGACACTGGTTCTAGACTTTTCACACCTCCTACCTGGGAACCCTGTATGTCCAGGGAATTCAAGAATTATTCCTGAAAAACTGGAAAAGAAGATGCCTGCCTCTTCTGGCCTTCTCTTCAATAAATATTAGACTCCGGAAATGTGGGTACCAGTCAGGGTGCTGGGTCTTTGAGCTATGTGACCTCAGGCCAGGGAATGGCCTCTTTGAGCTCAATTTTGTCAGATGCATAAGGGGATTGGATGTGCAATCTCCAATCAACCTGACTGCAGTATTTTATAATTTTGTGTTCTGTGACCCCTGTCTTCCTTGGATGGCTCTTCTAATCATTATTTTTATTACTATTGCCTCTGTTAACACTGACAATCACTTTTAATTATTACTCCTCACGTCAGTCTGACTGACCGGAGCACGCAGTTTGGACAAGGACAGCAGCCAGGCGTGGTGTAAGCAGTCACTGTGGAAACAGAAATTCCATGGGGGCTGAAGCATCAGTCCCTAAATGTCCCTACTCCCTGCCTCCCCATCCTCCAGCTGGAGGTAGGGCAGGAGTCAGGGCTCAGCCTGGGACAGTGATGGTTTCTCCTGGGTGGGGCAGGAGTCTGAGGTGAGCCCAGGCTGCATGAGGAGGGAGGTGTGGCTTTGTCCTTTTGGGTAAAAGTATGATGTGTCCTGTTTTTGCTCAGGGAGATGGCAGCTCATTAAACCTCACACATAGGTTTTATGCTGATTGAGGAGGGTGTTGAAGAGGTAGCACAGAGTGGTGGAGAAGAATGCATGTGTTAGAGTCAGAATGCGTGATTGTGTATTCTAGCTCCTCCACCGGCTAGCTGTGCCCCGCCTCCCCAGAGAAGTTCCTTAATGGTCTCACCTGTAAAATGGGTCTAATCCCGGGTCCTAAGTCACAGGGCTGTTGGAGGATTGAGTTAATACATGTTAGGGCAAGGTCTGGTTCACTGTGACAAGTTAAGACATATAAGCCACTGCGATGATCTCAGCCTCCTTGTTATACAAAGAATAAGACTGAGGCAAAGAGAGAGAGGGAGAGAGAGAGGGAGAGAGAGAGAGACAGAATGACTTGACCAGGAGCACTTGGCCAGTGGTGACAGATTTGGAATAACACTTAGTTCTAATCATTCAGGGCTCCCCTGAGGGTCACACTACCTCCTTGGACTTCCCACAACATATTCCAAATGTTCTTCTTAAATGTTTGTCCCTGCTTTTGGATTGATCCCAGCCAGCAGTCCTGGCCTGCACACCTTCAGCATTCCCGCCTCCCCGTCTTTACCCTGGGATCTTCCCCCTGCTTTTCTCCACCACCTCTAGGAAACATGTCTAAGCCACTCCTGGGAAATGTGGACAGTTCCCAGACCCCTCCAAGGCAAACCCTCTCTAAACACATTCCTCATTGTGCCTCTCCTTTGGAAATGACATTGGCCCTGTGGTATGGTTCACCATTCCATGGTCAATGCTACCTACCCAGTCCCTGCGGTCAAGAGCTTTGTGGGCAACATCATTTTGGGCTGAACGTGTATTGTCCTTCACCCTCTCTTGCTGGCAGCCTCCCTCCTGAACTCCCAAGGCTCAGCTGTTGGCCCTCACTCTCCCCTTCCTCTGCTACAGATGAGTGGGGTGGTGGTAGAATCCACTCTCCATGCTCCTTCTCACACTGAATACCACAGCTCATTTTCTGATGCAAATCCAGCCAACCGTCCTCCTTCAGGAGCATAAATAGAAACTTCACACTAATTAAAAACAAACTAAGGATCTCTGTGATTCTAGGACAGCAATGTTCTCTTAAGGCCTTATAAGAGAAAGCAATGAAGATACATTGGAATTAAAATAGTTTTCCTAACACACAACGATGTGTTGACTCTTTTCCTGGAAGTGGGAGTAAAGAACTAAGTTTTCATCTTCTCTACTGGTTTTCAATTGCACAGGACATTTTCCAAACCCTTCTTCCTATAACTGGAGTAGTATCATGGTCTCTCTCAAAATGCATTGAAATAGTTTGTTTTTATTCATGTAAAGTTTGCACACAAGTTTTAATTATGTAAGAAACTAAGGTAGGGACACCTGGGTGGTTCAATGGGTTAAGTGTCTGCTTTTGGCTCAAGTCATGATCTTGGGGTCCTGGGATCAAGCTCCACATCAGGCTCCATGCTTAGTGGGGAGTCTGCTTCTCTCTCTGCCCTTCCCTCCCTGGCTCATGCTTGCTCTCTCTCAAATAAATAAATAAAATCTTAAAAAAAAAAAAAAGAAATTATGGTAGTACTGAATGGTAAATCTCAGGAATATATTTATTTCAGTATGTAAAAAATGAGGTAATTTTTAAAAAGCAGCAAATTAGTGGGTCAGCCTATAAGTAGACACTGAGGGTGCTTTGATGATCAGTAAAGTACCCTGCTCCCTGGGGTCCCTGGCTTCTCTGTGACCTTGGCGAGACCCTTAATCATTTTAGGACCTTATCCCATCATCAATAAATGAGGTTGATGACACCTGTCCTTCTGATTTCCCAAAGCAATTATAAAGATAAAATGAAATAGGCTGCAAAGCATAAAACACCAGGCAGAGTATAAATCACGGTTGTGACCTTAAATTGCGTCTGAAATTTCATGACTTCATCTTCGTAGGACCTCTCTGTGGAGAAATCACGAACCCCAGCTTTACTGCCCTGTTTCTCTTCAGCCCTCGAACCTGCCCACCAGCCGTTCTCTGCCCACCACCTCTGCCACAGATGATACAGGTTTGTGACCTGCCACCACTGGGTGACATACCTTCTCCCCACATTCTTTGCCATGTGCTTCCAAGTATTTTCATTTGTTAAGGGAGCTCTGAGCCTCGCCATTTTTACTTCTCATTCTTGCCCTCTCCCACCTTTCTAGAAGGCTTTACCTTTGAATTTGGAGTCTGCTACCCTCCCCAATTTTCCCCACTTAGGGGTTGGCTGGTCCCCTGTCCTCTGACATACCTCTTTTCTTTAATAGGCTCTTGTTATCTCAGCAGCTTCCTGATTTGCATGACCCACCCACCCTGTCCCAGGATGGGCTCCACCTGCCTCTTTTCCTCTCCCACATTGACCACAGCCCCCATGTCATCCTGCTGGTGAGAAGTCCCAGCCAAAGAGCAACAAGCCAAGGCTGTGAGCCTCGTTTTGAGGTCGAGTCCTGCCTCTTCCTCCCTGGGCCCCGATCCTGGGGAAGACTTCAGGGAGGAAGGATTTCTCTCCACCATCTTTCCCATTTGACCTGTGAGTGTGCTGAGAGAGAAAGCAGGCCTTTGGCAGCAGGACAAATAAAAGAAAACCCAAGCTATACCTTCCTCTGTGGAGGACTGGGCAAGCTGGCATCAGCATGTTCATACTGGAGACCAGCATGTTCAGCCCCCTGATTTCACAGCCCAGGAAGAAGAGGTGAGGAAGGAGATGTATGCTTGAGATCACTGTGCCAGGCCTGTGATGAGTACTAGGCCTCACAGCTGATTCAGATGGGGCTCCTGGCCTGAACTGCTCAGTCAGGAATAAGGGAACATTTACTGTATCCACTGGCCAGGCATTGTTACCTGCTGAGAATTGGGCCTCTCCCATATGGTCCTTTTATTTATGCATTTATTTATTATTTTTTAAGATTGTATTTATCTATTTGAGAGAGAGAGAAAGAATGAGCTGGGGGAGGAGAGCAGAGGGAGAGGGAGAAGCAGGTTCCCTGATGAGCAGGGAGCCCAACCTGGGTCTCTGTCCCAGGAACCCGAGATCATGACCTGAGCCAAAGGCAGATGCTTAACCAACTGAGCCACCCATAATGTCCTATCAATTGAATTCTCTTCTCCAACAGCAATCCACTGCCTGAATGTCAAGCTCCCAACCAAACCATGAGTAGATCCCAAACTTCCATCAGAAGGATTTCCAAACCAAGGGATCTCTTACCCATGGATGCTCCTTTCCCACTTGTTCTATACCTCTTTCTGATGTTTGTGAGGTTCTCCTGTGGGGTTAGTGTAATGGGACATGATTGCTTCTTCCCTGCAAGGCCTGAAGACCCTTAGAACAGCCCCAGGCAGATCTCCATGCTTTCTGTCAGCTCAGGGCTTCTGGAAGTGAAAAGCTACCACTTTTTCCAAAAAAGTGATTTGGACTCTTTTGTTTATAATGCATATGCTGATATTATGAATTGGTTGGAAGAGGCAAGGGACACCATGAGTTACTGAGAAGTTCCTTTTTATTTTGCTTTTCATTTCATGAACCCTCATATCCTTCCCCAGAAGAGAGTGCCACACAAGGGATAATGCTGAGAAATATCCTTGGATAGGCTGAGAAATTGGTAGGAAAATACCTAAAGATCAATCATTCAGTGCTCACCTTACGAGGATCTTGTATCAGTTATTTATTACTACAAAACAAATCACTCTGTAACTTCGTGCCTTAAAACAACTGCTTTAATGCACATTATTCTGTGGGTCAGGAATCCGGGTGGGGGTCAGTGGAATGGCTTATCTCCATGCCACATAGTGTCCCCTGGGGCAGAACGCTTGGGGCTGGAAGATACTAAATGGCTCCAATTACATCTCAGGCCTTGGTTCTGGCTGTTGGCTGGGTTGTCCAGTTCTCCATGTGGCCTCCTTCTCCAGCAGGAAAGCTTGGGCTTCTTTACCTGTTGGCTGAATTTATAGGGAAATCTACCTTGTGCAAGGGTTTACCATGTCTCTGCCATGTCACATTTGATGGTATCTCTTGGCCAAAGCCAATGGCATGGTTAAGCTGTAGGCAGCATGAGAGCGAGTGCATATATGGTCCATTGGTGATCATACACCAGACCTAGGACACACAAGTGATTAACAAATACTTCCTAGGGACAGAGACTATACCTCTGTAGACTATGTACCCCCACCCAGCTGGCAAGACTCCTGGAATCTCGCCAGATTCACCCAACATGCTCTATCACCCTATCTGTTCACATTTCAGATAACTTCTCTCCACCCAGGACTAGAACAGTTAGCTTGGCTCCTAATACACATCAGCAAGCATAAATAAAAAACTGATCATTTGGGGTAGATTTAATAAACCCTCTCCTTAAAATAAAATAATGGCTACATTTTCTATTAGTGGGTATGGTCTGTTCAAAAGCTCTGGGTGAGGCAGAGTGAAGTGGGCACCTGGCTAGACCCTGGTTTCCTCGGTCAAAGATGTCAGGGGAACAATACTGAAATCCTCTAGTCAAATTCATTGTCCTTGGGTTCCTGAGGCAGAGTGATTCAGCGTGTGATCCAAGAGCTGGTCCTCCTAGGGACATAACTCAATTGCACTTGCTATCTCTGGGGAAATTATTTACGTCCTGCCATTTTCACACACGGAATATGGAAACAACATGTATCAGCCTATCAGGAAGACTGTCTTGGAGATAAAATGGTCATTCCCATCTAGTGCTTATCACCATACCTGGGGTGTAGTAAAGGCTCACAAGCTGAACTATTTTTATGGGCACTAATGCACATTTATCCCACATCTTCACCATTGTTCTTAAAAGTGGAATCCATAAGTATGCATACCCTGGTGTGGAAGAACAGAACAAAGGAATGAAAAAGGGAGGGGATGGATGAAAGAAGACAATGTAAGAGAGGCTGAAATGAAGAGTGAGGAGAAGGGGGTAAGGGCAGAGACAGATACTTGTTTAGGCAAGACTGTGAGCACACATACTTGAAGACCAGAAATCATTTTCTGAGAAGAAGTTGCATCTCTGGGGTTATCCAGACCTCACTTGGCTCCTGGTAAACCTAAAATATTTGCCAGTGGGAGAGGCAGAGAGCAAATGGATATTGCCACCCAAGGTGTCTGTACCAACTTGGCCCCTATCGCATGGAAAAAAGGAAAGGGAATGGGGGTGAGGGAGGGAAATATTTCTCAGAGTGAGGCTGACTGGTTGGCTGGGAATTCAACCATGAGACCTGCCCTATTAGCAAGTCTAAAATAATACATACAGCTTCCCCTACATTTCCAACTGTAGAAAGGAAAACAGAGCTGTCCAGCTATCTATGTACTTTTCCAGACCAAGTATCCTTTGGTTTAACACTCCCCTTTTGCTCCTCTATGGCTCCTTCTTCCCCCTGGTAAACTCAAGAGCTGGTACTGGTTGAAAGTGCATTGTTTGCCAAGGATGAGCAGGAGCAGAGTGACCCGAGGGTCACACCCCTTGTCCAAGCTCCATTCTCTGCCATAGGCTACTCTAGGGCTGGGAGAACAGACTTTCATCTGTGTGTAGATGGAAGAATTAGGTAATGACATGACTTAAAACTGGGATACAGATGGTGTCAGAATGACTTTCTCTAATTTCTGGAGCCCAAGATTTGGGCTGGCTAAAAAGGACTCCTCTTAGAAGAAAGGGCCATGAGAGCCCTCTCTGAATATCAGCACCTCCAAACCTTCCATTCTAGTCAATGTTACTAGCCACAGTGTTCAACCATCTGAGAAGAACCCCTTTCCAGAACTGGGATGATGTTATTTATTTCTTTCACATATAAGTATGTTTTAACTCAAAAAGATCTGAGATATTTCAGATAGTAATTTTTGATGGTATGTTCTTATTATTAATATTTTAATATTTAGATATCTGTGCATTTTTGGTATTTTATGGTCTTATCATGTTTAAAAAAATTAGTGTATTAGGATCACAGATCAATCTTGTAACTCTGATTTATAATAAGTAATCAAATGATTAATTTAGATGTAAGTTTAGGTTGAAATCTTAGTTTATATTTGGATAATTAAGAAAACTTGAGCATTACTATTTTTTGAAGCTCAGTTTATTAGATTTATAAGAATCATTTAAGTAATTTAGAAAATTTATCAAAGTTTTTTTAAGTAAATGCAAACATATTAAATTTATCAATGCAGTACAGAATGTTTTCCTTAATAAGTCTGTAACTGGGACCAAACGTTCATCAAAACTCCTTACAAAGTGATAGTCAGACTCAGACTCAATTCATAGTCAGAATTATAAGATTGATAAATTAAAAGCAATAGATTAAAGGAGAACTAGAGTTTTTCATGTGAAACCTTAATTAATGGAATATTTATTTAAAATTAATTTTAAAGTGACCTCTGGAAAATGTTTTCTGCTCATAAAATCTTAGAAAACATAAAAGATATCACAGTAAGATTATTTTGATTCTGATGATTATTAGTGTACAGAGTTTCTGTTGCTGTGTGAAAAATTACACCAAATGTAGAAGCTTAAATGAATACCCATTATTTATCATCTCAAAATTCATGGATCAGTAGGCCAGGCACAGCATAACTGGGTCCTTTTCTTGGGGCTTTATAAGGCTACAATCAAGATTTTTGGCTAGGGCTGGTTTCTTATCTGAGGCTCAGAGTCTTTTTCCAAGTTCACATGGGTGTTGGCAGAATTCATTTTCTTGCAGCTGTCAGATTCATAGTGCCTTGCTTCTTCAAGGCCTGCAAGAGAAAGCATCTCTAACTTACAGACATTTTTAAAAATAGTTAATCTGTTTAGGTCAGGCCCACCCAGCATAATCTTCCACCTCATTAACTCAAAACCAGCTGATTAAGAGTCTTCATTGTGTCTGTGAATGTCCATCACCTTTGCCATATAATGTAACTTAATCACAGGAGTGAAACTCCATCATATTCACAGATCTCAAGTCCCTTCCAGTGTGTCTATACCAGGGGGTGAAGGACCCTCTGAGAATTCTGGCTGCCACAGTTAATGCAGTATCTTCCTTCTTTTTAAAAAAAAAATAGTCCCCAGGGCATCGCTTCTACCACTCTCATTTCCTCCCCACCTCCCTTCTCCTCAAATCCCATCACACAGGGTATGGTCAATATTGGGTCCCTGCTGTCTTTTCTTTTTAAAGATTTATTTACTTATTACAGAGAGAGAGAGAGAGAGAGAGAGAGAGAGAGAGAGAGAGAGAGAATGTGAGACCAGAAGTAGGGGCAGAGGGAGAGAGAGAAAATCTTAAGCAGACTCTACACCTAGCCTGGAGCTTGATGTGGGGTTGGTTTAATACTCACTATCCTGAGATTATGACCTGATCTGAAATCAAAAGTCAGACGCCCAACCGACTGAGCCACCCACAAGCCCTTCCCTACTGCTTCTTGACCATGTCCCTTCTTCTCCAGAGCTGCTGCTTTCACTTTGGTTTTCTAGGGCCTTATCTCTTGCTGACTTGTCATGGCTGCCACCATTCTGGCTTCCCTGTCTCCAGTGCTATCCCCTCAATTCCTTCTCTATCTTGTGGCTAGATCCTTCCTTCCTTCCTTCCTTCCTTTCTTTCTTCTTTCTTTCTTTCTTTCTTTCTTTCTTTCTTTCTTTCTTTCTTTCTTTCTTTCTTTCTTTCTTTCTTTCTTAGATTTATTTATTTATTTGAGAGAGAGAGAGAGAAAGCATGCAGTGGGAAAGGACAGAGAGAGAGGGAGAGAGAATCCCAGGCAGACTCTGCACTGAGCGTGGAACTTGACTCAAGACTCAATCTCATGACCCTGAGATCATGACCTGAGCCAAAATCAAGAGTAAGACACTTAACCAACTGAGCCCCCAGATGCCCCCCAGAAGAATATTTCTTAAGTGAAAATCTAATTATACCATTTCTCAGCTTACAACATAGGGCCCTGTGGATATATTTCAAACCACTTACTTAGATTTTCTCCACATAGTCCCTGTCTTGTCTCTAACTTCACCTTTCTCCAATCTTTCTAGGATTTCCTCTTCCCCACCTATTTACCGTATTCCTATCATCCCAAACTGCTACACATCACTCAATAGACCAAATTGATTCTCACACTGATGCTTGTCTTAATGGCTCTCTGCCCGGTGATCCACAATGTCTATATGGTAGACCCTCAAGGACTTGGCATATTGTTCAGCTTCTCTATAAGGGCTTGCCTATTCTCACTGGTGGACTTGACCCTTCCCCTTTCTTGCCCAAGGCCCCCATAGCCTATGTGGACATTACAATCCTGTAACACTTTACTGCACATGTATAAATCTGTATAAATCTGTCTTTCCATCATTCTCTTAGGCAACAAGATCCTTAGAGACAGAAACAATTTCTTATTTATTGTGCTCTAGCCATAGTAACTGTCATAGTGTTAAGAATATAATAGGCAATTCATGTATTTTAATAAAGGGAAGGGAATGAAGTAAATGAATGCTCCAGTTCTCTGAACTTTAGTTTTTTTTTTTTTTTACTGGAGGTGGTATTACCTATTAATGCACTGCTAACATAAGGACTGGGGTTGTCATCATAAAGCCTGCCCTTTTGCCTGTATAGCTCAGGGGAAATCAGGCTGGCAGGAAAATTGACTCCAACAGTATGTTCTGAATCTTTTAGAATTATATAGCATGGTTTGGCATGATAAAGTAGCAGGACTGTGACAGTGTAATAATAACCTTCTCCATGATAACGAGATGCAGTTCTGGTGGCTAGGAGACTGAGCCTCACAGACCTCCTACTGCTCAGAGCTTGATTGACTGAGGGCCTCAGATGCTGCACTCTAAAATCCATCATTGTGTGTGCTCCAAGGCCACACTTTCCGTAGGCTACTCCCCACTAATGATTGAGTGCACTGGGGATATTAAGGCAGATCAATTTCCAGGAGTCACTAGACTGCTTTGTCAGCTCATTTTGGCTCAGCGATTCCCAGATGGCTTTGCCAAACCTTCCTTAGACTTATGAGCAGCCTAGGACATTCAACCCAACACTCCCTCCTTTTCTCCTTCATGCAGGATTAGATTTGCTTTATAGGCTGAAGGTGCTCCCAGCCTTCTCCACATCCTTCCTGATTTCCTCTCACAGATGAATTTCACCTCATCAAATCCTTGCATGTTTGATCTTGCCTTGGCATCTTATCTTCTCCTTGTAGAAACCAGACCAGAAAAGCAGCATGCTAGAAGGACACTTTTGTTTTCTGTGAATTAATGTATAGCAATGGTAGATATTGTCATTCTGTCTTAAATACAGTCCAGGGAAATGAAGAAAGGAGCTTCTGTCCTTACTTGGGACAGAGACTTAATAAGGGGAGCATCTTAGTGGTTAGGATTAGGGTTAGGGTTGCAAGTCATTGAGGAGGGTCAGGCAGGAGGGACACAGGACAGTGCTGGGACTGGCTGCTTTTCCTTAGCCAGAGAATTGTCTTAGAGAGCTCATTTATACCTGTACCTAAGCAAGCTTTTGTTCCCTAACCATCATCTACACACGAGTATACACACATGCACACAGATACACACACATGAATGCATACACACACATACACAAATGCACACATGTGCATATATAGACAAACACACACAAGCACACATACACTTACCTTATATCATTCATGGTCCAATTAAGAGAGTGTAATAATACAGGAAGAGTTTAAGAAAGGGGCCATTTACAGAGGCCTCAGCATGATTCTTAAAAGGTGACAAGGACCGGTATGACATGCTCCAGGCTATTCATACCCAGGAGACTTGAAGAAACAGAAAAGGGCAGTAATTGCTGGAAGACAGAAGAAATATAGCTTCATAGGAATTGCAGTCTTTAACAGAGGAATATAGTCATCAATCACATTAAATATCCCAGTAGAACCCTGCTCTGTCCCTTTGTTCTCCTACTGGTACTCCTCATAAGGAGTACTACTCCAGCAAGCATGAGGTAAGTGATACAGTCTATACACCTGAGGACATATAACTTGGAGTGGGAAAGAATGGGCAGTGTATGTGGAATGTAAATGGCAGATACATCTTGTCTACCCCAAATAAAGGTGAAAAATGATAAAGAGCCTACTCAAAAGTTACTCAAAAGTAACTCAAAAGTTACAAAGACTAATAAGGAATAGGGGTTTGTGATAGGTTGCTATTATCATTACTTTATTTTTTTCCAAATATTTGGTAATCTCTTTCCAAAGGTTTTTAAATGAAACTTTTTGCCACACAGTGAAAATACATGCATCTGGTTCCTGTCTCTGGGTTGGCTGCCACCCTCTGACCAGTACCCATTGGCAGGACCCACACTCACATTCAGTTCAAGAGGCCAGCTAGAAGTTTTTACTCTTGGCTGGGAAAAGGCACCACTCAGTGTGTCTGGAAGGATAGGCTCTGATCACCAGCTCTCCTAGAGCACTGCAGAGATCAGTCCTCTGGCTCCTCCACCACTGCACAGCATTTCACTGAGGACAGTGTAGGAAGAAAATGTCACCCAGTCAGAGAGACCTCTTAGTCCCCCACATGGTTGCTAGCAAAGCTAAAAGTCATAGGCTTTGGGGTGAGTTGAGAGGATACAATATGCTGAGATCATATTTGATAGTGTCAGCCTTCACACCTCAGGTGGGGCCAACAGCTCTATGCAGATCTGGGCACAGAGAGCTGGAAGGAATGGCATTCATGAAGTGGCAGTAATGGTGGACAGAGTCCTGTCACCGGGTTTTTTTTTTTTTTCTGAGCCAGCCTGGTGTAGTTGGTGTAGGAGGTGAGGCAAATTAGCTGCTGGAGGAGGTGCATGTCCATCTCCTTATAGGCTGTCTCAGTCTGACTGTAATGTGGACAACATCTTGTTGCCCCTGTGTGCCTGTCCTTCACTTAGAATTGAGTTCTTAAACTCCATGACACATCAGGATCACCCACAGAGCTATTAAAAATCTCAGTGTCTAGGTAACACTCCAGACTAAGTAAATCAGACTCTTTGGATTAGGACCCAGGCTTCATCCAGAGTTCTATCTAATACCTAGGGGACTCCAATGTGTTAGGTTTATGCTCCCTCCACTCCTTTAGAATTTCAGAACCAGAAGGGACTCCAGAGTCCACCTGACCTGAAGTCTTCACTGAATGAACGGAAAACTTGAGGTGCAGGAGATGAAGGTAGGTAGTTAGGTAATTGAAACTGGGATCCAGGTCACTTTCTGCTCTAAATTCTTTGCAGAGTCTGAAAGTGCCCTCAGTGGCCACTAACTCCCTCTGAGAAAAGCAACAAATTTGGTTCACATTCTGAAAATGCAAGGTGTGGTTGAATTATGAAAGACCTTATGGAAAGAAATTCATTTTAAGGATTTATTAAGACTTAAGATGGTAGGCAATGGGGAAGCACAGAAGAGTACAGAGCATCAGAGTGACACAACTGGAACTGAACTGTAAGATGATCACTTTGAAAGTGGTTGTTAGGAGTGGGAAAAGAGACTGTTAGCAGTAAAACAAGACAGCCAAGGTAAAGTAGAGGCAAAAATTTCTGAAGGAGGTGAGAAATAAAGGGAAGGACAGATGCGAATTCTGGACACATAATTGATAGGTGTGCCTTTGATCTCTTCTCCATTTTGCAAACTGATTCATGACTAAGAGCTGAGTTTTTATAGTTTGGAATCTGAAAGGCCTGTGTTGGCCCAAATGGCACTGGCCTCACCAGGTGTCTGGAGTACAGGGTGAAGCCCCATTGAAGAGAAAAAGTATGAGCTTGGACACAAATACGTGGGTCTTAGACTCTCCCACTGATGGCTCATTGAGGGGAGGGCCCAGCTATTCACTCTAGAGGAGGTTAGTGTGAAATGAATCTGGTAGGTGTTGGCCCATAGGTGAAATATTGGAGTAGGAGCCAATGGGCCATCTGATCTCTGGACTTTTCCAGGGTCTCCAGCTTAATCCTGAAACCCTGCATGTGGATTTGGATGGATCTAGAGGGCATTGAGAGGAACAGACCAAATCATTCAGGCTGTTCCTTGGCTTATTCCTCCCTGCACTTGGCTTGGAAGTCTTGCTCCTTATACTCTGATGGGAAGGAGAGAAAAAGAAGAAGGGGAAAAGAGAGAGGAGAGGAAAAAAAAATATTTTTAGTCTTTCAGATTTATGATTTTCACCTGTAGATGCAACTGAGACCCAAGTGCCTTTTAAGACTGTGCATCACCCTTTTTATTATGATAAAATCGGGTCATGACCCCAGAATCCTGGGATCAAGCCCTGCATCAGGCTCTCTGCTCAACAGGGAGCCTGCTTCCCCACCCCCCTCTCTCTGCCTACTTGTGATCTCTGTCAAGTGAATAAATAAAATCTTTTAAAAAAAGAGAGAGACATACAAACAAGGCACATTGTTACAAGTGATCTTATGAGTCAAAAATATGACCTCAGCATGAGATTTTTGGTCTCTGTCCTTGAAGCCCTGGGCTTCTGGTTTGGGGGCACACACAGAGAGGCAGCACATTGCACTTGTTTAGACTGCATAGGATTGGAATCTGACTTGGTATTTTCTGGTGTATCCTTGGACAAGTTTCACAACATCTCTGTACTTAAGCTTCCTTACCTACAAAATCAGTAAAGCACTCAGAAGCATGCATGGCACATAATAAGTGCTCAAATAATATTGGCTATTTTTATTATACAGTTCAGGGATTCCTCCAGATAGTTTGTCAGAGCAAACATCACTGGACTAGGAGTCTGGATGCCTTGGTTCTAGTCTGTCCTGCCAATGACTCATTCTCTGAACTTGGTCAAGTGATGTTTAATGTCTATAAGCTTCAGTTCCTCTATATCATGAGGATGATTATAGTCTATGTTGTCATGCAATTGTAAAGATCAAATGTGCAAACGTGGCAGTGCAGGGGAGCATTTTATTAACTAGAGAATCCTACACAGATTGAGGGATGCTATTTCTTGTTGATTTGCCATCTGGACCTTGATTGGCCTCTCTTGTCCCCAATTCCCTCCACCCTGCTCCCAACTGGATCCAGAGCTACAAACTAGAGGAGGAGCAGCAGGTACTGTTCTCCCTCAGTGGGACCCTGTACAGGGGCACACTGAGATTTATCCTGCAAATCTCCTCTCTATTTTTTATCCATTCTACCTCTTGATGCCTATCTTGAGTCTTCTATTGCAGTTTTTTGCTCTGTTTGGAGAATACCTGACATTTAACCAGAATAACAATTAGGAACAAACTATAGTCATATATTCCACAAAAAGAAACTTTTAAAAAAGATTTTAGTATTTTATTTGAGATAGAGTGAGAAAGAGTGAATGAGCATGAGCAGGGAGAGGGGTGGAGGGAGAGGGAGAAGCAGACTCCCTGGTGATCAGGGAACCAAGTGCAGGGCTCAATCTCAGAACTTTGGAATCATGACCTAAGCCAGAAGCAGATGCTTAACTTATTGAGCCACCCAGGTGCCCCACAAAGGAGCTTGAAGTCCTAAAATGCTGTAGCTATTATGGTAGAATGTGATCCCAGGAAAAAAGAGGGACTGCTGATATGGTGATCTATTCACTTGGACCTGGTCAGAAAGCTTCAGTTTGAACCAGTCCGTATCTCTGACTTTCTCTGTGTAGTCATTCAGGATATCACTGAATTGAAAGGTCTCCCTGGAGAATGAAGGGGCTAAATTAGATTCCTCCAAACTTCCATTATAGGTTTTCTATGTATCCATGATTCTATAACTCCATTAGAATCAATTCCTATGAAGCATAAGCATTTTGTTAAAATTAAAATGAAGAATATTCTAACAGAGCTTACTAAGTGGGGAATGAGAAACTGAGTTTCTAGAAATTTTGAGGCAGAAGTGAATGTTTTTCTGCAGGTGGAATCTTGTAGGAAGCATTGGGGGCTGGATATTAAGGTCCCTGACAATCCAGATGTCAAGGGATTCTGGATTCTGTGAATTTTACAATATAGGACAGACTACTAAGAAACATTGTGAGAAATACCAAGGAATAGAGTATCCCGGCCCTTCTTAGATCTTGCCCTGTTAGGGTCTGGCCCTTGAAAGGCCAGCCTTGATGAGGAAATCTCTTATGCACAGGGAGCCCTTGGCTTTCAAAGGACCTTGTTGAGGGTAAGTAGTGGGGCCTGGGCTGGCCAAGCAGGCAGGGCCTCTGTCAGAGCAGAGGCCTGAGTGTCAAGAGCAAGTACTCTTCACCATTTAACCTGGGAGAGGGATCTCAGGGAAGGTAATTAGGGCTGCTCAGAGGAAAAAACAGAATCAGCCTTTAAAATTATTTTCCAGGTTCATGGACCTCCAAGAGGAACACTTTTTACTTGTCAGCCTGTCTAGACATAGAAACTCATCAACTGGCCAAGTTGGTGAGTTCCTTTTCTAATTTTTTAGCCTCTTTCTTTTACAGACTCATCCTTTTCTAATTTTCCCTTTCTAATTTTCCTGGACTCTTCCTTTTCTAATTTTCCTTGCTCTGTCACTCCTGCTACTAAAGATGGGGAACATGGTTGAAAGCCAGTATCAGCAATTATGCCAGGACAGCACTGAGGCTGTTCCACAGATCCCTGATTTGAGGCTGAGATGGATCCATCCTCACATTGTTGATTTCTGATTCAAGGCAAAGGGAACAGTCAAACTCAATGAAAATGGAGAGTTTAGGAAAATGTGTGGCTCTATGTGGAGGACTCTCTGATGCATATTCATCTCACTACTAACATGAGTTTTCTGCATGTGCTGTAATTAGGGATGCTGGAATATGCTGTGTAGTGTGGTGGGTGGCCCAGGGTGAAAGGAACTGACAGATAGAAAGGCTGTCTTTTGGACATAGAATGCTACAACCAAATACCATGAACTGGGGTGCTTATACAACAGCATTTGTTTCTCATGGTTTGGAGGCTAGGAAGTCTGAGGTTAAGGCACAGCAAGATTTGGTGCCTGCTTTCTGGCTTATAGATGGCCATATTTTTGCTGTGTCCTCACATGGCCTTCCCTTGGAACATGGTCCTGGAGGGAGCAAAGTCTCTCATCCTTCTTTATAAGGGTGCTAATTCCATCATGAGGTTCCCTTCCTCATAACCTAATCTAAACTCAAGTACCTCTCAAAGGCCACACCTCCAAATACCAGAACTCCACTGGGAGTTAAGTCTTCAACCTATAAATTGGGGGGGGGCATAAACATTCATAACAAGGAGCATTGCCATGATATTCCAAGTCTGTTGAATCAATGGATATCCCATTAGAAGATTTCATGAAGTGCTGTGCAGTGACTAGTTCCCTCCTTACCTACTTATCCCCAGGGTCCCATGTAGCCTAGAATCACCATCATCTTAGGGAACAAGACTACTTGGAGAAGAAGGTTCAGAAGTAGGAATTGGGAAGAAGGAGTTCTGACCAATTTGTGGTACAGACTCATTATCTTAGAGACAGGACAGTAAAATGTGTAAAAAGATAGCTGACCTCTTTATCTTACAAGGGTTTATGATTTGGAGGGAAAAAGATTTGACCTCCTTAACAGAGCCATATGGTACATGAATGGTTACTGACACGTCTCCATTTCTACTGATCTGGATCAGGAAACTGACAGAAATTGCTAAGCAGCATCAGTGAGGATGAATTTTGGACTTTCTGGACACACCAGCTGCCAAGAAACAAACTGGTAAAGGAGTAGTAAGTATTCATTAAACACCCACCTATATGATAGGTACTTTGGGGCTAAAAAAATCACTGAACCTACCATTAACCCTAATCTGGGTATTGAAAAAAAGATTGTCTTGCCTTACACATCATAGACATCCATGAAGAATGTAATTAAATGTAATCATGATTCAGTGAAGGGAGGGTCTAAACAGAGGAAGGGAGACCCTAAATCTCTTCCAATCCTGGAACTGGGTGGCAAATCAAGATGTAATGTGCAAGTCTGGAGCCCCAGCTTTCAAAAGATGCCCTTCAATGGACGAATGGATAAGGAAGATGTGGTCCATATACACTAGGGAGTATTATGCCTCCATCAGAAAGGATGAATACCCAACTTTTGTAGCAACATGGACGGGACTGGAAGAGATTATGCTGAGTGAAATAAGTCAAGCAGAGAGATTCAATTATCATATGGTTTCACTTATTTGTGGAGCATAACAAATATCATGGAGAACAAGGGGTGTTAGAGAGAAGGGAGCTGGGGTAAATTGGAAGGGGAGGTGAATCATGAGAGACCATGGACTCTGAAAAATAATCTGAGGGGTTTGAAGTGGCGGGGGGGTGGGAGGTTGGGGTACCAGGTGGTGGGTATTATAGAGGGCACAGATTGCATGGAGCACTGGGTGTGGTGAAAAAATAATGAATACTGTTTTTCTGAAAATAAATGAATTAATAAAAAAAAATAAAAAGTGCTAAAATCTAATAAATAAATAAATAAAAATCTAAAAAAAAATAATAATTCAAATGTCACACAGTGAGGAATAGGGGGAAAAACAGCCTTTTGGATCCCTAATTGCATGCTTCCTTAAGGGAGTAATCGTAGCTAGCATCACAGAGCTCTGGATGGGGCATTAGAACTGTGTATGTATGTATGTATGTATGTATATATTAACTTATTTAGCATGTAATTATGAAGCACATACCATATACTAGCTGTTGGGCTTACACTGAGAATAGAGCAAGAAGATAAATACAGTTACTTTGCTCAAGAAACCTCTAGGCCAGGGAGAAAGTCAGACATTGTAAATGGGTGCTTTAATGTGATTAAGGTAGTGATGGGGCAATGCAAGTTGCTATGGATTACATCAGTATTTCATGTGATGCAATTTTTATTAATTAGAACTAGGATTCAAACAAAGATTAAGTATGCCATGTTACACATCATGGCCATGCCATTGCAAATGAACTTTTAACACATATATCAAGAATTACACATATGAGTGGTTTCTCCAGCAAAGACTCACTCTGAAAAGTTCATATTTCAGTGATACTTTTCTGGTTACTGGTATGTGTTTATTATTTCTCATGTGTGTTAGAGGCTGAATATGTCCTCCTTTTTTTTTTTTTTTACTGTTTATTCTTTTATTTTAATTATTTTAATTCTGGCTATGTTGCCATGAGAATTCTGGCTAGTTGCTATGAGTTGGCCATGGCTTTGTCTCTACCTAGCTGTGTGAGCTCCATAAATTATATGACCTTAGTTTCCTGAAGAGCAGAATATTCTCGGTGACTTTGTCTTGCTCAGATTTTCATGGGCCTGGGACATTATCTTGGGGCTCCCAGCCTTTGAAACTACAAGCTGTCATCTGGGAGGGGATGTCAGCGGACAGTAGGTGCTATCAACCTCTCTAGGCTGAGAGGTTATGCCTGGCTGCTGGCAGCTGTGCTGCACTAGCTAATAGGGAGAGTGGTTCTTTTCCGCCATTGGTTTTGTTGGTAATTACGGGTGCAGGCTTTATCATGTTTGAGATTTGGCCAGTACTCTGTGGAACATAAGCAGAGTGATTGTGACCTAACAGTGCTGGGATCTTTCCTCCATACACAAAATAAGTGAGACAACTGCTGTTTGTGATGTCTTGGCCCCAAAGCCATGCCATTCCTCCCCATGTCCCTGAGAAAAACACAGATAAGATCTACTTTGCTGAGGTCCCTGGACCACATCAGGAAATGAGGTGTGAGAATCTCAGGGGCCAGTCAGATGTGTTTTCTCAACAGTTCGGCCACATCTGTCTATATTCCACTGATCAGGTTAGTCACAGAGGGCCTCAGAATGCCCAAGCTTGTGGCAGGAGACGCCTAAGAGCTCACTGGCCTCTATCTCTTCCTATGCAGATGAGTTAAGAGACATTTCTAAGATCAGATAGCTCATCAGCAGCTGACTGCTTTGGACCCAAGTTCACCTGACTTCATGCTCCAGGTGCTTTCTCCATCCTTGTTCCTTAGGCTTCAGGTATGATATCTGAAATTATTCCCAATGCTGCACACATTCAGAAACTGCAGAAGTTTCAGAATGGAGGCTTGTGGGCTATATCCAACATGAATTGCTGATTTTATTTTTTTCTTGTGATGAGAACTCTTAAGATTTGCTCTCTTAACAGTTTTTTATATCATCCAGCAGTGTTCGCTGCAGCCATCATGTTGTACTTTAGACTCCAGTACTTCTTTATCTTCTAACTGGAAGTTTGTGCCTTTTGGTACCTTCCTCCAGTTCCTCCACCCCTCCCCCCACTACTGGGAACCACAGATCTGACCTCTGACCTCTTTATGAGGTTTTTTTTTTTTTTTTTGATTTCACATATAAGTGAGATCACACAGTATTTGCCTTTCTCTGTCTGACTTATTTCACTGTTTTCACACATGGCAGGACTTTCTCATTTTTATGGCTGAATAATATTCCAGTGCTTGTGCTCTGAGTGTATTGTTTCCCCTCCTCACCCTCTCCTCCTCCTCCACCTTTTCTTCTTCCTCCTCATTCTTCTTCTCCCCCTCTTCCTTCTCCTTCATCTTCCTCCTCCCCCTCCTTCTTCTTCTTTTCTTCTGCTGAACACTATACATGAGACCTACATTCTTAATCATGTTTTCAGTGTACAATATAATATTGTCAACTGTAGGCATTGTTTTGTATAGCAGATCTCTAGAACTCACTCATCTAGCATAACCGAAGCTTTATATTCTTTGAACATTTCTCCATTCCCTTTTCCCCAGTCCCTGGTAACCACCGTTCTACTCTCTGCTTCTGTGAGTTTGACCATTTTACGTTCTTCATAAATTTGGGATCCTGCAGTATTTGTCCTTTTGGAACTGGCTTATTTCACGTGGCATATGTCGTTCAGGTTCATCTATGTTGTCATGTATGGTAGGATTTCCTTCTTTTTCCAAGTTGAGTAATATTTTGTCAGGTGTATATAACACAATTTCTTTATCCATTCATCCTCTGATGGAAGTTTAGATGGCTCCATATCTTGGCTATTGTGAATGCTTTGCAATCCTGATTTCAGTTTTTTTTTTCAATATATACCCCAAAGTGAGATACTGGGTTATGTGGTGCTTCTGTGTTTGTTTTTTGAAAAACTTCCATACTGTTTTCCAGAGTGACCACACCACTGCATTCCCATCAACAGTGTATGGGGTTCCATTTTCTCCATATTCTTGTCAACACTTGTTGTCTTTTATGTGTGTGTGTGTGTGTGTGTGTGTGTGCGCGTGTGTGTGTGTGTGTGTTTTATTTAACAATGGCCACCCTAATAGGTATGAGGTGGTATCTTATTGTGGTTTTCATTTGCATTTCCCTGATGATGAGTGATATTGATCATCTTTTCATATACTTATTGTCCATTTGTATGTCTTCTTTGGAGAAATGCCTATTCAGTTCCTCTGTCTCTTTTTAATTGTGTTATATGTGATTGTTTTGCTATTGAGTTCTAAGAGTTCCTTATGTATTTGTTATATTAACCCCTTAGGTGATACAGGATTTGCAAATATTTTCTTCCATCTCATAGGCTGACTTTTCATTTTGCTGATTTATTTCCTTTGCTGTACAAAAGCTTTTTATCCCCCCCTCCCCTTTTCTGCTTCTATTTCTTATTATCAGGGAAGAAAATTTTTCCCAAAGCTCTTCAAAGACTTCCCCATGTGCTTGGACTGGGCTCCATGGACACTGCTAACTGCAAGGGAAGCTGAGAACATGACATTTTCACCTTTTTGTAGGATGTGGGAAAGGGAGGGGGGCATGCACATAGCCAAAGCATGGCGGGACAACATTGTGCACCACAGTGGCTGGGCTCTCTCTGGGTTAACCTGAAGAAGAACTAGGAGCCAGGTTAGACAACAGGCATCAGCTGCCTCAGTGGCTTCATCAGTAAACTGGGCTCTCAGTCCTTGTCACTTTCCTTGGACTTTGCCCCCTCAGGAATCAATGACTTAAAATATCTGCTCACATTTTCATCTTGCCCACTAGATTGTGAGCTATTTGAGGGAAAGGGCTAAGATTTATTTAACAGCCAGAATCTGATGCATGGTAGAATTTTTTTTAAGAGATAAAATTATGAATTCATTAATAAATACTTTTGGTTAAATGAATTTGTTAATTAATCAGTGGAGGACCCACACTGACAGATACACAATATTACAAAACCAAAACCTTATCCTTAGGAGTACTGAATAAGACAAACGAAATAAAGACATATTTCACAATAGAGAGATACACTTAACAGGCTCAGAGGTGTGATCATTTGCACGGTTATTTTAAGGAAAGATTTTTTTTTCCCTCTCCCTATACTGTTCTGTGAATAATCAAGAAAGAGAAATCACACCAAACTTTTTACATGAGTTCACAATAAAATACTATATATGATGATGTTGACTTATAGTTCCAAAGGAATATGTAATATCTTATTTGGTCTATACCAGAAATGTGTGAGGTAAGTAAAGAGAGATCAGAATATCATGTTTGTAGTTGTGGGACAAACATGAATAATACAAGGACGGGATGCGTGGGTGGTTCAGTAGGTTGAGGGTCTGCCCTCGGGTCATGATCCCAGAGTTCCTGGATCCAGTCCTGCGTCGGACTCCCTGCTTGGTGGGGAGTCTGCTTCTCCCTCTGTTCCTTCCCACTATTCATGCTCTCTCTCTCATTCACTCTCTCTAATAAATAATAAATTTTTAAAGATTCCAAAAAATAATACAAGGAGAAAACAAAACTCAATCATGTAGGATTGTTTACACCCTGATTCCTTTCCCAACCTCATCAGGAATAATCCTGCAAGTTCTGGTCTGATTTCCACCTCCTGTGCTCTAACAAGAGGAAAGTTGGGGTTTTTGTTGTTGTTATTTTCTGGAGGAAGAGATAAGTTGGTGTAAATAGTATAGTACTTGGAGGATAGGAAGGGAGGATGATAGAAAGCTATGTGAATAGGGAGTGAAGGAAAGGAAAAAAGTTTTACCTTCCTAGAGACCAGAGCCAGAGCAGCCATGATGGGCAAGTGTGAAAGAGGAAAGAGAATTTGAGCAAATATTTCTGAGAACCATGTATTCCACTCCCTTTAATGTCTTCAGAGAGTGATGAATAATAAATGGAATTTTGTCTTTATTACTTGTAATTTGGGAATGTCTCTCTCTCTTTTAAAAAAGATTTTATTTGATAGAGGGAGACACAACGAGAGAGGGAACACAAGCAGGGGGAGTGGAAGTGGGAGAAGCGGGCTTCCTGTTGTAGAGCAGAGAGCCTGGTGTGGGGCTCAGTACCAAGACCTTGGGTTCATGACCTGAGACGAAGGCAGACGCTTAAGGACTGAGCCACCCAAGTGCCCGGGAATGTCTCTTCTTAAATCTGACACTTCTCAGACTGAATCACATGGGTCTCTGTGTATGTATTAGGGTTACATATAGGGTTGAAACAAAGGCTTAGAGAGACTAAAAAAAAACTCAGCTCAAATCAGTTATGTATTTAGTAGAACCTAACAATGCCAAAATCTTGATTCTATGCTTTAATCTTCCATTTGGATTTTTGGGGAGTGGAATTTCTGTTCTGTTCAATTCATGGAGATATCTCAAGTTTTCATTTTGCTTCTATCAAACAAATATCCTGCAGGGTTAGGAGTTTTATTTTTTTAAATTTCTTTATTTCCTTTTTCTTTTCCTTATTGTTGACACCTTATTAGAGACCTGTGAGCATCTCTGGGCTGTGTGTCTGAGAGTGGAAATTGAATTTCTCAGGGTGCAAGCTATCAAGAAGACAGGTTTGTGTTACTTTGTGGCACTCCCTTGGTGGCAGATTTGCTTGGTGTCCTTCTCCCTGGGCACCGCACCCTCACCCAGACTGAGTCACAGCTGAAGGCTTCACATCAAAGTGTAATAGAATGAGAATCCACAGGGCAAACCACTCATCAAAAGTTTAGGATTATGACATCCTGGTTATCTCTTGCCTGTTCTACCCTGGGTGAGGTTAGTCTACTTGCTCATGCCTTGTTAATTCAGATTGATCTAAGGGAAAAGTGTAGAAATGTTTCCAGTGTGTTTTCTAAATGTGTAAATCAAAGCTGTTTGTCCCCATCTGTTTAATAGAGGATATAGACAGGCACAAACTATGGTAGAAAGATTTGGGTATTTGGAGTTTTATCAGGGGAAAGGCAAAGGCCTGGAACTGGGACCCCAACAAGTAATTATTTTTTGAAGGGAGGGGAATGAGGGGGGAGTAAGCATTACAGTAGCTACTTGGGTTCTTAAGAGACTGATTGTGGGTAAAGGTATAGGACAGAGAGATAGAGTGCCTATTTGCCCCTTTTTATAGTGTTTTCTGATTTTGTTTGTTGTTTTAACTTGGATTTGGTGGTATTTGTGGGAAAGTTGCAAAAGAAACAAGGGTTTCCAAAGAACCCAAGTGCTTGAGAGGTGGAGCAAAAAGTACTGCCCTAAAGCAGAGGTCATTTCAGATTATTCTGGGAAGGCATGGAGGAGACTCTTGCAGTGAGTGGTCCAGCTGTGACATAGTAAGGGCTGAAGTGGGGCGGTGGCGGGAAGAAGGACAATGAGATGCAGTAATGGAGAGAGGAAAGGAGGAAGGGAGGGACCATGAGGCTGAAGCCCCCTCCATGGGCAAGGAAAATTCAGACTGGGGCTGCTGCTGTCACTTAAGATGATTTGTTGTAGTTGTGTGGGTGTTCACACAGGGGCATGCACTATTCATTCTCCCTGTTCCACATAATCTGGGCTCTAATCTGATGGATACCTGACAAAAACAACAGCACATCAACAGCACAGAAAGTAGAAGGACCCCTGGGACCTCACAGTGTGTAACATCTCCTTCATGTGGAGACAGAATAGGGAGAGGGGGATTGAAAGTGACCAACAATCAAAAGCTAACCTTTAAATTCACAAACTCTCCAGGCTAAATGGAACCATGGTCCATCCCTGGTTAAAATATCTGGTAAAATTAATTACTATGTTTTGTTTATTTTTCTCTAAGGTGCATAGTCCATAGTCTGGACATTACCTCTGCAGCAAGCAAGCAAGGTTTGACCATGAGTGCCTGTGTGCTTACTTGCATGTGAATCTGTCTATAACAGAGGGGAAACTGAAGGCCAGGTATGGGTTGAATTTGTATCCTCTCCAAAGAATATGCCCAATTCCTATAACCTAAACCTGTGAATGTGACACTGTTTGGAAATGAGGAATTTGCAAATAAAATCAAGTTAAGATGAAGTCATTAAGATGGGCCCTAATCCAATATAACTTGTGCCATTTTAAGAAGGCCGAGACACTGAAAGAACACCATGTGGGGACAAAGGCAGATATTTGAAGTGATACAACTTCAAGGCCTGGATGTCAAGATCAACGACCCTTGTCAGAAGCTACCAAAGGCAAGAAAGGATTCTATTCAGAGTCTTAGAGGAAGCATGGTCTTGCTGACATCTTTATTTCAGACTTCTGGCCTCCAGAACTGTGAGAGAATAAACTTTTGCTGTTTTAAGCCATTTGGCCTGTGGTACTTCATCACAGAAGCCCTTGGAAACCTAGGGCCTAGGAAACCAATGTAGTGCCCTTGGTCCCTAGTGTGTCACTGCTGTGTCCTTCAATAATCAGATAACTGTGTAGGAAGGACTTATGAAGAAACTCCTTTGCCCACTGAATAATACAAGTAGAGGGCCACTGAATCTTGGGAGAAGAGTTAGTACACCAAAACCTGTCCACTTAGCCAGCAGAATGAGAAAATATTATATTCCATGTATCACCCTTTAGAATAGATGTAGTTTTTCAACTCTGATAGGCCAAGAGGTTCTAATGAGGGGAAGGGGGCAGTTACATGACTGTAAACCATTCTGAATATGCCCATGCTGCTCTAGGTTCTAGGGATTGGGGGTGGGGGCCTGGGGATCATAATATACAAAGTCCTTGACTTTCTAGAGACTTCATTCTACGTAGTGAGGGAGAATACTAACTTGTTAACTGATTGAGTAATGGGTTTCTTCCATATTCTACAAAAAGAATGGAAAATTAGGGTCAAAATGGTCAGACATCAGATGTCAATGACCTGCTTACATGCTTATGGGCTACATTTTATCTAATAAGAGGATGTAGATGTTGTAGGCAAAGTGAAATTATGTGGTCAATTAGATGGAAATCTTGGAGCAAGGGGAATCCTGCCCTCTGATATGGAAAAAAAAGGGAACCCCTGGCTGCTCTGAAAATACCCAGTGTGGAAAGCTACAGTTTTAATTCTTTCCTTCAAGATCCTCTGTAGAAGAGGGACTTTAAGAGGTATTACCTGGAGACCTAGAGGTGATGTTGGGGTATTGGGTCTTGCTGAGCCCCTACAAGGACTGATAAGGATGTCAGAAATGTGGATGGGCTTCTTTGAGATTTCATTCAACAAACCTGAATCCCACACTTCAGACCATTGGGAAGAGTCTTGTGCCTTCCCCTGGTACCTATTTCACTTGAGTATGGGGTGATTAACTTCAATTTGTTGGGTTTCATGGGAAAGAGGAGAATAGAAACATTAATTTGCTCTCATTCCTTTCATGGAAGTTATGCAATATAAGGTTTCTCTAACTCACTGGGGTAGGAAGGAGAAGAAGGTCAAGAAAAGGACAAGGCATGGTTGTTGGAGAGAAGACATATGGAAGAGAGAGGAAGTGAAGACACAGGATAATGGCATTTAATTTTTATCCAGAGAAAGCATGGGTATATGAACATATGGGTGTGACACACATGAACGTCTTCTAAGGCAAACCTAACAAGGAGAAGATTCTCATCTAAGGTTAACCTCCTAGTGCCCTGAGTTATACAAGAACCTAGGAACAAGGAAGGTTTACTCACTCAGGAAATAAGCCATTATCTCATTCTGTGTCAGGACTCTGGAGGCTCTTTGACGTCAGAACTGCTTGTCATTCCTCCCAATGGCCTTTGGCAGATACCGGCTCCCAGACCCTCTTGAAGGTCCCATCCTTCACAGAGACATTTTTACTGCTATTGTCTTCCCACAACATATCCCTCTCCCAGATGCTAGGGAATCCAAATGCTGAGAATTACACCGTGCACTTGTAAAGAAATGAAGTCAGCTTGTCCCCCAGGGTGCAGGAGCCTGGGGGTGGCCAAGGGAATGCAGGTGGAAGAAAGAGGTAGGGAACGGCAGGGCCTTCAGCCAATCCCATGGACAATCAGGTCACTGGTGACCCATGCCGACATAGGGAAGGGCAAAGACCATTGTCTCTGGTTTCTCTTTACTGTCTAGTATTGGTCAGTGTTGTTGGTCCCTCATTATCTCTGGGGTAGGTCAATCAGATCTGTTTCTCAAGCCATAGAGATATTGAGGGGGAGGAGATCTTATGGGAACATGTTCTAGGGATTTAGAAAAACATGTTTGAAAATTCCAAGAAAATGAGAAATTCATGAAGGGCAAAACAACTCATTGCTTCCCCCCCCACACCCCCAAGACAACCTACTCACCTTGCAAAGCTTCCATTTTCCTGTCACTGACACTAGTAGAAATCCCTTCCTCTCTGGCTCCTGTTATTCAGGTTCTTCAAATATTCTGTGTCTTTCCCTAACGCATCCTGCTTAGCAAATCCTTTGTATTCGCTTCTGAAATGCATTTCTTGCTTGTTTTATTTTTTTGTTTTGTTTTGTTTTGTTTTTGTTTACTTAGGAGCAATGGCCCTTAGTTTCCACAATTGAAAAGTAATAAAAATAATAGTACTTCATAGAGCTGTTATAATGATGAAATGTGATAATATAAGTAAAATCCTTAGTACAGTGGTTGGCACCTAATAAGTGTCAGCAAATGTGAACTATATTATTATTTTTATTACTATTGCCATCCTGCTTTCCAGGCTCTCACCACCTCAGGCCAAGATTCTTGCAACATCCTTCTACTAGAGTCTCTGCCTGAAATCTCTCCTTTCTCCTGAAAATAAGCCTGCACACTCCAGACACATTAACATTCTTTAAAGACATGCTTTGCCCTATTAGCCCTTTGCTCCAGAGCTTCCAATGATTCCAGGTTGCCTGCCATACTGAATAGAGTTTCCTCAGACTAGTATCTCAGGGTTTTTTTTTTTCTAATACTATAACCCAGCATAGAACTTTGGTTTCAACATGGTTACTATGGTCTCAATTTAGCCCAGACATTTCATGTTTCCTCTTCTTTCCCTCTACCCAATTTTTTGTGCTACTGAGACATACCCTGCCTCATCCCTTTCTCCTCCAAACTACATCTTACCTAGCCCACCTGCAGTACCAGAATCTCAACCTTCTTTGCCTCCCAAGAACAATCAGTGGGGTTATTATAGCACAGACGGAAAAAGGCATTGCCCTGGTCAAAGCAATGGGATTTTATCAATTCAGTGGGTGGGGTCCTGAGAGTGAAAATGTGCATCCTCATGCTTCATTCTTGGAGACTGATTGGTTCATCCTGGTTCTATTTCACCTTTGCCTCTCTTCTCATATTTGCATTAGTGAAATTCTAGACCTTGAGTTAAAATCAGTTTAGTGTGAGAAAAATCCACACTCAAATAGGATATGTGAAATGGAAAATTTGGCGGGTTTTCCCCCTCTTCTTATGAGGATTTCTTGGTTTGACGGTTTGATTGGCGGGGGGGGATACAGGGGAGTATTCCAATCCATAAGAATTTTCTCCAAGTTTTAGTGAGGAAATACCTCAGAGGGTTCTACTAGTTGGGTTCAGCTCTGAGGAAGGGAATTACTGAAACAAAGGAAGAGTCATCCCAATCTTCTTCTTCTTCTTCTTCTTCTTCTTCTTCTTCTTCTTCTTCTTCTTCTTCTTCTTCTTCTTCTTCTTCTTCTCCTTCTCCTTCTCCTTCTCCTTCTCCTTCTCCTTCTCCTTCTCCTTCTCCTTCTCCTTCTCCTTCTCCTTCTTCTTCTTTGGATTCTTTTATTTTTAATTAATTTTTTATTTATGTTCAGCATAACAGTATTCATTATTTTTGCACCACACCCAGTGCTCCATGCAATCTGTGCCCTCTATAACACCCAATCTTCTTTCTCTGTATCACGTTGGTTATATGTTTATAAAGAATCTAGAATTATTAAGTCAGGCTCTGCTTTAACTCTATCATCAAGACATGCTTATTGTATGGCCATCTGCAGTATAATTTACACCACCAATAATTCAAATTTCTCCCTTTTTTCACCTTACCTTGGTTGAAAAAACCTGAAAGAAATTATCTCCAGAGGAGTACCTTAATAATATATACATAAAGTAAATAGACATACAGTGTGTATGGGGAAGTGAGTGGGAATGGATTTATATATACACAGAAAAGAATGATAGATTTCTACTAAAGCAGTAGCAAGTATCATAAACTATCACCTGAGTATATTAAAATGCAAGAAATCATTTTCTTTCCCTATCACTGTCTCAGCAGGGCTGGAACACAGAAGAGCTTTACAACTACTTGAGGTGAGGTGAGTTCCTGCCATAGAGGCAAGGGGATGGGTGCAATGACCCCTCTAGGTCCCTTTCAACCTCAGTGTTCAAATGACTTCATGATCCCAAAGGAATGATCTGTCTGCAGTAGAACATATTTACAGCCTGCTTCCTCCTCCCCCTTTCTCCACCATTACTCAATTTTTATTCCTAAGGGATAGAAGCTTTGATAGAGGATAATAACCTGAGATGATGCAATGCATTTGTTTTGGCCTCAACTTGGTTCTGTGTTATTAGAGGGTGTGCTAAGTCTGACCTTCCCACTGGCTTAGTTCCAGGTTCAGGATCCACTCCACCAGGGCCATGACTCACTTCTGAATTAAGAGATCTTCTTGAAATCATGGTCTGTAGTTGGGCACTCAGGCCCTCAGGATCTCAGGGGCTCTCCAGGGTGCCCATCCAGGGCCTGAATGAATGTGGGTTTTCTGTCCCCACACTCCATCATGTCTGTATGTGGCATACCCAGGTCATTTTGGGTCTATCTTCCTACTCTTGTGCAAGTTTGTGCACATATCCTGCCATGAGATTTTTACATGAGAGTATTTCAACTAAATACAATAAATAGTTACTTTTTGCAAACACTGTGCTTGGGAATAGTGGTGGAGTATGTGGGCAGATAGAGAAACAACCACTTAAAAGATGTATAGCAAATCATTTATTTTAGAGAAAATAGAAAATACAGAAAAGGAAAAACAACTATAATTTCATTCCCAGCAACCATATTACTAATATTCTGAATATATCCTTTTTATCCATCAGACATTGAAAAATAACATAAAATTGGGATCACATTCTTTTTGACAACTTAATTATTATTTTCCTCCTTAACAATATGGAGTCAAGGGGCACCTGGGTGGCTCAGAGGGTTTAAAACCTCTGCCTTCGGCTTGGGTCATGATCCCAGGGTTCTGGGATCAAGCCCTGCATCGGGCTTTCTGCTCAGCGGGGAGCCTGCTTCCTCCTCTCTCTCTCTGCCTGCCTCTTTGTCTACTTGTGATCTCTGTCTGTCAAATAAATAAATAAAATCTTTAAAAAAAAAACCCAATATGTAGTCAGTAAATATTAACCTATAGTTATAAGCTTAGATATACTAATACTTTATTCTAGAACTGCACTGATTCAGTAGCCGTATGTGGTTATCTAAATATGAATTAATTAAAATAAAATACAATTTTAAAATTTAATTCTTTAGTCACACTAGTCATATTTCAAATGTTCAATAGCCACTATGTGGCTAGTGACTATAGTGCAGATATAGAATATTTCTATCAATGCAGAAGATGCCATATGATGGTGCTGTAGTAGAAAGATATATTTTCACAAGAACCACCTTGAAGACAAGATCTTAAGAGTATCTGTTTGCCACATTTCCACCTACTTTGTAACAATGGATGGAAAAGAAATTTCCTGATCCAATTTTTAAATCAATATTTCATTATTTCTTCTATTTCTTGATTACTTCCATCCATCCATCATTGATGATACATTGACCCACGTCTCCTACATTTGAAGCATGTGAAAAGGGGATTGAAGAATCATGTAAGACATTCCTGAGCCCGAGTACATAGAAAGCTGCCATGGGATCTCTGTGATTAGAGGAAAGGACTCCAGCCAGAATTCTTTACTTTTTGAAAGGAGGGGGAAAATTCTTGGTGATTGATTCCAGTAGGGTGAGGGGAAAGAATGAAAAAAACTGCCTCTTCCATGAATATCCTACTGTGTTGGCTGCCATAACTTGGAAAGCAACTATGGTTAATATTAAATCGTGACTATGATTAAGATTAAATCTTTGTTGATAAAGGTGGTGTACAAGGACAAACATCTGGACTAAGAATCAGGAGGTCAGTATTTAATTTTTGACTCTTTCTTGGCCCAATTCTCAATCTCATTTCTACAAGTTTTCCTTCTGAAAAATCTAGAATTTGTGTATTTATAAATGCCCTCTTATGTCCACTCTTTTATTTAACACTCATAACAGCCCTGTGAGTTGAGCCCATTTTCTACCTCACCAAAAGCAGTTTCCAAGGCTTTGGGGTATGTCTTAAACTGAAGAGAAGAAACCATTTAGGTGGTCAAACAATTGTTTAATCTGCCTAATGTCAAAATCAAAACAAAGGGTCAGAAAGATTTCTCAACACCCTCTCATGTTCTACTGAATCAACCAGTGGTTTGGTGGAATTGGTTGAACTAACTTTCCAGTCTTCAACATAGACACAACAATCACCTGAGGCGGCCTGTGAGTATACACATAGGACATGATTACGAAGCTGTCCTTGGGTGGTAGAGATAGAAGTCGTAAATGTGGGATGAGCAACCAACTGGAAATCAGAACCAAAAATCTCTCCCTCTGTGCCCTTGTGTCATTCTCCATTCTAAAGTCCTTGTGTCCTTATCTGGACACAGATGGGAGCACCTAGATCCATTGCTTTAAAATTTTACTCCTTGGATCTTCTCTCAGAGGATGCCAGATGAGTGGGGTACTAAAGATACCAACCAAGATTAACCCTCCTTCTCTACCAGAACAAATCCATTTTTATTTGCTTTCCATTTAGACTTCAGTAGGTTTTCATTGAACAAGAGTTCTCCATCCTAAAGAAGTTTGTTTATTATAGTATTAATTATAATAGCCAAGATATGGCAGCAACCCACGTGTCCACCAATAGATGAATGGATAAAGAAGATAAGCTATATATAGACAATGGAATATTACTCAACCATGAAAGAGATGAGTGATCTTGCAACAACAAGGATGGACCTACAGAGTATTATGTAATGAGATAAGTCAGACTGAGAAAGACAAATGCCATACAATTTCACTTATATGTGGAGTCTAAAAAACAAAACAAATATACAAACAAACAAAAAGCAGAATAAGACCTATAAATACAGAAAACAAACTGATGGTTGGTTGCCAGAAGGGAGAGTAGTGGGAGGATGGGCAAATGGGTGAAAGGAAGTGGGAAATCTAGGTTTCCAGTGATGGATTGAATAATTCATGAGAATAAAATGTACAGCATGGGGGTGCCTGGGTGGCTCAGTGGGTTAAGCCTCTGTCTTCAGCCCAGGTCATGATCTCAGGGTCCTGGGATCAAGCCCTGCATCGTGCTCTCTGTTCAGCAGGGAACCTGCTTTCCCACTTCTCTCTCTGCCTGCCTCTCTGCCTACTTGTGATCTCTCTCTCTGTCAAATAAATAAATAAAATCTTAAAAAAAAAAAAAGGTACAGCATGGAGAATATAGCCAATGTTAGTGTAATAGTGTTGTATGATGACAGATGGTTGCTACACTTGTAATGAGCATAGCATAGCATATCAAATTGTTGAATCACTGTGCTGCATACCCAAAACTAATGTAACATCATGTGTCAACTGTACTAAAATAAAAAGAGCTAAGTATTTATGATTATGATTCCATTTATTAAAAGAGGGGGGAGAAGAAGTGCTTTTAGTTTCAGAGTTAATACTTCACAACAGAACTTCTTTTTTTTTAAACCACAAACTTCCGTTCACTTTAGGAGACCTCAACTAACCTATTATGTGCTAGGTGTTGAGATTTCTACCCTAAGGGAGCTAATGTATATAGAAAATAATTTCAGTGAAATTATCTTACTTGATCACTTGATATTTTTAGTATTATCCTCTTTTTAATGAGGATTTTGTCTTATCTTTGCAAATACATTACAAATACCTTGAGGGCAGGGACATAATTATTTCCCTTACTCCCTTTTTTCTGTCCACCATATACTCAGTAAAGTTTTGGGCTCATTTATTTTTCTAATTGACTTAATTTTTTAGAGCACTTTTAGGCTCACAGAAAAATTGAGTGGAAAGTAAACAGAGTTTTCTCATTCTCTTTACCCTGGAGACATACAGTCTTCTCCACCAATCAATAACCCTTACTGGAGTGGTGTATTTGTTACAATCAATGCAATCATTCACATGTCAGTATCACCCAAAGTCCATTGTTTACTTTGCCTTCATAATATGAACTCTTGTATATTCTGTTGCATATACAATATAATGTGAACTGTTTTATATTCTGTAGGTCGGGCAAGTGTATAATGACATGTATCCACTATTATAGTATCATACAGAGTAATTTCATTGACCTAAAAATCCTGTTTATCCTCTGCTTATTCATCCCTCTCTCCTCTCCTCCTCATTGACAACCACTAATCTTTTCACTGCTTCCAAAGTTTTGCCTTTTCCAGAATGTCATATAGTTGAAATTATACCATATGTATTCTTCTCAGATTGACATCTTTCATTTAGTAATATTCATTTGAGTTCCCTTCCTGTCTGTTCACGGCTTAATAGCTCATTTCTTTTTAGTACAAAATAATATTCCATGTCTGGATATACTACAGTTAATTTATACATTCACCTTGAAGGACATCTTGGTTGCTTCCAGGTTTGGATAATTTTGAGTAAAGTTACATAAACATCCCTCTGTAGGTTTTTGTGTGGACATAACTTTTCAGCTCTTTTGGGTAAACACCAAGGAGTACGATTGCTGGATCTTATGATAAAAGTACATTTAGTTTTGTAAGAAACTGCCAAATTGTTTCCCAAAGTGGCTGTACAATTTTGCATTTCTACCAGAAAGAAATGAGAGTTCCTGTTGCTCCACATCCTGACCAACATATGGTAATGTCAGTGCTTTGGATTTCTGCCATCCTAATAGGTGTGTAGTGGTATCACACTGTTGTTTTAATTTGCAATTCCTTAATGACATCAGATGTTGAATATCTTTTCCTATGTTTATTTAACATCTGCATATCTTATTTAGAGGGGTGCCTGTTAAGGTTTTTTGCCCATTTTAAAGTCTGGTTGTCCATTTTATTATTGTTGAGTTTTAAGAGTTCTTTGTATACTTTGGTAGGAGTCCTTCATTAGATATTCTTTTGCAAATATTTTCTTCTAGTATGTGGTTTTTCCTCTCATTCTCTTGACAGTGCTTTGCATAGAGCAGGAGTTTTTAATTTAATGAAGTCCAACTTGTCAATTATTTCTTTCATGGACCATGTCTTTGGTGTTGTGTCTAAAAAGAGTCAACCCCATACCCAAGGTCGTCTAGGTTTTCTCCTGTATTATCTTCTGGGAGTTTTATAGTATTATGTCTTACATTTAGGTTTATGATCCATTTTGAGTTCATTTTTGTGAAGAGTATATTGTCTGTATCCAGATTCTTTTTTTTTTTTCTTGCATGTCTAGTTGGTTCCAGAACTAAAGATTATCTTTGTTTCATCTTATTGCCTTTGCTTCTTTGTCAACAATCAGTTGGGTATGTTCATGTGAACCTATTTCTGGGCTCTCCATTCTGTGCTACTGATCTATCTGCTTACTTATTCACCAATTCTATAACATCTTGATTACTTCAAGTAAGTCTTGAAGTCTGACAGTGCCAGTGTTCCAACTTTGTTCTCCTTCAATACTTTGTTGTCTATCTTGGGTCTTTTACCTCTCCAAACAAACTTCAGAATCAGTTTGTCAATATCTATAAACTTCATTCATTTTTAAAATAAATGTCCACAGCCCCAGTGGGTTATGAAGTTCTGGAACACAAAGAAAAAGATACATGTTTCCTCTTATCAAGCCCCCTAAGTCTAGGTGCCTTTGAAGGACTATTAGCTAGCTCATTAGTTGGAAGTCACCTTTCTTTAACATTTTTCCACAGACAACCCTCAATGCTTTTGAATTGAGGGCTGCAAACTCTAGTGCCTACATGGGACAGGCAGATCATAGGAAGAATCAAGGCCAGACACATATAAATTTGGTAAGAAGTAGAATTCAGACTATGACAAGCTGTGGAGCACATACTGAAAGGGAGGGGCATAGTGACATTGAAGAAGGGTAGTCTATGCTCTGCCTCATCTTCTGACTTTTCAAAATAAGCCAGAAATCCAAAATGTGATGTGAATTCTTTCAATTATTAATTTTTAAAAATTCAAGGTAAAATTAAAAAATGGGGCTAACCATAACAGCTTACTCACACAGCATAAAGGCACCAGTTTTCTACTACCATTATAGTTCCCCAGAACCCTCCAACCTGTTTTTTAGTAAGTCCAGCACTAGTAAGCTTTTTTGCCCTTCCAGTATAATCCCTTATACAAATAGTTTTTGCATCTAAAGCTTTAATACCTCTCTCTTTTTTCAAGTCTCTCTGCCTCTGCCACCATTTTTTTAAGAACAAAGATGTTTTGTTTTTTTTTTTTTTGTTTTAACAAGTAAGGACTTCAAGTTAGGTTTCCATCCTCATCCACCATGACCACTTTGGCTTTCTTTCTGGTTTTGTGTTCTTCTATTGAATGACCAAAATCATACCTTAGGATGGGAAAAAAAAATTGAATGAATCAACTCACAGACTAACCATAAACCTCTGATGACTATCAGTGTTTTAAGCCAATAACCAGTTTAATTTTATAGACCGGTGATGACTAACTCTGCTGTAGGGAAAATATGGGCTCTCAATTTTTCCCAAGGCTTTTAGTCAAGGCTCAGGAAAATGGGATTTCTTATGGGAAAGGTTCTCAAGAACTTGTTTTAAACAAATTCTTATCTCTTAACATCTATTCTCACCTGGTCTGCATGAAAAAAAAAAAAAAAAACCTGCACAAGGGATAGTATAGTTTTATTACCACCATCATCATTATTAAAGACCAAAATTTGCTGAAAGCATTTAAATAGCAGCTATCTTGCTAAGCATTTTACATATATTTTCTCATTTGTTCCTCATGGTAAATGATGGCATCTTTATTCCATTGTTCGTCCCATTAGTAATAACAGCTGTATGCCAGCCTTCAGTTTTGATGCTCATAGCAACATAAGAACATTAAATTCAAGTTTAGAAGATATTGAGAGTTGATGTCATTCATCCCCCAGCCTCCAGGAAGGATGGAATATTACTCATTACAGAACTGTTTGAAACAATAGCAACAACCCTGTTTAAAATTCACTATAAAAAATATTTTTAGTGAAGAATTTTCAGCTTCTTTCAGTTACTCATTTTGGTGTATAATGATCCTTACCATCAAATTCTTTTATTTGATGCACAGCCCAAAATGGGACTAACTGGACTTTTTAAATAGAGATTTTAAGACAAGTTATTTATTTACCCTGAGACCCTTGTTTCATAGCATATATAGCTCTCTCTGAACTCTCCTGAGTGTCATTCAAAATGGTAATGTGTGTATGCGCGCGCGCGCGCGCGTGTGTGTGTGTGTGTGTGTGTGTGTAGAGGTCAGAGATTAATCAAAACAAAACAAAATAAAGTATCTTCTACTGCCTCTTTACTCCAGCACTGTTATTAAGGGCCAGGGTCAGAATCTTGCCATTTATTTGCCATTATCATTTGTTCTACAGCAACCATGAACTAAGTAGTTGGGGTAAAGAAGGCCAGGAACACATTTCCAAGGACTGGACAGAAAATTATGTAAGTCTTAAACATTCCTGTTCACACAGCTCTTCCTAAGTCACCTGTCTCACATCTTTCTCTTTGTAATCTGCCTAAATAATTTTTGCTGGACATGAACAAGAATCACAAAATATAAAATACTATGCGAGTATTATTAGCAGCTAATTTATTATTATAGTCATTTAAGAAAAGCATGTTTAGATCAGAAACTGTTTTTCCCACTTTACAGACAAGTGAATCAGAGCCAGTAATAGTCACATGCACTTGTTTTAGGTTACACACCCCAAAATGAGGGAAAAACGTGTGTGTGTGTGTGTGTCTGTGTGTGCATGTGTGGTAGGAACATGGAGTGTGCATATGGGGATGAAGGTTAGATTTACAACCTCTGATTTTTTTCTCTCCTCCATCCTCTCCCCTGATGACCATCCATCTTTATTAATTATGCAAATGGCTTCTGGGTAGTGATGTCAAGGACTCCTAGAACAATTTATACAATGACTTAGACAATATTATAAGGTGACTGATAGCTTCAAAATCCAAACTGTCTCTCTGGTTTCTCTAGAAAACACCAAAAGACTGTGGGTCTTAAGGAGCAATGGTACAAAGGGGTATTTAAGAATCCTGAAGGAAGGAGAAGATGCTTGAAAAAAGCAAAAAGAAACAGCCCAAACAAGCCACACTATTCCACAACAAACTTGACCTAAAACTTGGTGATTTTGGCTGGTGTAGGCCTAGGGTCAGATCTCAGGGAACTCTGCCAGGGACTCAGTCTTACATAGGAGGAACAGAGTAGAACAAGAAAGACAATGTGGAGTTACTCCTCGCCCTGTGGCCAGGACGGAGGTCCTAAAGCAGAGTGATCATGGTTGGGTTGGGTCAAGATTATGGGAGAGCCTTATCTTCTGAAACATGGATGCAGGGGCAGCCTTATACCTGGATAAAGTTGTTTGCCTGTGTGGGGTTGCAGAGTTATTTTTATTCCACTTTTTCTTCTCTTAACTACCCAACTCTGGGTCTCTTAACACTCCTCCCGCCCTCCTGCTAGCTTACTTTTAGAAATTCCATTCTCTATGTGCTAACCTAAATAGGTTTAATTTCAGCCTGAAATCTAAGGGTTTAAAAGAAAATTCCTTTCCTTCTTCTTTCAATTCTTTGTTTAGACTCTCTGTTACGAAGACATAACAGAGAGACATCATCGATCCTTCTCTGCTAGATCAGCATGACTATGTGCCCTTGGGCACACGTTCCCCCTATTTTCAGCTCTCTTTCACCCAGAATCAAAAAGATGTCATTGCACCCCTCAGCTTCCATCCCACCCCCAGGAATGCTTGCACAACTCATTTTTTTAAGGTAAAGGTAGCTTTTTTCATTTTTATTTAACAGACTTCCAAACCACTTGTTGTATGTCAGGAGCTGCTTTGAAGGACTTCACAAGTATTAACTCAGTTAATCCAGCAGCTCATGAAGTCAGTGCTATTGTTATCCTCATGTTACATATGAGGAGATTGAGTCATAGAGAGGCCACATGACCTGTCCCAGCCTCACAGCTCATCAGTGGTGGGGCTGGAGTCCTAGCCCAGGCAGTCTGGCTCCACTGTCCTTCCCTCTTTTGTCACTTCATGCTGTAGCTCTCCTGCTGATGTTCACCTCTGGTGCTTGCCCTTTAATTACTTAGGTACCAAAGTTTGTTACTCATATAGGGGGTATTTTATAACGAGATCCTCTTTTTTATTCAAGTAAATCCTCTGGGGTGTGGCTCCCCCTCAGTTCTACTAGCATTATATTGAAAATACCTCAACTGTACATTTAGGTCAGGCCTATATGCATAGAGTCATGGAGCTGCAGGAGCTCCAGAGGCCCTATACAACTATTTTATAGGGTTTGAGGATGAATATGATCAAACTTGGTGCCTTCTTCTGGGCCAAAACCACACAAAGAAAGAAGAGAAATAACTGAGTAGTCGAGGATGCTCAGTCAAGCCACACAGTTTAGATTCTTAGAATCTGGTATCATCTGAGCCACCCATGATGAGTCACTTCCAAGCAGTCACTCCCTTTTTATGGGCTGGACCCTGGTCTTGACAGCAAGGAATTTCAGCAAGAATGGATGCCACCAGTTCCTTATACAGTCACAAAACCTCCTCTGCTGCATTTGGAGCCATGGAGTAGCCTCACTGCCTTTTTTTCTTGCCTGTGAAGCTTCTGTGGACCTTCCCAACACCCAAAAGAAGAGAAGAGAGAAGGAGAAAGGAAGGGAGAGAAAATCTTTTCTAGTGAGACCCAAATCATCCAGCAGCCTCTGTCTTGCTCTTTCTGACTACCCTTCAGTATATGGTCCTCATGTTGGACCCCAAAGCTCCTTTCTAACCTCAGAATTCTGTTTCTGAAAGTCCTCTGTGATTTCTGATTGCCCCAAGTTCAAGTCCAAACTCCTAAACATGGGAGACAAAGTTCTTTATAATCTGGTCCCTGCTTTTCCCTTCTACTTTGCTTCTCAACCCTTTCCATAATCCCATATACTCTATCCTCTCCCCTCCCTTTCCCATTCCTCTTCCTTTTCCTCTCTTCCCCTCTCCTTCTGTCTCTCTACTCCTGCTCAGCTCTCCCCTTCCTCTGCTCTTCCCTTCTTTCCTCTCCATTCACACTAGACTGCCTGTAATTATCTAAAACAAAGACACTCCCTCCAGAATTTTGCTAATGATCTTTTCTTTGATTGGAATTCCTTCTCCTATCCCCTTAATCTGTTGACTAACTTCTTTTTAATCTCTAGGACCCAGTTGAGCTTTCCTCTAGACAGCTTATTTCCTGACTCCTTCATGTCTCATGTCTACACCTGTAATGCAGCATTACACCCCATGGTATTTCACTCTCCAGTCTCAATGTTCTTTCTTCCTATAGGACTTCTCAGAAAAAGGGATGGCATCCTTGTCATGTTATCTCTGCAAAACGCAGTGCCTGGTACATAGAAAAAATGCAAATGTTAGTAGAATAGATGACATCAACAGCCATATAAATTGTGCCCATCCCAGGCAAGGGGGTCTCAGTCTGCTATGCTCATGTTACAGATTAGATCAGAACAGACAGAGGTCAAGTCATTTGTACAGAACATGATGCTATTAATACTAGAGCTAAAACTAGAACCCAGGTCATTGGGCTGTGAGCTTCTCCAGGACAAGGAACACGTCTTATTCATCCTGTAACTCCAGTGCCCAGCATCCTATCTTGAGTCAGATGTGGTACGATTGCATCATGAGGTTGGCTACCCAGTGCCGTGTCTGGAAAGTAGTGGGAGCCTAATGAATGAATGAATGAGTATACTGACACCAAGTACTTTCCACTGCCCAGGGCAACATGGAACATTATATTCCATTTGATCATGTTAGACACTAAACTGAACAATTAGAGCCCTATGATGCAAATTAGTGTACAAGTCACCTGCTGTCAAGATTTACTAGTCAAACTGACAACTGTCAAATTGCTTCCACTTTGTGAAGTATTGACATAAACTGCGTTTACTTCCTGCACTGATGCGTTGCGATAGCTGATTTGGCATCACATACAGACGTGCCCTGGATATACGATTACCAGCATTCCAACAGGAAGAAGCTGCTGCTATTTTTAAAGTTCCCTTGGAAAGTCAATAATACAATCTCCCTGCTTACCTATTCTGATGTCATTCAAACCTCCAGGGAGGATAGTTCCTCCTTACATCCCACTAAAATTGCTACCTTGTATTTGGAATGTTTCTCTGTACAGGTCAGATGACAGCTGATAGAGCAGCTTCTGCCCCAGGATCTGCCCAATATTTGTGGCTGAGTAGCCAGTACAGATGAAAGGGAGTGAGCATGCATGTGATGCTTACACGGACAGGAGCATATACACAGGACTGGTTAGCACTGCCACCTGGATAGCGTTCAGTGGGCTTGCAGAGAAGCTGAGTCAAGTGGCATTCTTGTTAGTTTTTCAGTACAGCCTTCAAAAAGTGACTCTTAAAACAGTCAGCATTTCAAGTTTTAGCTTTCCACTTGAGTTATTTGTTCTAAGGTCCCACAGCTATTACCTTCTTTGGCTGGACCTTTTTCCCCATCTGTAAAATAGAGCTGATAATAATATAACTCTCTTAGGTATTATTGACTATAATTCATAGAACATACTTCACATTTATATATGGTGCAGTAACTGTGCACGTGCACACACATGCATCCCAGGGCTGTAGGGAGCCATTCTGATGGGTAAGTCAGCATCTGTGCTGTGATTTTCTATTTGGGGACTCACATTTGAAAACACTGTTTTCTCTGTTCATATCTTCTTAATCCCTTTATTGATGTGCAACCTTTGGTACATGCTCTGAGGATGACTGCCCAATATCTTCAGGTTCCCCCAGGGCCTTCCAAAGACAATTTTATGTTCACTGCTATAGCTTGTATTTGAGTAGATATCCCAAATGTGCATCCCACACTTGGTGAAAATAAAAGGAGGGAGAGAAAGAGAACTAATTGTATTTATATAGGTGGAAGATGGCAAGGGAGTGGTGGTGGTTAACCCACCTACCTCCCTTCTACTTCTCACTGCAGAGTGAAAATGTAGGACAGAGACCTTAGCTTGGGAGTGTGGGAGGCCCAAGCAATGGACAAAAGCCAGTCCCAAATTAATGCAATTTTAGCAATTTTAGCAAACATATTGGGAAAGAAAACCTTATGAGAAGTCAATTGGAAATTGTTGTCTCATGCATGTTGAGCAATTACACAGTAGTCTTGTTCAGTTGAGCAATCACATTAGCAAGGTCTGAGTAGTTAAGGACCACCAGGAAAGTGGTTCTTAGACCACTTAGAGCACCAGCAGAGGACAGGTAGGATGTGACTGTGATAGAGAGTCACTTCAGTGGAATCTGGAAGCAGAGAAATCCCTCCTGACTGGAGTGACTTCTCTTGCCCTCCCTGACCTGTGGTTTATACCAGATTTGGAATAAGGTGTTACTGGAGAATGACCATCAGATCTCCAGTGAGAGAAAGTCTCATCTTTGTAGATTTTATGCTGAAAAAATTGTCAATGGTTATCTTATTTTCTTTAATTTAAAAAATTAAAAAAAAATTTTAAATAAAATTTAAATTTTATTTATTATGTTTGTTACCATACAGTACATCATTAATTTTTAATGTAGTGTTCCATGATTCATTGTTTGTGTATAATATCCAGTGTTCCATGCAATACCTGTCCTCCTTAATACCCATTACTGGGCCAACCCATCACCCCACCCTCTCCCTTTTAAAAACCTCAGTTTGATTCCTGGAGTCCATAGTCTCTTATGGTTCATCTCCCCCTCTGATTCCACCCTCCCCTTCATTTTTTCTTTCTGTCTCCTAATGTCCTCAATGCTATTCCTTATGTTTCCATAAGTAAAACCTTATGATAATTGTCTTTCTCTGACTTATTTCACTTAGCATAATCTCCTCCAGTTCCATCCATGTTGGTGCAAATCTTGGGTTTTCATTCTTTTTGATGGCTGAGTAATATTCCATTGTATTTTTGGACAACATCTTTATCCATTTGTTTTTTGAAGGGCATCTTGGCTCCTCCACAGTTTGACTGTTATGAAGATTGCTGCCATGAAAATTGGGGTGCAGATGGCCTTTCTTTTCAGTACATCTGTATCTTTGGGATAAATACCCAGTAGTGCAATTGCTGGGTCATAGGGTAGCTCTATTTTTAACTTTTTGAGGAACCTCCACATTGTTTTCCAAAGTGGATGTACCAACTTGCATTCCCATCAATAATGTGAGAAAGTTCCCCTTTCTTCACAACTAACACCAAGGAAGTAGAAATAATTATTAGAAATTATTATGTAATAAAAATAATAAATAAATAATTGTCAATAGTTTTCATTCCATGTCCACGATACATACTTGATGGCTACTTTTGTCAATTTTAATAATGTTTGCAGAGGACAACCTCTCCAGCTTTATTCAATCTAGAAACCTATTTAAATAACAATTTTTTTTTTACTTTTAATTTTTTATTTTTTATAAACATATATTTTTATCCCCAGGGGTACAGGTCTGTGAATCACCAGGTTTACAATTTTTTACCTGGAAGAAGAAAAACAAGGTAAGCAGCATCCTTTACTATTTATAGCATTTTGTCATAAGAAAAAAAATGTTTCCAAGATGCCCTTCAACGGACAAATGGATAAAGAAGATATGGTCCATATATACTGTGGAGTATTATGCCTCCATCAGAAAGGATGAATGCCCAAATTTTGTATCAAAATGGATGGGGCTGGAGGAGATTATGCTAAGTGAAATATGTTAAGCAGAGAGAAAATCAATTATCATATGATTTCGCTTACTTGTGTTGCATAAGGAATAACATGGAGGACATTGGGAGATGGAGAGGAGAAGGGGGTTGGAGGAAATCAGAGGGGAGATGAACCATGAGAGACTGTGGACTCTGAGAAACAAACTGAGGGTTTTGGAGGGGAAGGAGGTGGGAGATTGGATGAGCTTGGTGGTGGGTATTATGGAGGGCACATATTGCATGGAACACTGGGTGTAGTGCATAAACAATGAACTCTGGAACATTGAAAAGAAATTTTAAAAAAGGTTTCTATTATAAAAATCCTCTGAGTTCTAAGTCAGACAATGATTGATTTGCAGCTTGCCACTGATACATAAAAATCATCAAATGACAATACAAGGCAGCATGGCATGGGTTCTGTCTCCCCAACTGGACTGAGATGTCTTTGCTAGTAGAATGTTCCCAACTTCTAACTTCTGTCACATGGAAGTCAGACCTCATCAGCTTCATGGTAGACATAGATGGACAGGCATGTGTCTTTCCCTCAGGAGGTTGGACAACTGTTCCAACAGTCCCATATTGCTTATCCCATCTGAAGCCTAGTGTCAGTGACTTTGAGGGGGACATTTCAGCCTTGACATATTCACTCAAGAGGTCAGCGGCCTCCTGAGTTGTGTGAAGCACACATTTGGGGGGTTCCTGACCTTAGTCATGCTATCCCTCTTGTTTCCCATCATTCTCCCCTTCAGAGACCAGTGGTGACATAAGGAGGAGTTTGCTTGTCTCTGCAGGTCCAACTCTTTACACTGCTATTGCTTTTGCTATTGACTTTGAACCCCTACTGCCTCTTTCTAGGGGTGGGGTTCAGACTAGGGCAACAGTTTTAACAAGGTGGGACAGAGACTGACTACTTAAAAGAGTGCAATCTGGCAAAAATATTGAATCCTTTAGGAGACATGTAGGGAACTTGCACCACAAATCTGCCTCAGTTTCAGGTTTGCCAAAAATACTTAATAGAGTAATTAAAACAGGCTTGTCTAATAATAAACTTTTTCAAAATGTCTTCATATGCAGAGCACCATTTGTGCACAAATTAGCCTAAGACTGCAATTATACCACCTTATAGATGAAGACGGATTTCAGAGAGGTTAAGTGACTTCTCCAAGACCACACAGTAAATTATTAGGGACTAGAGTCTCTCAACAACAAATTCATATCTTCCAATGTTTTTATCTCCAGTACCTAACACAGAGCCAGGCTAACAGAAGTTTGTTGAGTAAATGAGGCTGGGTTGGAAGCCAGCCTTCTTTCCATAATCAGGGCTGCCAGATTAGGCAGAAAAAAATAGGAATTCCAGCTAAATATGAATTTAGATAAACAAAAGGTGTGTTTTTTAATATAAATATGTCCCAACTATTTCATTTTATGGAAAATCTCTCCTCTGTCTCTTTCTCCCTCTCCACCCCCCCCAAATTTGTTTAGTACTCCCTCCTTTATTTTAACAGGATATGTATCAGTGTCCTCCTGTTTGTAATATTTGTTGCCAACAAGTAAAATCCAGTAAACACCCTAACTGCTGATGTTTTCAGCTTTTCATTCATTACATAGTTTAATGAAAGATTTCCAATATTTTGAGTCAAATACATACAAAATGTAGAGAACTTGCTTATAAAAAAGTTAAATCCCCTTAACCTAAAGCCCTTAGGTTGACTTACTAATTCTTTAATGGATTAAATATTTTAAAAATATTACTCATGAGGAGCCACAAAGAGCAAACGTGTGTTTTGCTATGCTAAATTGTTGTTTTGGGTTAAATATGTGCTTTGTCACAAAAACTCGTGGTGGAATTTTTCCTGTGTGTGAATTAAAACATTTCTAAAAATTTCCATTACAGCTATGTTTTATAACCTTTCAATTTTAGGAAGACTTTAGATTTGTAGAAAAGTTGCAAGATAGTACAGAGAATTTCCCCATAGCTCTCCCTTGGTATCCCCCACTGCTCTCCTCATATTTTACATTATTATGGTATGTTTGGGTCATGAGAAACCATTATTATTAACTGAACTCCCCACTTTATTCAGATTTTACTAGTTTTTCTCTTAATATCCAGGATTCCATCCAGGATATCACAGTCCATTCGGTTGTCATGTCTCCTTAGTTTTCTCTGGTCTATGATAATTTCTCAGCCTTTCCTTGTTTTTCATGACCTTGAGAGTTTGGGGGAAGACTGCCCAGGCATTTGACTGAATGTCCCTCAATCTGAGTTTGTCCAGTGTGTTTCTCATGGTTAGAATGGAACTATGGGGGGGCACCTGGGTGGCTCAGTGGGTTAAGCCTCTGCCTTCGGCTCAGGTCATGATCCCAGGGTCCTGGGATCGAGCCCCGCATCGGGCTTTCTGCTCTGCAGGTAGCCTGCTTCCTCCTCTCTCTCTGCCTGCTTCTCTGCCTACTTGTGATCTCTGTCAGATAAATAAAGAAAAAATCTAAAAAAAAAAAAAAAAAAAAAAAAAAAGAATGGAACTATGGATTTGGAGGAAGAAGACCACAGAGGTGAAGTGCCCTTTTCATTGCATCATATCAGGTGTACATGTTATTAACATGACTTATCGCTGGGGATGTTAACCCTGATCACCTGACTGATTTAGTGTTTGTTAGGGATCTCTACTGAAAAGTCACCTTGTTCTTTGGAAGTTAGTCGCTAAGTGCAGCCCATCCTCAAGGGCAAGAGTAGGGCATTTAATTCCTAATATAGGAGGGATGTCTAAATAAATTATTAGTGTAAAAAATATGTGTCTCCTTTCTCCCACTTGTTTATTTGTCCATCCATTTATTTATATCAGTATGGACTCATGGATTTCTTTTTATAATCCAATACTATGTTACATATCTTTTGCTCAAATTCTTCCACGTTAGAACATTACCAATTCTTTCTTTCTTTGCTTTTTTTGAAAAAGATTTTATTTATTTATTTGAAAGACAGAGAAAGAGTGCCTGAGATGGGGCAGAGTCAGAGATAGACTCATACTCCCCACTGAACAGGAAACCTGATGTAGGACTCAGTCTGGGACTCTAGCATGCCCTGAGCCGAAGGTAAATGCTTAACCAACTGAGCCACCCAGGCACTCTAGACATTACCAATTCTTTTTGCTAGTGTTTTTTTTTTTTTTTTAATTTAATTTATTTTTTTCAGTGTTCCAAGATTCGTTGTCTATGTACCACACCAGTGCTCCATGCAATACATGCCCTCCTTAATACCCACCACCAGGCTCACCCATCCCCCCAACCCTTCCTTTCCAAAACCCTCAGTTTGTTTCTCAGAGTCCACAGTCTCTCATGGTTCACCTCCCCCTCCGATTTACTCCAGTTCACTTTTCCTTATATTTCACTCCATTAATTTATTTTTTTTACTACATTCATACTTTCTGCATTCTGGCATTACAAGATATTCCAGCCTACTATGACTGTTTACTGTTGAAATTTGAAGTTTGTTTGAAAAAAAAAATATGAATTATCTGTGCATGACAACCAATTTAAATATATATTTTACCCCACTGACTTCTTGAGTAATAACACTGTTTTCACTATGACATTTTCCACAGATAGTTTGTATTCAAAAACTAATTGTATCTTCAACATTGTACTCTAACAACAGCTTTTAGAATCAAGTCAGATGTTTCACTTTCAACTGAATGAGCTTTCAAATTATTTAGTTTGGTTCCATGAATTATATGCAAACAAACAAACAGACAAACAAATAAACACACACCTAGTAATTGGAATGAGCTGCTTTTTAGTTTGAAGTATCCACGACATTTATATAAAACTGTCCTCTTTAGCCATGTGCCAATAAAATTTTTGGTTCTTCCTCTGAGCCAAATTTTTGGCTACTTCTTCCATCAATAAAATGCACACATAACAGCTTACATTCTTCTTCTTCTTTTTTTTTTTCATGATGTACAAGACAAACTGGAATCAAGAATGAGTAAGAGAAATTTAGTAGAGACATTTGATCAGAATGAAAAGTCATGCTATACCACACGATATATAAACACTCTGCAACTGTGTATGTTAAATTATTGTCTCCAGGTACATTCTTCTTAAAAACAATCATATCAAAAAATGGACAGAATATATGAACAGACACTTCTCCAATGAAGACATACAAATGGCTATCAGACACATGAAAAAATGTTCATCATCACTAGCCATCAGGGAGATTCAAATTAACCACATTGAGATACCACCTTATGACAGTTAGAATGGCAAAAATTAGCAAGACAGGAAACAACATGTGTTGGAGGGGATGTGGAGAAAGGGGATCCCTCTTCCATTGTTGGTGGGAATGCAAGTTGGTGCAGCCACTTTGGAGAACAGTGTGAAGATTCCTCAAGAAATTAAAAATAGAGCTTCCCTATGACCCTGCCATTGTACTACTGGGTATTTACCCCAAAGATACAGATGTGGTGAAAAGAAGGGCCACCTGTACCCCCAATGTTTATAGCAGCAATGGCCACGGTCATCAAACTGTGGAAAGAACCCAGATGCCCTTCAACGGATGAATGGATAAGGAAGATGTGGTCCATATACACTATGAAGTATTATGCCTCCATCAGAAAGGATGAATACCCAACTTTTGTAGCAAAATGGACGGGACTGGAAGAGATTATGCTGACTGAAATAAGTCAAGCAGAGAGAGAGTCAATTATCATATGGTTTCACTTATTTGTGGAGCATAACAAATAACATGGAGGACAAGGGGAGTTAGAGAGGAGAAGGGAGTTGAGGGAAATTGGAAGGGGAGGTGAACCATGAGAAACTATGGACTCTGAAAAAGAATCTGAGGGTTTTGAAGGGGCAGGGGGTGGGAGGTTGGGGTACCAGGTGGTGGGTATTGGAGAGGGCACGGATTGTATAGAGCACTGGGTGTGGTGCAAAAACAATGAATACTGTTACGCTGAAAATAAATTAAAAAAAAAAAAACCACTAACTTTTGAGAGAGATACCAACAATTCCTGAACCAATTTGTGTTCTCTACTTTTCACTTGGATAGTGGTATGACTATGGCTCCCATGATGGATGGGTAATGTTGACCAACACTTTGTGCAAGTTTTATGGTCCTTTACAACTTTCTTGAAAAATGGAAATTCAATACTTATTTTTTTCATTAAACTTACACTTTTATTTTTCCACGTTATTGTTTCCAAAAGGTTCTTGTAAAATGTAAAGCATGAAACAATCAAAATAAAAGAAATAGTAATAGGTGTATATCATACAATAAACGAAACAAACTGTTGTGGCAAGAATATTCAGTACTGCCCCTGGGGACTAAAAATATATGTTTATAAAAAATAAAAAATTTATAAAAAAAAAAAAAAAAGAATATTCAGTACTCGATATGCTTCCCAGCAGGACAGCTCAGGTTCTATTTTCTCCAACTGTCTCATGTTTACATAAACCTACAAATTTACACATTTCCTACTGACTCCTATCAAGCAGTGGCTTGTCAGCCTTTACAGCACATGACACCAACTTACAGAAATGGACTGGCATGCCAGGCATCTGACATACCACGACTGAATCCTTCTCCCACAACTACCTGCCAACTGAGGAATTAACTACCCCCAAGGTGCTCATGTCAAAGCATTTATTTTATTAGAGAGCACCCTACATACTCTCATTAAGAGAAAGATGTCCATTGTGCTACATGGGAAAAGCCAGAAAATAGTGATGGATTATTGCTGGTCATTTTCAAATGTAATCATGTATTAAAATGTACATGACTGTACATGACCATGATGGAAGGTAGAAGTGCAAAATGGAATTCAATCTAACCCCTTCTAGCTGAGTTTACTGCAACCATTAATGATGACATTTTGTCAGAAGAGGAAAAATCCTGTGAAGCAAAATAATACACTAGAACAATAAGCATTAATTGGAAGTGTCCCAGGAAAACTGGAGCATAGGGTCAACTTATTTTAAAACTTTGTCCATCATTGTGTATTCCTCTTGGATTCCAAGGTTTTGGTAAGACTCAGAATTACCTCCTTCATTGAGCATCTGCCTTCAGTTCAAGTCATGATCCCAGGGTTCTGGGATCAAGTCTCACATTGGGCTCCCTCTACCTGCCACTCTGCCTACTTGTGCTCTCTCTCTCTCTCTCTCTGTGTCAAGTAAATAAATTTTAAAAATATTAAAAAATAAAATAAAAGTAAAAAATTTAAAAAAAGAAAAGAAAAAAAGAATTATCTCCTTCAGAGTGCTGGGAAGCCCTGCCTGAGATTCATACATACTGGTAGAACTTTTCTCTCCACTATCTGGCGCCTGATACTTTGTCTAATTATCTCTTATTAGGTTTGGCTCCTGAGAAGAGCTACACAAGAAATCTTCCATCAAAATGCCACCCTGTATGAGCAGGATTCTGTCTCAAACCATGTGAGCTGGGCTGGGCAGTACAGAGATCTGATTTCTCTCCTCTCTGATTCTTCTCTCCTGAGGACAAGCTCTGCCATAGGTCTTAAGCTACCATGCCTTGTCCCTTTCTTCAAGACCCCATTTACCCTTTTAGGGTTGAGGTTGCTTCCCTATTGAGATTTCCAGAGTCCAGATCTTACCAAGGAGAGACACAAAAAGGAAAGTGAGATGAGTTTTTAAAAAGCTCTTTCTCCCTTCATGGAAGGATAGAGCTCCTTTCCTGGGGAAGGTGGCAGGCAGGGAGTTACATATAGTAGCCTCCATGTGTATATATGCATGAAGTTGCCATTTGCCTTTTGCTCGGAATACATAACAGAGCCAGACCCCAGCTAGATAAAGGATAGTGTGTGTGCATGTGGGGCAGGCAGGGAGAGGACAGCATATATTACCAACAAAACTCAAAAGTTCACTTCACAAGCTATTGAGCACTTACCATGGTAACAATGTGGCTACTTCTTGGAAGTAAATTACTAAATTACAATCCCCGACTTTGTAGAGTTCATGGTCTAAATTAGAATTTTTCACACTACAACAGAAAACTGAAAATTGTTTTTGCTAAGTCCCATCACAATAATGTGCATATTTTGGGGAAGAATCTGTGGTGTTGAATATGAATGGGAGCCAAACAAATCCATCAGCTGCACAACGACCATACTCAGACTTTTCGTCCAAACCCAAATACAACCTGGGAATAGCTGCCCATGATGACGAGCAGTAATGCTGAACCAGGGTGTCTTGGTTTACAGCTGGCGCTGGGTGGTTGAGAGAAATCATGGATTTTGGTTCTTGTGGTATTTGCTTTCTTGAGTGCATATCATAAGTTACAATAATCAACTGAATCTTTATGACAGACATAAATAGTAGCAAGAAATATATATTTTTGTTCATATAATTTCCTCTCATTTTCATTGCTAGGCTTCTTTTGGGGTTTGGGCCCTATGACGGCTTGCTGCAGGGCCCAGATCATGTTTCATGATGGGTTTGCTCTGGGAATTAGGGATTGTTCCTTCACCCCACTAGGAAAATTAAACTCTTTTCAAGAGAAGTATGGGTCTAGAAAACTCTAGTCTGCAAATGTTATTGGCTATGTCCTACGTAAAAAGTGTTGTTCTGGATATGTCTAAGTGGACTGCTGCCTGTCTATGTGTCTCTTTTGTTGGCTTCCATTGTTTCTCTTGGTCAGGGAAGGACTCTGGGGAGGGCATGGGACTCCCTAAACCAAGAAAGCTGCTTTAGTCACACCAAAAGTATGGCTGTGGTACAACTGTGGAATCACAGCACACATAGGTGTACAGAAACACAAGAATCACCTGAGTTGGGAGGGACCTTTTATTTTATTGATACAGAGATCAGCTTAGTGATAGAATGGACTCTAGAATGCAGGCCTTAACCCCAACATTCCTTCCACTCACCTAGAAGTCATGGGGTGGTGATCTACTTTGCTCTCTTTTGGACCTAGCTTAGTGCTGATTTTCAAAGAATTAAGAAAAAAAATAATAGCATTAATACTTGCTATAATAAGAGAGGTAAAACTTGAGTGAAAGAGAAATTGAGATTTTGAGAATAAAGAAATGATAGAAAATTTTGTTGGATAATTTAATAAACCTCTTGCCTGTGTACTATATCTCTTGATGACAAATGAATATAGGTGGCAGCTCGGTTCCTAGAGGCCAGCTGTGGGGCTTCTCCACCTGGGAAATCACCCATCCACTCCCTAAGCACCACCCATAAAGGGAATTTGGAACAGACTTGCTTTATTCTCCTTAAATTTCTGCAGGGCTTAGGGTGAATATACTGGAAGTGGCAGCACAAGGAGGTTTCTGGTGAAAATAGAGTGGGTCAAATATAGAGACAACCTCCATATAGGGTGTCCTTTCTGTGTCCCTGACAAATTTCAGTTGCCTATACAGGAATTTTATTGCTGTAGCCCTTCCCTCCATAAAAGTAATCTCCTAGTTTAATTTTTTCTGCATAAGTAATGGCATGATTACATGATTCCAGGAAAATAAATGAATTTACAAACCCAAAAACTAGATGTAGCTACTGAGTGAGTACTCAAAATTCACTCTTCCCATTCCTGGAGGACAGTAGTGACTCTAGATCTCACTGTTTAGCTAAAAGCAAGCCTCTGGGCACAAATCTATGACTTCTTTTTTTTTTAAAATATTTTTTTTTAATTTATTTATTTGACAGAGAGATCACAAGTAGGCAGAGAGGCAGGCAGAGAGAGAGAGAGAGGAGGAAGCAGGCTCCCTGCTGAGCAGAGAGCCCGATGCGGGACTCGATCCCAGGACCCTGAGATCATGACCTGAGCCGAAGGCAGTGGCTTAACCCACTGAGCCACCCAGGCGCCCCACAAATCTATGACTTCTTAATGTTCATCTGAGACCTGGGTACTCAGCAAGGGAAGTTGGTATTCTTGCAATGTGTCCAACATGCGCCAAGTAGGGACTTGGGGCTCTTGTCTATCTTTTAATCTTCCTGATATCTTCTTAGTTTTCTAACTGTGATTCCATAATTAGAAGTGATCTTCTCACCATGATATAGGGTTCCCAAGTGAGGCAAGATGAACTTTCTTTTGTTGATCTCATGTAGTAGAACATGGGTTTGTTTGAAACAAAGCCCTGGGCGTGATCCTAAAAGAGAAGGTCAGGCAGTGTGCATGATCCTGAGGGCCAGCTAGAGGATGACAGGCCATCGGTGGCCTGGTTGGTGTTTATAGGTTGCAAGGGGACACAGAAGGCAAATTATGCTCCTGGTGACCAAGCATGCTCCCAAATGAAAGATTTTTATTGGCTGCAAATCTATTGCTAGTTCCAACCTCAACCCATGGGCTCAAGTGTGGAGAAATACTGCATCTGTATTTTTTCATGAATTAGATTAACTTCAATTCCTAGTCTAGGGTATTAGGACTTCAGTCTTATTTTTCATCCCCAACCCCCACTCAGAAACAGAGCTGAGTTTTCAGGATCTTACAGAGGGCCCACTGCTTGAAGAGGCATGCATGGGCCTTGATGGCTGTCCACTCTCTCATGGCAGAGATGTCTATGGTGTGTCCTTATGCTCCCTCAGGCTCTCCCCTTGCTGCTTTCATGCTGTACTTGAAGTCATGGAGGGTACTTCTGAAGAGGCTATAAATACCAGGCTAAGGACATGTCTCCAGGTGCAATCCTTGGTCCAAGATTCTTCCTCCCCTTTGTACCCCATGAGGAGCTGCCCCAGACCTCACTCTAACCCATACTTCTGCCCTGAAGAAGCCCATTACAAGCAAGTTAACCCCTTTCTCAAATTTCTCTCTGTGGACTTCTTCTTGCTTCAGAAACAATAGCATTGAAGTCCTATATAATGGTTCTAAAGCAGCAAGCATAAAACTTTCTGTATACCTGAATGGTGGAGGGATAAACAGGAAATCATGGGAAGGGAAACTAATTAAAAACCAAAAACTGCCCCAAGGCACTATCCAGAATGATCAGATATTAGACAGAGCTAATTGGTCTTCCCTTCTTTCCTTTCTTCCTTCTTTTCTTTCTGTTTTCCTGAGGCTTCACTGGCTCTTAAGGGCAGGTTGTTATAGCTGCCTGAGCCACCATTCTCTGGGTCCAACAGTATGGTCTCCTCAGAGTGTGACCACACAGCTCTTAGTCCTGTCCTGGGCATTTTCTTGATTTGGACTGAATCTGGCCAAATCAGTGACTGAAATCTTTGTTTCTTCCCAGGGCTTATTATTATTATTATTATTATTTTTTTTTTGGTGATGAGCACCTCTAGATTGGCTGCTCTCTCCAGGCCATGACCATCCTGCCTACCTACTACTAACATTCCTTGCCTAGCTCCTAAAGGCATTTGAGTTGACACATATTTTCAGATTATTCTACCATGGGAGGACTTTCAGGTGAGGCAATGAGCCCCTGAAGTTGAATCACCATCTCCTGGGAACCTAATGAGGGCCATTCCTAATTGGACACCAAATTGGACTGAGAGGTCTCTAAATGCCCTAACTCTAAACTTTTAATAGCCAGTCAGGGAGTATCTGGGGTCAAATCCTAGTTCTACCACTTATTAACCATGAGACCTTGAGCAAGTTAACTTAACCACTTTGAGACAACTTCTTCATCCTTAAAGTAGAGACAGTAATCATCCCTTACCTCAGAGAGCTGTTGGAGCTGGGTGGAATATTACATGTGGAGCAGGAAGACTGGTGTCTGGCACATAAAAAACTCTTAGTACAGTTATTTATATCTATCCTTGCCCATCCCTTCCTAATTTGCTGAGCAGGGACTGGCCCATCAGCAGTGCAGATTTTATGGAGTGATTTCAGGGTTCATAAAACATGGAGTGACCTGAATACCTTGCTGACAATGGGCATTCCAGAAGAGCTTTCTTTGCAGGCTTAATGGCTGGTCTTCTCTTGATCTAGTTCACCACAAGTTTCCCTAGAAGGGAGTGTGCCAGCATCAATGCTTTATCTAAGAGAATATTTCCGCAGAGAGCAAAGGGGAGAGGAGTTATATTAGTTTTCTAGGACTACTGTGACGATTTGCCTCAAACTGGGTGGTTGAAAAATAAACAACGGAAATGTATTCCTTCATAGTTCTGAAGGCTTGAAATTCAAAATCAAAGTGTTGCCAGGACCATGCTCTCCTACATGCTCTAGGAGAGGATCCTTCCTTGCCTCTTCCTAGCTTCTGATGGTTGCTGGCAATCCTTGGCATTCCTTGGCTCAAAAGTGTTATTATTTTTCTTTGACTTTTCTCTTTGTGAATAGTAATGAAAATGGGAATCTTGCAGATTTTTCTAAATTGGGATAATTTTGTGCATGATCCCAATTCCAGCTGAGTCTTTGCCCGTTAGGAAGTGGGTAAGAAAATTGTAGGGTTTCTATTCTATAGAATTC